>NC_139416.1:3977500-5357500 GCF_905368555.1 Meleagris gallopavo
CAATGCTTGTTTGCGACTGATCTAAGGCAGCATCCACGGGATGAAGAGCAAACAAAGCGGCCGCGCCACCGCGCTCCAAAAGTTTGGACGGAATGCGAACAAAGAGTTCGGCATCCGCGTTATTTTATCACTGTCGGTATCACCGTGCCCGGGTCGACGGCACAGCGATCTCTGGCCGCCAAATGAGGCGACGAGACAGCGCAGTTACCGGGAGCGGATGGGGGCAGCGCTCCTAACCCAGAGCCCGGCACCCAGCAGCTGCGGGCCGGCGGCTCATCCGGGCAGGAGCTGCTTGGGAAAAATAGTAATTAATACAATAGTAATGAATGATTGTGTCACAAGATTAGACGCCGCGCAGCGTTATCTTCGAAGCAGCTGTCGTTTCTTTTCTTTGCCCGTGGTTTCCCCTCCGGCTAATAACCCGAGCGACAAATCGCACCGAGCTGCCCGCATCCCCGGCTCTGCGAGGAGCGTCGGGACACGGCGCTGCCAGGCGCGGAGCGGGAGGTGGGCACCACCACCGGCCCGTCGGGGCCGCTCCTCTCCTCGGCCGCTGCCGGCTGTCCGTGCCGCCCCGAGGAGCGAGGAGCGCAGGTTCACGGCCCGGCCCGGCCCGGCGTTGGCGCGATGAGGTGCCGGCACGGCTCGCAGCGGCCGCTCCTTGCGAGGGGTGATGGAAAATCTCGCCGTGCGCGTGAAATATATTGGCATAAAATTAGCGAATGGCACTAACAGGTTATAAATCACCTGAACGGTCAAACCGCAGATATGAATCACAAATTCCTGTAAAGATTAATGTTTCCTAAGATTCGCGGCAACTCTGCGTTTTTTGGACAAAAGCCTTCTCCCAACCTCCCGTTCCCGAGCGCTGTTTTATTTTCTGAAGTCTTTCCAGCTTTCGGTGGGGTTTCTAATGAACGATTTACCAAAGGAAAGGTTTTATTAACACCTCGAAAACCGATAAAGTTTAAAGGGAGGGGAAAAGGCAGCAGATAGGAAGTTCGGTAACACGACGTACCGACCCGCTGGCAATGGCCCGAACGCAAAGCACCGCAATGGTGGGAAAAGCTCTGAGAAATGGAAGGGAAAGAAAAACCTCGAGGTGCCGGCATGGCCCGAGCGGAGCTGCCCGGAGCCCGAGCATCCCCGGCGGCCTCGTCCCCCCCGGGGCAGAAAGGAGAGAGGAGGAGGAGACGGGGGACGTTATTTGTGGAGGAAATACGCTGGCGGGAGGCGTGCGGGACTCCGGGTCTCTCAGGCGCTATTTTTCCTTTCTTGCCTCCGTGCAGAACTGAAGATAATAGTTGGGGCTGCAGGTAACGGAGTCAGTTCATATTCAATTTCCCTAAATGGCCTGGAGAGCACTTAAAAGCCCGGAGAGCTTCTGGACAGCATTTTCTTATTAACTAATTTCACTTCGATCCTATTAAAGTGTGCTTTTTATAACCTTCAAATGAACCTCTCTCCCTCCATCCCCTCCCGGCGGCTCCCAGGGGCGCTGCCAACCCGGGCCGGCCGGGCTGCGGGCTGCGGGGTGCGGGGTGCGGGCACTGCCCTCCCTTGGGGAGAACCTCCCCAGTAATGGCTTTTAAATGGCGACATATATTTACCATTTCAAACGGGTTCTGCTGTTTCCTGGTAACGCTCACCACAAATGGTAATAATAAAAGATGAAGTATTTTTTCTCACCTTAGGTCATTAGATTTACAGACAAGGTACTAAATCATTTTGGCTCCCCAAACCTTGAAGGAAAGCGCACCCGCTCCCGTCCCTCTCTGCTCTCCTCCCCCACTCGAGAAACCGTAAAAGGCACGGGGAGCAGCGCCGGGGCTCCAGGACCATCTCCCTGTATCAGTTTACGCTACCACCGCTCGTAACAACAACACGAAAGTTGCCGTTGGTTGCAGAGCGCGGATTGTCAGTGGCCTCTTCCCAAAGCCCTAACATGAAGGGTCATTAATTGTGTTTTCTTTCCAAATCATATGTCACTGCAATTAACAGATTCTGATCAAGAGACTCCTTTCAGATTGATTCCATATGTGATAAGGAATGTGCAGCTTGTTATCTATCTGTCGCCTTGGAATTATGGAAAAGCTTCAAACGTGTAATTTGAAGAGTCTTTTACCCGGCTCTTTGATCTTTCCCTCTATTTTTTTAACTCTTTTTTGACTGCGGCCCTTCTCCTCAGCCCACTTGTCCGTTCCTCTCCCCGCGTCCCACGGCCCTCCAGCGGGCAGCTCCGAGCCGCGGCCACCTCCGGGTCCGTCCCCGCGTCCCCTCCGTCGCCCGCGACCGGGAAGGGACCGGGCGGTACCCGGCGGAGCGCTGCCGCCCACCGACGGCGGCCGGGGGCCCGGGAGCGGCTACAGCCCCGGGGACGGCTCCGGGCTCGGGGAACCCCGGCGCCGGGTTCGGTCGGAGCTCAGCGAGCGCGTGAGCGCGCCGGGAAGCGCGGGCGGCGGGGCCGGGGGGAGGGAGGGAAGGAGGGAGGCGGGCGGGCGGGCGGGGGGGTGTGTTTGGGGTAATAAATCAGGAGCCGCTCTCCCGGCTTTGACAGGTCCCGGCCAGAAGACACGTGTCCGTCCGGCCGAGCCGCGCTCCGCCGCGCCGTCTGCCTCCGCCCCGCGGCCGTCGGGCCCCGCGCGGCTCCTGCCGGCCTCCCGCAGGACGAGCCGTCCGCTGCCGCCCCTCCGCGGCTCCCTTCGGCCCCGCTCTCCCCGCTCCGTCCCGGCGCTCCCCCGGCGGCCCCGCGGCCTCGGCGTGCGGACGGCTCTCGCCGCTCCGACCCCCCACCCTCCCGGTACCGCAGCGAGATCGCCGTCCACTCTCCCCGCTCCCACCGTTTGCCGTTTCTCCGCTTTTCCTCTCCCCCCGAGCCAAGCGCCGCAGATTTCTCCTCCAACCCGTTCGCTTGAGAGACGTTTCCCTCCCGTCTCTTTCCCATTAACCCACCCCTCTCCCTCGCCCTGCCTCGCAGCCGTTCGCACCCGCACGTTCCTCTTTCCCCGCCGGCCCCGCACGGCAGCTGGGGACGGACGGAGCCGCGGAGGACGCAGCCGGGCGCTGCGGGCACACAGCGGCGCTTCGCCGGCCCCGGCCCCGCCCGGCCCTCTCCCATCCGAGCTCGGCCGGCGTTGCCCCGCTGCGCTCAGGAAAGTTGAGGGCGGATGGGGACGGGGGGTGCGCTCCGCGTTTTGCTTTTGAATTACGAAGAAATAAACAAACAACTGAATTTCGTGTTGTTATCTCCATCGCGTCGGACCGTCAAAACCCATTACGGGAGCGACGTTGAGTGGAAGAAAATAAATTCCGCCCCAGCCTTGCTTTGCACTAGATTAGCAGATAGGAAATGCTATAAAGATGAACTTAATACGATTAGAGATGTTTCCTACAGATTTTCATATATTGATTCGTGGAATTTTAATTCCGGAGCTTGCTTTGCTATAATCCGCATTTATTACAAGCCGATAGAGTTTTATTATAGCTCGCTATCAAGGTCGATTCCCTTAACTGCGTAATCTGACATGAATTTTATTTTTAAGGAAACTCAGTTATAAAAATCCACCGTGAGGACGCGGAAAGTGCGCTGCCATGAGAGAAACCCAGCCTGGTTTGAGGACGGAGGGAACTCGTGGGAAGAGCCTCCAAACTTTACAATACAAAGAAAAAGAAAATAAAAACCGAGAAAGGAACCCCCCACCCCTCTTCCCCGAGTTTTCAGGAGCAGAGAACGGCGCTCTGTTCCCCCCCCGGCCTCTTCTACCCCGGGAGCCGGGGGTGAGGAGTGAAGTGAGAGGAGAGAGAACTGAAACTTCACGTGTGTCGGCCACAAAAAGTCTGATCCAGTAATTAAAGCACATCTCGCCTCCCTCCTTATGGCTCCTTCCAGCACCGCCTTTGCCAAAGCAGCACGTTCAGGTCCTTCCTTCGGAGCCTTGTAGTGATTCAGAACAGAGGGAATAAGCAAAATGATCATAAATTTCCTAATTAGAGATTTCGCACCAAGACAAAAAGGTGTTAATGAGTTTAATTCCAGCGCCTGTCATTGTCCCTTTTTTCACACCACTTATTTACTAATGGCCCAGAGGGCTGCTCCCGTCTCTCCTTTGTTAAGATTTTAATTTGCCTCCTTTTCTGCCTTTGATGTAAAATTGTGACCTACAACTCTTTGAAGTCCCTTATTAGGAGGAAAATTAACTTCGCTTTTCTACTGTATCTGCCCACTGTTCGCCCAGACAAATGCACGGAGCTCCTTAAAGATTCCGGACAGCGGGAGAACGTTCAGGGTACCTCTGGAAACGCTTCTTTTTAAACTGTTATTTCTAAACGGAGCACACTTTTAAAGCTGTATTGGGCGATGAGACCGCTGGCAGAGCCGGGGAGGGGGCGAGGTGGGAATATCTTCATAAAGAGCCCCAAACGCACCCGGGCAGCGCAGGGCTGTACATCTGGAAAGCTGAAAGCGCCGGGGGAGTGGGGGGGGGGGGGGGAGAAGTATGCTTTGGGGTGGGGGGGAAGCTGGGGGAGCCTTTATTTTTAAACGTCACAACTTCTGCCGTCCCTCCCGTGTGCCACTCGTGGCCGACACCCGGCACTGTGGGGGGGGAAGGGGGTCCGGGAGAAATTATATCTAAATCTGTCTCTATATAATTAGAATGCTATGAGGCAGGGTTAAACCTCTGTAAAACACACAACTGATTGGCGACTGCTAAAATGAGATTGGAAAGCAACTCAAATAAAAGACCGCGACGTCAGTAAACAGATTTAGAAAAAAAAAAAAAGAAAGAAAAAAAAAAAAAAGGAAAGAAGGAGCCGGTGACAAACCCGGCGAGAGCAGCTCCGGGCAGAGAGAGAGAGAGAGGCAGAGGAGAGAGAGAGAGAGAGAGAGAGAGAGAGAGAGAGACTTAAAAGAAATAGGAGGGGCTTGCGGGAGACTAGAAATGTCAATCAGAGCCCGGAGTCCCAATAATCTCAGGCAATCTGTTAGGACCTGACCTGGGTCCACTCAGATCAATAGGAAAAGTGCGAGAAGAAAGCAGCGCGCGGCGCGCAGCGCGGCCGCAGCCAGGCGGGAGCCGCGGCCTCCGAGCTCCGCTCCCGATGCGGCCCGGAGCCGGCGGCGGGCGCTGAGCGCTGAGCGCTGAGCTGTGCCGGCGGCCCCGCGGCCAGCCCCGCCGCTCGCTGCCCTTTCTCTCCCTTCTTCCCTTCTGCCCCCCCTCCCTACCCTTCCCCCCTCCCCACCCCCCCGCACCATGTCGTTCCCGCAGCTGGGCTACCAGTACATCAGGCCGCTGTACCCCGCCGAGCGCCCGGGCAGCGGCGGCTCCCGAGGCGGCGCGGAGCTGGCCCCGTCCGGGACCCTCTCCAACGTGCTCTCCTCCATGTACGGCGCGCCCTACGCCGCCGCCGCCGCCGCTCAGGGCTACGGAGCCTTCCTGCCCTACGCCGCCGAACTGCCCATCTTCCCGCAGCTGGTAAGAGCCCCCCCGGGGCCGGGGCGGGGGGGTGCCGGGAGCGGGGCGCTTTGTTCCCCGGGCCCGGCCCGGCGCGGTCGGACGGTGCGGGAGCGGGAGCGCGGCGCGGGGCCCCGGCGCGCCCGTGCCGAGCGGCGCGCCCGGAGGTTCCGCGGCGGCGGTGCGAAGGAGCGGGTCGGGCCGATCCGGGGCCGCTCGGGTCCCGCGCCGCCTCAGCCCGCCGCCCCTTCCCTCTCGCTGCAGGGCGCGCAGTACGAGCTGAAGGAGAGCCCCGGGGTGCAGCACGCCGCCTTCCCGCACCACCACCCCGCTTTCTACCCCTACGGGCAGTACCAGTTCGGGGATCCGTCGCGGCCCAAGAACGCCACCCGCGAGAGCACCAGCACGCTCAAGGCCTGGCTCAACGAGCACCGCAAGAATCCGTACCCCACCAAGGGCGAGAAGATCATGCTGGCCATCATCACCAAGATGACCCTCACCCAGGTCTCCACCTGGTTCGCCAACGCGCGGCGGCGGCTCAAAAAGGAGAACAAGATGACCTGGGCCCCCCGCAGCAGGACGGACGAGGAGGGCAACTCCTACGGCAGCGACCACGAGGGGGAAGAGGACAAGAGGGAGGACGAGGAGGAGATCGACCTGGAGAACATCGACACCGAGAACATCGAGAGCGCCAAGGACGAGCTGGAGGACGAGCTGCAGGACGCGGACCTGCTGCACTCCGACTCCAAGACGGACTCGGAGGGCTCCGAGGGCTTCGAGGACCTGCCCGGCTCCGAGGAGCGCTACCTCGGCCCGGCCGCCGCAGCCGCCGCGGAGCCGCTCCGCCTCCGCCACCACCACCTCCGCCACCACCGCCACCACCGCCGGCCGCCCTGCGAGCTGCCCTCCGCCGGTCCCGAGCCGCCGCCGCCCGCCCCGCCGCCGCCGCCGCCGCCGCACCTCTCGCCCCCCTCCTCCGCCTCCTCGTCGGCCGCCTCCTCCCCGACGGACGCCGCTTCGGCCGGCACCGTGCCGAAGCCCAAGATCTGGTCGCTGGCCGAGACGGCCACCAGCCCGGACAACCCCCGCAAGTCTCCCGGCTCCCCGCCCGCGGCCGCCCCCCAGCCGCTGCCGCTGCCCCCCCCGCCGCCCCACAGACTCGTCTCCTCCTGCCCGCTGGGCAAGTTCCCCAACTGGACCAACCGCGCCTTCCCGGCCGCCTCCCCGCACCACCACGCGGCCCCGCACCCGCTGGCCTTACTGAACACTCCGCACCTGTTGGGGCTGGGGGCCGCCCCCGCCGCCGCCGCCTTCCCGCGGCCCGCGGAGCAGGCGCCGAGCGCGGAGCCCCCCGGAGCAGGTGACCGCTGAGGGACGCGCGGGGCGGGCGGGCGCTGCGCTCGGCTTCGCGGCGGCCGTCGGGCGCAGGTGGCGGCGGCGGCGGCGGCGGGCAGGCCGTGCGCGGGGTTTGCGCGGAGGGACGCGGCGCCGGGGCAGGCCCGGCCGTGCGGGCGGCTCTCGGCTTTTTCCGTTTGGTTCTTTTTTACCGCCTCGAGACGGCGGAGCCGCCGTCGCTTTTGTCGCGTACGCAAATTGGCGAGGAGGGATCTCGAGTCGAGCGGCTTAATTCAGGGATGGGGCGAATACATCGGGAGCTGTAAAGGAACGCTGTGTTTTCTTCTCTTTTTAGATCGATCTAGTGCCTTGGAAGTAGAGAAAAAGTTAATAAAGACAGCTTTCCAGCCAGTGCAGAGGCGGTAAGAGACTGCTCCGGAGGGCGCGGGCAGCCGGCGGTGCGCGGTCGCTCCGTGCGGCGCTTCCCTTGGCGGCGCCGCTCCGTGCGGGCTGTGCCGCGGTCGGGGCCGGAGGGCGGCGGCGGGCAGAGAGCGGCCGGGGCGGGGTGCGGGGCAGCGCTGGGAGTGACCCGAACGGCCTCGCTGTGCCCGAGCGGCCGCGGCCGCTCGCTGTGCCGCCCATACAACTTTTTGTATTTCGAAATAATTTAAAAATGCCACCGACAAAAATAGCGCTAATTATAATCGCAGAGCCCACGGCGGCCCAGCCAGAGCTGAAGCCAATTAAATCTTTTTTTTTTTTTTCTTTTGTGTCGTTTTTTTCCAGGCCCCAGAACCAGCTCGATGCCGCCATGGTTCTATCGGCGCTGTCATCGTCTTAGTTAATTTTTTATCGTTGTTGTAATGATTGTAAAAAGAAATCTCTGTATAGTTACAACGTTACGCATGTCCGTATGGTAAAACTAAAAAGGAAAAAAAAAAAAAAATAATACAGCCCCGCTTCTGTGCTCCCCCCCGGGTACCGGGCCGTGCGGTTGGTGGAAGTCCCGTGAGCGTCCGTTCGGTGTCTCGGTTTTTGGTTTTTTTTTCGTTTGTTTGTTTGGTTTTGTACATACCGTCAAACCTGTACATACGTGTGAACCAAATTGTACGAGAAAGTATCTATTTTTGGCTAATAAAGACACGGTTGCCACTTTGCCTACAGCCGCCTCTCGGCTCCGCGGTCGCTGCGTGCGCGGCCGGGCGGCTGCGGGAGCGCCGGGGCGGGCTGAGAGCGGGGCACGGCCGGCCGGCCAGCGCTCTCCCTGGAGCCGCAGCGCCCCCTGGCGGCGACCGCGCGGGGGGGGCGGAGGGCGCCGCGGGGCGAGCGGAGAGGGGGATCGGCGCGGCCGTGACCCGCGGGGAACCCCGCGCTGCGTTCGGCCTCCGCGCCCCGTCCCGCAGTGAACCTCGCGGCCCCGGGCACGGCGCTGATCGCTGCGTGGCGGAGCCGCGCGAGGGGCGGCGCGGGGCTCGGCCGGAGCTGGGATGAAGTTAAAGTACAAACAGAAGCACATAGCTGACATGCTTCAAGTTGAGACAGTTCGAGATATGCAAATGTGCGGGGCTGCGCGGTATTGACATTTTGAGGGCACGGTGATCGGAATGTATTATTTATAGGAGCGGGTTGCGCTAGGCCCATAAACTGCATCTTACGTCCTCAGAGTCGGTAGGCAGCAATACTAAAGTGCGTGTGCTCACACCTATATCCGTGCGTTTGTGCTTGTATCGCGTGTCCCACAGCCCCATTCCCATGCAGGCCGCGTGCCCCAGTGAGGCCCTCGGCCCCATTCCCCCCACGTCCCCTTCTCACATACGTTCTCTCTGGCCCTGGAAACGCGTCTGTCTCCTCGCAGTGCTGTCCCTCTGCCAGGAACCGTTCCCTTCCTGCGCTCCGACAGCTCCTGAAACGAAGGGAAGCGCCGTGGGTGGGTGCTGGAGAGCGGATTGTTTCTCATGTAAATGTTACCCCGTCTCTCTGCACTTTGTATCTTTGCTTTCCCCTTTGCCAGTTCTTGCTGAGGGGAAAAAAAAAAAAAAAAAAAAAAAAAGGGAAAAAAAAGATTAATGGTATGTAAAATGGGAGGGGTGGGGGAGAGAGCTAGAGGCAAATTTCCACATCCCCTTCCTTTGGGTGTCTTGGTAGCTTTTCCATAGAAACTTTTACCCAGTGGTCAGACAGACGCTTAAAAGAGGGTGGAAGAAAATAATGAGAGCACAATGGGAAAATGAGTGCCCCCTGACCCCCCCGGCATCACAGGGTGCTGGTGCTGAGCAGCCACGGCACTGCGACTGCTGCCTGCGTGGCTCCCCGAGGGACAGCAGCCGTGGTGGTGCTCGTGGGGTTCCCCGAGTGGAGAAAATCCCTATTCATTTGGTGAGGAAACATTTTGCTATGCGTGTTTCAACAAAACACTAAAAACCCTGCTCGTGTTTTTTTTAGCTATCACTCGCGCAGCCTGACGGCCTCCCGCAGCCCCAGCCCGGCCCGCGACAGCTCCGAGAGGCCTCTCCTCCTCCCTCCTCGCTGCTGGCTGCTCTTTTCCTGTCTAATCAATTATCTCCCTAGCTAGTCCTTCTCAAAGGTGAGAGCTCATTATGCATATTCATAAATCACGGCTCCCAGCCCTGACACTGATTGATGTAATCATCTCCTGCCCGCGCCTTCCTGCGCCCGAGGAGCGCAGTGCGGAGCGGTGGGGCTGGTGGCCGTGCAGGGCAGAGCGGGCAGTGTGGGGCAGGGCAGAGGCAGCCCCGAACTGAGAGGTGCCCCGTGCAGCCAGCTCTGTGCAGGAAGAATGGAAACGATGAGGAAAAGCCCCCTGACACACGTGCAGGTTTTACAGACAGGAATCGGAATGGGCATGAAAATAACCCCCCAGATCCGACGCGTCAGCTCAAGCACTTGCTTTCATTTTCCTCGGGAAGTTAAAGCTGGAAAGCGGTATTCTGGTACGGATCTGATCATGAGCATTTAGATATTTGATACAGTAAGTAGCTTTAGCATTGTGCCCAACTGCTCTCAGTAGCTACGTTTTAGAAAGTGAAAGAAAAAAAGTTGCAAATGACGAAAGTTCCTGCTGAGAGGGCTGGAGAGCAGAAGGGCTCCCAGCCCACAGCTTGCGGATAGGGACGTGCATCTCATCGCTGTGATTTGTTTCCCAAGCAGGCTCCAGCACGGAGCCTTCAGATGCTGCTCAGAATGTGTGCTTTACCTGTACAGTTCACACTCATACTTTTAAAATACCTCTTTTTATCGCTTTGATCAGAACTATCAGTGTACTGAAGGAGCAATACAAAAATATATGCCCTGAAAATCATAACAAGATACAAATCAAAGGGAGTCCTAATCAAATACTTTTGAGAGCGTTATCTTCCTTGTTAACAAATGGTAATATGAAAATTAAGGCTTATAGCTTGCTTGCATTTTATCTAAGGGAACCAACAAAGATATCAGATGCTCTTTGTTTTATATGTTTGAATGTAAAGCAGCATAATGAAGAACACGCACCTTCTAAGGGTTCATTTGCTTTATGGATATTAACCCTTTGCAATGCTGGTGAATTTCTGAATTTGCAGAGTGAGGAGGAGGCTGTGCTGCTACCCATGTTTTTGGGGCCAGTCCTCGCTGCACTCGAGACAACATCTTTTTTTATTAAATGCTGAAATTGGAACAAAGCAACAATGGCTGCTTGCTAACTATGCATGTCCAACAGGCCTCTTTTCTATTCAGCAAATGGAAGATATTAAACAACATTTTGCTTAAAGGTACACCGAGGCCATTTCCATTAGGACATGGTGTCATTCATTTATTCACATGTTAAGTGGATGTCCTTGTGGCTAATGAGTAATAATCAACAGTGACTCCACTTTATTCCTTTGCTCCCAGCAATGTTAAATACTCTGATGGAGTCTCTTTGCTGACACACTAGAGAATATGGTTAAAAAGTGCTAAAGGACATTTTCAGCATAGAGCAGCCACATACACGCGTGCTGGAAAGAGCACTTTTATTACGGTCTGTTCGGCTTTGTTCCTGGTTAAGGCAGGGCACTTGGAAAGCACTGCTATTTATCTGAAGGCAGTTTGTGCCTGAAGACCCAGAGCTCTCACGGCTCGTTGGGTTGTTGTGGGGAGATGAGCTCTTGTCCACCTGGTTTATAAAAAATAAAACAGCCCACTCCTCGCTTCTGTGGGCGGTTTCACACAGAGAGATGTTTGCTGGGGGAGTGATTTGGGACAAAACCTTCCCCCCCAGAAATTGTTTGACGTTTATTTTATAAAATAAAGAAACTCCCCTACCAGCTAATTAATCCATTTTATTACATCAACCTCAGCAGCTAAGGAGGTTAATAAACTATATTAATATCTATTTTTTTCCTTCATGCGATTGCTTACTCTGGAGTCTGCAGCTTGGTTGTCTCCCTTGTCAATTCCTAAAGTTTGAAAGGTATAAATGAATCATTCTTGGTCATGATTAAGCTTAAGTTAGAAATAAAATATGTCAATCAATCCGGTTGGAAATGTTCCCGCTGTCTAAGTTGGTTATGCAAAACACTCTAAGGTGTATAGGCATGCTCAATTAGGTCAAGGGATCTGATGGCACTCCTACCCATAAATGTGTGTCACTTGGATTCCTCATTATTTTTAGCAGTGGTGAAAATGCATGTCAGTAGGCCAGCTAGCCAGGCTGGAATAAAATTACTTGCTGGGTATGGGTGAAACTGAGGTTTTAATACATTCATATTATACCTGTTTTCAAGCAAAACAGTGGAAGGAAGATATGTCTCTCTCTCTCTGCCTAGAAAATACATGACTCACTCTATTGAATTTCTCAGCAATCATTAGTATAACTCACACCGGGCTATGGGATACTCAAGATACCTTAGCAGCAAAATTTAAGTGCCTAAAAACATAGATGTAATGTGAAATTAGATACAAGGAGTAAAACATCAATTTGCTCTGTTACAGTCTAACTTCCAAGAGAGGCAAAGCACGAGCTTCACTGAGAGATTAGACCATCCCTATTCCAAAATAATTTAATGAAAATGGACATTCAAGATGGCTATCGAACAGCAGCCTTCGTGCCCGAGTTCTCGGATGGAGACTTTTGCAAGTGATTCCCAGCGAAGACAGTGCCAGAAATGTACACCTGATAGACAGCTTCCCTCCAGCGTACTAAATCAAAGCCTAACGGGAATGTGTTCATATAATTTTAGAAAAAAATTAAAATTAAAATCCAGGACAAGCAAGTGCTGGTGCTCACACCTTCCCTCCTGGCTTTTGGTGCAGCCACTGAGATTACTCATTCCTTGAATGGCTCAAGGAGGGGGTCAGACCTCTGCTTTTACACCTCCCATGCAGGCACTGAGGCACCGAGGCTCAAGGAATGGGGAGATAAACCAGCAAGGAACAATGCCACGCTCTGGCCTACTTCTGGTGTGCAAAAAATAAACAAAATGCAGGAAACTGGCAAAGGAAAATGACGCTCCCAAGAGCCAGAGGCAGAACTGGTACTACAGGTAGGGCTGGTGTTTGTTACGTGGGGCTCTTAAAGGTGGTTTTAAGGATGACGGTGTCCCTTTAAGGACAGCACCACACAGTTAATATTTTCTTTACTGACAATAAAATGCAATTAAATCCTATGAATTAATATATTCATTTCAGGAAGAATTCCCATTCTTTTCATAGGATATCAAAATGGAGCCATCATCAGTCAGTTCGTTAAATAGGAGAATCTGGAGAGTAAGTAAATGGAAGAGCTTTCAAATGCAGGGCTAAAAATGCCCAATGAATGTGTAGGGGGCTTCAATAAAAAGATTTTGACTTGTGTTTTCACCCCTTTCCCACTTTGCTCATTGTTTACTGACACTGCTATGGACACAGCATTCAGGCGCTGCCTGCCCGAGCCCTGGGATGTAAAAATGTCATCTCTATTGTGCTGCTGGGCTGGCTTTGATGCCGCCGCTGCCCTTTGTGCGCGCCTCCAAATCCCTTTATAAGGCTGTCCTGATTGTCCGCGCCGCACATCGCCACAAAAGCTCGTCTTATTGAGAAAGTAAAAAAGTCAGAGAGGGGCCGAATGATGGGAGATTGGGCCTTTGCTGTAAAAAGCCCACTGTTTGTCTAAAGTTCTCTCCGAGCAATCGCAAAGTTTGGGCCGCGGCGGCAGCAGCAAAGCCAGGGCTCGTGTTGAAAAGCCAGCCTGCTGGGACACGTCCTTCTTACGTTCTATCTAGAACTGCCAGTGTTGTTTTTGTGGAGATTGGGCGCTACGGAGGGGAAGAGTTAAGTCCTAGAAGTGCTCCTGCAGTGTATTTTCCCATTTCTGAAGTAGGAGTCGTGCACATTTCATTTGAGGAGCTGCAAAAAGTGCCCGTCGTTACACAGAGCAGAAGTGAAATAAATACACCGCTGTCCCCATGGGACCGCACGTCTTTGGGACGGAACCCGAGCTGCGGACTCGCACTGCTGCTCTGGCAGTTGTTCTCCTGCCTAATGCTATTCTGATTTGTCCTGAATGTTAGTGGGCAGGAGGCAGACAAAGGCTGGATAAGGTCTTATTCTTTCGGCGTGGGCTATCGGCATGGGAGGACGGTGATTTCATGGCTTTTGTTGCTGAGGTTAGGGACCGAATTCTCTCACTGAATTAGAATGGTAACAAGTGGGACCGGGGATCTCTGGGGCTTTTGTAGTGCACTCATCTGAGAGATTGCGCTTTTCTCAGCCCTTCAGATTTATTTTGCCAAAGTTACAGGGCAATTATGGAAATGCGCCCTTTGAAGCTCGGCCGATTTCTCTTTATTTTCTCTCTTCTCCCCCCCCCCCCCCCCACCCCAGCAAAGCCAAGCTTCCCTCGCCTCCTTTCTTCAGCCGAGCGGCCCGCACTGATGCTGGGTTTTTGAGTGGCGACTCTGCTAAGCTTTGGAACAGCAAGCAAAACTTTTAATAAATATATGCTAAAAACCAGACTTTGAAGCTTTTTGAGAAAGAAGTGCAAAATAACAGGGAGGTAACGACCTCCTAGGAAAGGCTCTGTGTATGTGGCATGCTGGAAGACCCATCCTATGAAAAGAGCCTCAGTGTGGCGGAGCGCGGTGTTCAGCCAGGCCGCTGCCACTGCACCGCGCTGTGCGGGGCTCAGCTGCACCTCGCGCTGCACCGAGGGGCCCAGGGCAAACAGCGCTGTGCTTTCTCACCCTCCTACACTATTTATCAGCCCAGTTTGGAATCTTGATGCTGCCTGTGAGCTAGTATGACCTACTTTTTACTTTACTTCTGTCCTACCCTTAAGGAAATGTGTCTAAAACAAGATGGTCAGACCTGGAGCTATGCAGTCTCTGACTAGGACTGCTTTTTGCCCCAAAACTCAGTTTTGCACCTCTGTTCAGCCCTTCTTTTGTTTATCTATTTGTAGCAGGCCGTCTTGCTCCTGTAGGATACACTGAGGCTTTTCTGGGCCATTCAACAAATGCTATGGGCCACGCTCTGACTTGATGTGAGTAGGAGATAACTACTAGTCTCCCTGAAACTTACATACACTTACACAGGACCTGAGCCCAACCTGAAATGTAGACCTTTCTATCAGCAAGAAAACATGGTAAGAATTGCAATATTCCTTGTCTGTGTTCTGTAACTGCAGTGCAAATATCCTTTGTGCACTCTACAGAGCTTATGAGGGATCTTAGGACCTTCAGCAGCACAGAATACAAGAGCCTGGTGTCTTCAATGGATTTTTCATGAGTGATGCAGAAGATTAAGTGTTGCATCTGTGGCATTCAGCTTTTGTATAGAGGCCCCAGTAAACAAATTTTAAGGGAACTGAGCTCAGAGTGTCAGTAGGCACCATGGGAAGAGATGGGATTTAACCACTCCACCCTCATGTCACCTTGCTCTCCTAATTGGCTTTCACACTTCCGTGTTTCTTTCCCAGTCTCACACAGATGCTGGTGGCTCCCTCCTATTCCTCTGCACCTCGCCCCAAAGCTGGGAGCTACAAGGTCAGGCAAGAACCAATACCAGTGAGATCTTCCAGAACTGGATCCATCATTGAAAAGTCCTCCAGGAGCTTTGGGAGACTCCGATTTCAAATTGCAGCTGGGCATGGTGTCATGCTCTCATTTTGTTAGCGGAAAGGAGAAAAGAACATGGGGGATACAGATCTAGGTTCATGCTTGGGTACAAAAACTTCTAATGGGTTCATGCTCTGATATTCTCTTCTATTCTAAGAATCTTCCTAATCTGACAAAAGTTAAAGTCAAGGAAAGGGAAAGCATGCCTGCTAGTAGTATCAAGAAGCTGTCCCAGTTGTTTGTTCTAGGATTAGGAGTTTCCTTCTCTGAATCTTCTCAGATTCCTATTGACATGCAGATGCCTTCAGCCTACCACCAGGTACCACAAGACGAGAGGAACTCTTGTCTCTCAGCATAGAACCATTTCAGGTGCCCACGTTTCAGCTCATACTATAAATAATTGCCATGCACAGTTCCTATGAGTCGGTACGACATGGTACGTGGGGTCCCAGGGAGCCTGGATTTCTACTGGTTTAGGCTTGTACCCCAGTAATTAAAAAGACTTTGAATCTGACCTGCTAGTGCTGTTTGCCAAGTGCAGGGTTCACCAGCTTCTTCTCCCACTGCAGAGGCTCCAACCATGTGGGTTTGTGTTGTAGTGATCTGGTGTTGAAGTTGAGATGTATATCACAATGCCAAAGTCTGGACCTGCAAGAAAATGTCACAAATTTTAAATACTTCACATATTTTGTAAGCCACTTTTGAAGATTGCAAAGAAAATGGGTTTCCAAGTTCGGCACTGTCAAAAATTACCCCAAAAATGCAAAGCTTCTCTGCGTACGCAGGTTAAAGCTCACCAATAGATAGGGCAGCCATCAACCAAGTGAGGTGTTCCAGATGCTTGATATTACAAGGAATAATTTTGGCTCATCAGAGCTGAATTTTAACCCCCGACTCTTGTATTTACTCTATAGTGAAAGCAAAACAGCAGGTCAGTGTTATGAGTGTGTTGAAACTTTGGATATAGAGAGATGGGCATTGCAAACTACAATTATAAACTCATTTATGGTACAAAAGATGGTATCTCTCTGCTACTTCTACAAATAGACTCCAGACATGGGTCAGTGGGAACTGTGTGTCTCCTAAGACTATGACCTGTTTATCTCCTAACCCTAAGCAATTAATCATCAGTACCTAATAGGAAGCAGCAGCGCACTTGGTGTTGTCTGTTTGAAGTAGTGCTTTTCCCTTTCCTACAGCTATAGCCCTATAGCTTCCTCAATACGAAACCCCTTGTGCAGAACACCCATTAAATACCAACGGCCGCTCACCCAGACGTGGGAGAAGTGCACAGAGGGTCCCCATTTTCCCTCCCTGTGACTATTGGTAAGTGAGAGCAGGGACAGATCCAGAAATGCCAGCAGCAGGACTGGGGACGTTCCCATTTCTCAGTTTAAGTGAGAGGAATGGCTTTGTCTCCAGTGGGCTGCATGAAGTTGGAGTAAGGTAGTGAAGGATCAGGCCCCACCGACTCTTTGTAGTATGGGAGCTTTGTTTTGAAGTGCAATAAAAATACAGGTGGCGGAGGAGATAATGCACCGCACCGTTCCTTTGGGACACACGGGGAGACGCTGAAGAATTCCAAAATACAGAGCGTGGGCTTTTCCCTGCATTCATCACAGACGTTAGTTCAAGAAAACACCCAGAAGTAGCAAATATGCAAATTTGTTATGAAAGAAGAACCTACAGTACCCGCTCTGTTAAAGAATTTCTTTCAGGATATTTGATCCTCATGCAGAGTTTATCAGATTACGGATTTAATTTGTGCATTCAGTTTAAAGAAAAAGGGGTGGGGGATCCCTTTTAAACATCTTTTCTTTCTCCTCTTCTCCAATACTTGTACTTGAGCTATTTCACTTCTGCTCAGATATGAGAAGTGTGTTTACAGTGTAATATAAATCTGGGCCGGAGAATACCAATTTCATATAAATTAGATGGCAGAGCACTGTTCCGCTATTTTGTTGTCTAAATTATATGGAAATTGGTCTTATGCAAGGAGTAAGTCCTCACAGAACAGGGCCCTTAGGCTTTTGGTTTAATTATCATAAGCTTCCATTTAATTAAACTTATTAAATGGTTTGGTGTAAGAGCAGACTATCATTTTGCAGAAGCTTTCTGGAAGAGAAAACTATTTGTGCCCGAGCTGCTTGGGAAGGAAGTAGAACTTCCCTTCAGAGCTGCTTCCTGGAGCACAGGGCTGAGCTCTGCCCATGCCATGCTGCCCAAAAAACCACCCAACAAGCCCTTCTTCATTTTCAGATCAGCTCGATAAACCATAGGACATTGTACACTGCAGTGCCAGCAGTGGGAGGTGGGACTTGGTGCCACAGGATGCCTCCTCCAGGCATGGGTTTGCTCGCACCAGTGTGTGCAGGTACCAGCACATAGCTTCACCCCAACTCTACTGGGCATCTCCATATGCAGCCACTGTCCATTGTATCTATTCATTTAATCAGGAGAGACCTCATCTGAGATGTTATAAAAATCCTCGTTCTGATGAATTTGACTCTTGGTGACTTCCTACAGAAGCCTGAGCTTGCTTTATTCAGCCAAGTCTACAGCACACTCACTGACTTCTGGAATAAACACGGAATAAACACCTCTTATTTTCTTCTGCAACACATAAAAAATTGTCTGACTTGACAAAAAATACACCTATTGATAATGTCCACATAAATGGAGTGGTGTGGAACAGTGTTATATTTCACCTCTCATGGTACGGTGCACTGATTCCTTTAGAAAAGGATAATTAGAAGAATAATCAGCTGAACACATGAAATTGAGATGCCTCTTCAGGGACATGTGAGAAGCTGATTAATAAGAGGAAGAAGGGCCACTGTGTGTCAGGGACCTAATAAAAATATTTAAGGACAAATAAGTAGAAAAAGAAAGTACACACTACTAATGTTGATAGAAAGCCTTAACTGCCTAATGAATTTCAGAAATTGGTTGAGAATAGTTAATCTGTGTGATAACATGACCCTCAGGGTTAGTTAGATCTGTGGAATCTTATCCCCCCTGGGGACTTAGCAAGTTTCCAGAGATTCACACCAAATTCTTACATGGAAGAGGCATTCACAGTTGGGAGATTTCATGCAGGTTTTGCTTTTGAATGCTCACGTTACACAAAACTCAATATAGTGAGATAATAGAGAGAGCAAAGCTCAGCACTAGCCACACTGTTAATTAAAATTTTCACTTTCTAACAAACAATCACACACATTTGGATTTATTATGGGATCACATATAACTCTAGATGAAAGGAAGTGCTTTACCATAACAATAGTTGATTCTTAGTTGCTTCTCTATGCTAATTTAAAATCCATATATGCTGAAAAGCAAATGTATCATCTGGTATTTTCTTCACTGGATCGAGCATTTCTTACACACCCTTCACAAGAATTTCATGGGAAATGTGCAGGAAAAAAACCACCTCACTTTTATAGACTGGAGCCATAAAGCGCGTAGTAATTGCGGTCTCATCAGTGCTTTAGGAATCCTGCCAGCAAAATATTTCTGAGAGAGCTCCAAGGAAGATGCAGCATTATGTCATGCCAGGACCCGAGGAGTGGGCAGGAGCCTCTTCCAGGGCAGTGGCTGCTGGGAACTCAGCTGTCCCAGCACCGGGCAGCCAGAGGTGCCACTTTACAGTTGTTGCTCATTGGTGATGCCCCACCTCTGTGCAAAGTCAAGAGGGAAATTCCCCCCAGATGGCAGATCTTACACCCCCTCACAAGTCTACTACTAGACTGGGATTTCCAAAGGAATTCAGGGCAGTGAGACACCCAAATCCCACCAAAATCTCCTTTGAAAAATCTCAGCTGGAGCCGTTAGTGACAAGTTGCAGGAGCAGCCTTTTCTTTTGAAGAATAGCAAGGATTTCATTCTTCTTAATATGGGTGTAAAGGTGCAGAAGGGGCAAAAAAAGAAAAGAGCCTGAGCCCACAGAGCTGGCAGTGCCATGGGCTGGTGTCTGGATTTGTCTGCAGTGAACAATGCTGTATCTAATTTCCAATGAGCAGTGCTATATCTCAATTTCCAAGTCACCTACAGCAATCATTGGAAGCAAAGATTGGAAAGAAGTGTGAGCCCTCATTTGTGTGCTGGGCCTATAGCTTGTGAGCTGCACTTATGCCCACCTTGTGCTTTTGTCCAAATTATAGCTCAGGACTTGTGTTCCTGCACAGTAATTTTCAAAGGTCTTAGAGGAGGGAAGTGAGACCAGAGAGTGAGGATGCCCAAAATAAAAAGCAGATACACATTTTGTGTGCGTATCTGCCCCCATACCTCCATCTCACCCTCAGAAAAAGGCAAAATTTGTTTGTAACAGTGACATTAATATAAATGGTGTTGAAGGTATACTTTTCAGCTGATACTGCAAAAATGAACGCTCACCACATACTTGTGCATAGGAGGTCCTGCTGAAAATACTTATATATAATTTAACAAAAAAGAAGCTTTTGTACTAAGAAATTACGGCTTAAAGCTTTCTTATTTGGGAAAATTCCAGCCTCTGTGCTCATATCCCAGTTATTACAGTAAAGACTTCCAAATGGAAGATATTTTAGAAGAAAACAGTACCAGAGTGATAAGGGTACCATGCTTATTTTTCTTCAAGCAATGGTATGCTTTTAGTTTGAGAAGGAATTTTAAAAGGTTCTAGATGAGATGGTACAAATCAAACATATTCTTAGAATATTTATATAAAATATGTCAAGAAAAAGGAATAAGTGGGACTATTAAAAACACTGCCTGACAAACAGAACAATTGTGGGGCCAGAATGCATCTTACTGATCATAGCTGTGCCGAGCTAAAAATGTATGAATAGGCCTATAGCACAGGACAGTAATGACAAAAACCCTTTAAAAGACTTTAGAAACAAGCCTTTCAGTAAATATGAACAGCATCCCTTTTGCTTTTCCATCTAACTACTGTTAAAAATGGCTTTTTTGGGAAGATGTGCACCTGGAAGAACTGTATGGACTGCTACTGCTAAAAGGATGTGCACCACTCAAACCAAGGTGATGTCTCTCAGCTCTGAAATTAGTGTTTGCTGCTATTTTTTCCTTTAGTGATATTAGCATATAGATAACATTAACAGAAAGAAAATTTATTAGCAATGACAGAAAGGCAAGAAAGATTGGTGAGTGAGATCCAAGGGTATGAGGGGAAAGATCAAAAAACATCACAGAGCCTATCATCAGCCTGTGCCTGGATACCTACAAGAGAAAGTGAGGCTTCAAAAAGATGAGAAGGAAGCCGATGATGGGGTGACAGAAGCAGCTCCTCTCCAGGACAATGACAGAACAGTAATTATAGACAACGATGACATGTGATGGAGAGCTTTACTCTACAACTTTACAGGGTAGGATCTAGGCAAAACACATGTATCGGCATACTCTATGATGTGAGAGAGAGGGAATGAAAGGAGAAGTGAAGCACATCCTCTGCCACAGCAACTTCGTCATGCTTGCCATGTCATCAACGAGGAGAACTTACAGCAAGAAGAGCAAAGGGTTGTGTCCCTCTACAATGACAAGTGGGACATGCCAAAGCCGAATGCGTGGGCAGCCTAGGTGAAAGCCTCTGGTGGGTGCTGTTGGCAGTGGTCTCAGGGAGCAGTACCCATGGATTTATTTCAGTTTGTATACATTTGCAGTGCTTCGTACAGGCTGAAGAGATCATGGAATCATAGAATGGCCTGGGTTGAAAAGGACCACAATGATCATCTAGTTTCAGCCCCCCTGCTATGTGCAGGGTCGCCAACCACCAGACCAGGCTGCCCAGAGCCACATCCAGCCTGGCTGGGTGTGAGAACAATGAAGCTGAGAGCCTGTCTCAAACCATATGGTCACGGTGCCTTGGAGCTGCCTCGAGCCACGGGGTCAGTCTGCTTGGAATCAAAGTGCCATCGCCCGCTTGGTTTTACTGCTTCAGCACAAGCAGAGGTTGTTTTCATTTTGTTCAAAGCGGAAGTGAGACAAAATAAAGAGATTCCACATTTCACTTGCATTAAAACACCAGAAAATGTTCCATTTAAAATGCAGTTTCAGTAAATAGCAGTATGCTTCCAGGACTTGCACTCTTTTAGTCCGAGGAATGAGCTATTAATTGCATAGATGTCATGATTTAAATTGCTGTCTCCAATCAAGTCCAACTGACAGCAACCAAGCCACTGCAAAGCTGTTTGGTATTATTTTTCCATTTGGCTCTCCTACTATTTCTTTTACCTACACTGCCTTGTCCAGAATAATCGTTGACGTGACCCTCTCAGAAATGTGGCACATTATCTGCTGCTGCCCCATGGGTGGCACCAAGAACAGGGCAGGAGCTGTAACTGAGGTGCCCACTGCCAGTTCTTCAAGCTCACCCCTAGCACTGTCAGGGGCTGCAAAAACAAATGCAAAGCTTCATCCCACATGCAGGCACACATGCATGCTCTCCCTTTCACACACAGATACTATGAGGATCAATAAAAGATCAAAAGGAAATGAATGAAGCAAATTAATGAAAATAAAGTGGAAGACTGTAATCACACCCAACCATGCCAAAAAAAAAAAAAAAAAGCTCCGAACAAATTAGTATGTAATACACTACTTCAGACAGATGTTCAAATAGGAACAAAAGGAAATAAGTAGGAAAACCATACAATGCTGGCTTGAGAACTTACAGGAATATGAAAAAAATCACATAAAGGATAATTTCCCATTTAGCCTGGAGAGGGAATAAGGCCGGATTCTGCTCCCTTGAAGATCCTCCTCCCATTGCCTTCAACACAACCAGGGCCAGCTGAGCATTACATTTCCCCACCTTGCAAGGCTCAACTCCCACAGCAGCCCTCTGCCTTTTGTAACTATTACTGCCCACAGTTTTTCACCACGACGCTCAGCTTTTTGAGCACGTGAGTTCAGCTGTGATCACAACCAGCTGAGGCACACGAGCTGTGGCACGCAGCTTTTGGAGATGGCACCTCTGCTCCCAAAGTCCCTAGGTTTTCCAGTCTGACCTCATTTGCTCACTCAAATACAATGAAACCTAGCTGGAGTGTGATCAGTTGTTAAAACAAAGTACATCTTCCCAGAAAACAGCCACATTTTGGAAGACCCTCAGCCTCTGTCAGCCCCAGCAAAAGGGCCATGTGAGCCAGCTGCATGCTGCCTCTTTCACCCTGGCTCACCCCTTGCCCTGCTCCAAGGCCAGATCTCTGCTGCCTGCACACAGACCCAGCTCTGCTGCCCTCTGCATAGCTGGCCTTGAACAGGCAGTCATCCTTCCTCCAACAAATACTTCACCAGCTGAAACTTCCCCTCA
Source organism: Meleagris gallopavo (assembly GCF_905368555.1). NCBI lineage: Eukaryota > Metazoa > Chordata > Aves > Galliformes > Phasianidae > Meleagris > Meleagris gallopavo. The sequence continues at coordinate 3,999,670 of NC_139416.1, forward strand.
GAAACGCATCAAACAACGATCTTTTGTTGTATCTGTTTTCTGATTGCCTCAGTTCTGATGTGCTCTCTCCCTGGATGACTTTATGCAATGTCTGCAATACCTCGTGGAATGGTCAGCAACCTTTACATGTTGATCTTCCTGAAGCTCCATGCTTGTTACACAAACCATTCTTAAAGACAAATCAATCTGTCCTTTATCTTCCCTCTCTGCCTTAAATTCCAGTGTTTTCCCATGGGGAAAGTCTTTCTCCTTAGCCCCAGAATAGTATTTTCCACCTAGCTGCCGCTTAGTTTAAGTCCTGCTCAGTTTGTTCCTCCCGTATAGTCCCATTACCCAGCCTGCTGCTGAGCAGTCGGAACCATTGCCCAGTTCCTGGCTCCCCAAGCCTTCCACTTCCAGCAGAGCAGGCCATCATCCAACCTCAGCTTGCTGTGAGGCTGCCATCCTGCCTTTAGCCTGAGCTCTTGGCCATCACAGCTCTCCCTAATGCCTTCTCAGGAAGGGTCTGGGAGATGCCAGGAGATAACCCTGAAGCCACCACTTATCTTGCCATGCAGCAGAACCAAACAGAGTTTTAAGCTAAATGAAACGACTGCTTGTTCAAAGAATAAAAAGAGTTATTAATTCATTGTGACAGATTAAATAGAATGCCTTTATGGGCAAACAAAGCAGTTGAAGACTTTCCTGTCAACCTATTTGAATTTGTACACAGCCGGCTCAGGCTCAAGCCTTATTGTGTTGTGTTGTCCTACCTGCCTTGAAGGACTTCAGGAGCAATCCCTCCCCTCAGTACTGGAGTCAGACCATGATCTTGCACCTGTGAGAAGCCAGAGCTTAGGATCACAGCTGTGGAGCTGGACCCACACTTCTCCTTATCTATCAGCAGGGGAAAGGGAGGGTTGCTTATCAGTGATTTTATATTCTAGCAGTGCATGTCTAGCTTCTCCACTACGGCGTATTAGAACAACTCTTAGTCCATCAAGCCAACCAGAAGCAGTGTTTTGCCACTGCTCTGTCATGAACAAAAGGGAGAAGCATCAGGGTTGGAGCACTGAGAGTCTCCGTGACACCACTGCAAACTGTTTGTGCTTCACGCATTGAGGCAGGCAAAGAAAGTAGCCTGTGGTGAGCAGTATATGCTGCTGCAGCAGGATTGCTTCTTGTTTCTTGTTTACAAAGTTACACATTTACTCTTGAAGTCAGTGGAGCTATCAGAGATTTGAACTTTATGTTATTAGGAAAAAACATCAGGCCATAACAATGCTGTGTGTGTCCTACCAAGTAAGGCAGGCAGGACGTGGTGGTCCTGGCAGAGAAAGTTTATACAACAGCAAACTGCAAAAACTGCTGGTGATTGGGTGACCCATCTGACAAGCAATACAACGTTATTGCACATCACATAATTAACTTCATCTGCCTTATTCCCTTGTACTACCTGTCCTGATTCTTCCCATCCACATATGAGCTGGTACCTCAGCCTTTGATACCCCTGTAGGTTTGCGTTTAGCATTTCTGATCCACTGTGCCAAACATGACCACTCATTGAAATAAGGAAACACTTATTATTACAACAGAGAATAAGGAATAATTAAAATATCTAATGTTTAATGCATTGTGCCTTCTCACCATTTGACCACTCTGCAGGAGGACAGCACTGATGTGTTCTAGAATTCAATATGCCTGCAGAGACTCAGCTTCTATTCTAGCAACAAAAGCACAGAACACAAGCTTGGAGCTGCTTAACAAAATTTTGGTAGACAGGGAAAGATGCTCTCAAATACACTCAATTTGTATACATATATATTTTCCCAAATAGTATCAATTCTTTTGGGGAAAAAAAAAAAAAATCAACCAAGTACATCATATATGGTGACACAACAACAAAGTCTGGAATTATTTTTTTTAATATGCCAAAATAATTTGTAATTGTCCCTGAAAGTCAGCAATTTGCTGATGCTGTATTAAATCATAATACCCCTTCCCAGCTGAACATACAGCCAGGCCCAAACAGCCCTGCATTTATGTTAATTAAAACCAAGCTCTTTGCAGAAGTTTGAGTCTTCGCAAACAATTTAAACTAAATGAGCACCTCTGAATTTACCTTTCTTCTTCTGCTGAGAAAGTACTTGCAGCACCGTTGTCATCAGCCAGTTATGTCTGTGATATTAGGTACATATGATGGCAATTAGAGGCAGAGCCTCCCAAAATCCTGTAGTACGCCCAGGCATCGCTGTAGCTATTTTAAGCAGATTTATACTTAGGGCATCAAAGAATGTCAGGGAGAGAAGAAAATATGGTAACTGTTGCTTTAAATTATAGCTATCATTACTTCAAAAGGATATTCAATCAGAAACCACCGCAGACTAAAACTATTTATGTCTTCTGACACTAAAAGGAAAGTAGGCAGTTTCAGCCTGTCATCTCTTAATTCTTTTTTTTTTAATAAAAGAAAAGTACTGTTTGGTCTGTAAGAAACAAGCTAGAAGTGCAGCAGGAACGAGTCAGAACAGGTCTCCTGCTTGTCTCTGACCTTCCCCTGCCCGTCAGCCTCATTAAGTACCGCAGGCTCACAAAGGCAGCAGAGGAGCGAAGCAGAAGGGCGCAGCGATAGCCCTCCAGACATGCCAGAGCCCTTCCTTAAGAATGCACACCCTGCTCTGGCTGCAGGGAAGAAGCAGGGTTTCAATTCAACGTGTGCTGAAGGCTGGTCTGCGCTTTCTGGAATAGCGGGGCTATTTCTGAATGTGCAAGACCTCAAATTTAGAATAATGTCCAGCAAAGCAAAGCAAACAAGTGAGCAAAATGTGTGAGGTTACTTCCCATTTGTGGCTTTTAGTTGTATTTTGAAATGTGCACAAAGCATTTTCAGTTTGCTGTTGAGATTGTCTATTTTTTTTTTTTCCCCTAACCTTTGCTTGGTAGGATCTGTTTATGAAAAACAAGGAACCCCCTTTTACCTTTGTCTGCTCCCCCTTCCAAGCAGGCAGCACCGAGCGACCAGCAGGCAGCTCGTACCGCTGACAGCTCGGTGCCAGCTCTCGCAGTGTAAGAGCAGCCTCCCACCGATGTCTATTCTCAGCAAAATTAGTGACAGTTTGGTCGGGCACAGAGTCCAGAGCAGCATTTCCCCACCAAGATTCACGTGCCTTTGGTCAGGAGTGTCACCCCTGCACAGGGGTTTATGCTGTATGAGCAGGAGGAAGCACGAAGACTGGGCAGCAGGAGGGAATATACTGCTTTATGTGACCGGCAATAATATGATCACGCCCCTGAGTACATAAAGAAAGACGTAATGAAGAGACAACATGTATTTCTTGAGAAGAGGCAGCAGAAGGATAATCACATAAATGACACTGGCAACAGGAAGATGAGGACAGTGCTGGATGTCCTGCTCACAGGTCTGCCATGCCTTCCAGAGCACTGCTGCAGCTCCAGATGCCCACAGCCACCTGCAACGGGGACAGCAGCACAACAGGTGAGGCAGCCTGGGATGAGCCACGTTGGAGGAGAAATGTGGCTGACATGCAGCCCTGTCTCGGCTCAGTGCAGGTAACCACCTCTTCAGTAAACTGTTTCACAGATTGGAATGTAGTAAGAACTGATCTAATTAGCGTAGGCTGTAATTTAGGAGGGTTCATTATGTCACAGACATTATGACTCCTGGGTATTACTAAAGGACTCATTTGTAGTACTCAAAATGAATTTCTTCGAACACACATAATGTCACCCCTACAAGCGCTGTGTAGCTTTAAGACAATCTGACATATTTAAAATCTCTGACTTTGAGAAGGATTAACTTTCCAGACAGCAATAAACAAATCAGCAAATAGTACAGATTTACTTCTTGCTAGGAGAAAAAAAATGATTTAATGGCTATTTCGGGTTGAAATGGCAAGTAAACTCTGTGACAGAACTACAAAGGGAACTAATAAATCATTCCAGGGGAAATATATACAGTGATTAAACACACACACAGACTTGACAACGATTTTGCATTTCCAGGTACAATATCTGTTTACTTCATCCGAGATGGAAAAAGTTTAATGGCTCCTTCGGAGCGGTCGGTTATTTATTATTTCTGCTCCCAGGGCTCCCGCAGCAGGAAGCGAGCTGGCCCTTCTCATCAGGCCGTGCAGCACTTCAGGCAGTGCACAAAGGTGTAGCAGCAAGTTTCGGTAGTAACAATGCTGAAGTGCAAATTGAGTTATAATTAAGCTTAAATTGGTCATACGAAGAGGTAACACACATAACCTCTATTACTGGCTCTCCTTCAGGGGAACGTCACAAGATGTTTCCTACTTCTTTGCTTTCCTGACCTAAAAAGTTCGCTCCCACACAGATATAAATATGCTTGTGCTTTTTGCTTACGTAGCATCTGATATAAAGAAAGAAAATTCTTCTGGAAAGCACTATTGCATGTCCTTAACATAACCCAGACCTCAGGGTGCCCTGCCTGCATCTTCTTCCATTTGTAGCAAAACCTCTGCTCATTTCACTTGCTTGTGATCCACAGTCCAGGGGAAAATGCTATCACAACATTGACATCCGTGGCTTCTGAAGTGGCTGTTCTGAACACACCAATATCCAGAACTGAGCTAAAATTAACTGAAAGTAATTAATATTTACTTTCACATGATTTGCTTTGGACCTGCCTTCTTTGTGGGGGTCAGAACTCACGTCTTATTCATTTCTCAGCTTCTCTCTGAAATCCTGAATTTTATCAAGTTAATTTTCAAAGCCTTAGTTTATAAAGCAGTACAGTAGGATTAAATCTTGTGCGTGGAACGCAGCCGTGTTCAGTTAAGAAATGGGCATAACCAGTTGGCTGTGACACAGTAGGAACAAGCTGCAGCAGATGAGCTGCTTTTGCCTCACTGTTCTGCATTCCGGGGGCTTGAAGTGCCTCAGGATGAACATCATCAACTTGAATTATTTTGCAAAACCTCTCTCCCTGAGAAAGCTGGAGACCTGATGGGGTCACCTCTTCCCATTACTTCCAAATACAGACAGGGGCTCAACATCTCCTAAATGATTATTAAAAATCTCAGATATAAATTTAATTTCCAGACACAAATTAGATCCCAACTCCCTTCCAAAAATGTCTTTAATGTTGTTAACACCAGTATCCTTTTTTTGGCTGCCTAGGAATTCTAAGTGGGTACTGAACCATCTAGAAAGAGTGACTGTATTTAGTCCTTAATTAAATGCTGACAGATTTTCTTCAATAGCATTATGCTCAGAAATAGTAATAATTAAAAACCTTAATTAAATGATGCTCCTACAGCAATGATCAGCATTCTTGCATGCAAGGTGTGGTAGCAGAGCGAGCCAAGGATTATTCCTTAGTCTTAGTTTCCATATTAAAGTTCTTATAGCTCATGAGCAACCTTATTCTGTATGCATGATACATAAACCAAGCAATTGTCCTGAGGATGCAGTGGATTTATAAAAGTCCATTAATCTGATTAATAATTGGATTGCTGACAAGTTAAGTGTCTCAGTGCTGTTAAAACAAAGTATATTTTAAACGTATCTGACTTCCTCCCATTATCTGTCATCTCACTGAAGAGGTTTTGGCAAATAAAAGGTTGTTACCATAAGACGTGTGGAAGCCCCTCTGGTGTTAGCAAGCAGTGGAAAGCCCAGAATGAAAAGCTGGTGAATTGCGCAAGCTTTTGGAACGTAATAAGAAACAATGTCAGCAGAAAGAGGGGCTATTAAGGTTGATCGGTAAGACTCCTTGTTGTAAGTGGACATTTTCCAGTATTAGTGAGCTCCTACAATTTGCACATACATTTCTGAAGCATTCCTTTTTGTGAACATGTTCTACATGATGGCTTGGCAGAAATCAGAAAGTAGACTCTGATCTTGGCTTTGCCACTGACCTGCACTGTGACCCTGAATAAATCATTCCACTGCTCTTCCTCTCCTTAGCTTTGCCTGTCTTGCTTCCTTAAGGCACAAGTTCTTCATGTGAGGAGCCAATCTCCAGAATTGGATTTTGCTTGTCCAGAATCTGACCTCAGATGAAGTCTGTAGGTACTCTTGAAAACTTACAAGAACAGTGGTGAGGACCAGGTGGTAGTGACATGCACGGTCCTCATGCCACTCCAGGAAAAACACCAGCATCAGCAGTTACACATGGCATACTCTTGGATTTTGGCTCTGAGTTAGGGGCTAGAAGGGTGCTCCTGACTCAGTGGAGTACAGGTGAGAAACTACATCTCTGCAGTCAATACTGCTCTCTGCTGAAGGTCTAATTTGTCTTAAATAATGAAGTTATTCTTACATATTGAAAACACCAGACTAAGACCACAAACTCAAGTTAACAAAGGAAGCTGTATCACCAGCTCAGGCAGAACTGAGCAGTTTTTGCTTTTGGCTCCCTCCCCTTGCACTGGGCTGAGCACACAGACTTCCAGGACAAAAGCAAAGTGCTGCTCGTTAGAGTGCTCCCATGGGATGAACTTGAACTCATCCAGCCAACTAGGTACCACATCTCACCCACATTGGAAGAGCTCTTGAATGATGAGTCTATTCTCTACAGAACTGGGCATACTTCTGCCTCCTCTTGAGGCTGTATTTCATGGAGGACTGCCCTCACTCTGACACTCTGTCCCTCCAATCCAAGAGACTTAAATCCTTGTATGACTTTGGATCTCTGTTATGTGATGACTCCCAGGAAGGGCACAGCTCCCAGAGGGCTCTCAGCACCTCCAAGTGTTCCTTACTCGGCATGCTGGCTGTTGCAAATCCTGCTTCAGTTGCTCAAGTGGGCTGACTTGGCTGGATCCCTCTGCGCCCTCACCTCACCAGAAGACATGCTCAGGCACAGGCTTTGCAATGGTGATGAAACAATATAAGAAAGCCAATCCTACCCTCCAGTGTGGGGCTGGCCAACTTGTGACACTTAGCTTCAAGGTGGTGATAAGATTAAGTATGTCTTTCATGCTCAAACTACATTACATGTCTGGCATCAGGACTGTGCTCCTGGAAAACCTGGATAATTCAGATCTTCAGCCATAGGAAGCTGTAAGTCAGCAGGAACTGCCCAAAATGACCCTGCTGGCATACAGTTGCATGCTCTATTCAGCCCCATCAGCTGCTGCAAAACTGAGATACCTCTGAGCAGCTTCCAGTACCTTACACCTGCAAACTCCTGTCTCTGAGGTATGGAGCAGCTCAGAGCCTCTGAGCCACAGGACATATGGGTGTGAGTCCTGTGAACTGGGGGGCAAGTTCATAGAACCCAGCAGTGTTGTGTGCCTCCTCTTGCACAACAGCTCCTGTGCACTGGGCACCAGAGCAAAGCTGTGCTTGCTGCCCCAATGAATCTGGGGAAATGTCTGCACTACAGTGCTAGCAGAGATTCACTATAAGAACTCCACGTCATGTCTGAGTTGAGCCACATAAAAAATAAAGGAAAGACAGTGGCAGTTTTGGTAAGCTGGCTCGATTAAAGAAATTACTTTGGGCTGAGTGATACTGAATAAAGCTAGGACAGGATGAAGAGATGTGAGAAATGGAGTTTTCCTTTCCTCCCTTTGACCCTCCTCCCTATTTTCAAAGTGAGCTTGACCTAGTGTGACTCCTAGCAGTTACCTGCTGGGCGCACAGCAGATATGTATCAGTAACTGGAGAATGAGGGATAAGTCTCAAGCCACAGAAAAGAAATCAAAATGAAAGCGCTGCCATTAAGAATATTAATATTGGGACTGTTTGAGTTCAGACAGTTACAGACTGGAGGGCTCAGTTGCCACCCATAGTTTGTGTAAGCAGGAATATCATCAATCCATCCTGTGAAAACCAGTATTTCAGCTGGCAGAGTGGGAAGAGAAGAGCGCGAGAAATAGAGGGCTTTTGTCTCAGGTTACAAGTCTGAGGGCTTGGTGAAATCCTACTACCTCTCCTTTTTTTTTTTTTTTTTTTTTTTTTTAATTTTCCTGTAGAAAACAAATAAAATGAAACAGAAGGCAAAAAACCCCAACAACATAGCAACATGACAGTGATGTGTATAATGATCTCTGGCAGCCTAAGATAAGATCACAGCCCTTGGGACTGGTGCAGCCTGGAGCTAACGGACCCCTGCTTTGGGGAAAAACTAGAAGTGGACAGAAAAAAAGTCCCGTTCTCATATTAAAAAGGAAGGAGAGGTATGTTGCTAAATCTATTCCTTCTGAAGAAACCTTTGAAAATATAAATATATGAAAACATCTGAGTCACTCCTGCACCCCTGAGCGAGTGATGCCCTCTTCCCTCCCCGGTGATACTCCAGGATGCACCGAGAGCTATGCAGGCTTGGGTCAATTCCATCCATTTTCCCAGTACCAGTCCCTGGGCAGATGATATTCTTCTGCTGAAGTCACTTTAGGTGGCATTTTTTTTTCCCCCCAAATACAAACTTATGCTTAAAGTTAAGAATGATCACATAATGAATGAAGTCCGTCTAAATTCCTGCTGTCACTATCCTACCCCCAGGTCTCCCTCAGGTCTTGGGAGCGGGCCTGTTCTCTCAGAGAGGCTGTTTGGAACATCTGGAAGCTAATAATAGAATAAAAATGCAGTTTTGCCTAAAGAAAGGATCCAGAAACTCCTCTAAGTCCAAAAATGGCTTTTTTCCTTCTATTGGTTTTAGATGGAAGGTGTGAAATGAACTAAATGATAGCACAGATGAAAAGCCATAGTTATTTATGGTCCTTTTCTGTTGCATTGGTTTCTCTGCAGAATTCCTTGTTTATCTCTGTGTTTGGAGTGGTGCAGTGCACGGCAAGCACAGGATGGGAAAAGCCTGCTTTTCGGGATGCTATTTCAGCACATGTTAAACAGAGCCCTGGTTGCTGTAGAACCCTGAGCTCTTATGTAAATCCAGCCCTTGGACTGAATGCTGAACAAAGAGCCGTGCTCCTGGTTAGCTTAAAAGCCTGGTACTAAAAATCACGAGTTTGGCATGTTGGAACAGGGGAAAACACACCACGACCAAATGCTGAGTGGGTGGAAAGAGCAGAGCGCAGCGGTCCCATGAATCATCTTCCTTCCCCAAGGCCTTGCTGTCATTAGGAGTACAGGTGTGTGTTTTTAAAAGCACACATTGTCTGTACCAACACATTAACAAATGGTAGTCAAAGTAGTAGCAACTTCAAGAAGTATTTGCTGGTCAAGATAAACCCTAAGCTCCCCCCTCTGGGTTATCGCAGTCAGTTAACATGTTAAAATTGTTGCTGCTGAGTCCAAGAAAGGGTTTTAACAGGAGTTAAAAATAAAGTCCTTTTTGTACAGGCATGGCTTAAGAGAGAAGTGTCCAAATCCCTTCTTCCAGCAAGAAAATAGAAAGAAGCAGAAGAAAAAGAGGATTAGAGGCAGCATATACGCTCTGCCTTCCCTGTTTTCTTCCCAAGCTTTTATTTTGGCCTGCTCCACTTATTGAGCGCACCTTCAGATGCTGATCCCATTAATTTCCACGTTACCTTTTAAATCAGGCACATGTAGAGCAGAGAGCTGCAGCCCAGGCTCAGCGAGGCCAGCACATGGATTTCTGCTGCCAAGCGCCCACTGAAGCAGGAGCAGGAAAGTGCTTTGCAAAGCAAAGCTTCTGCATTCGGTTGTCATTAGCTCAAAACCAGTCATCTTTTAGAAAGTGTTAGAAGCAGAGGATGAGGGAGATGTTCTCACATCCATTCAGCTCTGCTACTGAGAACACGTCAGAGAAACTCACTGGCATTTGCAGGGACGTTAAGATTAGGCAGGGTTTGCCCCAAAATCAGGAGAGCTAAGTTAACATCCATTGAAATGTGACTATATTCACACTCAGTGAATTTGGAGCTGGGTGTCTGGTACTGACTGGATCTGAATGCAGCCCTCTCTAACGGCAACAGGAGTCTGAGCTGACACATGATAGGAAATAAAGTGTCATTTAACCAGAGGGAAGAAAGTAAATGAGGAAACAGCCATGTGAAAGTAAGAGAATTCAAGGGGCACTCCTTTCTGCTGTCATTTGTCATGTATGACACAGGAATGTTGACATCATCCTCTGATAAATGACACTGGCACCTGCAGCAGAGAGATATTCTTCAGCAAAATAGAAGTCTGAGAATCCAGCAGCAGGGCACTACTAGTAGGTTCCAGGAGCTTGCAAGAAAGGAAAGATAGATGATGGTAATTTTCTTCCAAAGAGAAACATAAGACTTTTTAAGAACCATTCTCTTTTGCTTCCCCTTCTGCTCCCTCTGGGCTTTGGGAAATGATTCTGTTTTCTAAATCTAATGCTGGCTTAGACACAAGCTATATGTTATCCAAAGGCTAACCTGTGGCATTCGTGCCACCAGCCAGTGTAAGGGGATCAGTGTCATGCAGTGCTCCAAAAGGCACCTGGGACTGGCAGATCCAGAGGGGCCACCTCCTGTCCCAGGCCAGTTAGAAAAGCCTTTAAAGAACCTATTCTGTCACTAATGCTCACTTTTGCATCCACAACCTGCAGTAAAGAGACTGTTTCTCTTGGGAAGAGCAGGAATACACATCTCCATCGTGCTTCTGCGAGGTATTTGTACGGCTGCACGGTGGGTTTGTGGCAGAGGAGGATTCCCAGGTGACTCGAGCACAGCCGTGCACAGCCTGCTACAGCAGAGCATCGACATCCGCAGCCAAGGGTGCCCAGAGGAATTTTTTACCACATCTTCTTCAGACAGATACATCATGGGCTTTATGTTTTGAAAAGCTGGAGAACAGTGGATTAACTGTGTTTGTAAGAGAAGTCCTGCTACTCTTAAAAAAGAAAAGCAAATACATGTTTTCTCTGTCAGATTTTCCAGTCTGCTGGCTCATGGAATTCACATGCAGCTCGATTTTTTTAAATGGTGTGATTTATTTATCCCAGAAAAGAAAGAAAAAAACCTATTTGATTTGGAACAGCAGGTTGAGAAGGCGAGTACGTGAGCTCTGTGACCAAGGCAGCCCAGCCCATCCTCAGGAAACCTGCAGTCAGTGCCAACAACCTCATAGCTACTGTCTAGTCCCAGTTTGCTCTGAGCTGCTAACTACTGTCCGGTCCATTTATTACTTGCCCTCTCAGGGGATTACTATGGAGTGATATGGACTAATAGCCCAGCAACATGCCAAGACATATCCTTTACATCCAGCACAGCCAGCACAGCCAGAGTCTTCCAGATCTCTTAGTGCATGAGGGAGACAGGAATCTGGAAGAAGAACAGCTGGCTTAAAACAAACCCTGACCAGCCAATGCTGGTGGAAAGGAGAAAACCCTGGAAGAATGAAGCAGTACACAAGTTCACCTTCATCTGCAGGGCTTTGTCCAGGATGGTCAAAATATGACACTGTCATATGTCTCACTAGATCCATCTTTGGTACTGAGTGCTTGAGCAGAAGCAATCACTGCACTCCTGACTCTCCTGCTGGGATAACAATCCAATGTTTGTGTCTTCAGTATTTTCAGGTTAGATTATTGTAACCTGGGTTACATGACAAATTCACTGGGAAAATATATGTTCATCTTCCAACCCAGAGAAAAAACAGAGCATATCACATAGGGGTGCTCCTCAGGCTGCTTTGGACTGGAGATTCTTTAACTGAGCTTCAGTCACTGAATCCCAACCAGCTCGGCAGAGTGCCTTTCTCTTCAGAAAGCCTGGGATTGTCTGCATCATAGTAAAAAGGGAATGATAACTGCAGATGCTTGCTGATCAGCGGGGTTAGACCAGCCCCCATTTTGCAAGACTGCTTAGCAAAAGACAACTAATTTTGTCTCATCACTGAATAGGTGAATGGCTATGGTCAACAACAGAAAGCAGTGACACAAACCTCATACTCAAGTACATTGAAAACTTAAAGTGCTCAGGCTTGGAAGAGCAACTTTCAGCAGCCTGTTCTTTGCAGGAAATATGAACTTCAGGGACTGAGGGAGGATGTGAATTCTTAAGGAGGAGGGTGAGGCAGGGGATGGTTTTTTTTATTTTACTCATTTTCTTCATCAAAATATGGACATTTGTTATCCTTACAGGCTTGATACTCCTAGCAGCTTTTCTGTAGCAACTTATTACTTGATTTGTTTATACTGTTTAGAGCACAGCAACAATGACATAATTTAGTTGTAATGAAGATGAATGTTGTCTCAGAATGTCAGAAGACACCACATCACCTGTTAAGTGTAATGATTTCAAAATACCCTAAAGAAAATTCTGCTGGGCTGGTTGCAGGAAAATGTACACATAACACAAGTCTGATTTTGATTAAAATATAAGCTATTGAAATGTTCAACTCAATCCCAAAGTAGAATCAACTGTTCAGCCCCCATACATTGAACCACAGAAGAAGGGGAAAAAAATCCTCCTAGGACTCTCCATGTTTGTGCATTAGCCAGACAGTGACCTAATAGCAACAGTGACTTGGAGGATATTTATTTATCTAGCCTGAGCCCAGTTAAATGGCTTGGAGTTAACCTAGCAGGTCACCCATGTTCTGCTGTATGAGGAACCCTAGCCTAGGAGGCGATTCACAGTAGGCATTCAGCAACAGTGCAAAAGTGCTAATTCAAAGATAGTTGCAAATACGTTGTGGCTACAAATGACTTGACCATAATTTTTCTCTTTTTACATCTGTAAATGCAAGTATAACACAGCAGGGCAGGAGTCCTGGTGCTGCCGGGCTGTGGGTTCCCTGGCAGCTCTAGCCATGGGGCTGTTAGTTGGCAGCATGGGATCAGGCCTCAGCACAGACAGTGTTCTGCACTGCATCTTTTATGGTCTCCCCTTAGAAAGTATGGCTAGACAGAAACGCAAAATGCAGAAGATTGAGAGGATAGGGGTTAGAAGGAGGAAAGCTGAAGGAAAATATGCTATAAATATGAACTGGGTCATATAGAAAGATTAAGTATAGAAGACAGCTTTCTTGTAATGTCCAGCTGTTTCTCCTAAATATTTCTAGCAAACATACATATGTAGAGTTTCAGAAATGTACCAAGAGGGAATACTAGTACTTCACTTAGGAAAAAAAAACACACAGCTCTGTAGGACGGCTAGTGTTTTTGAAGCTCTAGCACCGAGATCTGTCAGGATAGGGCAGGAGTTATTTCAACAGTACTAAATAGCTCTCCTACTGCTTTACTGTGGATTGATCCATTTTCATCCTTTCTTGCGTTTCTGCAGTCAAACACAGATGTAAAACAGATTAAGGCTGTATAGAAATAAAATAAAATCAAAAAGACACCTAGGACTTTTTTGACTTCCCCTGCAATAAAGTGCAAGAAGAGGTGAATAAAGCCACACAAGAGACAGTAACAAAATGACAACGGTCCTAACTGATAGCTTATTGAGATGACAACTCGGTGAGTTTTCAGACATCCCTGGCATGAAGACTACTTTTGTCTCTCCACAAGTTAAGACATATGTACGATCAAGACAACTGCCTGCCTAGCAGCTGAAGCCTGTTTCTCCCCATTACATCTCTCTAGCAGAGCTATACCTGACTGCAAAATACTCCTTCTGCATTTTAATGTACTTTAGAACAACAGTTGACAATGCTTGAGAGGAAACCAAAGCACAATAACAAACCATTATCAATATATTATTCATACAGGACCCAAATCTGAAGAACGCCGCTAACAAGTCACTTCAATTTTCAGCCACAGATCTTGTGCATGGGAAAGCATCACGATGCACAGCTGGCTGGTGGGGGAGTGGTGGGGAAAACAGGGCAATGTGAAAGGCTGGACTCTCCACTGACCCTCGTGCAGTCCGTACCAGTGCATGGGGCTTTCTCTCAGGCTTGGCAGCACATGACACCCTTCTCTGTCGACGCAGACTCTGCACAAGGAGCAGGAACACGGAGCACTGATCCCTATGCTACCAACCCCAGATTGGTCTCCAATCTCTGACTCCACGGTTTTTGCATCCCAGCCCGGAGCTCCAGTCCCTGTGGCACACAGCATCCGGGCTCTGGAATGCCTGAGATTTAGCTTCAGACACAATAAGCATTACAAATTATGGAGCTCAGTGGGAATAAAAGAGATGGGTTGCCCTCTCTGACTATCCATCACTGTTTCCCATGTCTCTGGGCAATAGCAAAGCTTTCTCAACTGCTGAAAGACAAAAATAGGGTGTATGTATTTTTAAATGTATACTTTCCCACTCTTAGGCTAATAAAAGTCAGAAAATAGAGAAAGCATTGATTTTATACTTTCCCAAGTCACTAGTAAAAGAAAGCCCCTACACACTTTATATTTTCAAATGATAAAATATTGAAGCTGGACAAGGTGGTTAAAATACCAGTTTTTCAGCTGAGGCTCTCAAAGCACTTCAAAAAAAGCACTTCTGCTGTACACAAAATTTGTTCTCTTTATTTTAATTTGTAATTGGTTTAGGCAGTAGACAATGAAGCAGTCTGCAGCACAGTCACACGGCAGGTGAGAATCAGCTAGGCTATTTGTTTTCAGGTTCAAAATGTAAAACTTACTGAATGAGAAACGGACGGCTTTGAAATGAAGAGAAACCTCACAGTGAACCTGACACTGTCACACCACCACGAGATCCCAGAGATGCCAAACAATTCCAAATGAAAAATTTTTGTGACGATAACGCCAAAAGTCAGAGCAATGCTGGACATTTCTGGGGGCTCTGCTTTGTGTCTTTTTGGCTCCAGGAATGTGGTAGGGACAGTGGGATGCCAAAGGCACGGCTGCCATCAGCTTGAGGCACTGAATCTCAGGGTGATGGCTACAGATCCAGCAGAGAGTGAGCTGAGTTACAGGTACAACAGTTGGTTATTATTATGAAACTTCAGAAAAGCCCTGAAGCCTTCCTGGGTTGCACAGGGAAACATGAATGGATGCTGAGAGCTCCATTGCTGGGATGGATGTTAAAAATTAACAACAACACAAAACAAAACACAGACAGAGGAGGCAGATGATGAACGGAGGGGAAAGTTAGTGAAGGTTTTGATTCAACACCAAATACCTAAATGAAATGCTACCTCATCTCAACTGCTGGTCAGTGAAAAGAGGCACAGCTAAAGTTGTGTGGTTGGTGATTTCAGAGTGTGTCTACTCTGAAATGGGGGTAATGCCAAAGGAAATAATAATATAAGGAAAAAGGGCCATTATGGAGAAATATCTTCAAAAAGTAGGAAAAAAGGCCTTCATGAAACATTGATTTATTTGGCTCTCCAGGATACAAATGGAAAGCTAAATCTCATGCCTAAGACAAATGGATTTGCAAAAGAGAATTGCTAACAACTTCTATCCTCAGTTTCTTGAATCTTGTCACTTTTCAGTACTGGAAGAACAATTTAGAACTTGCTCATGAAATTAATACTAATGAACACTGAAATGTTTTATTATTTGTCCTGAGTCCTTAGAAGTCTGGTGTCCTGCTCCTGGTCTCCAGCAGATGAGTAGGGACAAACCAAGCTGCAAAACTAAAAACTGCATGATTTCATGAAAAAACCACTGGGCAATTTAACATGAGATCTATGGCATGGTAAAGGCAGGAAGTCTCTTTGTGAAAATGCTTTTTTATACTTGATCAGAATAATCAATATCAATTGAAGTGGGATAGCACTTCTCCCTTAAATAATAGTGTGAGATTCTTCTAGAGCACTTCTAGCTTACTAATGTGTAACTGTTTCACCTCCCAGCACAAAGAAACATGGGGATGTGTGTGCCTGCTGTGTCTCTCACCCACAGCCAGGTTGTCACTGGACACTCGTGTCCATCAGGGTTACACAGCCTGAGAGCACCAGCTCAGCACTTACCCCACACTAATGCTCCTGTTGATCATACACAGGCTGTATATCCACGGAACCAGCAATTTGCCACTTTAGGTGGCAACTGTTTATTTCACACCATTTGATTTCATTCCCTCCCATTTTCTGTTAAGGCACAGCTTCCTCATTTCCAGCCCTCTGGCATGGCTGGTAGCCAGCAGCATAACTGAGCAAGGTTGGGGCAGCTCCTTGCCCAGAGGGACAGTTCTTGCAGCAGCCACCTCCATGACTGCTGCCTGGGTGGCTGCATTGTGCAGAGCTGCAGCAGGCTCTGTGACAACAGTTAGGGGGAAACTCGCTTTTGATACTGTCGGAAAATCCTTGCCAAGGTGACACTACATATTAAAGGGTTTGCAATAACAGAAGGTTGAAATTAAATTGAACAGGATATTAATACCTTGTAGCGGAGGAAATGGTATTTCCTTTTGATTTTACTCTTTGCTTTGTGACCTCGCCAAAACCTGCTTCCCTGCACAACTAGAAGCAGCTCGCCAAGCCCTCCTGCCCAGCACCCAGCTGCCCACATGCTTTAGTGTATACACAGCCTCTTCAGAACCCCTACAAGTCTGAAAGATTGGCTCTACCTCATCCCACATCCCCTCCAGATCTTCTGACTATCCTACAGGCTTCTCAGAAGCAAGTATTAGCTGGCTCATAACACATCTGAACAGCCCACTGATGCAAACAGAAGATTTAAAACATGGAAAAGGTTTCCACAGTCTGATTTCATCCCATTTCCTTCTGCAGTTCATGGAGACCTTTTTCCCTTTCTCTTACAACTACAGAGGGAGCATGGGGGTGCAGGACTGAACTAGCACAGGGTAGTGCTGCCTGGAGCAGTCCAGCAGAAGGGGACAGGGCTGGCTGCCACCCCTATCTCCCATGGGCTGAGCGTGGCTCTTTGGCAATCATAGAATCAAAGAGTCATAGAATGGCCTGGGTTGAAAAGGACCACAATGCTCTCATCTAGTTCCAACCCTCTGCTATGTGCAGGGTCACCAACCAGCAGACCAGGCTGCCCAGAGCCACATCCAGCCTGACCTTGAATGCCTCCAGGGATGGGGCATCCACAGCCTCCTTGGGCAACCTGTTCCAGTGCCTCACCACCCTCTGGGTGAAAAACTTCCTCCTATTATCTAACCTAAACATCCTCTGTCTCAGTTTCAAACCATTCCTCTTTATCCTATCACTATCTACCCCTATCAACAGCCTTCCCCCTCCTGTTTAACGTCTGGGAGTCCCACTGCAATGCAAAGGCCTCTGCAGGAATCACCTGCCAGCACCTCTGCTAACTGGATCCTGACAAAATCCATGTAGTGGCACGCAGGGTGTATGCGTAGATACATGTATTTAACAGAACCCCATCTGCAAGTACATTCTTTAGGGACTGGCTTTTTAAAAGCATCAGGTTGAAGTATTTGCACATTATCCAGGCACAGTTTAATGCATTTTTCTGAGCGCTGGCATAGCACAAATGAGTTGGCTGGTACACCAGCAGCCATCACTAGGCTAGCAGCAGAGTCAAATTGGGGAAACATTAAGAAGCGCATTTTATGTCCATAATTGTGTGTTTACAAATGAGGCATTTGAGTACTACGTAGTTTGTCTCATGCAACACTGAGATGGGAGACATAAGAGTAAGAAAATTTGTCTTCTTGGTATGGAACTCTGGCCAAAAGCATCATTTAATCCAGACAAAGAAAAAGATCAATCAATTATGCCAGTAAGTTTGAAACAGCACTATAAAAAGAAAAAGTGACATGGCATAGGTTTGTGGTTCCCAGCTAATGGACCTAAAACCTAGCATCAGCTGGTTTGTGTTTTACGTTATTGTCAAACAAAAATAAATCAGTGAAAACATGGCAGAATCAAGTCTAACTGGCAGGACATACCATAAAGAAAAACAGCTAGTGGTTAAAGTGAAAATTAAGAAATTCTGTTTGTTCTCCCAGAAATGCCAGGGCTAACCAGAAGAAGCAGCTCACTCTCACAGACTTTGCAATTCTTTCCCTTTCTTTCCCGCGAGCAAAACATTGTTACACCATAGCTGAGTTCTGCTCCAGTGAGATTTTTCTTCTCGATACTCAGAGATTAGCATATTAAGTACATTATGTCCCATATTTACATAGCTATTGAATTATGGCATAGTTAGCATTTTGTCAGCATTTCTATTGCAAACCTCAGTTACAGAGCTGGGAGTTGTGATTGAGGATCATCTCCAGATGACCAACTCTACAGGGGTCGGGGGAAGGGGAGGTTATGTATCTATTTTTAAAACACATTCAGATCTCCAAAGAAACAATTATCTACCAAAGACAGCAGCTAATCAATACTGGAAGGGAACAAGAATTCTTCCTGGAAGAACTGATCTTTCACATGTGTGTACTGACAGGCAGATGCTCAAATGACCATCATTCTGTACACCAACCCCAAACATTCACACATTGTGGCCTGAGGCCAAAATTAGAAGCTTGTCTTAAAATTCATTGGACCTAAAGATTGCAAGTTTAGAGATCATTTTATATTCCCTCTGATTTTGAAGCTATCATCTTCAACATTATCAAGCTTTTTTTGGCCACAATATTCACTGCAGTGCAGACTATGGGCATCATCAGTGGGCAGTGTTCAGCCATGGACTGATGCAGCAGGGACAGAAAATGAGGCAAACCTTCCAGGCAGTGTCCTGCCTACCGCAATGCTTCCCTGCCTGTCCATGTTACTGCAGAACTACTGCTGCATCAACACCAGCAGTATTCTTGCAGCAACCAAAGCAGAGCATTGGCCAGAAATGCATGTGCTTTGCCATAGTTAGGATTAGGGAATTAATTTAGATTTTAGAAGGCACTTGTTAGAATACTCAAACAAGTTTTACTTAAATTGCTAGCATAGACAAATGAGGTGTTCCAGGTGACTTGGCACAGCATCAGCTCATGTTGTAAGCATAGGACAGATTCCCAAATGCTGTCAGGTGTCTGAAAGAGCACTAAAATGTCTGCATGCATTCAATAAACAAAATGACTATCTGAACCTTTAGACATTTATTCTGGCACAGAGGGTCTAAATCCCAGTGGCTCTCGATGAGACTCAGACTCTTAAGTGCCTTCATTGCCTCACTGAGAAGGAGTCTAAAGGGCAGATTTTAAAAGCCATCTGCAGCCTTAACTCTAATCTGGCCCTAAGCTACTGGGAAGCTTTGAGGCTTTTACCCACTGCCTCTTCTAACTTGGGTGGAGAAATGGAGAGGACGGTTGCATAGCTGATGATGAAGACCTGGACGGTACTCAGACGGCACAGGACTCTGGAGGAGCGCTTTGGTTATCCAGCACCATGTGGCTGTGCCATGCATGCTGGATGTCCCTGCACTGTCATTCATAAAAACAAATAGCCAAAGTCTTCTTTCATAACATCTCTATGGAAAATTGTTTCTTCAAAACATAAATAGTAAACTCTGCATCAAAACAGGCTCTGTTTATTAAACAACGTTTTTTGGCTTGAGTCACATACTTGATTTTTGCTGTGAATAAATGCTTATGCATAAATTATAATGCTCCAAAAACAGGTGGTTATAGGAAATCAAAGCTCACACAGACCATTAACTGCAGCGACAGAGCGGGGCAGTGCTGACACTCACACACATATCATGTTTATTGACAAGTTGCAGCATTTACCAATTTCTACAGTTCTGAAGTTGGAAAGTCTGTATCGTATATGGAGCCAAAGGCTAAGGGTAATATTTCATCACCGAGGTAACTTTCCTAAACCACGAATTTACCTGGCACTAGATCATCCTAAAATATATCATCTGACAAGCCTCCATCAATGTGCAGTTCTTTCAATCCCCCAGACTGCCATAAGTTACGTGCATTGCACTATGCTGGACGAGGCTGAAAACATTACTACACTGAAGCATCTCACCTTGCTAAAGTAAACACCTGCCTTGTTTTGACTGGGGCAAAGCAATCCACCTAGCTCAGAGCAAACCTTGGCCATTCTCCACTCTGCCCAACACTTAAAAAACTTCAGTGAGTCCATCCTTCCAACGTATTATGGAAATATTAGTATTTGCTGCAATGAAAAATACTTTTTTTGGCATCTTTATTTCCCATCCTTATTCTAAGATAAACACCAACAGCTGACGGTATTCAGGAACGTTGCCATATGTTCCCTTAGAAATGGGATGCTGAAATACGGCTGTTATCCACCAATTGGCATATTTGCTAATTAGCACAATATTGCTCAAATGCACTCATTTCTCCCCTGAGGGAGAACCCTTCTGAGGAATTCTTATCTACCAGATAAGAATCGGCATCAAGATCCCCTACTAACAGCTTATCCACTCTCACAGTTTCTGATTTAATGGTTAACACAAGGAATCAAACAACAATTTGAGGGAGCAAAGTCAAACTGTGTATCTTCCATTGTTATTTTTTCCAGATGAGCAATGCAAACAGCACTCATAGAGTTAATATTTGAATGCCTTTTCTAATAAAACCAGCTTCCAGTTTTTCAGTCTTTTGTGAAAGTTTAATAAAATAAATTTTGAATATCAATGGAGTACATTCTATTTTTCTTGGCATGTCTGTGCCTTGCTGTGTCCTTCTGTTGCAGGAGTCATGCCATAGGGAGAGCACTTTTCCACAGTCCATTGAAGTTGTGCCATAAGGGCTGGAGATGATTTGCTAAAATGCTCCAAAGGTATTCAGATTTCTTTAAAGAAGAAATTCAATTTATGTGCATTTATATTGCAGTGTCTGTCAGGAAGAAAGGTTATAATCACCAGCATATTTTAGATTTACATTTTCTTCTATACATGAGGTAATGGTATTAGAGGTAAACTATGAGGTTTAAAGTTGAATTCGATGTATGGTACTATTTTCACTGCTGCTAAAAGCATGTTTTTGAAGTTCTTGAGGAAAGCATATGTTAGCATATGTTACTGAAATATCAGGAACAGGATGCTGGGTGGCTTAGAGGATAAACTGTTTGTCTTTCTTCTCCACATTCTTACATAAAGTACGGCTGGGTTTCATGAGCAAAATGAATGGAGGATTCTCAGCTCACAAATTAGTTCACATCATAAAGCTGTGACACAGTTTTGTTGAGCAGAGTAGCAGTTAGGCGTGTTCCTGAATTAACATGTGAGCTAAACGTGCCTTTAGTCGTATTGCTGGGGAAGGGAAGAAGAGGGCTTCAGAATTTTGTGATAGTGCTTATGTAAGCTTCACAAGAACAAATAGTCATCAAAAATTAAAAGGAAAGCACGGCACTAGGGGAAGCTCTTCGTCTCATTTTACTCTGAAAATTTACTTCATTTACATTCTCTGTGACTGTATTAAATATTTAGATGTTGATATTTTCACTGAGTAGAAAACATTATCACGATTCTTATCAAGTTGGAATCCTAAGCATATGTTAACGTTATCTGATAATGAAATTGCCACTCTTATCTCATTCAGGATCCCAATAATTATAGTCAAAGTACTTCGGTAGAATATACTGCAGCTGATTTTGGGACTGTAGCTGAATGCCCTCTTTCAGATGAACACTGACAGTTGGTCGGGAGATTTATTTTATAATTTCATTGCTACCCCTGCAGTCTCTGTCAATAAGGAAGCACCAGAGCTATCACGATGGTTTTTGCAAGCTAGCTAATTGTATTTTAAGCCAGCTTCCAAATGAATTCCCTATAGCTGTTCAACTTTGCAAACAACCATTTAAGCAGTGCTCTTTGGGGAACAGCGCGTGCATGCGCACATGCATGCATGCTATTTGCTTCATAAATTCCAACAGATAAAAATCCTGTTTCATTTCTCACAGAGTGTTTATTTTTAATACATTATAACTAGATATTGGCCCAGATAAGGCAACAACAGATGTTTGCTGAGTGGCCCTAGATGAGATAGGACTTCAGTCCTGCAGTGAGCTTCACAGTCTCACACCCTCACACATGACTTTTCTGTGATCAGAAGTACTTGGGGTCAAGAAAGAAATCTCAAGAGAGGGGTTCTTTCATTTGTATAATTGTCCATGGTCTGTGTCTAAGCCTAATTCACTGAATATTCTGATCCTTCCCCTTCCCTCATAAACACCTTCTATCAAAACTGGTAAAATACGTTACTTTAGGATGCCCTTTCTGGATGTCTCTGTGGGAAGATTATGTGTTAATACCAAAGCTTTGTGAAGTGCAGAAATTCCACTTGGAAGCACAAAGACACAAGTCCAATATGGTGAATATCTACTGTTGGGGTCTTCCACTGACATGGCTGGACCATGAAGTTAGCTCACATTTTCACCTTAAAGCCCTTAACCAAGCCTTCATTATGATCATATTCCCACCATCTAAAAAATCCCAACAAACTCATTAACAGGAGAATACAAATAAGCAGGATGCGTTGAGGCTGGCCTGCAGGACAAGTATTGTGGAAAAACACACTAAGGGTACACATTGTGCACTGGACAAAGAATTGCCACAAATTAGCCACCAAGAGCAAGTGAAACCAGTAGAGCCCTATAAAACAGGGTAGAAAACACAGCCATGTTTCTTCCAGTACTTTGCGTGGTCTGAGCTTTGAATGTCTCAGCGTTGTCAGCTTTGGAGGGTTTGTTCTGAACATTTTTCATTTTTTCTAAATGGAAGCAAGAGTTCAGTAGTGCCTTATCACTTATTTAGGATCTGAGGACTTTTTTTCTCTTGTCCATTCCTACTTTCTAGTTATTTTCCAGAACAGCTCAAGTCTGTTTTTTTCCTTTTGTTTCTTCTCTATAGTGAAACCAGCCATCATTAAGCAGGCCAATAAACTGCACCTACCATAAAAGACTTTCATAAAAATAAAGGATAAATTTCCAAAAGAAATCAAAGTTAAAAATCAATCACCAAATTGTTACCAGATTGCTATTTACATTTCTATTCATTCATCTGAAGGCCATTTGTTTAATGTTAGGAAATTAAAATCTTGCACATGATTTACCTGCTCTAGACTAGCCTGGGAACTCTTCCAGCTTGCACTACATTTCAGTGCAAACAACAGTGGCAGGAGTATTAATTCACAGTAGGTAAAAGCATTCTTATGAGGTTGTATTATGAGGGTGATTTTGTGCACTTCCCCCTGTTGTTAACAGTCCCTGGAAGATACTCACCCAAGTAGAACTACTCAAAATGAATCCCTCCATTACAGCAAACTGGGCCTTTGGTGCATGATTCATTCTCCAGCCTGCTAAGTGCAATACCAGTAGTACTTAAAAACCAAAGCTCCTCATGTCTCAGCTGTCCACAGCAGTGCTTATTTCTATGTACAGTTTTCAGAGAACGCAATTGCAAAATAGATTTCCACCAGCAGCAAAGCCATCTTAAGGACTTCCCATCACAACTGAGGTGATTGCTCCCATCCTGAGCAGCAGCTCAATTACAGAATTCATCCACACTTGATGCTGAGACCAATGCTGCATCACTGAAAGGATTTAGGTTAAAAAAACAAGCAAGTATTTCACTATCACAGGAAACATATTGTGACCTAAATGTGAAACATGCTGACACTCTGAACATCTTTGTGACACCGGCAGTGGTGATATCACCAGCTGATCGTCAGCGATGACCAGATGTTCTGCTGAGATCCATGTGGAGGGGCAGAGTTGGCACATACCAGATGTATGATAAGATGGTAAGACGTATGAACACACTTCTGCATAAAGGGGATTCGAAGCAGGAGAGATGGGAAGCTTCAAAAGGCCATATAAAAGAAAAAGAGTACAAATGAAAAAGAAAGCTGAGCACAGATGGAAGGACAGCATATACAGTACAAAGTAATAAATGCCATTTACAAAAACTCCCCTGACCTTTGCTTTTGATTCAGTTTTGAGTAAAATCATACCTTTTTAATTCTCACACTGTATTCACCTGTAATAAAGTTACAGCCAGAACTGTTGTTTTACCAAGTGCTAAATAATGAGTACTAACAGCAGCAATCCCCTAGCAGGATTCTCCACATTCCTTCCAATATGGTGCCTATAACACTTTTAACACTGCAGAAGTTGGGGCTGATGTTCAGCTGGCAGCTCAGAGATGCTCCTGAAATGCCAGAATGGAAGCAGAGGAGCACGAGCCCCAGTATTACATCTGCCTGGGAATTGCCCAGTGAGATCGTTTTCATTAGAATACACCAGCTGGTAGAAAAAGAAACATTCTGTGGAAGCATATTGATTTTAAATTAGGAGACCAAACTTTTGAGATGCAGAGGAGGGAATGCGAAATGCTGGGCTCTTGCTCAGTGCCACGTGCAATGCTCAGGTCTGAAGGATAGCCCTCAGCTGCTTTGGATTCAGGAAGAACTCCCCAAGGGCAGCCAGGAGCTCAGCTTCCTGCAGACACAGGAAGAGATGGGGTGCCTGCAAGCCAAGAGAGCTGAGCAGTCCCATTCATTTTGGGAATGCTGTGTTGATCTTACTTTTTAAAATTTATTTCCAGCAGGAAATATCAGTATCTCTACATTTAATTTCAGCAAGAAATAAAATCCTTAGCATGTTCTTGTTTCCTCCAGCTGTAGCTACTGAAAAAGAAAACCAACAGGAGATGAGATGTACTATTGGGAACGGAAGTTATCAGAGGCTCAGCAGGCTTGTAAAGGCTGGCTCTGCGTTCAGAGTTCTGGGGATGGGAATTTTGTTCCATTTTTATAGTTTTTCCTATTATAGTGTCATTAAACTTTTTCCCTTTCTGATACTAGCATGTGCTCAGCTGAACAGGCATGGCGACGCCATGTGCAGTCACAGCTCACCTCAAAGCAGCCCCGGTGTGGTTTGTGCTCACTGGTGGCATTGTTCCCCTGCTGGTGCAGCTGATGTGCTAGGAGCTCCATGCCTCTCCTGCCTCCATCAGTGAATGCTGGCCTGAGTTCCTCATGCACCAGGAGCCCCCATGAGCCGCAGAATAGGTGGGGAGGGCTTAGAGCAAGAGGGAACCAGGGGACAAGTGAGACACTTTCTGCTGCTTGGTAACGGTACTCCCACCTGTGGGAGCCTGCTGCCATTGCAGAGCTCACAGCATGGCACAGCCCACTGGGTGCCCCAAATGGAGAAGAAAGAGCAAAATAAGTGACGGTAACAAATCTCCGTGTTCATCTGCTGCCCCAATCTGAAACACATTCCAGTTACTGACAGGCTACCTGAAATCAAAGCCGCAGGAAAAAAAAATTAGGAGCCCTGAAGAATTTTCCAAAGGCAAATCAATTAAAAGAAAGGCCCATCTGAAATTCAAAATACTCCTGCACATTTGGATTCATTGAAAAGATATTACACAAGAAATCACAGCCCCAGTCGGCTCAGCGAGTAACACCAACACTTGTCTGCACTGTATTTCACTGCATTCCCACAAATGGTACTTCAAAAAGCATGGTAATTTGCAAAAGCAATTTTGTAAAAGCTTCCATACATCTCCCGTTAAGAACAATTTGGCTAGTATCTGTTGCTAGTCGTGAGCATGCTTTTAGATAATAGATGGATGAGTGCAGACTAGCAGGAGAAAAAACAGTGGATAAATACTTGGCAGTTCTCTAACAACTTTCACTAGAGGATCGCAAAGTGATTTACAAATATCAATTAATTAAGCCTCAAAAAGCCCCAGTGAGATAGGTAAGTATCATTACTCTAATTTCACTAATGTGTAAACTGAGACACTGAGAGAATTAGTCTTTCACCCAAGGTCACGCAGCAAGCATCTGGCATAGCCTGAGACAGAAACCAAGAGCACTGTCTTACCTGGCTCTTCACCTACTGGGTCATTACATCTCTCTTGACACTGCTCTTTAAGATCTCTTATTGCCAAGAGCAAATGCAACGCCCTGCAAACCTGCTGAAGTTCCCTTCTACTTCCAGGAGCACAGGTCAGAGGGACTGCCAATGCAGGGCTGCGCTGCTGCTGGGAACACACGGGGCCTGCTTGCCTCTCAGCTTCTGGTGCTATGGCCCACTTGGGTGTCTTTTGTGCAGCCCCAGGCCAGTAATGGGGCAAGGACTGGAGACTCAATACAAACAAAACAGCCCTCAAGGCTGGAAACGGGATTGGTACCCATGGCTTCCACGTAGCTGCTCAGCCTTGATCAAAATACCACTTGCTGTTAACACAGCTCAGCTGAGGAAGAGAGCTGCTGGTCAGCTGCACAAAGAGCACTCCTCAGGCATGGCAGGCCTGCACACAGATACAGACCTCGCACCGTACAGAATAAAAGGCACAACATTGGTGTCGCTACCACTTGATAACAACATACACTTCAAAAGAGGCACGTGTTTCTATTTTAAATCAGCATTTCTTTTTTAAAAAAGAACTTTTGATGCGTAGGGATACTACTGAGTACATTACCAGGGATCAGTTTACAAGGATTTAGAGCATTATCAAAAAAATCAGAATGGTGTCTAGAAACATATATTTGTGATATATGATGCATGCTCAACATGCACCAGGACACAGATCTTACATATAAAATACTTCAGAAAGCTGAGATAAACTCCCAGCAAACAAACATCTCTGAATAGCTCTGCTTATATGCACACATATATTTATATATGTAGATAACCAACAATGACCCCTCATATGCAAGCAGATGAAGGACAGAAAAGTTGGGCATTACGGCCCAACAATCACCACATTTGTAGGGACCAGTGTGAGCAATGAACACCAAACCTCTGAACTACCCTCACTCAAACAGAAGTGCTAATGTGGCAGTACAGTTGGCTTTTTGGCAGCTGAACAAAGGGAATGCAAAAGCTACTGCTGGCTGAACCACTGGGCTGAGCGTTAACCACCTCTGCTCTGCCTGGCCTGAGGAGAGCACACTGCTCTCTACAGATATCCACGTGCATTTGTTCAGATGTACAAACCTATGTAATCTACATAGGCTTTACAACAGAGGAGATCTCGCCTTGCCCCAGGGTCCCAAATGGGTGACAGGATGTGGACGGAGCACAGCCGACGCTCCTGCTCCACCCACCATGCTCCTGTTTCTGCTCCTCGCTGCCAATGCCACGGTCTAGCTGCAAGCCCAAGTTGTTGGGCTCGCACAGATGGAAGAAGACAAACAGAAGAAAGAATTGAAATGCTGATGGACTGTGTAAGAATGCTTTACGTTTATCTGTTTGTGTGTCAAGCAATAGTAGTAAAGCTTTTTAAAAGCAATTGGCTATTGTACTAATGTGCAAAAAAAGGATATAGGCAGTACCCATAGCTATTGCTATTCTGGTTTGCTCCCAAGGAATTTCAATTTAAACTATTTATTCAAGGTTTCATATTAAATCATACAATAAAATACCATTCCTACACAGAAAATGGATTTATTGCACACAGATGTGCCAAAAGCAAAACATCTGCACATGAAAAATCATCAATGCCATGATATTTTATCTCCTGTGCAGATAAAGCAACTAATTGCTTTCTGAAAAAATTCAGGTCAGAAATTTAATGCCCCAAATTTTTAAGGGTTAAAAAGAAAAGTAGTAATTACAGAATCCTGTATCACTGCCATTTGTACACACCATATTGGATGTGCGCACATGCCATCAGACCTCAAGTAATGCTTTGTAGATTGATGAAGTCTGACTCAAACAATATGTCACAACAGGAGTCTGACAACCAAAAGCACGCTTAATGTAAACTTGTAAAGTTGTAGGAAGGAATGCCAGAGCTTTAGCCAGTTAATGATTTGAGCAGTAGGCTCTTTTTACTGCTACTGAAATTAAATACGTCGGTAAACCTCTCGTCAGTTACAGATGTCCTTCTGCATCAAAATCACGCACCACTGTTTTGCTTCTTTTACAGAATCAGATGAAACAGAGCTGAATCTTTACTTCTTCCCACCCAGCTGCAATGAGCAGACAGGCATTGCTGAAGAAGAACAGCAAATCCCATTCTTCCCTCTCTAACTCGTTTCGCAGTTTTCTGAGTCAAAACACAAGCCAATCACCTTATTGAACAACTCTGTTTACTTCTTTTCCTAGAAAGGCTCAAAACACCTTGTAATCCGTATGCATTCTTTCCTTGTCTGGCTACTAAACAATGAAGTCATTGAGGGCATTTATTAAAATGCATGCAGCTCTTTAGTTTGACGTTAATTTGGAATTTATGTTCCATAGAGCGCCATGTACAACACTGTGGCGACACTTGTTTGGTACTTTATCCACATCCCAAACTGTTGGCTGTAAAGAATTTGAGGAATATAAAGACTGGCTGAGTAGTTTCAAAACAAACAAAAAGAACAGATAAAGGTAAATAGACTGAAGTTTGGGGAAAAGTATTGCTGCTTATTTTTAAATAGACAAAGAGCAAGGACATAGGTGGAGGAATTTGATTATCAAATGTAGTTTTAAGTCTTCTTTTCTTTAGAAACGAAGAATCTAAGATGATTTTTTTTTTTCTGCTGCAAGAAGGAATTTTAAAATTAAAAATCATGCTATACTTTATCCTAAGATGTTGTCTTAAATATTTGATGGCAGGTGCCCAACCCTATAGCTTACATGACACATCTGATCTTCCCAGATAACAATACTGCCATGCTCATTTTTATTTAATAAATCCTCTGTCAAAAAGGAAAGAAAGAAAGAAAGAAAGAATCACAGAATCACAGAATCACAGAATTGTAGGGGTTGGAAGGGACCTCTAGAGATCATCGAGACCAACCCCCCAAGAAAGAAAGAACCGTCTCTGAGTGAGTATAATTTGAAGGAATAGGCAAATTGTGACACTTGGACAGCTGTTACCATATCTAAACAAAACACCATCCCAAAGCTGCAGCTGTCTGTAGGAAGGATGGATACAAAGGTACTAAAATTTGGTTTATGATCAACGTAGAGAAGAAAA
This sequence comes from Meleagris gallopavo, assembly GCF_905368555.1. Classification (NCBI taxonomy): domain Eukaryota; kingdom Metazoa; phylum Chordata; class Aves; order Galliformes; family Phasianidae; genus Meleagris; species Meleagris gallopavo. The sequence continues at coordinate 4,028,279 of NC_139416.1, forward strand.
TGAATACGAGGTCAATACACCAGATGTATCTGGCCCATAGCACCAGCCTTGAAACCAGCCTCCCTGGACAAATTTCCCTCAGGAATAGTCCACACCGCCATCAAAGGCAGGGATTAGGAGAGTTGCTTCTTTCCCACTATTTTTATGAAAGGTATCGCATTTCAAGCCAGTTAAGGGAGGGGGCAGGGGATGGCCTTTCAAATTGGGTCTTGGAACTGTTATTGCAACAACTTGAATTATCATCTCTTTAAGTCTACTTTTCCCACATGTCGAAAATCCATGTGGCCAGACTTAGGTGAAAGGGAAAAAAAAAAAAAAAAGAAAAAAGGAAAGGAAAGCCTTCTAAAAGAGCCTCTCACCAGAAACTGCTAATTTGTCAGCTGTATTATCAGAGGCAGTTTCCACATGCCTCTCCAGGCCTTTGAAACTTCATGGTACATCTATCTCCCTGTAACAACATTTACAGATGCTCTTTTTCTGGCATATGTAAGGTGCCTGGACTTACAGCACCAGCACAGCAAGCTCTGCTTGAAATCCTGCCTGCCCTCTCTGTAAGAGCTCACTTATGGTGAAAAATGAATACTTTCCATCCCCTTTATTTTGCAAACCATTAAATATATTAAGAATCGAATGAATGTGTCAGTACATTTCATATTAAAAATGTATGGTGAAGGCTCTCATGTTAAGAAGCTGGTTAACAAGCAACATCAATATTATATTGTACATAATTCAATAAAACCAAAACCAATACCTAAAGAAATCCCGAATTTTGTTTCACTGCACGGAATCATGAACGCCTCGATGATTTCAAATAAGACACTTTGTCAGTGCTGCTGCTATCTAACAGTACATGTTAGGTTTGGGAAACAGCTTTTATCATAGCTGAAATGAGCTAAGAATCTGGAAGAGTAACAGGCAAAGGTCTTGTTTCTGGATTTGTACGGATGTGCAACGTTCCTGTCAGGATAGTGGGATAAGTGCAGTGCTGCAGGTGAGTAGAAGATGGCTCTAACTGGCAGCTTGCCCAGCACTCTATGATCCAGACTTTGAAATCACAGACCTAGGCAAATTACATGACTTAAACATACAAACTGCCAACACCAGGACTAACGGTGGTACACAGACTTCTCCTCTGATGTCCTCTGGAGCCTTGCTGTGTTCCAGCTTTACCCTCTTGAAAACTGAAGCCCTTTCCTCTGTGGAACTCTTCCAGCTGGAAGGGAGGGCACGTAAGGATGTACTGCCCATGCTCATGATCCACGTATCATTGTAGGGGTTTGTGGATGCACTCCTGAAAACAGTCAAGCAAGCTTTTCCTTTCCTTTCACCCACAATTAGTGCTGCTTATTACACACAAAGCTGGAACATAGCATCTCTGAGTAGGTGCATGCAATGTGGTGCAACAGGACTCTTATCCCAGCTGAGGTATTTGGGTGTTAACCATGAGTTGAGAACATCCCTTGATTAAGTAGCAGGTGAATGCTCTGTATAGTCACACAAGGACCACAACTGGAGTCGTGTAACTCCAGCCATAGCTCTGTGCTGTAAAAACTATTTAGCTGCAAACTATGAAAGCTTCTACTTGTTCTTGTTTTATAAACTGAAAAACATCAGCATTTCAGTCATAAATCATCATCTGTACATCTACACACATGCATATATATAAAGAAGAACAGATAAACCAGTCACTCAAGCATGTACGCACATAGGCAGTAAAGACAGATAGATGTCAGTGAGCCAAACTTGAACAGAAACTAACTGCCAAAATAAAACATTTAACAAAGGCCTGCAGACCAGCTCCTCATTTTTAGCCATGTTCCAGAGATCTTTCCCTAGCAGCCCATTACATGTCTTCCTGGCTTTTTTCTTTTTTTTTCTCCTGCCCGTGTTCTCAAATTTGCTAGATGAAATGTAATGACACTAATTTTATTTAATGTTGTCGATCAGCATTTAAAAAACATTATTCTTTCAAACTTCTCTAGCTCCTATTTCAAGCCTTCTTATGGTTATTACATTTCAATCATTTCAGGAAAATGGATGGAGGTAAAATGGTGAAAACATAAGAAATCGCTACGTTCAGCAGCAGAATTAATGCAGTCACCATTGGCAGCTTGGAAGAAGACAATCAACAATCAATGGCTGGAAGGTGACCTGATATCACAGTTTTCTGCCACAGCAATCGATATTGTTCTTACTGCAGACAGGCTACTCCAGATATGTGATGTTTCATCTCAGTGGCTTTTATTCTTGTCCAAATCCTCAATATCATCACACCCAAAGAACCCAGGACTACTTTAAATTACATTAACATCATGCAAAGGTGAACAAAGTTACTCTTGGAAGAATTTGTCTTTCTGTCCAAAACAAGTACTTTAAAAAGGGAAAAAAACCTTCAATCAAACAAAAAACCCAAATTGAATTTATTTACACACTGTGAGTTTGCATCATGCTGTTTTCACAATACCAGCCATTTTCAATTTGATAGAATCTGGGTTTAGCAAAAAAGCAAATTCCTATAGTTTCCTTTGTTCCTGACAGAAACTTCAGTTACTCACTTGTCATTTTTTTGTAGCAACAACAAAAGTAGTCCCAAATCAAGTACCATTTGTCTAGAACATTATTTTTTTTTTCCAGAAAATACCATAAAATTCTCTTAGAGTTAATATCTGATCTATCATCCTTTTTTTTTTTCTTTTTTTTTCTTTTTTTCTGTTAGGTAAATAGATTGGGAAATTATTGTGCAGTTGCGTGGAGGTAGAAAATAATACAAAATATAGACGAGCACTTGGTTTGGGATGTTGTTGACTGGTAATACAGCTCATCTTTGGACCAGTGAAACCAGGAATGCTTTAGGCAGATCCTTTACAAAGACTGTTATTCAATTTTCTCCATTTTGCAGCACTTGTAACATCTTTTTCATCTCTACACCCAGACCAGATTCTACAGAAGTCGGTGGGTGTCTTTCCATCAGCAAACAAATGCAGAACAATGAGTTCCTTCTAAGAGCTCTCTGTTAATTTGAGACAGGCTAAAAAATTCTCTTGCAACTCTGAAAAAAAGTTTCAGTAAACTAATAACCACATTCATGCCGGGCACAATATTATCCAGATACATCCTGAATAAAAGCATTAAGATAAAATTCTTAGGATAGAATGCATTTGTAAGGAACGGTAACACACTTTAATTAAATGAAATCAAATATTTGAACGGCAGTGCATGACCCCACAATTACTGCTTGAAAACATACTTTTAATTAACTGAACAAATGCATCTTAGTGGATCCTTATGTTATACAGATTGCGAGACAGTTAGGCACCTCTTCAAAGCTCTGAACACAGGGCGACCCTGCTCACGTGGAGATTTGTCCCCAAGGCTGAGCATATCGCGTTAGAGGGTCTGAGAGGAGCGCCTCATTTCTTCCCTATGCGCACAGTATGTGTGGAACTGCAGACATGTGGCATGAGTTGTGGAATTATTTTCAGATTTGTTTTGTGGTGACTGCGTTTGCAGCAAATACTGAAAATGTTATACTAAATGCTGAAAGCATGCCTATGGGCCCCAGGGATAGACAAGTACATTTTATAATCAAATTACCATATGCTTCTGGCCCTTAATTCAAGAAGTTACACCAGTACACATTTGGATGCTTACATAGGGTACATGCTATGCTTAAGGACAGGGCATAAACGCATACTTAAGGATAAGCACAAAATGGGCCTTTTTGTATCATCAGAATCTGGGCTACAAAGAGCAAAACAAAAAATTTGGATGAGGGATATCCTTCGAAGGAGGAAAGCAAATCTCATCCAAGCTAAAGAAAAATGAATAAAAGACATGAAACTTCCAATACTAACCAAATGCCTGTTTCAAATTATGCCGCAGTCCTGCACCAGTGCCTTCAATATCAAAAAGTTTTAGAAAAAAAAAAAAAACAACAGTTAAAACAGAACAGAATAGAAATATTTACTCTTCATAGTAACATTATTTGTCTTACAGTATTTAAAGTAACAAGTATTAAATGTTACATTCCTTTGGCTCAATAAAAAAAGCATTTAAATTGCCTTATGTTAGTGAATGATTATAAAGTATCTATTGAAAGTGCACAACATTCCTGCCTCTGATTAATATATATTTTTTAATTACAGAGGAGATTCATCAGCAAGCCTTCTTGTTGCTACAGTCTATTAAAGAGCCTCAAAGTTGCTGAGCAATGCACTTTTAACAGCCGATAAGCATATGCAAGACTAAGGCCTGGTTTTAAATGCACAGATGCAAGTTATCAAAGCAACCATTCATTTCATGTCAGTTTTAATATTCTCAACTCGATACACTTTTGATGACTAATGACTTGAATTATATTTTAAAAAAGATAGCCTTTGACTCGTGATGCTCAAAGTAAAGGACAGCAAGTAGAGGCCATCGTGTTTCAGTCCATCTCAGCCCATCAAGAGTCTTGCCATCTCTGATTACAGTCCTTACATGTTTAATGTTGGGCAGATGCTTTAGTAAGAAGCTGGGTCGGGCACCAAACCCAGCAAGTATTGTCAAATTTCCTCACATCCCATTATATAGAAATCAAGGCATAACAATTTTTAATGAACATCAGAGAACTGCGTCAGCATTGTTCTTAGGAGAACTACAGATTTGTTCAGTTTAGATATGTTCTAATTTAAAGATTTCCACAATAGGGAATTAAAAAGACCTGAATTATAATTCCTTTAATGGCAGATCACTCGATAACACTGCCATCTCCAGCAGTTCTATATTAAAATGCATGGTTGTGCAGACAAATACTTTTTGAAGGAAAAGTGTTTAACATTATCTTTTAACTTTGTCTAATTAGCTGAATACTGTGTTTTATTTCACCCTGAAGCTCTTAAAAAGCTGATCTAATTTCACAATGAACACTTAATGCCATTATATTTGGAAATATTTGCATTTGCCAACTCTTGTGCAATCACCATTCATCCCTCTGCACTCATCCCTTGCTTCTCTTTCCTTGGGAATGATTCTCTGCTTTCTGCTTAGATAAGCTCCTTCCATTAAAAAACCTGTTTTGCTGATTCAAAAAAAAAAAAAAAAAAAAAAAAAAGCCAAAAAGTTTCTCAGTGGATGTTTTTTTCAAAGGGGAGGACGTTTTGCCTCCTCAACCATGTTCTATCTCTTCTTTACTTAGTAGCTCTTTAGCAGCACTAAAATTCAGTTCAAGAGGAGATTCTGCACTCACCGCCATGTGCTGAACCACAGAATAATCCAGAGCGGGTGTGTTGGAAGGGACCTCTGAAAATCACCTACTCCAACCTCCCACAGGGTCAGCTGGAGCACAATGCCCAAGACTGTGTCCAGTTGAGTTTTGAATATCTCCAAGGACAGAGCGCTCCAAATCTTCTCTGAGCATCCTGTTCCTTTTCTTTCTTTTTTTTTTTTTTGATGATCCTTCTGGTAAAAATAGGTTTTTCTTATATTAAAAAAGAATTTGCTGTATTTCAGCCCCTGTTCCTTGTCTCTTTTTGTTTCATCAGAAACCTCCATGAAGAGTCTGGCCCTTCATTTCTCCCCGTGCCACTAGGTATTTATCCACACATATGAGGCTCCTCACAAGCCTACTTATCAAGACTAACCAATTTGAGCTCTCTCAGCCTCTCTTTGTGTGACGGATGCTCCAATCATATCATCTTCGGTATATTTTCCTAAATTTGTTCCTGTGTGTCCATGTCTCCTCTCCAGGGCAGCCCAGAACTGGACACAATACTCCACTCCCTACATCCTAGGCTGAGTTCAAGCATTTCCTCTCAAATCCAGCTCTATCAGCAGGCAAGTGACTAACACTAGACACCTGTAACTCCTACCTTAGCAGAGGGTACAGCCACTTGATGGAGCTCAGGCAAAAGAGCAGAAGCTGCTCAATGATGTGAGCAGCCTAACGCTACACCAGCCTATGCCAGCCAGCACTCAGCTGACAGAAGCCAAGTCCACAGGCAGCCCACTAAGATCTTCCAGAGGAGGTCTGTCCACAGCTTACCTTGCTAATGGTTCTGAGTAGACTGTCAGAGTAATGGCAAACTTCACCTGATGGTATGCCCTAATTGCTCCAAAACCAGGGGAGCTGATTTGGGCAGTACTGGCAATACTGCTCCACATCTCTGAAAACACAGATGTAATGATGTGCACAACTGGGAATGCCCAAGATCAAATACTAATCTAACTGATCGATCATGACGACTATCAAGCATTTCACAGCTTAGGAGGATAAAAATGTTACACAGAAATAGGAGACACTGCCTCAACCTTCCTTGGACTGTACTGCTGCACAGGGAAAGCAGCTCCTAAGCCTGAGAAAGGGGCCCTTTGGTACCTACCAACAGCTCGAGACATGTCAGCATACATTTTAGACAAACATTTCTTCGAAGCCAGGCAATTGTTGTTTCCTCCATTTTCATTTTCCATTTGCTTGCTCAACCTCTGCAGCCCCTTTGTTGCCTGGTAATAGGTGAGATAGGCAAATATGGGCTCTGGGCTCTGGAACGAAAGGGCCTTTCATGTTGTCGGCACTGCAGAATGAGCAAGTGGTGTAAGCCGCCTTTGCAGTTTACATACTGTAGTGGTCTGCTATAGAAACTATGTAATTTGGTTTGCTTTGTTATTTGATAAATGGCAAGGAAAGCTTTGTAGCATGTTGACTGACTCTACTTGTAAGGTCATAGGCCAGTGCTGGAGTGAGAGGACACAGCCTTCTGCGTGGTCCCAGAATGCCTCCAGATTGCCTAGGAGAAATCAGGCTTTATTAGAGCTACAAAGACCCTGCGATGAAGAGCAGCCGCTCCTAATCAGGAGAAAATATTGGAGGAGGCTTTGATAGAAAGGTACCAAGTAGTCTTAATGTGTAGCACAGCACATAATGCACTGTAAAGAACCGTAAGTCTTATAAATGATGCTGCTTGCTTAGAAATCTACAGTGTAGCCCACAGCGGATTGCCATTTTTTTATAATTCAATCCTATACACTTTTTCACCCTGGACAGCCCGTTTCAAAAGACCTGTAAAACTGAGTCTTTCAAATGCATTTTCTCAAATACAAATGAGTGAAAGACATGTCCACTTTACTAGACTGCTGCTTGTGACAACACCCATGTAGAAATGAATAAACAGTACTGAGAGGATGCAAGTCAGACTGTTCTCATCAGCTTTTACCTACAGGAGCCATCTGTGACACAACAGCACATGTTTGTTAACAGGAAACTATGCCCAGCAGTGGCTCTGAACAAGGAGGACTTCTGGACCCCAATTAGTGGAGACATGTGGAGACGGAAGAGAAAAGGAATTCAGTCAACAATTGCCATCCCTGCTACATCCTCCCCCTGCTCCTGCTCCTCTAACATGTGTGTGGCATCACATGCCAGGATCCTCCTCTTCGTGATGTTTCAGCTACCAAAGGAGAACTTGTATAAGCTATCTGCACTGCTAACAATAACAGTATGTGCTGCTGTACTTTATATATAGTAATTTTTTCCCTCTGGAAGTATCTGGCTTACTATATTTCAAGGCCCTATATTTCAAATGTGCAGGTACACTTGTCTTACCACTGAGAAATCGCTGACAGAAGCAAGGACCTGACCCTGAAGATTGTCTTTGGACATATCAAGTGAGTGGCAGCAGCATAAGAGAAATCTGGCTCTCCACCATGGAGTACACATGGCAAAAATTCATTACATTCAACACATTCTGATATACAATTAACACCCTGAAATGAGTACAGGTTATTGGCTTGCACCATCATCCCAAGCGGTGCAAACTAGGACTTGCTCCGTAAAGAAGGTGTGGGAAATTTCCAGAGACAGTGAAGGTACTGGAAGCCCCAGCCCTGCAGATCCAGCCAGCTGGGAGATGCTGGCTGCAGCTCCAGGAGTGGACTCAGCACTTGAGATGAATCTATTGCCAAATGACTGATGTGTTACAGAGGAATAAAATCAGTGTGTGGGAAGACTAGATGTTAAAGCTGGAATTTACACCTACCATTTTCACAGTAGACACAAAGCAGGTGACATTCAAACTGAAATAACTCCTCTGAATTATTCTGCTTGTTTGTTATTTATTTTACCTTATTCTGAAAGTTAGTTCCATTTTCTGACTCAGGGAGAAGCACTAAGAGGAAATACCTTGCTAGTCATTTGGTCAGAGCTCGACTACAGATGGTCTTGCAAAAAAACCTCTTCTGCATTACTTTTAAAACCAAAACAAGAACTGAGTAAGCCTAGGGAAACTCACCTGGAAGCAAGATGTTACAAAGGGGGCAATGAAGTTTGACAGGCAAGGGATGAGACTTAATTAAAGCTAGAGAGGGGAAGAAGGGAAGAAATTAAATGCTATTTGGGAACACACAAAACATAAATAACTCAAAATATGAAATATTCATTATTTGTAGCTGTGAGAGGTTGCTTGGGAATATTTTATTGCTATTCCTCTGTCCCCAGTGTTTTTTTCTGGGAAGGGAAAAAAAGTGAATACTTCAAAGGATGTGGAAAGCAGGATAACTGGGGGTTAATTCATGTACTTTCTGGTCTTTCTTTCATTCTCTAACTCATCCCATCTGAGCCTTGGATCTTACTCTAGTTGAAAAGCCAAAGCATGTACATTTGGAAGTAACGGGACTATTCTCACTCCAAGTGATGGCTAACTGTCATTATTAGGGCTCTGGATCTGGGCAATGCAGGGCTCTTATCTGGCCTTGAAAACTTCCCTGTTCTGGGCAGCAGGAGGTGAGGCATTACCATTAGGAGGTGAGGATGTACCCTTCTCCCCCTTCGGGGGCCAGGCTGCTCACATCAGAGTTGCAGCTGCAAGTGCTTTGAAAAGGTGCAGTATATATGCATATAAGTGCTCCTTTAGTTACTATGGAAGAGGGATTCAGCCTATTCCTAGCCTCTTTGAGGTGTCAAGCTTACTGAATTATTGAGCTTTTCTGCTCCTTTGAGCATGCTTTCAAAATAGGTACTATCTAGTCTTTAAGTATATGGATTCTATATATTGAGCAACAGTCCTTGCAATATCTGAGTTCTGCTGATTAAGACACCACTATCATCCCTTTAATCATTACCATAAAAATCACAAACTTTCTGAAAAAAAAAAAATTATTTCTAGATTTTATTCCTTTTTCTCTGATGATAACTTTGTCACATCTTTTGTATGTTTTTTTCTTTTTTTTTCCTCCACATCAAGAGAACCAGGCAAGCCTCACATTTCTGTTTGCATTTTTTAAACAAAATCTTTAAGCTGGGGTCCAGAAAAAGTACCAGTTATCACAACACACGGATGACTAGGCCTTTATCCTCAAAGTACATTACAAATGTTCTGTCTCCATTGCAATATCCACCTCAGCAAACAGTACTACTTTCATGCTGTGGGGAAGGGTTAAAGCCATGGAGAGACGTGGGTACTGCTGAGCAGTGCAGTGTCTGACTCCTCCTGACTGCAGTGAGCCCAATGATGCCCTGCAGAGCTGAAGCCAATGCAAATTCAAACCTCAAGTCATCATGCTGATGTGTAACATCACACATACATATTTGCTGAAGTGTTTAACATTTCTCTTATATTAAATACTGTAATTATTACTGCTAACCTGCTTATTCACTAAAAACAACCCTTCTTTAAAGCTCTCTTTCCCTTGAGAACACCAAACACACTTATATGACCAAAACTTCAAGTTAGATAAAGAACTGCAAAAGCCTGCTTTCCAAGGAAAATGCCACACAGACCTAGAGCAATGAGGGAGCTACATTAACAAAACAAGGACAAAAGAGATCAGCTTCAAGCAACACTGGTTTGACAAAACATATTCAAGAGACCCCATCCCTTCTTGAACTTCCTCAAGAACTCCAAAATTCATTTGAAAAAGACAGTTCTCCTTATTACACTCAAAGCAAGCTAATAGTTTTGGTAAGGGCCGCTGTGCCAGGAAGGTCTCCAGCCAAAGATCAGAGGAATTATGTGGTGCCGTAGGAGCTTCTGTAAGTACTCACAGGAAGAAGAAAAGCTACACCTAAAGATATTGAGAGAGAACAAATTTATGAATGTAGCCTGCCAGGAAAGTAAGAGCAGTGGCAATGTCAGGGCTGCAGAGCCAGAAAAGCACATTTAGGCACAGGGTGGGCCCAGCAGCAACGAGCATGGACAAACTGAGGCCTTCAGATATTCACCCAGGTCCCAAAACAAATCAACTCCAGTCCAAAGGGAAGAAAAGTACTCCTCACTCCACAAGGCTACTTACAGATCGCATCAGGGAAGCTCCTCCGCCAGCACCCTCGTGCAGTGTGGCTGCCTGCTGCCATGGCCAGGAGCAAGGGTCATCTTGGTGAGGGCTGCAGCCTCAGTGGCTGCCCTGGCCTTTTCTCCAACAACACACCCAAACCTTTCCTTCTGCAGCCCAAAGGAAGGGCAGTGAGTGGCATGTTCCTGCTGGGAGTGGTTTGTGCCATATGACGACAAGGTTTGTTGCACAGCAAGCATCTCTAAGCCAGGCAATGTGGGCCACGGCCTGGTGTTCAAACCAGAAAATAACTTGAGAAGATAAGTAAGGAATTAGTTCTGGATTAAGGTAGGATATGAATTCAATTTGCTATGATGCTGCAAAGCAACTGAAGTAAGCTCAGCCACACAAAAAGTGCATTTCCAGTGCCTGGGCCCTGGCTGAGGTGGTGTGAGGTGACAGGTGCCTGCACCCTGTGACGCTCACCTCTGCCTATGGCTGCTCCTCGTTGCTCTGTCAAAGCCATTGATGTAAGAAAATACTAAGTGATTAATTTAAACCAGATAATCCTGACAAAATACAACGGAGGAGCATGCACAGTTGTGCCAGGAGGCACGGCAGGCAGCAGCCTTCAGGAAGGTGAGGATCTATGCTGGGGCAGTCCCTGAAACTCCCATCCCCATTAGTGCAGGATAGGGCGATGTGGCTGACTGCTCCGCTGTGCCTGAGTATTGCAGCTTGGCTCCTCTTGTCCCTGGCCAGTTCTACACATGTTGGTATACCCATCAGTGAAGCTGGCCACGTAAGTACCCTTAAATGATTCTTTGAAACACAGATAAACAACCTTTGCAGGAAAAAAAATAGGGTAATATAAGACAGAACATGAATGCTGCTTGTGTTATTTTGTATGTAGAACACTAGGCTGGTATTGAACAATTATGCAAACTTTCTGAGAGAACTGGCCATAAACTAGTTCTTTTACCAGGTGTCAATACCACAGCCAAATAAAATCTTTACACATTATATTGATCTGTATCTATCACATCTTGATCAAAGCTTCCTGCCTTCTGTTAAGGTATTAATGATTTTCTAAGCAAAATCAAACATGGCTACTTCAGCTGTCTGAGCAAGTTAGATGAAGCCTCTTTAATTGCTGACTTTGATGCATCTTTTCTTGCATACCAATTTCAGCTAGGAAAGACGGCAAGCAAGCGTTAAATTATCAAAAAGGTGGTAGCAGAGCCATCTTGCTAAAAGCATCTCACCCATTGTTGCCTAAGCCTCAGTTTTAGGAACCTTCTTCTTGCTCTGTGTTCAGATATCCACAGAACAAGAAGGCTTGCCTCACAACTGATTCTTTGAGGTCCCAATAAATTATAAGATCCCACCGATAGCTGCAATATCGCTAACAAGAGATTGCCTGCTGTATCTGGCAATTTGTTAGACAAAGGTTTGAATAAACAGTGGAGAAACACCACTTGTAAAGTTAGGGGATACTCAAAGCAAGAGAACCATTCCCACAGCTGTCTTACTGGTGACTCTAGCTCATCAGCTTTAAGCGTCCACATCATATCTAAAAATACTAAAAACTCCAGTATTATCATTACAAAAGCTTCATGAGTGTTCAGTCATCAATCCCTGTTATGTATTCTGTAGCTAAATTATCCCTGGTCACTAAAAAGAAGAAGCATATGACAAACCTGCATGTCTAATGCTGATATGCTTCTGTCATCTGTGTCAGAGTTTTTAAAAGCTCAGAGGTGAAATACAAAAATTCACTTTCGCACAATCACACTATTATTAGCTGGTTTCACCTTGTCACCTTTTGTTCAGGTGTACAGGGAAAATACAGGAATGAAATCCAAGCTTGAAGATATAGGGGAAAAAAGTTTTGGAATTTACTGACATTCTGTATCTTCTCCAAAGAGCCACGGCACTTGCTTGCACCCAGATTTCCTAGTGCCTCAGCCCTCGGCAGGATCTCTCTGGCATGGCTTCATCTTTGTTTCTTTAAAATTCCTTATCAAGATGCTTGTGCTTTTTGCGTCTGTCCTTGCAACATGATAAAAAGGAAAAATTAAAGAGAATGGGATTCCCATAGTAATGTATTTGTATTGCTGTTGTTAAATTTGGGTCAAGAGCTTATAACTTGGCCATAGAAAAATCTGTACTTGGAGTAAATCTGGAATGAGAGGCTTTGTTCTTGGTGAAAATTTCAAAAAATAACAACTTAAGAAATATCAGCTGCGTTCTTAAATTACATGAAGTAAATAGTACACATCAGTAGCTTCAAGTATTCTTCTGTAATCAAACAATCTGTATTTAAAACCTGAAATTTGGCAAGGGATTAATTCCTTCTGCAGATCTGTTTTGTACACATTTTTTTTAATTTTTAATAAATGATAAATTGCTGCATAATGTAGTAGGACAGAATTATTTTACTGTAACACGAATGTTCTAGCTTGTGCCTAAACATGTTTTATTTCACTAAACATGTTTGTTGTTGTTCACTTTATAGAATACACCGTAAGTGCTCTTGGAAATTCCTTCTCCAATTTTACAATATGACTTGCAAATTTTATCTCTGACATGTTTGCTTAATTTCTGGACGACTGCCATTGTGTGCACAAATGTAAGCCTTGTATTTTGAAGTGCTGTGCCCCTTAACCATGAATATTTCCTATTGCTTTCAACAGTCATTCAGGCTAGGATATAAAAGTCCTGTGCACTGCGCAGGACAGGACCATTGGATCATATGTGCATCTCAAGGAGCCAAACACCTAAGCTATCACCTGATTCTCATAAATTCTGCTTGTGAACTTTGTATGCCAGTGTTTGCACACATGAAGTCTTTCCCCAGAAAGGAATAAACTCAAGAAGAATGACTTTCAACTCTGGTGGGAGAGCACAATGCTCAGAACATCCACTTCTTCATGTGGCAGATATTCTCAAGTTACTTTTCCTCTTTTCTAGTGCATTCCTGAGCACGACATTTCAAACCTGCATCACAAACTACATGAACTGCTCTCTGTGTGGATGACTAAGAGTTTGTTCATCTACAGACCGAAGTTTTTCTTTAGACCAATTTCTCAGAAAAGGGTGTGCATGGGTTATTGTTTCAGTAAACACGAGTACGTTTGGAGAAGTTCAAATGCACGTACAATTAAAACACTACCCTTCCTGTGCTGTTGTACGATGCTCGTAATGGTCTCAATGAGGTCAAGTTTCCTTCAGTTCTGCCTGACCCTGCTTCCATCTGTCAGGCTGCAGGACAGCATAGCTGTTTCCACAGTTTGAAAGTAACAGAGTGCACTTACCAGGTCAAGTAACACTGCCCACCTGAATGTCTGAGAGCACTCTAAACACATGCATCCTTATTTTCTTACCTTAAACTGCCCTGTGCCGTTGCTGGCACTGCAAGATGTTCTATGTGCCTCTATTTCCAAATCAATGACAGAGATACTGCTCACCAACACAGCCAGCCCACCCCTGTAAGGTGAAGGACTCCAGTAACGAGGTGGATAGTTGCTCAAACTGTGCTTTAGCCAGCCTCATGCAGAGATGCCTTTCTGGTCTTAGGCTCCTAGGGTTAGAGACAGAGACTACTGCCAAGACAGACGTGTTTATACAAAGAAAAGTAACAAATGCAAGCTGCAGGATGTTTCAGCCTCTTGCACAGAGAACTTACAGTGGTCTGTGGGGAATGGTGGAGGAAGGCCTGGTATGTTGATCATGCCTACTGCCTTGGGTTACTTCTCAGACAGGTGAAATCTGATTTAGTAAACTTGCTCATGTGATGGGAGACAGCTCTAATTCAAGCCAATTGTGCATTTGGCCTGCTCAGGGAACACCTGCACAGGGTCACTGAGAACCCCTTGTAGTTCTCCATGCACAGGGATGCACTGGCTGCAGGACAGAAAAACAAAACAAAATCATTTCCTAAGACTTTAAAATCTACTGTTTTCTTCAGCCACACTGTTGTACTCATTATAACCAGCATGTGAAAATGTTAGAATGAATCCTTATAATATTTATTACCAATTACAGAACACATTCTGCCTCAAGTACTGAACACAAGAGTTCTTTCAAAGAGAACTGAACAAGATACCTTTCTATATAGTATGGACCAAATTATGTCCCTCTCTGAAGGGTACACAAGTCTCTTTGGGAGGAATGAATACGTACTTTTCTATTTTAAAATGCTTTGCTATCCTGCTGTATAATCAGGAAGTTCAGAACCTTCATTGTCAGCGTGAATCAAGCTGCATTTTTTGTATGTACTGTAGCCATTGCTACTACCATGCAAGAGGTAAATATTTTGGATTTGTACTTCACTTTATGCTGTAACACTATTAGTTTTACCTTAACAACAAAAGTATTTACAATCTCCAGGTCTGAATGAATGCATTAATTGTTCTTTGAGTTGAGGAGAGGTGCTACATTTGAGGTTGGGAAATATTTCTACTGTAAACATCAGACTAAAGAGCACAAATTCAGCTTTCATTTTTCTCCATAGCAATCTTTGCATGCAACTGACACAAAAGCGAGTCAGTATATAATACAGCAGCAAAAAACATTTCAGTTAGAAGATATTTCATTTAGTGAATGTTTCAGTTGCTTCAACAAACAGAAGATTTGCTGCTATGCCCATGAATGGCTGCTTCAGTTGCAAGGTATAAGGTATGTGTAAGTCTCACAACATAAGTGTTGCCCTTGAACTGAACTGCCCTGAAATAGGAGGGTCATAATGCCTCATCCTGATAAACTGATTTATGTATGACTGAAAACCAGCAAGACTTCAGTTTCAAAGCTGTGAACTCTTACATGTATGTGGATGTATATGCTATGGAGTGGAACTAACAAAAATTAGTGCACCTCTGAAACAAAACCTAGTATGCCTTGCCTTCTTTCTTTTTTCCCTGTATAAAGGACTTAGGATATTCATTAGGCCCTTTAATTACATCTTGCTCTGTGCAATCATACATATACCTCTCTCCTAAAACATTACATGTACAAACAATTCATTCTCTTTTATATAGATATGTGTGTTAAAAACTCAGCAATAGCTAGATAGCAAATAATAGACTTGTTCTCAAGGTCTATTTTCCACTCCAATAAAGGTTCACACAATTCCCAGTTACACTCAGTCTAACCAGTGTGCCCATCTCAGGGCTGCGTGTAACCGAATTCCAACCTGAAGCCCTTAGTGTAGTTCTTCACCTGCCAGATAGTAAGGCACTTTTAAAAAAGGTGCTTTTTGGCTTAAAATCACATTCATGTTGGAGACTCAATGATTATATTTTATACTTTTTTTTTTTTGTTAAATTTGTTAAATTACTGTATTATGTAATTTAAACAATTTTTAAAAAGTCTGATTTGCCTTTATTAAGCTACAGGTCTAAGTCACAGTAAGATTTTTGCTATTAAAGAATCTCCCTAGGCACAGTGCTCTGTCACAGATCTTAACTCAAAATCATTTATTTAACATCTGTTCTGCAATCATTTCTTAAAGATTTACTTCCTTTAAACACAACTGGGACACTTGATCCTCCCTTGTTTCAATCTGCAATATCCTTAAAAATAACAGTAGAAGACGTTGTGAATACAAAACCAAAGCTGACACCAATAAATTTCAGTGACTCATTTCTCATGCATTATTCCTGCTTGGCTGGTTTCTAGGAGGAGATGAACTATAGAGACACTCAGAGGCAATTTAGTGGTATTACAGAAAGACCCATTCATTTTGGATTGCAAAGATCCTCTCAAAACTACAGGAAAACTACTTTTTTTTTTTTTTTTTTTTTTTTTTTTTTTTTTTTTTGCGCAGGGAGGGAAAAGAACAATTTCTTAGTTAAGAAGCCCAATATCACTGCTAGAGCACTATGGCCAGGCATACTGCTCCTTGAGAACAAGTAATATATAAATACAATTGCTCTACATGGTTATTTCTGGTTAAAAAGTTGTTTTTCTTCTAGATATGAAGTTATCATTGCAAAATTCACTTCACTCCCTCCGCCCCCCCTCCCTCCACACAGAAAACTAATTATGTCTGAAAGTATGAACAGATTTACCAGCTGCTAGAAGATCTAATGTCAGGTTATGAGGGCGTTGCCATAGACTTGTCCTCTTTTTTCCACCTGGAAATTTTGCTTGGGCTGAATTTAAGGATTCTGGATATTGTTCCAGGACTTCTGGCAATGCAGCCAGAGCAGAAACTACTGCCAAGCTGATGGTCACCCAGAACTGCAAACCAAAGCCCTCCCAAGCATGTACAGATCAACCATGCAGAACAAGCACCCACCAGCTCTGCAGGACACGTGCTGCAGGTCTCGTGCACCATAAGTTTGTTGCAAATGTATGGACCATCTGTGCTACTCTGGAGCATGTATGTCAGACCAGAAAAATCCTTGTTAAGAAAAAAGTTTTTCACATTAGTACTGTGCAGCTGAGAAAATGTAAATCTTCTAATGATCAGATGCCAAACTATACACTGCAGCAACATGTAGAATAAATAGCTTGCAAATATGACCTTAAGAGAACTGAAAAACATGGGTGTGAAAAAGGAATCCATAATCATTTGTTCCTTGTTAATTATTTTTGAGCCACTCATTACTCAACCCACCAACAGCTTTGAAAGTCCATATCCTGTTGATGAAGTTAAGTTTGATTTCAAGATTAGATTTAAAATGCAGTTTACGTGAGGCTGAAATGTTAATAATAATTGTGGTATAAAAGATTTTCTTTGACAGAGGCTGCAGCAGGCCATTGCAAGCCCTGGTGCTGGATACATTTGTCACAGCAAGTGCCTGGGGTCTGCCTGGGGTCTGCTCCCAAAGGGCTGACAGGGCCATTCCAGCCGCTGCCAGGTCGTTGCTGTGCCAGCCCATTACTGCACTTCAAATGGGGCTGCCTTGGATTGAACTGGTGTGGTCACAGAGCGCAGGTCCCTATAATTCGTGTCAAGTATCAAGAGAGGGGGAGGGAAATACAAATATCAGAAATGAAAGAAAGATCGTAGTACTTTTCTCAGTCCTATAATTTCGTTCAAAGAGTTGTAAGATGTGAAAACTGTATTAATTACCTTAGGATACACACATAACCTTTACTGAAGAGGTGTTTATGGCAGATGTATCGGCATTTAGATTTGTCCCTATTTTTGCCCAGCAGTACAAATGAATCACAGAATCATTCGCAGAATTGTAGAGGTTGGAAGGGTCCTCCACAGATCACTGAGTCCAACCCCCCAAATGAGAAGCAGCTCAGCGAAATTCATGGTGACACACTGCTATGAGAACAGTATGTGTGGGTGGAAAACCCACCATGACCAGAGTAAGAAATTAAGCCTGGTCCTTCCTCAACCACAGCACAGCCACACAGCTCCAACCAAGTTTAAGTGCTTGAGAAGGGAAATGAGACTCCTTGGATAATGAAAAAAGTCTTGTGGGATGCTGTGTATCTCACTGAAATACTCCTTCACTGGTGGTAGTGTGGATGCTGCAAGAGGGCTCTGCCTCCCCCAGCAGCACTCGCCTTGGCACCTACCCCAAGCCATGCTGCTGTGCCCAACAAGTTGCCTTACTAAGAAAAAGTTCCAGATCCTAACAATATGGTGCCTGTGTCTGCAACCGAAAACATCTCAACATCTCAGATGCTATCATGACCAGATGGAATCCTGCTTGCAGCAACTCCCAGCTTCCTGAGATTTCTGGCTGAGCGGGCTTTAATCCTCTGCTATCTCCTGGAGTCGCTGTTTGCCAGACACCAAAGAATAACAAAGCAGAGAGAGGCCAGCCTGGTGTCCTGCTCACAACTGGGAACCCACTGGCAGGATCCACGATGAGCTCCATCATGGAAAGATGGGTGGACTGCATCCCATGGGCTGTGCTTGGAATAAACTATAAACAATCCAGAGTTACTTTTGGTTGCTCAGGACCTAATGGGCAATCACTTTTCTGCTGGATCAGAAGCGAAGGTCTCTTTGAGGATATTTTTCTCCCACTTGTGAGTATCCTAAACTCACAATGAGAACATTTCTCAAAACAGTAAGTATGACAGCAGAGATTCCCTCACACATGGAAATTCACATTTTGACTTAACAGAGTCGACCTTTTTTGCTGGCAAAAGACTGTTTCAAATGTTTGTCAGTGCAAAGGGAATGGTCCCCAGCTCTGCTTTCACTGCCTCTCCCCAGGGTCTGTAACTTCTGTCTCCTATGGAGACTCAAGCACAAGCCCCCTGACATGCTGCTCACTCTCCTTTCCTTACACAAATGCATATACTGGCAGGAATACCACCCCAAGGTCTGTGCAATTCTGGGTACTTCCCCAGCTTCCATGGCAGACCAGATCCCACGTGGCTGATGGCAGAGTGAGGAGCGCTGCCAGAGTCAGCTGAATTTCCTTACATTTTATTTGAATGTTTCAAAGGTGCTGCTTCTGTTTCAGACCTAGTGTGTCCAAATAGGTATCTGTTGTTTCATAATTACGTTTAATGTAACTAACATCTATAACGCCTCTACCTAATAGGAGATACTGAATCTCCCTAAATAGCTTGCTTCACTTCTGTTCTCAGATTATCATGACTGCACCACCACTACGAATATGAGCACTTTACAATCATTAATGGATTAATCTTCACAGCACTATGGTAGAGATGGAAGACAAAAGCGTGGAGATAAAGCAAATAGCTATTAAAGTTGGAGACACAGCAAAAAAAAAAAAAAAAAAAAAAAAAAAAAAAAGGGTGGAGGGGGGGGAAAACAAACCGCCAGAATATCAAGTTCCTGTATGTCCTCATGATGGGATTGTAGTCCAAGGTTTTTGACTTGCTTTTTTAATCCTCCATGTTTTTTCATAGCTTTTTATACATAAGAAATGAAAATCTTGACTCTTATAAATTTTAAATTGCACAGAATACGAAACTTTCACAGAAAATCATGTCACAATCCAAACCAAACTGTTTCAGTCAGCAGTTTCCATGTAACAGTTTTGACTAGTTCTGCTTTTGACAACACTCCCGACAACATTCAACTATCAGAACTAAATATGATTTTGTGAAGACTTTGCTTTAAAAAAGAAGGGCCTCTTCAATAAAATAAACTTTTCAGAAAGCTAGTCACTTATAGACAACAAGTTATTTGCTATTTTATTGTCTTAAAGATAACAAAAATCTTGCAAGCTCTGGATCAGATAGGAGTTCAGGGTGTGGAATCACAGAATGTCCTGAGTTGGAAGAAACTCATAAATATCATAGAATCATAGAATCATAGAAGGGGCTGGGTTGAAAAGGACCTCAAAATTCACCTAGTTTCAACCCCCTTGCTATGTGCAGGGTTGCCAACCACCAGACCAGGCTGCCCAGAGCTGCATCCAGCCTGGATCATGGAATCCAACTCCTTGCTCCACACAAGACACTCGATTTCCTCAGAAATCCCAGCATTCAGTAGTTGAGCTTCTGTATGTTTTTGTTTGTGAATGGGGAAGAGAGTCTGGATTTTCAGAATAGCTCATTTCCACTGGTTACTGGGCTAAACTATTCATGCCTGACTGCCATGAGAGTATATCCACACATATACGCTTCTACTTGTGGGCATACAGCAAAGTTAATGCTGCCTACGTGCTGCTTTTTGTTCCCAGTCAGGCATAAGAAAAAAATGGAATTTATTTATCTTAAAGCTATTGAGAAAAATCACCTCTGCTGGATGTGCTCTAGATTTCCAGTTCCTTCACACTCCTCTATGCACTATTGTGTACAGATGCTTCATTCTTCAATGAGAAAGCCAGAAAATTAAAATCAATAACTTCATTACATTTACAGTGCTTTTCTGTGCACTTGAGTTTTCCCAGTCTTAATGTCTTACTATAACTTAAAAATCACTGCTAGGTTTTTCCAAAATAGTCCATTTCTATTCCTTTCATACAGAGGTTAGAAATATAGAAATGTATATTCTATTTTTTTTATAATGTACATTCTGAAAGGACTAAAGCAGATCTGTTTTCTTTCACAAAATGTCCAACTGAAGGAAATGTAAACAACTATTTTTATAGTATCTTCTGTAGATGGTATAAAATATTATTTTAAAAAATGGAGCAATTTCGGGAACCTTTTAAATTCATATTCTCATTTTCTGACAAGAATCCTTCCCTCACAGTTCTTCTTGTTTTGTGCATATACAAAAAATAAATAATTGACATTTTGTACTATATGAACTTCATGTATTATTAATTTGATGGAAATGAACACATGATGGAGCACCTTCTTTATCTTTGTGATTGTTTTCGCAGATATGTCAGTAACACTGATATTGCATTGTATGATGTGTCCTAGGGACTGTAACGTTTCAACAAAATACCTCTAGAAATGTATGTGCACCCACAATGTCATCTAACAAACTCACCTTTCATTACAGTCACCTGCAGTAAATCCAAACTTACATTTGAAAGGCAAATCTAGAAAGCTACTGAAGGGAAAAAAAGCATTAATGTAGCAATAGAGTCTCAGAGATTACTTTTCTTATAATTCTAATGAGACAATAAAAATAAAAACCCAGGGATTCAGACATGACGGTAATGCGGAACTTCCTTCACAAGAATATTTGGGGTCTTCATTAAATGATATGCTGTGTGCTATTTCTATCTCATCTAAAATTCTGGCATCTCCTGACAATGTGATCCTCCCAGTGATATGCACATGAGTAATCACTCATTTACATTAATGGGATTATGGGTGTTTTGTATCTAGGAGAGAATACTTTTTTTCCTTTCTTTTCCCTCTCTAAGACTGGTTGCTCACTATGCACTTGGCAACTGAGATGTATTAAGGTTTTTCCCTAAACAGGAATTAAGTCTCCCCTGTACAGCATGTCATACTTGCCTGAAAGCAAGAATGCTGCCTACTAAGCAACAGACACCCTAATTAAAGTTGCCCAGCATAATATCAGCCCATTAGTATAAACTAAAGACCAAAGAGAATAATGGAGGTGGTATTAGGATACCACAAAACATAACCTAAGGTCAAACAAAGATTAGTTTGCTTTGGGTAATTTCTTTAAATTTATACATTTTAAACCAATTTCCAAAGCCAAATATAGACAGAACAACGCATGTCAGTTTTCAAGCACCTGCCAAAACAAAAGTGATAACAAATAAAGAGCAATAAAATAATTGTCAATCAGATGCTCCTGCACGAATATTCCACAATAATGAGATGTAATAAATATTCATCAACGCATAATCCATAAAGGCACATAGGAGCATATTTTCTGCCTGCGTGTAACATATTGTGCTGAACAGTTACAGCTGATCACGGAATAGCAGCGGTCTTACAATGCTTTCTTGCACATTACAATTCCTTTATCCTTACACAGTCTGGAAAATTGGAACCCTTAGAAACTGTGGGAGAAGGAAGGGATAAAGATTGCGCGTGTTGCGAAGCGGCCCTTTTTGCCAGGCGTTCCCTCAAGAGGACAGGCCAGCTCTGAAATCAATTGACCTTGCAATTGCAGTGTTCAAAGTTTATGTTTAATCGATAATCAAATATTTAAAAGTGAAATTTTTTATAAATATATTCTTGGTTATCTGTTTCAGGCTGAACAGCATAAAAATAGTTCAGGAACAGAGAAATGCTAGCAGTAATACTGCTGAATGACTCCCTATTAAAATGAGCCTGCTTTCAAAATGATAACAATAATACTAATAAAACCTAGATCCTGACAGCTAGCCAAGCAAAACAAATTATCCAGACTTGTTAAAAACACTTGCATGGCACTCTAACAAACAGGAGTATGTGTCAAAACATAGGGAAGCCCTCCCTAACAGCTGATAAAGGAACCAGCTTGCAGAGCGTGGTTGGTTTCACCATATCCTCCATAGTCATTGAAGTGTTTTGTACACATCTATCATACAGTTCTGTGAGGTGTTTACCACTGGATTCAGGGAAACAAGCACTGGGTGACCTGTGCCTTGTTACTACAGAGCACAAATGCTGCTGTGCTCAGGGCCCTGGAGGACCTCACCACAGGCTCTACCATGGCCCACACCATCTGCAAGGAGGAGAAAGATGTTCGTGTTACAGACTTCTGGGCTAAATTTGTTCTGCATTTCTTCCATGACAATCACGCCCAAAGACCAAATGTAAGGAAACTCATCCACAAGGATGGATTCAAAACCTGAAAGGCAGCAGAGGGTCCCACTGCTTGCTGTGGGGTGTGCCCCGTGGGCATTGCTGTGCAGCTCAAGGTGGGCCAGCATATGGATGTCATACAGATACCAGTTCTCCAGCCCCCCTGTGCCGTGCAAGGCTTCCGTTATCACACTTGGCAGTGGGATTCAAAGGCAGGCTTTAAAGGCTTGAAATGGAGATGACAGAATATCTATAACGGCACCCATTACATGGATGAATCCCTTTGCTCCATGTGATTAAATGCACTCTGCTGGAGTGCATGGGAAGAATGACTTATCTGTACCACAGATGGGAACAGGATCTTGGAAAAGATGGGCTAGACCTCTTATTATGGATTATGATCTTCCTAATCTTACATCATTACAGGATGAGTAGGAGCTGCTAAAATAAGTATGCATCGGGCAATAAATGTAATGTTCAAGCTTGTTTGTAAGGAGAAACTGGAAAAGGTAAGATTAAATCAAAAAAGATGGCAAATAAGTATGAAAGGAATCTGTCTTCTTGCTGCCCCTTCTATGGATACCTCTTTCAGTGTTACTGCAGAGCACAGAGCCCACACTGTTGTCTGATGCTGTGGGGAGCATTCATGGGACACTTTTCTCAGAACAGAGCTGCACAAATGGCCAAGGGGACACCGGCACATCTGAGCCCCGGTCACCACAAGCCCTGCTTGGTCCCATGGGCTTTCAGCATGCTGTGTTTTGCAGCTGGGCCAGCCCCACCGCCTGCTGGATGTGATCATCTCTCGTGTCAGCCAGGTAGCCCTGGGCCACAGCCCAGTAATTGCCAGGGTTTCCCATGTGCCAGGATGGAAAAAAGCTCCCATCAAAACTGAGTGGCTCTGCCAAGTTCAAAAGGTGAAATAAATGAATCTTTACACATTATAAGAACAAAATCAACATTCTTCTGTGGCATAAAGTGCCTGAAAAACTAGCAAGTAAAAGCAGGTGTGATGTGCTCCCTGTCAGCTAACGACACTGATAAGCTTGCCATGGCTGGTTCTGCTTCATTTCAAATAGACTGCTGGAAAAAAGGGGGAAAAGCCAGAGCAGAAATAATTGCTGGAGCTTCGAGTTAGCTGAGAGAGCCTGCAGGCTAAGATCAACGCGACTGATTTCATCCTCTTCCTTTTATTTCTATAACCTTAAACGTTCTGCTATTATAAAAGTCATCATGTCAGCTTTCCCCCAAGCCTTAGCAGCGGCCTATTTTAAAATTGTATCAATTGGTAAAGCTCTTGGCTGGAGTATTTTCATCTTGATTTATGGTTTTTGAGCTTTAAAGATGAAGGAAAACTCCACTGACCCGATCCAAGCATGTATGCACATTGTCGCCTGCATATGTTTATAATCAGGTGCTACAGAACCAAGGCATGCTTAGAAAAGCTTTAAAATTGCAGAGAAAGAAGCAAATTGCATGTGAACACTGCTTATCCCATATTTGTCTCCAAGTAAAAAAAAAAAAAAACAACAACACAGAACGCCTATTTTGATTCTAAATGTTCTTTCTCTGCTTAATATCAGGGATTTAGGACTTCCTGAGGCCATTGATAAGGTAAGGTTTTTAGAATTAAGAAACTCGTAAATCAGTGTAACAAATGTGGACATGTAATGCTGTGGCCTTGTCCTTGCTTCTAGATCAATGTAACTGATAAAAGAAATCTGGGATAGTGAGCATGGGGGCAAAGGGACTCTTTTTTTTTTTTTTTTTTTTTTTTTTTTAAAAGCAGGGCCTGATCAAAAGCAAAGCTATAACTTGTACTATTGCAGCAAAGAAGCAGTCAGCCAGTGCTAACGCACATCACTGCCTTTTAAACACTTGCAGCACGGGCCCCAGAGAATGCATTATTAAAATGTTCAAGAGGATCATATTAGAGTTTCAGAATAAATACTAACTTGCCACAATAATCTTCACACATTTGTCCATGGGGAACGGAGGAATAATGACCCTTTGAATTTGTAATACAAAGGAGAGGCTTTTCTTCTCCCCTCTCCTTGCCAGCAGTGAGGTGGCATTGCACACCAAAGAGCCTGCCGCTAGCAGAAAGGTTAAACTGCTGCAGGAGGGAGGTGGGGAGAAGGAACTTCATCTAGAAAGATGGTGACTAAAGTGGGAACATCGAGGTGAGACTCACTCACATGACAGGGAAATGCATACAGCAGTGCGGATGAGCTGTGAGCCAGGGCACGGAGGGAGTTGCTGTGGGCCTTTGGGTACAGCCAGTGGTGATGCTCCCAGCACACCTGGGCGCCTCTGAAACACCACCCTGAGCCAAAAACCACAGGAAGTAGCAATGAGGTCCTCCAGCTGACGTGTTATTTTGGTGTGAGAGAGAGACCGAGTGACCCCTTCAATAATTTCAAATAAACTATCCATCAAACCCATCGCTCCTTCTGAGGCAGGCAGGAGAAAAGCTCAATCCAAGTCAGAGGAAATTCTCTTTGGATTAAGTGAAACTTGGATCGTCCCCTAAAAATGGCCTCTACCACCTCTAGCAGCAGGTCAGGAAATGCTGCTCTTCCTTCGAGGTGAGCGGGTAGCTGGGGCCCGAAACAACCCCTGCTGCCTGCCTCTGCTTCACTCTTTGAGGAACGGCTCAGCACAGCTCACCTTACCCACGGAGACGCTTGATAGATGGCATGTGGAAAAATCTGATCTCTCCCTTTTCCCAGGACAGACTTGTTCCTGACAATATGCTTCGTATCTGTTATCAAACGAATTAAAACATGCAAATTGGAGAAAGGTCTGCTGAGTTACCCCGGTGCTTTCAAAGAACCTAAAATCACAATTTATTGCAACTGGGAGCCTTTTAAAAACAACGACTGCTTTCGCAGAGCTGGGGGGAAGAAAGGTTGTGCGTGCAGTCAAAGCCATAAACGCAAGCCTTAGCCTGAAAAAAGGTAATTGTGCTGCGAATGCTGACAGATCTGACAGAAAGTATCTTCATTGAGAAATTGCATTTTGAAGTTCTTCCCATTCCTTCAGAAATAAATGGACTAAAGCACCGGGGCTGGCTCTGACAGGAAGCGGGGACTCGGGACTTCAAATACAAACATTATGAAAAACAAGCAACATCTGCAAACAGTAAGTACTTATTTATATTTTATGGAGTGTGTGCTTGGGATTTTGACAGGTTTTTAAACAGAGCCTATATTAGGCCCATACAAAGGCGAGAATGTCCCTTTTTAAAAATACATTATGCTGCTGAAAAGGAGTCTAAATCTGCAGCCCAAGCCTCAGGTGAGCTCTGACCCCTCCTAACCTGGTCTAACAAAACACACATGTGGTGTTTGCAATGGAACAGTTTACTGCTACTTTCTCAAGGTCAGGACAAGACAGACACTTGAGGGTTAGTATTCAGCAAGCTTTTCCCTCAGCTGCCAGAGTGGCTTTGAACTTTTCCCTTTTGAACAAATAGGAAACGAAACTGTGAGGAAACAAGTGCTTGGAATCATAGCGAGGAACACATACCAGAAAGAGAGGGGAAAAATAAACAAACTATAAACAAACCCTTTTCAAGCAAATAATAATAATAAAAAAAATCCAAAAACCAAAACCAGCCTGACATCTAATTTAAGGGTTTAAAATTATTCCGTGTGTAGTTTTGAAATTTGAACACACAGTCCTTTTCACATGCTACCCCTCCGTTTTTCTTCTATAACAAATAATAACCGGTTGGCAGGTATGGTGCACTGTGCACTATAAAATATTTAGTAAGGCAATAACGACTCCCTGGGCAGCATAAGAAAACCACGATTATATTCAGAGAGAAAGCCATGAACAAACAGAGGGGAAAAAAATACAAAGAAAGATAAAGGAAGGCCTTTCATCAGGTCTTCCTGTCCAATAACACACTCAGGCTTGATCCATATGTTTTGAGAAAAATCAAAGTGTCACGACTACCAAAAATGTCAATAGCTCCAGTAAGGAATATTGTCTAACATTTTCTATTACACTGTTGAAGAATTTGCCTCCCAGCGCAATTTGGAAGAAAAGTCTTTTATTTCTAAAACACTAAAAAAACCCGAACAAGGCACGCTTCTGTGCAATGTGTAATACAATAATGCTGTGGGCTTCCAAACTATCCTGGAAACTGATACTTTGATGAAAGTGAGTCCTTCTCCACACCTCTCATACTTTCTGTCCTTTGCACATAGACAGGGCTGCGAGGCACATCCTGGTCAGTTTGATCTAACAGTGCAAAGCACCATTCAGCCTGAAACTGGAGAAGGCCAACTTTCATCAGTCTTAATATTTTTATAATCCTGCATAATGATCCCCAGGATTGGCTGACCCTCCTCCCCAAGAAGGGGGAGTACAGGAAAGGGCATTAACTTTACTTTGCTCAAATATGTGCATCTGTCCGTGTGTTGTTTGCATCTGCGTGCATAGCTTGCTTTAAAGACATCCCATTTCTTCCTGTCATCTGTAAACAAGCAATTTATTGCTGTCTTGGCAAAATGCAAACAAAACTTAGCACCTTGCCCTGGGGAGAGCTGCAGCTAACATATGGTTTGTCTGTACCTTGGTGCACAATTTCTTTTGTGTTTGTCTTTTCCAGCACCCTTCAAGTTCCAGAGGGAAAAAACACATCAGGCTGCTGTGTCTTTATCCCGGGGAATCTAAACTAGAATTGAGCGCGTTGCAGGCAATCAATACTGCTGTGCAAATTAGCCTTTATGACTGAACCACTGTTTGCTCAGAGGAGGAAGAAAAAATCACTGCTCCAAGTACAGTGCTCCTGATGAGCCATGCCCAGAGTGTAGTGCTGCTCAGGCAGTTCAGGGCTCTGCTCACAGGGGTCCCACAGAGCTGCTCAGGAATGGGAAGGACACGATTAGTTCTGAACGTATTGCACGAGCCTGCTCCCTTCCTCTCTAGCAACAGATGAGCAGGAGATTAAGTGGGGGCTTTGGATGAGAGTTAGAAGAAACCTCCCCCCAGGGCCCCAAGTCCAGCCAGGCACGAGGTGTCCAGAGAGGATGTGCACTCATCATCCTTGAACATTTTCAAGAACTAAGGAGAAAAATCCCTCAACAATCTCTTTAGAGCTCACAGTGACCTGCCTTGAGCAGGACTAATGACCTCCAGTGGCTCTTTCCAACCTAAGCTATGCAACAAATCTCTCTTTAAAGCCAAACTATCAACAGTTGCTGAGTTGCTTCAGTAAGACACACCTTCAGTAAGATGCTCAGTAAAGTGTTTCAGAATCTGGTCTTTGGAGTACTATTTGTCACTAATTTTTGTCCCATCCCTGGTGGTGGTAAGGCCAGGCTGGATGGGGGCCTGGGCAGCCTGATCTGATGCTTGATGTAGTGGTTGGCAACCCTGCTCACAGCAGAGGCTTGGAGCTGGGTGATCTTTGAGATCTCTTCCAACACAAGCCATTCCATGTTTCACTGTATTTCCAGTACAGTATTTACACCATCTCCCATGAACATCCCTAATACACACTGCTGCATGCAGAAAATCCAGCAAGGCTGCCCTGTCAATATTTGGTCTCATTGTTCAGCTCAAAGTATATTGTTTTCCACCTCTGCGTTATTAAATGGGAGGGCTAACACAGTAATGGACATCAGTAGACAATAAACTAAGTCATACTCTTAATAGGAAGGTGTCCAAAAGTGAAAACAAACAGAATTGCCTGCCTAAACAAATCAAGACGAGGAAGACGTGTTCTAAGAATTTATTTGGTAGTGAATAAACAGCAGAAAATAACCAGAACTGAGATAGTTGCAATGAACAAGTTATTTAACACTTGTAACTCCTTTCTCTTGTTCACAAATTATCTGCAAACAGACAGCGAGCTTGTGCATCTATTTGCTATTTAGAATTACTCAGCAAATGAGTCATGTCAGCAAGCTGCTGCCAATGCTTTCTTGGTAGGGTGGTTTTTTCATTGTTTGTTTGTTCGTTTGCTTTCCCACCACCATTGCTTTGAGTCTATGCTCTTCATGCACAGCAAAAACTCAGCATTCGTACTGGGCAACCTCCTGACCTAAGCCATGCACTATTTCCCTCTCTCCCATCTGATCCCCACACTGGCATAGCGCACACAGGATGACCATCCACTTCTGGCACCAATAAGATATAGTCATGAGTTCTTTCCGCAGAGAAATGTTTTTTGTGCAAAGAGAAGAGCTCAGAACGTTCCCAGAAAGCAAACAAAGATACAGCAAATACTGTCCAATCAACTTGCATCTTCTGCTTACAATAATACTCGCAAATAATTTTTTCAAGTATTCACACACTGCTAAAAATAACCCCTCTTAACTTTCGTCTCTAACAGTGGGCTATATTCTAAATAATATATTTAAAAGGATCATGGAAAGCATGAAAGCTTCTTGCTTTGTGCACTGGATTGAGGGTGCTTGTGGCTCTCATTCCACCCAGACGCTGGATGAGGTGGGGCTGATAGTGCTGCACAGCCACCCCCCAAAGGCATTCCCAAGTGTGTCCTGTCCCCAGGGCTGGCTGCCACCAAGGGCCACGAGGGCTGGGTGTGTGTCAGCAGTGTTCCCCTTGATGTTGTTTGCTCTTGGCGAGTTGCATTTTGAAAAGAAGTGACTAAGATCTTGAGCATATTATTACCAGAGATATGACACTGTCTTATTCCTTCAGAGGAAATATGGTCCCCTGATGATGAAATTTTCCTCTAGTCGGTGTCAGTAAACAGCAACAGAAATCAAAAGTCACAAGGGTGCAATTGTCATTAGTATGTAAATTTCAAAAACCCAGTCAAAAATATCGATACTTTCCACTTAATTTATTACTTTATAAAGATGGATGATAGTAATGTGAAACATTGATTTTCAATGCCCTTTAAAAAATGGTGATGAAGAAAATACTCAAGGACAACTACTTCAAAATACACACTCAAAATTAATTATTATTCTTATTATTTTTTTATAACTGCTTGTACGGTTCAAGCCGATTTGATTGCTTTTTTTTAATGAAGAAGAGGAATAGACTGTTTATGTAAAGAGCCATTTCAACATTGATTAGATGTAAAGACAGGTTAGCATTTTTACAGTATTGACAGAAAACCATTAAGCAGGCAGCCTATAGACACGGTCACTGAAAGTTAATCGAAGTGCATAGTAATTTGGGAGAGCTCTGCGTGACAGTCATACAAGCCCAGTGCCTCTGCTCACAGGTTGGGGCTGTCGCCGATCTCTGAGGCGCATTGAATTGCCTCTTTTGAATGCAGTGTATAATTACTCTGGGATTATCGTCACTGAGTTTAAACGTTTTTGATAGTGTGTAACTATTGTCACATGCTTGTTTCTAAAATTAACTACAGCACCTTCAACATCGCACACAGACTTGGATTTAAGAGCACTGTAAGCAGTCTCGGGTAATAACTTCCCTTTGATTATTTACTTTTCAGATGACTCAAGTCTACATTGTAAGATAAGGCTAAAGCTAAGAAATTCTTTTAAAGGAAACACTGCTTGTGGGCATTTTAGGTCGATGGTTCTGCAACAATTCTGTGCCACCTGACAAATGCTACCTGCTTGCAGCAAACACGGCCTTAATAGCGCTAAGCTGCCACTAACCAGTTTTTCATGTGGTTCTTGGACACGGAACAACCAGTACAACATCTGAACTACAACGGGCAGCTGAGATAGAAGGCCTGAGAAAGAGGATGTCCAATTTAATAGTGTAGATACTAAATAGCCACATTTCCTTCCACATTTACAATCACACTGCATATTATAAAAGCAAGGCAATTAAAAAAACATATATATGTAGAGTAATCTTTACTTCCTGCAATTAAATCAATGTTACCTTTGTTTCCCATTCTTAGTGTGTTGCTTGAAGTATTGCAGGAACATTTTGATTTTCATTTCATTAAAAATATAGGCAACACCAGCAGCTTCCATCTGCACGTGTCATAGCTGTTCCATTTTGCAGGGAAACCATATCTGAAGCTTGAAGATTCTTTCCAGACTTGAAATACTTAATCAGCTAGCAACCTTGTTGACATCTTCCTGGAAAGCGTTCATTCTAGATAATTAAGTTTGTGATCAAGTTTTACTTCCTAGTATCTGTTATTCCATGAACTTAGCACAGGAAATATAAAAACAGCGTTGAATTTCATTTGCATTTCCCATGTCCTAGCTAGCATGCCCACCTACCTACAAGGTTTAACTAGTGACAGCACTGAGCTGGACAACAACATCCTTGTCAACCTAATTGGTTTCATCATTCATCATTATTCCAATATAAGACCAGAAAACCCAAAAGGATGGAGCATTTTGAAAGACAACCTCCAGAGTGATTACGAGGGAAATCTTGCTTTCCCCCAAGTCCTACAGCAGAAAACTACTGTGTGGATTACAAAGCGTACTGACCACAGCCACCCAGAGGGACCAGTGGCATCACCTTTATCTGGAGACAGATTTTTAGTACAGCAGAAGAAGGACACTTAGCTCTTGTTTTCCACTTGACTGGTAAAGCTGCAGAAAACTATGCAACAATGAGTTCCTGCAGCCACCCCAGAGCTGCCCTGCTAGTCCTCCGAAGAAAAAGATGGAGATCACTTCCCATCACCACTGCAAAGTGCTCCAAATACTCAAATGGGGTTATTTTTGCTGAAGGTCAGCATTTGGACCTTGAGCAGCGCAATATTTGGTAGAACAATGTCAGTAGGGAATTAATAATAACGTCCGCTCAGAGAGAGAAACCAGTAATTAGGACAACCCTTACCCAGCCAATTATGCAGCAGCAAGGGAGATGTAGCTGCCTCTGTGCACCAAAGCCAACAAAAAGAGTCATTTCTCCTGGCTGCCTTCCTTGCACAAAGTGAGAGCTCTGTGCCTCTCAAGGCATTGCAGCTGTAAGTGCATTTTAAAGAGAACAAAATGAGAAGCAGGAGCATGCACCTTGTCAGACTGCAAAGCGGTTCAACCTGAGGCTTGAATACACAGACCTTGCTAAAAGGCTCAGTGTGAAAAGGCTGAAATTGTTTCCTTATTTATCTTGAAAGGAAAACAGGAGAAAAATGCAAAGATGCCAAAAGCTGGAGGCTTGCAAACCTCAGAAACACAAACCAAAGGCTGTCCCAACCTGCAGCTGTTGTACAAAATACGCTCAAAGCCTTCCCCAAGTAAATATCTTCCTTGCCTGACTCTTTATTAGCAAATGCTATGAACCCTGACCCAGCTTAGAAAAATTTAATATTTTCCCCCTAAATACTTTAAAAAACATATTCAAGGGGCCTGGTGGAGTCAGGAAGTCTGGCGAGAGGTAATTTGACATCTGAATTATTTCAAGGCCAATATGGAAAGCTATTCAAAGGCTTATTTGGAGATACGTCAATCAAGAGACCAGTACCACAGAGATGCTGTTGGAAACCTAGATAGCTCTCAGAAAGCTGTGAGATAAAGCAAGGGAACCACGGTGGATGTCACATCTCAATCTAAGACATCTATGATTAAGAAAATTAACTTGGTAATATGCGTATTTCCACACCTGTAAAAGCATTTAAAATTTATTAAAAATGATGAGCGTAAACAAGGAACATGGTGTAACTGCTTCCCTCTGCTAATTTGTTTGCACTGATTAAGATTTTCCGTGATGCTTCTAAATCAGAACGTCAGCCCCACACCTCGCCATGAGGCTCTGCAGCTTGGGGTTCACACAGTGGGCTGGAACACGTGCCCTTCCTGCATGCCGTGCTCAAGGCAGCTGGGGGGAGACAGCCTTCCTTTCATTCTACCTGTGCCATGGGGTATTTAATTATTCACTGTTGCCCATACAACATGGCTTCAAGTGAAATGGCCACGCTTCTGCTATGCCTTCCCTTACGTTATTTCCCCGCATGCACACGCACACACACACACGAAACTAATTAACCGTTATTAAAATTTGAAAAAATTACAATTATGCAAATCTGGAGTCCTTTAGCCAAGAAATGCCCAAGCTGACTCTGAAGCATAATCAGCAGTGGAAAAAGGAAAATAAATAAATGCTCATTTTGGCAAAGTAGGAGTAGCATGTGGCTAACAGCTATTTAGCAGGAAAAAGGGAGGTGCAACAGGTTCTGGGATTGACTGCTTAAGATTTGTCATCCAAAAAAAAACAGAAAAAAAAACCAGAAGCCTTACTTCTGCCATTGGCATTTTCTTAGTACAAGTGCTGTTCTTACCTTCTGTAGATTTCTTTGTTTTCTGGCTCTGGGGCTCAGAATCCAATGTACAGAAACCTTAAGTAATATCAGAAACATCATCCCAATGCAGAGGTGCCCTGAGGGATAAGCCCGTCGTGCAGGAGCAGAGTGTGCTGATAACACCTCCCCACCTTTCTGTTGTCCTGCAGCTTTACTAAGGAGCCCAGTGAAGCAGAGTTGAGGCATGACACCAGTCTCTGCCATCTCCCAAGGACAGATGGACTACTGTTCAAAAGAAATCTGCATGGGCAGCTGTAGAAACAGACAGCTCCATTTGTCAGAGCCCCTCCATGTGCTACCTGTGCACCAAGAGTGGCCTCCCAGCTGCAAACATGGTGTTCCCCAGCTCCTTCTCCCATCCACATTTTATCCATAGCTACCAGACAATGTGAAATAAGAGTGCAGCTATGCCACCTGAGGGTGAGGCCAGATTCAGAATAGCAGAATTTGTCCCTATCCTTAGTGTGGCACTGACTCTCCAGTAATATGCATTTTCCTCTGGTTTTCTCACTTAATTCTTCCCCATAACAAAGGGAAATCAGGGTTTAATAGCCTTGAAAGGAAGTCTCAATCACAAAGAATGCTGGTGAAGGAAAATAACAACTTATCCTTGTTGGAACACACTGAAAAAGAGATGGCTGGGCAGGGTAGCTGGGGCAGCCAAAGCCTTGGAGAAGCCCCTTGCACAGACAGGATCCTACATCGAAGAAAGCAGAAGAGGTATTTGAGGCAAGACTGGCAAGACTTTGAGCATCCTTTCAGAAAAGACCACAAACCATGTCCCTGAAGCACCAAACTATCCAACTCCAAAGACCAAAACCAGTCATTTTCTGACATAAAGTTCCTCAGGCCCTGGTCCGGCAAGCAGTCATGCGACATTTGTGCATCCTCCTGTCACCTGATTGAGGACACTGCAGCCAACTAAAGGTGTGTTATATAGCAAGATAACAAAGGCTCATATTGCCAATGCTAAGAGTCCTTTGGGCTGACACACACTCTGTGCATGCTGCTTGCTGGCCAAGCACAGTGCTCAGTACATCCCTGCTGCTGGTGCTTTGCTGCAGAGCGGTTGGGTGGCACTACGAGCTGTTGAGAAGGCAGATGTCCCACAGGTTGAGGTCTCTGTTCTCCAGTGCAGCCCACTCTACCAATCTGCCTTTCTTCCCACCACTTGCTATCACTGACATTCAGCACAGCAAGAACACGCAGCCTCGGCCCTTCAGTTTCACCGGGCCTCCTATCGGCTGCTGTAGTTCAGCCATGCTGTTATGTCTCACCAACTTTTCATCCACCAGCAAACCTCTTCCTAAAGGCTTGCTAACACAGTGCTGATTGGAGAGATAGCTAATGCCTTGTTGCCAAGTGATTTCTCCTCTAATTGCATTTTAAGTCTCTTTTAATTGGTCCTCTAAAAGTCTCACAATCTCTAAGTGGAATAAAGTTATACTGTCTGTCTGATGAGATTTCTTGCAAAGTATGTTCTGTAGAGGATTTTGCTATGGCATTCTGGCCTTTTTGTTCATTAGTTTTAAGGATAGGATTAGCCCGTGTTTTGGATATTATTGCTTAAATGGTGGCTCTGGAATTGCAAATCTTTTCCTTCCATTAGAATTCTTTACAATTTACGAAGTATGAAATACGGAGGATGGCACCATGCTAATCCTCACTGACAGTTTTTGACCTTCAACTTCAGAAACGTATTTTCCACGTTTTCAGGAACGAACCCCAACACTGTGCTCCACTGCAAGCTGTTTCATCTCTCTGCACACTCTAAGCGAAAACTTTCTGCACAATCTCTTTGCTATTCACAAAGCCCACATATATTAAGGCCATACTTCCATCGACTTTGCCTTTAATATTAAACAGGCAGTACACGATACCCTCAGTATTGACTCTACTAAGTCTATTAATGACCCTTTTGTGGCTTCACTATAATTTACGCTTTGAAGGAAAACTGCTGTATTATGAGTCAGAGGTGAGAGAGAATATTGCTTATATTAAAGATCTGTATAAAAAGAATATCATCTCTGACCTACTGAGGCAAAGTTGAACACTCAAAATCATTCCTACTGTAAGGCACATGAAAAATATTATTATGGAATGCCCAGACTTTCATCTGACAAGGAAGATTTAAGGATTTCATTGTTTATGTACATAAGAGGCAAAGGTCTTTAATTTTTTGTTGCGGATGAGGTGCAATAGAGCCAGTGTTGTCCGAAGTCAGAATATATAGATCTATCTCAAATTCTATATAATTGCTACAGCTTTGAAGGGCCATCTTTTCCAGTTTCCCATTCTGCTAAACTGCTACAGAGTATTAAAAGCATCAGCTGCTGAGTGACATCTAACCCTTACAGGTCACATAAAGACAGAGTTTCAAAACTTCCCGAGCCTTGCTAGTTTAAGTGAAACCCTTAATAATTCAGTATAGCTCTGTATGTGTATACCAAACCCCGTGGTAGAGCTGAGCACGCTGTAATGAGATAGAAGCAGATCTGTCTTGCAGTGAAGGATGACATGGGCTAATGGCTTTGGCTACAGCATAAAGTGTGAGATTTAAATTGACTAAAGTGAAATGCAAGGGTGAGATTTGCTTGAATGCGGTCATCTGAGGCAAATTCCATCAGATTGCCCCAGGGAAGAAACAATTCAGAGAGGACATTCTGGAGTCTGTCAAGAAGACCGTGAGCTCCCCAGCCTGCTCTAAAGGGGCAGCTGCTGGGGATGAACAGAGGAAGTCCTGCGTGCCAGGACTGGGGTTCGCAGCACTATTACCTGCCTGCAGACAGGCATCTACAAGGGAAGGCTGAAGGCTCATGCTGCAAGCCTGAAGGGTGACTGAGACACTAAGCAGCTGCAGCAAAGCAGGTAAAAGACTCACAGCTTATTGCTGCATTAAAAAAAAAAATAATAATAAATAAAAAAAAAAAGAAAAAGGTGGAAAGAATATAAAGGCAGGCGACAGATTCAGAATGCGGTCGGAATCGATCCACTTGTAAGCACACAGACACTGAAGACACCCTGCAAAAAGCTGGCAAGTTGCACAGCGACTACGTGAGAATTTCTAATGCAGGTTTTGCAGTAATAAAGGCTTGTTACTCGGGAAATTGCAGCAAGCCATAAGAACACTGCAAAAGGCTGAGGAACACTGGGAAAACTTTATTTTAAAACCTTCCTCAAATTGCAGCTGGGAAGAAATGAAATGCTAACAGCTGCTGGGCCAGTGCAACTGAACTGTATTGGCTGAAAGCTGTAAGGAGTGCAATTATCTCACTTCTCCTGCAAGTCTGAACAAGTTTCTGTACTATCTCCACCAGCCTAGCTCTGGTTGTTCACTCCATCTTCGAACTGGAGGAAGAGAAGCAACCTTATCTGAAAATGAAGCTACTGGATGCAGTGTATTTGTCTGTAAAGACGAAGAGCTGAGAAAGATGCGTGTGTATTGCATCTGGTGCAGAGTTTCTTTTCATCTGGCCAGCACTCAGAATGGCAATTATATTTAGATAAAAACGTGAAACGTGTATCCTAACATTTTAGAGCAGAAAGAGAGTCCAGGCAGTAAATTCTCAGGCAGCAATCCTCTCCCCCACCCAAACACCCACAGTCATTCTCAAACTAACTTTTAATTTCCATTAACTGAGTCCTACCTGTCAGGAAACCAGACCAATGCTTTTTTAAGGTGAGCAAAGTCTGGAGTCTCTCAAACAGCAAGAACCCAGAAGTCTGCTATAGTTATCCTGACCTTTTTCCAGCTAGCAGCTTCCACAGCCAAAATAAAGCATGGCAAGATGCAGCTGGGCGAATGTTCACATAATATTCAAATTTTTTTTTTTCTTCACATTTGTGAATGCCTTGTAAAAATCTTCAGCTAAAAACCAGATGTGGGAGAAATGTCCCTGCAGCCTGGAAGGAACAAGGCTGCTCGTTAAGGGGCAACACAAGTTGCTGCGGTCTTCTCTGGGATCGCACTACTGACTTGGATGGTTTAGAGGAGAAACAGCTGGGATCAACCCAGCTAGCAAACAACTTGCCTTTCTAAGCCTGAGCTCAGGGGTCAGTGCTTTCTACAGCGAGTGGAGCCAATGGATTGCAGTGGACCAGTGCTTTGCTTGTAAATATTTTAACAGAGGGCTGCATACTTGTAACACCTCACAAAGGAAACTGTTAACTGAATTCCTCTCTGTTTATCTGTATTCTGTAGTCATGTCCTAGTGTGAGAACTACAGCACTGAGCAAGAACGAAGCTGCAGAACAGAGCTGGTACCCAAACCAGGCAGGGCTCCGTGTTTCCCAGGTGAACACCAGCCCTGTGCTCACACCAGCTGGTTCTGCTCGCCTCCAGTACACAACAACAGCAGCTCTGCAAGATTTGAGCATCCCAAGAGGTTCCCACGGAAAGGTGAAGCCCTTTGGCCTGGGGCCCCGGTGCTGTCACCGCACTCCTGGCTCCCCCAGACACCCACAGTGTGGACTTCAGATCATTAGCACTGCCTTTTGCATTGTGGAGCTACTCCAACCGGGCTGCAAGACTTGCTAAAAAAGGTCTTTGGAATGTTTTCTTGATAGATGCCACTGTTTAAAGCAGGGCACCAAGTTCTACAGCTCTTCTATGAATACACAACAACTGCAGTGGGAATTTTTGCTGAATGAAAGACTACAGACTTCAGCCCATTAATTTTACAAATGTCTTGTCTTCAAATGCTACAGTAATTAGCTTAACTCTTTCACACTTTAAGATGCTTTAAAGTGTGCTGCAGGAATGTCTTAGATTTTAGGGCAAAGCTAATTTAAACTTCACTAGCAGGGTGTTCTCTTGGGATACTGCAGGCAATATTGATTTTTATCTGCAAACTCTCTTCTTTTAACTGTTGCCAAGGTTTTAGATTTTATCATAATGTATTCACAAATATTTATGGAGACTATACTCAAATATGCATTGGTTAAAATTAAGCATATTTTATACAAGGTAACATCACTGCCAGTTTATATAAGCAAGAGATTTAGCTACTTCAGCAGGCTTATCTGTCACATTTAGGAAAAGCACCTTTAAATCCTGTCTGTGGCATCTCATGAAAAGAAAGCTAAATCCACAGTTACGGTGCACTTGCTAATGCACCTTTGCAGCATGCAGTGACTATTGCAGAGGTTGGTGTTACTCACTGCACAGCATTGGCATGCTCAAGGAATGACATTAGCAATGAGGTCTATGGCTTGCTCCAAAGGGAAACTGCTTTGCTGCTCAGAGGGCAGCTGGGCAGCTCACGGCCCCATGGTACCCTGCATCTCTGGACCCTGTAGGTTTCTGAGGAATGAAGGTTTTCCCATGATTGATCTGACTATGGGAACACACCAAAATAACACAGGTAAAATAATACTCATTGAAACTTTTTAGAGAAAATAAGGAAATGCAATATGAGAACTCATCAACTTCTGTGTGTTATAGATATGGAACTTGTTCAGTGTAATGAAAGAGTCATGGGAAAAGCAGAAGCAGAGGAAACTAATCAAAGAAGGTACTTAACATTTCCATGGCATATAAACCTAAATTCCGTATTTTAAGTGTGAATATTTACTGTTGGCCCTGCAACCTCAAAAATGCCTTCAACATATGCATGTCATTCATGATTTTCTACAGTTCTAATTCAGCATGCTGCTCAAGTTGTTGGGAGAAAAGTTGAGAGGAGAAAGGGCAACACTGAACAATGGCAAAACTAACCTTGCAGCAACTAAGGCTGGAATCTAACTTGGTTTCAGATAAGCAGAAATAAAAGGATTTATACATTCTTTGCACTGTGAAGCTTGTGTTTGACCCAAATTATGCTAGCTAAGAGTTTACCCCTGAAAGGACAGTCACAGGGAGGAAACCAGTTTTCTGTCCACCTTGACAAGGTAGAGAAGGCCATCCTGCCTGGATTAAAAATGTTGATATCAGAGAATCACAGAGTGGCCAAGGTTAGGAAGGACCTTTAGAAGCCAGTTGGTCCAACTCCTGTTTGGGCTGGGACACTTAGAGCCGGCTGCCCAGCACCGTGCACTGGTCCTTCAGAAGATACTCAGCCAAGGGAAGGATGGACCTACCTCAGCCTGGTTTGGAATGTTTTTCAGACAAGGCAGATACACAGAATACATAGGTTATAACAAGGGCACATCTTATGATGGGCACACACCTCATCTATACATCACAGTAACCACAGCATGTCTATTCTGCTGAAGTCACATGTATGCATGAAATCGATGCAGGCCTTCAGTGAAGAGCCTAATAAGGTGCAGGAGCAGAGCTACAGATCCATAGCTGGATCTGAACATTCAAGAGTGCTGAAGAAAACAGTTTTTACTGTTTTTATCCAACTGCTTTGGACTAGGTCACTGTTCAGTAGAGCTCTTGTGCTATCACAAACACCACTTTGTGTCTATCACCTTTAAAGCCATCACGTGCATTTCTTAATCCACTTGTTCTCTGCTTATTTTCCTGATTGCATTTTTTAAAATTTTCCTCTGAGTCCAGCAGAGAGGAGCATCTGCATGAGCTAAGCCAACAGCTTATATTTTTTTTCCCCATATATAGTATATGACTAACTGGACAGTCCAGTTTTGATCTGCAATTAAGGTCAAATGAAAAACAGGGAAGGAAAAAACTATCAGTATTTGAAACCCTTCCTCCTTTTATATGTTGTCTTCAGTTACATACTACGTTATACAACCCTCTATTATCCAGGCCTTCTTGGGATTCTTTCTCTATTTCCACTCAGTGTGTGATATGACCGCCGCTGGAATTATACTGCAGCCCACCAGGATTGAGAGCCAGGTACTTCTCATAATGGGAGGTCAAACTAAATGAAAGTCAGAGCCCCACCAGTTCTCACAGCTGAATTCCAACACTGGATATGACATGGCCAAGGGGAAAATATTGGATTTATTTTTATGAGTTAGTCATAACCCTAATGCCCTTAAGAGGTACTGCGAGAAGTGAATCCATTCATAAGGCCAACAAGGTCACTTTTAACTTGTAAAAATAAATCCAATATTTTTCACTATGTCTTATTAGGTTTGTACAATGCAGCAACCACAGTGGTTTGTTTTAAAAACGTCACTTCCCTGCTCATATTGCTTTTTAGCATGATTCTCATCTCCCTCGTCCCTCTGCCCCTCAGCTCCTGGGGCCTGCATTGGCTCTCTCTCTTAGTGCTTTGGGACACACCAATGGAACACAGCCCTCTCTGGTTTGTGTTCACCCCTCACAATAACACTACTTTACTGTCACCACTTCACAGCCTTGTATGTTTCACCATTTCTGCAGCCCTAGCCTTCGTTGTACTGTCCTAGTGTCTACTGCTAACTGTGTTGCAACCAACAGAAATTCTAAAGATCATATAATTTGTGGCTTAGCCTGCTCAGATATATAGTCTAATAATTACCCCAAATCTAATCACTTCACGAGCTTTTTCTTTTGCATTCCCCTCAAGGCTTCCACTGAGAGAAGAAAGGCAGGGCTGGGAGCGCTGCCTCAGCCACCACATCCGCCTCTTCAGGCCATGGGAAATCTTGCAGCCCTCAGGACTTTTCTGAGGTTTGGAAAAGCATTTCATTTCACAGACAGCAAGAAACCATTACATGTTTCCTTTACTTTTTCTCACAGATGGCGCCTTAATTTATAAACAAGTAGGAAAAGCAGAGGGTACAGAAAGGCAGCACCTCCAGGGCAGACTGCAACAGCCTTATAAGGGGGGAAGGTAGGCTTCAAGTGACTGTTAACACACGTGGGAGCGGGAAGGTTCGGGATGGCAGGGCTGGTCACACCTTCTTTGTTTGCAGGAGAAGGCAGAGCAGCACTGTGATCACCACAGACTGAAGAGCTGAGCCTCAGAAAGGCCAGGAGATGACAGTGCTATGGCAGAAAGCAAATCAGAGCTGCTGAGAAGCACAGTGAGGTGTTCAGCCTTCAGCACACATGGGGAAGGACACTCTTTCAGGGATGACATGAATATTTGCTGCTAAGAAGCTAAAGGAAAGCAGTGGATTAAAGAGCGCGGACAGAGCAGGAAACTTTGCTCTCCATGTCATTCAAATTTGTTTGCCACCTTCTGCTTTTACAGGCATTAACAAAAATCGAATTAGGAAATAAAATCTTTGTCATGAATCAATAGCTCTCCTCCTATTTGGTTGTAATATCCTAAATTAAAGTCACAAACCCAGCAAAATATACCAAATCAATTAAAAAGGAAGTTTTTATGTCAATCACATTCAATTGCTTCCTTTTAAAAGGCATGAAAGGAAAGGCTGCTCACCACCAAGAAGTCTCCCTAGCAAGTATTTGCTTTTTTCCTAAAGGAGAGTTCAAAAGTTTGACTGCAGTGAAAAACTTCTATTTTCTGTCCTCTTTAAGGCTGTGCAGAACACAAACCAAGCTGTGAACAGGAGTTAAAAAGCTGGCTCTCTTAGTGCTCTTCTCATGTCTCCACCTGAGCGTCCCCATTCACTTAAATGTGA
Source organism: Meleagris gallopavo (assembly GCF_905368555.1). Classification (NCBI taxonomy): domain Eukaryota; kingdom Metazoa; phylum Chordata; class Aves; order Galliformes; family Phasianidae; genus Meleagris; species Meleagris gallopavo. The sequence continues at coordinate 4,069,362 of NC_139416.1, forward strand.
TGATCCCGTATTTTTGCTGGTGAGCAAAAATAGAACAGAATTGGGCTTTGACTGATACATAAATCAGACCTCTATCCAACTATGATTCGTTCACTCTTTATCCAAATTCTGAGCTATGTTCCTTTCCAATAATGATTTTCACTCACTTTGTACTAACATAAATGGTTTCATGAGGTGCAGAGAAGATCTTCAGCTGCGTATCTATCTCAGTGAGAAAAGGCTGTCCACGAGCAAACCAGTTCCAACAGCGCACACACATTTTTTTTCTGAAAATGGCAGGGCCACATCTTTATAATTTCCAAGCTCCTGCTCCCTGCTTGAGTAGCAGCTCCAGATCATATAGCGCAATTTAAAATCTTGGCACTTGGCTTTCAATAATTCCCTGTTAGATTACTGTCTGTGGAAGAGCATATAACACAACTGCTACAAATGCTGGGAGCAAAATCTTCAATAACAACTTAGCGCATATGATAACTTTCCCAATTTCCTGCATCTACACCACCTATCTCTTTACTCTGGTCTGTAGCAGCTTGTTTCTTTATTGAACATCTGCCTTGGGATCCCCTGTCATAAAAAGTAATAAACACATCAATCCGAAAGAAAGAGTATTGCATGGCCCAAAACTACTTAACCAATCAAACTGGCAGCTGGTAGTGTGAAACTAAAGGGATAAAACTCAGAGGTGCTTTTTATACTCAGTATTTCTAATGATATTACACACCTGCTGCCATTTTGCACACCTAACTGTCTGGGTGCTTCTAATAAGTTAATTACAGTTTCTAGCACCAATTATGGATTTCAACCTTTGTGGAAATACCAAGCAATGGGATTAATTTGTAAATCTGCTATCTCGCTGATATTTGACAGCTATTGCTTTGATTCTCTTTCCTACAAAATACAGATGGATTGTCTTGGGAAAAAGCATTCTTTAACTAAATAATAATAAAAAAGCTCAATAGAAATGCCTTGTAGCTTATTATCTACAGACCCCACAACTTGTAACTGTGACTGTAATTATAGTTGTTCTAGTTTCCCCTGCAGGTTTTGCTAAACAAACAAATGAAAAAGATCCCCAAAAGGAAAAACAAAAGCAATTTATGCTCTCCAGTTATCATAATATAAATATCCATAGATTACTTGCATAGAGAGCAGATCAGATCTAATCTTTCACTGGAGTTGCTTGTAAATTAGAAATTACATTTACTTCAGGTGTATATTGTTTGCCCTGTTCATAACCAGCTGTAAATTAGAGCAGTTTTGCCTTTTGGGAGAAAAAACTCTCTTTTGAAATGTGTCTTATTGACTGTGTATAAATTACCAGCAGCTGATCCATGAAGCAGATTCGAAGGCAGAAGTGCCTATAGGCAACTTTCTTTATTGATTGTAGATTGATATTCCGTTGATTTTAAAGAAAAGCAAAACAAAACAAGGCTGCAATGTAATTGCTAACTCTTTGTAGGAGTAACACAAACATCATCTCTCATAATACTGTGATTTGACAAGCTATTTGTTCCTCATCCTAGCACTCAGATTAGGATGTCTGTGTCAACTGTCCCTTCCTTGTTCCCCTTCTGTGAGTACAGAGAGGTGACCAGCTTGGGATCCTGCAGCTTAACAGCCCCACAGCAATGGAGACAGCTGGCTTTCCTTCTGGATAATGCTGATCCAGAACATCCACACATACCAGTGAGTAGCCTGCTGCATGTGTTACTTAGCAAGGGCAAAATCACCATTTGAGAATAAAAATTTGGAACAATTATTTTGGATATGGTGTTCATTTACTTTTTTTTTTTTAAGCTTTATCACAATAAAAGGACAAGAAGCTCTCTAGACCATACAATCCATGCATTCTCACTTGCTCTGTGAGAGCTCTCAAGAGCTCTGTCTTGTAACGTAATGCCTCTGTAAGGTACCTGATTTCTGCTAGGACAGAACTCTCAAAACAGCATGTCCTTTCTGGTTCTAATAATGCCTCCTTCCTGCCCTCACTCACAAAACCTGCAGAAACTTACCTCTTCCTTCAGTTAAATTTGGTTTAAGTAGGTCCTTGGATGATTAGGATACATATCTGTGTGTGCAGAGTGTAATTGCAAACATAGAAACATCATACTTGAATTGCAAACATCATACTTCATTAGGAAAGCAGGTTAAGTAATTTATTCTTCAGAAATAACCTTTGCTCTGACAGAAAGTTGAGATGCAAAGCACCAGAGCTGGTCGGTCAGATCAGCTTGGCTGACTTGGGGTGAAAAGCTCAGTACCTATCCCAAATCTGCTCCAAGTGTCACACTATTACATGCACACGTGAGTTGAGAACGTGTGTCCATTGTGCATAACCCTTGAAAGCTTGAAAAACATTAGCTTTTATGCACTTTAAATAATATTACCCTTGATTTATATCTGTAAAACAGAGTTGTTTTCATAGGTTACTAGAAAGAAGCTGTCTTGTGAGCAGCAGAACTAATGAAGCCCAGTTTCCCATGGACTGGAATTCTCCGTCCAAAACTCCTACCAATACCCATCAGCCCAGCTCTCCTCATGTTGGTTAATATTTCCTCTGGGCAAACCAAACTTGCTGTGATTGAACCATCTGCCTGCTGCAGAGGGACAGTGCTGCTCATGTCCTGCTGGCTGCTCCTCAGAGGAGACACTGCCATACATCTGTTTCTTTGCTGCTCTCTACACTCTCCATAGATATTTCTGAACGTTTATCTTTGAGACCTGAATTTCTCTTTCATATTTTATTAAAGTTGGCCATAAGTTCAAAATTCAGCACAATTCAGGGAAGGATAAATGCTGGAAACGCATTCCCAGGGGCTTCTCCACATTTAGCAGCCAGTTAAAGCATGTCAGAGTGAGCCTTCTCAAGCCAAGCTTTGTCTACAGTGGTACCAAAGCTTCATTCCTATAGATGGAACAGTCATCTAGAAAAACGTCCTTGCCTGAATTTGGTTACTCTATTCATCACAGAAAGTAAGTCTTAACTTTTCTTACCAAAAGCATTCCTTTCTGCAAGCACCACAGTAAATTCAGAAGTGTGGAGGAACATTCCCACCTACCTTCCTGCCTCCAAGCACATCCACCCAGTTCTTCCAGCTTTCAGGAGTTCCCTCCTGGCACACTTCCAGCTGCAGCTGAGAAAGTAAATGGAGTTTGTGCATATTAATTTCCTTTTCCTACTCACTCCTTCATTCCCTCTGCCATCTCAGTTACTATAGCTGTGGATGACCACATCCTTCACAGTTCAAGCCCAGAGGGAAGTGGCTTGTACATCAATCAGTTGCCAGTTTCTCCTGCCAAAGAAAGCCATTCTTGGGAATCTTCACTATTAATTTGATTCCCATATAAGCCCACACTTTCATGATAACCACCTTCATGACTTACATGGGTAAATTGAGGACACAAGGAGCCCACTAAAGCAAACACCTACTATTCCCACAAACACCACTATTCCCGTTCAGTGCACATAGCATTGAATTATAACATTTGTGAACTATCTATGGAAGGAAGTACTAAAGCATGCTCACCAGTGCATTACATTTGTAGAGTGCTTAATATGATGAACCACTCCCTACTTATTGGCACATCTCAGTTTTCCTGTAATACAAATATTCAAGTTACACTTTAGAAAACAAACTTCTACAACAGCCAGAGGTTATACACAGACTAACAGCACATGGTTTGTGACACAGTGCTACTCTCACTTTTATTACTGATCAGCTCACCTGATTTTCAGCTTCCACTTAAAAAAAAAAACAAAACAAAACCCAACCGTTGCTCATTAATCCTGATACTTTTTATATAGCTGCACAATGAAGACACCAAAACATACACATTTGGAGAATATGTTAAGGACTTTATATCCAATTTCTAATGAATTTCAGCAGGTAGATAACTTATAATTACATACAGCTGCTTGAATTATTTGGGGGAAATAAATTCTGATGTATGTGGTTGCCTGAATGTTTGAGGAGTTTTCTTCTCTCATTACATTCTCCCTAAAATTGCTGGTAAAGCCACTTGCTTGACAAGAGTGGAAATACAGTGCAGCACTTCATTTTGGGGCACGTTACACAGTGATGGGCAGGCCAAATTACTTCACTGAGTGTTTATCTGCCCTCCTAATGGAGGAAAGGTCTGAAAACCTTTCCCTGTATGACTTTCCTATGCTAAAAGTACATGAGTTCCCTGAGCTATTGAATTTGTCTGCTTTTTAGCACTGGGCATGGCATGAAGATTTATGTTGCTCTGTGTGACCATAGCAATCATCCATCACTATTAGTTACAATAAAATGTTCTCCTTGTTTTTAAAAGCCCTTTGAATTAGATTCCATTATGAAGTTAACGTACCACTGACGGTCAAGTGCTTGTGAATGTAGAGAAGGCAAACATTCTTCAAAAGCGTCGAAGGGAAAGTCAAAGGACTTAGATGACTACAGATGGACTTTCCTTGGCCGCATTTAGCTATCTGAAAGTTAGACACACAAGTTGCCTTAGCTCTCTTAGAGTCAAGGGGATTGGATGGGCTTCTTCAGAGGCAGCTCGTCTTATCCCGAAATAAATATCAAGAACAGCAGGAATGGTTAATCCTCTGGAGCTGCTCTTTGCTTTCTGTTGTTTATGGAAACCCTATTAGAATACGAATGTAACTGTCAGAAGATCTTAACTTAGATAAGACGTATTGAGGGTTTTCCCAGTGGTTCCAAAATTATAACCTTGTATATAAAAAGGAATCATAAAAACATTGGAGGTGAATTCAAAAACATCTGAACACAGTTATGCTATTATGATTCTATTTTAGAAATAAATGTATCATATTCTTCTAATGAAGTTGAAAATTACATGAAGAGCAAACATGGCAAATAGTTTTGTCTCTCACAAAGGACATAGCACAGACTCTCTTTTCTTCATCTGCAGAATTTCCTTTAAGGTATACATATCTATTTGAGAAGACAGCAGTTCATTTATACTCAGAATGAGAAACGCAGAAGGTATTTAAGCCATGCCAAATCCTTCCAATGAGGGGTGCACTTGCACACATGTCGCACTTTAACCACTAATTCCATGCTACTGCCCATTAGCTTCCATTAGATTCATTTTTTTTCAAGCTGCCATGATAAAGCTAGAACCCAGAACAAGTACTACTAAATGCTATTAACTGGGCAGGCCTGCAGCAACAAAGATTATAGCTTTGTTTCTATTATATGTTTTAAATAGGGATCTCTGTATTTGCCACCTAGTGTTTGAGTTTGTAGAGTTCCCTTCAATTCCATTCAGCCGTGAGAGGGAAATCCTGCTATTTACTTCTTACATGAAAGCTAAAGCAATGTTATTACAGAATCACTCATTTCCAGGACTTCAGACTTTAGGTAAAATAGCAAATACCGCATGCCTTTCAACTGACAGCGGAACACTGATGGGATTTGATCAGTGTTACTCCGCATTAAAAGCCCATCTTTTGATATTTTCCTTGTTCTTGGATGCAGAAAATCTGCACAGAAATTAGTCTCAACAGAGCCTCAATCCTCATGGTGGGGACAATAAGTACCACTAAAAAGCACACCACACAGCAAATAGGTTCTCCCATCCATCAGAGCAGACCTGTATTTTCTCCCTGTCTTTAAAGCAGTTTCACCAGTATGTGAATAAACAAGGACAGTGAGGAGCATTTGCTATAGCAGAGGTTTCCAAGGGCTGGGTTTCTGAATGGGCTGGCTCATGTGCAAGCAGGGTGCAGGCAGTTCATACTGACCCAAGGAGGGTGCAGACGGCATTGTCCCTGCTGCCACACATTTGCAGGAACAGGAGGCATTCAATCCACAGTACTTCAGCCACGTCTTAGGCAACAGAAAGACACCAAAATAAGAGTCTAAAGGTGTTATTTTCTTTTAAAAGAATTACTCAGCCCCCTCCCAGTTCCTCCAGTATACTGCCATCCCTTGCTGTCAGTGAGGCGAGAGAGTCAGCATTGCTCAAGGACAGAACCTGGGATGTGCTCGCACAGTGACTCTGTAGCACCAGATTTTTGCTGGGTTTTCTCAGTATTGTACGCCTGTTCTAAGAAGACTGCATTCCACCAGCAAAAAAACACTGCTCCGGCAGTGTGGAAGAGCCCTCCATTGATCTGGCAGTGGCTTAGCCACTGTGTGCCTTCAATTTACGTATGCTACTTAGATCTGCTATGTATTGTTAAGCCATTATCCCCTATGACTCATTTATTTATTTTTAAACCAAATATATGAGGTGTATTAATGTTTCATCAGCTATCTGTGAAGGAGTTAAAATCCTAATTTTTCTACTGTGTGGCACTTTAAAGAGAAACATTTTTATAACAGCCAAATGCTGGGCTTGCACCAACGTAGCTCGGCAGAGCATTTGGCTTTCTCTTCACATCATATTTTAGTGAATGTTGTGTTTTATAAGATAAAATGATAAATGGCCTGACTTAAATGACCGGAGGGTATCTACTTTCCTGCTAGTCTATTTAAAAGGTTTCTGTGAACATTTTACACACCTTATTGTGCGACTGTGGCTGTCTAATAGCAAAGGAAACAATACCCTCTGATGTCCACAAAGGCAGGGCATACCACACAGGTGCCATGTTTTACAACACCACTATATCTTGTCATTCAGAAGTGCTCCCTCAACAAATTGCCTGTCATATTTAAAGATAAAATCTGACAGTGCCAGAGCTGACAACCAGTCCTCAACCCTGACATACAACACGGAGCTGAATTTTGCTAGATTCACTGTAGATGGATTTGTCTTTAGAGATTCACAGCAAAGCCAACTGCTGGCAGAGCAGCAAAAATTATTTCAAAACATTGCTACTAAGTGTCAGACTTTATTAAATGGTTGCTTTAAAAAGGGAAGGAAAGGTTCGGCGGTAGACTTAGAGGAGAAATGTTCAGAAACGTTTTACACATATTTCACTTCTCTGTAAAATAATGATGTACGGTGTTTCTAAATAATAGAAAATCCTGCGCTGCATTTCAGGAAAGGTATTTTCATTACTCCTTGGCACTGTGATATACTTACACTGCAGGAGCCTGTATTCTTTTATCTTTTACCCAGTGAGGCTCTGAAAGGAATGTGCAGTAAATATGAATTAAGGAGGAATGACGCAGCCGGTTCAGTAATTACAGACTCGATGCTCCAGTGGTTACTGATGCAAGCATGGAGGGTTTGCCTTGGATACACCAACACTGGTACATCAGTGCTGTTCCCTGCGGGCAGCACCGAGGGGTGTTTGGTTCTGGCTGGTGAACAAGCACTGCAGTGGCAGGTGTGCAGAAGTAGGGCAGGCACTCAAGAGGTTTGTTACCACTCCATCCAATCACTGCCTCTAAGTCAACCCCCTTCCGAGTTTGGGGTTCTGAGGTTCCCCTGTTCCTGCAGCTCTCTGTAACCATTTTGTGTCTGCGTTAAATCGCTGCACACTTAACTCCTTCCTTGCCACAGAAAGCAAACTTTGGTATGTATAACAAGATTTTTCTCTTCCTGCTTATTATCCACTGAGCTCCTGTGTTCTGCACGTGCCAGGAAGAAACATCTGCTGTCACCAGCAGCAGCACTCAGCACAGGAAGACTTTACCCACACGGAGACACCCCTCACTTTCTCCAACAAAACAGACACCTACCCACGCTTCATTTTCTCTCTCAAATCTGTTCCATAGCACGGATCTCTCTACTAGTCGCCGGAAAAGTCCCTGAGTCATCCTCCTCTTCCTACACAGCATGGCTTTGCCTTTGCAACATTGTTAGCAAAAGCTGTAATTGTCATTCTCCTGGGCTGCATCAAATCTTATCTAAGGACGGATCTTCTCTCAATTTCTCTCAGAGGCACTTTGCCTGGGAGAGAACCAATCCATTACTGGAAGGAGACGCCCTGACCCCATTAGCTGGGCAGACATGTGTTTGAACTGGAGACCTCTGAGCAAACTCAATCCAGGATGAGCAGCTCAGGACACTGCGTCAGGCAGGGCGCATCCTCAGCCATCCTCCAGGTGCTGCTCTGAACCACAGGGCAATGTGCAGCTGAGAGGTTGGTGTGCCCACGATGTGATTAAAATGAGTGAGCACAAAGGTATGCAGATAAATAAAAAAGCCTGGGAAGTGTTATCTGTTTAAAAATCAGCATTGGAAAGGAATTCTGTATGGTCTGTGATTCTCATATTAGCATGTACTAAAAAATTAGCGCCCAACATGGAATTTTTAAAGAAGATTGCTCTGTTCCCAGCCTGTTTTATTTGTGTTTGATTCCAGCCCTCTGAGAATACTGAAGCTGCATAATATGAGAGTTTGTAACCTTTAAAAGTGGAAATGTCATAACTTAGTCTTAGGTAGTTAATTGTGGCCCTGACTGTAATGAAAGTGCTGTTGCCCAACAAGCTTTGCAGTGCATTGATTTTTCTTCTATCAGCTGGGAGTTCTGGTAAAAGAACAATAGATCTAATAACATCAGCAAAGCAAAAGAGAGTAAGAAACAGTCAGCTCTTCAAAATAAGTAGGTCAAGCCACAATCAATTTCCAGATTTGAAATTATGCTTCTAAAATGTATGTTTAATACAGGACCTCGTTCTATGTCTATCAAGTCAGAGCTTGTAAGGTTTAAAGTTCCCAAACAACTGCTTTATCAGGTAGCCCGGAGTTAGGCCCCAGAGGTTAAGCAATAAAAGAGAAACCAAAACACCTTAGCAGTTGGTGCAGGTAGTTGAACCCAGCAACAGCTCCTTATGCAGCTTCTGCATTCCCAGGGCTCGAAATGCCAAAAGGCTACAAATTCCATTGAGAAGCTATGATTTGCCAAGTAGGATTTCACTTCCTCTTCTTATTAGAAGTTATAAATTTATTAGATGTTAGTAAAATCCTTGTGAACAGAAAATATGAAGGCTTATAAAACAGTGCTCAATATTTGCACCCTAATAATTAAGATGTAACTAGGAATAGGATAAAAACAGAAGCCTGATTTACAAGTGCCATTAGTTTCAGAGTGGTAGTGATACTTAAGCAACAAATTTCATACTTACCTGTTGAAATAAAATATAATTGTGTAGAATAGAAGTATTTATGGAGGATATAATATAGATCAGATCAAAACTTGCACGCATGGTCTCTTTAGTTGGAAAGGCCTCAATTACAAACTCACCTGCTGGAAAAGCATGTATCCAGAGCGACATAAACTTTCTCTATTTTTTTTTTTCCTATTTACAAACTCAGTGAAGATTTCTTATTTTGAATTTGTTATTTTTAATTTGAATAATCCTGGAATAAAAAAGCCAACATTGTAAAAAATTTGTAGTAAAAACCACTTCTATTGTCACTGTGTGACAGCAAAGTAAAGACACTGATTGATAAACTGCAGACCTGCAATGCAATATAACTTGAAACTTCTTAGTTCAGGAACTCTTATAACTGAATGGATGGGAGAATATATTTTAGCTATAGGACAGTGTTTACGTGTACATTCTGTGGAACTCTTGTGTGCAGAGTCCTAACTGTATGTACAGGACACTAGAATCTTTACAATGAAAGATAAACAAGTCTCTCTCCCCAAAGAGGACTTAGGTTTGTATGATAGATTTGATACAGAAAGAATACAGGGGCTTCTCCTTGGGAACACCTCCTTCCCACTGAACCAACAAAAAACCATGATGCATTTCAAGTATTTGGAATTAAACTTTTCTATTTTCTTCCTGGCTTTAAATATGCTGAGCTATTTTTTTCACTTTAGGGTCTGGCTTGCATGAGAGGCTTTGTAAGCAAGTGCTTTCCAAAGGCAGGTTTTCACTTTTACTTTTTAGAGGACAGCTATCTCCCACAGTGCAGGAGATTAGCTGGTGCAGGAGCTATTGGGCTGTTTCAACCCGGTTCCAGCATGAGTACCTGGCCCTCGCCAGCCACAGGGCAGGGGAGGCATCCTGATTAGTCTCTGCCTCATTTAAGGCAAGCTGTTCTCAACTGCAGAGACTGAAAGAGTGCCTTACTCTTCCCAGAAGATGCCTATTTTTGAATGAAGAGGAGCAAAGTCTGCTTGTGTTTGCATACACCCCAGAAAGACCCCCTGAGGACCCTTTTTTTTGGCAAGGCCACTAATGCTATGCATTTTGCCCATTTTTATAAAAAGATAAAGAGAGTGAAAATCTAGGTAACCTTAAGCTCTGAGAGAACCAGGAAAAAAAAGGATCAGTTTAAGGAAATCTTGATGCAGGGAAATTCACCTTGGTCTTGCTAGGTAAATGTAACATATATAACAATGAACTGTTAGAAAATGTGTACAAAAAGTTCTGGTTTCCTGAAGTGCCCTTTCATCCAGTTACCCATATACTTACTTTTGGTTAAACGTCTGAAGCCAAGGAAAGAATGTTCTAGGCTAAGAAATCAGATTTCATAGCTCCTGGAATGGATGCTTTGCTGACTCTCAGCTGGAGAGTATGTGAATGGTCCTTTCTGTCAACTCTTTTTGGCTAGAAGACTCCATTCAGTCCTGGCAGGGAATGACCTGGCCATCATTGTTCACACTTGTGTCACCTCCTGGCTGGCACCCAGTAATGCAGAGTAACTAGGCACACAGCCTTTGGTGTTAAGGACACTCCAAGTATCACAGAACACTGCAGTGCATCTTAGCATCATGGGCACACGTACTTCAAATCAGCCTGCTGTGCTCTACAATGGCATTCTTCAGACTACCAAATGAAATCTGCAGGACTGGTCCTTGTCTTCCCCTGAAGCCTGTATCTGGCTTAGCATGGACTTCATGCTTCCATTGAGGTAGTAGAGCTCTGCACAAAGTCTAGAAACAACAGACATCACAAATCTCACCGTTTTTATCCTATGTGCAATACACACTTCTTTGATATTGTCTTATTTAATGTAACTACATGTGTTTTCCATTGCAACTTCTACTGCAAAAACCACTGCACATGCTTATATGCTCAAAAAATGTTGGTGCAGTGCTGGTAGGCACTGCATTACTAGTGCTCACTTAAGGTAAGAGTTTGTACTGAATACGGGAACCGTAAGGTTGCACAGTCAGAAGAACATCTAAATATAGTGGTAGAGCTACACTCTTGTACTGAGGGAAGCACTATTATGGGGTGTGCATGTGGGGAAGGTAGACATGTCCATTTATGGTATGAGTCTTACCAAAGTAAAAGAAATTAATCAGCCTTCCAGACTAGAGGATAAGTGCTATAGTCAGAATTTAATTCAATGAGTTTCAGTGATAATAAAAAAGTTCCCTATTACCTTTTATCCATTTCCAATCAATAAACTGTCAGCAGCATTAACAGATGAGAATACCTATGGCAGCTGACTTGGACTTGCAGAAGAGTTCAGGTAGAGGGAGATGCCCCACTGAAGAGCAGGCTCAGTGTACCTTTGAGTTTGCTGCTTTGAAGAAACTTACTTCCCACTTATCAGCATATAGGAATCTTACACAAAATTAATTTGCTCATGCATCTGAATATTGTGAAAAGTACACTTCTCTTAGTCCTTCTTCTTCCACTCATTGCAACAGTGAAGAACTGATGATAACAGCTAACACACTCTGGAGGACAAACAACAGACAGCAGATTCTTTAAGTAATTTATTTTACAAAAGTGAGTAAAGTAGCAAATATATAATACAAACTTAAATATCACTCTACATTTCTCAGTGTTACATAAATAGTCTTTAATACAAATCAGATGTAGCAATACCAAATAAGCAAAATGAGCAAAAACATCCAAATAAATTGGCTGGAAAATAAATGCATTTGAATGAATGCTATCTGATACTTACTTCAAATGCTTTCTTGCCTTAAAGCCATGTCAGGATAACAAAGAACAGAACTTGCTAATAACAGTACTGTTAATAATGAAACAAATGGGAAAAAAAGGGCATTGGTAGGCAGAAGGGAAAGAACAGCAATGAAACGATCGTGGAATGCTTTGATAATGTTTGAGTAATAAATTACTGGGATGTTCATCAAAATAACTAGGGAAGTAGTGCTCTCAGTAAAGTACTACCAGACTACAAAATAAGTACCAGACAAAAAGTGCTAACAGGTGCATAACAAGCATTCCAGCATGTTCCAGCAATGCATCTTCACCTTGATAAATAGCACCCAAATACCCACAGGGGATTTTCTTAAGAGTTTCCTAGTACAGCAGTTCTATCACCTTGGGGGCTACCCATTGAGCATATTTAAAACACAGCTAAAAGAGTGTGGGTTGTACTTTAATACTCTTGCATATTCTCCATGGAATAACTTAATAGTTCCAGTAAAATTCACTTTTTCCCATTGAGAGCTTGGGGACTTGGAATGTAACTAAAAGATTCACTCAAAAGTTTAATCAAGTATTAGGAAGCCTGAAAGATCTCTGTTACAAGAGATGGATTATCACATGCTATGCCATTAAATAATACGTTAAATGTTGTATGAGGGAGAAGGATTCCAGCTCCACTTTCAAATGTATCTTTGGAGAAAAATAGTTCTATGAGAGCATCCTTAAGCTGTAAGTGGAGCTGATTAACTGGAAGTAACTGAGACATGCCAGCAATGAGGTATTTTGCACACTCTGCTCCAGCACTAGAGCTCATAACATGGCCACACATTTGACTTCTACCTCAGTTTCTCTGTGCAAAGCATCCTGAGATACTAACATCAAAAGTCACTTAAATATATTACTGTAATTAGCTGTTATTTTTTCCAGTGAAACTTTTTGAGCAAAGGACTTTGGTAAATGTCTTCCCATTCCATTTGCATCCTTGATGGGTGCAAGGAAAGGAAACAATCACAGGCATTTCTGAGAACATAAAGGTCATTTCAGTGTGTTCACCTTTTCCTCTTTTACACAGATATTCATGTTCCACAAGAAACCAAGCTTCTCAGGACTTGCTGATAGTAAAAAGCCTTAGTTAACATGCTCAGTTTCAAAGTTGTTACTACTCAAAGAGAGAAATAAATGTATACCGTATTAAAAACAATCATCCCAGCCCTTTAATGATTGGGTAGTTTAGCTTTGAATGCAGTTCAGCCTAATAGAGGTTTTAATGGCTTTTGACAGATTGTTCCACTGATCAAGGGCCATGTATGAAAATAACTGCCTACCAAGCCCTGAGTTGATTTTAAGAAAAGAAAACTGAAGGTTAATGGTAAACAGAAGTTGATTGTTCACATTTTCAATGAAATAACTCTATCTGACCTGTTCTTAGAACCGGTGAAATAAAGGATAATGGGAATCCTATACACCTGACTTTTTACTTTAGCCTCTAATCAAGGAGACTAATCAGACCAAGATGTGTTGGCATGAAAGCAAATATTTGGTGATATAGAGGGGGAGGAGAGCAACTTTTTGTTGCAAATTCAGCACTGTAAAACCAATAGGGTATTAGAGGATGTAGACTGTAGACTAGTACGTCCTGTTCTATCTATCTATCATGTGAATTGAGCGCTATCACCAAAGCAATGAGGAGATGAAACATAATTTTCATGTCATATGTGAAGTACTCACTGCCAAACATCAGCATTTTAATGTGCTCATTTTATCAGTGATCTGATGCCTTCTATTTCACATATTGTTCAGTCAATTCTGTAGCTTAAGTACAGTCTTTTTGCAAATGGATACATTATTTTGTTCAATGAATACCCCAGGTTAAGGTGAATAGGAAAGATGAATGCAGTGACGCCTGGTAACATTAAAGGTGATGGGTTTGAATTTGTTCTAGAAAGACAAGTTGCTATTAAGGATTGCCTCTGTTCTGGTAGTAGAGTGAAGTGATCAGTATAGAGCTGATCTTTTTGGCCTGCTGTGGCCACCCTCAGCAAGTTTGCTGATGATACGAAGTTGGGAGGATTGGCTGACACGCCTGAAGGCTGTGCTGCCATTCAGCGAGACCTGGACAGGCTGGAGAGCTGGGCAGTAAGAAACCGGATGAGGTTCAACGAAAGCAAGTGTAGGGTCTTACACCTAGGGAGGAATAATTGCATGCACCAATACAGGCTGGGGGATGAGCTGCTGGAGAGGAGCTCTGCAGAGAGGGTCCTGGGCGTCCTGGTGGACGACAGGTTGGCCATGAGCCAGCAATGTGCCCTTGTGGCCAAAAAGGCCAATGGCATTCTGGGGTGCATTAAGAAGAGTGTGTCCAGCAGGTCGAGGGAGGTGATCCTCCCCCTCTACTCTGCCCTGGTAAGGCCTCATCTGGAGTACTGTGTCCAGTTCCGGGCTCCCCAGTACAAAAAAGACAGGGATCTCTTGGAAAGAGTCCAGCGGAGGGCCACAAAGATGGTGAAGGGCCTGGAGCATCTCCCCTGTGAAGAAAGGCTAAGTGAACTGGGTCTGTTTAGCCTTGAGAAAAGAAGACTGAGAGGGGACCTGATCCAGGTTTATAAATATCTGGGGTGTGGCGGCCATAGCGGTGAGGCCAGTCTCTTTTCAGTGGTACGTGGAGACAGGACGAGGGGAAACGGACAAAAGCTGCAGCACAGGAAGTTTCGCACGAATGTGCGTAAGAACTTCTTCACGGTGAGGTGACGGAGCACTGGAACAGGCTGCCCAGGGAGGTTGTGGAGTCTCCTTCTCTGGAGATATTCAAGTCTCGCCTGGACGCCTACCTGTGCGACCTGGTGTAGGGAACCTGCTTTGGCGGGGGGGTTGGTCTCAATGATCTCTAGAGGTCCCTTCCAACCCCTACAAATCTGTGATTCTGTGATTCTGTGAATGCAGTGGTCTTTAAGGGGAAAAGGAACTTTCCTGCAGACAGTGCCCTGTTTGTCTGGCCCTTCCCTATGGCAGCTCACCAGCCCAATGGGGCAACACAGATGATGAGTTCCAACAGCTCAAAGCTCAACAGAAATAGATTCGTGGAGGCACTCAATCCACAGAGGTATGGTAGGCCAGAGGTGTGCTAGGACAGGTATGGAGGCTAAGCTTGTTCCTGCAGTATACAAGTGCCCTTCCCAACTCTGTAACCTTGGCAGAAGAAAGCAGTGGTCAGCTCCTGTCGAAGAGATGTGGACCAGCTGCTGGGGGCATGAAGAGGGTTAAGGACTGAACATTAACTGTGCATCAGGTGGTAACAATCAAGGGAGAGGTCATGGCCTGCACTGTACAAGTTAAGGCTGGATGATTCCCATATGAGTTAAGTTAATAAAGTTTTGCTCTTGTGAATGCACATCCCTTGCATCTCATTTCTCTTCTCCTCCTCTCATCCCATCTTTACCATCAGCTAGTTTAATTTCTGATACTCCAACCCAAATTCCACTGTGTGTCACAGGACTAGTGGACCTGCACTGCACCAACCAATAAAGGAGCAGTGTCCTCTGTTAATACACTATAATATTTTAGTATCTTTTGCGTTAATTTTTTAACTAATTTCTCTTTTTTTTGCTGCAATATAGTACTGGAATTCCTTAGCCTGTCCCATAGCAATTAGAAGTCCAGCATGACTTCTAAGTACAACCTGCTAAGTAAATCTACTTCATTATCTGTGAAACTGAAGACTGCATCCGAATGATTGTGAGACAACTGATTTGAGTATTTATTATACTACGAGTTACCTATCCTTGGCAGTTTCTGTTTGGTGAGTACCCATGGCATTCTTATTTTCAATTTAGATAATCAGGATCTTCTGTAAAGTTCAAAGCATAAGCATAATGTCTTTAAAATTTAGTGCACTGGGATTCATATTATTTATTTACTTAACCTTTTAACAACAAGAAAGGACCTACAAGATAAAATATTTTCAGATGTAGAGATATGAATGAAGCATTATTAAAACATTTCTAATTTACATGGCATAACACAGCAGTTTTCTATCAAACACTTATAAATGGCCTTTACCTTTCATCCCCTATATTACAGAAACAATAGAAGTTTTTTATTTTCTGCCAACATTTTCTTTTTACAAGTGCAAACCAACTCTATCACGTTTGTAAAGAAGTCCTTTGCCTTGAGCATTTCATTTGTATTGGTTCCATGTTTAGTCAGTAGCTTTTGTAAAATTGATGAATATTGTTTAAAGGCAAGTGCAGACAGGCAAACTGATCTGTATCTTCTGTAACCTATTTTGCCTGACATGCGTGTGCAAGTGAACTATTTCACCTTAATTCTTTCATGGCTGATGAAAGCCATGAACTTTCCCGTTTTAAAAGAATAGCTGAATCTAACGTTAGAAGCTAATTTATGCTCTCACCTCTTCCCTGAAACAAACTGACCTTGGTCCTTGTGCATCTAGAGCATCCAGACTTGGTAACCAGTTGCTATACACAGAACATCCATTAGAGGCTGTGTGTTTCAGCTCATCCAAAACCGTAATGCATTACCTAATGCTGGAATACAAATGGACTGCTGAAGTATCACTGCAACATGAACTATATTACTATTATTTGTATAAAATAAAGAAAACTTCAAAGTATTTCTCTGCTTCTAGTATATATATATCAAGCATAGCAACAATTCATGCTTGGTCTTTCAGTTTTCTTTTACAGATATTTACCTTTAACCATGTTCTTCTCTTGGGACACCCTTTGGCATTCCTACGTGCTTCAAACAGTTCCATCAACCTTACCCATGTCTTTGCCATCAACTCTTGTGGGCTTTGGAGAGATGAAACCTCCTATACTTCTGCCTTTCAACTGAATTGATGTGAAATGACGTGAGACTTGAACACGGAGCTTTAATTCTCTTTAACCACTTAATTATTGGTATTTTGCCAGTGAATCTTAGGTCTCATCCATTCCAGAATTTTTCAGTTTTTGGTCATTGCCACCCTTGGCTTAAATGAGTGCTATTTGACTGGACTGAGGCTAGAACTAGTTTAGCTAATTCACTAGCTCTAATCCTCAGCATAGACAAAACCTAGACTCACGTAGTTTTAAACACTGTGTTATTGCTGCCAGCACTCTCCCAGTACAGGAAAATAAAACAGTGTTGTTTCACTGCTGCTGGAAATAATTATTTGCCAATGATTTTTTAATAGCTTCCACTTCAGCAACAACATTGCTGTGCCTTCTCTACCCTTTATAGCTGTCAGATTCATTTCAATACTGTGATCCCCATGGTTTCTAGCGGCGCTTAATTAAACACAAAAATAACAGCATAAACAAACAAACAATCCCCTCAAACCCTGTGTTAACAGTGTTACATCATTAGCTCACTTGATTTCATCTTTCTCATTTCCAAAGTAGTAGTTGTTTCTGTGAGAACTGCCTTTTCCATAAGCAGAATTCCCACATCCTCATCTTTTTCTCTAGCTTTTCTCTAGGTGATTTCCAAAGTAAACACTATTTAGTGTGGCATTCATCCAAATATATGCTATCTGCCCACTACTAAAGCCAGCTTTAGCTAGTGTAGGAAAGAAAAACTGTGCCCATAACAGAGTATTTCAAAATTTTAAATTTGTTGAGCGGGAGACAACAGATAAATGTGCAGATCAAGGTTACAATGCAATTAAATCTAATTTAAATAATTTATTCTTCAAAGAGTTTATTTCCTTCTACAGGATGGCTAATAGCTTTAGCAGAAGGCAGGGAACACAACGAAAATGCTTGATCCAGGTCTTCATACTTTCACTGGCACAGCTATGTTAGAGGTGCTAAGAGGTACAACCTCTAGTTGATATAATCGTCCTGGCAAAAGCTGGTAGGTGTGGACAGAGTTTTATACCACTAAAACTGAATTTTTGCTGGCACAGCTTCCTTAGCTGCAGGGAGGTCTGGCGTATGTTGTACTGTCAAATGTACAGTTTTCAGCAGTACAAGCCCCATCCACATGCAGAACACTTTGCCAATAGAGTATACTGGTATGCTTTGGGTAAGCCTGGCCCCAACAGTGATTTTAAGCAGAAGATTAACACAGGAGGCATATTCTGTTTCTTGGTGGTAATGTCAAGCCCTGAGTCTCACTGTTTGTTTGTTTGTTTTTTCTTCAGTAGTGCTAGTATAGTCTGAATGCTGTTTTACTGTAATATAATTTCTAGCTGTTTTTATACAAGGGAAAAGGCATACACAGCTCAAGTCAGAAGAGCAACTTATCCAAATGAAAAATCTCTCTCATTCAGGACATCATCCAACACAGAATTGTTCTTTTTATAGCATGTTATTACAAACTAGATCACAAACAGCTTCATTTCTCATAGGCTTCTGGTTTTGTTCTCATGGATAGATCAACACAGATGTTGCAATGCCTGGCGTCATACAAACTAAAACTATTTTGTCAGGGGATCTGACCCAAAATGGAAACCCTAGGTCCACTGGCTCTGGACAATGCACTGGGAAAGCTGGGCTCAGAAAAGAACTATCAATAGGCAGAAATAATGTAAAGGTTAGGAACTGAATTCTGAGTTCCAGGAAACTGAGGCCATGTAGATACAACATGGGAAATCTCTCCCTGACTTAAGCCCTTCGGTCAGGTGTAAAGGACAGATCATCCCATTCTTCTAAAAGAATGGTAGATGTAATTGTGCATCAGTTAGAGCATGACCGTAGCAATGGGATATTCCAATTTGCCTAAAAGACAACCTGCAAGCTGTCCTGCTGCAACAGTACTGTGCACCCCTTGGGCTGAACCTGAAAGCATTGTCCTTCAAAGGTAATATACCCATGAGGTTCCAGGTAGGAGGTTTCTAGTTTGGAAAGCTTTTTTAAAACTCACTTACCAGGACAAGTGCTGCCAGCTGTTCTCAGTAATATCATATTAGCATGTAAAAATGTGCAGTGCTGAGACTAGCAGGCAAGTCTAACTTGCCCCAATTCTAGACAGTTAAGATGCATGGCAGGGGAACCTGTGGAAACACAATTATCCATGGGCTACACTGTCAATGAAATTAGAGGGGAAGAGGAAAATCATGAAGTTGGTGTTCCAGACTTCAGATGTTAAAAGTTGCTTCTTTCTATAGACTTGGTACCTAGTCTGCTTTGTTGTGACTCAGGAACTAAGGTGGAAACCGATAAAATTTGCATTGAAGCACAAAACAACAAATGACCAAGGAACCATAAAGCAGAAAAGATGAAAGCTGAAAAAAAACTTCAAATGTTGAGTATTATTAATTCTAGGCTGGAAGGTATCCTGATATCCTACCTACTGAACAAGATTTTGTAGATGAACAATTATTTCTTCAAGATCAAATGGCAGAGGCATGTTGCTTTCTTCATTTGTCCAGAAGGGATGGCATTCTGGCTTCTGCTCTTCTGGCAAGCTCTCTGCTGGTTCTGACTGGCATCTGAAACAAAAGGTAAGCAGAAGAACGACTTAAGTAAAGCTAGAGCAAGAAACCGAATACTCAGCAAGGATATGTTTGTGCAGTAACTTAAAGAGAGTGATGAAAAGAAAAAAAGCACATCTTCTGACCAAATGGGTTGTTCATTTACAGTGAAGTTCTCTCCTGTTGTAGGCTTTGTATTTTCTACAGGGATTTCTCAAAAAGCCAATCACAGAGAAAACTCAGTTAGTACACCTTTATATGGTAAATTATTTTTTCATTATCTCGGCTGTTATTTAAAGCATGTGATTAAACCATTATCAGATTTAAATGTTTGCCGGTTTCCAATGTATTACTAGATTATTGAGAAAGATTAAACTGAATTTACTGCATTAAGGTCAGGGGGGATAGATTAAACAATATTAAAGAAGCCGGACTAGCTTTGTAGATTCTGGAGATTTACAAGTGTATCAACCTGCTTAGCTCTGAAAAAGGCAATATAAAAAGAGAAAATTCTATAAAGATAAATGGAAATGGAGGTTAATAACAACTTCCAATGATGAATAGGTGGGCAAAACTTCAATAAAATTAAATTAAGAGGTTAGTGTATGTTAGTCCCCTGAGAAAATGTTTAAATCACAGTGTTTTTTATTAAATGGATTATTCATCAATACTAGTGAAGTCTAATTATAATATTCAGCTGAACTGCAGCCTGCAGAAGAAAGTTTTCGAAGTGGCAACCAATACATCTCTTAAGACGAGGCTGTAATACAACATGCCACCACAAAAAATTGTCACATTTCAATAAGGATTTATCCTCCTCTGTTTTCCCATTCCCTCAAATGATCTACACGTTGATTATTCATTAGTTAACATTTATAGCAGGACAGGGCAAAGAAAAATGCTATGCATTGTTAGAATTTCTGTCTAGACTGCAGGTCGACAGAGTTCTTCAAATGTAAAGAAACAAATCGTAAACTTTTACCTTGTGCAAGACATTTAAAAAAATCATGTTTTATAAAATATTGTTGTGATGATTTAAAAGTTGTTTTAAACATACATATGCATCTTTCATCTCTGTACAATCAACTCTGAAAGTATTGACACATGCAACTTCCTTGTCTACACCGTCAGCCTTCTCGAAGTGACTGTTTCCAAATGGAAGATGTCTTCTTCTCTTGGGAATTATTAATGGCAGTGTAATGCCCATGAGAAAACATACTTCAGCTTTACACCCATGTTGGTGTGTGGTTAATTGCTGCACCAGCATCCTGGGCACTCAATCCATCGTACATTACACTACAAGGACAGTATTAACACATAACATTCCAATATATCTTCAGCTCTCCACATCAGCCCCTGATAATAGCATCTGTTAACATGCACTAAGTACTATTATGTAGCACATCACTTCATAAATAATAAGATTAGCCGACCTCGGGGCCCTGGGAAGAGTAATGTGTTTAAATGTTCTCATTATTTATTTAAAACAAGAATTAAAGGAACAGAAGCTACTTGTGACAATCCTCTTAGCATAAATATTAAACTGTTTGCATTGATAAGCTGCACTGTACAGAATAACAGAGGATTTGTTTTGCAGGCTGCTTTGTAATAGTTGTTAGAGCAAATGCAGTTTAGTGTACGAGTTTTGAGAGGTACTTAACTGATTGTGCCATCATGTTCTGAAGACATTTTCCAAATTATATAAAGGAAGAGGAGAAAATTAATATGCAGGGAAAGCTGAAACTAATTACAGCACAACTCTATGAAGCTTTTAAAATCTCGCTTTATTTTCTGTCTTGGCACACAATAATACGCTCAATTTGCTGGGTAGTATAAGATATTCGAGTCTAAGCGTTTCAATCTAAGAGTGGATAAATTAGCCATGTACAGATTACTGCAGATGACAAATCAAGAAGCTCAGCTGGTAAATACTGCAGGCATATTACGTGGTCTGCAAAACTCCATTTATAACAATAAACATTCTCTCACTCATCTGCTATTAACAAAAGGAATAGCAGATTCCTGCTATTTTCCTGAGAGGAAAAGCATACTGCCTCCTAGCTTCTTCACCATTTAGACCCCTTTTTCCTTTTTACCTTCAGCACTGTTTTTAATCCCTTGCCCTCTCTCACAAACTGCTTGTCCCTCACCTTTGGGTTTTGGACATTTGTGTCTCTGTAAATGTGCCAGAAGTCACCAATGATGCCGAGATGGGGCAGCCTGTGAGCAGCTGTTTCCTGCACAGGTCTGATGACAAACAAATCAGTGTACTGCAGAACTACGAGAAATGGGAACACTGCCTTCATACTCCAAGTTCTGCAAACCACAGCTCCTCTGAAGTATTTCTATTGCTTTGCTTTACATCACTAGCAAGAACAGCAGGGAATGTGATCTGTTTTTACCAAACTTGCAATCCCTGTGCACTTATGACCAGCTGGAGTTAATGCCACTGCAGGTTGCCTATGCTTTTGGGTGCAGGGCTGGCTCCTGATGACCTGGCATGGCACGATCAGCCCATCACAAGCCTGAGTGCACTCCTCCTGGTACATGCTGATCCTCTAGCTCAGAGTTATGATGCGGGAACTGTCCAGATTAATATATTACTATTGATTTTAATAAATTTCTCCTCGACTGTGGGAAAAATTGTTCCCATGATGCTCCTTAGTTTGTATCAGAGTTAAGGACTTTAAGAATCTGCAGAAGGATAACAAAATTTTCAACCAAAGCAAAGCAATCAAATGCACTTGAAATTTGAACACTGCAATTATCAAAGTAAGGTGGTAGTGGGAAAACAATAAGATTGAAAATGTTATACATTAATTCAAACATATATTAATTAAAAACAGGTTGAGTTGTTAATAAAGTCAAACCTCTAAAAGAGAGTAAATTTAATGTCTGAATATTGTCTGAACAAAATGTGTTAAGAGTGGAAATACCATATGCTCTGAAATATGGAAGAAAAGAACTGATGCCAAAATTAAGGGGCCTCATTCAAAGCTCACTTGCAGCAGCAGAAGGAAACAACTACCTGGATATACTTTAGAGCAATTTAGCTCCAACACCTTGATAACATAGGTTTACCAGCACAGAAAAGGATCACTCGTATGCCTAAAGATGTACAGAATGCACAAAGCTCCACGGTCCCTACTTTCTTGCTAAAGAAACAAAACTGGTGCCAGTTTCAAATTAAAAAGCCTGTATTGAAGGAGCAGTGGGCTACAATTGCCATGCACATTCTGACCACTCTGCCATGTAAACTGCTCACTCATATTTACCAATAGGAGAATGCAGATACAAGTCATGGCAAACTCTTGTGTGACAGTGCACAGGTCCTTCCCTTGGAAGGCGGTTGGTTTCACCACAGCAGGTGCACATCCACTGGAACACAGTTGCTTGGTTCTGGTCCCTTGGGCTGCACTGACATTTTGACGATCAGGGTGTCAGCTACATTAGAGGACACTGATCACAATGCTGAAATTAACCAAGCTAGCTAAAGTGTGTGTTAATTATGAGTATGCAAGCAGTCAATAAGAGGTTAATGCAAAAGTCAAAGGATAAATTTATTTCAGTATTGCATCACTCTACCGACTAAATGACTAACATTATGCTTTGTTTTTAATCAATAGATTTTACAGTAATGCGTGAGCCATTGATTTGAAAAACATTCTTTCTAACATCTAAGTTTTGCAACTATTTAGTATCAAGTATCAATATACTTAAAACACTCCTCTTTCAGAGCAGCTACTTTTTGGTTTCAGGGGCAGGAACAGGAAAGCATACAGCGAGAAAGAGGCCTTGGTTTCTGCTGGTGTGTGATTAATGCAAATAAGAATTATTACCTAGGAACTTTAAATAAAGTACTGTGAATTAGAGTCCTGGATTCCACTGCACTGTTTGCTCCGCAGGAGTGTAGTCAAATCAGATCAATAGGGGTCAATCTGTGGCTCAGATTGCAGAGGCATGTTAAGTAAGAGATGATCCGAACAGTCTCATTTCCTAGATGATACTAATTCAGTTACAAAGGAGACCACGTGGAACTACATAAGGTAAGTCAAAGAATGTAGGCCTGCTCATCTTTCCTATGTATGGGTATGGTCAGAAAGGGAGGAATATGTGCCCTGCATGTGCAAAAGCACACATTCTCCCATACAGGCTTACTCCATCGTTTCTGAAGCTGCTGTTGCTATGTTTTATATTTATTTCTCCCTCCATTCTTGCTAGAAATAGGCATTACTGAACTGTTATTCCAAATTCCAAAATATTAAAAAAACAAAGATGGCCCAGGTTAAAAACAGAATCACCCTACTAAGACGAGCATCAGTTGTACACTAACACTGTCTAAAATGGTACAACAATTATGCAAATGTGTTAACTTAGAATTATTATTTTTTTGTTTAATGGTGGATCTCATTCACCTGTATGGAAAATTCACTTGAGCCAAAGTTCAAACTGTAGCAAGAACAAGACCTCAATTGAATGGCATTGTATCAGCTAGTAAAATGTGCACCCAGCAGATGGGATGTCCTGTAACTTCAAAGTTGTCACAGAGGAAAAAGCAATATTCTGGTTTATCAAGCTGAACGTTTCAGTAAAGAATGGAGAAGGTCAAACTGATGCTGTATACACATATTCTCCTTCACCTTTGGACATGGACAGGATATTGAAGTAAAGTCTCTAAATAGGATTGAAAAAGTCACCCCTGTTATTTGAAGAACTGGATTTTCATTTATCTTCATGAAAAATTAAAAGGTGGAAGGACAAATGTCACCCATGGTGAATGGAATGGAGGGATAAATCCAAAAGACAGCTGCTTTCCAGGTGGATGGCCATTACAGCATTAGCAATTTCAGAAATCACAATACACCTTAGTATTTTGTTCTTTCCCAGGCACTGTCTAGTCACAGTAGCTGGTGACAAGTGAAAATTTCCAACTACTGATTTAGGTTTAAGGCCATCAGGTAGTCCGTTGAGAACAATTTTATACCTAGATCCATTTGTCAGCATGTCCCTTACATACCAGGGGTGAGGAATGGGGAATTTTGCTGGCTGACCAGCTAGGAGAGCTGACCTCTGACGTCAGAGGGGCAAGTGAAGCCTCTTTTCTCCTTCCTGCCTGCATGGAAGAATATGGCGGTCAAACATTGAGGGTGATTACATATGGGAGCAAAATGCATGGTAGCCTTTAGGGCAATGGTACCCTGATTCTGCACGGATCCAGTCTCCATCAACTGTATAACAAGGAGAGCACTGCTGGACTCCCTCGTGCATGAGATCTACGTAGGAAATTAAACCATAGTTTAAAAATGTTGATAACTTGACTTCCAGTTTGGCTTAGAGGAAATAGCTTGTACAAAATGAGTATTTCATTTGGAACATCACCAAAATTGAAGGCTGTGTGGAAAATGTGGGCCAGTTAATGCACTAGCATGACACAGGGTTGGCCTGGAATAATTTCTGATTTCTTTAAACCATAATCACACCAATAGCTTACAAATCTTCCCTTTGGTATTAAAATTAACTTCTCATAATTTATACCCTGAAAACTTTTTACTGAAAAAATGAAAGATGGAAAGCACATAAGTATTTTGAAATTCAACAGTATGAAAGATATTTTCTTCATATGGATGTAAATGCTCTCTCTTTATCACCAAGAAAGTTCTCTCTTTTCTTGCCAAAACTGGAATTTAACTGAAAGTTACTGAGTTCAATCTAAACTTTAAATCAAAGATTTTCTTTGCTTTTTTAATTAACCAATCAGAAAGCCATAAACCATGGCAGAGAGTATTTCTTTCTGTTGTTCCATGCTTGTTGTACTGTGACTGTGCACAACTAAAACCTTTTCAGGTTTAATTTGTCTTTTAAGAACAGAACAAATGACATCAATATTTGACTTTGCAAAGCAGATTTCAGAAGTACTGGTCCCAAACAGGCAGTGAAATGAAGTGGCCAGATGGAAAGAGCACAGTGCTTAACTCTTTTGAACATCAAATCCCCAGTGTGTTCCCAAATACTCTGTCCCATTCACATTAAGTCACTCCTGATTTTCTTTGACATGCTGTAACTACTCTCGAGCCCAATCATAAACAATTCCTGGCTGAGAATAGGAACTGCATTTATAGAACAGACAAAATTGATAAAATGACTTTTTTTTTTCCAGAAATGGAGACAAAAATGCCAGATTTAGGAAGGGATGGAGGCACTTCCCATTAAATTTTAGCCCATGGAAAAACTATATATATATATATATATAAAAAATATAAATAAAAAATATAAAATATTATATAAAATCTATAATCTTTCAAAAGCTGATAATGACATGTATAACTTGGCCTTTACTACAGAAACAAAATTTTACCATCATTGACTCAAGAGCTTTATTCCCCCAAAGTCACTAAACTCACTGGAATGAGGACTCTGCTGCAATATTCTAAAGCATCACTGGTGACCTAGTAGGACAGCCTGAAATCTGTCAACATTACCATTGTGTTTACTTCTACAAAGTGAATCCACAGAGGTAGGAGAGAAATAAACGAACCTGACACCACAGGAGTTTAAGTGACAGTAAAATGAACTTAAAAATCACAGTTTCTATCTTAAATTGTAATTCAGATGAATGTGAGAGAAACATAAACTGTAAACAGCCTCCAAATATTGCAATAACAGCAACCAAGGCACTGGTGGAATCCAACTGCATCTCTATTGTGGGTCAATGAATAAACAGAAATCTACCCAGAAGATACTGCTGATGAGATTATTAGTTGTCTTCCTTATCCTGTCCACCAACTCCACCCTACCAAAAGGGAACTCCTAGTACTGCAGGGACAGCAAGGCCACCAAGGACAGCACTGGCTGATGAGGGACGCTAACTTGACCTCCCTAGACAGAACCTCGCCTTTCCTTTGTGCCCTTGGTCCAACAGACCTAAAAACTGCCCATGAGAAAATCACTGTGCCTCCTATTCCCACAAGAGAATAGCTGTGTGAGGCAGTCTCCATTTCACGTTTGTTTGATTTTTTAATTAGGAATCATCACTACTCTCTATAAAGAGTAGGAGGTAGGGAAATACCCAAGAGATACACTGAATAAATAACACAGCATTTGCTGAAAGATGAAGTTTAATCCAATTTAACCTATAGGTCTACAAATTGTTCTCTTTCAGCCCTGCTTCTCAGATGCTTTTGTTTCCCATTTCTAGAATAATACATACAGAAGCAATGCATCCTGACTGAGAAGCATGTTTATGTATATTTATGTACACACCCCTTCATACCGATAGTTGGAAATAATCCCATCAGTCCAAAAGAGACAGCATTTAGGAGGAAATTTTCAGCATCACAGACATAGATTTAGTTATATACTTTCCATTATCAGCAATGGGATTTGAATTATTCCCTCTGCGCTGAGAATATTTGGCTTCAACTTCAAACAACATAGAAATATATAAGCTTCAATATAATTTATTTTTTCAAAAGGAACTTAGAATGCTGTAAGCCTTTGCTGAGGTATCTGATGCTCCAGTCCCCTCTGTTACACAGTACGATCTGCTGTTTTATTTCACCTGCAATCCTTGCTTTCCTGTAATTTTTTCAGACAAAGAAACAAAATGTCTGCTATATACTGAGTATAAACACAGCTGACTTGTTTTCCCCAAAGTATTGATTTTATGCACTTTTAAAATAACTGTTTTCATTCCGTTATGCATAATCACCTGGGACATTGTTCCTCTACATTTGCAGAAACACAGATGGAATTGCTGATTTGGAACCTTTGGAGAGATCTTACACTATTCTCTAGAATCTAAGCTTCTATTAAAATAAGGTTTCTAACTTCTGGTCGTGAAGATAGCCTGGACAATGTAAATTGATGCATGGTTATCTTGTTGAGTCCACAACCAGACAGACAGACACAATAGCACCAAGGGAGCTGTGAACTTCCCCCACTTATTTTATTGGGTGTTTATTTGTGGCCAGATGCTCCCCTCTGTTGTGCAGAATGGCATTAAATGACTGAAAAAGAGAGAGGAAAAGGAAATGGAAATAAAAAACAACAAAGAGGAGAAAATGAAATCTCAGCAGCCTTCTTCCCTGCGGGTTATAGATGCCCTCCTTTGCCAGTATTAGACTGTTGGAAGATTTGGGGCTGAGCCATGCATACAGCATGTTTTTCTAAAGACACCATATTTTCCAAAAGAATGCCACAGGAAAAGTTAATGATGCTTCCAGCATTGTTTACCTTCCCTTTTTGTCTTTTGCACTTTGTTCACGTGGAGGTCATACAGCCAAGGAAAAACATAAATGTAGTGTGGTTTCAGATGTCAGTGCAAGAATACGGGCTTCCACTCAGAGTTCTCTTGTTTAAAATAGGCAGCCCCACTTTTCCAAGATCTCCTGAGTTAGAATAATGCAAACAAACTAAAAACTTTTCCTTGTTGAGGGTGTGTTTCTCCATAAGACAACTTTTCATGTCGTAAGAAATCAACTGCTGTATGACCAATCCATATTTGTTGTATGTGGAAAGGAAAATAAAAAGCAGCATGTCGGAGCACAAGCAACAGTAACCGTAATGCCTGATACCCAAAACAGGCTGGACAGAAATGGTCCACACCTTTTCAGCATCAAAACCTTGCAATCCTTCCAGCCCTAAGTGCTTCCTGCATCACTCCTGCATGCACCTAACAAAATCCCTCTTCAAAATCTCACAGTTTCCATCAAGGTCAAAGCAAAGGTGGACACAGAAGGGGCAGTACTTGGGAGCAAACAGAACAGCAGGCTGTAGATATGTACAGAAAGACTCTGCATACAGAAGAACTCTGCATATGGCTGCACACCAAACAGTTCTTTGCTGATATAAATTTTTTAGGGAGAGTGACACCAAATGGACATCCTGCCCAGGAGCCTTGGTGTCTTAGTGCTCTTAGCCTCACATTAAGATGCAGTTCCCACTAGTTTTGCTTCATTTTTGGAAATTTGCATGTTTATTGACCAGAAGAAAATTATAATAGACAGACAGCAAATACCATATGGGAAAGCCTAACAACCACAGGAGTAGCTTCCCAGTTGCAGAGTGAAATCAAGATCTGTAATATGACATAAATATGCTTGTGTACATCTCTCTCTATATGCATACATACACACATATATGTAAGTACAGCATTTACCACATTTTCATGTCTTCTTTCTACCAAGTGACATGACTTTGAACTCCTATGTGGCTTAGGGAACAACATGAAAAAATGGTTAATTGTGCCAGGGATCTACACTGCCTTCCTCATGTTATGCACCACAGTTGTAGCCTGCAACTTGGATTTTTATAACAAATATTGGAACTGATATGATAAGAGCAATGAGATCCTATGGACTTAACCAGTTTCCTTCAAGTCAACATGATGCCAACCAGAAGCAAAAGGGAAAAAATAGGGAAACGAGGGAAGAGATATAAGAAAGGCAGTCTTGAAAACAGGAGTACAGTTTTAGAATAAAAGAAGCCTCAAGTAACTAATCACATTTGAAGCACTACAGAAATTCTCAATGGCTGCTGCTTTATGCAGTGATATCTTATCATAGAATCACAGCATCATAGAATGGCCTGGGTTGAAAAGGACCACAGTGATCATCTAATTTCACCTCCCTGTTATGTGCAGGGTCACCAACCACCAGACCAGGCTGCCCAGAGCCACATCCAGCCTGGCTTTGAATGCCTCCAGGGATGGGGCATCCACAACCTCTTTGGGCAACCTGTTCCTGTGATTATGGATAAATTACTATCAAATATACCATCAAGAAAATTCCAATCCTGGCAGAGATGACTCACAAAATGTTACAGTACATCCAGAGACAAATAAAAATCATATGGAAACAACAAAGGATAAAAGGAGTCTATTAGTAAAACCTTACCCAAACTTTGTAACTTCTACTGAAATCGATGCAAATGATTAGTAACTAGTGATCATGCAGAAAAATGAGAGCTGTTGCTAACGTGCAAATTATAATCAGTGAAATAACAAGATGCAGAAAAAATAATTAATTCCCAACTCAGCTGAGAGTCTCATTATCACCGAAGTTTGCTGATGGTTTCGTTCTAAGTGGAATGTCAAAGAACTTGGGCGCATTTAGGATGCTTCTCCTTGGAGTGTATTATGAAGTATGAGACAAGTCTATATATTCTTGGTATATGTCTCAGACCTACTTCAGTAGGTTTGTGAGTGTAATAGAAAACAGCAAGGAACTTTTAGGTTATAATCTTACCAATTTGTGAGATGAATTGTATATGGTATTTTACAAACAGTAAAATCTTACCTTTGAACTTTGTTCAGTAGTCATTATACTGACAATATGCACAGTAGTAACAACACCTCTGGATTTTTTCCTGCTTACCCTTTATAACTGAAAACATTATATAGAGGTGTCAAGTATCCTTTCCTACTTTAACTTATAAATGATTATCATTTTCAAAGTGCAAAGTAAATAACGCAATCCAACTGCACTAAAGGAAGACATTCTGTATGAAAGTTCAGCGTCAGAATCTACCTCAAAATTATGCAGTCTTTAGAATTCTGCAGTATTTTTAACACCAACTAAAGTTCCAGTATAGATTGAATGATGACTTAAAGATGTTAAGACTGGAACACACTTTCCTATGTAGTATATGACTGCAGTCAAACCATATGCATCTCATCCTGCCCCATTTTCACAAGCATTACTACCAGGAGTACTTACATAAAAAAGCATAGGATATTGATCCATAACATCCTTTCAGTGGAGCTCAATTCTCTCAGCATCATAAAGACTTCTTCACTCGAGTCCAAATTAGTACTGTGATTCTATGATTAGTATCAGAATGCTAATAGTAGGTAAAATCTAAAATGTCTATTACAACGAATGCATGCAGCTCTTTATACCATTTTTCTACGGTGTAAAGAATCTTTCTGATTGCAATATCAGTGACTTTAAAACACAGACTCAGACTTTAGGCCTTTTGGTGGTGCCAGCTCACTTGTTTTGTATGTTATGATAGTCCTGGCTATGAGCTCTCTCTCACTAACTGATGCTTTTGATGCTTTGTTCTCTTTTTACTTTAGGATAGAAAAAAACAAATAATGCTGAGTTCTCTTGAATTCTTCTGATGTCTGTCTTCAAAACTCTGCTAACATCCAATTTATGTCATTCTATTTCTTTCTTATGCTGTGAATTCAAAATGAAAGAAGGTAACATAATATCATAAGATCTATGGACGATTGAAATGGCCTTCGGAGTAAACTTCAGAGTTATTCTTAAAACTATCTTGCCTGAGTAGAAACTGAAAAATTGCTTTTCAATAGATAATGCAACTACTCTTCAAATTCTCCCTGGATGAATTTATTACCATAGGGAACACTGTAATGGTAATAAAGTGTATGGTGCCAGTGCCCTAAGAGAAGTTCAGATGGGTTTTGTGAGCATTTGCAAGGCACAATTCAAAACTGTCCTCAAACACTTATGTGCTTTCTCTTGATTAATCCTTTATTATAAAATGTTTACAAAAACTGAAGTTTGTTAATGAGCAAAGCTGACATCTGCTATGCCAACTGACCTGCAGGTTTTATTGTGTCACATAATTCCTCTTAAAATGTTGATGAGGATCCGAAGACTTGTTACATTAGTTAATTAAGGATCTGATTCGATCTTCTGAGCAAAATGCATAGAGGTATACTTAAATCTGATTTAGCTCTGTGTAAATTTCAAATTATTTTATTTCAAGTTCAGACCAATCTTGACAGCTTCACTGTGCGGGGTCCCTACAGGTGGTCAAAACATCACTGCTTGATGCACTACCTCATGTACACACATGATTAACTGCAACTTTCTTTAAGAACCTGAGGTAGCCATCCCATGCCTACCCAGCTCCTACGCTTGCATTTCATGTCTCATCTCTGTAATTCATGATGCAATGGGCATGATTTGTCCACATGTTATTTGAAGTGATGCAGGTGATGCAGGTCTACATTATTGTAGATAAAAATAATGTACTAACAGCATTTTTCACAGATTTCTGTCAAGTAACCAGCACAGTAGCCACATTGCCAGGTATGAATTCTGATGATAATTGTATTTTTTGAGCCTGAGTAAAGAGAAATCTTCTCTTGTTAGGTGCCATAAGCTGTCCATTTGCCTGTGCTTTGGGCAGATTCATGGGAAATAAAGACCTACTTAATGAAGAGTGTCCATTTCACTATTCTCATGAGAGACCTACTATTTGGTCTTCCTTCGTTCTGTGCCTGCTAGACAAGTTATTTGAACTTCATGAGAAGTGGATTGTCTTGTCCTTCCTCATGTTCTGTTTTGTCTATGAGCACTGTTTTTCAGACTCCATTTTCCTGGTTTATTGTTTGCCAACTGAACAACATTCATCATTCCCTTCAATGAACTGCTGATGAAATCTTCTCTTCCTGAGTTACACAAAACACTACTCTGAGCATGCAACAGACCTAATATACCTCCTATTTAGTTTGCTTTTTCAAATACTACTGTGATTGTATTAATCTAAAATGCAAAGTATATATTCACTTTTCTTCTTTACTGAAATGCTGTAATTCTATCTTCTCTTAATGCCAAAGAATTAATAATATAATCATTAAGTTTGGAAAAGACTGCTAAGATCATCTACCAATCATCAACCCATCACCACCTTGCCTACTAACTTAAACTTTTGGGGATTCGGCAAAGGTTACACCATCTCCCTTTTTGGTGCAAACCTATATCCTTTATTTCTGCTTCCTTTCTAAAGCACATCTGAGTTGTTATTAATTTGTAGTTTCTATTTCTCAGGTACATGCAGTTTTAGAGGGAAAATTCACACTGTCCTGTTGTAAAAGCATCTAGGGAAAAGCATTTAGCACTAGGAAGAGTCTATTTTCTTGGACCACCTGTTACAGAGTTTATGATTTCCACTTTCATTAGTTTGTCTAGCTTTTCACCAGCGTTGAGCCTCGAGAGCACTGCTGCTTTCCTTTAGTTTCTCCTTGGAAACATCTAAACATAATCTTTTCATACCTACTCTGCACAAACAGTGACAGGTTAGCTATTTTCTTTGCAAAAATATCAATTTGATCACCTTTTCTGAGCCTTAATGACTTTACCAGACTTGGTTTACTCATCTTGGCTTGTCTGACTAGCCAGAGTGAAACACTGGGGAAATCAAACAGTAACCACAAGCTCTTCTTCAGTGCTTGAGACCTGCTCTTGCACTTCTTCCCTCTACCCCTTCAGACGAGACGTTAGAAAATTACTGTTCATTTACATAACTTTAGCCAGGTACTAATCTTCTTAAGATACTTGTGATATAACTGGAAGGATAGAATACTTTGAAGAAGGCAACTCTGTATTATGGACATTTCAGAGGTCAAAATGTCTTGTTTTCCAGTTCTACTCTTCATATCTTTCATCCAGAAACAATAAATTTTTCCCTGCATCTTCAGATTTTAAGAATCAAATAATCTTCCATCAGTGTAAAAAAAAATCTGTTGGTAGAAGTCACCAGGGGTTGTGCTCTGATGCTTTTAGCACAGTTCAGGTCTTTTTTTTTTTCTCAACATGCTCCAAAGCAAAAATAAAGAATATTCATTTTTGCCTAAAGCCAGGCCTCTAAGAGATACTAATGCCCAGCACTGTGCTACATTATTAACTTACAAACAAACTGAAGAACTCTTTGGCCCAATGTTGGGGGCCAACAGAATCCTGGAAATCATGAAGCCTGGTGGAGAGCTACCATAATGACAAAGGTGTGAGCTACCCAGGTACCTACAGGACCTGCAGCAGATAACTGGGCAGTAGAAACATTGTTCTAGGGTTCCTTGGACAGAAAATATGAAGCATGCCAATCATCAGTGTGTTTGTTTTCTAGAAAACAATCTTGTTGCATAAACTATTTAAGACAACAAGTTCACTTACCAGGAGAAACTATGGAGAAATAGCATGAGTTGATTTATTTCAGCTTGTGAATGATCTTTTCATTTTTTCAAGTAGCACTGAACATAGACTACATGAAGTAAGTAATGGTTACCAATTAACTTGATGATAAACATCAACGGCAGATCATTATTGAGTTGTGTCCCTCATAAGGGATTCCTCCAGAGACTGACACAGTGGCCAGTTTTAGTCTCCTTTAATCAGTATTCTCAAAGTAAATGTGAATGATCCAATGCCTGATAATTTCTGCAGATAGCACAGAGACTGACAGAACGGTTATAAAATATGAAGAAAGGACTTAGTGCTGACAAGTTGCCCAGTGATCAGGACTGAAAGCCCTTCAGAACTACAGATACAGACTGAGAGAATATGACTGGAAAATGGATGAGACAATGCTAAAACCACTGCATCTCAAAACAATGCATGTATTCCAGAGTTCAAAATTAATTCCTAGCATCGTACCTAATCATTCTGCCTTTTGCTACATAGACAAAATGACAGTAAAAAGGAATAACCTTGTTTCCAGCTTTTCTGAAGTATGTTGAAGAGAGCACAGAAAAGTGATTGTGGAGATAGGTAGAAAATAGGTGATAGTGATTAACTCAATTTGCTTCACTTATCAGATTTAAAACTGATTGATGGAAGGAAAATACTGTGTGTGAAAAAGCTCTCTAGTCTGGAAGAGGAAGCTGGAATTTGATACAGAACCCAGAGAAATTAAAGTATGTCTGTTTTTTACAATGAGGTCAACCTCACAATGGGACAAGCTATTAAAGAAACAGAATATTCTTCATTTCTGACATCTCCAAATCAAGAAACCATGCAGATACACAGTTAACATAGGGATAAAAAGCTGAAATTTAGTAAGTTGTGATAGATGTCAAAACAGCTGACAGAAAAATCTTAAATACAACGATGCTCGAACTTTTATACATCCATTCTTTAATGCTTTGAAAACTCCTTGTAATTCATCTTGCTGTAAAATTACACACTCTAATTGGAATGGGTATTCCAGCAGAATGAGACATGACTTCTATTGTCAAAGTCCTAAATATCAGTTCAGTCTTTGAACACAATACCTCTACACTGAGACAAACTCTGATGTGGGGAATAGAAACACATACAAACATCCATATTCTCTATTCTCTTATCCCTTTTTCAGATTGATAGAAACTTAACTATTTAATAAAAGAACTATTTTGAAATGCGAATTGGCTGAAAGATACATATAACCATATATTTAACTGAAATTATCACTTGTCATGTAATTTCTCAAAATAATATTAATAAGAAAACATAATTATCATAATTCCACAGTATGTTTATCATTTCATTTACTTTGTTCATCCTACAGTTTCCTGGAATGAAATACAAGGTCAAATCAAATCAAAGGACATCATCTGTTTGTTCAAAATATCATTATGGAAGAATCAGGAAAAAGCAGCTGTATTGCAAGTCACCTTTCCAGATCTCACAAGCAAACTGTTAATGGAGAAAGTCACTCCTTTGCAGTGCATTACAGGACCAAGGTCATTTGGGATACCTTAAGGCCTCAACGGATGCCCTCAAGACAGAAGAACAGCTTGATTAGTCCCAATAACCTCCTGCCCTTGCTAAGGGACTGATGTAAAGACAAGTTTCCCAGCAGGCTGCTAACTTGCTGTTCACACTTTTTAGATGAACAGTTCTGCAGGTTAGAGTGCTTGAGATTGATCTGAAGCACCAACTGATGATTGGAATTATCACAAGCATCATTACAATTACATTGATAATCACAACTTTAAATGCAAAGACTGAGTTTTTGTCAAGAATCATGTCTGCTAAAGAATGTAATTAAAAGTTATTGTGCAAAATTTATCTTGTAGTCCTTGACAGCTGTAAAGAGGTAATAGGAATGTATTGGCAGGAAGTAAGCTGGCTCTCTCTTTAGAGTGCAAACAGACTAAAACCAAGCACACACATCCGTGAATTTTCTCTATACAGTGTCCTCCATGATGCTCCCAAAAGAGAAAGAGGTTTGACCTGTTAAAACATAACCAGCTGACTACAATAAACAAATTACATACATGATATAAAATGTGGGAAACCCAATGTGGCTTCCTTCTATATCTTTACACGTTTGAGAAGTAAGACATTAGAACCCTACAGAACCCTCCACTGTCTCAACTAGAGGTTACATTTATCTTCCAGAGTGAAGGCATCTAAAAAAATACAGTGAAATGGAGAAGGAAAAGAAAAAAATCTCTAGGTTGTGACCCTTTCTTCTACACTGAAGAAGGTTCTGTTTGGTTTCAACTCTTCCTTTCTATCAGGTAACTTTCCTCTATTTGTCAATAACAGATTCTGCACTTTCAAATCAGAATCTAACCCTACAATGGATGCCATAGGTAGATGGAAAGTTCTAGGAAATATAGATTACAGGTGTGCAGAGATGTAATTCTGTGATGAAATGGATTTAAAACATATGGTCCAAGTCTTATACCACTTCTACACTGTCTTAATCAAGTTGATTTAGCTTGAACCTTTCATATCAGTTTTACACTAGCGTAATTAGATTGATTCCAGTGGTAATTCTTATTGACACCTAAATAAGAAATCAAGTCTACAGATTATTTTTCATGACTCTAATACATTATGCAAGGATCCAGTAAGACTTCCAGTTCTGCGTGTTTTTATGTGTATACAGGACACATACAGACGATTTAAATGATTATAAAAGTGACAAGAAGTGATGCCATTTATTTTTTTCACCGTCTTGAAAGGACATTTGGACTGCTTAGTGCAGTCGCATCAGAGTAAAACACGATCTCTACTTGTGAGAAACTTCAATTAGTTATTCTTTTATTTCAGGTACTGTAGCCACTAAAGCAACTTAACTTTAATTCCATCTGACTTCAATTGTGTTCAAATTATAGTAAAAAGGAAGAAGACAACAAGCTGTAAATATGAAAAGAGACAGAAAATCATTGAGAATCATGCCTTTATGAATATTTGATGAAGAAAGGTTAGATCTACTGCTGGTAAATTACAAGAAATTATGTCCATCATGTGACTCTGTCAGCAAAGGTTAATACAAATGGGTTTGGATTTAGTTGAGATGACAACGAGGATTAAAAAAGATTTGTCCTGTCTTCACTGCAATTAGTTTTTCTCCTATTATTATTGTAACAGAGTTTATCGTTAGGATTATGGTAACAGAAATACTGCTCAATGAAATCATTTTGTTTTTCATAATACTGTGGCAGTTTTGCAATAAAATTTTCATCTCTACTAATCTAGCCCTTCATTGTGCATTTGCTGATGTAGAAATACAATCATTAACGCATTTCCTGCTGCAATGCCTCATTTTGTCTGACTGTCACAGAGCTCCCAGGCTGCCCAGCACTGCTCCCATGATGGCACAGGATGATGCTCAGGTGTGATGTCACACGAGGTCTTCTGGACACAATTAATGACATCTGAGCTCATGCATGGTAATGGAAAGTGGGAATATCTCAAAGTTACTGCACATATGTAATAAACACAGCTGTAAAAGGTAGATGTCCTGTAAAATCACACTGTCCCTCTCACATTGTCACTGCTTCAGTAGAAAGCTAAAGTAGATTTAAATCTTGAAAATATCTTCCATTGTAGGAATTTATATGTAAACTAATACCAACATGCCTATGCATAAGAAATAAGGTTATGTGAAGTCAGGTTTTCTTCAATGTGCATTTTAAATTTTAACTTCTAGGTTCAAATGGTACTTCTGCATTTGTGCTGACAAATTATAGATAAATTTGCTATCTTGGAATCCATGTTTTCTTTACCTGCTTTTGAGTTTGAATGCACAATTAAGAGCAGCAGAATTTTAATCCAGGCACTTTTTATTTTCATACCAAGCTGTGTAATCTCATCAGATAAATACACAAGTTAAAACTCCAGAAGCACACAGTGTATTAGCAGGGGTATCCAGATTTGATGAATCGCTAGGAAGTATTAAGAGTGACTGGCAGCTGACTAATTGGAATTGGCACGCGCAGCGCAAGCTGATGGCAAGCAGTCAGACTTTGGAGGTGTCCACTGAGAGTTACTTCTGCAGTTACATATACTTCTTCCACACTTAAAGCCATGTGAAAGAAGGAAATTTAACACATCAGGAAGCTTGCTAGATTATCAGAACATCTAATCAATACCATTGACAATAATTCTGTCTAAAAGCATTGGGGCGACCCTAAGTAATATACGGGAACAGGCGTTCAGGACCTTTGCCAATAGATTACCTTTGACCCAGCATTTCCACTGCATGCCCAAGAGGAAACTTGGTTTCCTTCCCTGCGCTTTTCCACCTAGAGGCTTTCCAGCTGCCTAGTTTAATAAAATGCACCCTTCACTGTAGCTTTGACCCAGCTTTAAAAAAAAAAAAAAAGAAGAAAAACATAAAAGGTAAAAGCCCACCCCCAGAACCCCACCAGTGCCACCGGCGCTGAGGCAAGAGAAGCTCTGCCCTGGGTCACGGCTGCTACCCTGCTGCAGCCATCTTATCAGTTGCAGAGATCGGACTTGTGTAAATCTCAGCACTCTGCTCAGCACCGCAGGACTCAGTGGGATACAAATGGCTTCTTCGTGTACCAGGCTTGCTCACAGAGACTTGAGTTACCTGCGGAGCAACTTTCCCGCTATCTGACATACACCTGGTGGTCCTGAAAGACATCACGACAAATTTCCACTCGCCAGATTTAACGCTCTAAAAAGCACCCAGATTTTATTGCTCAAGTTGAAGCTAACTCTGAAAGACAGAAGACAGGGATGCGTATGTCTCAAAATAACGCAGGTAGCATTAGGGAAATGAAGTGCAATGGAAAAAACATTAAACTCATAGTATATGCAACATATCAAGTGTGACTTTTGTTCCCATGTAACGGTAATGGCCATCTATCTTGAAAAAAATAATAAAAAATCAACCTGTTCTGAAAAGAAACATCCCAGAGCACGAATGCACTACACAGGAGTCACAGATCAGAATACAAACTTTTACACATGCGGCTGCTATAAAAACCATAAAGGAGAACAACAAGGAGAGTCAGAGCTATTAGCTAAAATATGCACATATCCCCTAGAAGAAGAATCACATCTCACAGGGCAAGGAAAATGATTTTGTCATGTTATCACCGACTTGATTGTGTGTTTAGCCACGGGACCAGCCTGCCCGTGAGAATCCTTCTTCTCTGTGCCACTGCAAGGCAATCCACAGAGCACAGGTTATCTTAGGGACGTGAACGTTATTCTACAACCAGTCACTGAATTCTGTGAGTTTAAAATAAAAATGTGAATATTGTTTCACGATCGCCAAAGTGCCTGCTTTTCAAAGACAACCAAATCAGCCCCCAGAGCCACAGCACTTTAAGTTAAAAAACACACTTTTCGCGGTGATATCAAAGTTGAAAAGAAAATTTGAGGCCTTCAGTTTTAAAGACAACATAAAGAGATCAGAGATTTTGCCTGCAAAGAAATTAATTAATGGCTGATCAGTGCAAGTAACCTTAAACAGTAGGCATACTGTCACAAACTATCACAGGTAGGAATCACAGACAGCTTTCATGAAGCTAGAGCACTGTGGCATGCAAGAGAAATCAGAGTTGGACACTGCTTGCAAATTTGATACCGCATTTTTGGAATGACCATGTAAGTAATTTCTGCTGTAAAATCATAGAATCATTACAGATGGAAAGACTACTAAGATCACATAGTCCAACCAGCAACCCACGCCGATGACTGCTCTAGAGCACATCCCTCAGTGTGACACCTGTCCTTCTCTTGGACAACTCCAGGGCGATAATCCCACCACCCCCTGGGCAGCCTCTGCTCCCTGCCTTATTTGAGATGAAACTGTTCCCAGAGTTTCTATGCAGACCCCTGTGCACCCTGTAATAACATCAACAGATTTAATTAAATGTTGGTGGAAAAAAGAACCATAAAGGTCTTTAGCTGCACTTATGATTCGCTCTGCTTTACGTCAGCAGTATCCTTTGCATATTATTGTAATTTGTATTATCTTAGGGGGCTCATTCAGTTATTACTGCTCCCTCTTCTTCGTTGGCATAGGATGAAGCCCTAAAAGAATGAGCTTCCAAAAGGCACTTAGCTGGACTCCCTGACCTTTTGGCTACCTCTTCTGGCCTCTGACCATGCTTGGTTCCATCTTCATTCACTTCCTTCTTTACCAACCTCCCGCAGTTCCTTATTACAGCTTTAGTACACCAGTCACTCTGCTTTGCCCAGAACATGAGCCTTAATATTGTATTCTACAGGATTGCCCAGATTCCTTTACTAAAAGTGCCGAGGCCTCACACACATCTGAAACAACAATTTTTGTGGTTTTGTTTTTCATTAGTTTTGTTTATATTCAGCTTGTTTTACCAAATTGAGACTATAAATTCTCAATTTGAGAGAAAAGTGAGAGGCAGACACTGCTGCTTGTGTTGGGACTTATTTTCTTCTCCTTATGGTGTTATTAGTAATTAATGCTTCTAGGTACAGAAAACACATAGCATGACAAGCATTACACATCAAATTGTTTGTTAGCTTTTCTGGGCACGTATGTTATCTTGTATGATTAAACCAGTTCAGTTGTTACTGATTTGGACAATACTTGCCATTTTTACCTACCTACCTCATCAGCCATCATTTGCCTACCTACAATATTAAGACCAGAACTTGTCCAAAATATGCGGAAGGCATTTATGCCTCCTTTCCCCAAGCTCCAAACTGATAGGAAATAACAAAAAGAATTTATGGTGGAATTTTAAATTTTCTTTTTTTAATAATAGGATTGCTGTTCTTTTCTGCTTAGTAAAAGAGTTTATTTTGAATCTGTTTCATTCAGCACTTTACTCTCACCAAGGAGTACGGATTGGGAACGT
Source organism: Meleagris gallopavo (assembly GCF_905368555.1). Lineage (NCBI taxonomy): Eukaryota > Metazoa > Chordata > Aves > Galliformes > Phasianidae > Meleagris > Meleagris gallopavo. Next base: position 4,109,392 of record NC_139416.1, read on the forward strand.
GACATACTTTGAGCTTATGCTGATCAGACACCCCGGCTAAATTGATGAAATGACTGAAGAAGTCTTACATGCAAACAGCAATGTCTTGCAAGACACAAAATAGCTGGCAAGCAGATCACTGTCTTGGTAAATCTACTCTCTTTTACAGAGGCTTGATGATAGTAAATGGTAAGTGACACTATGCACTCAGGAGTTAATAGCTTCATAATGATCAGTGAGTGAATTTGCTGTTTGGGAATAAAAGGAAAACATCACAGCACCAACTTCATCAAAATACATGTTGTGCTGAAGAATGGTGTAATTTTAATAAAGAAGTTAAACTGATACGTGAGAGTCTTCCAAAGCAGGATGGTCAAATTAACCCCCACGATGATATTGCTAATACAGAAAAAGAAACAATGTGAAATCACCTGCAGCAAGCTTATTTAAGTGACGTTGTCTAAAATAGCTTTAATAAGATATACAAGATATGCTTGTTTAGAATACTACATATACTCAGGTCGTGAATATTCAAGTGGGACTATGGAGGTGCAGAAAGGGGTTAATTTTGTTCAGATTAACCACACAGTTATTATTTGAAGACACAACTGTAAGCAGATTAACTGCAGTTCAGATGGCTATCATGCAGAAAGGTGGCAACGTGTAGATTTTCCTCAGAAGCTGTACAGAAAAGTTGCCTACACAATTCCTAAAAATGCGTTCAGACTCCTGGTCATGCAGTCTCTTAAAAGCTGTTACTTCTTTTCCTCTTTAAAAGTACTGAAAACACAACTGCAGAAACATTTTTTGATGGAAAGGTGGAGATCAAAATGAAATCAAGACATTTTACCTAGCCATATATTACTATCTTACGTACCGTGAACCTCAATAAGGCTGTTAACTCAACGCCCCCCCAAATTTTTATACTGTTTCTGGCTCAACAAAGTCAATAAATATGCATTCATCTTCAGACACGCCTCTCAACAGAACTACTGGTTCTCTTACAGAGAGATCCATACAGCCTGCATTAGTAGCAATCTGTGGAGTGAAACATATATGTAATATGGGGATGAATGTATACAAAGAATGATTCATGACTTCCCTAGAAAGATGCTAGGAGCTTTAAATCCTGCCTAAAATCAATAAATTTATTCACCACAACAGAAACAGCTAAGAATCTATGTAGGTTATTAGATATGGATTTTTCAGAAATAAAATTAACTCATTTCAATAAGACGAGGTGAGAACAGTGGTTTCAATTGTGTGAAGGAATAGACCAAGTGTTATTCTACAGATCAGCTGGCTTTATCTGTGGCTGTCAGAAGAACTCAAGAGTTTGATAGCATCTGGGGGTTACATTCATCTCTCGGAACTGGTCATGTGTGGCTTTGTATTTGATAAACAAGAAGAAACCAGGCAACCATACATTAGTATTAGTATTTCAAGCACTTCCTCTAAAACCCTCTAATGCCGGATGCATGAGTTTGATACAGCTTGCAATACCATGACATGCTGACAATGAGCTTTTTCTCAGCAATCTTCCATTAGCTTCAGTGCTTAATTTCCTGTGTAAATGTATACTGTGCACTTTGCTAAGAGTATATACTCTTCCCAAATATATATCCAAGTATATACTCTTTGGAAAGAGTATATGCAAGCCACATTATATGAAAATTAGTGAAGGTAATGTAAATAACATGGATAAGCCATATTATACCAGACTTCTTTCACATAACTAATGTTTGGGGAGAAAAAAAAACAACAATTTTTATGACTCATATTAAACAAATCTGTTCAGAACTGAACCTAGCAGATCTCCTATTCTAGGTCCACGGAGCATGGAATCTTGACTGACATAAAGTGTGAACTGGCTGGCTCTTAATAGTGATTATCACATTCATGCTGTAGTCTATGCAGATGTGATATAGAATTACTATTATTTTAATCTTTCAAATATGAAAACTTTAAAGTGCTACTTAAAAATTGGCATGAATATGGCTATACATCACTATTATGCTCCTGTAAGACTAATGATTTAATTGCATATACCTACATTCAACTTACTTAAGACAATGAACAACCAAACGTTCTGTGCAAGATTTGTCTTGGTTACATAGGCACTTACAAACAAGCACTGTAGGAAAAAAGATCATCCCAAGTAGAATGGACACTTAGAAAGATAAAAATCTGTCTGGATGACTGGGCGACCAGTGGGTAGTGGTTAGTGGCTAGTGCTTGCCCTGCATTCCTGCAAACAAGCAAAATACCACAAAATTCTATATTAGGAGTAACCTGGGACAGGCACACTTATCCTTCTTGCGGATGACACCAAACTGGAGGTGAAAAGAGGGAGCTAGTCAATATACTTAAGGGTAGGACAGCCATACAAGAAGGACTGGAGGAATGGGTCAACAGGAACCTCATGGGATTCAATATAGGAAAAGAAGAGCGGGAAGAAATAAAGATGTAGTTGAGGCTGTGGTGTAGTTCTGCTGAAAATGTAGCCAAGCACAGCAGGAGGACAACACAGAAGAGACTAACTGAAAAGAGAGATTCTGACCAGATATAAGAAAATACTCTCTTTCCATGAGGACAGCCAAGTGGAGGAACAGGTTGTTGAGAGAAATTGCGCAGTCTCCGTCCTTGGGGGTTTTTGAACTCTGCCCACTGAAAACCCTGCACGATCTGATCCAACCTCACTGATGACAATGCTTTAAGCAAGAATCTGGCACAGTAAACTCTTGAAGTCCATTCCAATCTCATTTATCCTATAAACCCAAGAAGTGAAGTTTATGAGTTCATATCATTAAATATATGCTTCCATAATAACAGACAACTGGAATTTTCTTATGTTGCACTAAATTTGCTGGCTTAATTCCAACTTCCCAAAGCAGGATGTGCAAGAAAGAAGAAAACCCAAAACCCAAACCTTTATTGACATAAACCAAGACAGAGTGGCTTCAGGTTTCCCAAGTATTAACATTATAATTAGGAAACAAGAGTTTTTGTTCCAGCTCTGGGTTTCTCACAACATCCTGCCTTAACAGGATCTCTTGGAATTTGTGACTACTTTAGGCACAAATTGTTCTTCCAAAGAGATGTTGACTTTTGTGGTCTATTAAGCAAGCAATACAAAATCGTACAGTGACGCAAGTGCTTCAGGCTAAGCTGTACATAAATCAGCTTCTTCACCCAAGGGATTTTGTAAAAGTATAGACGAGATTAAAAGTAAACTTCTGCATTTTAGCAATAAGTGGCCAGGAAACAAAGGAAATTCATACAAGTTTGCTCTTGCTGCATCTTCAGGTGAAAATATATCTGCCCAGCTATAAAGAGATGGCACAATTCTAAGGGGAAAAGTACAGTTAGTCCCATCTTTTGGATAGAATGAAAATCAACATGCATTCTCATGCCTTTGGATCCTTTTTCCAGAGTCTCGATCTGCCATTAATGAAAGGCTACAGGATTAGCTCTTAAAAAGTCGTAAGAAATGTATGCTTCTGGAAAGAAAAGGACAGAACCCCCATGTGTGCATCAGCAACCACAGCAAGGACCATTTTAGCTTGCTATAGCCTCCAAGAAATCCTAGTGGGAAGATACCTGGACTCAGATGGAGCGTAAACAAATGAAATTAAAAAGAATTTTCCACAAGACAATGCTTTACAGAAGAGAAATTCTACAGAGTCTTTTGTTTATTTACTTCTAAATTTACTATTGTGTATGTTTTTCCCTCACTGGTATGGAATGAACTACCACGTTATTTGCACCAAGTTCAGCAGTAATATAAGCAGATGCAAACAAAAGCCTATTCACATCAATAAAAATTCTGACTTAATCCAATTTGAAGAAAAGATTTCTATGTCATTTTTTAGCTAACACATTTGATACAAGGATAGTCAAAGTTGGAAATCAAGGAAACACTGGAAGTCAAGGAATGGGTGGACATGGAATGTTTATTTTAGGATAGTTCCACTCCACTCTGCAGCATTCCACCTGGAAATTAATCTGGAAATTGCTAGTACTGAGAGCAGCCAGGGGCCCAGCATAGGATTACTTCCCAAGTACTTACCCTGGTTCTTAAAATTACTGTGATCCCCATTTATTAAGTTATCTCGTATGTATTTACACTAAATATGCTTAAAAAAAAAGTTCCACGTAGCTTTGGTTTATTTTTTTTCAAACATACATAATGAGACAACTTTCAGCTTGTCCATGAAAGACCAGGACATCTTGCTTAGTGAAATCCTTTAGTATACTCCAGTCAGAAAAGCTGTAAACTGGCAAGATATTATACACAGAAACGTCAACTTCAAAAATAAGTCCTTTCCAGTGGGAGCTCACACTCAGTTTGACAATTTGGGAAATTTTATTTGTAGATTTTAATTGTTCAACTGATCTCTGCCTAAATTCAATAATCAAAATAGTCACCAAGCCTCTGACAACTGCAATGAGATATGAGTAATGTGTGTTGAAGTTAACTCTTGCAGGATTCAAAAGGGAAAGAAGGAATTTCTTTTTACAGTCTTTGACAACTAGAAGTTTTTCTATAGAACAAAAATAACTCTGCTTATAATGTAACTTCCATGTTCCAGCTCCTATTCCTCCCAGCTCAAAGCACTTTATAACACTGGTCCAAATAGTTCATGCTTTATGCTTGGAAGCACTTTCATTAACTATTTATGTAGGTACAGAAAACAAGATTTGGTCCATGATAAATAATAAATCTTCACTAGATTTAGCTGGGATCTTTTCAATGAAACATGTTTTCCCCAGAAAATCCTAATTTATTGAAGCCATAAAAGTTAGTGGAAAAGGTCAGTTTCAACTTATTAAACATTTCAAAGATTTTTTTGGAAAGACATTTCCAAATTTAAAAAAAAAAAAATCATTTTAATATATTCAGAAGAAGTAACATCCATTTGGAAATTTCATCTGAATATATACCAAAAACCCCACAGAACTCCAATATGTTTTGGGAACAGAAGACACATTCACAAGCCTGTGCTCAAGTGTCTTTAGAGCTGGAGATTGCTGTAAGTTTTCAGAGTTTGACTTTTTCTCCTTGATATTTTTCCTGAGACTCACACCTGCCCTTTACATTGACACTGACTACTTCTATTTACGTTTTGTTGCAGAGATATATATGAACTATTTCAGATGACAAAGTAATTGCATTTTAGAAGAGTGAGAAACGAAACCACTCTGTTTTCTGACAATATGCTGAAGCTGCCTTGTTCCTTACTTCCACAAATAAAAGCTAATAAAGTCTAACTCATAATTCAATGCTGCCATGCAGTTCCTATAAGCATCCCTGAGCAAGACACCGAACTGATGTATATAGAATAAGTGCGTGATCTTGCAAAACTGGATCAAAACAAGGTCCTCAGTAATATTCAGCTGCAGTTAATTTAAAGCCATAGAGGGTATGACTATGTAAAGTAAATTTACAGTACTGCATTGTAATTTACAAATATTGAGTTCAATCAGCTCATCTGTAGATGAAGAAAGATGGGCTTTTCTCTCAACATTTCAATTACTGCTAAAGGATTGGACAAAGCCCACTCTGGCTCAGTATTTACTCTGTTCTCTAATCACAGAAAGTGCTTAGAACCAAGAAAAAGGAGTAGACCAAAGCTAAGCAAAAAATCCAAGCTAGAAATGGAACAGAAAGAATACTTCCAGTTGCCAAGACTGCTAATTGAGAAAGTTCTATCAAGCAAAGGAACAACACCCCACCTTGATCTGATGCTAAAAACTTTAGCAGTCTGCTTTCCTAGTCATTCAATCTTCCATGGACCTGTCAGCAAGCATTTATGTTCTGCTATGCTTCCCCACAGAAGACAGAATTCATTCCCAGGCCTATGCTGAGACAAATCCTTCAGGATATTACCAGATTCCCAGACCCAAAGTGAAGAAGCTAATGGAGTTAAACAGATTCACCATTTTGGACCAGAAGGGAGAAAAATGAGATGATTCATGCAACTGTGTAGTCCTGTCTACTCTGTTCCGTACAATTCCAGAATTTGGCAAGTTCTTGAATACAATAAATAACATATTAATGTTAAAAACATTTCGATTACACACACTAACAAGCAGGAGAAGCTATTATTTGCAAATAAATGTAACCTACAAAAAAATAAAAATGCATGAATGCTCTCTGAGGTGGCTTTAAGAACAAGGCCCTAAAGAACTTTGTTATTTAATTTTAGCATTTATGAAGTTAGAAATAACATGAAGCATACAAAACTACCATGCTTAGGTACCTCAAAAGCTGAGTCAGCACTTACTGCTGCCATCAAAGATCCTGAAAAATGATCAGAACACAGCCATTTGTCCTTTAGATGCTGTTTTGGTACTAGCTCGTTTAACAGGGTACAAGGAACCCAACAAAATCAGTTTCTCTGCCAAGGTAAAGCTGAGGGTTTGGCTTAAATTAACAGTGCATGCCAGCAGATATATAAACTTAACTAAACACAAAAGTCTCAGTTGAACTAGAATTTTAAAACAGTCCAAGTGGATTTTTCATATATATATATATATATATATTTATATATAAAAGGGAGAAAAAAGTAGCTATTTTGTCACGGGGGGGGGGGTAGGAGGTGGGCTCTGAGACCTCCCTTCACAATGGCAACAAAGAACCTGCTGGCATTCACCAAGAGACCACCCACAGAACATACAGTACGTTGGAAATGTCAAGAAAGAGCTGTGTGTGAAAATAAAGACTATGCACCCTATTTCCTATGAAACACTTCAATATGGCATGCATAATGTTTTAAATTTTCCACTGACATACTGGCAGTTACTCTGGACCAATCTGGATTGTCACTCAAATGTCAAGACAGATGGAGAAAATACAGGGCTAGGATTTTTCCTTTGCTTTAGACTTACCCATATTTTTACTGTCAGTCCCCACCCTCCCTCTTGCTACTAATAGCAGCCCCTATGATTCTGAGAGGTGGCAGGAGCATTTCTAAGACCACTACTCAGCCTACTCAGATTCCCATTCCCAACATGGGAACTCATTTCTAGAATTCTAAAATAAGGTGCTCCATGCCTCGTTGCCATCACACTGTGTAGGGAAGGGATTCTGCCCTATAAAAAGACAGCAAACAGCTAATAAACAAGACATGCAGGCAGCTACACTTGTGTAGAAAGAGAGCCCAAGTCTTGAGTGGTCTGAATGGTGCCGACTGAATTATTTTCCTGAGAAAAGTCTTCAGAGAGGTCGTGGTGTGATGCTTTTATCAGATACACACATATATTAATACTAGGTCATGCAGCAAACTCCCCTAGGTGAGGCTGCAAGTTACAAATACAACATCATATCAGAGCAAAGTCCTACTCTGCACTATTTTTTCAGGATGGGAAAAACAAAATACAGAAGCGTGGCAATGAAATACACAAGTCACCAGTGTTAATTTTCTGCTCTGACTTCAAGCTTCTCGAAAGTAACATACAAATGCAAAACACCACTTTCTAACATTCCCTGGTAAGCAGCTGCTTTATGAATATCTAGAAGAAAACCTTTATGCTTGGTCACACCACCAGCAGGAGACAACTGGCTTTTCTCATGTAATACAGGGAATTGCAGCCAGTGCTTCATTAAAACACAAGACACTTTGGCAGACATGGATGCTGAACACTGCTTACCGTTCACATCTGTGGGTAAATGACAGCAGCCTGAAACTGTTGCCTTCCACTAAAGAGCAAGTACATGATCCAGTGCAGCTAATCAATAAGATAATGGAATGAATCAATAGCAAAGATTTTTAGGAGGTCTTAATTAAACAAACACTTGCAGATACAAATGATGTCTTCAATCTATTGATGGTAACAGGGTGAAGGGTTAAACACGAACAAAACCATCAAGTTTATTTTACCAGCATGTATTTCTCTAAAGTACCATATAGCTTCTTAGCCTTTGCACTGGTCCATCACTGCATCCCTATTCATTTTTACCACCATGTCGCACAGGCATATTAGCCTATAACAAAGCAAAAAATAAAAACAAAAACAATCCCTGAGGAATTCAAGATGTGATGACAAAGTAGATAAAAGTCACTGCTACCCAATGTTATTTCTTCTCTGTTAAGGGTGCGACTACCTAGACAGAAGTGCTAACAAAGTCACTTTCCAGCTGCAAGGTGTACAATTAGAATAATTAAAGAACACCTAAATTGATGGACCCATTAACGCAGGAGATCTCCAGCAGACCTTCTGCACAAACACAGCAAGTCAATATTTTTGATTCCCCCAATGGTTCTGTGCTAGGCACTGTTTTAAAGAGACATCAATCTATGATGTCAGCATTTATCTAATGAAGCTTCAAAAATCAATGTCAAGATGGCTTGCTACATGCATGCACCCAATTTGTCTGTTCTCCAAGGGACGCTAGATAAAACAAAAGCAGTGAAAACTGACTGTGACCACTCTACCTGACCTTGAAGATGTTAATGACAGGACAGAAACTTCACCTGGCTGATGGCACAACGAAAGGTTTCCAAAGACAACAGGCATTCCGATGCCTATTATGCACGATCATACAAAACAATAGGTACTACAAAAAGAACATTATTTAATGTAAGGCCCTCTGAAAGTGCCTTTGTCAGCCTTACAGTGCAATGACAAAATAAACAGGTGGTTGGTTTTTTAAAAATACAGTAATCAGGATTCTTAAGGATAACAAGATTACCTTAGCTATTAATATAATTCTTTCTCCCTCTGCCAATAGTGTTTGCCTTGGCAGCATTCTCATCTACACCCGACAGCCAGCATGCTCAATCCCTTCCCCAGCTATTAGCGAGAATAGCCACTTAGCTTTGCTGAAGCTGTACATTCTTTTAGCTATTTTCTTGTTAGCATTTAAGACTCAACTCATCCTCACTATTCTGTCCACGAGATTCCCTGGAAGTGATGTTTTGACACCATATCAGACAGAGAGCGGAGGGGCTAAGTTAGCTTCGTTCTCTCTCTCGTGTTTGAATAACAAACTGGTCTCTGGCTGCTCTGAGGTAGGGCTGCCTGGGTTTGTAACTGGAGGTGACAGGTACTCGCTAGCAGATGGGCTGTCTTGTAATCTTTTTCTTTATTCACAGCAACTCTGTCTCTTCCTTCTGTTCAGACTATTTACTCTTGTTGGTAGCATGTAAACAGTTAGGTATGCCTTAGACAGTTCAAAGATGTGTTACGTGGGTGAATTAGTTGATGCAGGATGCCTGTCTGCCTCCATTCAGATGTGTCTCACAGTTCCTAGTGCAGGTTTCTGCCCAATTAGCTGGCGATGCCGGCGCCCAGCCCGAGCTCCTAGCACAGGAGGAAACATCCTCAGAATTCAGGCCTTGTGTCCTTGTGGAGCAGGAAGCTGAGCATCGGTGGGAAGGTGCTGTGCCCCTCACTGCAAACCACAGCATCCCACGCACTGAGCAGACTTGTGAACACTGAGCCTCACTTATCAAAATACGAGGTAGCATAAAGCACGTAAGGTAGCTCCCCATGAGCTTTGTGTCTTAGTGCTACACCAGAGAAATCAATTTTTTTTCCCATATAAAAATTACACAGAAAAATTTCCTTAAATTCATGCATTCGGTAGGAACTAGGACAGCAGTGACATACAGGACAGCTTCTGACAAATAATGATATCTCCCACCAAGTACAGTAATATTTCATACAGGCATTTTTTCCCTGTCTGTTGTCAAAGCACTGCTGATTTGCCTTTACTGCCAGCTAACATTTTCTATCTGATGCAGTCACATGAGGACTGAATTTGATTGCTGATATTTTGGCAAACGTAGATGGGTTTTGTATTTTAATACTAACAACGCTCAATTTGGCTCCTTTTGGGAAAACTAGTTCCCTTTGGACCATAAATGTACGCTCTTGCATGTTTATGAAATATTTTATTATTATTATTATTATTATTTTATTCTCCTTAATGCAAAGTGGAATTTTCAAAATTGCCCAAGCGCTTTTGGAGCAAAGCCTCATTAACCTTCTTAGGGATTCTGTATTTTACTGTATTTTATCTACTGCTTTTTTTTTTTTTTTTAAATGCAACTCACCTTTCAAAAAGTAGCATAATATATAAATTTTAGAAACTATCATTCAGTTCATCCAGGAGATGTTAACCATAGGTATCTAATTCTATAACCATTATGCTAACACAGCATTTGCTGCAGAAAATGCACTAGCAGTCCAATCAATAATAATTCAGCAGCTCACATTTTGGTGGCAAAAGAAGAAATTTTCCTACTCTTTACACCAACTACTTTACTCTAATTTTTCCTAAGGTGATGTGAAATAGTTGCAGAAGGTATTTTGCATTATTCATCCATTTCTAGCAATTGTTCAAGATGAAATTTGCCCCTAAGGCCTCATTTAACAAAAGTATGCAGGCAGCAACATATCAGGATCCTAAACACTGATGTGAACTTCAGCCTGAGCAACTATATATCTTATTAAAAAATAGGTCACCGCTGACAACATAGCATCCCTAATATTGTGCTAGAATATTCATTAATAGCTCAGAACGCCTCCAAAAATAACTAACTAGTCTTTGGGAAGCATTAAGGTACCCCTTCATGATCTCCCAAGAGCTGTCTGGTCTCAGTCGTGCTTGGGACATCTTTGTAAAGCAAATCTGGACTTAAAATATTAAGCTGCTGCAATTTTAATAGGTGTGATTCATATTCTTGTTGTAAGGTTTGAATTGAAACTCCAGCCAGACTCACCATGTCTGCTATGGTCTTCGGAAGCACGTTATAAAGGCAATCTAAAATCAATACCAAGAAACAATTACAGCATCTGAATACCATTTGGGTGAAATAAGCTGATGGTGGTGATGCAACCAGCAGATGTATGTCAATACTTGCAACAAAGTACTGTACAGCACTTGCACAAAGAGGGGTTGAGTAAATATCAATAAAGCAACTCCTATTACAAAGAGCAAAAATGATAAAATCAATATCATAAAATAAAAAAGTTAGCACATGGATGAACTCTGGGGTCTGGACAGTGCTGTGTTTGGAGTGCTCCTACACTCCTGGTCCCTGGGTACCAGTAAGGAAACAGTGGTTGGGTTTGTCCAGTGCTCTGATTCAAAGAAACCAAATGCACAACGTTGCACCACACAACCAAAGCAAATGATACTACAGAAATTGATACAGGAAAAAAAAAAAAAAAAAAAGTGTTTATGCTGTTCAGCAGGGGAAAGCACATATCTACTGCACCTGCTGGTCCTGCACATTGTCAAGGAGACCTCTAATAGTCCAAAATGTGCTGTCTGCTGCCAGCACTGCCTGGTTAATTGGAAGACGCTAAAGGACTTCCCATTTGTCCGTGAAAAAGGATAAATTAAGAAGAAATAATCTTGCCAAAAATTCATATGAAAACATCAAATCTCAGCAAATTCTTAAAAAAACAAAACAAAACCAAACAGCAATTAAATGGGTAAAACTGTGAGTGACAGCCCATCTGCAAGATTCTGTCTGTGGTCCTGACCAGCATTTGAAAATAGGGCTGTTTAGCCTTTCGAGCACCTGAAGTTGGTTCTGCTGTTTGCATTTCATAGAAAATACTTTTGAAAGTAAACAAGAACCTTTAGTGAATTATTTAGCATACAAATAAACCAGCAAAGGAGGCTAAGTAGGCCAGTATGAACTAACTGGATTGAAATATTCATCTGTAAATAACTTTTCAATCTGCTGCTTTCACGTACAAATACTACATGGAACATTAGACACAACTAGCTTCTAGGGATATTTAGGCTCACTGGAGAGCAATTTTTATGTCTACTGGCATCTGTGGGTAGTGATATGGACTGACTGTTAATATAACCAACATAAAATTTATGTGAACACTCACTGCAATAGCAACACACTGTCAGACAGCTGGTGGTTGATGCGTAGCACATGCGGATTTTATATGCACTGTGTAAACTAACCTTTGCAATAAAGATTTAGCAGGTTTATTAGTTTAGGAAATCGCTATAATTAAGGATAATTCATAATGGCCGCTTATCCACACTCTAGCAATAGCTGCCTTAATTTAGACTCTGTTTCTCTGAGCCATAAATAAGTGTGCTGATATCTTCTGCACAGATGTGGCACTCAACCTGTTCAAGTTGGTTGAGTTTCGCTTGTGTTTTCATCAAAAGAATTAGTAGATAAGACCATAAAATGCACTTTCTTGAAATAAATTAGCAAGAAACACAGTTTGGAAGTTCTGAAACTCTGCTGAAAAGCTCATTTTGGGAAGAGAGAATAGAATATGGGAATTTTCCACAGAAAAGGAATGCACTGTATGGTCATAGATACGATCTGAGATAGAATACTGGATTTGCATAATTAACTATAGGAAAAATATACGTGCCTGTGATCTATGCGCGTTATTTACAATCTACTCAGTTTATAATTGACGGTTTGACCTCTGTGAGCCCTGCCGGTAACGCTGTCTTTGCTCCTTTTGTGCACAGCCCAAAGTTCCTTTGCAGAAGAAACTGTATGGTGTCCTGTTACTTCAGCTCCTATTAATAATTCCTGTGAAACAACTATTTATTTGTGCCTGCACAGCAGATTTAGGGGAAAGCTCTCTTCCCAAGCTTTCAGCCACAGGTTGGAAATGCACCCACAGAGTCAGTTTTCCTTCCACTCCCTTCCCCTGGACAGGTTATATAGTGCTGGTTTAGTCATTACATGGACATCCAATATCATCGCTCCTGAAGAACACAGGAATTTTGCCTCACAGAAGGCAAACCAAGAGCACACCAAGGATGAAGGAGATGTGAGGAAGCCAATAGCCAAGCAGACCACTCCTCACCAGGGCTTCACAGGAAAGAGCACAGATATACCATAGCACATTCTGTGTTTCTCATTGGTACAAAGAGTGAGGAGACTTGTCACGGCCTTCTGAGAGCAAACACTCAGCCCTTTGTGACTGAGTGGGAAGAGTCCATTTCCTTCCAGGAATTAATTTAATGAAAGATTATTTCAGGTTTAACCAGGTTTTTCAGCTGGGTGGCCGTCTCCACAGAGAGGAACAATAAAGGCTGTGGAAGACAGCAGTAAAAACACAGGGAAAAGGAGCATAGAAACTGTAAAGTGAGTTGTTGAAGAATGCTGTAGGCTTGAGAGGTGCATAACTGCACAGAAGACCAAGAGAGCCGAAGGCAAGAGGCACTAAAGCTGCACCTGGTTTCCACTACACACAGGATTAACAAAGTAAAACAGATGTTGTGAGAATGCCTTGATAACACGTCTAAGGGTAAGTAGCTCTGCCTACGTTATGCCACCTGCCTGTGATCAGGACCTGGGTAAAGCTGAGCTCTGCCTACATGCTGCCACCCCTCGTCCAGGATTCCCCATTCTTTCCCTCTCCTATGTTACACATTGCTGCCCAATGCTTCTCAAAAAAAATGCCACTTCACCGTCCCATGACAAGGATCAAGTCTCACCCTTCCCTCCCTCTTTCTACCCCAACTGCACCTACATGATTCCAAGAGCAGCAGCCACAACTTGGGTCACAGTCCAGGAAAGAGAACTGTTTATAGTGCATAAGACTGAAGACTTGAAAGAAGAATTTAACTATTAGAGAGGATATTTGAGGGACTAAGTATCATAAACAATATAATAACATAAATAATTGTCCTGCCTTATTTTTTCCTACCCATCTGTTTATGGTCACTTCTGGAGAGAGGTACTCAGCTAGATGGACTCTTACATATCTTCTGCATGTATGTGCATATAAAGATTTATGGAATAAATGTCCAACTAGTGTGAAATTTAATACAGAAACACTTTAACTTGCTGTCATACCAATGCTTAGCTTATTGGTTGAAGTGTCATACCGAAGTACAGTATCATGACAAGGTATGGGCTTTCTCAGTAAAAACTTTCCACAGGTGACTAATCACAAAGTGCTGCAATAGCTGACATGTCACATAAGCTATCATTTTGAATCTATTGATAGCAAATGACCACAGCATTCTGGTCATTTCCAGTCTAAACCGAAGAGGTATTCATTGTGAGATTCATACTCCTAGACTAAACAAAACAATCCAGTAGAAACTAAAACAGTGTTGGATTTCAGACTGCAGAAAGAAGTTTGGTCAGACTATGACTTGCAGTGTAGAACACAGTGTGAAAATATTAATCATTAATTAAGAATGTATTTAATAGCAAAATCTATAAGGTTAACTAAGATCAATTAAAGAGCAAAATGTCTTACTTTTTTTTTTTTCTATTACATCATTCTGCTTTAAGACAACATACAGCTAAAAACATAAATCGTTAATTACTAGCAATGTATTGACTGGGTATCCCATACCTGTTTTATACAGACATGTACTAGACACCTAGCCGGGACAGAACAACATAGCTTTTTTTTTCCAGTTGAAAGATATGGACATGTAAACAGAAAACATTCTGAACACAGACAAAATGAACAGTAATCTAAGTAAATGTGAGGTTTAAAACCAAAAATATCCCACTATCAGTTTTCTAAAATATATTATTACATGCTCCTAATATATTTCTGTAGCTAATATATAAAATAAATAAATGATCACACGATTTTTTTCATGAGTTTATAGAAGAGAGGATAAAAGTATAAAGTATCTTCCAATTCCCTTTGCAAATCCACAAAGCAGTAAAGCACAACTATTGCTTAAGCACCATTTAAGGCACAAGAATTGCAGTACCTTCTGAAAAGCACTATGAACAGAAAAGGGGAAACAAACATTTTCTTTTCTTCATATTGCTAAGAGGTGACAGGAAATAACCGCATTTCCCCTCCCAGACTCAGAGCCAAGATTAGGATAGAAATGGAAGAGATGAGCTCTAGAGCTGGAAGTTTTACTGTCAATGCAAGAGACCTTTTGGCAGTATCCTCTTGCTCTCTGGGTTTTAACTAATATGCTCTGAATGAGATAAAAGCTCCTCCATTAGCATTCAGTTCAACCAACAAGAGCAATTGAGTACAGAAGAGAATTGCTTTGCCAATGGCATATTGCACAGAGCTGAATGAAAACGCAAATCTCTATGCCAGAGGAAAACTTGAGATTTCCACTGCTTTTTTACATATTGCATTTTTTAATCAAATAATGCCCAAACAATTCCAAATTGCAATGTTCACTCTGATTTGTGGAATTGAGTACAAACCCTTGGTGTTCCGTCAGTGAAATACTGAACCACAGAACGGTGTTACTTATGGTGACACACGGCTTAATGGGAACCACGGCAGGTGAGCCTGATGCTCACATTCACACTGCAGTCGACATTCCTCACAGGAGACTGCATCTCCTCTGTTTTTTTCACAGTCATTTAACTCCTACGCGCCGCTGCATGGCTTTATCACACAAAGTCCAAAATGCATCAAAGGTACAGCGCTGCTGCTAAACAGTGCTGTTGCCAAAAAGTTGGACAAGTAGAACAAAACGGGAGACAATTTTTAATCACGTACAATGAAGTGTTTTTGAATAGTCAGAAACTTGAACTACCACATGTCAGATCAAATTCATATAAAATTAACAGATATTTCCCATGAAGAGTTTTAGCTTTGTAAAAAATGCATTTTTTGATGAAAAAAAATGTGACATATTGTGATTAGCTCAAATAACCGTTACTCTGCAAAAATATGATAAAATGGGAAAAGATTTAGACTGTTTTGTTAATTCTTAGAATTTATGTATGTTTCAATTATTTGCTGCACCTTAAGAAATTCCTGGGCTTGGAATAACATATAAATCTTCACCTCAGCCAAATGTGCCACCACCTTACGTAAATCATTCAGAAAATCTGTCTAAGTCAAAGAGGCAAAAAAGGAAACCAGAAGTGCCCAGCAAGGGAGCTGGAGTTGGCCCTTGGGGTTGCCAGAGTGTTGCACCCCAGGCGAGGTGCAGGTACTTGGTGGGGGATCAGTACCTGTTCCGAGCACTGCAGAAGTTGCCCAGATACTGGCAGTGTGAGGGGAATTCTGGGCTTGACAGTGAACTTCCACTTGGGAAGACAAAAATTAAAAACATGGAAAAAAATAACCTTGAGCACACTGGATGTGGGAAAGACTGAGGGCGGCAGTTCTTTTTGCTTGCCAGCCTGGGGATTGAATGAACTACAGAGATTGTCTCAAAAAGGACAGTTTCTTGTAAGCAAAAGCTAAGTTGAAAAAAAAGGGAGAAAGCTGAGTTTGTAAACTAAAAGCAGAACCCCAAACACAACTTCTGCCTGCTCACTTCTTCCCTGAGAAATAAACTTCAGATTATCTAATAAGAGTAACGAAAACAAGGTCACGAAGAGTGACTGAATTCAGAGGTGGCCTTCAAGGTTAGATTACATCTCTTTGTCTTAAACAAACAAAAAAAGCACCAGAACTATCATTTCAAAAGAATATTTTGAAAACGGCTGGTCAGCATTTTCTTCCAAAGGGAAAGGCAGTGCAGTAGGAATTAAAACACTCTTCAACATAATAAACAGGAAAAGGTTGGATACTGAATTTTAGGACTCATGGTTGACATCAACAGCTAAAGTACAATGCTTATAAAAAGCAGAATGTATTTGTGAACAGTCCCAATTTTCTCCATTTGATTTGCAGATGGGGACCTCTATTGGTATAAAACAATTACTAAAAAAAATGACACCTGGAAAAGGATTTATTGGCTCCCACTAAAATCACAGGGGCCAAATTCTTATTTTCATTACGTCAATGTTAACCTACGCTGATTTCAATTAAGATGGCAGGAATCAGCCTACAACCCAGTGTAATTAGTATAAGAATCTTGCCCGATTGTGAAAGACTTCAAATAAGTATTTAAATAAAGAGGCTACAAAGCAGAAGCAGGGCACTTTTTTAACCTCCAAGTTAACCTCATGTACGCCTGCAGCTCTTCTGTGTGTGTGCCCTGTGTGTATTTTTACCCCAGCCCTCGTGTAAGCACGCAGCACGCTGCCTTTGGACTGACATATCTCTGCGCCGGGCAGGATTTTCAATCCTTCATGACTATCTATTTGTCACTGCAGGTGAGTGGTGGCACTCCGGCTGATCCCCAGCCACTTTCACAGTTACTTATCTGTCTTTATGGATTCTTCCTGTGTGTCAAGTTGGTGCATAACGGCATTACTGTCAGGGTGACAAAATTGTCCCCAGAGTGTCACAAATGATTCCCTATCCTTATGGCTGCAAGCAGGTAGTAACACATCGACACTGCCTTTCCAAGCTCATCTTTCTCCAGCCCTGCCAGCTGCCCGTTGCTGTGAACGCACGCGGGCAGAACGCACTGCTGAGCACCGAGCCCCCTCTGATCCCTTCCTTCAGCAGGACCACAAAAAACAGGCACACTTTGTTTCCAGGGGAAATCTTTCTCTCGGGAACGTCTGTTCCTCTGCCCTATTTTTAAATAACAGTTTTTAGGGGAAGAGAACACTGCAAAATTCCTGTTTTCTCAATACAGAAACTGTGACTATAAATTCCGAGTGCTGAGTAAGATAGTGGTATGTACTGCATTTGTAGAATTCTCCATGCCATCAGAGCTCTTTGGTTTCTTGAATTATTCTATCGCACAAAGCCTATTTTTTACCTTCCTGCCTATCATTTTGTTGCACGTCTCTCCTAATTGTATTCTGCATGCGCTAACACCTTTTTTTACAGCAACATTTTCTCCAGTTCAGCGCTGGGTGTAAATCTTTGCTGAATTAAAATCCTCATCAGACAAGTGCTGCTTTAAATATTATTTTCCCATAATGCAAAATCATTCCAAAGAGAAAAAAAAAAAAATAATAGTCCATCAGGTTAAAACAATTTACACAATCGAAGAAGGCTGAGAAGCTTGACGAATATATAAAAAAGAATGCTTTAACAAGACACCCTTGCTTGGCAGCCTGAAAGCCATTCTGTGGTCATGTATAGCAGTGCAGGATTCTGATGGTTTATGTACGTTTTGCTTTAAGTGCACCGTTCTCCAATTACTCCAAACACCTCCAGGACTGACCCTAGGCAGTACCCACTGTGTTCCAGACCTTCTCGCATCTTGCTACAACACCTTGTGCCCCAGTTTCCCTAACTGGAAGCTACAGACTATTATTCCCATCTTGTATACAGATGCTGAGCAAACTGCAGCACAAGTTACCATGACATGCAGCCTGGGACAAGACTAGATGCCTTCAGCAGGGAAGATGAAGCTCCCCCAGATGACCAGAGCACACTGTGGGGTGAAGCCCAGCCTGCTGCCCCAAGCTCGCAGGTAGGGTCAGGAGTGCTCCGGCACTGGAGAAACAAAGCCAGAAGCAATTTAGAAATACCTGCCCACAGAGTCAAAAGGCAAAATATCTGAAGCATCTCCTGGAATCTTTGACCTCAGAGGCTGACATGGTTTGATGGGAAATTTAATGTAATAGTCTGAGAAAGCCAAAAGGCCTATTGTCAGCAATGAAGTCTGAAAGTTAGCAGAATTAATATAACTGTACAATGGAAGTGCCCTCGAGGGACAGGGCTGCAGAACCAGGGCAGAGGGAAAAATGACTTTTGAAGTCATTTCACTATGACATTCTGTCATCGCCGCTAAACGGAAATAAGAAAATCATCTGAATCACCACGCGCTGCCGCGTGTCCTCTCCTTATCTAATAGAAAGCAATAACACGGCAGCTCCGCGCCCCACCTCGCCGGGCAGGGCTCGGGGACAAGGGAGCTCCATTTTGCATTGCTAAAAGCAATAAGAATAAATGCAAGTGGGAGGCTGCTAGCAGAGAGCGATGGCTGGGCCGCAGCCCATCAAAGCCCAATAAATCTCAATGCTTCAACAAGAGATGAAAATGGTTAGCTCATCATTTCAGTGCTGGGGTGAAATTTTCTCAGAGCCGGAGTATTTTTATAGATGATTGATGCCTGTGCAGGGCAGCTGTTTAACAAAATGGCAGATAATGATAAATAGAAAGTAAATAGAAACAGCAGCAAGGGAGTGGTTCTTAGTTGCAGCAGTGGAATAAACAATATACTTACATAAAGTATATGTCACATATAAGTGCCATTATTCTAAATTCCATGAGTTATACGTTACTCGGAACATCATATAACAGATCTGGTAATGGGATTTACAGGATAGGGAATTTAGGATGCACACGAGGCAAATACGTATGAAAATTCTCCTTTCTGTTCCACCTGCGTTAATCCCACTTCACTGAAATTACTCTGGATTTACAGTTGTGTAAAAAGCAATAAGTGTCTCTGTACACTGTATTTTTATTACTGGGTTAAAATGGGAGGGATCCAGGAGATGGACTAATTTTGCTGTCCTTGAAAATTTATTTTTAACAACAGCCACATTCACGGGGTGTACTAAAATACAAAGACACTTACAGAACAGGAAAATACCGATATGTATATTCTCCAGGCATGTTTTTCATTATAACCATCTGAAAATAAAGTGTTTTTATTTATTTTTCAAAGATCTGAGTTCAGATGACATGATAAAACAAATATTCACGGAGTTAATGATGAGAAAAAAAAAACAGTAAAAAAGCAACACAAGGCACCTCTCGGAGTTTTCTGAATTCAAGACACTGTAAACAATGTCAAATTGGAGAGAGAGAGATTTGAGGTCAGGGTGCTCGGGTTGGGTTTCTTTTTCTTATTATGCATTTTTCCTGTGGCTGTACACAAAGGAAAAAAAATCTAATTACAGCTTTAAATGCCCAAAATGCCATGTCCACCAAAAGCCCGATGCTCATTAGTACTAGTAATTAACTTTACAACTGTCAACACAAACACCATGCAGGCTGACAGATAGATAGTAGCTCTGAGGGTGCTAATAAATCCGGAAATAACAACTTGACACGCAGATGCACAAAAGGATGCAGGTGATAAAGAAATGTTGACATCAAATCTAATTATCTTCGAAACGGCCAACTCCTGCCCAATGCACAGTAATGCACTGTTATTGCTAGTGATGAGCCCCACTGGAACGGCTCTTAACCACAGCATACATCCGAGCCTTTACAGCCCTTGTCATATCTAGTGAGGACAATATCAAAAAGGAAATTATGAGTGTCATGACCCCTCCAAGTCAAAAATCTAGTGATGAATATAGGCTCAGCAAGGCATAGCAGATTACCCCCTTACGAGTTTTAAAGCCAGGATGATATATGACATTTTTATCAGGCACTTTCTCAGGAATGTCACCAAGAGGGAAAATAAAGGCCCTGAAAAGAGACGACTAGGTGAATTATGCAACTGTAATTGCCGATCATAACCTGATATGAGCTGAAATTGCTCTGTTTTCATATTGAGATAGCATAAAATTGTCGGGAAATGCAATGGCTCCTTAATGTGGCCTAGATGAGTCTAATATTCTGATCATTTTTCACTCAGCTGCTAGGTAAATAGTGCTTCTTTAACACAACCACCGTGGCCCAGGGCAATCTAGGGGCCCAATTTTACACTTGAATTGAGAAAATATGTGTAAACTACAATTTTTCATATTTTCTGCATACATAAGAAGATGAAACATCTTTATCATGTGTATTGTCTGGCTGAGCTTATACAAAATATTAGTTTATCTCTCCTACTTTGGTTTATTCCATAAGCAAAACACATAGATCTAAAGGACAGGCAATATTCTATATACAAAATAGGTCCATCTTTTATGCGGCTTCATATGACGAATTCTACCATTTTCATTTTGAAAAGCTGGCAATTAGTAAGAGAAGATTTTCCAAAATAAATTAAAATTTTCTAAAATGCTCACACTTCTCTGCAAATCAGAGTGAAAATAACAGAAAAGGTCACAGGAATACTTATCTGTACAACCTGAGATATTACTTTAAGCAATAACCTCTAGAATGAAAGCAAAGTGAAGAGCAGTTCTTTATTACCGTGCTATAAGAGAAAATTATTTCATCAGAAATCTGTTGTACTAAAAGCTTCACAAACCATATTTGCTTAAAAAAAAACCAACAACACGAGTTAAAAACAAAAGAAAACAAAACCCACAAAAAACACCGAAACAAAAAGCATGCTACCACTCATTCTCAGATAATAATCAGCAATAATACCTGGGGCAGAAAGGTCATAAACCATACTTCGAAGAGAGGAATAATTCACTGTACTACTATGTGTTTAAGAATTAGTTTGATAGAGTCACTATCTAGCCCGTGAGATATTGTCTATCAATCTGACCTTCTAAAAATGAGCAGGCAGACTCCTGCTTGGATCAAACCCTCTCTGCTTTTATGATATGCACTGTTGTTTTTTAGAGCAATTTTTAGGAGTAGGCTTATGAGAATAACGCGGCATCATTTGCAAAATACATCAGTGTAAAAGGGAAGCAGTACAATTAGGCATTCCTTTCCAAATTTCTAAACGTATTTTTCCCCCCAAATAAAATCACACTGAAATGCAGCCTCTTTTTGCTCTTCTGCTAAGGTTCGGCTCAGAAATAAACAAGTACAAAGGAGGTCAAAAGGTTTAAATTTCTTTGTCTGCATTAATGTTATCTGTTTTTAATTCCTATATATCCGCCTTATCGGGGTGCTCCAACATTAATTGCAGAGCAGTGCTGCTGAGCAGCAATAACCAGGGCTTGGAAACACCAAGCATGTCGCTGGTTGCTGTAGATAAGAGCCCCTTCACAAAGTTGGTTATATTTACATCAACAGCTTCCTCCCTACTCCTTTTTGCATTTTGTGCTTTCTAAAGGCTCAGATGTTGCAATAAATGACACAGCAAACGGTGACACCTTGCTCATTGGAGAGGCTCAAACACAGAGCATTCCAAGGGATTCAGGGAGTGGGTGCAAGGTGCTGAAAGTACCACTTTGATACTTCAGCAGCCCCTGGAGCCTTTGTTGAAATACAGTGCCTAGCAATTAATACTGCGTGATCCTAAACAGAGTTCTTCAGATCTTGAAAGAATTTAAAATTGTAGACCCATCCATAATTATTCCTTTACCACTAACCCTACTACGAGCAGTCTTTATGGTAATTAACATACCAGCAGGGAATTTAAGAGGTACTTGGCATTAATTTTCAATCCCTATTCTCTGTGAATTTGGTACTCAACTGTAGTGATAAATAGAAGACACATGGCTATGATTATGCATTTTCTGTAACCATTATGTGCAGCAGCAGAAAATACCTCCTAATGTAACACAGGCTCGCAGTTAGCAAGAAAACAGTTTATTTGCATTCTGTTCCCGTAATTCACAAAGCCAAGTGACCACTTTCCGATCCTTCTCCATTTTTGCAAGGACCTTTGGCAGAAGACTATTCTCACAGTCACTGCCCTCAGCAGGAAGATCAGATTCTTGGCTCTGCCAAAGGCACAACACCTCCTGCCCCATTCCACCCTCCCATCTCTCCGTCCTCCTGTCTCTGCATTCCCATTACATCCCCCATTGCATCCTCCCATCTCTGCATCCCCACTCCATCCTCCCGTCTCTGCATCCCCCTTCTGGAGGGTCCGTGAAGAGGCAGTGGCTGTTGCTAAGCGACTGCTGCACAGCACCGCATCCCAGCTGCACGGCACTGCCTCCCTCCAGCCCCACAGATCTGGGGCCAGTGCGACAGCAGCAGGGAGTGGTACCCAGCAGCTGGAAAGTCAGCACAGGGATCGCAAGCATTAGAAAAGGGCTGCTGTAATAGTAGCACGTGTTGTTGCTGTTATTGCTTTTCACTGGTATTTTTAATCAGAACTTCGTGTATCCACTGTGTGTCAGTTTTCAATTTTTGTGATTTCTATAGGACTTTCTGTGCAAGAAAAAACACACAGTATCTGTGCTGCTGAAAGTTACCGTGAGATCTATTAGTAATCAAATTTCAGCCCAGATTTTATGGTTAGTCTAACCGAGTTAATTTCTCTAATGGTAGCAATTCAGGGAAGAGGTCTCTGGTGGCAGCCCAAACCTGGGATCCTCAGCAGCTGTCAGAGGGACTCTGAGGAATTCCTTATTAGCCAGAACGCAACCAGGCAGAAAACTCATTACACAGTGCTAAATATACTTAATCACATCTATTAGAGAAAAATGAACTTGATAATTACAACAAATAACCAAAGAGCAAAAAGTGTTCACAGAAAAACCCACATCAGGGTGGGTAAGGAAAGGGGCCATGCTGCCTGCAGAGCGCTGTGTTGGGCAGAGCAGGCATGCACCTCAACGTGCCAATGATTTAGGTTCCCCTTGAAAGAGAAGCATTTACATTTAACAGCTTACATTAAATTTAATGTTTTAAGTAAATTAATTACTCAAATTTTAAAAATTAATTTGGAAAGCTCTTCTGAGAGTTGAGACAACTGCATCTTCTAACATGCTTTTTGGAGAAAGGAGGTCTGCTGCAGACATTCGACACAATAAATAAAGGTAATTCTGCAATGGCTGCTGTTTTACAACAAAACATGATGCATGGGCTCAGAGCCCTTCCCGGTTGTGCAGCTGTTATTTTCCCTCAAATGGGATTGGGTTGCAGAGTGCCCTGTGGTCCAGATTTTGGGCCAACATGCTATCTGTATTTTAAAACATGGTTGGTGAAACTAAAGGTATCAGACATGGATTTCAGCAGTTATAGGCTAAAACCAAACACAAGCATAACACGCGTTTCCTGTCCTGACCGGCGTACAGACACGCAGGGAACACAGTAGAAGATCAGGCCTCTTACCTTTCAATAAGGCTTAATGCACCAGACTGCCCTCGCATCTTGGGAGAAGCAGTTCATCTTCAGGCAGACCCATGAACTTCGTTTCCAGACTTTTTGAACTCAAAATTTATTTTAAATTCCTACACAATTATATAGATTTTTAATACTAAACCATCTAAATACAGAAACAGAACATACTGAAATCATCAAATAAAACCTGAGATGGGATACTTTGAGGTTTTCATATAATCTTGACTTGGTTGGAAGAGGGCAGCTAAGTAATGTATGAAGCAAGCCATCTGGTTTTTCTTTTGTATCCAGAAGTAGGCCACTTTCACTCTAATTTCTAAGAAATATCATTAAAGGAATAGATGGCATCCAGCAAAAATAGAGGCAGATTACTCTCTGTTGTATCCAAATAAAGACGGTACACAATGGCTACAGAAAGTCCTTATCTACAGATTGTCAAAAATAGGAATGTCGGTGCTTCTGTAAGCCAACTTAGGGACATAGGTATGTCTCATGAAAGAGTTCTAAGCTGCCTCTTCCTCTCCTCACCTCATTGCTTTCTCTCAGCTGTCAGGAAGAGAATTCCATTTCCTACAACTATAACTTAGAGTGGTGGAAATTAGGAAACAGGATTTGATTCATTGTGTGGCCTAACAATAGTGAAAGATCCAACCTCTGCGTGAGGATAAATTAAGAGCAGATGGACACGGCTTTGAACTGATAGAAGAATGCTTCTTTTACTGTTTCCTTGCACTTGCTTTCCTTTGTTTCAGCTGATACATACCCTCTCTGGGTCACTTCTGCCATCTCTGTATCATGTCAGAAACAGTATTTTAAAAATACTAAAAGAATAATAAAAAAGATAGTAGACACAAAGCTCAGGGAGTAACCACTTCTAAGAAGTTCAGTATCACAGATACCATTTTCAAACGTTCCTTTCAATGAGTCACAGAACAAATGTTATTTTAAAGGAATTCATGTAAAAGACATTGTAAAGCAGTCTAAAATTCAAACAATTTTTCCAGTGGAAACCCATCATCCCATACACACAGCACTTTGCTTGGAGGGGCTGTGCTGCAACCTAATGTATTTTTGGGGTGTTAGTAATTCTGAAGATTATTTTTATTTTTTTATATTCCAATGTTTACAGGATGGACAAATGTCCTTATAAAAGGAAGCTATTGAACCTTGAAAAAGTTACTGACTTTATGAAATTCATTACTTATCCTATAAATCTAAACAAAGCATTCCTCTTGTGTGACCAAAGGTACCACAGTGCATACATAATTGACTACTCAGTTCTGAATGTCTATTAACTCATTTGTTTTTATTTGCAGAAACTGAAATTCTAATTCTAGGCTGTCAGTCAGGACTTAGCACGTATATCAGGCCATGCTGGAATCAGAATTAGTACAGGCACTTGTGAATTAAATTACGAGTACATAATTGCAAATGAATTTTTAAGTCATTTTTTACAGTATTCTATTGTATTCTAATAAATTTAACTTCCACTTAGACCAGATCTTCTTTGTACAAATACGCATAAAGGTTGAGATCTGGGAAAAAAGCTCTTGTTTTCCAGTGTCCGCTCTCCTCTTCCTCTAAGCTTTCTAAACTGGGCACTGCTCAGACTGGATTGCTGAATCAGTTTCTATATTTTTATCATAAGATGCTCTTCATTCTAGAAAGTTAGTTGCCAATATAAACGTGGCATTAACTGATAGGAATGTAAAGAAAGTTATGGTAGCAAAGATAAGATAGAAAAACGAAAGCAGCAAGTTTTAAAGGGCATAAAAGGCCGTGATCTTTCTTTGTATGTTCAAAAAAACGGCTACAATTGCATAGGAATTTTGTTCAAAGAGCAGAAGTTGGTATTGAATGCTCATTTTAAAATACCAGCCTTCAATTCTACATTTAAGGATCTGGAAAGAAGGGCAGGTAATACTTCTGTGTACTATAGGATGAACTCCAAGTGGAACAAAACATACATGCATAATTGTGCAGTGCTAGTGGTGACAATAAGGAGGTAGAACAATCACATTCACGAAAACTAAACATGATGAGAGTGTCATCAGAACATCAGAACTCTGGCATTAGTATTATGGGGAAGAAAAGGCACATTGCAATCTCTTCTTTCCTGATGTCAGATAAACAATAGTAACCCCTCTTCCTGTGTAGCAGGAAAATTAATAGAAAAGTTCATTAATTTTACTGAAAATTAAATTAATAGGAATGGAAGGGGTTTTGTAGAATGAGAGCGCTAATAGTACTGTAGATATTTTGCTACTTGATTTAGGCAATTCTCACATATTATTTCTCTATTGAGGAGGGAAGGGATTATAATTTTTTTAGGTAAGGCGTGCAAAAAAATGTACTTTAAATAGGAATTGTTTGTGGAGATGTCAACAGAGCAAGCTTATGTTTCAGAATGAAGAATGGTTTGGAGGTCATCACGGGGTGACGCACAGTGGCAAACAAGAATAGAGGAATCAATTCCTTCTGCGGCCTTCACTGATGGTTCAAGGATTACACGCACAGACTTCTCACAAAAAAGAAATGTCCTCTCTGATAGCAGAAATAATAGAAAAGGAGCTAAGGAAGAGCTTTGGTGGTAAAAAAAAAAATATGGGAAATCTGATAGCTCTACATGTTCCAGTTTGCGTAGTCTGTACCTAGAGCCTCTTCAGATAGAGTAAATTGGTTGTGATGCTTTTCTTAGTTTTCTCCTATTTTCCAACACAGCATTGCATCAATCAACCTTGAAAAATATGGAAGAGTTAGGGACAACAGTGACAAGCAGAGCAAGCAGACACAGCCCAGTGTGCCAGCAGCTGCAGCAGCATAGGGCTGGCAGTAGGACGAACACATGGTTGGCACTTATCAAACAATAGAGACAACCAGGATATACCTAGAACTGGGTATATAGCCATGGGGTTCCACCACAAGGAATGACAAGAAGAACGGTCTCTATGACTTTCTCTAACACTCATAACTCAAAAACTCTGACCTTGATCACTTCAGCAGATGGTTTTGCTCTGCTGAGTTGCAATTAAACAGAGTGTGCCAAAGCGAAGAGCAAATTACCCATGCTATCTATTGCAGCTAAAAAAATCTGCAGTCTTCCAGTATCTAGTGGGACAACATCCAAGATTCTCCAACCACAGCCCATGCTGGATTGCCATTATATTTTATGTCAGTCAGTGCTTCAGAGAGTCTAAGACCCTCGGCATATGTTCTTAGTTAACAAAATGGAAAATTAAACTTTGCAGCAACCCCCTGCCACTCCCAAAATAAAAGAAAAATTCTATCTACATCAATGAGCAGGAAGTCTGATCTTCCTGTGCCAGCCAAAAAGCCTGCAATATAAGGACATTTGGCTGAAGAACAGAATTTAAAACAAACAAACTAGCCCGGTTTCACAGCCCTGCATTTCAGGTACAGAGGTACTCATTCTGAACAAATTTTTTTAAATCACCCCTAATATTGACACACTTAAATTTATGACTTCAAGAACATTTTTATGCTTTTAAGAAGTGAGTTCATTGTTTGAAAACATTACCCTCATGGAAGAGCTGCTCCCGAGTTTCTTCAACATGCTAAAAATACTAACATAAACCCAGTATATATACAACAGAAGTAAAACTAATGATCCTGCAGAAGACTCCATAAACTCGCAGGGACAGAACAAGACAACTTCTAAATATAGAGAACTATCTTTGGTATCAGATCATACCTGTGTCTGGGTAAAAAAGAAACCCAAACAGAGTCTGGCATGCTGGTGCAGAACTGTTATGCAGTAGTTTTTCCAATTAAATGCACAAAAACTGCCATGACAACACTGACAAGACTTACAGAAATGATGATATTGAAGAGTAGCTGTGAATAGGAAGAAGATATGCAGATAAACTACCTTGCTGGCAAACTCATGTTAAGTTTTTACAGTCCAGATGGTAAGGGGTAAATGAAAAAGGGGCATTTTAGTCAGTGCTTGTACAATAGGAACAAGAATGCTGATATGGTTTCTTTTTTATATATAGAGCTGGGTAAAGAGATCAGAGAACACTGGAACGTTAGCCAAAACAAGTTATCCAGCTGCACTGTGTTTCATCACATATCAGTTTTTACTGAAAGAAAACCATACAAATTTAATCAGTTCTTCATATGGTAATATTTAACATTTTTTTCCAAGTTGTTTGATATTATTGTTTTAAAAAGTTCCTTTTCCCCTCCCTCAAATGTGATGTGTGATAGCGGTGAACACAGGAAAAATATCTCTCCCTGGCAAGACTGAAAGTCTAATTTACAGTAGACTCAGTAATAAGTGCACTGGCGTCTGTGTCAATTGACTGTCTCAATGAAGAACAGGTCACGATGGGGAACAGTACAAGCAGCGTCTGCATTTGAACTCCCACGTCCTCATCCCATGCATGTTTGTAGCATCAGTAGAAATTAAATTACCCCAATAAACCTTCCTGCCTCCTGCCCTCCCCAAGAAACAAGTTGGTTTTTTTTTTTTAATCCCAACATCTTAAGCCACATGGGTTTTCCCTCTTTTCTGTAAGGCTATCGTATGGCATTGTATAGCACTTTTAATTATTTGAAAATATATAATGGAGTGGAGACATGGATCCCACTTATATAAATGCCTACTAAAAGGCCATGTATTCTCTCAGTAACCATAAAACATAAAACACCTCTTAAAAGAACATAATTCCTTTGTTTCTAAGCCAAACACATATAATAAGACAGCTTGCTTCTTTTAAGTAAATAAAAATGATTTGTATTAAATAAAATGAAATATTGTATGCACTATATAATTTAACAATAAGACACATCAAAGTTAGGCATTACTGTGAGCTAACTCATGCCTCAGAGGTGTTGCTAGCCAAATACTTTAAATGATCCAAGAAACATGTTGTTACGGAACAGCAAAAACCACAGCGCATCATAAACTATTGGTCAGATGAGATGTAAAACCAAGTTCCTAACCATTTGTGGTCATTAAAATCCCCTGGCACTTACTGTACCATTAGAATGCTGGTTTTGCCCAACTGGAATGCCTTTAATACACAAGTTACATGCCACCTATCTTTTATTCATCAAGAATTTCTTTAGAGAGAACTTCTCCGCCGCCCACCCTATACTGCCAAGCCAACCTCCTGCAACCTTGAGATGCTCTCCCAGAGCAGTGGCTGCAGCTCAGATGGTTTCAAGAAGTGTCTTGTGGGTAAAGGCGTTCACATGGATCTCTGCATGCGCTCTCAGTTACAGCCCATTAAAATGAGTGAAACTAATGGGATTTCTTGGATGTACTTGATAGTGAAATGTGATCCGCAGTTTGTAACACTGTTCGAAATCCCACAACTATAATGCAAGTATCAATAACATGATTATCTTGTATATAACCCTAAATAAAATAATTCCAAAAATGTAATCACTGAAAATACACTACAGCCCTTAATAGAACTCGAAGTATGCTAAAAACACCAAATAAACCATTAGCACAGAAAAGCTTATAGATTGTTTATCCCAGCTTTATATGGATTTAAACTACCACACTGCAGCCAAATTCCTCATTTATGAACTGCTCTGTGGTCCACACTGTTCTATTTTAAAACTTTTTCAGTGGAAACACTGTATGGCCAATCAGATTGCTCACAAAGCTGTTGAGTCAGTACTTTTTATTGAAAAAGAGGAGGTTTCTCTCCAAGGGTGCTAACAAGTACACTGTAGGGTAACCTGTGGTTGTGCCAACCATCTAGGAGCAGGAGAAAAATAATCCCATCTCCAGCAAGAGCAGAAAAATTATTTTAAATGTATCATGCAGCAAGGAAATGTGAAGTAAGCTTATTGATTTATATCATTCATCAGGAGCAAGCAAACGGTAGCACAAAGTGAAACGTGCAGACTAAGGAATTTAAAGAACAGTTTACACAAACTAACACTATTTCATAAAGAAGTCTTCCAAAACCTGACAGAGCCACAAGCCTCTCATTGCACCCCATCTGACAGCACTACTTCTCAAAAACAGCTGTTTGAGTTACACTCTTACGTGCACACGCAGTACTACGGAGCTGCTGTTCCTTAGGTCAGCTGCTGGGACACGTGCCCTGCTCTTGGCTCTGTGCATGCAGCAGAACAGCAGGCAAGTCCACCTCCACCTGGTAGCTGTGCAGGGGGTAGAAACTCTCTGCTTGGCAAAATGGTTGCACAAGGCCCCATCACCACCAACAAAAATATATATTACGATGTTTGAAAAATTCATTTTAGGTAAGAAACCAATTCAAATTGATAAAATGTCAAGCACAGTGGAGTTTTTTCCTAAGTATTTCAAACCATTTTACTTTATTGATCTAAATACACTTGTTAGGCGGGGAGGAAAATCACTGACACTAGCATCACATCTGTTTTATTCCATTTTTATAGAGAGAGCAGAAAATATATTAACGTATTACTTCAACTGTTTTTCTAAAAACATTGATGTTAAATAATAATACTGAGGTGATTACACTTTTTTTTTAAAAAAACCCCACATAATTAATTAATAATATATGAACCTTCATTGCTGTCTTGCAAAAGAACCTGCACCTGCAGTTTCCTGTGACTACAGCCTCAGCCTCCAAAAGCTTTACGGCAGCACAGTAATATTTAATAAACACCTTTTATTAACCTGTCTTGCATCCACAGTGTTATTACAGTCCGTAAATGTTACAGCAGCACTCTTAGGTTGCCTAAAAATTGTTATTAATTTGCATTTGATCAATTCCATGTGTGCTATGAGCCTAATAGTGCTGCCGACTGTTTTTAGCTTGGAGCTGGAGCTCTTCTGAAGCAGATTCACACCTACTGAAAACCCAAAATGTATGTCCATAGAGCAAACAGCAGTCGACCCCCATTTCATTTAGCTGCTCTTGAGGTGCTGGTGAACAACTCACACTGATTGGCACCGTCCAATTTTGAACAAAAGATTTGCTGAAGTGACAGATACTTGTGGAAATAAAATGCCGACAGATTTGCTAAGTTATGTGAGTAATTAAGTACGTGAAGCTACAGATGTTGAACAATAGTGCCTTCCACCAAGATGTATGCCATCATATCGAAAAATAACCTGGCATCTGTTTTCTTTATTTAAGTACCTTTCTTAGGGTTTGAATCTTAATTTTTTACAGTTGACAGCAATGCTATTTGAGCCAGTCGGTGGCATCTGGTTGCTGGGGGGGTGAAAAAAAGCAAAGGAGGAGAAAAAAAAGCTCCATGCACTTTAATTAATTGTGGAGAGATTACATGGTCTTCCAACCGTGTAGTTTGTCATCAGAGCACATTACAGATTTATATTAGATGTTTCTCCACAGTGTCAAGAATAATTAAAAAGGGATAGGAAATGATGCCAGCTAGCAATGCTTTACATCAGCGATGAAAGTTTTATATTTATTACAGCCAAACAATTTTAAAAGAAGATGTCAATTTTGTAGTTATACTGTGCAAGGAATAAATATTAGGTGGGTAAAGCAGCCAATATATTTCAGCTGCTTGAATAACGAGAGGTTCATGTTTAATCTATCAGACCTACCAGAACTGGTGTGACATGTCAGAGTTATTAATGAAGCGGCATCCCCCTTTCTCATAAAAACATTCTCTCAATACAATAACATATGTTTTCCTTTTCTTCCTAAAAGGCTCTCTGCCCAGCTTTTCCTCTGACTGACACAAATACAGGCATGCCGACTGTACACAAACACTTTGGCTCAATTAATTTCAATACCGTTGGTGATGAGCTGTGCTCCCAATTCACTGACCACGAAGGGCCACATCTCTCTGCTCCGACTTCTTAGTGCCAGCCCACAGGAAGCGTGCAGAGCTCCAGGCAGCCTCTAGCCCAAGGAGCAATTGTACCCCAGCACCTCAGGCCTCCCTTCTGTCACAGACCCACTCAGTGCTGGGGCTCCCAGATCCCTTCCATCTATTTATGGCATTTTGCTTCATTTGGTTTCTCTTGTTCTAAACATCCCACAGTAAGAGAAGAGGACAGACAAGGCGTTTCCTTCAGCCGTGAAACACCTTTCAACTGCGGGGCACAGCTGGGTGTGCTCTTGCACGTGTCCATGTTACAAGAGAATTATTAAAGCAAGTGTAAGTAGTTCCCTCTTCCTAGTCCTTCCTGTGTCCAGAATGACAGAGGAACCAGCGTCAGACAGATTACCACATTAAGGCTGATAAAATCACGAGGCCCTTGCAGTTGTTTTTGCCAAGCACAAACCAGGACACAAGCACGATCAAAATGACCAGAAATTGCATTCAGCTCACACCTTTCAGCAAATCACATTCTACGAAAGTAGAAAGAATGCAACAGTGTGCTCTGCAGAGGTACATTACCCCGCACATGCCCAGAGCTGACAAACCCAGATCCGGGCCACAGCTTCCACGGTCCTTCCCGGACTGTCTGCACAGAAGAGACCGTTCACTTCACTTCAGGCACTCAGGCATCCGTGCATCACTATACATGATACCATCCCAATTACAGATGGAGTTCTGTATGTTATTATGGGCAAAGATTTCAAAAAATTTCAAAACAGACTTTTGGTCTTTGAACGCCCTGCTTTCATTTGATATGTTTAACCATGCAACACAACTTTACTGGGTTAAGACATCACAGAACTTTTCTGCTGACTGCTGTTGCTCTGGCACACATCCTATTTATTCCACAGTTTGCAGTGGCCACCACACCACCTGCTTTTGTATGGTTTTGTCTTCTGATGAGTGATTGCTTCATTTCCCATAGAAAACACGGCAATGACAATTCCATAGCGTTCTGTGTATCTAAAACATGTCTATTTGGAAATGGTAGCCAGCACATCATTCGTTTGCTAAATGGTGGTGCTCCAAACACTGCAAAGCTTCACAACATCCATTTGTACTTCTATTGTCTTCTAAGAACATTTTAAAATTCAATTTGTCCTGTAAAATTCCAAAACATTGTGAAAATTACCGAAGTGCCCTTTCTCTCTTCTCCACCTGTCCAGATTAGAAACTGCTCCACCTGGACACGGGAGAAATACCTAAGAGAGGGAACACTGGTTTGTGAGTCAGATCTCTACTTGGAACCAGATCTCTGCCATTTTTTTCTTCACAGGAATTCCCTTCTGTCTAGCAACTGAGGAAGCATTCTGGGCAAAGTCAGGCAAAGGCTGTGGGGAATTCTCCAGAGACTTTCCCCAATTACATTTAGGTTGATAAGGTATTTGATTTGATTAGAAGAGAGGAAAAGCAAAAAACCTATTAGTTTTCTTATCAAATAGGATTAGATTTATTTTAAGATTATATGGAGCACTGAAAGCAAGAAATATTAAATAAAATATGAACTCAAAAAAGGAGAAGCAAACTGTTCACAGCTACATACTGCATTATATACCGCATTTTACTTTGCTGATACCTTGCAGGTGCCATTCAAAACAACAACAAAAAAATCAGCTTTTCCCAGATTTCTACATCTTAGTACATGTGCCATTGACAAGTCAAAGTCCTTTCAGTCTTTGGGGAGCTAATTAACATATTCCAATGAATCTGAGAGGTGCTGAAGAAGCAAGAAGGCCACCTCTTCCCTTGTGTCCAAACTGAAATGCCTTCTGATTTTGAAATTTAAAATTACCCTACTAAGCTTGGTTTACTTTCTGGATCAAAAAAGATCTTTTGAAGAAAATCCACTGTTAGGAAGAAAAAGATCAGTTGTTCACAATGCCTGACAAAGCACTTAGCTCTAAATAACTTGTTGCTTACGCTGATGCACCAAACATGCCAGGTAGCACCTCCTGTAGAATTAAACCAGGACCTCTCCTAAGTTACAGCTTTTAGACAAATGAAAGTTGAACATCTAAAACTAGTGCATAATAGTCCAACCTATGGTGTAAAAAATGATCCAAAGAGTCAAATATCATGAATATGTCTGGGAAAATAATCTCTTAATTACGTTACTTTGTCCTCTGAACTGCTTTTCCACCTCTCTACAGTTCAGTGACAGGTAGGCAGTGAGAGCCATTAGCAGCAATATGGCTGGCACAGTACCTACTGCAGGCTTTGATGATCTGCTTTGATCGCTGTGCATCATATTCATTAGAGAACTTCTTACCCTTTCCATTCTGTAGGTAATCTCCTTTAAAAATACCCTTCTTTAATTACTATCAATCCCGCAGAATTCATAGCTTGCAAGAGAGTCTTCAGATCTGACATACCCAGAGATGACAATGTTAAAATTTAATGCTTCAGTTACATCAGTATACAACTGCTTTATGGCCAAATCAATCCACTGCTTAACAATATTTTATTATCGACTTGAAATTATGCTCATGCAGAACACAAGTTATTAATATTTGGTCTGATTTACTGTACCCTAATCAATGCTCAGCTATACTTTTTTTTTTTTTTTTTTTAATAAATCTATAGAATACTTAAGTACCATTGAAAAAATATGCAGCATTACCTAAGTTTTGGATATTTTCCATAGCATATTCATTTCTCGTGAAACTCATCCAGGCTTACTTTATTTGCATGAGAACAATGCAATAGATAAACCAGAACTATGGTAATTTCTCAAATGATATACCATAGCAATGTTGTCTTATTTTTTCTCCTCTGCTTTTGTAAGGGGGAGAGAAAAAGACTCACTGCTTTTCCAAGTCTGCTTCTTTATATATTACAGAATAACGTTACCTATCAGATATTTCATTTCTACCCCAACCAGCTAACACATCCAGGGAGCTGCAAAGGCAACTGAAAGACATTAAACCATAAAGACTAATCGTGGTTTAAAATATCTTTTGGAGAGGATTTTGCAAAATGAATGTTGGGTGTGGAAGCTGAAAGACATTCCCAAGCTGAACACTTTTATATAAAAAAAATCATATTAGAATGCATCAGTTTTCCAGACTTGAAGTCCCCAGATTCCTCAGTGATTCATGCTACAAAGTGAAGGTGAACATTGGCAAGACTATTAATGGCAAAATTGCAAAACAGCTCTGCTTCCTGTTACAGTTGTATCTTCACTTAACAACAGATGAATCCACTTACAAAAATATTTACCACATATTCTACACTAAAGAAGCTCTAAATTTTGTCAACATTGTTGCTGACATTTTTAGTTAAATTAAACAAATATATCAAAGCATTTTAATTACAAAAATTAAACTTACTCGCACAGCTGCCAGCAAATGTGATGTTTCTTAACCAAAGACTTTACATCAGAAATTAATAAGCTTTTTCACTGAGATGTTTGCCAGAAGCTGAAAATGTGCATGGGTTGGCTGCTGCTGCTGAGCACCACATTTCTAAAAACCAAAATAAATCCACTGGAATTTGAGAAAAGTATCATCGTGGTTAATCAGTGGCCCTCCAACACTTTGTTGACATTTTATCTTATTCTTGATAATCCTTTGCCAGCACTTTCCAGCAGAACTTTTTATGCCATGATGCCCACTGTAGAGGATCTGGGGGCTCTGAGGAAATGACTGCACTTTGAGAATGAAAGGGGCTGCTGATCTGGGTTACGTGGTGATCCAGTTGATCTGAGGCACAGAGCTGTCTGACATCGGACAAGATACAGAACACAGATCAGATCCTGGTCACACTCCAGAATGTTTTGGAATTTTGGAAATATTCATCTACGAGGTGCACAGTTGGGTTTGCAAAGGGGCTGCACACAGATACAGCAGTACAGATCTCTCATTACAGACCAGGAATCCTCTATTACAACCTAATTTAAAACATTGAAAAAGGCAAACACTAAGCTTAGGCAGATGGAGCCAACACCCTTGCAAGCGAGACACAGAAGAAGCATTAAACTAGGATAACATATTGGAAAAAAATGTTTTCATTGAAAGTCTAGTCATAATGAACTTGGGGGAAAAGCTATTTCTACCTTTGTAGGATCACAATTTCATCATTTGTATGCCTTACCCGGCATTGCAACATTTGGGAACAATCTATCACACTTATTGCATCTCATGGTTTTCTCACAGAGTATCAATAAAGCTGAAGCAGTTGCATTTTCAGATTAAAAGTTTCAAAAATCAAAAGTGATATTCTTTTATTCCAGGTTAAGTATTCCTGTAGCATCTAAACAAGCTGCTAAGGTAGCGTACAGCACTAGGAAGAAAGTGAACCTGTTGGTCTGACAGGCTCCTACCTGGAGCACAGCTGGTACAATTGGTACCGGAGGCTTTGCACCACAGCCAACAACTTTTCCATCCCTGGATAAGTGCAGTGCTGCTGTTTTTACACGGGAAGTGGCACAACTTGCAAATGACTGTCACTTTTCCCTGACTGCACTAACAACTTTAGGCACCTCTGCTTGCAGATGAAAACCAGCAGCTGCAAAGTCATACAGGTGAATTTTAGATTCCTACACCCTGCTACAGTTGTTTTCACATGCATTAGGGGATATAGCCTTGGGCATCTGTCTTTTTGAAAATTAGATCAATATAAAGATAGCAACAAAAGGAAAAAAAAAAAAAAGGATCACTAGGACTTGTCTAGGAAACTAAGCACAGAGAACTGAATTAAGAAAATTACTTAGGTTAATATGGAGAAGAAAAACTATTTCCACTTTATTTCTCTATTAAGGTCTTGAAAGCATTTCTTACACATACCACTGGGATATATATATTTCTTACATTCATACAGGGAAGGATAGACAGAGAAACTTAATGTATTTTAATGTACATTATTTCTTTTTTTGTTTTATTCAAAGCTTGCATCATTTCACTATCAAAAATCACCACTATCATCTCAATTTACAGCCACTGCAAGCAAGAATGGGTCTTAACATTGAAGTCTTATTTTTCTCCAAAGTAACAGCATCCATTCTACTCCTAATCAGTCTCCAGCTTCTTCACTATGACCCTGTTCGTTTAAATGGAAAATATTTTTCAGGTTAGGTATATGCAACCGGTGTGAAACTAGAATGGCTTGAGTAGTTCAGTGCCACTTTAGGATCTTAAATCGTAAGTAGTACACAAGTGATTTTGTAAAATTACAGATGTTTGGGGGGGAAAAATGCAAAGTGTTTTTTCTTTTTACATTTTCTTAAATCTACCAAAGACAGCAATGACATTTCAAGATTTTTCTTGTCTACCTCACATCTTGCCAACAGGAATGATTCAAAGACTTCAGCAGCAGCTGAACCAGATGCTTTCTGTATTTTACAGAAGAATTTTACTTCTTCAAAAGGGTACTGAGTTCTGCAATTACCTACTGGCATGCTAGATGCTTCAACATACGTAAGGAGTTTTCTAAAGTGCCTCAGGATCCTTTGGGATAAAAAGTGTTACATAAATGTAAGGATGTGTATTTTTAAACAACACAATTGTGTCTTCCATATACTCACGTGTATCTAGATGCTTGCAAACAGCACAAGGAGTCACGTTTCTGTTGTTATGAATACCTTACTGCTTTATCTCCTTGTGTAGCAACAAAATTTTAGTTAAAACAACTACAAAAACCTACATATCACAGGCTGAAGTTCAGGCTGAAAATGAAAAATTTGAGAGATCTTTTTGCTTTATTGAACTCACAGTAAATCCCAGGCAAGAAATTTTTGAAAAATACATAAAGTAAATGTTTACTATGCACTACAGTATTTAAAGAGGTTTCATATTGGATTCTAAAACAAGGTATGTGTAAGGAGTTCAGAAATAAACAGGTTTATATTTTATTCTTTAATTTCAAATAGCCTAAACATTTTAGAATTGGGGGTGCCCTTACACTCACAACCTTGGCAGTGCACTTTCTAACCTTTCAGCACTCAAAAATGGAGCTGAGATAACTAAAATCTGGGAAAGGTAGTAAAACATGGAGCACATAATAAATTAAAGACCTGGAAAATTGTGGTAATAAGTCCTTTGGGGTAAGACACTTTAAAAGCAGTAACACTGTTTAATGCTATAGAAGCAACTCTTGTTTTATTTAAGACTCGTGTTACGGAACTTCACCTACTGTCTAGAGATATTAAATGCTTCTCTTAACATGACACAAACCAGTTTCACTGATTTTCTGATTTGTTTCATATTTTTAGACCTTTTGTCTAAACAAAAAGACAAGAGTTGGATGAATTTTTTAGTCCCACATACAGAGAAAGACAAGACATTCCTTCCATCAAATTCCCATTCTCGAAGTGTGAAATAGGGAAAACTAGGCAAAGCAGTTGGCTCAATTGAAGACCAATATCTTTGGTGGGCAGTCTTCAAGGATCTTGTTTGTGCAGAGCTGTATAGGAGTGGCAACCATCTTTGCTATCAAGATCTCACAGAATATAAAGTGAGCTTGAGAGAAAGTTGCCCTCAAGAAAGGCAGAATGATCAATGGCTGGATTCAGGTGATGGAAATGTTAAGGGATGCCTCACACTATAAAGAGTATTTACTTAGTCCTTAAAGAATCTCAGTGAGTCATGACACAAGAAGACTGTTTTTTTTTGTGGAGAGCTAGGGATGTGCAGATAGGGTCATCTGCATGCATGAGCTCTGGGGAATTCTCTTCCAAGCTACAGAAGTTGAAAACATAAGGAACCAAGAGCCAGCACTGAGGCCTTTAGGGCAGGCACTTAATGTAGGCATTCCAGTTGCTGCTTACAAAACTGCAATGAGAAAAATGGATAAGCAATCAGCAATTCTGCAGCACATCAAAACCAGAAATTAATAACTGTTAAATAACTGTTAAAAACAGTCCCAGGTGACTGTTTAGTCTATCCTCTTGCAATGGGGCAGGACTGATGTAATTATCAGCATTCAGGTTCTCAAAACAACTGATGTGAAAACATGCTCAAGGTGTCATTTGCCAAATGACAGCAAACATAGATCAAAATGAAGCAAGCAAACTGGCAGGAAAAATGAGAAACTGAATTGCCTGAGGGATCACACAGGTGTTATATATATGACCATGTGAACAGAAATGCATACAAGTACTCACATGGAGCATCCTTTTATCAAGAACTTTTTTTTTTTTTTTTAAATCTCCTCAGCATTATAAAGCTGTCAACTCAAATGCATTTATTAGCAACCTAAAGAAAAAAACAACAAAATGACTCATTGCTACTTATTAGTCTGATACGTTAACTAGCAAAAGGGGAAAAATCCAGATGAACTGTGTGGAGGCTGTCTACTCTCAATATTTCTAGTAAATCTTTGATCTATGTTAATCTCATGTTATTGCAGTTTGCATGCAGGACCATCATTCATCTCACATACAAGCAAGGCATTCTTGCATGCCATGCTAGGTTTTATCAAGAAGAAAACGAAGTCAAAGCTGGCTGGCAAGACAGCAGGGTCTTGACTCAGTGGAAAATCTCAGGATGAGATTTTTGACTTGTAGAATTTGATGGAGGAAGCAAGGACATTTAATCAACTACTTTACATACATAATACTTTGTTGATCGTTAAAAAGCTTCCTTTGTCTAGATTTGTATAAAAAAAATAAATATCTTGCTAACTTTACTGGGTAGAGGGAACTTGTGAAGTAATCAACAGCAGTTCAGTGCACAAATGAAACAATGGAGTAGTTCAATATTGAAAAGGATGTCCTTTCACTGTGCCTTTTAAATGTTAGAGAGAGATGGGATTTGAGCACAGCAGTAAGCACAGGGCAAGAGACTGTTGACAGGATATTAGAAGGAATCCTATGGTGGCAAAGTCAATGTAATTTTCATCACTCCATAGAAACAGGTCTATGATGTTTACAAGCAGTAAGTACAAGTAATAATCACTTTGACTTTTAGCAGAATACTGACTAGCAAAAAGACAAAGGCTTTTTTTTAAATTGCCCAAATTTGCTGAAGAAGATAAAATTAGAGGTACATTTTTCTTTGCACTTGAGAATTGCACTTTGTTGTTTTGGTGTTGTTGTTTGTTTTTGACCAGTTAGTGTTGACAAGATAACACAGAAAAGTTCCCCTTGACTAGCAGCAGATACTGAAGGCACTTCACTTGCGATGAGCTAGGAAAACACACCATTGATCATTACTGAGAGATACTGTCCTTTCTGTCTGCAATAGATTCAGTATAAGTCAGACAAGCCTTAGACTCCAACTGAATTCACCAACTGATCTGCTCAAGAGCTTGGTCCTACCACCATTCTTACATCCTGCTGGAATGGTTTTACCCCTGTGTTAAGGGCATCAACAGAATTTCAATGGTGAATGCTTCTCAAAGCAGTTTGTTGCACAGGAACAAGCATCACCTACAATGATGCAGTTTGAACAGATGACATTCTACAATGGACTTCCCATCACATTAACATGCAAATGCTACCTGACCCCAAAATCACCAGTACCATAAAATTAGCACGATGGAAATCATATATGTTGAGTTGATCATGACACTTGGGGTCTGCACATAAATTGCATTCACATCACTCGTGCATTTTCTAAAAATAAATAATCGAATGGGAACAGGGTCAACATCTAGCCACTGATGCTTAAAGTTTTTTTCTTCTACAAGGAGACTAGACCCCACCTATATTAAAAAAATATGTCGATTCCCTCCTTCATTTTCCCACACTAATGCATTATTGACTACAATGTACCAAACTTGCACTTGCAGTCTAACCCACTATTACAGCACCATGTATCAGTACTTTAAACATTGCTTAACAAGAAAAATATGTCAATATACAATGAAAGCTTTCATTTATGCTTTCAAATTGAGCAAACTGCTGCAAGCTATGTTGTAAATTACCCCCAAGAATGTTTAACTGGGCAAAATAGAGAACAAATTTTAGTGACATCAGACGTGACTGGATTCATAATTAGTAACACTTAACAATATATTAACTTTATCTCCATTTTATTCCAGTGACCCTTTCAGTTCTGAGCAATGTTTGCATACACTACTATAAATTATGTATCAGATTTGCCAACAAGCTCTGAGTACTTTTGTTATTTGTGAGAATTAGGTGAATTCCTAGATCAGAATTTTTTTACTATCCATTACAAGATAGGTGAGAGCTTCCAGACCCGAGTTTCACTCCAGTCTCTCTTGAAGATGGAAAAGAACTGCAAGGAGTATCCACACAGCAGTCCATTGCTGCCATAAGTGATGCTACTGACTGGTGGGGCCATGCCAAACTGATCAAAAACAGGTACTAATGCCAAGTTAGCACTCTGCCTAAAGCAACTGTCAAGTAATGATAGATTAGACAAATCTGATTGCTCTATCAAAACATTCATCTCAAATCTTGATTAGTGAACCTATTGAATTATGATTAATTCACAAGAGTGCTGCTGACAGATAAGGTACTTTATCTGACAATATGTAGTAGTTGCTTTGCCTGAAGCAAAAAAGCTCTGAGTTGCTGGTAAAATAAACAGTATCAACTACAGCACACTGAAAAGTATAATGAGGCCTCATGAACCTTTTAATTTAATAAAAGCTGATCTATGAGAACCTAGCTTCAGCCACGAAAAAAAATAATAAGAATAGGAAATGGAGGATGAGGGCCAGGAAATCATTGAAGCAAATAGCTGAAAAGAATGTAAGACTGCCAAAGTACAGAGCTGAATGCTGCGTAGGATGGATTGTACTGTCCTTAGGACACCTAGAATAAATCAAGTCCCATCTACAATCATGGCACATGGTCTCTGCATATTGCATTTTCTGGGTTTTACTGTATTATGTAAGAGAAACACACTGCTTGTATGAGATCTACCTTGCAGTTCCAATGTTTGAAACAAATGGTTCAATACTGATATTTGTCTTGAGTACATTATTCCAGAAGAGGCATGCTTCAGTGTTATTAAAATATCTAAAGAAAATATGACATTGTTTATAATTTGTTGCAAAAATCAACTATAGATAAGACATCTATCCTATTTCTGCAACTTTAAAAAACTATCTACTATTGTATTTTTGCAATTAGCAAATTGAATTTTGCAAAATTATCCAACTTCTTCTAATGCACACTCCACTATGAGTTTGTCCAGCACAGCTTCCTTTACAGGGCAAAATGGCAATATAGTAGTTTCTGTTCAATTCTAACACTGATACCTGGATCAGGTGTGTAGACCACTAGAAAGCTCCCTATTATTTCCAGTAGAGTCAGTGAAAAATAGGTACTGTAATATTCAGCTCTGACTTAATGAAGAATTCACCTTCTCGAAGTCACTTGTTAGCTTATCCTGACCTAACAATTTTACAAAAAACCTAATGCACTGTAATGATGTTTCTCTCCAGTCTGTATTAACCTTTCTGTGACTCTTTTTTCTTTCTTCTCTCTCTCACACATATTTATTTATTTTACCAAGCCTCTGTTAATCAATGTGAACTGCAGATGGGGTCAAGGAAAGCTACTTCCTCCTTTGATAGCCTCCAATGCTTTCACTCCTGGGGATAAAAATGCTTTAAATGGAGTTATATTCTAGGAAAATCAATATATGATTACTGCAAAGATTTGTATCGATTGCCCTGTTGCATTGCAAAAAGGCTAAAGAAAAATTGCATGGCACATTCCCTTCATTTTCTACTTCACAGAACTTGCTGCAAATATTTTGAGCAACTAAGAAGTGCTGGAACTATATTTAATAACCTAAACTTTTCTTTGTTTAATTCTGTTACTTGTATGCCTGCTTTGAAAAAATCCCCCCAGACAGCTTCCTTATAAAGCCAGAGATCAGAGAGCTGCTTGAGATCCCAAAAACAAATGCTCTGCAGTAAATATTGAGCTCTGAGTAACTTCTTCAGCTTTACGCATTTGACAAAAAACTCATTTCCTATTTTCAGTGCTCACCAGACTTGTTTGTATTTCTTCCTAACACAGAAACGACACCAAATGTTCAGCCTGGATCCTGTTTTCACAAGCTCTGCTGGTGGAGGACCTGGCCTTCCTGGCCTGGTGCTGCTTGTGTGGATGTAGTCAGAGCTGGACTTGTTCACTCCTTGAGCAACTGCAAGTACAGATGCAGCTTCAACAAAACAGAACAAGATCTCCAAAGAAACAGATACTCCCTCTCCTCTCCCCATAAGAGATAGGCTCAAATTTGAAGCTTATTCTGATGCGTGTTGACTGCTGGACGCTCCGACCAGTAAACCAGATTCAGGAGATGTGCAGTGTCATGCTTGTGCTCATGAACCCATCTTATGTGCAAGTGCAATCATCTAACTTGCAATCATCTT
This sequence comes from Meleagris gallopavo, assembly GCF_905368555.1. NCBI lineage: Eukaryota > Metazoa > Chordata > Aves > Galliformes > Phasianidae > Meleagris > Meleagris gallopavo. The sequence continues at coordinate 4,152,142 of NC_139416.1, forward strand.
TGTAACGTGAAAACAGAGAAGGACAATATTAGATAAGAAATTCTTTACGGGAATATCTTTTGGGGTTTTGTTGTTGCTTTTGTTAGAATGGTATAAATGTTTCCAGACAATGGTTTCTATATGAACTTCTTGCTTCAGGTATTACAATTGTTTTTTGGTTTTTAATTTAATGTTACATGACATGTTCTAAACATGAGACCATTGGTTTTACAATTTGAATGAATAATTTAATAACATTAAATAAAGTAACGTATGATGATACTTCCAAGTCACTTTGGATAAGTTACTGCATTTCTCTGTTCAATGGTTTCCTGAAGGATATTATTATTTAACTCTTTTGTAAATTATTCAGATCTACTGCCAGAATGTACCACGGAAGGCCTCACATAATGATGTTTATTACTGGTGAGCAGAAATTATAACAATGAAACTACATTTTCAGAAGGGACTAAATTTGTACCAAGATGTGTGCATTCAGGGAAATAACTGCACAATTCATTTGAAGTCTGTGAAGAAATAATACCAAGTTAGAATTTAAAACTATCCCAACTTGTTGCCATCATTTCCAAACAGCAGTTGAAAATCCCTTCAGCCAGTTCCAGTACCCTAACCGATCAAGGGTTGCTAGTCCGATCCCTCCTGACCACAAAACACGTCACTCAGATCTGATTATTTTTACATTTGAGTCATTCACATCTTGTCTCACCGTCAGGTTTTATTTTTACTCTCGTTCTACTTAAAAGAAGGAAAAAATGCAAAGAATGAAGGGATTTTTCAAAACATGTTGATGAATGTAAAATTCCTTAGATTCTTACTCCCCTCTCTGGTTTCATTCAGCAGTGGCTTTGTAGTCTCACTAACACTTCTGTACAAAGAACTTTTAAAAGCCTTTCTTTCTCTGCTCCTCTTGCCAGAAGTTGATCATCCTACATGTATGTTTTATGACCTTTGTCCTTTTCCTGCAAGTCTTCAATTTAACCTTTGCTATGTGCCTTCCGCTTTCCGCTCTGTTCCTCATCCCCAACATTCTCAGTGTTGAAGGAGTCCTGAGGACAGCACACTGGCTCCTTCTGTTAATCACATTTTTCTATTTCAGGAATGCTGTCAATTATTTCAATTTCAATTACATTAAAAGGTGTTCTGCAGCATATTTCATTACAGTAACTCCTAGAATTCTTTAGGCTTTTCTCATATGGCTGATTTTCGTTCTTAATAAATTCCTGACACTAAGTTTCCTTTGCTAATAATTTGCAACTCGTTCTCTGCAGTAGGTGCTAAACATACTGATTAAAAGACAAAGTGGTAAGTGGTGATATTTATGGAAAGAAAGGGCAGTACTATGCCACATTCAGTTCATGAAATTAATATTTAGTATTTTTTCTTGTGTAGGTATGTATGTGTAGAAAAAAATTAAAATTCCATTTGAGAAGAGTTTCTAACAGCTCAGTAATTGGGATGTCTGGCTATGTAAGTGTTCTGGAGGGAGATAATAAAAACTGGGAATAAGGTTTGTTGCCAGATTATGATTTATGCTAATTACCAGGTGAATGGAGGGTCCCAAGTAGTCTATTTGTATAATTGCACTTTTGACATTGCTCAAAGAGTGCCTGGAGCAAAAGATAGGCACATCTTTTTATGGAATGTATATATAAGCAGAGTAACTACATATATGGCACTTGAGCGCCTGTGAGAACTTGTCTCCTTTAATTAGATTTTGAAATGGAAAGGGTTAGCTGCTGAGCTTTTTAGAAATATGAATTTCTGCATTTTCCCATCCTTCCCCCACAGCCCAGCATTGCTCTGCACGCAGCATGGCGCTGCCAGCCATGCCCTGCTGCACATCCAGTGCTCCTGGCCTCCGCTCAGGGTTCCAGAACAAGCACTTACTGTTACAAGGCACACCTGCATGACAAACCACCACAAACACAGCATTGCACACACTGAGCACTTAACAAACCAGCTAAGAACATCTTTCATTCATCTGATGGACACTTGGTCTGAACCAAAGCCACTTCTCATACGTTTATCCCTAAATTGTCCAACACATCTAAGTGCAGATGGGCTGCCCCGTCTTCGACAGGTGTTGATGAACGTCCATGGGTGCCAGTTTTTTCCACATGGAAGAACTCAATGATACACCTTTGCTTCCTACGCACTCCCATGTGAGACATTTGACCAGACTGCCCCGCTGCTGCCATCTGTCACACACAGTAACAAAATGTAATAGGTACTGGTAGGAAGGTTCAACTCCTACTGCCATGCCACCAACATCTGCCTCTGACATCGTGGGACAACATAATAAAATAGGAGGCACTACTTTCAGAGCAGCCCTTATATCTACACATGCCTTGTTAAATGAATTTCACTAGTCAGTATGTTCACAGATGCAGAGACTTTTTCCTGATAAAAAGAAGTAACATATAAGGTAACTTTATACTTTAATAATCCTGCATTTACCTCTGCAAAAGCAAACAAAGTAAATATGATTTGAATTGAACACCGTGCGTCCAGAAAGACTGCCTGTCAAAACACCACTTAGATTTGTAAGACTTTCTAAGACAAATGCAAAACTTTACCCAACATTTCTAAATGGAGTTGCTCAAATTACTTCTCCTGCCAATTTATGTCAGATACCGTACACTTTTTTTTTTTAAAGGAGAAAATTCATTACCAGGATAGAGCAAAGGTATTTTTACCTTTTCTCTCTCATTTTGAAAACTGCAGACCAGTATTCGCCACCAAATACTGCCAGTTTACCTCCACTTTATAATAATAAATAATAATAACCTTAGAAAAAGATTATACTTCCTAACGCATCATTCCTGAAGCCAAGCCCCAAACGCTGGCTGAAGGACATGGCTTGCTGTCAGAGCTATGGAGCTCTGGACAACTCCACACCCCCTTACAGACAAAAAAAGGCTCTGCCATGTATCTCAGCAACTCTGTGGGTTCTCAAATGCACACTCCTACCTATCCAAAGATTCATAAAGATGAATTATAGCCTCAGTCCAACTTTCCAGGTATTCCCAAAATTCCTGGAACACTACACCTAGTGTGACATGTTTTTGTTCCTCTGAATCCAGCAGGGCTATCATAGTTCACACTAGGTGAGGATCTGACTGAAATTTATATGTCAACTAATGCTGCTTTCAGAAGGATGTTTACAAAAAAGCATGGCGGTACTAAAATGAAGACTGGTGCTCCTTCCTGTGTCAGATGAATCATCTGAACGGCTCTGAGATATGCAAGGAGATACAGAACTAAAACCTCCTCCTCCTCCTGTTCACAAAAAAACCAACAACCCACAATCTTTTCCCCACTCTAAACAGGCAGCCAACCAAGCTAGCACAACAGGCGGTGTTTGGCTCACAACTGGGCAGCTCAGGGAATTTCCTGCCATTTGATGAACACCAGTGACAGACCACAACACTGAGAAGACTGAGAAGACGGCAACACCTGCCCAAGTAAAGGTGAAGTGCTGGCTGAGGATAACCCACATGAATCAGACCTCAGCGGCATGAAGAACCTCCTGCAGACACTGGGGCACCATGAGGCAGTCAGTGGAGGTACAGTTATTATCTCCGTTAGAAGGGAGGTCAAGCTTTTACAAAATTAACTATCATATTAGGTATTGTTGTAATTAAACCAGATTAAAGATATCACTCGAAATCTAGAGTGATTACCAGCAACCCTGTGAAACACCCTGGGCACTAGTAAACAATTCAAGAACGAAGCTCTAGATTAAAAAAAAAATCATATGTATACATACATATAAGTATATAAACATTCACACACACTTATTTCAGCGGTTTCAGGAAAGCATTAAGTTAAAATTTAATATACACAAATTTCCAGACCTCTTTTACTCTGCATAAATAATTGCTATTCCTGTATAATCTATGGGTAGAAATCTGGTTTTGTTACATCCAGAAACACAATTTCTTCAATGTACGGAACTGTACAGCTTATTAAATAAACACAAACTGGGATATAATGGCATACATTTGTTTTCATTACAAGTAGTAATGCAATATTTCTCTAAGGCTTACTACATTAGCATTTCTTTCCACGTTCCAAATGCCTTTGAACTTTCTGAAAAGCTACATCTGTTAGCTCGCTTGTATACAGCCGAAACTTACCAAGCGAATTAACTTTTAATATAAATTGCTTTGTTCACTATTAAGATTGATGTTGGACACACTGTACTGTAAGTTGCAAACTGCAATTACAATTCGCTGCAATTATCTCTGGTTGTTAATAGCACAAGATAGCATGTCACTTTCTACCAAGTGTATAATTTATCATTTGTTTGGGTGTTTTTTTTTTCCCCCATGAACTCTTGTGGTATTCCAAATGTATAATCTTGTTGTATTTATTTCCCAGTGGTCCAACAAAATGCACAGCAAGTGCTGACTAGAACAAACTAAAAGGCAGTGCTATTGACAAGCCGTCACTTGAGCGGTAATGAACACCCTGCCTCTACTTTCACCTCACCAAACTAACAGCTTTAATTTATGATAAAGCAAACGAGAGACAACCTCCAGTTTTATTATACCCTCAGTGCTGTTTCAAATAAAGTAATTAGAAGGTCAAGAGGCAGGTCTAGAAAGCCAAATACAAATGCAAGCCCTCTGCACTGACATTTTTAAAAAATCTTGACTGTTCAAAGAGCATTTTATCCATTCCTCTTCTGCAGTGCAGCACAAGGCAGATTTTACCACCGTAACCAATCTGAAACAGCGCGGTTCAATTCTCTGCTCAGTAATTAAGCCCATATGTTAAGAGATACCTAGCAATGTCCCTTCCCATGCCTTTCACTTGAAAGAAAGGCACAGGTGAGTTTTAAAAACATTTTCTTAAAAGCTTTTCACACAAAGTGGTTTCAGTCTTTTTAGCCGTGCAAGAAACTTTGTGGGATTCCATAACTACATAAGAGAGAAGTATCTGAAGATAATAATTATGCCAGAAAAACAAGTTAAAAACCTCTAAAAGCTTATTTATAATTACGAGAATAAACTTCTCCTAGAACTGGTGAAGAACTAGTTTTTCTTGAGCTCTTGGAAGAGGCACAGAACTAAATCTGGTCTTTGTTGTATTGTTGTATAAATATTTACAACTAGAGATATATGATTATGCTAATACAGCACGTCTCCACTTTCATTATATGATATCATCTTGAATTTAAATTTCTTTCATTCAAAAGTATCTCATAACACCTTAGAAGCCAGTCAGAATTGTTCCTCAGCTAGATACGAATGAAATCTATACAATTAGACATTCTTATTAAGCAACCATATGTCTTAAATTACATCAAAGCATGCTCCAGTGTATTACTACAGTTCTGTTATATGTTGATTGGAGAATTACTTCCCATTAAGAACCTGTTTTTGTTGAGCCTTTGATGAGTTGTCTTACACTGGCTTCTCAACTTGAGATAAATCACTGAACTCCAGCCAGGTCTGAATAAAAGGCAGCAGCTGCTTACCACAGTTTAGCAGCAGTTTAGGAAAGACAAATCCAAGTCCAAAAGAAATAGGTGGAGAACTGAAATGGAAATTTGGACAACGACCCTGCTCTTCATCTATGTGCTTGTAGAATATGTGCTAGAGATTGCCACAATACTTAGCAGACAGAACTTTACCTCATTTAAGATACCGTCATTCCGCCAGTCCTAGAAATTCATGTGAGCCAAGAACAGAGAGTGCCACCTGCAGACTCACATCACACACCAGTTCAGAACCAACCTCTGTACTGCATTCCTGTTGGACCATCCAGTCAGCTTGTTCATATTGCCTTGGCTAAACTTCATGGGAGAATTCGCCGTCTAAAGTTTATCTGACTACCTCCAGAACTACAGGTCTTGGCTACTGGTAGTATTTCTGTGTAACAAAGGTATTAGATGACTGCTATAAAGCACACAAAAAATACACGCCCTGGGAAGTTAGGGCAAAAGTCTCACGAGTGTATGCATAAGGAAACACTGAACTTGCCCAAGTATTTGGTCATTAAGGATTTTCTTTGCTTTCAGTACTGACTAAGTTTTGGTAAGCTTGTCTTGCATAATGGTCTTTTAATTAAGATTCTGTTGCATTGCTTTTTCTCAAAGTAATTTTTACACTATTGTGGCACATTCATATAGCAAGTGCAATTATACTTAATGACATAAGTGGTATAAATGTGTAATTATATAATTAGAACATGCAGTTATGTTGTAAATGCCCCTGTGGGACTGAAGAAGACCCAGAACATACCGTACACATACATGGGAATTAACATAGCTCAGCTGCCACAACTGAAGTTTTTAGAGACTACACAAAGGGAATTGCCTCAGAGGCTTTCTTACAAGAGCCGTCCAAACAACAATCCTTTATAAAAACTACTATAAATGGCTTCCACTTTCCCTGTTCCATAGTTGCGAACAGCAATTTTAAAGTTTGTAGTGCTGCCAGGGATGGAGAAGCCTGAACTACTGCAGTGAAAGCAAAGATGGAGTTACATTCTGGTGAACAAGACTTCTTTCTGACTCCACATTTTAATTACTCGTCCTTCAGTTATGTGTTATTTGCTCAAAATTCAATTACGTAACATAAACGACCAAATAACCTGTTTTCTCACAGCCTTATTCTACGCATAAAAACAAGCAACATCACACAAACAAGTGTGTGGTACTCCGAACTGTGAAGTTTTATCTTGGTTCACCTGAAAAGCCTGAAGTTATCTGAATTCGGAATAAAGCCTTTCAGTGAAACTTCTGCAACCAGCTTTTCCCCAACGATCTTCAGGATCTATTTTTCCAAATTGGTGTTTACTCTACGAGGTTAAATTTCTTTTCTTAAGCGACATACTCCCAGGTAACATTCACCACCAGTGAGCACCCTTTTATCCTACTTTGCAGGTCAACAGCACTGCAAAGATCGCTTTCTTTGTCAGCTTTTCCCACAGAAACTCCAGCTCTGCAGCTTCCACTTTCACAGTACCCTCAGGGTCAGCGAATTCTTTACTAAGATGCAGGTGAAACCAGTGGCTGCCCCTTTGCTATCTCCTTGCCCCCCTCAGCCCTTCCATCTTATGTTTATTACTTCCCTTCTTGAAGTGGGCTGCGCGCTACGTGGTAAATGCAAGAGGTGTATAAACCTGGCATAGAAGTCTAAAAAAATACGCAAGAAATGGATCAAAAAGTTCAGAATACAGTACAGAAACATTGCATGCCTCTACTGCTCACGTTAAAATACTATAGCTGATGTCTATGCGTAGTAAGCAAAAGAGAAGTGAAACTGTGTGCTCTGACAGGCAGCAGCAGGTAAGGATGTGTGTGCATACAAGAAACTGAACCTTTGAGAGAAAGACAGTAGGCACTCTCCCTTACAGTGTGCGCTGCTTAAATGCAATCCAAATCATAAGATTCAGGCCAAATAACACTCAGTGTAAGGCATTTCTTTAAGCAAACCTCAGGTGGGTTCTCAAATATATCACCACTGCACAAGTGGAGTTTATGAGGATAATTAAGAGATTTTTTTAGAATCTCTCTATATATTTTAAAACATCAGCTTTTTGATTCAGGTATCACCAGTGCTACGCATAACAGCAGCTATCTTCAAACTGCTACATAAAGATTGCAAGCATCAGAGGAAGTAGTGAGGATATAAGGAAATCTGGGAATCAGTGAAAGATGTTGGTATGCAGGAGTGAAGATAGACCAGCTGGTCCTACTGCTTCAGCTGTTTTCCAGAGGGCCAGGAAGAAATTAGTCTCAGACTTCAGTTGAAAGAACACCTGGACATTAACCTGGGGCACCAATTCCCTTATGAACAAGGTAATCTTTGTTTCCTCACCAATACATCTAGAAACTAAAAAAATGACTATTAAAAAAAATCCTTGCTCCCCAGTGTCCTTAAATCACTTAAGTTCAATAAAGAAGAAAGAAGCATTTATGAAAAGGGAAAACACAACAACTAGGCATGCTCCAACATGGAGATAAATGTGAAAAAAAAATTGCAGTAACATCTCTGGTCTTCCTGACAGAAAATATATGGACAAATCTAGAGATATTGAAGTCTGCATCTAATTTACTTCCAGTAAAGAAAATGGTAAGTAGTTGCTGCTTTCCTCAAACATTTGGCTTCTAGGATCAAAATGGACCACCAGGTAAGGGAGGTCAGTTTTGGGGTAAACAGAGCTTCTACACTGAAAATGATGCTGGTCTCAAAATATAAACCATGCCACATTTTGTCTACTAGCCTGTATTTTCTCTTCCTTGGAGATTTTGCCTTTGGATGCTGAATGAAAACATTATTTGTGTTTGCATATTTAGGTCATCCAAAAAGGTGCACTGCAGAATTTTCATAGTCATTCACAAAAACTCACCTATGGTTAAGTGGAAACTTAGTGGTGTGTGAATCACGTTGCATTTAGCAGCAGTGCTATTCAGACTGCCAAATACCTTCCAGTCCAAAGCCAGGACTAAACCACTGTACTTCTCTGCTGCAGCACACGCTGCCCTTCAGAAATCTGCAGCAGGAAATATTAACGAACTAAAAGAAATTGTGACTTTTTTCCCTATAAACAATGTTTTGGGGAAAAAGTCAATATATTTTGCAGAGAAGAGATGATATTCTTAGAAGACACTTGATTGCTTTGCAAATCAAAAGGGAGATATATTGTTTAAAAAGAAGGAAAAAAGTATTAAAAGTTTGTCGTTAGTTTCTTTCATCTTATGAAGGAAAGATGAGGAAAATAAAATAGGAACATCTCTTCACCCACACAAATACAAATAAAGAAAAGTCTATTAGCCACTCGAATTGGAAATAAGTCTGATATAACTGATTGCCTTTAGTGATCAAATTAATATATCAATAGTTTTTATTAAACTATTTTTACATTTTTTAAAGCAAAAATCAAATTCCACTACAAAGTTGGACCAAATCTCCTTGCCACTTTATTTTTTCCGCTTCATTCCTGGTGCAGGGCACTTTTGTTGTATTTTCACTCTTCTCTAGGCAGCAACACCTTGCCATAACACTTGATGATGAATATTGGTCAATTCTTAGAAAAAAAAAATTACTGTAGAGCCAGATTTGCTGCTCCTCGAGGAGCAGGAAACCTAGGAATGTGTATACAGAAGGATCAAGAGAGGAATGGAAGGGAGAAGCAGATGGAAACCACTGCAGGCTGAAGAAGCTAGAGAAACCCACCATGAAGCACAAACTGTTAGCTAGGATGCAGCTACATGCTTCTTTTTTGTGTGTTGGATAGTGGTGCTTCTCCCGGGCTAAAGAACTTCCTGATCCTCCAGCAGAAAATACAAACTCCAGAACTAGTTCTACATTATCACTTATATTTTCAAATGACTATTTTTTTCTATTGCTGATTACTGCAATACAGCATCTTTTGCCTTCTTTTTCAGATAATATTTGGATGATGAGCCATTTCCTTGCTACCCTGTGTAAATAACTGCATATCAATAACAGAAGCACATGTCTGCCAAGTTTCCTAGGTAGTCACCATCTCACCCTGCACTTTAATTCAAGCCCCTGGCTTGAGCTGCTTCACTGTTTTGAATTAGTTCTAACCATCTTCCTTCAGATGTCATGGAACAGAAACAAAATACTCCTCCCCCCATGGCAGATTTCTTACTCTAGTAAAGCACTACAAATGTGATTCCAGCCAGATGGAGGAGTTTTCCATTTTTGGGTCAATCTTCATTTGCATCCTATACACACACTAAAGATGTATATTTTATCCTTCATTCAGTTCATAGAAGTACATGAAAGACACTTCCTAGAAATTCTTTGCTACAGCTTCTGATTCATGATGTATTTCATGGAAGACATATTTTAGGTTGTCCATCCTTTGATTTCCCACAGAAACTAATAAATAATCAACAAAAATATGATTAAAGACATTGCTTCAAGTCTCAGCCAAAATGAATACTAGCTAGTTGAAAATCTTTCTGATCCAATTCTGTTTAGAAACAGAATTCTAACTTAGGTTTTAAAAAGCCTGATGAAGGGCTCAGCTAAGTTTTGACATGATGTTTTCATATTCAAAATATCTCTTGAAATAAGAGGGAAAAGAAAATGAAACTTGAAATTATAGAAGGATGAAATAGAGCATCAACTAGAAAGGGAAATTACTCATCTATAATTGCAATTCTCTACCAAAAAATCCTCTCAAATAATACTGAACCACTAATTGATGTATATTTGGCGGTGAACTCTGCTTTAAGACTTTGTTTAGGTAACTGTAAGAGCACGGCCAACAATAGATAATGGATTAAAAATATTCTAACTCATGTCTCGCTTTTAGAATCAAGAGGTGAGGAAAAAATAAAATTAAAACTTCAAACTGAGAATTTCCTGTAATTCAATTCTCTGTGAGTCTATCTATTTATCTAAACCTCTGTTCCAAACTTCTCAAACATATTCAACAAATTGGGAAGTTGGTTTATATGATGTTTATTTGGAGAATATACGTGGGACTTATTCCTTGTCTAAACTTTCTTTTACAAGCACAGGAAAAATACAAAAGATCTAGTTAAAGAATATCATTTGTCAAAACATAAATGACCTCTAGCCCTGGTAAAGAAGTATTTATTTTTATATAGGCCAACCTGAGATACTTTTATGGATCAGTTATTGCTATCTGTAGCGCCCAAGGTCTGACATGTGAACCCTGCATTTTGTTAGAGCAGACCAGTTTTAGCTCTGAGGAACAGGATCACCTAAGTAAACACAAGAGGAAGCATCAAAGGAAGAGACCCTTTGTAAGAAGCTGAGAAGCACTAATTACAACTTCCAGCTATTTTCTTACAAAATTATTGCTCGTAATTGAGTACAACTATTGTTAAAAGTTAATCTATAATCAGTACAATACATGACGTATATTTGCCAACTCTTTTATATATACTTATTTGGGCCATTAATATACACTTTAACACTTTGTAAACTATTACTAATTGTTTAAATATTTATTTAATTGGTGTCATTTTCATCTGCATTTGAAAAAGAATTGAAAACGCACAAGATAATAATTTTTTGAATAGCTGTTTTTAATTAAAAACGCAATGCACTGGATAGATCAACTTGTTTTTTCATGTCCGGCAATCTTTAAAGCCTGTAGCTCAAGTCCTCTTAGATATCAATTTATTTAAAGGTTCGAAGAGGAAAATAAGCTTTCCCGCATTTTCAATTCTCAATTGGATTCTCAGCTTTGAATGAATTAGTCATTGAACTGAACCGTAATGGAGAAAAACTCTGCATGCTGCTACTGCTGCCAAAAGCCAGCTTAGCAGTTCAGCAGACTCGCTCCAGGTGTTTAACTCTTTCAGTCCTCAGACTTTCTTTAAACCTTCAGCTGTAAACAAGCGTGCTGCTAAGTCACTGGTTTACTTCCAAAGGTTTTCATCCATCATAAGAAGTCTGTTTGGTAGCACTGACTCATGTTTATTTTTACATGCTTGCTTTAAAACACAGCAACTTGAATATAAAATGTTTTTAATTCATTTCCTTCAAACTGTGGGCTTTTTGTTTGTTTTTGTGGCTCTAACCTCTATTTAAACTTATACTTCTTAAAAAAAAAAAAATAATAATCCCATGAACTGATTTCACTATGTAAATTCTCCTCTAACAGCTTTCCTTAAGGTCTTAGGAAAACAGGCAAAAAACCCATGGTTTCCTATAGCTTCCTCTGGTCTGGGGACTCAGCCTGTCCTGCTCAGCTCTGTTCCAGCAGGTACTTCACATAACTTTTACAGCTGGGGCACAGAAGTCTCCTTAACTTGAATGTTTCAGAAGCAAACTTTACTTCTTAAAAGCACCTGCTGTAACTATACAAACATGAGCCCAACCAGAGCAACGAAATACCTCCTTCCTGAACACCACAGAGATGCAGCATGGATGTAACGAGCCCAAAAGTCTACAAAACCCTTTTATTTTTTTAAATGAGTTTTACATGTTACTTAACTCTCCAGTTAGAAAACTTCCTGTTTATGTTAACAGTGACTGTCTGCAGCTTAGAACTCCTTAAGACATATAGACGTGCAGCTGTTTGAGAAACCTTCAGCTGGAAATGGCCAAGTGGTAAAGTTTGCCTGTAATCAGTAGGAGCTGCTCATCTTTCAACACATCCATTCTCATAGAAAAATCAAAATACTGGAAGTTCACAGACCAGGAAAATGCAGTGCTCCCAAGAACTGTATTTTACCAACATAACTATCTATCTAGTACCCTTTTCATCTGACTAGAAGCAACTGTATTCTCAGAAAAGTGAGTCTGTAAAACCAGTAGAGGCACAGAACCCAACAACACAAACATTAAATGAATCCTTGTGCAGGAAAACTCTGAAGACAGCAGTCAAATGTGACATACTGTTAATATACTCTACGTGGAAATAGCTGACTTTTTGTTGCTGTTGACAAAAAGAACATTTCCATTTATTACATAACTGAAATGTTCTTTCTTTATCTTCCCCAGTGCAAAGATGGTACCTTTTCCCCTTGTGCTCTACAGATGATAAACAAAATAATTTTACAGACTTTCAAATAAATTTTGCAAGGGAAATTTGAGGATTAAAGTAGCAAAGTTCGTACACCTCGACAGTAAACAGTAAAAGTGTTTTCATTCATTATATACCTTAAAGGAGGAAACAGCAGCATTGGAGCACTGTCACAACAGTATCTGCTCTAGCAAAAAAGATCTAGTTTTACTGAAAGATAACCTGACACTTGTTCTTAAATGAAGGAGGGAAGGATGTTCATCTGCTGCTGAAAGAACATTCCTAACAGAGCACCTTAATCCACTTCCGTGCACTAAAATAAGCCACTAAAAATCTGTGGATGTTTGCTGTTCCCAGCATCCTCTAAGCACAACATGCTAGTGTAGTGCAAACACATCCTTTAGCTTATGAATGAATGTAATTTTAAATGCACCTTATGCACGGAGGCTGGCAGTCTGCTCTCCTGTCTATACAAGCCAGCTAATGTTTTCTCACATTTCACAGACTCACCCATCCTCTTTGAGAGTGTTCCTGCAAGGACTCCAAGATTTCAGCCAGAGTCCCCAGAACAAACACAGAACACTGAAAAACTCAGCCTTCAATACTTCAAACAACTAGCTCATAAGCTAACTAAATGAAAAAAAGAGGCAATTAAAAATTACAGAAAGCCCAAATGGCTGTCCTTGTGTTCTCTATGCAATTTGCTTCGTCTGAAAACTGTTAACTAAAATTTAGAGAAATATTTCTCTATAGGAGTCCACTGTGCATACTCCATATCGCTTACGGTGTGTAAGAGCAAGGCATCAACCACATTAGGTGTCTCAGTACAGCCAGCAAATTGAGCATCAGTACAGAGGCACACCCAAGCACCAGGTAAATTCTAGTAATAGGAAAGCAAATGGATTTCTTAGCAGGGAACGCAAACACTTGAAAAAAGTTGATTAAAGATCCTCTGTGCTACTTATCAACTATGCAGACAGGAAAACATATTTTCAGTTGAAAGTACAGATTACTTACAAACCATTTTAACATGGGAACTGCAACAACTCAGCTTTACCCCAGATATTCTGTGCTTGCAGATATTCAAAACATCAAGCATCTCACCACATGCAACAGCTGTATATAGAGTTAGGAGTTGCAGTACAGTAGGGTGAAGAAAAAGCCAATGCAGATGTGCAAATCAGCAATCCTAACTGAACAGCTGTTGGACGTAAGAAGGGAGCTGGAGGCATGTGTTACTGTGCATGAGTGATGAGTGTGAATGGTGAGCCCTATAAATCAAATGCAATCAAAGCTTTGCTCACTTACTCTCTGTTTAGAAGGAATATAAAAAATGTCTGCTCAGAGATGTCTCCTGACATCTTGCAACAGTCCAACTGAAAGTGTAATAACTAAATCCAGTGCATGTACAAATAAAGTTACTGATTCCAAACTGTATCATTATTCCTCCCTATATTCTTCCAATTTGTTTTGTTTCACTTAAAAAATCTGGAATACTGTAATAAATACACATTGAGAACAGAATATACTCATACATGAAATAGAATATAAATAACAACAGAATTGCCAATTGCCATCATGGCAATAACAGATATTGCTGGCAAGCGCCATAAACTATCATTACCTGGTGCTAGCCAGTCATATACACTGAGAAACAATGAAAACAGACATTTAGAATTCAAATTCTAAACCAGAACTGTACCCTCCCCCAACTGTACATAGTTAATCCCCAGCTGTACCTAATTTTCCATATGATTTTTAGATCACTTCTCCAAAATGGATTACTTGTGCTCTCTGTGATCCCAGCTGCTATTTGTAGCACCACATCTGAAACAAGAAAGACTTCTACGAAGCTCCTGAATGAAACCCTGGGTCTTCTGAAGTTAACAGCAAAGTTCTCACAGACATCAACATGGCCTTGCATTTTTTCATATTAAGAAACATAAATAATGCAAAATATGAATAAAATTGGCAAGCTCCAGCAAAGACTAAAATACAGTACTACTGTCTGAACCATATTGCCTGTCTTGAAGATTAAAGGCTGAGCAGCAGCTAGGGTGAGTGAAGGAACTACACAGGGAAGTGCAGCAACACAAGTCTCCAGTGAAGGGCTTTGTGCACCTTACAGCTCAGTCTTACTCACTCTCAAGTAGTCAGACCTACTAATAAGACCCCAAAGCATGCATTTTGTTTAATACAACCCACAGTATTTTCAATGCGTGCTGGCTTTGAAGTCTGCAGTGTTTTAAAATCTAAAAGCTAAAAAAGGGCCAATTTTTGCATTTATAGAAACTGCTTAATTACTGTATTATAGTAAAGAAGGAAAAAAAACAGAAAAACTTTTCTGTGATGAGCAATAATCATACCCTGCCTTCAACCACAGCCACTCCCCTTCTCTGAAATAGGAACTACTTGTTTCTGACAATGCTTTTTAGCTGTAGGAACGTAGTTAACAGTTTGACTTGTTCTGCTGTTCTGACAGGTCGCTGTTAATTGCTTTTAATGTTTAAAAAAATGTCATAATTAAATCATTATGTAGCTCTCCCAACTCTGTTGACAGAACAGAAACATCATATTAAGAGTACACTTTCACAGCATAAACAATAAACTACCTCTCAGAAACTGGCCGTGTGGATATTAACAGTAAAAGCAGAATGAAAATATTGTTAATGCAAGATAAATTGCCATAGAAAAATGGCAGTAATTACTCATTTTGATTATTATTTTCAGAGCCATACGCTACACCGCTGTATGACAGACCAATTTTTCCTACAGAACTCTGGAGAGGAGGAAGATATTTCTGGAAGCTTACAGAACACCGTCCAGTCATTCATTCTGCATTTCATCTGTTTTCTGGAGGTGAGTATGTGCATTTGCACAGGTGGATGGCTGGATGTACCTCAGACCTTTTCCTCAGGCTATTTACCCTTCAGCCTGCTCAGATTTTCCACGGTACATTTCAGAGCTGCACGGGATGAACTCATAGCACAAATCCTATCATTTGTAAACAGCATCTGTGCACTAGACTCCTACACACACCTTCAAAACTTTTTGACTTTGCCTTTAATACTCTTCATTACCTTTCTGAAGTACGCTAAGCTGAGGAAATCCTGGCCGCTCCCACTCCAGCCTATGAATCAATGGATAAATCCACAGAACTTTGCTCAAAGACAGAGACTGATGTGCTTCTGATTGTAAATGAAGGCTGAATTCTGAGGTCTACAGACCAATACAGATTTCTATCAGGATTTACTTCATGTCCTGGAGACCAACCAATGCTGTTCAGCCAGGTCCCAGCAGCAGCAGGAGCTCAGGGTGACACTCCTGGCCCACACCACGAGCCAGCATGCTCCAAAAATATGGGGCTGTGTGGGCCAGGGAAGGTCTGATTACAGTGGACAGCAGGGGATCCCCCCCTCCAAGTACACAGTATATCTATATATGCTGAATTAATATCAATATATACTGTATATGAGCTCTGTATGTATATTTAGTTTAAGACAAGCTTAGCTAACATTATTTTGATTGCTTTTCCAAATGCCAACATTGGCCATGAATTTTAGCTCAGTTGTATCAGGATTTAGGCTTCCTAACTTACCCAGCCTAGGGGAATGCAAGCTCTGCCATTTCTGAAGCACATATTCTGTCCACCTTGATCCTGCACATGCTGAAGGCCAGCAGACTCTTTGTATGCAAAATAGCTACAGCCCTTCTCTTTATACTCTAATAGCTTTCCAAGATATCCACAAGCTCTGCTAGGGAAAAACAAGTTTGAAAGACACAATCAACTACCTTTATTCAAACTTTTCCTCACACATACTAGCACATTCTAATCTATTTCTTATTTGAAATATAAGGATACTGGTACAAAGTCTAGAGAACATGCTTCTAAATTTGTGCAGTCAAGATTGTGGAGACTCAAGATTTTGCAAGTCCCAGAAGAGGCATATTGAGATATAAATGGCAGATGTGGAATACTCCTCAGCTAACTGATTTGGCAGCAGAAACTCAAAAGATGGTTTCAGAATTCCTGAAAAACAGAGCTTCTAGAGGAGCTCAGCACCAGTATCACTGCAGTGCTTACAGCCTTGAGGACATGAGAAGAAACATCAGCATTTCACGAGCCTCTCACTCCCTGGTCCTCCTCTACTCATTTGTACTGAGGCCAAATCTGTATCTCTTGTTTGCAGTCACCGTACAACCCTCCAATAAAATCTGAACAGGAGAGAGTTTTCCTCAAAGTCTAAGTGTTTTGAAGAATGAACTTCAACCTCTCCAAGTGTAACAGTGCAGATTCATTTGTCAGCCATATTAAACACAGATCTTAAAGACTTCACATTATTAGAAGCTTAGTCTAATATTTGCATAGAAACTAGTATTATATTATTAGAGAAGGTTTTTAAGAACCTAAGAGTTAATGAGATGCTATGCTTTGTGTTCTTGACAATGCCCACTAGATTATGCCTCTGTCCTACAAATCCTGCCGTTATTATAATGGCACAAAGTACAAAGCACAGCATTTACATTTTATCACTCTCATAAAACATTCAACAAAATTTTCCTCTCAAAAATAACACTTTCGGGGGATATGAGTAATGGCAAAAGAAAAAAAAAAGAAAAAAAGACACCTTCTTAGCTGACATCACAGCACTACCTAAATAAAACAGATACCAAGGCTCATGTTAACATGATAAACATTTGAAACTCAGAATTTGATTATTTCAAGGGGTCTTAAAAGGTTTTCTGAAAAGTGAGATGTAAAATAAAAGAAATAAAAATGAAAATAACCCACTCTTCTGTTATAAATCATGGAACTCCTTTTCCCAAATCCATTAATAAAAACAGTGATTGTATTTCATGTTACAGTTATCTACAGAAGTCCATTCTTAATTGCTCTTAAGGCATCATGTTTTATTTTAGCCAGGTCCACATTTTATTATAAAAGACTAATGGGGCATAGACTCCCAGTAGAACTTATTTTAAACCTTGGACCAGTCAACTATAAAAAGGGTATAAAAACAGTTATAGAGGCAAAATAAAAATTAAAAACTATAGCAAAGCTTTCAGATTTACAGGTGTAATAAAATTTGTCATAAAGTTTTGCTTTCATTCCAAAGCTTTGTCGTAAGAACGCGCAGAACCTTTCTCCATTTCAAAAGCGTATGCTCAAATGTTAAATCTCACTTTTCAATTTTAATTTATAGTCCTGCATAAGTACATGTAATTTCTTAAAATTTATTGCTATTTCATTGACTATCCTTGCTGATCAGAATGCAGGAGTGATAAGAGAGAACCGCCACAGGACAGTAATAATAACTTAATGACATTTCTTGTTAACGAGGCAATAACAAGAGGCCTTCAGGCTTTCTGCTTCAAAGTTTATTTAACCGAACTACTTTTGTTATTATCCTATTAACCAGAACCCTCAAAGTGTCACTGCCCTAATAATAATTGTAAGACCTACTGGATTAACTTATCAAATTGGCCAAGAAATCAAAAAATAAGAGTTAAGAACTTGCAAAACCTCACCGTATTAGAAAGATGACCTCCTCTAGGAGAGTATATAATGCTAAGTCCAGATTCATAACGAGAGGGACTGTTATGCTTGTTTGCAGCAAGATATTTGAGAAAGAAAAGGCTGAAAAATCCTTTTCCTTTGAAAGGTAAGAACTTCCCAGGACTTGTGGAGGTTGACTTTGTTTAGATTTCATTGTTGAGGTCTGTAATTCAGAACAAAGATGAATTTTTTTTTAACGGTAACAAGAAGTCTATTCAAATATCTAGCATGATTTGCATGCAAAGAGCTGCAGAAATAACATTGTTGCTTTCCATGGCAGCAAGAACTAAGAGAGGCAGAGAGGTTCACTATACTAAGTTTCCCTCCAACCTCATTTTTACATGGGTATTATGGACTCACCTAGTTTTAAGACAGAACTGAAAGTCTACAGCTGCCAAGGTGCATGGTTGGTCACCCAGTTGTTTTTGCACAAATCTAACAAAGTACGGTTATAATCAATGGAAGCACCATCTGCTGTTCACAGAACGGGCTAGTTCTCTAGTACTGTGCTATAATGCTCCATTTTATCTATTATTTCAGCAGGTTGCATTTCACTAAAGATGCCATTTCTCAGACTAAAGCAGCTATGAAAATCAGTGTCAGGTGAGCAGACTGGAGTTTCTCTTAACTATTCTAATCATACCAGGATTAACAATGATACATTATTTGTGTGAAAATATTCTTATTTCCTAGGTGAATGATAACTCCTGCACAGACAACATGGCTTCGTTATTACGCACATGCACCAACTGACGTGTACGAAGATGTATATGCAACAGCTATCTCTTAGTGCAAGATATCAGCAGCTAACAGGTTTATTTCTATTTCCTGTCATACTTTCCTGCCACAAAGACTTAAACAGAAGAATCTTGAACTGGCTCAGGTTTGTTCCCAGCAGGCATGCTTGTAAAGATAAAAAGAGTAAGACTTTTTCCCCTGCATACTAGCTGTTTTGGTGGTTATTAACAAGGAGGGCTAAGGAAGGAATGGAATGTTTAGCCCAGCACCACAGTCTGATCCTGCAGAAAAAGAAAACATGAGCAGTCAAGCAAAGTAACTGTACTCTATTTCTAGGTCTACATTTCCACGCCAGCTTGTCTTTTATAGTCTGGTTCTCAAAGTTTTCCTACTCTTAATCCTTCTTGCAAAAATAAAAATATATAAATAAAATTGTTTTGTTTTCTCATCCTGCAGCTTCTGGCAGCAAGTGGTATGTAAATGTTCAGTAGCCCATCTGAACCCTGTTTCAGAATAAAACAATTTCAGTTTCTAAGTGTCTGAATTACTTTAACTAAATCTGAGGATTTACCTATTGAAGCTTGAGCAGCTCCCTTTCAACCTTGAATGAAGGAAGAATTATGAGACTGAAGTTATTCAATGAGAGCTATCTGTCCTGGCACTTAATCAAAGGGATTAGGATTTGGAAAGAAAAGCCTACAGGTGATCCTCCAGGAAGCATACCAAGCAGTTATCAAAAACATACAAGTTCAAAGCAGCTCAATTTTCATATGCTAAAAGTATTTGGATGAAGCCTCAGGCTTGTTTCTAGGTAAAGAATTGTGTTAAAGCTGTTTGTACTTGCATACTTAGTAGACAAGGGAATGAAATAGCATGTGGTGAAGCAGTACTAGGTCCACCTAACCCTCATGTAACACAATAAATCAATCTTGTTTTGTTAGCAAAACATGATCTGATCCTGAGTCCAGGTTTCAGTGTGGTTTCCTCACTCTGGCAGTCACAACAGACACTTGTTTACCTTGTCAGCGAAGAGCACTGCAGTATCATGGAATATGTCATACACTACCTCAAATGCTTTCATAATTGTTAATCATGAAGACGCATTCTTTGCTGCCACAGTCACGGTATTTCTAATTAGAAATACAAAACGTGCTCAGTATCTTTATTTTGCACTACAGCCATGCCAGGAGATGAAGGAACACCTGGGAGCAGGGCTGGCTCAGCGGCAGGTTCCAGACCAAGCACCTGAGCACCTTGGCCTCACCAGCACATCTCTGGGATGGCCTTCCTCACCAGTCAGAGCAGCCACATTCTGCTTGTAAGACAGGGCTGTCCAGGAGCAGGCACAGCACATAGCCCTCTACTGTCTAGAGCTGCCACAAGAAGCGAGCAGGGCATCCCTGTGCAGAGCTCACCTTCTCTGTCCACGCAAGGAAGAAATCCGAGAGCACTGTTATGCCTCAAACTGATCTGGGCCAGCTCAGTTAGCACAAAAACATAAATTCTATGAAACGATGACCCTGGAATAGAAGCATAGTGTATGTGAAAAGACCTTAAGATGTTTAAATTGCTCTGTGCGTTTATGCAAATTTTAGGAAATTGTTAATATTTACAAAAGTATTTAATAATACTGTTGTAGCCCAGACTGGACAGTGAATTTTCATGGATAAGCCATGGTCTTAGTTAAACAAATGTGAGAAAATAAAAACATTACAAAATTTGAGAAAATTCTTCTGGATGGATCATTAGGGCTCCTTCAGAGCAATCACGTTACACACTACTGAAATACAAGCCTTCTAACAAATGTAAACTGTAGCAAGGCTAGCAGGCCTGACCAAGCAATGCTGTAACACCAAATCTCTCTGGTTTCCTATCAATTTAGCAATAAGCGACCAGTTTGAATATTATTCTGAGACAATCTTTGGATCAAATTCACCCTTGAGAGCAGCAAAATGTAGCACCAAAGTATTTAATAATGAGGAACAGGGATAAATTTAAATTTATACTGACTCTGGCACTGTACAATGTCTCCATGCAGTCTTCATCTGCCTGCAGAATCAGGCTCCTAAACATCCATAGGAAAGAACTATGAAAAACATGGAAGACTTTTCTTAAGTTTAGAGAATAATTATTCTTTAAAAGGCAAACTCACTGATCTTAAATACATGATCAAACAATAATAGTCTACTAAAATACACCTTTCCCTAGGTAAAATGCATGAATTAGCTTGAACCTATGCTTGTAAAGATAATGCTAAATTAGTGAGCCTCACTAACACAGGTTTCAAATCATTTCTTACCATCAAAACAGTGCTACTCTACAGAATAAACATATTAATGACACAGTATTTTTAACCTACTGACAGAAAATTGGCTATTACCAAGAAACTCAAGGGCTTAAGAGACTCTAATCAGTAGGGTATTGCCAGGTACCCTAGCTTGTTTACCCTCCCAACTTGCCTTACACTAGTCTCACAATCCCAAAATTGTGCTAGGCAGCATGCAAGCACAGAGCAGAAGTCAGCCCACTTTCAGAAAAGCAAAGAGCAAACAAGGCAGGAAAAAGTCTGTGTTAAGAAGACACTACTACAGCACCTATACAAAGAGCAAAGGAGCTGGAATTGAATCCATAGCTTTTATCTCTTTCCAGGGCATAAAAAATTATCAAACTCAACGATAGCTGCAGGCACTCAGCACCTTGTGAGATCAGTGCTGCAGGAAGTTCATCTTTATAATAAAGCTACTGAAAGCCAAATATCACTTTCATTCATAATGGTGTAAACCTACAAAGATTATTTCTGTGGAGACCCTTAGAATGGAATTCGGCTCCGAAAAGACTGAGTTACTGAACTTGATGAGTTTGGTAACGATTTTAACGACAGAGTTCTGTTGGATTTACACCAGGATAGCAGTAAACTTGTCCTTGTACAACCAAAATACGTGGCTGTATCAGTTAGCTTCCTATGCTGCCTCTTGTAAAAATAGAAAGGGCTGTTGCCATCACAACATAAACACTGGAATACATCTTGTGTACACTATCAGGAAAAAAAAAAAAAAAGAAAAAAAAGATGTATTGCATGATTGCTACAATTTTGTTTTTATGTCTTTTTGCCAAAAAGAAAATGTGCCTTTAATATAAGTTTACATCTGCGTGGTATTACATGCATGTAAAACAGATGTAACCTAATTACATTTTCATTTAAATTGCTAAATAGCTACTTAAGTAAAAAGCTAAAATAACATACAAACAACAGTTACTATAATAACAAGTGTACTTAGAATTAAATGAAAAGGATCAAAGCTACAGCATACAAAATTTGAGCTGGTCTTTGAAAGAGATACAGTGACATAACGACGCTGTATTGATTTACTCAGTAATTTAATGTCTCTGCAAACTCAGCCAGAAGACACATCTCAGTTTAGCAGAGACACATGGGGGTAAATCCAGAGTTTATACAAAGCTTTTGGGTCTCAAAGATTAGACATAACCTACTGGAGATTATGTAGCAAAATTCCAAATTGAAAATTAGAATACCAGTGCAATACAATCAGCTTGATTATAGTTTTAGGCAGACCTGTCTGAACTGGCTGGGCTCAGAAATCATGTCATAACAGAGCAATCAGAGTCTGTGCTTTATTTTTAGCAGAGACTACAGTCTGCAGAAGAGATACAGTATTTATTTCTATCTTTCCCCATGCAAACGTGTTCACTAGAGCTACAATTAGGGGACTAATCAAAACAGTGAGTACAGTGGAAAGACTGGAATGAACTGTTTTGGGTCAGAAAGAAAGGAAAATTTATCTAATTTTCATTCAAACATATTTAACAGAAAGGGCTAAAATATCAAAACCCAAACAGAAATGCAAAACTGAATAGCACTGGTAAGAAATACTTAAGCATGTTCAGATAGTCAGGAAAAGGGTGTACTAACACAGGATTCTGTATTCCTAGTATCACTCTCAGGAACTTAATACACTGCTAACGTTTTGTATCAATCTATTTCCATTACAGGCACATCATATGCAAATATCTTCTATTAGTGTACCACTCGAAGAAAGAAGCAATTGTTCATTTTTATCTCCAACAAATCCTAACTTCTATTTACCTAATTTGTTCACACTGTGTTTGGCAGAGCTCATCTTACCACGTGTGGCTTCCCAAGCCAATTGTATGGACTTTTGTAACTGGATAGAAAACATTGAAATTGATATCTACCATCACGAGGCAGTTAATGCGTAGGTTTTACATGTACATTTCCACTTTGCTAAAGGCCATTTTTTGTATCCTGATTCATTTCTGTTTACTTGTTAGGTCAGAACTGATGGAGGCTCAACAACCGGATGAGCAAAGCTTTGTGCAGACATGCAGAAGCATGCCACTGTTTTGTATTAAACTGTTACGGATAATATTGAATATTTTTTGAGAATAATGCTGATGTAAACATTAATTTTAAATGGATGCCCCTGGCACCTGTAGGCCACGAATTATCACTGAACCTGAATTAAACGTTAAAAGAATAAAAAGCTAATTACATTAACACACATGCACAACGAAGACAACCTAAACAGGACAGAAATAGCAGCTTCTCAGTACCAAGGAAATTATTTAAATATTCAAATCCACATAATTTTGACTTCTCCTGAGGTCTTAACTTTTCTTGATTAGTCTCTTAGATAATTAGTATCAAAACATCTGAATTTATCATTCTGTTTTCCCCTCATCTGGCAGAATCTCAGCTCCCTTACAAGATTTTCAGAAGGAAATTCAGCCACCAATTTTTGCATCTCACACAGCTGACTTTGCATATGTACATACATATAACTATATAGTTACCATTTGCTTAAAAAGAATATTTAATTCCACAGCACCTAGGGATGACTTTTCCTGTGAGACTGTCTTGTTGACACCAGAAACAGCAGGAGTTTCAATCAGATTCCAGTTCAACTCAAGGAGGCCACTCCCTGATAAACCACACCTCTTGCATTCTCATTGTGAGCCTTGCAATTTAAATCTTGAATTACAGCAAATTCGGAGGGATAGCACAACTCTACATGTGTTTAATCTATCAGCAGCTCTGAAGGCAGAACAACTTGAGTGAAGAGTACAAACTATTTAACCTACCCATTTACACAAACCTATGTGTAATTTTAGGGCAGAAACCTGGGCGTTGGTTAAATGATAGGAGACACACTTGAAACCATGTCAGTTCCCAGCAAGGTCAACAGAAGTTCAGATCTCTCAACATTTAATTACAGGTACTCAGTATACAGCATCTGGACACAAGCGAAATTCTCATCCAGAGTCCTCAAAAATCTATATCCCTTCTTTTGTGCTTTGTTAATGACCTGCTCTTCTCTTTCTTTTATGCATCCAGACATCACAAACAGGGACTTAATATGTACAGAAAATTAATGCAAAGTACACACTTTGATTATGTATAAAAATCAATAATCTTCAAAAAAAAAAAAAAAAAGTCGAATCCAGAACATAACACTGCTCTTAAGGCACAAATCAATAGGGGGGACTATGCAAAGTCAGGAAGCAGGTCTGAGTTCTCGCTGTTGCCATTGTAAACAAGCAGGAAAGAGGACTAACAGAAAGTCCTATTATTCTTAATAGCCTGCCTTAAAATGATAGATCACGTAACATCTCTGATATAAGGTACATGAATACTGAAGCAAGGGTTTGGTATCTTTCAGCCTCCCTTATGCAACCTAGAACAACAGGAATCCTAGCTGATGACAGCAGGCTGCTGAGATTGTAGGAGCTCCTGTCCTCTACGTACATCATGTTGCACATCTCCTCTTTTTGTGCATTAAGGCTAAGTACATACAGATTGAAGTACACTCTTACATATTTTTATATTAGGCATGGTTCAACCAGAAAAAAGATACATTCATCTTGCAGAAGCACTGCTTTTTCTTGCTCATTTTAAAGAGATTGTCTCCATTAAAAGTAGTATGAATTAACTTGCCAGGCAGATGTTATTCTGGTGCCTTTTCCATGTGGTCTGGATAGAATAAATCATCTTTCTGAAAACTTTCATTTTCTCCTAATACTGAACTCTATATTACTATTTATAGAAATCTTAAGATCTTTTGAAATAAAATACCCTATGTGTTTTTTTATTATTATTATTGCAATAAAGTAACAGTAGCTACTTTGTCTGGAAAGGTTCAGTGCATGCAGTCCATATGCATTAGAACACAGATACTTCTAAAGGACGAACCAGCCTCTGACCTTATTTTGAAGTGTCAGTACAAATTTACCGCTCCCATTTTTAAATATTTATTTCCTTCATAGATATTTTATGTGTAGAACTCAGTCCCTATGCAGTAAATATTCTTATTTTCACATTAGCAGAAGCCCAAGACTGACAAGATGCTCTATTATGAAAGACCTTCCTTCTTGGAAATCAGATTGACTTCTGTCATAAGCTCAGACTCAAAGGCATAAAATCATGTGTGCATTTGGTGATGGACAGATGTAGAATCATAAACATGGAAATGCAAATAAAAACTTTAGCTGAAATGCTAAATAAAAACTTGTTTTATAAAACACTCTGTGTCTGTGGGGGAAATATCCTTTGTTTTGAATTCTTACAGTTTTTAAGCTTTGAGGTAATTTTCATCCCTTTCTAGCTTAGCTCAATTTCCTCTATGCATATTAATTCAAGCTCTGTAGCTTTGTTTACTATTTTTTTTTTCCTTTACATAGAAGACTGCTATCAGAAAGTAAAGAAATTGATCCATTGAAGATTTCCACATCCTCCTCCAATTACCAGGACACCACACTTCGCAATGAGTTTCTCTCACCCACAAACAATAACTCCAATTCTTCACACTGCCAGCACTGAAGCCAACAGCTGTACCCAGAAGTCTGTTAACCATGAGTTGGTAACCAGCATCACATTGAAGCTGTTTTTTTCTGTCACACCTTTTACACAATTAAAATCAATACTGTCTGACAGGATAAATCACTACCAAGAAAAACACTACATCTTCTGGCACAAGCTGCTTTTTGTACCACAAGTCAGGTTACCCCCCAGAAATGCATACACTTTTGTTCCTTAATGTTTAGTATATTCCAGTAGTGAGTCCTTTCCATCATACTTTGTGTCAACTGACTACTAGCCTCACCCCTCACACCCTTTCTTTTCCATTTTTTCCTTCTCTTTTCTCTCTCTCAGCTTTTCAATCCTTATTGGCAAAGCCCTCCCAAAACACTGATATTTACTATCATGAGGAAAAAAAACCAACACGAATTTTAGATCTCAACTTCCTCTTCAATGATTACTTCAGCTTTTATTTTTCCTACATCCACTGAATGCCTGGTTGTGATGTCCTTGAAATATCTTTCTGAATTTCTTATCAACTTAAAGATTTTAAAGGATTGATCCATTTTCTACAATCCCTTGAGTCTATAGTTTTGCATGTTGAGTTAAGGAATGCAGAAAATTACTTCACAGAACATGATGAACATATAGTAACATACAAAACTGATTTTTCTCCAGTGATCTATTTGGGAGCATACATATGCAGTGATGAACTGATCAGTTGTTTCTAAGAAAAGCAAGAAACTGTTCTCCTCTCTTAGTGAAATTTAATATTTTAAGACATATTCTTACTGTTGTTCATTATAGAGTCTGAGATGTTCCCTTCTCTTCCATCTTGCTTGTCCCTGTTTGATACTGTATTATACCTTAATATCACACAAGTCAGTTTTAACTTATCAGTTTGACTAAGTAACTTCATACTGAATTTTTAGAAATTTATCCTACATATTCATATGCTATGTATATATAAAGTAGCTACGCCTTAGATAATATACTTCCAGAGAAATACCAGACTGAGATAAAGGAGTACATAAGAACACAATCTGTCTGAATTTTCCTGTGGGGGATGAGATAAAATATCAAACTAATTTCACCTGTTTGCATTTGGGCTTCTGAAACTTGTGAGGATGGAACAGCATTCCCAGATATTGGTTCCTTGCTCGATTTGTCTGTTCCATCATTGGGCACTTACTTATTTTTTCAGTATGTGTATAATGGAGATGATGATCAATTCCCAAACTTGTAAAACAAATTTAGAATCTAGTCACACACACATCTCTAGATTTCACTTCATTATTTATATAAATCTGCTGGAACAAAACTGTGCCCAAAAGATTAAAATAAATGTTTTGTTAAGTACTATGTGGAAAAAAAGACCAGCAATTTTAAAGGCATAAATATGGAGAAAAAAGAAGGAGTAAAATGAACAGATTAAAAACTAGAGATCCTTCTGGGACCCTTAAAGTTTTATGAGAATAGCCTTAGTGAAAGATCTCAATGCATAAATGTAAATTAATTGAAGAAACTAAATCTTTACTTGCATAAATTTGTTACATTTCACAATTAAAACCTATTTAAATGTTAATGATCTAAAATTTAAAACGCGCCCTCTATTAACAGGGATGAAAACTTCAATAATCAGTATTAATGATTGGAAAACATTACGGTAACAAAGCTTAGTGCATTAGTAGCTGTTGAGGAACAGGAGGTTTTGATAAAGTTCTCTATAATTGGAGACAGCTTCCCTTTCTGTTATGCATCTTGTGCAAAGAAAAGACTGCGCAGGATGATTTGAAGAAGAACGGGACTAATAATTCTTTATGCACTATGGAATATCATCCATCATTAGGTACTGTTAATTACCATTACAACCTGGTATCAACAGAAGACCGAGCAGCTCTTATAAAGCTGAAGAAGGATATTTGAAGAAAGCCACTTGTAACTGCCTAAGACATGCCCCCTGTACACATCACATCAGTGGCAAACTCTCCGCACCCAAAGCGCCTAGTCAGCAGCACTCTTGGAAAATGAACCTCCAAAGCTATAATCAAGTGTGCTACTCTGTAACCGACAGTTGTATCCCCTATGTGAGCTAATGTTTTACACAGCTGCTAGAAATATCTTCTAAAATGCATGGGCATCATTTTATTCAATGATATTTTTCTTTTTAGACATATATAGATTCATATACATACTAATGGTTTTCTTTTTGCAGTGATTATTACTCTTTACACATGGCCTCTTTCTACTTTCCATACACAGTTGACTTATTTCACACCTGCACTTTTCGTATCTTGGAATGGAAATAACCTCAAAATTTTTAATTGCAGGTAAATCCACACAAACATTAAGACTTTAACTGGAAGCACTTTTCACTCTGACACCTTCTAAGAGTCATTATTACCTGTTGCTTTTTCATGCCTTTCCCACCCCAGCAGTAGACAGAAGAATGTGGCTAGAGAAGAAACCAAATTCAGGCAAAAAGAAATGCCGGTTCGTTACCGATTATTTTCCCAGGGAGGCAGCAGGTAAACTGCAAAATTGAAGAATATTCAAAATCTCAAACGTGGGGTCTAGAAACGCTTCTGAAGATGAGCACAGATATTACTGAACTGAAGGGTAGGTGGTTGAGATGGTTATACAAACAACCCTGAAGTAATTCAGCATCAGACACTTGTTTTTTCTCCTGTAATGTTCCATCGAGGGTACTATCAAGACTTAAAGAAAAACAGTGTCGGGGTACCATTGAGCAGCCCTCCAGCAGGACTGATAGCCGTGCTGTGCCACCAGAGGGCACACACAAACAAATGAGAGCCCTCACCTGGATGAATGAAACGGAGGTAAGCAGTTCTTTGTCCTTAACTTAGAGAAAGAATAATGAACTGATCAGCTCCAAAACAAAAACATTTCTGATAATAGTACTTGGGTTTAAAAAGCCATAGCAATCACAGAGTAGTTTTCAGTCACTCCTATTCAATGGCACAAATCAGACTAGCTCTAGACTCTGTATGTGGTTCCCCAAATGACCAAAGATCATCCTTTAAGCCTTAAAAAATCCTGTAGAACTTTTACAGACCCTGTGTTCTGCCCAATACCCAGCCTGAATTATATAGCCCCGTGTATGCACTAACTACCCTTGTAATGAGTGTGAGCGTTCTTCCTCCTTACCCCATGAACAAGGCACAGGCTGGCATATGTGGTACAGTGCATTCTTTGCCAAGTGGCACAGGGATAAAGGATTGTTAAGGACTCTTGTTAGCCCAGCTTCTGAAATTAACTTCTTCATAAAGGTTCTGTATCCAAGGTATTCCAGTCAGAATACCATCTCAATTTAGAGCAGACACTTGAAGTTCCTTTGCATGTACACTGATACTACAGCACCAGAATTCCGCCTAGCAACAAGATCATAAATATCCTCATTCTTTTCCCTGTGATGGGTAAATAAACTCTCGTCGGACTTCAGTTCCACCGAGTACATTTAATGGTACACACAGCTGAATGAAGACACTTTTATGTTTGAAGGCTAGACATCTACTTGATTGTGAAAATAATTAACAAAATCATTTAGGACAATTTCTACATTTCATTTAACAAAAAATTCAACCTAGGAAGAAAAACGAGCTCCTAAGTGCATACTGATGCTTGTCTGTAGTTAGAACTAGTTTGGGTTCCTCTTCTCAAGGCAGATACACTGCAATTAGAAGAAAGAGGAGCAAACACCACTACCAAAGACATGGAATGAGGTTTTCTGAAGAATTATTACATTACAGACTGCTCAGCACAGAAAAGTTACCACAGTACGAGGATGCAAAGGAGCTGTATAAAATCATAGCTGAATAAATAAACTTACTGAGGGAATTGCTTTTAGCTATTTACTCATATAAGAAAAATGAGTAAAAGGAGATAAGGAGATAGCTTTTTTTTTTTTTTAATATACAGAAGCTTTTGCAAATATTAAAAGTCTATGCATGTAAAAAACAATTGCATAGTTTCACTCAGAAAAATATCCGTGCAGAACCACTAAATGCAAAGATAACATCTTTGCAGCAGAAACTGTTATCCCCAAATCACTGAAGCTGGATCCGTATCCACAGAGAGAATCACTCTACGCTTCTCTTATAACCATTTTCTTCTTTTGGTACCTGCTGCTGTCCAGCACAGTACAAAACAGCTACAAAGATCCTTGGCCTGAGCTGGCAAGGCGCTGCTTACCATAGGAGGGGAGAGCAGCACAAGGGATTAGTAGAGCAACATCAACACCCTTGTTTTTCCTTCACTTTTATGACAGACACGTTCATCTTTACATCAGTGTATTAAAACCCCAAACAGACACAGTGCTGAAGACACGAACATGGATGCTCCTTACAAATTACCACTCTTGACTTGCAGAAATACGGTGTTCAGAACATGGGTACTTTGTATTCTGAACGCACGTGCACTATGATACTCACTGAACGGAGGGACCACTGGGAGCAACTATGGGCACTAATGAGCTACAGCTGAAGTGTAAAGATGCAGAATCGTTCCTGGGCAAATGTGTATTGGAAAGGAAGTTTGTGCAATGAAATAGGTCGCTTTCCTGACGGGAAAGGTGAAGTTTCTAACTTGGAATATTTATGGAGGAAATAATCCCCAAATAGGTGTTTGTCTCAAGATCTCCCATTCTCAACCCTCTGCCTTCTCTGTTCCCTACCAAAAGAAAGACTTGTCTCCAATAATAATTTATCTCTACTCTACAGGAATTGTTCAGCCTTCCTTAAAGCATACATGTACATGTTTAGATTATTACACTATTCAATGTATTTCCAATATTCATCAAAACTCTGGAATGAAAAAGAAACCTCAAAGTGACAAAGAGCCTAGAAATATGGGTTTAAATAACCTAAAATTACTCACATGCTTTGTAACTGCTCATAACAACAAATTTTTATTTAGAAGAAAGGACAAATGTTGTCCTTTTAATTATCAACATTTATCTCTGGGACAAGGCCATCAGGTATATAATATAGAAGATTCTTTTAATATAGAGGACAGATGGCAACTTCACTCCTGGGACTTACTTAGACTGCCCCAGAAAAAAAAAAAAAAAAAAAAAAGCCACCACCAAAACCCCCATAATTTTAAAAGGCTTTGAAAATTCCCAAAGGAATGCAAGTCTGGATACAAGAAAGCTGGACTGCCTTGTTTGCAAAGCAAATGATAAAGCATTCACGAATGTACAGAAACTCCTCAGGACGGCAATGCACAAAACTAGCTTAAAGAGTATGTTTGCTTACCGTCTATAGTGGTAGAATCATACACAAAATAATTTCTTCTTGAAAACAAAACTATGTTAGCAGAATTTATGACGATGTAACATGTAAATCCACTAAGGTAAAAAGGTGTGCTTAGGAAAGATGTAACTGAGTTGTTTTGCAAGATAAAAATATTTCAATACCTTAATAAAATCCATAAAGAATAACTCTTTATGAAGAACTTGAACTTGTCTTAAATCATACATGCATTCACCTAAACACATGTCATTTCACAGGCATGTTTCATACCTCACTTCCAGGCAGCTAATATCATAAGCTGTGCATCAGCACTTCTTTCTCGAGTGTTAATGCCACCAATGCTCTGCTGGTAAACAGCCACGGCCAAGATGGGGTTCTCAGCTACCTCTGAGAGCAGCCAGACTTCCTAGCCATGCCTTCGGTGCAGTAAAAACATTTATTTTAAGTATTAATTTTCTCATGGAAAGAGGAAGACTAAATAAGAGTTTAGCAGTGGTTTTAGAAAACTGGAAGACATGCAGCATGCAATAGCATTAATTGAATATTCTGCAATTGCTCAGTAATGTGATTATTACTGAGGGTTTACATGTGTGTAAAAAAAGACTGGAGTCTAGACAACTCGATGGTGTTTGTTTCCATTGCTGATGCTTTGGGCCACAAAGGGTAATTTCCATCTCTCCCAGTTTCTTTACATTGGCTTAAAAAGCACAAAACAATAAGATCGGTTACGTTTTTCTTTAGCCTGTAAATGTAAAGAATGAAGTAATGCAAATATTTTTCCTCCTTCGATTTAGACCAAAGTTTCAAAACCACAGTATTTTATATTGCATGATGCGCCCTTTAAATAATTAAACCATTCAGCTCCATCCCTAAGTTAAAAAATACATAGAACAAGCTCAGTCATCAATACCGGATTTGCCCCTCTCTGAATTAATCCAATTATTCAAATGTCAGTTATAACTGTCAGAGAGCAGTTCCTTGGGCTGGACCAAACTGTTAAAAATTAAAACTGTTTTACCTCGTTTAGTCTCTCTGCCTTTTTAATGTAAAATCCATGGTCTTGACAAAAAGTTGTGGGATTTGACACCCAATGCAACACAACCCTATTTCTGTCATACATGCATAATTCACTTTGGAAATTTGCACTTGCTTTAAAATATTACTAAAATATACATGTAACATATGCTAATTCAGCCGCATTGGCTTGTAAGCTTCAGCCACTAGGTTATATGTAAACTTTGCCAAGTGCACACACTGTACATAAAGGGATTATAAATGAAAGAAAAGATCACTGTCCCTAGCTCTCAGTTTCCAGCTTTGGCCAAACTGACAGCCCCAAATCCCAGCAACATCTAACATGCCCTTCCTGTGGAGAAGACAGCCTGTTCTCAGAGCCTTAATTACATCCCAGCTGACTGCCCAGCCTTGCCAAAACCAGGCAACAAACGATGCACCTTCACTTGCAATATGGTCTGCTAAACAGACTCCCAGTCACACAGAAAGAAACTTTCACAACAAGGAGAAATAAAGGGACAAGCTCGAGCGGGAGGCAGAGGGCAAGCAGCAATCAAGGCAGGGAAAAAGCCTTGGCGGCTCCTAGGGGAGCAGCGAGCAGCAGCACGGAGCAAACAGCCCTCGCTCCAAACAAGCTCACGGCCCAAGGTGCCTCGCGCCAAGGACTGCTGTTCTCCAAGATGGGCCGCGGGAACTGAGACTCGCTAGATTAATGATTGCTAAGGAAGGCTAACCAACCCCACACTGCTCCGGCCATTATAATTACAGGAGAACAGCACGCCGCATTCTGCAATCGCAAATGGTATCATATGTTTTCCTGGCTGGTTTGCAGGAGGAGTTTTATTTGCACAGATGAAATTGGGGAACCGCAGATTTAAAGCAACAGAATTATTTTAAAATGAGAATTAGCAGAATTGCACATGTTTACGGATACCCGCAGAATGAAGTCCTACTGAGAGCTGCTCCGGCTTGCAGACCTACCAGACCAGAGCATCTGCAAGGGAAGATATTCCCCCCACCCTATCTGAGGCTGGTGGCTACAGTATTTAAAGATGGAAAAAGTTGTAGTCTCTTAACAAAATGAATTCAATTTCGCAGAGCTGCTGATAAAGCACAACATTTTTTCTAAGGCTGCTTGGCTTCTGTAGAATCCCTGCAATAAAGCATCACTCTTACTACAAGGAAATGAAGAGTTTATTTTCCAACACTTCTAAGAATAGTAACATAAAAATTGTATCAATTAGCTTCCACTAGCGGACCTCATCCTTTCACACAAGTTAATGACATGCATTATTTTATTTAACACACTGTCAGAATAGCTTACAAGAAGTAAAAAAACATTTTGGGTTACTCCAAATGCCCGAGGTATCTTATTTCCTTGATAAAGCTGAGTTGTTCTACCTACTGGTCAAATTTAATTTTCAGATTTGCATACTTCTACAACCTACATTTGATGAACTAGCGTGGTATGACAATTATATAAAAAAGACACATCGCAATAGATATCCACCCCACCAGATTAATACTCTCTCAATCGTATTCTTTCCTTGCCATATTTAACTTTTACATGATGGATCATCTACTTCCCCAAAAACCAAAGAATTTTTGTTGCTGACTTCAGTGGGAACAGAATTAAGGCTGCAAAAACTGGCTGCATACCACTTCAACCAGCAAGGGTATGCCACAAACAATAAATCTTAATGTTTTATGAATAAGAGAAAAAGTATCTCTTGAAAATAGTTCCAGATTAGTCAGCTTTACTGATATAAGTTTACAGGATAGAACCCAAATATAATAACTTGCAGACAGCTCCGTTCTAATTTTCTTTCCTTTCCAGCACTTTGTATAAGAGTTATAAAAATCAATTCCTACAGTCAGAGAACATCGCATTTAAGCCAAGGATTACATTTACTACCTTTTAATATAAACCTGCGTAGGAAAATTCTTAAAAATAAAAGACAATTTTCACCAGCATCTCAAAGGCTGAATTCAGAAGACTGCACTTGATAGTTTGGCTGCACTGCATTGTGTTTTAGCATAGACATAAGCCTTATGCTTACATTTTAACCTTCAGCCCTGAAACCTATAAAATAGGATGCAATCTGCATACTAAGACACAGGTTAGCATCCCATTCTTCGTAGAGCTGTAAATCATAGCATGATTGTCATGTGCAAATACTACTAACGTTTATTAATTCTTACATACAGTTGTTGCTATGTGCTGGCATTTTCCACATGCAAAACCTATGGTAGTAACACAACCAAAGCCAAAATTGGAAGAAGGGTTGATCTGTGATTAATGTCACATCAAAATATTACCTATGCAGGCTGGGACAAAAATACTGCTATTTCTAACTTACAGTTTCTCTTACACTAGAAAAGGGACTATGCAACAAGAATCTCCAGGTCAATTCACGTGCACAAAATCCTCCTGGAGCTGCTGATTAAGGGCTTTAGGGCTTAAAGAAACCCCCAGAAGGCTCCCTCACCACATCAGCAATGACAGCACAGAACTGGTGCCCTGAAAATGCTTCTGTAGGACTCATCAGAAGAGTACTTCATGAGAAATTTAAATTCAAGCTAGTTTCATTACAAGAACATTTTGTGTTCAGGGTTGGGTGAAGATCAATGACTATGTTAGGGAAACAGAAAGTTATCATTGGATTGTTTTTTTTTTTCTAAAACGATACTGTTGGCATGAAATCACAGGCAAGAGAACCACCTCCCTTGGATTCTGGCGATATGTTGCTCCTGACTGACATTGCAAGGACAGGCATCCTTCTGAGCTAGGTGTCACCAATGGCCCCCTCAGCAGACCAAGCCGACTGAAGCGTGTGGCGTACTTAATGGAGAAAAGTGCTTCTTAGAAGGCAAGAGGGTCCTGCTCACCTTCAGGTTGCATCAACACTAGAAACTAGCATTAATAAAAATACATTAAAACATAAGTAAGAACATATAGTGTCCTTAGAACAGAGTAATGATCATCAGCTTAAGGTGCTTTACATCAATTGAGTTGCTCATATGAATGATGAATAAACTATATCATTATTATACTGCTAACACACGTTCATGTCCACTTCAGAGACATGAATCAACCATGTATCACTAATCATATCTGCAAAGTGAAGCAGCTTTCATAGAATTCTATCAGTCTTGTTAGTTTTATAAGAAAATATACATATTTTTAAATAACACACAAAATTGAGAATAGAACCATCTGTATTCCTACAAAAGCCCTACCTATATTAGTTAACTGCACTTCTGCTTTACTTCAGCAATGTCTACTTAAAACAGTAAATTCTACACAATACAGGGCATGCTTCACATAAGTAAATAAAACAAATGCTGAGTGTATTTCTTCAAATGAACAGTACAACTTTCTGACTACACTCAAGTAATCTTAGTGGGCTTATACTTTTGGAGCTCCATATCATGTTTTCATTCAGCTGCAATACCACTGCTCCACTGGAGACAATGACTACACGAAAGTTGCACTGGGATTGTAAATGCATAGACATTAGAAGATGTGAGCAATTAAGAGACTATTTTGACAAGAGACTGTTTTATAGATAGGTACATATCTTCTTGCTGAGTCAGTCTGAAGTTCAGTATTAATCTATTGTAAAAGTATAACAGCATAAAGAACCATATCCAAGCTCATTCTGGAATGAGCAGAAAGGTCACAAGTAATCCTATTTCAAGAAATCCAATCCCATCTGATCAAAATCTTATTTCAAGAAGAAATCGGAAAATACTTCTGTTGTCAACTATTAGTTGTAAAGGACAAATGCTAAAAGCAGAGGATTGATAACACCTGATGATCAGCAAAAGTTCCCTAGAATTCTATCTGTATGGTGTAGATTTAATATTTGTGAACAGAAAAATAATGAATAATTTTCTAAAATAATGTAACTGCACAGATACACAACGGAACTGAATAGATTATTACGATCCTGGCATACAGGCTTTTGCTCATCAGTGGCAAGAACACAGAGCTAAATGGTAGGGGTTATGTTGAAAAAGAGTGTTTTGGAGCTGAGAATCTACTCTATCAAATACTATTATTGTGCTCTTTGTATCTATTGCAGTTTCTGTGCAAATAAATAGGAGGCACTACCTTTGGAGCAAGCTATGTACTTCTGTTGAGAGAAAACACAGGACACAAATGTTGCTTTTCTTATCTAGCTGAAAACCTTATGGTTAGGACTGAAGTTTGAAAGATGGTTGAAAACAAAGATTTAAATTCTTGATCTTAGAGGTAATTTCCCACATAAATAATTCCATGACTAGACAGAAATTAGGACATCTAAACTGGAAGGATGATTAACAATTACATTCAAGAGAATTGGTAGATTTTCCACTCTCCACTGTCTGCATACCAATAGACACAATTTCAAAACATGCATTTAAAGCTAAAGACAAATCACTGGACTCAATGCAGGGACAGCCAAGTGAAAATGTAATGTCTTACGATATACAGGAGGTCAAACTAGATGATATAATGGTCCCTTCTGGCCTTAAACTCGTATGAATCAAAGAAAAAGAACTTAGAACAAATACAGGAGATAAGATAAAGCAAAATATATAAATAAAAATAAAAGATAAAAGTATTTTCTTTTTAATGCTTATTCCTTAAAAAGAGCTGCATTTTGCTCCGTAATTTTAACTGCTTTTACTATTGTCATACAATCATTTTAATATGTTATTTTAAAACGTCTTCATTTTTCACTCAAGTTATTTGTTTAAATTAACAGTGGATAAAATTACAAAGGTTAAATTTTCCTTCTTTAATAAAAAGCCTAGGGTTTAGAAATGCCGTTCCTCTACAACGAGGGAAATGCATCAATTTACCACAGTATTCTACTAGCACAATCCTTGAATCCAGCTCTGAACATCCACTGAAAGGTGCTTCTGAAGAATGCATGAGATGAATGCCATATTCACTCAGCATCCATAAATCAACTCAAATAATTTAACACCTGTTGAAATTTTCCTCCAATTTATTTTATGAAATAATAACACGAGAAGTAATTACAATAAAGAAAAAGTTCAGGTGCAACAGTGTTAGTTCAACATCTAGGATCAAGTGTCAGTGGAGATTAACAAATTTCATTCATTTTATCTCCAGCACTGGAGACATGCTGCTCCTAGCTTTAATAGTCAGGAATGTCTGTTAGTTAAATGACTTTGTAAAGGCAGTCAAGTGAGGGCAGACAGCGACAGTTTAATTAGGGAGCTTGCTATAACTCTATCTGGGAGCTGTAGGCACTGGACTAGAACAAGTGTAAAACAGCACTCAATGCTGACTAGCAACCCCCACATGCACTCCCACCAAATAGAAAAAAAAACAAAAACCAAACAACAAAACCACCACCAGAAAAAAAAAGCACCAACAAAAAACAAAGAACTGACCAAAAAAACAACCCACAAAAACCCTCCATACAAAGCCCCCAAGAAGATACTTTTCACAGCAGGTTCTCTCATTTATTCTGGCGTCAGGTTGGCTACAGGTGAACAGGAGCAACGTATCCGCGGCAGCAGAAGAAAGGTGAGGTTAAGAGAGCAATCATTTATCTTGTATTGATTTCTGGACACTATGTCCTAGATACATTCCAAGATAGAATGACAGCTTTCTGTTTTGTGTCAGTAAGGGAAGAAAATGACTAGCACCAGTACCCATTGTTTTCCTATCATATTTCCTTTTAGAAACATGCCACACTTAGATTTTTATTCAGACAAGGAAATCCAAACAAGTTTATCACAGAAAAGGAGAGTTAGGGGATGGTTAATCAGCCATTTGTCTTTGCTGCCGGGTAGCTGGGTGTCAAAGGGTCAAACCCGAGCACAATTGGACCATTTGGTTTTATCTCAGGTAACCCTACATCTCTGGTAATTGAACCCATTTCACTCGGTCAGAGTTCCTGTCACTCATATTCAATGTCTGTCATTACTGAGAAATGCTTCATGACATATTACGCTGACAGAACCACCACTGCAAGACTGCAAAGAATCCCCAGGCACCAGAAGTAGAAGACAATAGAAGCTTCTTTCAGACCAGCGATGTTTAACATTTTATGTGCTGACACTGGGACTATAGCCATGATATAATGAAAGTCTGGCAAATGGAAGATCAAAAAAAAAATCCATAGTTTATATTTGCTTCAGGAACTAGCAGGCAACATCAGAAGTAAAACAAACTGGCAGCTGCAAGGCTACTTGCACGTAACATTAAAACCTTAAAACCCTTACAACAAAGGTTATATGGAGCATTGCGTGCGTAAGCACACACACTTCGTAATGGACCCAAATATGACACTAATATTGTTTCTATATGTTTCACTTCCCTTACCTATAGCAATCCAAATCCTTTTCCCTCTCCAACAGTTCCTTTAGTTGTTGTAAGACATAAACAGAGAGCAGGAATCGTATTTTGCATAGCCTGTGCTAAAGACAAGGGAAAGCATCCCAGCTTTTTAAAATTTCTGAAATGCTCCTGCATGTAGAAATTTTAAAATCAAAGATGCTGAAGATATTTTCCCACTCTTCAGCTTTATCATCACAAGTGATCCCCTAATGCAGTTTTTTTCAGAGGCATTACTATGGTTTGTTAGGTCATTATTAGGTTTGTTAGGTATACAGGAGGCACATCGTTATTGCCACCATACTTGACTCCACCCAATATACTTCATTCTCAGACCACGCAAATTTTGGCCAGAATCTGTCCAGAGCCTTGAGGCTGGAAATTCTACAAATGTATGAATTGCACGTTAACTCTGTGTTAGCAGAGTCTTTAGAAGAAACAGCGGATGGAAGTCTGGGCACTTGGACCCAGAGATGGGGGAAAAAAGCAACAGAGGGTGTTAAAAATTTACCTGTGATCTTAATGGATCTAACCCCATTCTGCCTTCTTTTCTAAATAATATGGAAGCAAGGTATCTAACACACCCTTTAATTCTCTTCAAGTAAACACTGTGAAAATTGATTGGATTGCACTATATTTTTAATATAATTTTTAAGTTCCGGCTTAAAATAAAAAGAGTTACTAGATTCCCAATTCCCTTTGCTGAGTACTCAAGCCAAGTACTACTATTATACTTCATGCAGTCTCCTATTTGGAGCAGCTCCCTGTGCTGCTTTAGAGATGTCCAGACCAACAAGAGGAGTGAAATTATTCGTATCCTGACTGCCCTGACTGACCGATAGGCAGGATCTCTCCCAAGTCTGCTGAAGTCCTGTTAGCTGAGATTAATTATATCAAACACTACAGCTTCAAAGCTGAGGAAATTATCAAAGGTACACCAACAGTGTGGACTTCCATCCTACAGTCATTAAGAATTCCATTCAGAATAATGGAAAAATATCCTTAAACTAGACATCCCCCATTTTATGAAATCAGTCTAGATTCATCTATAGAATTGAACCCATTTTCTTCCACAGTTCTTGTGCAATATGTGAATGATTCATTTTAAATAAGGAGTTCCTAGGAACTACTGGATAAATAAGAAACTTTATCATTATTCACTCCCAGTAAAAAACAAAACAAACAAAAAAAACACCACACAACAGAACTGAAGGAGGAATAAAGCCATCATAAACTATGAAATTGCTCCACAATCTGAGAATACACTGCCTTAAGTCTCTAGGAGCTCTAATATCAAGTAAAATACATCATTTCTAAAGCAACCCTTACTTCTGTTCTGAGAATAATCTTTATTTTATTGTAAAGTACATTCACACACAAAACCTTAACTAGATTTAGAAACTAAGATTTGCAGCCATAAAAGCAGTTAAGACGTCCAACAAGAAATATATTACAAAGAATAGCACAATAATTCAGCCATTCATAAATCTGGCACAGTAGCCGTTATCTTGTCGTGAAGGAAGATAACACACCTCCAATCCTTCCGTGCTGGATTTTTATACTGTATTTATATGCTAAAAGGCTTCTTAGAACCAGATGCTTCAAATCCAAGCTCCAAAACCATTCTCACAAGCACCAGCTCTATTCAGCTGGCTGGTTTTGCCCATTTTCGTACAATGAATACTTCTATACTTCAAGCAGCGAGTAAAACTCCAGATTTGGAGTACTGTGGCCAAAGAATCAAAATGAATGATATTCAGGTCTACAGCCTAGCAGGGAAAAATGTGTTGCAACAATTTTTCTAATGCTGAAATACCGTATCACCAAATGTTCCTGTCAAGGCATGGTTTAATTACCTTGGCACCCACGCCACTTATAATCACCTGTCATTAGCAACAATGCCTGCATCTGTTTGCACGTCTGTCAGAAATGCCAGCCCAGATGAAGTCTAAGCATAAGACAACTTTTACTGGTGCTTGACCCCAGATGTGGAAAGGTTGTCTTAAGGTTATCTAGCCCCAAAGTAAGATGTGTGCAGTAACTGAAAAGTACCGTATTAATCCTTGAGTTTATAATCCATTGGATTCATTCTACGTAGAATTAGAACACTCTCAGCCAACAAAACAGCATCCATGCTCTTTTAAAACTATTTCTTCTCAATGTCTGGAGAGATTTGTGTGAACATTTACAAACTGAGCTATGCAGAATGCAGTTATTTGCTATAGTCCGTTAATCTGTTTATTAACTGTTTTTCTCAAAGGTAAGCTTAAAGTGGGAACAAAGAACAAAATTTTAACTCAATACTTTTATGGGTGATACTATCTTTAAGTACAGGAGTACAGCAAGCATCAGTGAACATTTTAAAAAGCTAAGTCTTTACATACGTGACATGAAAACTTCAGGCTTTGCTGGCCTACAAATCAAAATGTTATCTTTATCCTACTCCAGAAACATGTGTTTTATGCTGGATGCTTTAATAACTGGTATTAGTGGTCTTCTGCAAAAATTATGTGTTTTTAAGCTATTTCAAAGCCTATTTGAGAGTTCTTCCACACATAGTATATCTCAATCGAGGCAAAGACTTCCTACCAATTTGTCATTACTATGGATGATAAAGAATTTCTATGGGTATTTAAAATCCTGGATGTCAGTAATACTTGGGTCTTTGGACTGCATTCATCTACTGAGAACTGAAATTCATAGCAAACATTCTGAGACGCAGAAGAGAAAACTAGATACTAATCTACTGCGCAAAGAAATACGTACTACAGTCTGACAGATAAAAATGTGTACTTTTGTGACATGCATTTAAACTAGATGTTGCTGATTATTATTTCATCTGCTTTGATTCAGAGCTAATCACACGCCCAGAGGGTCCCATCTTCATATACACACCGTGGTGAGGGACACGTTCTCTATCTATTTATCTATTTGTATTTATCACGGCATTTTTCTATTCACTGCTATACCTCTACTTGAAAGGTAATCACCAACAGATAACAACGATCACTAAAGCTCCAACTCCCAGCTATACAGAACTCTATTACAATGCTTTTGCCATATTGCTTTCTCAATGTGCATTTTGCAAACATGAAGGTTCCTCCTTTTTAATTGTTAAATATATTACCTAGCATTTTATCCAGGAATTTCAAAGTGCTATCTAACATAGAATGAATAGCCTAAGATAAACTCTGCATTTCAAGTTATTTAATGTAAAATGACAGGGCTAGCAAGACAAATTCTAAATATTATTCTGACAAACTGCTCCCTGAAAGGACTCTGGTATCAATTCAGTACAAAGGTGTGTGCTTGCATGTGTAGCTTGAATAGGCTGGTCTAGAAAGAGCACACCAAAATGAAAGAAAGAGCAGAATTATGCCTTACTCCTGCAAATACTATCTGCTGCAGCACCTTAACAAGCACAGCAAGTTAGCTGTGCATTCAGGAGTATTTTAAGAGATCACAGCTCGTAACACACATCAGTCCTGTAAGGGCAATGCCCCACACAGAGCAGACAGGCACCTGAGCTTCCCTTTACACACTGATGGTATTGCTGTGTTCTAGCTCCTGCTAGGAAGGACTGGAAAAAGTGCATTGTATGCACTATGTCAGGAGAGTTTAAGGTCCTTCCACCAAGCTCTTTAGCTGGCAAATTAAGAGAATTTACTGCCTACTTATTTTCACATCTTCATAATGTTGAAAATAAAAGCTTGCAGATGTTATAGAAGCACGTAGCCACAGTGAATATTATGACTTAAATGCACGTCTGATCCTTGTAAGATGCATGAAACAAAGCCAAGGACTCTTTGGCTTTACATTCTCATGGAATCCAAACTGCTCTGAATGACTCTAAATGCTTTCTGTTTGTCTTGGCTCCTACCTATAGCAGATTCAGACTGAAGAATCTTAGTGAAGAAATTAGAAGGGATAAAATGGATATTTCTAAATTACAAGACTGCAATTCCAGTGGTTTAGCATATCAGTTTTCTGTTTCATCTAAGCCTGCTGTAGAGAAAATTGTGGGATCTGACAACAAACAATTGAAAACATTTATTTTTGTGAGCCAAAAGCTTCTTGCCTTGATTACACTGAAGATTAAAAAAAAAAAAAAAATGAAGATTGGTTACATTTTGTTAATGACTCAAAAGGATGTAGGTTACCAACAGCACGGTTACAAGCAGAATCCTGAAGTGCACTCAATTTAAAATGAATACAATTGCAATTAATCTAAAGCTGGATTTTAATCCTAGAAGTCATGCGTGCATTACTTGAGTGACTTTCACGGTTGTATCATTAAAAATTGAGAAGCAAGCACGGTGTATTCTATTTGATGGGGAAATAGTACTACAGACTGCTGGTAGACTACACTTAAAACCAGCACCCTTTGGCTACTCTGGATTTTGTCAGACCTTAAGGACACCTGCACGGCCTGGCTACCCAGCCACAAAGACACACCAGCCACCAGCATGGCCAGTCAAGGAGACCATCTCCATGGCTGTGTTAGCAAGTAGAAAGACACAGTCTATCACACGCATGATGGCAAACATGAACAAAAACTCTTTCCTCAAGATTTCACCAAAGC
Organism: Meleagris gallopavo; assembly: GCF_905368555.1. NCBI lineage: Eukaryota > Metazoa > Chordata > Aves > Galliformes > Phasianidae > Meleagris > Meleagris gallopavo. The sequence goes on from NC_139416.1 coordinate 4,194,994, forward strand.
CACTCTAACAAGTGTTATCTTGCTAAGGAACACCCTAACCCTAACTTCAGTTGTAACGTAGGCTATGAACCCTCCACTATTCTAATGTTCCCACACCCAGCACATGACAAATAGCTAAAACATGTAATTACTCAATAATTCCAGATTATCACTTCCATTATGCCTTAACGTACATGACCGGAAGAGAGATACATGAATACAATGTAATCCTTAGAATCCAGAAACCAGAAAGGATTAAGATGGAGGACAGCAGGGCAAGGGGGAGGGTGGGAAATTGCAGGAAGAAATATATTCCCTTTTTAGGCCTTTACTGAAAGTATTGATATCTGTGGGGAAACATATGAAGAAAAGAAATAATTTTTCTTGAACTGAATGACAAACAGTTTGCAGGGTAACGTTTCAAGTATTACTACTTTGATGACATAAGTCAATCAAATCATACAGCAGTTAGCAATTACAGCTTCTATTTACAAAATGTACTTTCTAAACTAAGCTTCTCTATCTGTTATTACATAAAGTGACGGAATAGTGTTCTTATTTTCTAATAGAGATGACTGATTTCCTCAAATTTAAACATATACTAACATTCAAAGTCAACATGCATCACCAACTAAATTAGAGTGCAGTGCAGCCCCATGTGTAAAACTAAATGCATTCTGAAGTTTGAACAAGATTACAAGCTGTCAGTGCAGATAAGAGGCCACTTATCCCAATAGTGATATTTTTAAATATCACTAGCATACACAGTTTTTCCATTACAAAAGAGGTTTCTGTACTAAGAACGTAGCACTGTAACATACAATATGCCTAGCTTATGAAATCATTAATGAAAAGCGTTATTAATTGCTGAAGCTTTCCCATCATGTATCTGCAGCCAACAAAACTGAAGCCTAGAAGGCTGCCAGTCATGTTACAGAAGTCCTGATCTCTAAAACAAAGGTTTTAATCATTCAATCATTTTAATGAATACACAATATACGATCAAGAAGCTTCAAGAGCTGCAGCTTTCCAAGCTATTTTTGTAATAGAAAAGACAATGAAAGGACTCATGAAAGAGTAGTTAGTGTGCCTACAGTAAACATATTAGCACCATCCACCATAAGACAAAGCCTGCCATTTGTGCCATTAGGCTTTCTAAAACAAATGAGGCACTGTATGTGATGTATAGCACCGGAGAGCAACCCCAGCTGTTTGTTTCTGTAGTACATAGGTGCTCTGCACCTGAGTCTGCAAATATTTATTAAGCCTGTAACAGTGAGGTTGTGATGCTCAGAACAACTACTGCTGAAAACCATTATCTATGGATAATTAAGTACGTCAGGACACTGAGGTCCTAACATGAGGTCCTCATAATCCCCCACTAAGGGAAAAACCGTACAAGATTATTGCAATATATCAGAAATATTTAACAACATGATCGTAATATTTTTATTTTAATAATGAAGGCTGAATACCAAAGTAGGGTTTAAGTTGTTTAATTTCTGATGATACAACATCAGAAATGAGTGCTTAGCAAACCCTCTCAGTTTTTGTTATGATTAAGCAACGTGCTTCATCGAGAAGCAAGAACAACATGGAATGAGAAGAGGTTTTATTTGTAAGCAAATAAAAATAATTTGTATCTATGCACATTTCCTTGTTAATGCATTTTTTTCCTGTCATTCTTATCCAGAAGCCTAAACTTATTGGGAAGAAACAAGAAATTCACAAAACATTCTTATTTTTTACTTGACCAAAATAATTCAGATGAGCTTTGGAAGCACTTGCATTTTTTCCCAAGATTTTAAAAAACAGTTAATAAAAAATTATTAAAATAATATTTCATCATGCAATAAAAAGGCTTTTTGACACATGAAGACAAAAGCTTCAGGTCGTTTATTAAGACTACTTCCTACTGTGTTGGGCTTTGTTTTATCTCATAATTAAAATCACACCTGAGCAGGGCCATCTGCGAGAGCGTATTAAGTTTCTTACAAAACAAGAAAATCCTTTCATTTTTTCTTACAAACGCCAATAAATCTTGTAGGGGTACGTGTGCGTGTGTGTGTAAGGTAATATGCCTAAACAAAGCATAAAGCTTTAGGCAAAAAGTGAGTAGGCAAAATTCTTCTTCCATATTCATAACCAATTATACCTCTTAATTACTCCATTTTTAGAATTGCATACAAACAAAAATGAGATGTCTTCTCATCTTTGACAGTATTTTGATTTCCTACATTTTTTAAGATAAAAATTAGTGAAAGTAGAAAGAAAAAGGATTTGTTGCATTTGTATTTCCCACATCCCTTTGCAATTAGTGTGCAGAAAAAGTCCATTTGCACTTTTCAAAATTAGCAGTAGTGTGAGCATGCTAACCTACATACTCCTAAGCTTTAGTTAGACAAAAAGGTCTGTATTTCATAATGATACTATTGAGCAGAAGTCAGACACGGACCTACAGCAGTTTGCTTCCAACAGGTTCAAATTTAAAGAACAGTAATTCTGTTTACACTGTTGCAATCTAAATCCCTTTAAAGCAAACAACATACATTCTAGAAATCATCTTGTTCAATACTTTTGTTGAGCCAGGAGGCAAACATGCATCAAGACTTCGTTTCTTGATCTGGTGACTTTAATTGCACAATTAAAAGTGCATACTATTGTGGTACTCCAAGCAATCCTACTCTGAAAGGTTTCAGCTTCTCACCCAAGGCAAATTGTAAAAGGGCTCTAACACACAAACAGCAGGTAGATCACCAAAGGCCCAGCTGAGCAGTGAAGGACACTCGATTTTCCCACGTCAGAGTATCAAAGTGCAATGTATGAGAATATTGTGAAATAAAGGAAAAGTTTCACATCAAAACATGCTATAATGGAGTAAAACAGGAGAGGAGGACAGTGACCATGTCTTGCTTTCACGGGCAAACTGAATGAACAGGTTGATCAACTTCATTCAGAGCTTTACTGATTTCACAGGATTCAATGCATGCAGAGATCGCCCTGCATTACAGGGACTTCTAATTATTACCAAGCAGAAAAATCAATTTACTTTATTTTTTTTGCTAGTAGAAATATTAAAAATTATGATTTCTATAAAAATTTTGAAGCATTAAGCTTCGGTACTTATCTGTGCAGGCTATCAGTGATTCTAATCCTTTCAATATTTGCATATAATTTAGCAACAAAATGACTTTATTCCTACAAATTCATTTGGCTGATAGCTCACTTCAATTGGTTAATGTTTGAGTTTTTAAATGAATTTTAACAACAAAAAATGATTATGTCTTTCATATAAAAGCATCTGCAGTCATGAAAAGAAAAAAAATCAATCATGTTTTGGAGTCAAAGGACTATGAAATACTGAGGCTATTTTGAAAATCCTTTTTCTTCTTACCTTGAAAATGCATAAGATCACACTGAGACACGTTTAGCAAGAAAAAACATTTTTTAAAAACTTTTGTCTGTAACAATTGCATGGTCAATTCTTAAGCTACTCTGTCTCCTATTACTTCACAGCCACTGTGTTTTTTTCTGGAAAATAAAAATCACAATATTATGATGCTGCTCTGAAAGTAATGCCTCCTAATTATGTTGGCCCACGATGTCAGAGGTGGATGCTGGTGGTGCAGTAGTAGAGGTTGGACCTTCCCATCTGTATTGTAAAACATTTCCTTGCTGTGTGACAGATGGCAGCAGAGGGGCACTCTGACAGAGCGGTGTCTGAAATCGAAGTACAGATGAAATGAAGGTGTGTCACTGAATTCCTCCATGCAGAAAAAATGACACTCATTCACAATTACTGATGCTTGCTGAATGTTTAGGGAGACCAAAATGTGGATGTGAGCACAGTAAGGAGCTGGACTGTGCAGGCAACGACATTCTCATATTCACAGCAGCTATGAAACAGTGGGTCACTTCTCATGGTGCAAAACACAGGCTCCTGTTTATCACTGGTGAAAATGCACAGCTAATGGTGGGAACTGTGTTGAAAAAATAGTGTTTTTTAGTTGAGAATCTGTTCTATCATACAGCGTTATTTTGCTCTATTCACCTGTTGTAGTTTCCATGGAAAGAAATAGGAGGCATTACTTTTGGAGTTAGCTATGTACATTGTTCAGTTGGTTTCCAAACAGACTTTTTTTTCCCCAATTAAACTTGGCCAAAAACCAAGAAACAAAGGTTTTTCATTCTCAGAAAGGTTTTCTTCTTCAACTGCACAAGAGTTCTTATTTTTAAAAGAGAATTAATTTGTTAATGACTATTCTACATGCCAAAGTACCAGTCAGAAAGAACATATACTAGGACCTGTGTCCTGACTCTTTCTATTTGCACTTATATCAAAAGCAATTCTTAGACTTAGTGATGTTGCAATGATGTAAAATTAACCTGAGACTATGATGATGATAATTAAAACACTTTCATACAGTATTATGTAAAATAAAAATATTGCACTCTCAGATGTTCAACAGTCTCATCATCCCTTCAGAAAGCAAAAGGAGACATTAAATTCTCAGACTATTTCTCTGTCCCCTACCTCAGCAAATATATAAAAAAAATAGTGAGAACTGTATCATAGCAGGTACTTCCCAGCTGTGGTGCATAACTGCCCACAAAGGAGGGAGTGCTTTGGCAAACTGATGGATAACCTTTGTAAAGGAACTGGCATTATGCAGTGTAGGAGGTAATGACGTAGATGACCAGGTGCATCAATGCTACAGTTAAGGGTATATATTAGCAGCAGAGTTATCCTTTTTCTCCCCTACCTCTTCCATGGGAGGGGAGAATGAAGCCTAGAAGGAACCTGACCTCTGAGGAGCAATGCCTCTGGGTCTGCTCTTGAGGTGATCTGGACTTTACACTTCACTTTGCCCACGGCTGTGCCTAATGCACAGCTTTCCTCTGTGTAAGCTAAACAAACAAATACAGCATTCTGGTCAGCTGAAACTTCTGAGCTTCTTCTCTGCAGACTCTGAAATGCACAGAGATGCCTCAGGGAAAAGAATGTCTAAAAGACATTACAAGGCACATTTACAGTAAATTCCAAGGGGAAAGCAACAATGAACATGCTAGAAGTACACTAATATGCACTCTTTAATCAGCCTTTTTCTCCCACTTTGCAAATGTATAAAAGACCCAATTTACAAAGTCAGCACTATTTAAAAAAAATTATCACTGTAAAAAGAACAATAATTAAAATGAAGTACTAATAATTAAACTGAATGAAGACTGTCAACACAAATGAATAATATATATTTAGATGCATTATCCTCACTGGTTTTCATTATTGCGTTGGATCGTTTTCTCCTCAATTGAATTCCCAACATTTACCCATTCACAATGCTCTGTACATTCACATCTGCACAGCGGTTGCCTATGGAAATGTGCTCAGTGTCAGCTTTCAGTGTTCCTTCTCGTGTGCCCTCCCAGCTGTAAACGAGGTTAGGAAACAGCACTGTAAACACAGAAGTCCTTTTGAAAGGTAAAAGAGTGGAAGGGAAAAAGCTCCACAGGAAATTTGATTTGTACTGAGGTTTCATTATTAAAAAAAAAAAAAAAAACAACAAAACACACCCAAAACTTGACAGCATTTAGAACTATCGAAATTCTAAATACTAAAGGAAGAGATAGCAGGATGAGGGATTATATTTTATGGTAGCCTTATATAACTGCTATAAAGAGAAAAACAAGGCATTACAGAAATTAGATTAATATAAAAATGTAAGTAGTACTGAATGCTCAGTTCACTGTTATAAATATTCGGCTGCTTTTTTTTTTTTCCATAGAAAAGTCTGCAATTCCTTCAGCAAAACCAGGATACGCACACAGATGTCATAATTCCACTTCAGAACCATGCTAATTTACTTAATGTGAAGCTCTAACACAAATGGCTTCGCAGTGGAATTGCACCTCCTCACATGGTGAGCGCGAAATAAAAGCAAGCAGATGTGCTCTTCCAAAAGCAGGCGGCTGCTACAATTAAACCCGCAGTCATTTTACAAACCAGCGAGCTATTTCACGTGCGGCTCCGGCGCTAATCACCCCCACCCGGCTGCTGCAGCCCAGCAGAACAGTGAATTGTTCATAGAGTTATCTATCTTGCACTTTGCAGATGATGCCTAACGTTATGACAACGGTGGCAAGGTCTCCGTACCTGCCTACCTGAAGCAAGTTTCTGTAAAGTAATGAATAGAGACAGCTCGGGGACCATCCACCTGCCCTGCCTGCCTCTCGCTGCCTGCAGAGCACAGCCACCAGGGACTGGCAGAAGGCCCCTGTCTGACAGGCCAGGACAGCCTTCCCGTGCCGTGACAGCCCGGGCTGAGCCGCCAGGCCTGACCCACCGTAATTCCTTCACAACGCGGTGGCGAGGCAGCTGACAGTAGCAGCTGCACCTCCTAAGCGAGATGGATGGAATTTTCATAACTAGTTCCCCAAGTTACATTTTACCTTCAAGATAATTTATGAGCTGCCGCAGAGCCTTGAAGAGACAATATGCTTGCCATAAAATTAACTGTAACAGTCTTGTAGGTTATAATTAACACTGGGAGGGTAGCACCAACTGGATGAAACACACGGCATAATTGATGGTGAAACTGGAAATTAAGGAACCTAACAATATCATTACTGCGCACATCACTTCAGCAAAACCCGCGCTTTCCAGGGGTTAATTACAATCCCCTCCTAAGGTACACATTCTGACGGGGAGTGGACGAGTGTCACAGCTAGGAGGAGGCAGATTTCCTGGCAAGGCCACCTCGCACCTGGGCTGATGTATATATTGGTTTTTGCCTGGAAGAGATATACATGTCAAAGCAGCAGCAGCACCTGAACATCTGGCAGCAGACACACCGTAGCTCAGAGACAGAAGATTGCTCGAGCCTCACAGAATATTTCATCTTCTCCACAGCCAGCATACTTAATAGCAAAGAAGAAAAAAATCCTCTGTGAGATTTGGCTTAATGGCACACATTATTAATTTAAATGACTCGAGTAAAGAAAAACATTTTAACTTTATATTGCCATAACTTAGAAGCAAATTAAGATATTTTTCCCAGCAGCATATTATCATCCTGGTTTATTACATTAGTCTTCAGAAACGTGCAGAGCAATCCTTTTAGCAACTTGCCTGTCAAGGGGACACCGCGCTGAAGAAGCAACGCTAGTGAGCTAGTTAATCAGAAGTAATGTTATGAGCTGCTGCCATCTTTGGGAAAAAGAACATGCCATTAATCTAGCTGTATCTAGGACTCTGTGCTTTAACTAAGGCTTAAGGAATCATTAGTGTACTGTATTTATCTGATTTTCTCTCAAATTCTTTTAATGAAACTTTTTTTTTTGTCCCTGGACAAGATAAGTGAAAATGTACAGATAAATGATGCAACAGTGTCACCTACAGGCAAGCCAAACAGTTAAAAACCTTCTCCAGCATGACACCCTCACACCTCTCAAATCCTCTTCCGCTTTTCCTCCAACTTCCTGCCCACTACCAACCACAGATCTGGGTTTAGGATTGGTACACACCTCCAAAGATAAACAGAAGGTCAGATACCTAAGTATTTTCAGCATGGTCTAACGTAAGATAATTTGGCCATTTGTTGGTAAATTGTGTCTTAAAATAAACGTGCTATATAGCCAATGAGTGGATACATCAATTATGTCTCATTTCCCAAACACATTTGCAAATCCACCTTTACCAAAAGGTTGAAAGTAATTCTAATCAGATTTTTCAGAAGTCAGAAAGTCCAAATGTTGGCCTTCTTCAATACAGCACGCCCTATGGCACCATCACTGTTACTAGATGCCCTATTGCTAAAATTAAACTAAAATATTGTTTGGAGCTCAATAAACAGAAAAAAAGTAGAACTTCCTTTATTCAGCTTAGAGGAAGGTTGGTGATATTACTGGGAAAGCAAACTGAGCACATACTGCAAACTAATGACTAACTGCATCAAATTTCTAGGAAAAGATTTCAAATATTGTACAGGATTTACCAACTTATTTACTCAACAGTGCACTGACAGTAAGATTTGCAGAAATGGCCAATTTTAAAATCTAATATTTGAAAATTTCTGATTGTAAATTGTAATATCTATTGCAATGAACGATATCTGGCTGATCAAAGTAACTCTCACATGTTATGGGTTTGTGTAGACTCAATTAAGATAGATACTGCTTCCACAGTTACCACTGTCTTAGCTTTAGCTGGGATTGGAATTGTTTTCTTCAGAGTGTCTGGTATGATGCTATGTTTCTGTTCCAGGAGATAGAACCACATGTTCATATCAATACCAATGTTTCTAGTCACCTGCTAAGCAGTGTTGCATAGCACCAAGACCATTCATAGCAAAGGGCCCAAGGAGCTGGGAGAGAACAGAATTAGGACAGCTGACTTAAATCAGCCAAATGAATATTCCATAAGATATGACATCAAGCAGGAGGAGTTCTGAAGGATGTGAGTTCATCTTGCTCTCTTCTCCTGCTTGGGGGGCTAGCACGGCATCAGTCACAGAGTAGAAAGCAATTACTTGTGCATCTCTTGTTATATAAGTTTTTATATATATATAGTCATAACAATTTTCCTTTTCTCTATCTTAGTAAATAGTTTTTATCTCAACCCATGAGTTCTACTTTGTTGTTTTTCTTTTACTCTCTCCCCCATTTCACTGGGAAGGACGGGGCAGTGAATGAACACTGTGTGGTGCTGAGCCACCTGCTGGGTTAATCCACAACACCAACAAATTACTCGGTAGGACAGGGAATCTTGTCAGAAATTATCTGACTGATAATTTTGAACAGAAAATAAAAATGAGAAATGCTGACTTGCTCAAATGCAACTGGCAAGAAGTGAAAGACCAATAAAGTTGTACAAACACCCTCTCCAGCATAATTTGGAGCTGAATCTAATTTCAGTAGATCCACAGGCATATCTGATGGAACCATTCAGCTTAACTTTGTAGAAAGAATGGAACAAGCTCTTATTTGCAGATCTTAGTTTTCTGAACTCTCTCTTTCCTCCTGGTATTACTGCTTTCACTTCAATACTTGACAGCCTTTTCCAGTCTCCCTCACAAACTCTGCATTTGGAAAGTCTGCTTCTCAGTTAATCCTCTGGATACAACTCAAGCTTTCTTTTTGGTTCATTATCTCAATTCTGGATTATATTTCTGATGTTTAGCCGTGTTACTTCAACCTGCTTCTTACCTATGAGTCCCACCTCCTGCATCGCCCACCCAGGTTGAGTAATCTCTAAGTATATGATGATATGGAAATATAATTAAGGGTTATAAATTACAATCTGGGGTGTAACATACCTCTATACGTCTTCTTAGTTGGCTAAACTACTCATATTTTTCAGTAATCTACAGTAGGATTTTCTTCTACTACTGTTGCTTACACATCCCATTTGGGGCTGCTGTCATTTACAAAAATAAGACAGAATATGAAAACAACACATGCTGTGTAACAGGTCCCTAAGATCTCTGATTCTACAGAACATCTCAAGAGGAAGAAATGCCAACTTCCTTTGTTAGCTATTTTAAACATCATCATAGTTTATATTTTAGGAATTTCCCAACAATTATACATATAGAATTGAAAAAATCAAACATAATAAATAGTAAAACATTATAGCCAAAACAAACTGTTAGAACATCAGAAAGAGCTCACTAGAAGTCAAAATAAGCAATAATTCTATTTTCCAGCTATTCTTAATTTCTGATGAGTTACACCTCCATCCCACCCCTGGATTCCACTTCCCTCTGACCCATGCTGTTACCATTGCCCAGTGGTTTACCCCAGTGCTCCCTCACCAGTATGAGATTATGTGTGTATGTGTATCTATGTTGCCATAACTTTCAGTGCAAGTCAAAATACAGAGCAATGCAACAGACCAACGCCCTCCTGCTTTCATTCAGCCTTGATATCCATTGGCTTCTTGCTACCTCACAGCCATGCTCTAGGCAGCTTAGAGCACTGACAGCATCTTGCTCAGTTTCTACATCCATTTAATTTTTGGCTGCTCTCAGAATGCCGGCAAGAGTACCAATTAGTGTCAGCTGTAACAGTTGCTTTATGTGATATACACACCTGCCTACAAGGATTGGAGAACCAATGCATTTTACATAGGCCATCAAACACAGATATCCAATGGGAATAATCTTTGGCACTATCTACCTGAACCACATTGGAACCATTGACCTGAAAACAAAAGGCTTTGTATTTCATTACCAATCCCCGGAGCCATCAAGTTCTATATGTCTGGAAAAACTTTAATAACAGGGTTGACAGCATTTAGGACTGAAGTCATGAACTTATGTAAGCATCTGCTCACACATCTCATGCAAAGACAAAAGCATGTCATTTCGCTAGGTCTAGTCTTTGTCATCCTCTGTTGTTTTTTGTTTTTTTTTTTTCATTGATAATCTATACAGGTTATTTCACCAAATTCATTTAGCTTTATCCATCATAAAACTGAATTAAATGGTGACAATTTATTAAAAAATGAAGTCCCAATTGAATAAGATATCCTTTTTTTTTTTTTTTTTAAGTAAGGGAGAATTCCATCTTTAGATCCATTTAAATGAGTATTTTTAGACAGAGTTTTGATTTTTACAAAGTTTGCAAACTGTGTTTGGGGCATACTACATACCACGACCACAGTGCAGGAGAAATGTCAGTGGATAAAGCAAAATACACCTATGAGAACTCTTCATTCTCTTTGCAACACCATGCCTTTGGCTAGAACAGGCAGCCATGGAGCACTGCATGATGCTCAGGATTCTCCCTGCCCCTCTCTTTTCCCTTGCCTCTGGCACACACTGTTCTCTCTTACAGGAATGATGACAGCTGATGCTAACACTGGTTTGTGGTTCAACTGTCTGATGATGTGGCTAACACTTTGTCTCCACAGATTATAAATTTGTCACCTCTGTGATCTATTCGCTCCCCAGTATCCTGCAGTCTGGAAATGCAATAATCTCCATCTCCAGCATTCAGCTCTCCCACTGGTAGTCAGCAAATCATTGTCAAACTGCTGGAAAAACAACACTAACTGTCTTTCTTGTACCATGAGCACAAAAACTTAAATAAATAAGGAAATGTCACCCATGCTGACTTAAAAGGCCTGTCCAGGTGAAATAAATCCAAACCTTCCAAAAAGTTAGCCCAACTATTAAAACATAAAAATAACCAAGTGCACTTTGGTAGAGTGGGAAAATTATTTATCACCTTTAAGTTGTGGAAACTTTAATTGCACTATAAACAAAGACTAAATTTATGCCATCTGCCAGTTTTGGAAGCATCACTTGAAAAATCCTTCCAACATATCAAAAAGAAAAGCATGAAATCCAAAGAGCGATATGTCAAAAATTACCTGTATTCATCTATGGGATGATGCATTTCTTCAGGGTTTTCAGAAATGGAGCATTAAAACTAAAGTGGTAACAATCCTCAGTGTAAACAATCCTTCACAATGTGGCATAATAGAAGAGCCCAGCACACACACAGAGCTGAACTTCTGTGAGTTTCTTACTGGACCATCCTATAATTCCACTTGCTTCAAGTCCTTGTATCAAAGAGCATTTTTACACTCTTATTTGCTGCGTCTATAATGACATCACAAGTTAAGATGTAGAATTCTCTGTAAATAAAGCTTTTTTTAAAGGTAAAGGGTCAAAAAAGTTTTAAAGAAAATAAGAGTGGTTGTTCAAGAGCAGCATTTAATCAAGCAGTATTTCCACTACTCGGTGAAGCACTCATGCCTACTGATGCCAAGCTGGGTTGCTTCAAAGACCTCTAGTACAAAACAGGTGAAAATGAGCAGAGAGCAGAGAGTGGCACATGAAGCAAAGCAACCTGGTAATGGGCAACTGGAGGAAAGACAGAGGGCAGCCAGGGCAGCTGATGTCTGAGCACAGCTACAGCAAGAGACCTGACCACTTCACTGAACACTTTGTGTTTCCTACACTCATTTAAAAGCTCCAAGACTGTTTTTCAGTCTGCCTCAAAGCATCTTCTTGAGTAACACACAGTACTCAGCAGCAAAATCACGTGTGCAGCAAAAATGTGTGCTGAATAGTTTTTCTTCTTTTAACGAACACACACACAAACAAAATATCAAGCAAATCTAAATCTTCTGTTGTGGTTTCACCCCGTCCCCCCTCGTAATTTCATAAAGGAGAACTCAAAATTTGTCTTAGTTTGCTGCTAATTGTTATTCTTGTTGCTAACTCGCTGAGTATCCATTCCAGCTGGCACACATGCTGTCTGGAGAGGACAGCTATGACAGAAATCCCACTGGAGTTCACAGAGCTGTGTGTGTGGAGATCCCTACTGATGTCAGAAAAACAGACACTGGATTTCCCCAATAGGAAAAAAAAATCTGTTGTTCTAAGATTACACACAACAATCACAGGAGATGTAAACAACCTGAAGCAGTTGTAAGTAATCCAACACTTTCTCCTGCTGGAGCAGAGAGTGAGATTCACCTCATTTACCTTTCTAAGCATGAAATAGATAAGGCACAAGAAAAATAATGTTTTCCTCAAAACAGAAAACAACAAAATATATCAAAATCTTCCTGTTTGTGTCTTGCTTAACGTGCACACTATTTCATTAGGATTCTACATTCTTTTTTGTTCACTGAATCCAATAAGCCTACTGCAGGCTGGGACTCAGTTCTCACACTATGCACAGACAAATATGAATAGAGTTGTAATAAATTCACAAACAAAATATCCATGTAGTAATCCAACTTTCACTGCTGAGAGGTAAGACTATCTCAGCAGTAGGACAAGCACTTACTCTACCTAGAAAAAATATGCACCTTTATAGCGTTATGTAAAAGATTGGTGTGGCCCACATATTTCTAGAGAGGTTGGAGAAGTGCAAGTATGGTGACCAAGAAACAGTGAGGAATTACAGTTGAGGTTTGACTGGAAACCAGAAGTTCATACTATTTGTCGTGAGTAAGAAGTTCTTTTTTGAAGAGCTATGAAAAGATGGAAGAATGTAACAACTCAAAATACACAGTGATCTGATCTAGCATACGTTGTAGCAAAGACCTCATAAAATAGATTTTGTTCACCATGCCATTTCAACGAGCCAAGGACTTAAGCTATTGATCCTTACAGGAAATAATCAATTAACACTTCTCTGTCCACCTCATGAACGAGGAGAATTTTGTGTTTACTTTGGTCCAAATATTTACTGAATATTTATTATGTTTTCACTATATCAACTTGTTATTGCGATGGCTTAGAGAGAACTCTACTAAGATTCCAGAATCTAACCAGCACAACTATGAAAATGTTACTATCATAAATACTTCTATTTTTCCTTTCAAACTTTTTCCCTCATTAGATCTTTATCCAAAGATTTACACTTTCCCTTAGCTGACTGAATCTCCTTTTAGAAACATGACGCGAATTTCACTCAATGAAACAGCATAATGGACAGCAGTCTGCCTCATAATAAAACCATTTCAGACTAATATATATATTTTTTTTGCATGAAGACGACTTATTTTTAAAAGTGGTTCCACTGAGTTAATACTTCCATAGTAGTTAAACATTATCCTCTAATTTAATCTATCATTGATTGTTTGATGACAAACTAGTTTCATTGTAAATGTATTTATTCAAAAAAAAAAAATACAGCAAAAAAACCCTAATAATTAAGCAGAGTATGACGCCCAAGCATTTAGGGCAATATTATTATAACTCGATACAAGTTTCTTTAAAAGGAGAATTGAGAGAATTTTTATGAAACCATACTGCCCAGTTCTGCTGGGCCTTTGCTGACATGGAAAAGTGAAACATCCTCTCCAGAAATTCAAGTACTCTTTTTAAAAAAATTATTTTCTGGCCAAACTGCTTCTTAAGGATAACAGATTTTCTGATTCCAGTTAAAAAGTAAAATAGAAAAAAATCATCAATAGCATCATTAGAAGACTAAAAATATTAAGACCTTTTCTGAAAATGAATCAGGTGCAGATATTGAACTGTACTTTTTCATCCTTTGTCTCACTTTTCAAATGATAATTTCTTCCACAGTCACCATTAAATCTTGATCTATTCCAGCTCTCTGTATGGGTCATTGATTCTAGATGTACCATGGTTATTTTTAAATGTTTCCTTTTCGTGGAGTAAAAGAGGGCTGTCTAGAGCCAGATGGGTAACTTCACACTTCATTTATCAAACCCAATGCATCAGACTCCACCCTCTCTTTCCCACTATTGCTGTTAAACTTCCATATAATTTGGTAACAATTTTCATTATCATACAGTGAAAAAAAAGCCTAGGCAGGTTTGCATGGTTCGCACCAAACCCACAGCTGCTCCCTGACCCCCCGTTCGTTACAGTAGAGCTGGGCTCCCCAAACTCGGTGTGCTGAGGGGGGACCTCTTCCAGCCGAGGTCGGGAAGGGGTCAGTTCAAAGGGCTGAGCAGCTCTTTACAGCTATAACAACCTGTCCATCAGACACTATCACGCAGCACAAACAAATCCGAGGCTTTAGGAACTCTGGACCATTTCTGTTAACACTTAGAGAACATCCACTGCGTCCTACCTGAAGTATTTGGGATCACTGCCACTCAGCACTGCTCGAATCCTTGGAAGACCTGCACAGTTATGTAAGGTACCAACAGCATCTTCGAGTAAATAGTGTATGAAAGGTACATTGGTGTACTAATGGGCAGATGGGGCTGCGTGCTGAAATAGGAGCTCAGAATATTTGCAATTGGCTAACACGCAGAAACACTGGTATGACTTAAAAACAAATGATGCAAGGATGTGCTTCATCTCAGTAGACACTGACACACCAAAACAGTTAAGATGACGTTTTTCCTTTGAAAAATATAAATATCAAGATTCGTTCGGTTTGAATTAACAATTTCCAGAATTCTTTTTTTCTTTTTTAAATATTGAGGCGTCAGTGACAAATAAAACACATGACAGAACAGAATGCTTACCTAGCTACTAAGTCCAAGTGTGGGTAAAGATTTTGCTTCCCTTCATTGACCTAAATTTCTTGGAGTTGTACTGTTCATAATGTGCTCTCTAATGCACAATGTAAAGTAATTAGAGTCATCTGTATTTAACTTCCAGAGGAAAAAAAAAATTCTATTATCTAATCTAGCTGATCCCCTGATAGCCTGTTGAAAGTAAAATACTGTAACCTATTGCCTGCCCTTTGACAAGTGCTAATTATTTCCTGTCCAAGCACATTTTTCTCATGTAATTCCAAAGTACACAATAGGCTGATCTCTAAAACATGGGCAGCCTTGCCAGCACCACGGCGGACGTTTTATAACTTTCACCACTGCTGCTTGATGGCTACCACAGCCAGTGCCTCATTCCAGACATCTCGCTGGAGCTTTGATGAAGCCAAGGGAGGTGTATTGTAACAGCCTGTTCATGCAGATCATATGGATGAGACTCAGATAGGTCACTGGGATGGGAAACATCAAATGGAAAGAAAAAGGATTATGGATATTTAATACTCAAAGGACACTTTCAGAACTTTCAAGGCACCGTGCTCTTGAAATTTTCTTTCAGGTGTTTAGTCTCAAGGAGGCCTGCACTTTGTCTGCTTCTAAGCCTTTTCCTGCCCCCACACAAGAGCTTTGGCATTTCTGTGTCAGACAAGGCTGCGGATACAACTGCACCGCTGGCTCCAGCCGCTGATTAAATTGGGAACTGTAAAAGCAGAGGCCAGAAACACTGTAACCACATTGCTTTTAAATGACTCTAGATTGCTATGCCTCCTGATGACTTAGTATATTAGGAAATTATTGTTCAACTAAACAAACCTAAGAAGATATTCCACTCATTACAACTGCTCAGGCTTTTGCTATCTCTAGAAAGCTTTTACTTTGGTTCACAAGAAGGATGCATGAATCCTGTAGAAAAGTCTTAGGCGATTTTCTCAATTTCCAATGTAGTCAAAACTATTTGCACTATTTAGTATGGTGGCAGTAGGCAAAAAACAAATGAACAAAAAAACAACAACCCAAACAGAAAACACCAACAAGCCAAATCCAATGAACCCACAGACAATAAAACTCCCTTGAATTCCTTTAAAAGGAAACAGATCCATTGTAATATGAACAATATTAAAGAGACTCACCTTACTCTTTTTGACTCTGAGATCTTAACTGATTAGTATACAAATAAAAATCATATACCCATAAGAAAACAAATCTATAACTTACAGCATCTAATTTCTGCTACTATGTAGTAATCTTTAATGTTTTTAACTAAATCTCTTAATCTTTAAGGTCCCTTCCTATTCAAAGGGACCTTTCTATGATTCTATGATTCTAGGAAGTCCATACAACACGATTACTGGGAATAGAAAATCCAGCCAAGTGCCAGAACAATACCTAAACTGACATTTTAAAGTCAATCTCAAATTTCAGGACCTTTTCTAAATTAGATACTAGAAGAAAATATACAACTCTTTTAATTGCTAAATCTAGCATAGGTAAAAAAAATCATACCAAATAAAGTTGATTTGGATTAAGCAAGTCTGAAAGAGAAGTTTGACTAAAAGCTGTATTTCACTGCAAGCACAGGACATCTCCTGGTTTTATAGGAGGCTGTGCATTTGGAAGAAAATATTTACTACTTCATCATTTTTACGTAATTATTTATCATAAATAAGAAAAAGTATGAAATTATTACATGAGTAAAAATCTACAGCTTTTAGAAATATGAAAAAGGCACTTCAACTTGGTAGCTAAAAAGATGACAGATGCTGGAAAGATACAAAGTGGCATATAACAGAAATTCTTCTTTGAATTCACTTATTTACAAAAAGACTAAAGGTACAAATGCATATTTCCAAATGCATTCAACTGACTACACTAAAATAGCATAAACTTTCAAATACATACACAAACAGCTTTTAAAAATTGTTAGCGTAAACACCTGCTTTATTGCCATGGCAATATGTTCAATTTAAGAACTTGAGTATAACAAAACAGTTGCACAATGTGAACTCTAGGAATACAGATACTCCAATTTACTGAACACCATCTGGTTAACTCAAGAAGGACACATGAGAAACGTGAGCATCATGAAGAAAACAGACAAGATGGACATGTCTTTGCCTGCCATGCCCACTGGGAGTACTGCTCATATTGTTATTAGCATAAGGACAGCCTTAGAGTAATCCTCAAGTATTTATACCACCTACTTCGTGCTACTTAAGCGTAGTAAAGGAGCATTCCACCTCACAAAGGAACTCTGAATTCAGAAGCAGACACATTAATTATTCTATTAAGGGAAAAAACTCTAGTTAATAATTTAAACTTCTGACTTGCTTTAAATGCCAGTTTGTTGGGGTACTTTTTTCCTCCCCCAGAGCAGTTCTATAGGCTTGTTTCTAACTTCAATATCTCACTATTTTTCTCACCTTGCTGTCCATTCATTACGCAGTCTTTGTCGCTCAGTAAGTAACAGCAGTAAGCAGCTGATGGTTTCATTCCTTTGTTCTTCAGTTTGTTCCTTTTTTCTAACTTCTTGGAGGACCAGGCTCGTCTTAAAAGGAAAAAAACACATTAAAATTATAATCTGGAAATAGGAAACAATGTGTAAAATTAATAAAAAGCCCATAAGCAAATAAGGACAGTAAATCAATACTTTTTTTATTACAGTTCCACTGCTGACAAATCAATACAGTAAATGATGGTTAGAAATGGCCACCATATATTTGGTATTTAATCAATGTACGTGGCACATAAGGTAAACCTTAACATCTCATTGCCTTAAGTAACACAGTAAGAGATTGTGCATTCTAGCTCATTTTCCTAAGATAAAATTCCATTCTCTTTTAAACATTTTCTTATATCACATCATATCAGAAGTGTTTGCCTTACTACAGCATTTGGGGAGAGCCCCTCCTACCCTTTTAACCTTGAAGGCAATTCCTGTCTGTATTGTGTCTAATGAAATAAATTTCTTGCCATGTACCCGTGCTCTATTTTCATCTTATTATGAAATATCTGAAGTAAAGAGGGAGCAAAACTCTTTTTTTTTTTTTTTCTATTTATGGAATACATTACAAATTGCTGGAAAAAAAATATATGCAGTAGATCTAGCTATAGAGCAGAATTACATTCAGCCTCTGAAGAACACAAGATACTGGCCTTTCCAAACGTTGCATTAACAGCCGGGCCTACAAAAGTGCACATCTGTCCTTCATCATCCAGTCAGAAACCTTGAACTCCCTCACGACAAAACGGCATGCGTTGATGCCCATCTCTACCAACACGTGTGCTGTTGTGCTATGGACCTCTGCTGGCTGGATGTCCAACCACAACAGAAACAGAGTCCAAGCTGCAATCTTTTCACCCATTTGGAATAATGTATTTGCCTTTCTCACCTTAATCAGCCACTGATTTTCATTTATTTTTGATGCTGTAATCTTCATTAGCATGTTTTACAAACAGACCAAAGTATCTAAATGCTTTTGGGAAGGATGGGACTAAACAGGCAGAATGTTTATGCAAGTCTCGTTTTTTTTTCACAGAAAAGTAAGCTAAAAATGTGTTTTGAAACTGCTCAGGTTTGAAACGTAACTCCAATATCACTGATATCAACTGCTACCTCCAGCATGGCCTCTCTCAAGGGAACAACATGACCAACACGCATGGCACACAGTTCCCTTCAGAGCCTGCCTGGCCCAAATGTACACACACACACAGACTCCTCCAGGGATTCTGTAAAATAAATCATCATTATCTTCAGGTTGTAAAAAAAAAAAAAGGAAAATGCTTTTTTTTTTTTTTTCCCAAAAGTTGGAATATGCATATTATGCTATGTAAAGTAGCAGTGACATTGAAACCACAGTAATGATTCTAAACAACAAGCATACCAGGATTCACATAGACAGAAAAACATTTCACCAACATCAGATGACAAAGACTACAAAGCATCCATCTTGTCCTTCTCCTTCCATTTCTATTAGTTGGCTTTCCAGAAGGCAAAGAAAACCACACACAAAAAAATCATCCAAACAAAAGCAAACACCATTACACGTGCATTAAAAAAAAGAAAAAAGTACCCAATGTCCATAACTTCGTACTGATCACATTCTTGACCCTGCTATGACATTGCAAAGCAAACAAGAAGACAGAGTATTTTCAGATAAGATTCTCTGACCTGGATTTCCCTTGCACTGACTTACAATATCTTTTAAGCTCTAGTACCTGCCAACTTCAACAGCCCTGATCCTCCGCTCATCCGCAGCAACTGCACAGGTCTTCAAAACGTACTCATATGAGATGAAGATGTGTACATTCTTCAAGAGATGAACATGAACTCTCCTTATCATTCAAAATAAATATGGCTATTAAGGCTTTATCTTCTGTATTCTAAGATTTTTGACACAGCACTATAGTTAAGCTTATCTCTGTGTAATAGCACCATCGGACTCGCCATACTACCAGAGCACAGCATAGTAGGATTTCCCTTTCAGAATTTTTGGGTGGCTGTATTAATCACAGCAGAATAGGGAAATTCCCAGGAGATGGGAAAGCTGGCAATAGCGTAAGTCTATTTCTCTCCAAGACTGAAGAAAAGCCACAAAAACTACTCACGTTCTGCCTGACAAATCTGGTAGTACAGTTATTTGCAGACAGCAAACATCAAGATCCCCTAAATAAGTCTGCAAAGCACAGACCATAGGGAATTGGTGGTTCCTAAGGAAAAGAGGATGCCATTGGAGTCTGCAAAAATGGGTGACTGCTTCCCAAAGGTTCAGTCACAATGATTTTGTAAAAATGCTGGCAGCCTGGCAAAACTGCCACTTTGGTATGGAAGTCCCCCACATCTACAGTTACATCAGGGAACAAAACACACTTCAATTTTTATGGAGAGAACAATTATATTGCACCAGACTTCTACTAACACCTTTCTGTCCTGTGGTGATGTACGCAGACCAAGTCAAACCCAGTTTGACACAGACATCATAAACGCTTCTTTACTGAGCCCTGCAAGCACGTTGTGGCTACCTCGAGGGTGAAATAGTGCTATTAAGCAACATACAACAACGATTCATAGCAATTTAACTGATTTACTTGTTTCCTACAAGTGCTAAGGGCAGCAAGGTTGCCTGGAATGCGAGGGCAGGGTTTGATATGTAGCTTTTACAGAGACATTTCTTAATAACTTGCCATTCTTATTGTCTCAGTAAAAATCCCAAATTGTATAAGATGAAGCAGCATTCTGGGTAAAATTATATTATAAAACACCCTCCTTTGAAAGATTTTTTTTTCCATATAACTTGTTTCGGGATTTATTTTTAACGAGGGGATTCAATATATACCTTGACTGATAAAGGTCAAGGGTTCAAGAAACTCGGTCAAAGATCTTATCAGCTGGGAAAGCCATTTCCTCACATCAACACTGATAAAAATCCAACAGAAACCCAGCCAATACCACCCTGCTCTAAAGGGCAGGAATGACCTTCTTTTGAACATCCCTATAGTTGCACATCTCATCAAAGAAAATCTGACCCCGTGTCTCGATTCTTTTAATGCTCTTTAATGACAGATAATTGTCTGCAGAGGCCCCCTGTGCACGATGCTGAGTGAAGCCTTCACACTGCTGCTCTGGACTCCGCACCGGCTCAATGCTGCTCAGCACACTTGGGACCACAGGACAGCAGAATAAACAAATAGCACAACCAGCCCTACAGCCTGTCTTATCTCATCTTTGGGCTCACTGAGATTCTTGAGGGTGGTAATGTTTACAGATTGTTGAAACTTTCTTTCTTCTGCTTCCTGAGCTAGCAAAAACATATCCTGGACAACCTAAGAAATGTGATTAAACAAATTGCTTATCACTAGAGAGAAGCAACTGCTCGCCCCATTGGTCAGCACGTCTCCTCAATAAGCACTACCACGAACATTTTCAAACACATCTTGCCCTTTTTTCCTTATAGATCTATTAATGCAGTAAGGGCATTTCCTTTGTAATTCCAAAATGGCAAAACCTTAAAAATAAAAACCCACTTCTCAAGAAAACCAAACCCATATAAGCACGTTACATATATAAGTAGATAAATAGATATACATATATATCAGCTGGCAATAGTCTCATACGTTACAGATTGCTTAGCAAATTATGTCCTTTATCTTCTTCCTGGCACAGTGGCAATAAATCTAGTGCTCTACTGACACCCCTGGCAGCAACCATCAGGGCATATTTTTTATTGAGTTAGAAAGGCAATAGACAAGACTTTAATAGACCACTTTCATATTCATCTCATTCCCACTGACA
Organism: Meleagris gallopavo; assembly: GCF_905368555.1. Lineage (NCBI taxonomy): Eukaryota > Metazoa > Chordata > Aves > Galliformes > Phasianidae > Meleagris > Meleagris gallopavo. The sequence continues at coordinate 4,216,257 of NC_139416.1, forward strand.
AAACATGTCAGTGACATGGGACTGAACAGAAACTCTTATGATCATGTCTTACTACTCATCGTAGGATGCCTTTTATTAATGTTATAGCTATTTTAACAGGATTACAAGTATACTTACCTTCATGAATAGCAGAAGAAACTTGGTCTGAACGTAAATAAGCCACTACCAATGAAAAAAATGAAGAGGAACCTCTAAACACTCCAAGAACCATGCTGGTACCTTATTAGTCTTTTAAAGTTTCATTTTCCTCCCTTCAACACAGACCTCTCAAGGTTAGAAACATGTAGCTTGAGACATGAAGCCTAATATCCTGTCAAACAAACTAGCCCTCAGTCTAAACTAAAGTTAAAGAGGCACTTGGGACAGTTCATCTTTTGGACCCACTTTATTAGGTCAATAAACAAATTTTTTTTCACTTAGAGTTAAGATGGAAATTACTCATCATGAGTTTAATTAGGATAGGGCTTCTGAATCTTTATTAATCAATTCCACTTCAACATCGCAGTCATCTCTCAGTAGCCAATAATTAATACAGGAAGGAAAAGCATTAAGTTTGAGATGTGTAAACAGGACTGAATTTTTTTTTTTTCCAAGTCTTTTGGTTTCTCATTATTTTTGTGACTTTATGTTACTGTTAGTGCAAAAAAAATTTCCTGATGGAAGTCTGCAAAACCAGAACACCATGCCTTTTAGAGAAAAATAGAACCTGAAATCTATTAAGCCATGTTAATTTAACATGTCATAACTTCCGTGCCATAAAAAAGCTAGTAATTGCTTACAAACCGCTGCTCATTTCTTCTTCACTGTTAATTTATTATTATTATTATTTTTTACTTAAAATATGAGTAAATGCACCCATTTTCCCATAATATGTGGAAGTACCCAGTATGGTTTAAGTTATCACCCAGAAATTTGGACACTTTAAACCCAAGTCTTTGCCCTTTGTTTATTAATCCGCTATGCCAGATATCATAGTTTCACTCAGCAACCTCATGTTTTGGATGATATTGAAAAATGGCTCATGTTTGTCAAAGAAAAAAAAAGAAAAAAGGTAAAAAGGAAAAAAGTGTTGTTTATAGAAGCCAGCTGCTCTGGCTTCGGCGCCAGCAGCTCCTCATGCTGCTATTTTACGCTTGCAACCCCCACTGCCCCCACTGGCACAGGTACAACTAAATGTTGACTTCAATGCTTCAGAGAGCACTCAACTGATTCTGTACATGATTAATTGCCAAAGACATGGCTGACCATATGGAACAGAGAAAGCATCAAGTAATTCATACTTCTGTATATGATCATTTGGCCCCTGTTGTTTTAATGTACAGGAAAGAGCTAGTATAGCACAGACCTGGTGTCTTGCCCTTGACAGCCCATTAAGAAATCTCAAAGCACCTAGTTGAAGTTATGCTGTTGGCTTTTCAATAGCAGCCTAATAAAACAGAAGCAAAGCTTTCCAACTAGTCTTAAATCTTTCACATACAGTACATTAACCACTGCTGCTAAAACAACTGGTTTCTTATGATAGGAAATGGGATTTGATTTCTAGCCTCTGCATACTTACTGAAAGCCTTTTTCTGACCTTTGGAGGGTTTACAAAATCATTGTTCGTTTTTTCCTGCCATTTTCCCAGTTTCTTGCCATCGTGATCCTAATAGATTTGTTTAAGATTCAGTACATTCTACTCTTACTAGCTGTTATACGCAAACTGTACAATGAAGGTAGGCTCCTGGGAGCTGAAAGGGAAGAAATTATTATTAACTGTTTTCTTCCTGAGAGTCAAAGAAGTCAGTGCAACATCTAAAACATAATTTACCTTTAAAGAGCCAATAAAACAAAAAAAAATTCCTGAAAGAAGGCAATACACTAGCGTGTGCTTTCTTTTATCAGACTGGAGACAAATCATCAAATTTCATTTGAGAAGGAAGGCCAATTTATTTTAAAGCTGTAATATTCTCGGGGATGTCTGACAGAGCTCAATGAAAGGAAAAATCTGCAGACTTGGAATACGTGTCACTATCATTAACTGCTTTCTATTAGTTTTATCTACCGTTAACATCTTTTCAGTCATATTCAGTCAAGAAAAACGTTTAAATAATGTTTCCCTGTCAAGGCTTTTAAGATGACAGTGCTAAAAAGTTAATCCCTATCCTCACAGATCTTTTGGCAGTTTTGACATATGCTGGCAAGGATGCATTTGCTGGCACCTTCCATTAGAAAATATTTACATAGAATTTTCTTGGCAGTGGATTTTCCAGTTGTCTAAGTTATCCTCTTGCTCTGAAGGACCTTATGTGGGAAACCCTAATCATTGGACACTCATTAGTGGTAATTTCCCAGGCCACTGAATTCAGCTAACACTATTAGTACTCCAGCACAATACATGAATAATCCACAAGTTGGTATAACACTTCATAACTTTTTTCTTTATTTCTACATGAAACATTGACATATTCTAAGACAAGAAATTCATACAAGAATAAGTTATTAAAGAGTCAGAAAGGATGCTAAAGTAGATAGAATGCATCCAATATTAAAATAATTTGGTATTTGTTACTTGATATTTGTGTCAAATACTATGACTGTATTTGAATAAAATATAAAACAATAGGGAATCTTATGGGAGTTGTTTTTTTTAATATATTTTTTGTAGGATAAAAGGAAAAAAAGTCTCAGGTTTCTAGTTGGAAACCACCGCCAAAGTGCAGATTCTGCTCTACCCTTATACTCAGTAGCACACAATTGGTGAAAGCACTTAAGCACATCAGAACTAAGCAAGTACATAACCCAATTATAGAGTAGAATGCTTGAAGTTCGACATATGCTTAAGCTCTAAATACAACAAACCTACACGCATTAAAATGTAGGAAGCTCTGTCTCTCTTTGAGGTATTCACTGCTGACAACAAAGGATGAATACCTGACTTGATAGATGAGTAGTTTGACCTAGAAAAACCTAGAGAGAGTAGATCACTTAGACATTTCCATAAAAACTTTAGGTCTTGTCTGCACTGGAAAGTTGTACCATTTAACTATACCTGTGGAGCTAAAGCAGTACATTTTGGACTTATATGAGTTTAAAGGTCATAAATTAAACTAGGCAGAGCTTATTCCTACACAAGAAAGGAAATAACCATTACTTTTATCCCTATATGCTTCTATCTATATTGTAGTCTTGAATTACATACTTGGAAAAATACAAAAAAAAAAGCATTGAAACAATATTATGACGAAGCAGTTTTAGGTAATTTTGGCATAACAAAATTGAATGAGTTTCCAGCAGAGAGAGAACTTCATGGGATGACTCAATGCAGTTACGAAGATAATCTGAAAGTCTGGAGAAAAAAAAAAGTATAAAGAACAGCACTTTAAAAATCTTTTTGCTGCACTAACCAGTTTGGCAGCGCACTAAAAGTGAAGTGTAACTCATCTCATCAAGAAAGAGCAACTGACCCACTCACAGTGTTTGGAATAAGAGTGGCTTTGCACCTTCAGATGTATGGGTGAGTGAAAGGTTACCCTTTAGCCACATTCTCCCAGAGCACGGCCCCTCCACCTCTGTCTGAATCATCAATAGCACAAAGACAGAAGCAGGCCTACCATGCATAGTGGATTATATGAAGTGTAAAACATTGTGGGGGAAAAAGCTTTTGAAAGAAGTCAGGAAAAAGAAATCAGGCTTGCAAGAAGATCCAGCTGACAGGCTAGTCCTTAACAAGTGAATATGTTTGAAAACATTGTGAATGCAAGAAAAGAACATGCCTTTTGTTTCCAAACCTACAGTGTGTCTTTACCCCAACTGTTGCCTGCATGGCTGAACATATGTTTTCTGAACAAGAACTGAAGCAGAAAGTGTTCTTTGTAATAATTCACTCCTTTGTATACACCTCCCTTCTCCCATTTTGGTCACATGCAAACAGTAGTTACACTGAACACTTAAGTTCTGAAGATCAGCACAGTAGTATATGCTTCAGTGATTATTCACTATCGCTGAAATCAGTTGTGCTAAGATGCAGTACAAGACTCACTCCACTGATGAGCTCCTGGGACAGCTTACATTCTGCAGTACCAAATCGCACTGGGTACAGCCTGCACGAGTTTGCTCAGCAAGTGAACAGTTTTCACCAACAATTATGTACAGTTCCAAGCATGGAAGAACTGTAATATAAATGATCTTGCTGAAAAGAAAAAAATCAAAAGAACTCAAAAGTTTAATTTTCTTAGCATGTCAAAATTAACATCACCAGATGCTTAGGGACAAAAATGAATGGAAAAAGGCTTCAAAGCCTCAAGTGGGTAATGCCATCTCACTAAAACCCAAATGAAGTCTAGTTGAAACGAATACTAGTTTGAATCGAACCCTCATGTAATTTCATCAATTCCTATGAAATAATTCTAAAGGTAAGCAAGACTTTGTTTGGACTCATACTGAAGCCTTAGTACGGTAAGCCACACAGAACTCACGATCACATTTTTGCTTGCAACTCTCAGTGCTAGTGCTAAAAGTGCAACTTAGCATATCACTGATTTCCTTGAACTGAAATAGAAAAAGTCTTGAACACTACTGTTCACTGAACATGACTGAAGTCACCACCTGTTGCCATTAAACCACCTGCCGCCTTACCACAATACTTTTTAGCACAATTGTTTGTAAAAAAAAAAACTGTGCAAATATTTGGGACGTTCCTGGTGCCATCAGTTCTATTGAGATAATTTCACGTACAGAGATTTAAGTTACGGAATGAGTTAAATACTGCAAAATGAAGAAGCTGCTAGCTACGACCAAATGAAATGGCAAGCCACTTACGTCCAGAAGTGCCTGTGGGCATGCTTTATCTAGGACACATGGCATAGCTGAGTAGCAATTCAGTACACATGTAAGATATCCACATATCTTCTAGTGACATATGCATTCATATTCACGTAAGGGCAGCAGTACATACTTGCTTTCAAGGCAAAAGGGACAGAAAAAGAAATCTGCAAACTGAATTCAGTAGTCCAGATACACGTAAGATGCTAACTAAGGTAACACTTGATAATAAGGTAATGCCTCTTTATCGTGTCTGACCAAATTTATGGATTTGTTGACTCAGAAGAAGCCTACACTTTTTACAACAAGAACCTTCTACTAAAACAAATTAAATGCAAAGTACACTCAGCCTTGCTCTGAGTGTGAATGCCTGTAGGTTCCCAGTGCAGGCATGCACAGAAGACAGCACACCTGCAGGCTCAGTTCTGCTGTGCTCGTCCTACAGCCTTGCTGAGCTCCTCCAAGGAGGGACTGCGCACAGACTGACTTCCAGCAGGCCGTGATGGGAGCTCTTCTCACTACCTACCCCTCTCCTGAACATGATACAACTCTATAAAACTGGTTGATGAAAACCATGGCCAGTTATTGATTATGCTGCTTTGACAGAGTTGTTTGGATTTTGCCCGTGTTTCCCTTCCATCAGAGAGATACAGATTGGAGCAAATGACAAGTACCAGTGTGTCAATAGTCTCTGCTATTAAAACACCACTTTTCTTCCATTGATATTCCCTCGTCTCCTTCCCACATGGATTTGTTTTCACTTCATTGTGAATTTGGGGAAGGATTTTTGCTCTCTTCTGCACTCTGAGGAAGGGAGCAATAAAGCTCTCCGTAATTAATTTATCTCCTCAGGAGAAAGGAAATAAAAGGTTCATTTTTCATCCTTAAAAGGCAGATTATCAACTAATTAACCCAACAATTATAAGGATACACACAAGGATAGAATGAGGGAGTAGCTCAAGGGAAAAATAAATCAATTTAGAAAATTTTAACATTTACTTCGTCCCCTTCTAGTGTACAACAAAAACACAACCACTAAAACAAAAAACTTTTCTTAAATATTTTCAGTTAATTAGGCTCTAAATGTGATTTTGTTATATTCATTTTCCATGAACATTCACTTTTTATAGATAAACACTTTAGAGAGATTTAACAGTTTAAATGGCCAAGCATTTGAACATTTCACTACTTATCAAAAATCATTACTCAAATAATTTTGATTAGTGAAAAATCAGTCAATCAGGGAAGATAAACTTTACCATGAGATTCGTATGCCTAGCAAAGAAATCAAACAGTACGATCAGTAGATCACCGTGCCCATATACTCGCCAACTACTCTCTGAACCAAAAGTCATTCCCTGTAGAGTCTGATAATTCAGCACCTAGCATAAATTACACCATCATGGAATCATAGAATGCCTAGGTTGAAAAGGACCAAGAAAAGGATCACAGCAATCATCTAGTTTCAACCCTGCTACATGCAGGATTACCAACCATTAAACCAGGCCGCCCAGAACCACATCCAGCCTGAGCTTGATGTCTGCTCTCTCATAGCAGAAGTTCTGCCTTAGAGAGACACCCTGACCAGTTTTACTACAGCTCCACGTCTCCAGCCCAATTATTCCCTACGTACTTCACATTCTGCTTTTGCACAACAACACATTTCACAGTACTTGGAGCTCACAAAAAAGAGAGCGAGCCTACATGAGCAATAACCCAAACTGCTCATATAGTACATAGAGATATTTCTCTTTTTTAAAGGGGAAAACATTTAATTTGATCAAAAAATGTGTCTTTCTTCAATATTTGGTCTGTGGAATTTGTGGATTAGCATAAATTCATGTCTTTGCAAAGTAGATATGAATGGCATTAAATTAATGGCCGGAAATAATTAATGAAAGTAAACAACCTAGATTTTTGACACAAAGCATATTTAAAAGCACAACTTAAGCTTTTCTGACCTACTACGCCAACTACAGATGTCAATCACATTCTAATGGTAATTCAAATTGATATCTCCAAACATCTTGGGATTCAGGGCCAATTCCAAATAATCAAAACTAAAATAATCCAGAAGATTTCAACTGCATCTTTTCTCCATACCTGTAGCTAGAGATAGGCACAAAACTTACTGAAATCTCTTGAGATCATTTTAGAAGGATATGCTTTATTCACTTCCCAACTGGTGAAAAAAACATCGAGAATTTACTTTTTTTTTTTTTTTTTTTAATAAAGTCAACCTAACCCCTCTACAGCAATGCATTAACAGTGACTGATAAACTGTCATATAAAGGAAAAAAACAAACCAGTTCAAGCTTTGTTTACTACTTCTAGGACATTAGAAAGGAGGAAAACCTTTGGTTTTTATTATTTGAGGTGAATTCAAAGAAAGTATCACAGGTCAAAAGAACAAAATGACACAAAATCCATTACCAAACTGGCTGCCGGTTGGATGCACAAGAGTAATGCTAAACAACTGTGGTATGGAGACAAAATATGCTTTCTTTAAGACACTTTTACAATAAGCTATTTCAGCCCTGTGAACAGCCTTGCCTTGCATCCACCCCTCATACATTAATGAAAACAAAAGGCTCCCATTTACATTGTGACCATGCAGTAGGGTTAAGCGTGTGACCTTAAAGTATGGTGCGCTTGTACTTGGTAGAAAGGTTCTTGACAGCATAAACAAGAATTACTGCTGTTAGAGAAAGGGAAGACAATTAAAAACAATCTAGGATGCATGTTGTACAGCTGTTCAAGTTCCAGCTACATCTGACCTCTGTAGATGCTACGTGTTTTACTTCAGAAACCTAAGTCATTTCAGTTTTATTGAAATAATCCTTCACCAAAACCTAAATTTGTATGAAAAACATGAGGTTTTGCATGAGCAACACAGTGAAATCTGTGTATTGCTAACAAAACATGCCATTACTGCAGTTAAAAAGATGTGGTCTGCATATCTCATTCCAATACTTACGTTCACTAACAGCTAAGCAAAATGGAAATCTTTAAGAGGAAAGCTGGAAAAAAAATGGAAAAAAAAACTATTCTTGAAACAAAAGAGACTTCAATAGGTCAGCTCCTATAATCAAATATGTTTGACAGACCTTTGTGCCCCGGCAAAACCTGAGTGATTTCAGCAAAATTCTGTGGGCGCACGGTCCCAGTATAGATGCAATTGCAGGACCAAGAAGCCACAACATTTTTTTCATGCTTAATTTTGGATGTCATTGATTCCAGATGCAATAAAGAAGGACTGCAATTATGGTTAGCATTTTCATAATATACACTGACAAATTTTCTAATAACTAAGAAAGTACTTAAAAGTTAAACAGAAAACGATTCATCAAGCTCCTTTTCCATCCATCACTACAACAAATTGTCCTTATACTGTCCTTAAAAAACAGGGTTAGAGAAGAAAAACTTCTGAGAAAATAACAAAGATCTTGGCTAAGTTTCTCGAAACCACAATTTTCCTGCCTGTTTGATCTTTGTACAGTCAGCATAAGCTAGTGAAACTCCTCCACAAATGAAAGGCATTCATGGGAAGCCATCAGAAAGCTTTGCTCTTCCTCTGGGACCCAGGACAATAAAAGAAAAGTTTGTGCTGCCACGTGGGCCTACGACTCAGCTTAAATGAACAAACCGTTGCAATATCCTTCGGCTTTGTGAAAGCGATACTTCCTACTTTTTTGGAAGAGAGGAAGTCATATATAAACAGAACAAAGGGAAGAGGCAACACAAGTTGAGCCTCTCATAATAAATATTATGGCGAAAGTTTTGCTCATGAAACCAAGATTAAAAACATATTTTAATCTCTCAAGTTTTATGCCTTTGATGTATGTCAGAGAGAGGAAAACTTATATATTTTCTAAGATTTACAATGTTTCTAGTGGGAATAGTTTCATCTTTCATTTTTTTCCCCTGTATCTGAAATTGAGATTGTATTGGGCGGATTCTATCCCCTAATGCTTTGCATGTCATTTTGAGCACTTCTTTACAGAGCAGAACTTAGAATGTCCTTTGGATGGTTTTTCCCATGATGCGTTCCACTGAGGAAAGTGCTGCAAAATCATTATACTAGCATAACAGCGATCTTCTCAGCTACAAAATGCTTCTTAAAATGCCATGTTTCCCAGACTATGGGAAAGTTCAAGTATTTGCACTAAGCCCTGTAATGAAGAAATGCAAAAAATTGCAATTCTTTGTGATGCTAAAAACAGGAAAAGTGGATAAAGGGGGTCATTTAGTATTTGTGATAACACCAGTACGACCAGTATGCAGACTGGTAAGCTGTGATTGACAAATAAGCATTAATTTTCAGAATCAGAATTACAACATACAAAGTTTGTGCTTCAAGGACTCCCTTTATAACATATATTTTGTTAAATTCCGTGCAATTTTTTGGCCTCCTATACACCCTTTCAATGCAGCTTTTCTTGTTCTTTCTTGATATAGCAATCATTGCTATGACAGAAGAACCTCCACTTAATCTTATTCGAATAAGATAACCTCAGCTAAGAGCAAAACCAAATACAGAAACGTCCTCTTTGGCTTTTGGGGTAAGTAACAGTAGAAGAGAGCAGCTAAGCATGTTTTCTCCAGTTTTGCATGTTATACAACTTGTTTCGGGGGGTAAAAACAAACCTTTAACTTCGGAATGTCATCAGAAGAGGAAATTTTCAAGAATACTTCAGCAAACAGAACTCAAAATAGCAAAGCAAAGGAGCTAGAATTTAGACTATTAAAACTAAGATAATTGTATTGACTATTGGAAGATTCATAGCTTAATGATTTAAGGATAATTTTTTTTCTTTCCAGAGAAATACAAAATTAACACAAAATAGTTATAAGTTACAAAAACTCTGGCCAGTGGATGTGTGTGTAATTTAGGAGGTGGGAAGGGGGAAGTTGCTGAGAACATGACATTTCTGCAGCTACTGAAGTTCATATAGAGCTGATATGGGCTACCTTCTCAGATGCATCCTTCCAAAGACATCCAAGAGCACACAGCTGTCTTTCCAGAAACCTGATCCTTTAAACATCATGTGTTAAAGTACCATCAGTCAGTCCCTCTAGTTCCAAAGATACACAAGGCAGCTACAGAAGGAGGTCCAGAGACAGAGTAAGAAAAAAAGAGCAGGCCAAGAAGTTTCAGGAATAGCAATACCACAATCATGGCAGATGGCCTTTTTAAGGAAAACAAAGAAAAAACTGAAAGGCTGTAAGAGAAGGAAGAATTATAGCCCTTGAAAATGAATATAGATTTCAATCTAAGAATAGTTACAAAAAACCCACAAACACCCTGATTATAGAACTACCACAAAAAGAAATTATAATCAGAAGTGCCAAAGCTGGAATGGCACTAAAGAAACTCCAGAGAGCCTGACAGGTGCCTTGTCCGCAAACACTGTGCCACAGGAAGGTGCAAACAGTAAGCAAATGGAAGTGTGAGGAATAATAGGATTGTCTCCTACTCCACATTCCCCTTAATGCTGCCATATGGCACCCATATCTGCAAGGAGAAGCAGTACTTTGTACACTGGTGTTTCAGATTTCAGGACGCTTTACAAGTCTCGTTGCTCATTTCACTGCTTTCCATTAGCTACTTCTTAATGACACCCAGCCATTGCTTCCTTTACTTTCCCATAAAATCTACATACTCAGGAAATAATGAATGTATGTTTGTCTCTTTCATGTAACTGCAGCACAGTTTTAACCATTTACTTTGCAATAAACTTTTTTTTTTAAGAGAGCTTTTCCACAAAAAAATGTCTATAGATCCTAAAGGTCACAATACACTGATTTTTAAAATACAGAAATAATATCCCACAGCCCAAATTTCTGAGCTACATAAATTCCCCCATTTTGTCAAAAAAAAAAAAAAAAAAGCAAGAAATGAAACAGTGATGTACTCCATTACTCTCTTTAAATCTTCAGCTCAAATAGAAACAGCCAGTGACTGGTATAGGTCACAAGAAAGACTATTAAAGTACTTCTAACAGTGAACTGCTACAGAGAATACTTTGCTAGATGGAGTTACTTAAGAAGTTGCTGTGGAAACGAGAAAGAATTGGGCTAGAGAGGAGCAGGGGGACTCACTGAGAGCAGCACGCTCCAGTACCCCAAGCCCTGGCTGAAGGAGCCACCTGAACAGGCAGAGTCCTTTGGTCTCCTCTGAAGTGTGTAGCACAGGCTCGAACCAGGTGCCAGGAGTGAGCAGATGTGCTGAAGCAAGTGTCAGAACTGGTGCTTTAAAACCACAATTCCTATATAAGACTCAACATCTTGAGGTATTTTAAAGCAGGGTAAGGTAATACTTATGTTCATAATAAATTATAAGAGAGATTTCAAGGAAAAGACCAATCTTTCTCCTCACAGATTTTCAGAGAATTTTGAAGCTCCTTCCAATTCTCAATCATTGCAACTGTTCTGGAAGCTATCCCAAAGAGAAAATTTTCCCTGTGTTTAGAGAAAGTTTAGCCATGTGTTCTACAACGTGGCCGAGAAGCCATATTCCAAGTCATTAAACGATAAATGTGCATAACAGAAAGAAACCAAAGCTATTCTTATTTATTGGAGAATGCAATAAAATAAATACAGCAAAAAGGAAAAGATTCTCCACTCTTCATTAGAACTAATTTTCCCAGGGAATTTTTTCACCTGTTCTTTCCTCTGCTTGGCCAGACAGAAAAAAGATTTTGCTGGCTACGTTTAATTTTCACAGCCGTCAATGTGATCTAAAACATTTATAATGGAGCCATCACTTATATCCTCCTTGGGAAACCAGAAACTGGAGAACCAGTTCAAACACTGTAGATATAGAATCCTGTCTTCTGACCACAGCAGCATAGTCTGACTGTGCAGTAGCTTAACTGTATGAATTTTACTTATGAAAAGTGTCATCAGAAGAAGAGCATCACAAATTCACAGTACCAGATTCCTAGCCCTAATGATGAGAACCATGTTAATAGCTGATGTCCATTATATCAACCATTCAAACAGTTGTTCTGAGAAGAGATTACAGCACTTTAGCAAATAATTCTGGTTCAATCCAAGTAAAGAAATAGTTGTTCGTGACATTCAAAAAGAAGTAGATCTCAGCAGACTTTGAAACAGGACCAAAGTTACAATATAATACGTATTTAGACACAATATAACCTTCAATAAAAAAGCCACTAAATACGTTTCTCTAGGTATATGAGCAATGTCAGCAAACAACTTTCTTCATCCTTCCCGAAGCAGATCTTAGTTACCAAGCTGGATCTTATCGTTCACATTCGAAGTGCTGACATTTATAATGTTAGAACTTCAATTCTATGTTCCTTGTTTTGCTAGTTCCTTTCCCTCCTCACCTGGAATAGTAAAAAGTTGATTTACATAAAAAAAGGAACAACTTTTACAAAGTTATTGTGATTTCATCACTTAAAATTTCATAAAGGCACACCATTGCAATTGTTCTATCTGCAGATTTAAGGCTGGACTTTCTGCTCAAGTAAAGTCACAGCAGAACAACTTCTCAAGAAAGGTGATTCAGAAGTTTATCAACAGACGAAACCATTTCTGATATATAAAGAGAAAAAAGGACATTCACACAAGGCACATTTTTAAGTGGCTATTTGTTATTGTAGTTTACGTATCTTCCTAGAGCAATACTAAAAACTGCAGCCCAACAGGTGAATTTCAACAGGAAAAAAAAAACAGATTTTCATATGAATTCCTTACAGTTCTTACAGACAAAGCACCAACCACAGTATTTGGCCCAAGATTCCCAAAAATATGGACTAAAATTAGCCTGGCAATTTGAGAATTTTTTGATCCCTAAGAACAAGTATTCTCCTTTCTGTTCTACCACTGACTGCTGCTCTTCTCACCTCAGGGAGCAAAGCGAAGGAATAACGACTCGGAAGGATGAGACAGTTTCATTAGCCTCATTATGCTGACTACAAAAAGAAGTTTTAGAAGTACACCGCCAGATTTTAAGCCATCACTCTTCCTGTTAAAATATCTGTTGCACTTCCAAGATTCTTTATACTTCTATTTCTCTTCTCTCTGCACTTTTTACTCTTATTATACTCTTCCTTTTCAGTCTTTTCCCTTCCCTGTTCTTCCCTCTTTCCTGCTACTCTGCATTTCTCTGCTCAGCTCACAAACCACTTTGCCTTGAATACTGTCTGCTACTGAACCCTCCTCCAAACCTTTATGCTTTCCACACATTTTGTAGTACCACACTACTCACTCTCTGCAGAACTAGAACAAACACAGCTAAACTCAGATGGAACTATTAAAATGTGAGCAAAACTCTGAGGAACAGAAAGAAAAAAAAGGGAATGAAATGAAGCCAGTGCAGCGTGTTGTATTAGTGCAAGAGAAACAAAGCTAACCACAGGCCCAGCAATTGAACAGCAGACAGAAGTTAAATAATCTTAAAAAGAAAAGTCATGTAGGAAGCCACAGTGCTACATGCAAAGATCCCCCCCCAAGGAGCACATACAGGAAAAAAGTCCCCGTACAACTTTAGCATGTCTGCTTTTTATCCCACAACATAGGACTAATTGTCCTCAGTGTCTGTGCTGGATTCCTTACATGCTGGAGCAGAACAAATACTACTTTTTCACCTATCTGTCACCGCAAACATGAAAGATTTTGACAAAAGCAAAACAGCACTAATCTTAGCACCTCACAAAGCTCGGAGCAAAACACCAGAGAACAGCAGAGAGAAAGATGGCACACAGGCAGTAAAACAAAATCATCGTATGAAGAGCTGGAGCATCCCTAACAGATATTCTTTTCATCACTGAACACCCACAATTTTTAGTGCACAGATTAAACATATATTGTTATAATATGTTCCAACTTCCTGACAGACTGAATGACTTCATCCAGCAGCTCGGGCATTAAGGCCACAGTTGGCGACTGAGTTAAAACAGAGCTTTTAGATGCCAGTGAACCCAGGTTCCAGCTCTGCAAGATATTCATTGCTAATCAACCTAATCTGATGCTGAATTCTCTTCAAGAAACAAGTCAGGATTGGTTATGCTTCTTGGAAAATACGGAGGCATACCCTTAGATTTCCAAGACCAGCATAATTGGAACTGTAAACATACTACAGCCTGACACTCCAATACAGATCCCACCAGGCAAGCCGCTCTCCTTTCATTTTTGGCTTCCTAATAGTAATGCTTCCTTCCTTAACTACCTTCTTTGTTTATATACAAGGCTTAATCACTTCAGAGGGCTAGCAGCTACCAACATAATGCTCCTATAACTGGCTTCTAACAGCTTCACACATCAGCACAAAGGTTTTAGTGTGGAAAAACACCAGTGAAGGAACTCATTCAGGTCTTCCTAAATCCCTATGCTTTCCCATATTTGCAGTAGATAGAATTCCCACATCGTGAAGGTGAAAACATCTGCTTCAGCCTCTCCAGTCAAAACCACGTGTTACAGTCATATTCATAACAGTGTGTAAAGCCAGAGTCACACTTTGGTCAACTGATGTAGACTACTAGAAAGTCTTTGAAGTTGGAAACAACTCGGAAAATCTGCAGCAAAGTGAATTATCCCAGAGGTGCCTCCATGCTTACACAAGCTCAGGGTTGAATACAACAAAACAAAACTAGCAAAAAGCCCTCACTGCTTCCCTCTCATCAGCTTCAGCCCTGTAAGTAGACCAGCTCAGCAAAACAAAGATGACTGCAGTTTTAACAAGGCTAGAAATACTTGGATAAGGTTAACTTCCACTCCATCATAAGCTTTGAAAGACTTCAAGGCCCATAAAATACCTTCTCAATTCTGTAAAACACAGCAACTGTGCGACTAGCTGACAGTTGGCCAGCAATCTCTACAGCATCTCCAAACCACTTGAAATGACGGTGGTAAATATTTACACGTAATAAAGAATATGTGTGTATTCACTGACATATAAGCATGCAGTTGCATACATACACACAGGGGTATGTACATATCACCATCCAAGTATGTGTGGGTGTGTATTAAAAACAGTCTTAATAAATTTGCTCTCCAAAACTGTTAAGGAAACTTCTGGAGGATTTATTTCTTGCAAAGGAAATTTACTTTCTCATGACTTCAGCTTGAACAACTTTGGGTCCCAAAGGAAGGAGGATGCTTCTCTGTTTGCTGCCCACTGCCCTGACTTATCTCAAAGTAATTTTCAGATTAAAAAAAAAAGAAAAAAGAATGAACAAAACCTGCAGTAGAAAAAATATCATTGGAAGAAAGCCTGCAAAAAGCCCAAATAAAAAACTGTACCTTTGACCTCTGGTAATTCAAATAGAGTGTTAATCACCAAAGGATTAACACCTTCTGCATTATAAATAACATAATCGGTCATCAGGAAATTATAACACCCCATATAATCAAGAAACACACCAAAGTCTATCAGAGAATTATACACAGCCAGTGGGAGGCACTAAGATGAGAAACTAAGACATTCTATCAGTTCAGTAAGATTCTGCATCTTCAAGCATTGTGGAGGAAGGCACACTGCTTAAAAAGAAATCTCCTTTTCCCTTTATGTGTAGAAACGCGTGTGTCTCTCTACATGTGTTTAAGCATATGAAACAATTCACACATTTTGAACATTATATAATCCCTTAAATTTTTAAAAATCAACACTCATTACCTTCCTGAATTCTTTTCCTAGGTTATTTTACACATTTATTAGATGAAAATCAAATCACTCTTAACATGCTTTAAGTATCTTTCTGTATTTCACCTAACTATTACTTGCTGAAAGAAGGACCATTTCTCTTTTGCTTGGCTTTCCAGTAGCATATTAAATCTAGCATTACATTTATTACATAAAAGGCATCAAGAAGGAAATTTCCATCAACATATACACTTTTAAAACTGGATGAAAAAACACCAAAGACATTGCTACCCACAACATCCTGCTTTGAAGGAGGCACAGCTACCTAACCCTCTGTGAAAGGATTCGCCAGATCTTTTTCAAGTCCCTCCATATCTGAAATTGTCCAGGTTCCCTCCAACTCCATAAACACTTCCCATACTGCAAAGCTACCACTATCCTATTTTTCCTAAGCCACATCACTCCATTGTGCCTCAGAGCCACTCCCATTCATTTCCTTTTTCTTCCCACTTCTGCAAACACCGAAGATCTTCCTGTCAAGTCTCTCTCTTCTGTTCCCTCTGCATCCAGAAGCCCATTCCACATATGCCTTCAGCTTCAAGTTTCCCATCTCCACAGCTTTTCAATACTCCTGTCCTGGGAGTCCTCTCTCTCAGATCACCTTTGATGCCAACAGAACTGCTTCCATCCTCTTTCCCACATTTCCTCTGGATATTGCTGGCAGCCTGCTGTCTGTTCTCCTGCTTACTTCCCCAAATCAGACCTCTTCTTTAACATAGAGCACGTCAAGAAGAACACAAAGAACAACTCAGCTCAAGGAAGAACAACTCAGCTCAAATCACTTTAAGCTTGTAATTCTATTTTCTGCTGAGACACAGAGATCACAGGAGAGAAGATCACATTCTCACAATGACACCAAATCAGTTAATATTCTTCCAAGGAATGGTGAAGAAAGTAGTATGCAAAGCCTGGTGACACATCTGCACACAGGCAGGGTAAGTTGGGATTAACAGACAGCTCTTCCCATGTAAAAAAAGTGTTAAAATTAGATGGGAGAGGGGAATAAACATTTTCAGTATGAGAAGCCTTTGCATTCTGAACTGCATTAGCATTTCTCTTTTAAATCTTCAGCAAAAGAAGCACTCTCCTTTTATTCGCTGCTTCATATTACAGAATAACTTAGCAAATTTCACCTTTTTCAAGCCCACTATAAAACCTCACCAGATTTCTCCAAATTTGTGTCATTCCACAACTATGAAATACACTTGTTAACTGAA
The DNA here is from genome assembly GCF_905368555.1 of Meleagris gallopavo. Classification (NCBI taxonomy): domain Eukaryota; kingdom Metazoa; phylum Chordata; class Aves; order Galliformes; family Phasianidae; genus Meleagris; species Meleagris gallopavo. The sequence goes on from NC_139416.1 coordinate 4,232,949, forward strand.
ACATACTTTAGGGCTGTACCATAAGAAAAAGTACAGCTTAATTAAGTTCACTAAGCTGATTAAACCATGCTCTTCCACGTATTACAGGAAGTATTTAGCCCCGGAGCCATCCTAAAGGCACCTCACAGGGCCTATGACATGTTTTCCAGAGATACTCTGTACATTTAGGCACTGTAGAGGGGGAAGAAAGCAAACACCCCATATGTCAGCATGCCAACAAAAGAAGTATCAGCTGATAAAGCAGCTGTTTACGCCCCATTCTGGTCTGGAAAGTAGGTATTAATTACAAGGGAATAAAAGAAGTTAAGAGAACATTTGCATTAAGAGCAATCTCTGAAGTCCTCAGTCTCTTATATTAGTATTGCGACCTTTGTATGTTTACAAAGAACTCTGACAAATGGATTTTAAATTGAACAGATTAGAGCAGCCTTGTTTTTAAACAATTAAGATTAATCTTTTCCTTCATTGTATCTAAATGAGTTTATATCATGAAAAGAATTCTTTAAAATTTTCAATCCTTTCAAAACGTCTAAAAGCAATTTCTAAAATAAAGACGTAGCTAAGCAGCATTATGCTTATCTTGGCTGTTACTGGTACAAGGGTGCTGCCCTGTGTCTCAGAAAGATTTCTGGCAGAGTGTGAAAACCTGGTCCATTTCAGAGTCTTTCCTGGGACCTGTCTGAAGTGTCGACAAGCAGCAAAGCTGAATATTAATACACTTTCCATCATCAAAAGCTGTTGCATACCCAAAGGATGAGAAATATTTTAATCAGCTTTCAGCTTGTCTAGTACAAGTCAGTTTATTCCTTTGGGATTATATATCTGTGTGCTCAATTTTTGTCTTTGTACGCTCTCTCTCTATATATTACTTTTGAAACTAGCAGTTAAGCCCCTAAATCTGCTGTTTTGTTGGAAAAAGCTAGCCAATGCAGTGATTCAATTACAGTATTTTGTATTCAACCAGAAAAACTAGAAAATGAAAAGCGAAGAAAAAGGAAAAGAGAAAATAGAGGATCAGTCCTCTGTTCTGTTTCTTAACAGAAAGATTTCTCAGAGAAACCAGTGGGACTTTTTTTTTGTTTTGTTCAATGTTTTTGTCAATCTCATGAGTTTTCAAGACCAATTCAGCTGTCATTTCCATCATTATCCCTGCCCTCAAGCTTCAATGCTGCAAACTCAAAATTCCTTAGGGAAATGACCACTACTGAAACTGACCATAACCATAAACATGTTTTATAAACAGGAGCATCAAGTATGCCCTACATGAAAGCCAATAAAAGATCAGTAATTAAATAATGGTCTGAAAAAACTTTACTGTAAAGCTACCATTGCCATAATAACCTCTCTGCTATGAATCAGAGACAACATCAGCTACCTTAAGGTCATGTTAATGAAGATACCAGTTACACGAGAAGACTTTAAAAAGTGAGAAACATTAATCATTCCAGTTTTTTTTTTTATTCCTTCCAGAAGTATCATATCATTTCAAACTAGCACACAGCCAGGACTACCAGCATTGAGCATCTGCATAGACAGAATATCATGTTGCTTCATCATTGCTTCCCTGGGAATAGATGCATCTCCTGTACAAGTAACACCACGGTACTCTCTCATCTTTCCCATAAGAGAGAAAACGACAAAAATAAAGTATACAAAAATATAGTCGCTGAAAGATTTTCAGCTGCTCATGAGCATCAAGGAATTCTGGGAAGCACAGCCTTTGTGTACTTCAGCACTGCCCAGCAATTGGTTCACAGAGGCTAATCTTAACTTCCATTCAAATCCTCCACCAGAAATGTAAATAATCACTAGTGTAGAACAAAGGGGTGAACATTGAAGTCATACTACTGCAAATAATTTCTTGAAATGGAAGCAGGAAATTGGGCAGAAAATGAGAAGGAACAGCAGAAGACAATGAGTAAACTTACTCTGTTTTGTGTCTGAATGAAATATGCCTGGAAGAAAACATCTTCCAATTTACCTATCCATGCTGAGTCTTACCAAATCCTTGTGAAACCATTGGCCTTCTTGCCAGCTAACAAATCCTGTGAAATTTTAATCTTCTAGTGGGTAGCAAACAGCTTGAAGATCGACAAAAATATAATTAGGAGAGTACATATGCATTGATACATACACATGTATATAAAATAATCAACTTCAGTTTATTACTGAACAATATCGATCCCCAGGCAGCTCGACAATATGAACTGATGCAGTATTTCCAGTTATTAACAGCACACTTCCCAAAATACTGCATGCTAGGCATCAAAGTAGATTCATCTTGAACAACACTCCACTGATGCAAGCTTACTCACAAGCACAGATATGGCCTATTCTTACCATTCCCCCAAGTCAGTCTATATTACAAAAATTCTTAATGAGAAGACATATCATTAGTCTAATTGTGATATTAAATTCCATTATGTCACAGGAACAATTCAGAATTTTTACTACACTTAAACTTTATATTCAAGCCTCTGCTGTAAGAATTATACAGTGTTCAGATTCCCTACCAGTCCAAAAATATCTGTTGAAATCTGGTATTAACTAGACATTTGATAAAAAACAATAATTATTCTCCTGCTTCAGAAAAGAAAATATTATATTATCTCTAGATCTTCAGAATGATCAAGTAGAAGGATGTATTGTAAGAAAAGTGCAAAAAGGATTGTATTAAAAAACAGCTAAGGGCCAGAACTGGAGGGAACCATGGTAAGGCAGAACACAGCAAGCTCCTGCTATCATACTTCAATGGACAGAACTTGCCCATCTGAAAATAAAAACAAAACATCTGAAATGTGGCTCCAGTTAGACAATTTCCAGTCACAGCAGGGGGGAGGCAGAAATTTGTTGTGTCCTTTCAACTGCAAAACATTCTCTCCATAGGACACAGCCAATAAATAATTCTTTTAGTTATAGCAAAAATCACAACCTTTTTCCATTGATGAGGAACCTATGATCAGAACCAAGTCTGCAATCTAAAACCAAACTAAGACTTCAGAATTTTAATCTCCAGATTGATTTTGAAAAGTACACTTCAGTTACTTGCAGAAGTTAAACAGAGTCAGGGACAGAATCACCACCTAATCCAACAGACCATAATGCTTCCCATGGCAAATTTTATTTCTTTTTATAAAATAAGAGCTGTAATTTTGATCGAAGATGAAGCAACTGTTAAAAACCAGATTGCAAAAACATAACTGCCCCACGATCTTATTAGGAATTAGGACTAACAATCAAATAAGAAAGAAAAGGTATCAATGCAGCAATGGCAACTTCTTGGAAAATGTCACCTTTGCTTACAAAAGTCATTTGAAAAGTAGAAAGTGGACACAGCCACTAATATACAACAGAAATAAAACTGTTTAAAAATGCTTGTACTAGTCAAAAAAATATTCTAACCACAGCAGCATAGATGATGACATTTTAGCAGTACTGCTATTCACGTTCAGCTTCATTAGGAATAGTAACTTCCCCTAGCTTATAGAGATCACATTAACATTGACTCCCACCAAACAACTGGTGGGATAATTTAGCTTCAACAAGCCAGATTTTTCTTGTTCCAATGTAGTATCTTCATAAACATGTAAAACATATACATAAACAAAAAAATCTTTATCTTATCACTTTTATGATGGCATAAATAAGAACTAGAAATCACTTTCTACATAGCTGATAATTTCACATAACTTGTAGATACAGACATTTTAAAAACACAGGAAATTTAATTTGAAAAAAGTTATCCATGTCCAGATAGCGTTCTTTATTCAGTTTTTATACTAGGAGAAAGCTTTTGAAAAACATAAAAGGATTTGCAATGAATAATTGGACAAGAGAAACAATAGCTCAGTACTACAATGCTGCTCTGGAAGTAACACCTTCTATTTTATTATGTTGGCCTATGACAGCAGAGGCAGATGTTGGTGGTATGGCAGTAGAAGTTAAATTCCCCCCCCCAGTATTCCATTCCATTCTGTTGCTGTGTGACAGATGGCAGCAGAGAGGCACTCGGACCAAACAGCATCTGACATGGAAGTGTGTAGGAAGCAAGAATATGGAACTGAATTCCTCCATGAGGAAAAAATGGAACCCACTGACATTCATTGACGCTTGCTGAATGCTTATGGAGACCAAGCAGTGGCTGTGAGCACAGTGATGTGGTGGGTGGAGTGCTTCAGCAGTGGTGACAGCACAAGTGCTCACCTCTCTTGATGCAGATTTTTACAAGTGCAGCACGCAGGCTTTTGTTCATTGCTGGTGAAAATGCAGAGCTAATGGTGCTATGTTCAACAACAGTGTTTGTCACTGATAATTTGCTCCATCCAAAAGTGTTATTGTGCTCTCTGTATACCTTACAGTTTCCATGGAAATAGGAGGCATTACTTTAAGAGCAACCTACATACTGCTTCACCATTTCCACAGAAAATCATAAGCCTTACAAATCAAGCAGCACACTGTTAACAAAATGCTCCTGTGTTATTGCAGTGCATTACAAGATTCTGGGAGAAAATGGTGCAAGCAGCACCGAGTTCTATGCAATCTACTGCGGCCCAATTACACCAACTTCACTTTCACTGAAATCATCACAGCTCCCACAGACAATAAAAGAGCAATATCAGGGTATATCAAGATCTTCCCAGCACTGACACTGACTCACAGGAGTGCAGCAGGGACTCTGACCTGGTCTTCCTCTCTCTGGCACACACCAGGTGTTCGTGGTGCTACCAAGAGCACCACCCTCTCTAACCCCTATTTGCTGTTCCTGCTGCTGAGAACTGCAAGCAATTTCCCCCAGTGTTGTTTTTCTATAAAGCACTTTTCACCTAAGTAAAATTCTGTAGGATTCTATATCTACACAAATTTACAAAGTTAATACTAGAAAATCAATTAAAACGGACATCTGTGTATGCATTTGTGTGTGCATACATATGCATGATCTGGCAAGCCATCCAGTCTGAGAACACTTGTGTGGGATGGAGCATCCAGCCTAAGTCACTGTGCTCAGCTCAGAGATGGATCAATTTATACAACAATTTGGGTACAAAACTTGGGCATAGCCTACATGCGTGACTCCTGATTTCTGCCGACTGTGTAGCACATATTTGTTTTAAATCATGGCATGATTTGGAAGGGACCGTTAAGATCATCTAGTTCCAACCCCCTGCAATGGGCAGGGACAGCTCCCTCTAGACCAGGCAGCTCACAGCCCCATCCAGCCTGGCCTTGAGTGCACCCAGGGAGAAGAATAATACTAACACAGAGCTCATTTTATAGCAAGTATATGTATATATCACCCACAACATACATCTGACTGTATACAAACACAGTGAAAAAGAAGCCCTATTACAGTAAGAGTTTAGCACAAGAGAAAGCACTCCAGTTGTTCTGAACCGAGGCTCTTTGAGGCACAGCATCTCACTCCCCTGGAGGACATAAGGTGAGGTCACTTGTCCTAAACTCTTCCTCCTGGCTCATGCCACTTTGCATCACAATCTCAGATGTTTTCAGAGCAATTTTCACAGTGTGCTACGTGAGTTGGAAGAGTGCCCTTTGAGCAGTTCCAGTGTATAATAGAAATGTTAGAGAGCTTCACATCAACCCAGCTTAGATATCAACCAGCTCACAGAAGGGTTAAAAATAGAAAGTGCTATCCACTGGTTTGCTGTGATGTTCCTGTAGATATTGTCACTGGATGTATCCTCAGTAGAATTCTATTCAACACCTCTGTCTTTAAGTACAAAGCTGTAGGCTGTAGCAGCTTTAGGAAACATAAGTATCCTTTTTTCTGCTGCACAGTATCTGTGTGTGAAATTCTCTAAAGGGGTTTAAGTATTTACCCTGAACACTATCAGACAGTTTCTAAAATTTTCCTTATCCTGTTGCAAAAACACTTCAAAGAGAATCATAAACACAGCCCTTTGTGCTTTCAGCACACACTTTGTTTTGGAAGCTTAAGACTGAATTCCCTCAGAATTGTAAATATTTTTTTTTTCCTGAAAGATGTGCAAGACTTCTTTTTTTTTTTTTTTTTTTTTTTAAGAAAAAGACATTCTACTGAACACAATGCTGAATTCTTTCTCCTATTTCTAATGGCTAAAAATATTGAGGTCAAGGAAAATAATGTCAAAAATATTTTAAAAAAAGAAAAACAAGTCTTTGGGATCAGGTTGTCTTGCTGTTGTTTGAAATCAAAGATAAATTTCCAGGAATATCTGACTCTTGGTGTACATAAAGTAAAACCTGCCAAAAATACATTTATTTAAAGGGTCTGGTCTAAACAGATAAGAACAGCCCCAAAAGACAAGAGATATGGCTAAAATTTGGGTCTTTTAGCTCCCATGTTGTGCCTACATTTTACATCTCATTAGGCAAACACTATCACCCATCACCACGTGCTCCTCCAATAAAGCAGTGTGACGCTGCAGTATCTAAGCACAAGGGGAAAGCTAAAAGAAATTAAAATCATAGCTCAGAATTCTTGAAATTTGGCTGCCAAGGTCAGAGCAATTCAAACATCAGTTAAATTGCTTTGCGTTTTCTGAAAATGCTAAACAAACAACCAGCCTGTTTGTGATCCCATTATCTTTCTGTGTGTTTTTCCCCCCTCCTTCGCCCCCCAGTATAATTGGTTAGCTGTTTCAAGTGCTGAAGTCTAGAAAAGCTAAGAGAATTCCTTCTAAAATTCCTTTTAAAAGCACGTTTTATCTTATAGCTTATGGTGGTTATTCTGGAACTGAAATGTCTTGATTTAAACATATATTTAAGCCCTTGTTTTAATTTGGGGCGGAGGGACAAAATAAGAAAGAAATATATTACAGCCCTGGGCTGAGATTCTGGTGCTCAAGTTTCAGCCCATCAAGGCTATAAGCCCATGACAACAGTGGCTTACAGCAGAAACTACAGCATACTTCATACATAGCATTAGTACCAAAGAACAAAACAGATCCCAGAAACGAAAGAAAAACAATTTTAAATGAAAATCTCTTTCTGATTTCTATTCAGTTGCATAAGCAGATAAAATACAGTATTGAGAATAACAGTAAAAATATTAAGATGAGTTAATGTGCTGTTTCCTGTTGTTTTTTTTTTTTCCAAGAACTTAAAAATTAAGGTGAACCAGTGGTGCACAGAGCTATCAGCTGGCTCGAATGCCAGTTTGCTCATTACAGCTACACAGAACGTGCACACTACTGTTTGCACACAACATTTGTAAATCAAAAGGTATGTGGCACAACAGTATCAATACTTATATTTTGGGATGCCGAAAAGTGAAACAAATGGTGTAGCAATTACTTGTGTTTCAGTTATACCATTAAGAATTAATTCGTTAGGATCTATGTTACATTCCTTTAAGTAAATCCTTAAGAACAGGAAAACAGCTACGCTGCTAAATAAGCTAAGTTGCTCATTCTTTTTTTTTTTTTCCCCCCCCCCTCTGTATTTTAGAACTACAGTTTTTTCAACTTGCCAAATTCCTGCGTAAATAGGTGGGATTAAATGGAGCCTAACCTACCTAACATAATTATGTATGTTGTGCTTTTATACTGCAGGGAAACTGATACATTTTAATAATCCCAGTCTTGGCTCTTACCCACCAAAGTCAATAAAGGTTATTAAGGCCAACTGCCATATAAATACATTGCTACGTTGCTAAATGGACTGTCAAAGCAGGAAATACAATTCATGCCATACAGCACTACCAGGGTCATCGTAAGAAAGAGAAAAAAAGAAAGGAAAGAAAAAAGGAACACTGGATATATAAAAAGGAGTCGTTAAAGATTTGGTATTTTGAGTATAATCATACTCATGTTTACTTTTCATTCCACTGATTTACTTTTTCAAATGTGAACCAGTCTGAAACAAAACAAAAAAATAAGACTGAGACTTGTACAGTGCTTACTGATTCGGCACAGCATTGAAACATTTCCATAGCTAAAATAAATGTCAGATTGCAAGGTTTGCATGATATCAGACCCTGAGAGACAAATTGTCTCTCCACTGAATCTCAGAACAGCTACAGCAAGACTTCCTCACATCACATGAGATTTCAGCTTTTCAGACTTCTCTTTGCTCAGAAAGCAAAGCTTGTACAGTCTTTTTTTCAAATGGTAACTCTCCCTTTGAATTCAGCAAGCATTTATCCTGATGTTGCACATGATAACGTGTTAATCTTGGATGACTTTTTAAGAAAAAACCCACCTCAAACACTTGAATAGCCTTCATATTTTCAAGGGAGGGGGAAAAGAAGAAGATTGGTTAAACTGCTTTAGATTTAATGGTTCATAAATTCATGAGGTAATATTGCAGGAAATGTGATGTTTTATCAGAATGTCATTCAAATGAAAGGTTTAACATTTACATCACAAGAGCGAGCTCTAAGTAAAACTATCCTCAGGGAAAGAAATGCCAGGACTAAACATTATGATAAAATGGTGTGCTTGCTATAATGTACAGAAACATTAAATAGAGCCCAAAGGTTTGAAGATACTGGGTTTGAATTCCTGAGGCTCTGCACTTTGCTGTGATACTGGAGCAATTACAATTAGCAGAATTGGAAATTTTGGAAAACTTTTTTTTCCTTCTTTACAATTGCATTACCAAACAAGGGAAAGAAAGGCACACAGGGACCCAGGACTGTATTACTCCAGACACATTCAAAAAATTCCAGTCAAGAGCTGTTAAGCTCACACAAAGAAAAATACATCGATTCAGAATTTTCTTTTAAGAAATAGTTCCTCTTAAGATTAATACTCTACCAAGACAAGATCCACAACTGCAAGACATGCATACTTCCAGCATTTTTTTCACATTATGCAAGGGAATTTTTTATTTTCTTGTTTTTACCTTTAAAAGAATCATTCAGTTAAAATAAATTTCGGGAAAAAGCATTGCCTGCAGACTACCGGGTACCTTCAGAAATACCTTTTTGATTTAACTTAATGCTGTGGAAGTTAAGCATGCACCAAAACACTGCACTTTTTTATGTTAAATTGCTGTTGAATTTGTTAACCCACAATTGATTTCCTGTGTTATGGAATCTTAGAGATTACAGCTAACTTGAAGCAACAGGGATAATTCTGGATGTTAATGCTCCATTTCTATGCATTTTTATAAAGTCAGTGCTTCCTGTTGCATTAAAACTGCGGCTCAACATTGCCCCCTGCTGTCAGTTCGTGAAACACAAAGGACAAAATGTAGGTTAAAAACAAAAAAAAAACCCACCCCACCTCCAAGTCCAAAATACAGTAAGCATCAGATTTACTTACAGACCCAACAAAACAGACATTCCCAATTAACATTCTCTTCTGTCTCCGTCAATAGTTGAAATTAATTGTGATTAGTGTATTATAAGCCATAAAACATTAAAGCAATTTCTAAAATTTAAATTGGAAGCAGCTTCTGTCTTGGCCCAAGCATCAGCTCACTGATAAATATCATCCCGAGGCCTGTTGAAAGGAGATACACTGACGCCACCATGTTTCTAATTAGAGACACATGGCAGTGTCACACCAATTGCAGAAAACCTAACCCTAGAGAATTCTCTGCTTTGCTGTTTTTCCATGTTCTCAACACACAATGGATATGAAATAACAATCAAACATTCTTGTCTCTACTCCATCTAAGCCTCTGTTACAAGAGGGTAACTTGTCATTTGAAAGAAAAACAAACCAAAGGGTGTTTTTTTTTTAATGATAAAGGTCACTCCAGATTAGCTGATTTTGAGAACAGAAAGATGAGGAAAAATACAAAGATAAACAAGTCAAATTTTTTTTTCCCTCTTTTTTTTTTGTACAACAGTCCAAAGTTCAGCAATTCCTCACAGCAACTGATTTCACATACAAACATCCCACTTCTCCACACTTACTTTCCAGAGTCAAAATCAGCTGCTGCCATGAAAAGCTTCCAGATATTTGTGAACGTTAGAGAGTAATAACATTTCTCTCAAAACTCAATTAGCAGCCTCTATTTGCATGATGCCTCCAGAGATTTAAAAAAAATTTCAACTACAAGTGATAATCAGTATCCTCAACCACAGGACAAACTCCTCCAAGACAACCAGGGACAAGCTGAGGCTTACACAGCGACCAGCAGAAACGATGGAAAAGAAGCTTCTCGTGGAGATGTAAAGATATCAGCAAGACATGATTGCCTATGTAGTTCCTTCTACTTACAGACCTAGAAGCAGGTATATTGGCAAATGTGTTGAACTCTTGCAAAGTTCCCCACTTAAGTCTCTACTTAGACATCAACAGCAAGCGAGCTAAGGGTGATCACTCAGACAGTTTTGAAGGAAGGCAAAGATGCACTTTCGAAAACACAGCAGCTATCCATCCTCTAGTTACTGAAGAAACTAATCACCTCTAGCTGGTCCTAGCCAAGGTGTCATTGTGCACACGAACTACTAACAGATAGGTGCACCTCCACATCATCAGATTTTACCCTAAACTTCCCCCAGATAATTCACCGCTGTTGTGATTGGCAGAGTTGTGTTGTCTATCTTGGTGCTGAATGGAAAAGTGGCACTGCACACTTTCTGGTGCCAGTTGGTGTGATGCAGTTCTGCCCACCAACTTCTGACACCGTCAAACTTCAAAAACAAGCCAAGTCAGGAAACAATTAAAATACCCTCTTAGTTATTGGAACTTGTTTTGCTCATATTTGTTTTGGCTACTGGAGGAGAGAAACAAGAGGAAGCAGTGGAAGGCTGACACTTATTCTACTTTTCATATGTTCTGAATAAAGCAGAAATCCTGTTACTACAGTATAATTAAAAACGTAACTGTTAGTGCTCTCAGAATTAAACTCCAAAAAGCTTCAGTCTCTAAAACCAGTACTTACCATAATCTCCATTTTTCTCCAAAATTCTTCCAGTTTAGCCATAGGCTTAAGCCACCAGTCAGTGCATTTCAAATACCGCTTGCCTTGAAACCAAAACTGCCTAAGCCACTCAAATTCAACCTGCAAGACAAAAACACATGGTTGTGTAAATCATTTATTTGTCACTAACTGGGGCAGGACTGGGGTAGTACATGAGTACAGATATACCTGAACAATCCTTTGGAAAATGACAAGACTACTAAAGCATTCATCTCTAAGCACGTCCTTATGCACAGTTGTTATTTTTATTTAGTAATACAAAGTATAGAATAAAATTGCAGCAATAAATTGTGCTAGAACACAGCCTAGTCAATTGCTAGGTATAACGAGCACAGCTTTATAATGAAAAATAGTTTCCCCAAGTTTACCAACCTGTCTGGTTACCAGACAAGCTGCCAGTAGCCTCAGGATGAGCTGCAGTGCTGCAGCCAGGCTCGTGCTCCCTCTACTGAACCTCCTGTACAGCCAACCTGCCTGTGCAAACTGAGAGTGGAAGGCGGCTGTCTGCTGCTCGGCACATTGGAAAGAACAGCCAGACTGCTTTTCTGTTTATGTGGGGAACTGTGCTTTACAAAGAAAACATTATCCCAACAAAGCAATAAAGCTTTATCATAAGGAAAGCAATTCTTTTACTCAGAATATGAAATATAAATCATACAGTACGTTGCTAGTTTGTTGTTGGTTTTTAATTTCATATGAGCAGCTCTTCAGCTTTAAGGCACGATAGTTACATATAGCTCATCAAATATTCTTCAAGCAAAATAATTCTATTTACCCTAATTCCTGCTGAGTCTGATTGCTATCTTTAATAGCAATCCATAGTGCCGGCCTTTAGAATTACGTACTTATTTTTGTTGTGGTAGTTACATTTCACACCAAGTACAAAGTTGCTTTAGTCATTACTTGCTTCCACCAAAGATTTTATTTATCCCTGCTTGACTCCACAGCAACCAAAGCAAGCTGACAAGGTGAAGGAGTCAAGAAAACTGCCCAAAGCTGTCACCAAACTCTTTGCAGCAGGCTACAGAAGTCTCAGAGTTCTTCTGCTAATGTCAACTCAATGCTTGGTCAATACATGTTGATGACCGCAATAAAAGAAACTTAAATTTGAAATGCTTAGAATGAACATTAACTTTGTAAGTAAAATATAACATGATTAGTTGACAGACGCAAAGCTTAGAATATTTTCAAAAATTGACTGTAGCCACAGTGGCTTATAGTACAGAAGTCTGGGGACATGCATCCTTCATAAAAATAGCTGAAGTAGTATTTACTGCCTATGAAGTACCAAGCTATGCTTCATTAAAATCAGTACACAATGTTTCAGGATGGCTGAGCACACCAACAGTTCAACAAGAGCTTTGAGTACTCACTACTCCTTTTTTCTTCTCTATTTTTGCTGGCTGCTTTCACGGAGAGGGCAATAACACAAGATACCTGGCAAATATGATTCAGGAAATGAATCACATTAAGCCATTAATCAAAGAAAAACTATTTAAAAAAAATGAAAGCCAATGCTACAAAATATGGCTCATCATGATAAAAATCTATTTCAGTCAATCTGATTTTTAACTATAATCATATTGATTTGTTACATTATGTAATTTCAGCCTAAGTCATGTCTGACATCTTGGCCAAATCTTTAATGCATCTTGATCCCTTACAGCATACACAAGAGCAATAGGCTAGTTAATTTTCTGCAGGATACCTGATCTCATCAGATGTCAGTGCACCAACATGCGGCTGTTAAATGATGTGGACTGACACATACTGGGGCTCTTACGCTCAGGTCAATATTCATCTCATGGTGCCTCAATTCAGCTCTCAACTGAGTTAAAAGAAGGGGGAAGACCAACATTTCACCCACCAACTGAGCCACCAAGCGGACTGACAGCTGAGCTGCTGCCTCTGACCAGGTGACTGCTGATTTTGAAAAAGTCATCTTGATGAGGCACAGGGACAAATTCCTCTATCACTTATACTTTAGAAATTAGTAAGCATATATACTTTTGCTAAAAAATCTGCAGAGAGACCAGTTATGCTAAGTTTGTTTGGTATTTCAAAATTAACACTAGCTCTAAATTAGCATAACTCTTCAATCGAATTCTAGTCACTAATCTCTTCCTGCAGGAAGAAGGCATTTGTAAAGGCTCACTTCCTTCCACCTCTTTATATAAAGATGAGGAACTATACCAAGAAAAAACAAAATATGCTGGAGAGATAAAAACTCAATTCTAGTCGTAGTGGAACTAAGGATAAAGGTACTAACATTCATCTGCAACAAAACATGCAGGTTAACTGTTCTTGCCAAGTGTTTTCTTTCCTGAGTTTAATTTAGAGAATCCTACATAATAGAGCTAGCTTTAGTTCAGATAAGAAAGCAGTCTACACAACAGCAACAGAACAAAACTTAAACATATTAACATGGAAAGAAAACACATATGCTGCACATTCTAGGAAGATCTCTGTCTTCTAATTAATTTTTGACTTATGACTTACATCTGTGCAAGAAAGCCCAGAATCAGGCCTCATACGTTCAACCTCAGCAGATTTTCAGATTGTCCTTTAGTGATGATTAAATGCCAGATTTAGGTTATAGTCAATACTGGGTAGTAAAAGGCCAGCAGTGGCATTTGACATTTTGTGAGGCGGTGCTCCTCAGTCACTTATTTGAAGGTATTGGTTATTAAACACCACAGATGTAAGTGATCTATATTTTGCTCTCCTGTACTATCCAGCCACCAACCATGCTCTAGGCTCAGCATGGCATGCTAAAACCTTTTAACCTTCCTTGCTGCAAACACTGCTACCCTTCCTTAGCGTGACCCAGCAGCTAACACCACACACCCTTGACTGAGCTAGCCCACCCAGGCTTCTCCACAACCTTGCAGGTGTACAAATGACAAACCATGATAGATGTACCTACTGCTGCTATGAAACTACTGCTGTAGTCAAGAGTCACTCAGGAGCGACACAGCAACCAATTCAGTCTCAATTCTTCATCACAATAATCAGGGCTGAGCCAAAACCCCACTGAGGACAACACCTCACTTCTTCAAACTTAAGCACTTACTTAAAAGCCTGACACATTTTAAACACAACAGATCCTAAAAAAAGTTCTTCAGGTGTTTTATTTCATAGAGAACTTGTGGTTATTAGGTTGGCATTGCTGAATAAGGAGCCTTGAGGCTTCTGCACACAACAAATTTTGGACTGCTCTCAGCAAGATAAACAATGGGTCTTTGTCACCCCAAAAAAAGGTTACTGTCCAAACAGCAATCTGATAGCTTTAAAGAATAACTGCACTTCATCCCTAACATTCCCTGTATCCAAGACAGGTCTCTAACAAGTGAACTCTGGGAAAACAAGCAAACAGAAAAGAGATTCCCCAGATGCTCAACTCTGCCTCTTTTTGAGGTCTCTCTACCCACCACAAAAATAGAAATACTAAAACTACACCTCTGCTCCAGATATCTTCAGTTCTAACTCCCTTTTTTCAGCACAGCAAGTCTATTTTCCTGTTCAGAAACACAGAAGTGAAGGCACAGAATCACATTTTACTCTTACAGATGTGCTGTTAGGCTCCTTCTCTCTAAATTAAAACACGTGAGGAGCTTCAGTTATGACATTTGTAGGTAGAATACAACTGTATCACCTACTCTAGGGAAATAAACACTACTCAATTTCAGGCCCATGATCTCTGGACCAAAGGTAGATAAGCTGCATACCAAAACAGAAATTCAGAGGCAAAACTGGGTGACAGTTCTTCATCAATTCTTTACGTGGCTTTAGCTACTTCAGTTTCTTTTTTTTTTTATTTATTTTATTTAAAATAACAGAATTAAGAGGGCAAAGAAAAAAGTGACCAAATCACTTGGTCATCATCACAATTATCAGATGAAAGACCACTTTCATCAGTAGTTAAGCAGTTTAATTCTTTAAAGGAAGAAAATACGCTCTTGTTCCTCATATGCCTTCATACACAACACGAGCCTAAAACCTCAATAATGCGCCTAAAAATACAAAGATTTAACATACAGTAAGAAACGAATGAAGTTTTCACATGCAAAAACCTGCATTAGCCTCACAGATCTGTATGTTTTCCCCTCAGTGATGTTTGAAGAAGAAAGATGCATTTAACACAACGGTGAGCAACAGCTAACTTTGTCTATTTGCTCAGCTAATAAATGAAATTTAAATTGTATTTCAACATATAAAATTGTACTTCAAGTGAAGAAGTGACCTTAGGAAAATTAAAAAAAAAAAGGCAAGTGGGTTTTCTTTCCAAAGGCAATATAGATCATATGTGTCCACTAAGATTAACTGCAATATGTACAAGTCAAACAATGATTTCTGTTACAGTATATCCCATATGCGTAACAGGAAACATCCCTGTATGTCACACAGCAAAATTATTCAGGTGACTGCAAACACCAGGGGCTAGTCTCTCACCTGATGTAAACGGCACAGAGCTTTGATGTTAAAGGACCCATGCAAATTTACACCAGCTGTGCTTGTGGCCCTAGCTGTGCAAACCACATATGCGTATAGTTTTATGGACTGAGCCTGAATAATGTTTTGTAAAGCCCTGCACGCATAAGACTTCTTTAAATAGCTCTAGGAGCTGTTCTGCTAAAAGTCAAGGGTGCAAATCTTTTGCTATCACTATACCCATTTTGACCAGCTTTGAAGAAATAAAAATATGTTCTACCAAGTTTCAGTAGCATCACACAGTATTACATTCCTCAGCAGATAACAATTTAAACCCTTTACAAAAACATCTCATTCCAGTCAAAATTATTTCAGTACTACAGATGTTTAAATACAATGCTGATCATACTTATTTTAGTAGTAGTACAGATTAACTCCTTCAAAATGTTTGATTATAGGAATGCTGTAATTGATGCTTCAGAAAAACTGACTCAGAGATTTGTGTTTTGCTTTCTATTGCTGCTTTTGAAGAGATTATCAGTGCTTTAGTTAAGAAAACCTCAAAGTTTTGTTTCAGGTAGAAGTAGAACTCTCCAGAGCAACTGAACAACATCACTTCAAACTCCTAATACATAGCCTTGACTATGTTTTCTTTAAACAAAACAAAGCAAAAAAAAGAAATTAACTAACCAGCTTTGGCAATGTCACCACCATGAGAAGACCCATCTATTGTGTCATGTTGCTGTCATTAACATAGGAAAAGCAAAGTTGCACTCCTCATGATACTGCCTACTTTCACATCAGAAAAAAGTACCACCTCCACAGCTTCCCCAAACAGAGGTTTTAAAGTGAATGTGCTTGCTAAGACTCCAAACCATGAAGCACTACCAGGTTCAAACTTCTACAGAAGTGCAGTTACTCTTGTACGTTTTATAGCACAGAACGACTTGAAGTATGTTACAATTATTTCCACTACATTTTCTTCAAAACATAAAGCAGACATTCACAATCATCTCACAGCTGCCATTCAGTAAAAAAAACAAAACAAAACAAAAACAACCAACTGGCAACCAACCTTAATATCTGATAAGCAATTAAAAACATCTTACATGCTTTTTTTTTTTTTCCATTCCCACTGCCCCCCACTCCTTTCCCAGCAGCTTGATTTGTCTACCACACAATGATTTGGTAGCATTGGCACAATGAAACCAACCCTACCAACTGCTCCTTTCCTCTACCAGCAGAAGGATCTTAAGAAGTCAAAAATGAAAACTTCATGGCAATGAAAGTATCAGGTCTGAGTTAATCTCGATGGCTGTAAACAATTAATAAATCGTAAAAAGCACATTATGAACTTATGCAGCACCATGCTTTGTGAGCTGTCGAACACAGCACCAGACTGCACCTCTCAGAACCCAGCTGCAGCATTTCTAATGCACGTCTTCTCACCTCATTATGTATTTCTTCCACTTGCTTTACAACTGCAGTTTCCACTGATTTCAGAGATAAAGCCATTGAATTAGAATCAGTTTGTAAATTCTGGAGTGCCAGTTCACATTGTCCAAATATGTATTCCAGTGTTCCTCTTGAACACTAAACAGAGAATAAGAACAGATATTGAATTGTGTCAGAACACAGATGTTACTGAAGTAATACTGAACCATTTAGTGCTGAAATAAAGTGAAGGAGCAGAAGGGTTGCATTTCTGTAACTGTATTTTATGATCTTTTAAACTGAAGCTTAATGCCCACTGGTTTGTTTACATCGTTGTTAGAATAAACTGCACAAAAGACTGTTCAACCAAACATAACCAACCAGTGACCACAGATTGGAGAAAGAATAGGACTAATTTTCAATTTACCTTATAATTATGGCAGATAAAAATACGGTCACATTTTCCATCAGTTGCACGTGTGTAGTTGTACAGGCTCACAGTAAGAGTTAAACAGAATTTCATATTCAGTCTGAGAGTGCTGTCTGTTTAGAAGATGTAGGTAACATGAATAGAACAGATCTGCAATTATGCTGCTTTGGTTTTTACTTAATTTCTTTCAATAAACTAGAAGAAAATACTTAAAATTCCTTTCGAAAAAAATTCCACACTCTACAGAGGTTGAGACCACAATAGCTTACAAAAAACAGAGCACAATCACTTAATAGGGAAGTTCTTAATTGAAAATATGCATTTTCTTGCAAAATAAGAGACAGAAGCAGTAGGTCAGAATACTCTTAAAATAAGGTAATATTCACAACTATTGATTTTTAAACTGTACAGTGCACTACTGCTTTACGTCAAAGTCCATTTCAAGTAAGCAGAGCATAGTTTGGGAAATAAAGGCTTTCTTTTATTACACTTTTATCATATTTGTCCATGTCTGATGATACAGCTTTTCTGTTATTATACAAATAGGAAGAAAAAATGTATATGGATACATGTACCACTCTTGCTTCAATAGTGTCACCTTTTGGCTTGCTCAAAAAATAAAGTGGTAATTTTTTAATACACTTGAATTTCAATATCTTTTTACAATGCAGACTATTGTTTTATTTCTGTATGCATTCCCATTTAAATACCACAGAAAGAAAACTTTTGCTAGAACTACAGACAGGAGGAGAAATGGGGAAGTCCAGTAATCAAAGGCATCTTTACACTTGAGTGTACACCAATGAGGTGGGGTGCAGCACATTCCTAATTCACACCTTACATGAATGACTGTAAACTTAGGTAAATTACTGATACAGAAACCACCACACCTCAATCCAACTATAAACAAATAACGGTGGTTCAAGGAAACAGTCTGATCAAATGTAATCTAATGCAGTTCTGGATAATGCAAATGCAACACGATGCTGCATTTACAGTACTGGAGTATTAATTTGATAAATGACCAAGTAGAAAACCATACTTATACTCACATCTGCCACTCTGTGAGTTGAGCTGAACCGAGGCGAAAAGCCAGCCAGAACACAGTGCTGATGTGTCATGTTGAGATCATCTGGGGAAAGATTAGGAAACCTTGAGTACAGGGAAAAAAAAAAATATATATATATATATATATATATATACACGCAGAGAAACTAACTGATAAGCAGTCAGAATAAAAGACACTACACTAAGCATTTACAGATAGAAATGAAGAATTCAGTTAGTAATATCTTCATAGAGCTCTGCTGCTTAGTAGAGCACAGCTATTCACTGTTCTAGTGTTACAAACAACTCTGCTATAGTTGCTTTCTCCCAGTTTCTCTAGTTTAGAAGTGGTGTTTTTCCCACCTCTTATAGGTATGAAAAATGAAAGACCACTTGGAAACTGCAACTCTCTTCTCAAATCATTGAGCAATAAAACATTTCATGTGGGAAAAGAAAGGGAAAAATAGAAAAGAAAAAGGATGGACAAAAAGAGGGAACACAAGACAAAAGACTTTTTTTTTTTTTTTTTCCCCTGAGATTCACAGCTCAGAACCAAAAAATTGGGAATGCCAGAAAGTACAACCTGCTGTAAGACATCTCCCTGACATTTTATTGAGGCTTTTTGTAGCTGGCCAGGGGTTGCCATAGACTACAGTGGGCAATCTGGCCACAAAGCAGCCCCATCACCCTGCTCTGAAAACCACTGCAGACAGAATCTACTTGGTTTGACTTTCATTGAAATTATTCTAGCTACAGAAAGCTCAAATTCTGAGAAATTAGCGCATTTTAGAGGAAATGCATTGCGCTGAAGAATTTCAGTCCACATCTAGAAGCAACATTCAATGTTATGCTGAGCATCATTCATGAAGTGCTTTAAATTCAGTTTCAGTTTTAAAATTATGTGGCCCTCTAAACTCAACAAGATACTCAGGAGAATACATGAACAAATGCTGTAAATTAAGTCCTGAGTTACACTTACATAAGTTAGTACAGATTAATAAATCCATAAACAAGTTAACTTGGAGTCAGTACCACACTGCATCCCTCCTGCTCTGAAAACTGCATGCAGGCAGATTACTTATCATCAGTTCTCCCACATTTGTGGTTAGATAAGAGCCTGTATGGCATCTCTTCTGCCTTCAGACATTAGGTCCTTTATCTCGCTACAAATTCCAGTAGATTCTGGCATGGAGATCTCATTTCAATGTTTATCAAAACTCTTAGAATATACATGAATTCTATTATGTGAATGCTAACTTTAGATCAGTTTCTGTTCTAACAATATTCTTAAAGTTTTGGTTGTGTTAAAGTAACAAAACTCAGTAACAGATACCCAATGTTCAAGTGCCAGAACAATAAATTCAATTTTCTATCTGAATTGGAGTGCCCAGGAATCAAAGAAACCACCACTATTTACTGCAGAAGTGCATATGGCAAAATCTGTATTTCTTGTAAATGAATTTTTTTGTTCTTTTACTTCCAGCACCTTCTGCCCCACACTTCCCAATGAATCATCTGCTACCTTATGGCCAGATCCCATTATAGGGCTACTAACTGAGACAAATCTGGGTGAGATTTATTAAAAGAAATTAATCACAAGTGTGATTGTATACAGGTGGCCAAAGCCACTTTGGAAAAGTTATCTTTGGCTTTGGAAAGTTATCAACCCAAAACCTGTTCAAATAATTTAGAGGTCAGGTGCAAAAGGATTTTGACTTTTCAGATGTAATACCAAGAAGACACAAGACTGTTTAGTAGATTATCTGATTACTTGCAAATGCATACAACTCTACAACATACCAACTACAGAAACTTCAGATAATATAACTTGTATAAAACGTAGGCCCACAAAGGATTTTTTATTATAAAACCTTATTCCTCATATCTGCAGACAAAAAGGTTTAAGGTACATGCTGCTTTAATACACTGATCCATGCAAGACACGTGTAGTTGTAACTGGCACGGGAAAAAAAACACAAAGGAAAAGAAACTTCCTAGAGTTTGCACGGAAAAGTGCAGAAGGAGTTCAGACTTTTCCAAATAAAGCATCACAAGCATGAAGACATTATCCCTGTTCCTGTACAGCCTCTTTCAAAAGAGCAAACTAAAAAGAATATGCATGATGTATGTATGCACATATATGCATGAATATTTAAATTCTGCTACTTAATTGGCTGAGCATCAGTAGAATGATGAGTCAAATAACTAAAAAAAAATAATGACTGCATACTGTACATCAGTGTCTTAAGTAATAAAATGCAAAATAAAAAGAAATAAATTTGAAGCCGATCCTTACTGAAAGGAGCATGGAATAAAGGCTAAAAATGCAGCTCCTACAGCAGAAGAACTTCTCAGGAAGGCACAAACCACAGTTCATAAAATGCTCTGAAGAGCAACAGCAATTTACATTATCTTTATTAACTTCATAAAAAGTTCAGGAAGAATACTTGTATTTGGACATTCCTCTTAATTTCACCAAGCAGGTAAAATGTACGGTGGGGTTTAAAGCACAGGCCAAAGCCTGGATATTCCACTCCTGAATACCTACAAATACAGGTGAAATTAACTCATGCTATTCATTTCTGCAACTACATTACATAAGTGAATTTTTAATTGCCTTTTTTTGTTTGATTTACAATGCTATAGTCCAACTTCCAAACAAGATCATTTTCCCATTATTTACCATACTTATCAATTCAATTTCTATGCAACTACACACATAACAGCACTCAGGTTGGCTGATGACTTGCAAATCCATACTAAAAAACAAAGATGACTGCCAGGAAGAAGTTACACATGTACCATTTTATCAAACTCTTCAAACTGTAGGAACGCTAATTAAATGATTTTAATACACCTATGACTACTTAGGCTCACAAATCAGGTGGTACTCTTGGACATAAGGGGCTGGTTACAGCGACTGACAAGAGTTGATAGAAACCAGCTCTTCTTTCACCCATCTCCTAGTAATGCTTCAACAACAGAAAACCAAGTCAAGCTAATTTTACTGTATATCAGCAGAAAGTACCAGGAAGGCTATGTCTCCTCCCCCAAAAAATTACAGGTCAATCCAGTCTGTCTTGCAGCACTCGTCTTTCATATCAGAAAGTTAGAAGGATGATCTGGCCCTAATTAAGAAATATTTTTAGTTTTTAAACAAGAAAGCGTGCACAAACAAAACACCAAATGAATTGAGAGGCTGAACTAAATAAAGATGTCTGGAATTTGCCAAACTTCATGATCAAAGTTCAGTAACAACAAGTTTCTGGGGTTCTAAGTCTTAATAATCAAGGAATATAGCATTTGGATTAAATGTGGAGTCGAGAAAAAACCATGGGGTTAAAAAAAACTCCAACACATTCAAGATGCTAGGGAGCAAAAAGGGTTCAAGTTAGTTTGTGGAACTAGAAGCAGATTAAATACCTAGAAATGGTTTAATGAGCTATTATATACACGTGGAAGTGTTTCCATTAAATACTTATCTCTAACCACAAGCCAACCTCTGCAATGTGTGCACCCAACTTCTAGATGGTTATGAAAATAATTTTTTGATGCTCCTTCGACTCTAATCTGCTAGTGGGTGGGGAGGGATATAAGATTCCAAATTCATCTTCATGCTGTTTTAAAACCCTAACCTTCAACCAAGAGCTTGATCTATGAGAAACAGCTGCTGAAAAGTAAATCTTCTCCCTTTGAAAAAGTCCAGAGTGTATTTTTGTTAAGTATGTTTTGAAGTCATGGTAGGAAAATTAGTGAAAATTGTAAATCTGCTTGCCAATCTGGTTGTGTCTAAGTCAAAGATTAGGGGAAAGATTCCAATTTAATACTAAGACCATGACAACCCTACTTAAGCATGCTCTAGGGCAGAGCAGATGGGGCCCTTTGCTCACCTCCACACGTTTTGGATTTATTGCATGCACCCAACACGTTTCATATTAGACACCCCTTGACTGTGTACTTGAGACAGCAGGGTTCAGTATGCACTTCCTCTGCAGACCAATATATTATTCTAAATTGGGCTAAAGTGTTTCCGTTTTGTGAGTGATATAAAGTTCAGATTTGGGGTTTTTTAGGCAGTAGACTTGCAGACCTTCAGCAAATATTTTCGTATCAAGAAAGGCTAACCTCAAAAAAAGCCTGTGTTACTGAATAATTATGCATTTTGTTTCATTAAGTAAAATACATTAATACTATTGCAGTATCTTCAAATGCATGGATTTGATCACCTCATGGTTAGTACCAACATGTATTATGGCTTATTATTTAAATGGAAGAGGAATGCTGAGAACGAAGGTGTAAATTTTAAGACTGCATTTTATTTAAATCCCTCCCAGAATAGAGGAGGTATTGAAGAGGGGAACAGGCTAAAGTCTTAAATGTCTACCAGAAATGCAAAAACAAATTTAAATATCCTTTGTAGTACTATGAAATACCCATAGATTAGGATTCACTAATTTCTATATTTGCACTCTTCTCAAAGAAACATTACGTTACCATGTTTCCATACACTAGATTAACACAAAATTAGGAAACAGTTGAATTATTATGGGTACAGGAATTATTAGAACCTGACTTGAATTACAAGCAGCATACTGAATTTGACACATCAGTATTTTACAATTCTTACATAAAGAAGCAAGCATTACACCATTTCAGAAATTGAAATAACAGACTGCAGTGCTTGCAAGTTAGTCACTCCAGTTGGATGAATCAAAGCTCATAAGAAAGAGCACAGTCTTACCGGTTGGTCTCTTCTACATCAACAGATGCTACCAGCTGATACCCTGAGGTGCAACACTCATCATAATACTACATTTTCTACATACTTTGCATGCTGCTTCCACTGCTTTTAATAAAATGCCAGCAAGATGATTACACTTACTGAAATGATGTTTTGGAAGACACAATGCTTAAAGGGACTAGATAAATTAAGCTAGACTTGTGTTATCTACTGTCAAGCTACCTCTTAGAAAAAAATCATATTTTATCCTTTAGACATATTCTCAAGATGTCTCCCCTGAGAAGTCAGTTAGCAAAACTGGTATGGTAAAAAAAAACTAAAACTTTATACACCCACCAATATTGTCCGTCTCTCACTTCAAGCAACAGAACATAATAAAGTCAGTTACAATGTACACTGAAACTAAATAAAAGTTTGAGAATACTGGTAGATGACTGCCAATTAGAAACACTCAAATACATCTACCTATATGTATCATTTAAGTAATTGAGAAAGAATGCGAAGGCAGATTATTTAATACCTGGTCTACAAAGCTAACTGTAGTTCTCTGTGAAGCATTAATAAGAAAGTGATTTACACATTATCTTCTGAAGAATGTTTAACACAACCTTTGTTTCCATCTAAACACGATAATCATGTTTTCTGTTACATAAACTAATTTTCTGAGCCAACTTTCATGCAGCATTCCCAAGACTGTAGTTACAGTACATGCATTCCGTTGAGAATGAGAAATATCCTTATGGTCTGGTAACTCAGTCAACTATAATTTACAATACAGTGCAATAAAAATAGTGGTCATAGCCCTTGCTTTATTACTTTCCTTCTGAATCTGCTGTCCAGCAAAGCTGATTAAGCGCAAACTTTCCAGTCAGTTAAGACGAGATGAAAGGTTTACTCGATGCCTGAACCAGAACTGAACAAACAGATTAATAACTGTCTTTCTAGTAATGTTTAGCTGCATCTAAACTTCACTTTCATATAAGAAATGTCTGTCTTCTTCCATGCTACTGCCCCATATCTTTCCAAATATAAAAGGGGAGGTACACCTGCACATCTACACCACTGTATCAAAGAAGCTCACATCATAACACTTTTCCTGTTCGTGTATGAATGCACTTACGAACACAGGCATCCCAGTTTTTACAGATTCTTCATTGATGATGATGCACATGATTTGATGAGGAAACTATAAAAAACAGTACTGTTTAAGATGACAAAAAGCATATTGCATATATTAAACTTTGTTCATAGTTGTTGAGAGGCCACAAGGTAAAATGAAGAGAACTGCTGAGCCCAATAAGTTGGCTATGTGATACACCATCTTAAGGGAGTTCCGTATTATCTACCTCCCAAGACACAAAAAGCTTTCTCCTTCTTCTAAGGTGCCTGTTAAGTGGGTTGGTTTTGCAGGCAAACACAACCATGTCAGAGTTGGTTCATATTTTTGATTCTGTGATTTATGATTCAATTTGTTCAAACAAAAACACAAGAAAAACACAAGCCAAAAGAGAAAATAATAGTTTTGTGCCAACAAGTCTTAACCAAACGCCTCGTCTTCGGTTAAGAAAAGCTGTGTTTGAGCTCAGCTTCAAGAAAATGAGCTCAGTTTAATTGTATTTTTTTTTCCAATCCTCTGAACATGAGACATTGAGTCTCACTCTTAAAGTATGTCAGCTTTGTTCATTATGATCTTAGTTTAATCCCACTACTGGGAAATGGATATGTTCAAATATACACATTGAAAAGTGCAGCTGAACAAAGGGAATGTCATGTCTTCATGTCTAAATGTGACCAATAAAACATCCACAGACAAGTACAATGGATACACGAGGAATCATGGAACCAAACTATAACTGCTGCAGTCATTGTTTGTGTAGTATGTAGCCAAAATCATAACCCAAACCTCACGAACAGGAATTTTTTTTGTGTTAAACAAGGCAGACAAATTCTTAAGAGTTACTTAGTAAAACTGCATTAAGAACAACAAAAACTGGCATCTACAAATATAAGAATTGAACAGGGATAGTTCAAGTTGTCACAAAATCTGAAGAAATCCTACTTATGTTTTACAGTCTGACTTGAACTATCAACTCCAACTATACAACAGACAGGAAAAAAGCACTCAATTTTTTGTTTTTGTTTTTCACTGAAGCAAAAGAGACACTGAAGAGAAAGTTCCTCAAAATCGACTGGAATTGGTCAGAATAGGAGGAATTTGCCTTATATTCAAGGCAGATCTTCTGCTAAATTAGTAGACTACTAACTGAAAGAAAGGAGTGAAAGTTTATCAGCTTCTGCATTTTCAACAGAACATTCAACTTCCCAGCCCTTGAAAATTACCAAGCATCAAGTAGAAGTCGCCTTGGTAAAGTGGTATTGCTAATCCAGGTGTCTCTATGTCCCATGCTACCTTCAAGCCTACGTGCCAAACAGCTGGGTCTCTTCCCTTCAGGTTCCAATCAGTAGTTTCTTCAGCTGATGAATCTTTAAAGAGAGATGAGGGGAAAAAATGAACATAAAGATAATAAGACAAGATGACAACCATAAAATACAATACCTGGTCTAACAATAGACACTTAATGATAACCCACATGGGTACAGACTGAACAGGCTTAAATTTTCCACAATCTCCATCTGGTGTAAGCAACTTATCCAAGGTTAAAAAAAAAAAAAAAAAGCAATGTGTACAAAAATATTGTAAGAGATTAAGAATTTCTTGCAAGTAATTTTACTACGATGAAAAATTCATGTTAACTACAAAGTAAAGGCAAACCAAAGTCCATAACGGACTCAAGTTTTTCTGACATTGTCAATTCACATGAGAGTTTTACAAATACCAGCTTTTCTCATTGATTACTAGAAATACAATCAAAGAAAAAGATGAAAGAGGTGCATCACTGATGTAAGAACAGCTAACTTCTAAAAATTATTTCAAGTCAAATTGAAGGTTTGTTAATATATTTGTAATTTCACTAAATAACACACTGAAGCAAAGTGAAATAATGTGCACATATAATGCTGTAATGCAATAGGAAGTGCAGCAATGACAGCATGGCAGCAAGGTCCAAGGCTACAGCAAGTGAAGATCTGCTCAAATGCAACAGCCAAGGACACAGAAACAAAGGAAAGAAGCTGATTACCTTTGGAAGGCCTCAAGTACACAGGAATCTCCTGCAAGATCTGTTATCTCCACTGCCAACACTTAAATGAGGTTTGGGAAGAGGTGGATCCTGGCTCCACCCCTTCCAATCAGCTCCATTGCATGTACCTGAGCTCCCCTCGGTTGGCCCTGCTTTCTCACCAGGTGCTCAATTACTGCTTCAAGCCTGACTTAGCACCTCCACTACATGCACAAAACACTGTATCTAGACCAACCAGGTTCAGGAAATAATCTAGGAATCTTATCTATCATACTTTTTTCAAATTTATTAGTCAAACATGACAGATAATGTGGAAGAGCCATGAAATTTCAATGCATTAGTCACAACACTTTTCTTACCATTGAGTAACACGAACATGTGGAGCTTGGGGAAAAAATAATCCACTACATAAAAATAGTATTTGGAGCTTAATCCCTCAGAACTATTTTCAGAAGCTTACTTCACCACAGTATAAATTGAAAGATACAGCCAGCATTCATAACAAGGTATTTGGGAGCCATGGTGTAACACTTTTATGGCTAATGTAACAGAGCATTTTGACGGAGGACAAAGTTTTAATAAGCAGCTGGCACAGAATGGCAGTCAACTGTTAGAAGTCATCAACAATGCAGAATGCATAATTATTGCTTGTTAGTTAGCAACAGTTCATGTGTCTCTTTCACTGCCCATTGCAAATCCACTTTTGTGTAAGATTTTCTACAACTTAAGTATTCATTTAATTCTAGAAAAATACCATAACACAGATTTATAATCTTACTATATCACGTGCAGATAAGTGACCTTGAACTCTCACTTCCAAAACATTCAAGTCATTCATCTCACATTGTTACTGCAATGTTTGTTTAGCTGGAGATAACCTTTAATAATTAATAAATTCTCCTGTGTCAATTCAGTATTGCTTAGAAGCAGGAAGCACAGAGCCAAAACATCTCAAAAAGCTGATCTTCAGACCTCAGCTGAAACTCCTACTGTAAAACCCATTCCCCATATCTCCTCTTGACTGCTGCTGCTCTCCTCTGGCTGCAGCTCTGGCTCAGGAGCAGCTCTAGGCCTTTCTACCAGGGAACACACAAATGAGAAAACAAGAGTGAGCAAACACTCAGAAAAATCAATACTAAAGTCTTCGAGGGGCTTTCATATTTTCTGACCCATTCAGATAAATCGTAACAATTTAAAAAAAAAATGTTTTCTGAAAACTGCAAATAAGATGGCTTTCAAGGCATTTTTAATGCAATACATCATGGATATTATAAAAAGAGGTAACCTTTCTGGGTTAACTCTCTGTTATGCTGCTTTCCCATTCACTTTGGCAGCGGCACTGTTCACAATATGGCACCAATAAAATATAGAACTACAATCAGAGACAGCAATTTCAATGAAAGTTTCCTGGGGTCTCCTCATAAATCCAGCACCTTTGGAATGTGCTCGTTAAAATGACTTATTTTTTGCAGTTTGATAAATTTTTTATTGCTTAAGTACAGAGTTCAAATGTAGCTCACAGGCTCCTTTTCTCTGTATTCTCAATTACTGCACCTTATAATTACCAGCAGCAATTGAAACTGATTGCTCCTACCATGTTATTTTGGTAACAAATGGAAGCAAGCTGCTACTAGCTTTCAAATGCAAACTATTCGAGAAGTGAAAAAAAAAAAACCCATCTTAACACTTGTAGTACATCTCCAGGTATCACTGACAAACTTTTACATAACATGAAATTTTTATAAAATTCTGTGTCATCCCTCAGGCATGACTGAATGCTGTATATAAGTTAACAGTTCATATTTAAGTGAAAACATTTGAATGCATCTAAACCTTAGGTACATGAGAATAAATCATGTGGACCTTACATCCACATAGCACATTAGAACATCCATTTATTCTGGAGTAAACTGTACAGAAATGGTCCAACACAGCAGCAATTAATGGAAATAACATAAAAATATCTGCAGATCTGAACTCTGTTAACGGTTATAGAATTTGGCCTGCAAGAAACCTTTATACTTGTAACCCAAAATGGTGCAACTGGGTAACAAGGTTGCTACAACATAATAGCTCAAACCTGTCACTAAGGATAGAACCATGAAAGGGAATGTAGCTGAAAAAAATTGGCCACATCACTAGGCTTTAGGCAGACAGCTCCAATTTTGGAGATGCTGCAGCTCTAAGACCTGATCTTGTCAGTTTTGGTCCTGGCTAGGTCCAGAGCAAAAAGAAATTTGTGTTTTCCTGGATCTTGTTTGGTTATGGTTCGTCAGCAGAAGAAAGTAAAAGTAGCCCTGAAAGTTTCTTTGCTATTTAGTACCAAAATCTTTAAGAGGTCTTTGGCAGTCTGAAACCTAAATGTTCTCTCTCAGACCATATTCTAAATATAACTTTAAATCAAACAGTATTTCTGAGAGGATGGAATCACTGCCAACATATTACTAAAAACAAGGAGTGTAAACATCCAGTATAGTCATTAAATCCAACTGACCATTATTAAATAAATATAGAAAAAATAACCATCCTTTACAGATTTTTTTTCCTCCTGAATCTAGAAGTATTTGGGCATGTTTTCAAGGTTTAATGAAATACACATCAGAATTATTAGTCTTCCACAGCAGTTTTCACATGCATGTACAAGCTAAGTAAAAAAAGCAGACCATACTCTGTTTCTCAGTAGCTGGCAGGAAAAAATGAGTTTCTACCCAGAGATATTTCATCTGTCTTACTACTGAAATGCCACGACATAAGAGGTTAGTTAGGCACTAGTAATCTATATATCTATATCCTAACATTAGCCTTCTCTTGCAACTGACATTCACAAGAAAACAAGAATTGGAATATTTATTGACATTGCTCTTATTGGTTTTCATCTGGAACGTTGTGTCTAAATATACCAGGGTAATATTTATTTCTCTATGCATCATTTCTATTCTTTCAACAAGCAATGTCTACTATACTGCTGACATTAGAAGCCATTTAATATCGTTGTTCTCATCCTGTACAAAACACTACTCCATGACTTTTATCCATTAAGCAAAGCATAGCTAAGATTATTTGTCAACTACAAAAATAGATTTATTCAGATTCAAAACAACTTCCACAAGTTCAGAATATCTTATTTTTCAAACCTAGTGAGGGAGTGACATCAGTAGTAAATATGAATTACTTTTATTCCCAATTCCTGCAGCAATGAAATAGTCATTAGGTTCAGTGATAGGAATAAACCTGAGAGCTCCTTCTGGATCACTCATCAACAGAACTAACTTCAGCTCTGCTAAGCTTTTCAACATTGCCTTGCCAGCTAACAGAGTTGTTTTATTTATTTATTTTACTTCTTATAGAAAGAAATCAAACAAGATACAACGAAGCATCCAGAGAAAATTACAACTCTAACCTCAAACTTAGTTCATGGGAAATTCGGGTGAGAAAATGTTGGACGTTAGCAGTGACTTGGTTACTCTCCATCTCTGTTATGTTGGTATCTGAAACATCTCTACTTCAAAAGACATTTTCAGCACCAGCTAATGCTCTGCTAAGCAATAAAACTCTACAACTGGAGCAAGAGATATTCATTGGAATATGCCCATGGATAAAATTCAGTTTTTGAAAATACTCTTTTTCTACCAGTATTTGGATAGCAATTCACTTTTATAAATAGAGAAGGAAACACAAATCAGTTATTAGCTTTATTATCTTAAAATCCTGAACATGTTTTTAACCTCAACATTCCCATGTGATGTCTGTAAATTAATGTACTACTATAAATCCTAAATGGATCAAAATTTGGAACTACTATTTAGATGAGCATTTAGTAAAACATTTATCTTATTTTGCTGCTCTAAAACATACTTCATGCAAAGTTGCTATGACAGTTTGACACTAGAAACAATAAAAGAAACAGTGATGCTAATTACAATATCAGTTTGTTCCATCATTTTTGTGTTGGCTCTCAGATTTCTTCACTGGCAAATTAAAAACAGTTTCTACTTTAAATAACACTGAACAAAGTTTCCAACATCACGTTTTCACTATGGCATCAAAATGTGAACAAATGAACAAGCAAGTAAAGTTATTTCATCTATAGCATTACATGCTTTAATAGCACTTCATGAAATAACTACACAACAAATAATGCCAAAATGCAAAGGGAAGTAAAAAGAAAACCACACAAACTGACTTGTGAGTCTCTGAACAGTCAAAGAGCTACCTGGATGCCGTAAGATCACTCAGCTCCCAGGACTCCTGCTGTTTCAACTCTGAACAGGTTGGGGATTCTGCCTCCGTGCAAAGGAAATCTGTACCAGCTGTAAAGCTCTGAAAGGTCCAGCTTCCTCATACTAGGGGATTCTCCAGATCCTCATTGTCTCAAGCGCCACAGTGGTTTATTAAAAGACAGTTTATTCATGCTCAGAAAATCAAGTAGACTTATTACATTACTTGAATGTGATAGGTAGAATCTGACATTGACTGGTCAGGGAATCTTTTTTTTTTTTTTACTGAGTTTGCTAGGTGAAATGATGTTTTATGTCTAGGAAAACATAGACATGGTGATCTCAGCTGAATGTTAAGTTAAAAAAGCAACCCATCACATTTCAAGACTAAAAAAGAAATTAGCAACGGACCGCACATGAAAAATATAAGCTATTATTTTTGTATAATAGTCTTTAGCCAAAGCCTCTAAAAATCAATGTGAATTCTCCTCATGTTTTGAAGGAAACAAAGGATTCTTGTAAGTACTGGAAGTCAACTGAAAATGATACCCAAAATAACATTTACAAATTCAAATCAAGTGTCTGAATTCTAGTGTTATGTTTGCAAAGCTGAGAAGCACTCACCTTCACAGCTGTAGCTGTACACAGCAACCGTTGACCTCTCAACCAGATTCTCATCATGATGCCAACTCACTGCCATATTCCCCATTCCAAAATAAGGCTCTTGTTTCAAGTACGGCATTTGTAGTGGATCCATATAATTTAATAAAGTCAAGTTATAAGATGTTCTGTTATTTAGACTTGTGTAGTCATCCTCTGGTACGTAGCAACTGCTTTGATCTTTTGAAAAAGACCCTTTCTCTATAAGCGAAGTAGCAAAATTTTGCTCCCTATCTATTACAGCAGTATCTTTGATATCTTTGGTGTCTAACAGATTTTGTCCTTGTAATGCCTTGACTGCTTCAATATGCAAGTAGTCATTAAGTTTGATTAATGCTTTACAAGCATCATGTATTTGAGGACTGCAATATTTTATTTCACAGCCCTCAGTAGGCCAAGGAACTGTAAATAATCTTGTGTTCAAGTACTTGTAAGTGCATCCTGGATTTCCAATTAATATACGAGACACTGGCGTAAAAAAATCTTTTCCTTTGATCCTTACAAGATCTTGAAAAAAACAATTGTGTTTCCTCAAGGTCAAAAAGCCCTCTTGAACCATCTGATGGAGCTCTTCAGGTACTGTATCCGACTTTCTGAAAATAAGCTTGGAATATCTTGTCTTCTGCTAAAGGAGAAAGCAAGAACAACAAAAAATTACTTTTTTTTTTTTTTTCCTTTAAACAAGTACTTGGCATATTCAAGAATGTGTGGGGAGAAATGGATGAATTATCAAGCATGAGTTTAGAATATGGTAAGGAAATAAATGTCAGATGCCAGACTTTGTTACTTTATCATAGGATTACCAAGGTTGGAAAAGACTTCAAAGATCATCCAGTTTAACTTTCCAGCTACCACCAATATTTCCCCACTAAATTATTTCCTAAACTATCCATGTAGTAAAAATAATAGAAATTGAAATACAATGTATCAAAAAACAAAACAAAACAAAAAAACCCTACAACATTCTGCTGCACTGTACCTCTTCCAAAGTCTTCCTTGGCAGTCCATTCCATCCTTGGCAACCTTTCTACTGTCACTTCATCAAGATGCCAGCTAGCTGCTCTTTTTTGATTATAAAAATTTCCAAACTTATTTTACTCTCATCCCCCCACCAGCAACATCCTTTAATCTCACATCTCCATCTGACCACACCAGCTGGAGATCAGAATTCAGCAGGCTTTGTATGTAGCAACTCCCAGCAAAGCATGACACTGCTAATCAGCAGCATCTTTTCTTTGCATGTAAAACGTTGCTTCCCACTCCAGGGAGGAATTTTATTTCATTAATATGACTTTCTAAGGAAGCATTATATAACTGCAGCTTTTATTGGCTGCCTGTAAATCATCTTTAACTACTGTTGAGATTGTTTTGCAAAACACACACACTAGAGAATAAATTCTTAAGTAGACAATATTAACTGTATTTTTCATTAAAATTTATGATAATAAAACAGATGCAAACTAATGCTCTCTAGTAAGGGAAAAGTTGCAATGTGACTCTATTGGGTGTCAATGAATACTTTGGAAGCTCAGAACTGTTCACTAAGTTCATTTCCTCTTCTCACTAAGTCACTGCTGTGGGAGAAAAGTAGATACTGATGATGCTATGGGAAAAGAAATAAAGAAAGGTGAAACCTGAAGGCACTGGGAACAGGGCTAGAGCACACAGATGCATAAAGCTGATCTAAACATTTTTCCAATGTAATAGTTTACATTCAAAGCACTTTTAAACAAAACAAAACCACAAACACAAAAGCGTTATATTGGACTACAATACACCTGTGGGCTCCTAATCAAGCTCAAAACCATTTCACTAATACTTCCTTCTTTTAAGTGGGATCTAAACCTGACTTTCAGGAAAGAAACTTCAAAAGGTACATTTAAAAATACAAACCAGTCATTCCGTATGCACATTTTACTGCATGCAAACAGTTATACATCAGCAACACAACACGTTGAGTCACAACATTTAACAGAAGACTTCATATGACCATGGATCTAGCAAAAACGTGAATGCAAAAGGAAGTCTGCTTTAGCAGTAATGATTAAAATACAACTCTCTGCCCATCTGTAGAACTTGACACCATTGCTTGTCAATTCTTAGAGAGAAGCTAACTCCCTTTCTTCACACATTTTTATAGTTTCTTAAAAGTAGTTTCCTAGAAAGAGGGGAATAGTTAATTTGATATAACAGTTTCAATAGATAACAATAATTTCTGACAAGAGTATTTATATGCTTAACTCTAAATACCAAAGCTTGAAAATACTTCCAGATATTTATTTGAAGCTCCTTCTACAATGTGCAGCACAGAACACTGGATCCCAGCTTTCATTAAAAGAACTGAAAATAAACTGGAGAAAGAATTGCCAAGAGCCTGGAACAATTCCTCTAGAGGTCATGAACCATTCAACTTGTTTCAGTCGATGCTTTTTGTTTGTAGCCTTTGAACAGGACAAGGAAAAAATCCTTAATGACAAAGTACTGAAGGTAGTAACTGCAGATTTCATGTATTTACAGCAACAGGCTACAGTCAGATGTGTGGGTACAGGTTGATGGGAATTACAGTTTTTGTTATGAAGTATGATTATGAAATATTACATGTTGTGACATAAAATTATTGCATCAATTGTTTCATTAATAATTCTACACATACCATATACTCAGTTCAGATTAATCAACAATCACATTATATTGACTATTTTGACATACAGAAATCATTTTTACTATCTTTTATCATATCACTAAACACACTGCACTGCTGGTATGAATAACACATACAATTCCAAACTATTAGAGAAGCAGGGAAATAACAATTTGATGAAAAGCAATTAAATGCTTGAAATCACGTACTAGAAAGGAAGCACACCACTTATTTTTTATTTTTTAACCAAAGTAACAATATTGTACTCTGCCCCTCAAAACTGCAGAGGTAATGTCTCCCATGCCCTTTTGTTGATCAAGTCAGAGGCACGTTACCTTTGGATTATGTTTTAAGATTACATGCTGAAGAACTGCCTTATTATTAAATTTTACGTGTTGCACTGAAGATTCTACCTTAAAGAAACACTACACTGCTATCTCAGAAGTCAGGAAATGGAAACACGTTTCCGACACATGACAAGAAAACAGTTTGGTCTTCTTTAAATCTCCAACGAGTCGTTGTGCTATGTCTAACATAAGGAAGGCATTAAGGGATCAGAGCACAGGGTGAACGTTAGGTTCATACCGGACACCTCGCTGTTTTGGGGGGGGATGGGAAAGGGGGAGGAATCATGTACTGCATGTTGTAACTCTGACAGCAAGTATTAAAGGTCAACTCTGTGCTCACTGGGAGAAAAAAAAAAAAAAAAAGAAGTGGTTGTGTGACTGGCAACCATAGGACAAAAAAAGGCACATGTGATGCTTGATTCTCCATCCAACTGTCACGCACTATTTCAAGTATATCTATGTACCTATGTTCTGACTTACATATCAGTCACCTTACGGAGGAAACCAAAGTGACAACAGAGCTGGAAATCAGCAACAAGGATCCCTTAATAAATAAAATCTTACCCCATGAAATAAGTTTGTATTTCACATATTCATAAATTGCCTTTTTTTTTTTTTAATATAGACTTATTTGCTCACGAGCACCCTTAAATATTACACTGCTCTAGCCAATTCTTTGGGGGCCATTTCTGAAATACTTCATCAGCCATGAAACCTATTGGAAGAGGACGCCAGTGAAGTTTTGCTAGTGATAAAACTGCTTAGCTCTGTTCAGACTGTACACTTCCGTATCTGTCAGTAGACAGTAGCTTTTGAATTACAATTCAGCTAACCCTTCCAACACATTCAAAGCATTCTGCTTTAGAAAGGGCAGATTCCTACATCAGCAAGGCTGGTCTCTCCTGAAAAAACAGGCTCCAAAACTGAACTTTATCACATGTGATAGTCTGTTTTGCCAATATGCTGACTTCATTCATAATTCTGTATACTGCAACGAATCTGAACTCCACTAAGGCTTGAGTAAGTCAGATTTCTTTGATTTTAAGTAGAAGAAAATGAGATGAAGATAAATTCCTAATACCAGGCAAGATGGACAGCCTCAGCAATAGCTTCTCTTTTCGTGTCAGCTCTTTAAGACTATGTATTTAAAAGATGGGGGGGAAAAAACGATGGGCAAGAGCAGACATAAAAAGCCATCAGGAGGAAATATATTACAGGAGAAGCAAGGAGAGAACACCAAGCTGCTTGAGTCCCTAAAGTAGGAAGGCCCTCCTGAACACTGGCTTAAGACTGGAAAGAACTTTTCAGAAAAAAGAAGGAAAGACTTTCTAACAAGAGCTTGTTCACCTTCCCTTTCCTACTCCCACAAAAGTGCACCACAACAGAAAGTCTGCAAGTCTTTTTACAGCTGGTAATGATCCCAACCAAGAGCTTACTTCCACTATGGTCAGCACTCAAAGATTATAGAAAACCATGCTTTTCCTAAGCACCTTACAACTCAAATCAAGTAGAAATGTAAGGGAAATAAACAAACTGCTCAATATCACAACTGCCCTCCTATGATAAAAGTGTTTGATTTTATGCTTCTGACTTGTAATCCAGAGTCCAACAGAAGAATTGCTGAATGTGCTAAACTTTTCTTGGCATTGACATCCTGCAAAAGAGAAATTCATCCTTGCAAGTGAGGAGTTTGTTACCATATACAGCCATATGTCAATGCAAGGCAGGTGACATTCCTGCAATGCCATAGCTGTTCAACTTAAGAGATTCCTTCTTATGCTTTTTATCTTACTGTGTTTGGATTTGATCTGATTTAACTTACAATTTCTGCCATATGGATTCCAGCTGATCTAAAAAGATCCAAGGCAGATACAGTTATTCTTCTATAAGATTATTCTTCTACTCATTTCATGGTAATCCTCAAAACTTTCAATTGAAAAGGCCTGTTTTCACTTCTGTTTGGTTTCATTTGAAGCATGAATTTTAGTTTTCACCATTCGTTTTCTCTGGCAAATTAAGGGTTACTTATTGCTTAAAAGTAGAACTAAGCCAAGAAATATTTTTCCTGTTTTGCCAAATCTTGTCAAATCATAAATATAACAAATTGCAAAAACATTAAAAGAAAGACAAAGTTAGCTTTATTTCCATGAAGCATAAGAAACAATGATTCATTGTTACACGAATTGCATGGCTACATACCTTGGGAAAATAAATAAGACATTTAGTTACTCATACAACACAGATTTTTATTTCAGTAATTATTAATACAAATTCCCATAGCTTCCAATATGGAAGTAAACAAAATTGAGCTTGAAAAACTGCTCACGTCAAAATCCTAGAAACAAATGAAGTTTGAATTTTTCATCCATGACTATTTTGATTCTAGAGGTGTTATTTCACACCATCTGAAAGTATGTTATTTTTATCTGTCATCATGAAGAAGCAGAACAGTTGAGACTTTTATCATATAAAGTATTTACAGTGTGTCTTACACTACAGCTTTGTTCAATGCAAACAGCCACTTCAGTTTAAAACAAGTACAGTTGAAAGAACTACATTACCAAATGATGGAAATCAGCATCAGCTGGTGTCAGGTATGGAAGTTTGCCCTCTCCAAGTTCTTCAAGAAGCTTCTTTTTCTGTTTTGGGCAGTAAAATTGAAGCAGCAAGTTAGACTAAGAATATTGGAACACAAAGTCAGACTAAGAAGTAAGATAAAAGGAAGTAGAAAACTAGTTGTATTAAAAAGGCAGATGTGCCATTATTTCTCAACAGTTCTAGAAAAATAATAAAGAATAAATAAATAGATGCAAAAATCAGTGGAGCTTTTCCACTTAACAGCAATTCACCTTAAGTAATTTCAGAGAAACCATTTATTCTCTCAAATGCTTCTTTATATAATCAAACCTTATTACACAGATGAAAATCCATGTTGGTCCAACGTTCTTCAAACCTATGCTTAATTTGGACCTTGATACTCATTTCTTATTTTGCTTTTTACTTTGTTTTGTGGATCTAATAGATATGAGACTATTCCATTGAACGGCTTAATAATTTTTTATTAAAATAATGAGCCTAAAATGTTGGTCACATTCTAAAGTGATTGTTAAAATAGGCAAATGAAAAACACTAAAAAAAAAACAACACAACAATCAGAAAACACAACCATCTACTGAAAACCATCACTGACAATAATTAAAATGCCATACTCAATTTGTGCAATTCCAGCAGAAACTCTGGTTTGATGCTGGAAGTGACCTCAGAACCAGCTGACTGCATGGAGGTTTTCTCTGCTCCTCTGTCTCTCAACTCTCTCTTCACCTCTGCTTCAGGAATGTTTAGTCAACACTATCACTGATGAATTGTTAAGAAAAAAAAAGCTTAGTTTTCCAAGATCTGTTTGTTTTGTTTGTTTTTGTTTCTTAAACTAATAAAACTGGCCAAGAAAGCTTCCATTTTTTCCTTAGTTTCTTTTTTCTTCTATCCTGCAAAGATGGTTTCTATAAAAGCTTTGTTTATTAACGAAAACTTACTAATAGGAATACAACTCAAAGATCATAAAGCCATTTTTGTTATCTGGAGTATTCCAAATAACAAAAGCATTCAATTCTCATTTTTATTGCAATATTTTCAGCTACATGAGCACTACCAGTAAAATAACTGAAACTGCAGCTCGCTCTCAACTTGTTGCAAGAGGAAGAACAGATGACAATGGAACACAGTTTTTAAAGGAATAGGGTTGTGACACAAAGGAAAAAATCATAACCAAAACATAAATGGAGGGACAGATAACTAACAGTTTTCTAAAACATATTTATACAGAAAGAACTGCATATTTCATCACTTAGATGTCACTGTAAATTGCTTATTCCATAGAGAGCTCATTGTTATAAAGCAACAATTCTTATTCTTCTCATAAATTTCCCTTTTCATAGTCTTTCCAGGTTGCAACTGTTTAATATGTTCCATATACACCAAAAACAGATTTTTTACATTCTGGCAATCCTATTATAAAAAGGGAGGGGGAAGTATTATACGCAATAACTCCTGGCTCATAACAAACACCTAAACAAGGATAGGTGATCTACGAAAAACGCTACACATTTTATTCAGTGGTGGCAAACAACTGAAATTTAGGAACCAAGACAGAAGATGGGCAGACTTAAATTATGAAAGCAGGGTAGGAGATTTTAGGGTTTATAACTACCAGCGCAGCCAAATAGAAATTTGAGCAGACAGTTCTCACATACTCATCTCCTCATTCACAATCTGCTGTTCTTCTTACAAGACCGACAACATAGCAGCACTGGAATTTGGAAAGTAGAACTGTAATTTTTCTAGGTCTCTAGTTTCCATTGGGGACACATTATATATTGACATCAAGTGAAGCAGAGCATAATGCAGCTTCAGATTATGTTGGCAGAAAATGACACGCTAATATGCTGTATATTCCAAAACAATAACTCTTTTCTATTATGAAAAGCTTGCTACAATTTTATTACATGAAATCACTGAAAACATTAGATTGCTTTTGTCAGCTGTAAAATAAAACCCATTAAACAGCAGAAAAAAAAAAATCCTGCATTTCAAACATGGGCTCGACTGTGGGAAAAAGAGGTGGGAAGAAGAGAGATTCTGACAATTTCTTTGTCAAGTCTCAGCCTCCTGGCAAAAACACACACAACATTGAAATGCACTCTTGTGTATAGGTAGTACTTGCTCACATGTGATTGTCAGATCTGGCTAAGTGCCGCACCTCAGCTGATGTACAGACTAATACACACAGCTGGGTGGTGGAACGCACTGCTCATCTCCTATGCGAGAAGCTGTCACACGGATGTCAGAAGCATCAAGCCACTCTCTAGTACCTCCAAAAAGTCAAAAAAAGGAAGTCTGAGGATCTAGCTGCGCCAGCTGGTTGATGCCAAGTGTAAGCACTGCTACATAAGCACTGCACAGAGCGCGTCTAATCCTTAAGTAAACCCTCGCATACAAAAAATTGCCTTTCCTTGAAGGTATCTTAAAGATAGACTGCTAAATTGGGTTTTTTACATTTTAAAAACTACTGATGCCAAAACAGTTTATTCACACATCCACATCGTTTCTTATGTTTTAAACAACAGATTTTTTTTACACATGTGAGCCCCTCTGAAAGTAATGCCTCCTATTTATTTCCATGGAAAAACCACAACAGATACAAAGAGCACTATTTGATCCAGCAAACTCTCAGCTACAACACGCTATTTTGCAACGCAGTCATCACTATTAACCATGCATTGCGGCCAGCCATGAACAAGAGCCCGCATGCCGTGTTCATAACAACCTGCATCAGCAGAGGTGACTACTGACACTGCCGCTGAAATGCACCACCCACCACCTCACTGTGCTCACATCCACTTGTTGGCCTCCGTAAACATTCAGCAAGCGTTGATGAATGCCAATGGGTGCCATTTTTTCCACACGGAGTAATTCACTGACACACCTTTTCTTCCTACGCGCTTCCATGTCAGACGCCATCCTGTCAGACCGCCCCTCTGTTGCCACACAGCAACAAAACGTAATACAATACTGGTGGGAAAGTTCAACCTCTACTGCCGTAACGCCAGCATCAACCTCTGCTGTTATAGGCCATGTAATAAAATAGGATGCATTACTTTCTGAACAGCCTCATAGACTACCACCCAATGCCATCTGCACCATCCCTATAACATCAGCACACGTTGTGCTTTGTCCAGGGAACTTTCCTGAATGCTGCACTTGGGCTTGCAGAGACCGGAATGAATATCAAAACACTAATACTCAATTACAGAGCATTCAATGAATGTCCTGAAATACTAATAGTACCTGATCATGTATTAGTAATAAATGGATATACTGATAAGAGGTTGGGTATAAAATTCAGCACATGGAATAGCAATAAGCAGAATCTCTTAACTAAAATGTGTACAAGTTATTTCATGGCACCAGATGTAATGCACTGAACATTACAGAGCAGGAGAAGGAAACACAACAAAGCCAATCCACACCGAAGTCACATATCAAAATACAGTATGATGTACACAGTTTGTTTTTGCACAGTTTTTGCAGCTGACATTTTCCTGCAGGTTGTCAATGCCTTCAATTCTTAAAAGGTTTCACTTCCCTCTTCATTGTAAAAGAGAACTTCAATAACTATGCTACACAGGTTTGTCTCAAACGTAGAATTTCTATTGAGTTTTCATCAAATCTTCTCCTTCCAACTGATTGATCATTATTTTGGCTGAAACAGTGTTTTGAAAAGTAACTGCACTCAACTATTACTGAAATTACTGCTGAAAACAAATTTAAGGCCATAACATCTCAACAATTTCTAACACACAAAAAATCTGAAAGCATTAAGCAGAAAAGTTGTTTTTCCAGTACTTAGTATAAAATGCACTCAAGAAATTATTATAGAAGTTGCAATTATGCACAGAAGCCAACTTAAGACAATGCCAGGAGGATTTGCCTCCGAGATAACCCCCAAGGCTGTCTGCTGCCCTGCATTTCCCATGAACACAAGGGAAAACATCAGTTTGGCTACACCAAGTAATCTCTCCGGGCCTGGAGCAGCATCCCATACAGATGTAAAAAGTCAAACACAGATCCAAGACATGGACAGACAATAATGCCTATCAAATATTTAGACATGTTGGCTTTCAGTTCTACAATAAGCACTCCCTCTTATGAGCAGTTAAAATATTTTATTCTAATTAGCCTGCTACCCAAAAACACGGCTGTTACTCATTGCTCTGGAAAGGTACATCTCATAATTCCTCCCCAAAAGAGGTATTTCAGCAAAGAGGGCAATTTTTAAACTTCAGACAAGTGCTTTTGCAGCATATGAGGGAATGCAAGCAATTTGCATTCAGCTGTTGGGTATGTACCTTCACCTTACAATCAGCATTACACAGAACAAAGCAGGAGATGAATCCCACAATGGAGAACATGCATGGAAAGATAATTCAGGCAAACCTAAATCTCACTGTTGCATTTATCTTCCTGTTGTCTTCCTGTTTTTACAATTATTGATTTTCACTCAGTCATATTTTCATTATTGGCAAGGATATCATACACTCAATAACCTGAGGACCAACCATCTGTTATATTCTGCAAAAGGCTGAGAACAGGCTGAATACTTGGATCACCTCCTCAGGCAAGTACCAGTGTGCCAGGTATGCTGAAAATAGCACCATCAACAAATTCCCAGGGGCAGCTGTTTTGGTCTGAGTTTTTTTTGTTTGTTTTTTGAAGACATCTAATCAAAGATGAAGGAAGTATCATCTCCACCTCCATATTGTTTTCATTAGTAGCTTTTTGTTTCACAGGAGATTATCAGAATTAGAAAGGAGCCCTTACTTCCCCCACACAAAACACATACTCTCACAACAGAACCTAACCTCAAGCTCAGACACAAACATTTGGCTTTCCATAAGCCCCTCCCTTCTATTAACTTTTCCCTTCCATAAGGATGCACAGTAGGGTCTGTGTGGTTTTGTTGTTTTTAAGCTAACTGTTACAGAATGTGGATTTACTTCAGGTTGCTGATGAAGAAAAGGGTTAGCGCTCTCAAGTGAGAGAAAAAGGAAGATTAAATAATTTATACGGTCAAAATTTTGTGATACCATAATAAGATCCCATTTACAAAAAAAGCCATTGCTTCACAGGAACTTCCACAGCCTTATCCCCCAACATTTTTTCACGTGATTATTAAAAAAAAAAAAACAACTTTGGGACATCTATTAAGGCAGGAATGTGATTTTTGAATTTGACATTTCTTTAAAGTATGAAGCTTTCCAAGTGTTACCTATTAAAACTTCAGAGCAACCAAGATCCTTCAAGTGGCTCACTAAAAACAGTTATGTCAGAAGCAAACCTAGAGTAATAAAAAATACATTCTAAGTGCACTATTACAGCTTTTATTTCTCCATTATCACATATATTAGATTTCAGATTTTTTTTTTTCTTCCAATTATTTGTGTAAATGCCACTCATTAAAAGATCTTAAGGGACTGGCCAATTTTACAGCACCATTTATTCACATGAAAATGTTATGTTTCCAGATTACCCTTCATTATAGTCAAGATTTACCAACAGCCTTGTCTGTGCTACATTCCTTCTGTCAGAAATACTGGCAGGCATCTGACCATGCTATTCTGTGCTTTGCATCCTACAGCTCCTCCACCCTCTCCATGATACTATATGCCAAAACCATTTTCATCTCAATGACAAGAATTTATATTATCGTATATAAACAAATGTTCAGATTATCTATGACTAGTGATATTTAACAGCCCATAACTCCATTTCTGAACAACACTGTACTTCAGCCCGCTGGTTATTTAATACAACACCATGCACCTGGCTCTCCCACTGAGATGCAAGCAGACCTCAGCTCTACCACCAACCTCTGTAACTGAGCAGCTGGCTAAAGGACTGCTCGATGCTCTCTCCTGTGAAGGTACTGCTTGGCTTTACTTACTCATTTCAGCCTCTTTTCGCCTCCCTCATAAATCAGCAGGCCCAGGTTCTGGCACACACACACAGACCAGTCATGCATACATACAACATACTTGACTAATGTAACTGAACCAAGAGTTAATTTATGCACTGAGGCAGCTTAGCAATGTGTGAAAAGTGTCTTTGCTATCCCCTCTCTGACCGCCTCGAGATGTTAAGTGCCCCTTAATTGTTGTTTTAACCTACAGGAACATTACTCTTTCGGCCAGTGGCTGCTAATGGAACAAGACTGGCCATTTTCTCATCCAGTTGAGCATAGATATGTCACACATGGTTTAGTACTTTATGTAACTATAATAGAAGTTTTAAATGATAAATCATTCAAATGCAACTTCTTTTTGCTGACAAAATGTCCCTGAGCCTCCTCAGCATACCTCTCAAACCTCTACCATCCCTGCAATCATCCTGATACCAACATGCATTCCTTGTTCCCTGTATCATTTGTGTATCCTCTTCCAATGGGCATCACTCAGCAAACAGATCAGCTGTATCTGACGAAAAGAACTTTCCAACTCCAGGTGAAAACAACCAAGTTTCAATCAGGTATCCCATTTTTTTAATTCACAATTATATGTGGGCAAGAGCACACAAGCATCAAAGAAAATACTTAAAAGGGTGGATATTTTTAGGATCAATATCTTGTTTGTGGATCACAAGGAACTAATTAAGGATACTATGGCATTTCTGCTTGCCATACTTTGCATACTTTTGTAGAAAAATACTTAATATATGTTGAGAAACCACATTTCCTAACCAAGTAATCAGATCACCTCCACTGAACTGGAAGGCAGAGACCTTTCTTAGTGACTGTTACCAATAACTGACTCTACACAATGCAGCAAAAATACCTCAATCCACCCAGTCCCAAGGAATCAAGTACAATGGTTTGATCAGGTGTGAAATCCTGAGCAATCCTTTAGCATAGAAAAGGATTCAATAAACTTTAAAACAAGATAAAATAAAAATAAATTATAAGGAATATTAACAGTGAAAAGAGGATACATTTGGCAGTGCTGCCTGCACACTGAACAACCTGTTAAGATGAGGTCTTTTTTCCCTCCAATATATTTGTACCTCACTTAAGATGGAACCTTTGGTTTCTACAAAAATAGTTCAAAGCACTAAGCTTACATAATAAAAGAAGATGTATGCATGAAGGCATGCCCCATAATAAGCAGACATCTGGATTTGTGTCGTGAAAGAACAATTGCTTTGAAGTCACTACAAGGAATGCGATCAGCTATGACTTTTGACAACTTCTCTTTGGAGATGCCCTCTACCAACCAGCGTGAGAAAGAAAACTGGCTGCAGGAAAGAAAATACCATATTCCTGTGGGAAATTTAGACCTGTTGATCAAGGTGATACCTTTTGAAATTGAGATATAAACCAAGACTGAACTTGCAATTTCTGTTGTGGGTACAGCTGATTATAGCCTTTTATCCTATCGCATATTTTCCATTCAAATTATTAAAGCTGATTCTTAAGCTGATCCTTGTGT
Source organism: Meleagris gallopavo (assembly GCF_905368555.1). Lineage (NCBI taxonomy): Eukaryota > Metazoa > Chordata > Aves > Galliformes > Phasianidae > Meleagris > Meleagris gallopavo. The sequence continues at coordinate 4,276,952 of NC_139416.1, forward strand.
GATCTAGGCAAACACCACTGCTTACAGATGAACTATCAGAACCACCTGCAAGATCAAAGATGCAATGAACTTTCTTGCAGCTTTTCATCATTTCCTGGAAATACTGGGCTTCACAAGAATCCCAGTCTATAACCATATCTATATTTTATGTGTTAAATATAGAAGAAGAAACAGAAATCAAAAGTAAACTGAAAATAAAATGGATGCTTGGAAAAAAAATTTCTTAAGGACCTAAGTTTAGCATCAAGTTTGGTTTCCAAAGTTCCCTTGATAACAATTCTGAAGATAGCGTTAATGCAGAAAGAACAGGTGCTAAGTGCAAATGCTTGTGCCGTGCAGTCATCTACAGGAAAGATCAATAAGGAGCTAGAGCATTAAATTTCACAAACTGTAACTGTCATGTCTATTACATAGTACTTGAACATCTTCGTAGGACTTTTTTTTTTTTTTTTAAACAGAATTTTATTTTCCACAGATTTTATTACTAGAATAGGCACCATAAAAAGTATAAGAGCACTCACAAATCTGGTAAAATTTGAAGACTTCTACAACCAGCTTAGACATTATATTTAATTATTTAAGAGGCTTCTTCACTCCGTAATAAAAAGATGGTAAGGCCATCAAAGCCTTAAGGGTAAAAAGAAATGTGTTCCAGGAACACTTCCCTCATGTATTAGTCACATTTCACCAAATACAGAGCTTTTTAATGTTACTTCTGAGATTATTTTTGAGACTATATTCCATACTTCACAAAATCACTGCAGACAACAGAAGGGAACATAAGGTCACCCAGAATTCAGCTGCAGAAGCAGCACCCTGATACCTATTCCCTGCAATCCTGGTGCTTTGTCCTTTCCAAGGACACAAACACCTTCCTGTAGATGTTTCTCATGCTAGAAAAGCCTTCGAGCAGAAGATCTGTGCAAGTCCCCTGTCCAGTCCTCAAAACCATTTAAAGGCAGCAATGATTTGTGATCACAGTTCAACAAATGTGGTATGTTACAGATTGTCAACATTCTTCTGAAAAAGCACAGTCAACGAATAACATCTTTAAAGCTACGCAGGAGTACAAAGTTAATATGGTGTTGTCATCCTTTACAACCAGTTTTAAAGGGAAAACATAAGGTAGATAAATTTAATGCAATAATAATAATCTAATAACCAATACCACTGGTCAAATGATGACAATAACACTCACTTAAACTATAAACCGCAGTTCTTGCCTTGACATAAAAGACAGCTATTAATAGAACTCCACTAATTTTGGGCATCCAAATTGAAGAAGGATATTTCTGTATTGGATTTATTGAAAGAAGAGCAAGAATGAGTTAAAGAAAAAAAAAACCCTCAAACTGAACAATTCAGATGTAGTACAAAATTCAACCGTAGTTAATTTTGTTTAGTTTGACGGCTTTGTTTTGCTCACAGCCTCCATAATAAGCCACATGGGGAACAGAAAGCTAACATTTAACATTAAGTTGGCAGACGATTAGCAAAACCCAGAGTCTGAAAGAACACTAGGCAAGTTCAGACCAAAAACAGGGAGTTCAATTTAAAAGCAAGGATAATTAGCACTGGAGAAGAGTACCACTGCATGAGATGAATTTGCCATCAAGAGAATTCTTTTTATATCAAGTTTGGATGTTTTTTCTAAATGATACGTTTTAGTTCAGTGGTTCCCAACAGACTGCAATGAATCATCCATTTTTCCTTCATTTCTGCTCATACAGCCTAACCAAATAAACTGTAAGCAGTAGAGATGCTGATTGTAAGTTTGATCCATCTTATTCCTCCATTTGGTTTTGTTTAATCATTTTGCCAGGTACCTGTGGTCAGTGAATCAGAAGGCACTGGTCTGCTTCTGTAAGAACATAGTTCATTGGAGTCCTAACGCTGGTATTAAGAACTCTTCTGCATCACAGCTCAAATGAGCTTGGACAAGAGCTGTCGGGATCTGTATTCCATTCTACTTGGTACCTTGACAGCACAATCATAAAGTCAATGTACTACAGTGAAAGAAAGGATTCTTCAGTTTTCTTTCACTCGCATTTTATCCTTAAATTGTCTTTGCACAATTTAAAGAATGAGCATAGGGTGTGCTAGCAGGTAAAATACAAGAGAGCACTGATCTACTCCAAAAGAAGTAGAACCGTTCAGCCTTTTGCTTCGTGCCAAACCAAGGAACACTTCATAATGTAAGTCAACATTTTGCTTAAGAATACATTTGTTGAGCAGAATTGAGAACTGTTTGCGGTGTTTTTTTCTCCCAACTGAAACTTTTAAGAAAATATCCTAGTTCCTGTGAAGACTGTTATCATTTTTATCTCTTGCATATACAGACTTCATTCTTACTAACTTTCTCTAATGCTCGCAGTGATCAGCTCTAATTGTGCAGAGAAAAAGCGCTATTCAACTAAACCAGCCATGTGCAAAAATTGTTTCTTAAGCCTTCTGTGTACATTTGTTCAGGAGAGACATTTGGCTTCCCTTTTTCCACGTGTATTTATATTCACAACGGGCCTAAAAGTCAAGATAGTCCTGTTGCTGTCACCGCCTGTACCTTACAAATGAGAAGGAGCATGGCAATGACAAGTCTTCTTTCTCTTCAAAAATTACTTCTTCCCTCTCCATACTGTATTTTCAAATAGAGATTTCTGAAGGTGAGAAAGACAGGTGAGCAGACAAAGGACCATTCCAATTTTCCTCAGCTCTTTGTTCCATTCGGTCTCTTCAGATAAACAAGAAGATAAACTAGATTTATACTACCGCATATCCCAACATCCCAACTGTCAAATTCAACAAGTGAACAATTCCTACAAAGCGTGCCAACTTCATCAAGCTTTGTTTTGTTCTCAAATGAAGAGAGGCAGCCACACTGATCTGCAACAGATACTCGAGCTGCATCAGATTGATAGGAAATTGTGCACATGATCAGTCAACTCTGTGGAAATACTAAAAACTGAACCCATGTATTTATCCAGTAAGTGAAATGTACAAAAAAAATTGGGCACTTTTAAAATATATGTAGAGTAAATTATTACATATAAGAACATCAAAAGCACACAGTAAATTAGAACAAGTGAAGGAATTGGGATGATAAAGAAAAAAATACTTTATAACAAACCCATAAAAGAAACAGAAATCAAACATGACTGTAAAACAGAGAAGGATTGTTCTGAGCTATTAAAGTGTTTTTAAGGGCATACAGGCAGGTCTCTATCTAAGTGAATAGATGAGCACTTTAAATTCAACTCTCTTGCTTCCTTGGAGGATATTCTCAATATGAAAATAAATTTCATTTCCCTCAGAATGTCTACAGTAACTTAAGTCAACCATTTCATAATTTGATGCAGTGGTTTTGTATGTTGGGGTACTCTCAACCTGAAATTCTAAAATCTAGGCCACCCTTTTTGACACATAGTATGCATGTGTTAAAACTATCTGAGTGACAGCAGTGCAGATGCATTAATAACAGAGGCTGAGGGCAAGGAACTGACGTTAAGAGAAAGCTGCCAGAGTCACCTTTGTTCTTATTTGCTGGATTCACTGCAGGATTACTTAGCTTTTTAAAGGAGAATCACTTCACTGGTAACTAGAACTCACAAGAGGTGGGAAAAAAAAAAAAGATCAACATAGAATAAATAAATATATTTATTGAGAGGATTTTAAAATTCAATGCTATCAGACAAAAGCAACAGTTAATGGCCAACGTTTAATACTACACATGTTGGAAATCCCACCTTAACTAGAAATGAGAAAGCTTTTACAGTCTGAAAACTGTTTGAGGCCCTGTGTGAAATGCCTTGGTTGTCTCAGTACAGAGCTACGCTTCTATATGACAAATGCCTCAAATCACTGTAACTTGAATTAATTAATTGCTTAGCAATTTCATTAGATTTTTACTTAGGAGTTGAACTAAAAACATCTACCTTTGCCTACTAATCTTGGGGAACTTTTAGCTTCCATTTGTTCTTGCCACCATATCTGCAAAAAAATAACACAAGGTGAGAGGAATCCCTACCACAGTATTTCCACCAGAATAATTTTCTACAAGTCATTCATTTCCAGCTAATATAGACCAAAAAAGTCCTTTTTCTTTTTTGCAAATGCTAGAATAAATGTTTGAACATCAGTAGCAAAAAGGTCACCCTTAATGCGCATGAGAGAACTGTTCCACCAAAACAAAGCACAGCAATCTGTACAAACCTTGGCAATGCATTACAACAGGCTCTTAAAGCATGCCACTGTTAAAAGTCAGCGTACTCTACCTTCCGCAGCTGCTCATTCACTTGCTTTTATTCCAAAAGTTGACAAGTTAACTGTTCTACGCTTACAAGTTTTCAATAGTCCATTACAAAAAGACTCGCATTTGTTTGTGTTACACACAGCGGGGATTAAAAAGAAGTTAATGTATATCTATTCAGTATGATCGTGCAGAAAACAGCTGTGTTGTACAGGGCTCAGGCTATGACCCGCTTAACTTCATTCACAGAATGCATGATCCATCACGCACAAAAGCACTGGGGAAAATGTGAGGTGTTAGTAAGTACCACCGTTAGCGAGAAATTCTGCTAATTATTACACCAAATAAGCACAGTCAACAGGCCAGAGCAGTAAGAGGGCATGTTTTGGGGCACTAAATGGCTGCCTTGAATGGAGACGAATACATTACAGTGCCCCCTCACAATAAAACAATTTCCCTGACACTTACAAATCCAGGCAGCACTAGCAGCTCAGATGAAGAGCTCACGACTGTACGTGGCGTACGGCGATGTTTCAGTGCCACCTAGTGACGTGCACTTCAACTTGATTGTCTCTCAGGATTTATGGGACACCACGAGTTCAAAAGCTAACGCAATTCAGCACAGCCCGCAGAGCAGCGGGGAGCAGCCACGCTGCAGAGGGAAGGCACGTGGGGTCACATGCGACAACCTCCTCCACGTCCTTTAACATTCAAATACTTCAATGGCTGATAAGGCGTTCTAAACATTTTTATTACAAGCTGCTCTTCTAGATAAAAGAGAAACATCTTCCAGAAACAGAAAATAGTACATACCAAAGCTTGCACTATGCGCAAGAGAGCCTGGATATTTTATGACGCTGATTTCTCTATCTAAAGCTTCACCTGAGATCATTTTCAAAAAGGTTTCTTTTCCTTAATTGAATAGACTTATTATCTGGAGTGGTTTCATAGCTTAAGTAAGTGTTTAGAGACTGCAAACTAAGCACATTGATTCCCTGTTTGCATTTTGACACTTTGCATGCTTCTGCCCCTGCACTTATTACTGCAACGGAGACTGCAGCCGTTTCACATTTCCATTGTCCTGTTGTGCTTCTGGCCAGTATTACTACAGGTGAATTCTTAGCTTAATGCAAACTAAATGAACTTCATGGTGCAACCTAGCCCAGGAAGATGCTGAAATATTTTATGTTGACTACAGATTGATGCAGGTTGAACTCCAGCACAAATTCCTACTGGTAACAAAACCCACAAATTCACGGGCTCAGGTCAAATAAATGGCACAGACTGCGAAAGAAATGCTAAAATAATCCAGTATAATCATAAATGAAATTGAAAGCGAAAGCTTGGATTGAGAAAGCTTACTGAGGTCATTTGGAATGGAATTCTTATTTTCCAGTTGATCAAAACTAGGTACTGAGGGACAAGGTTTAGTGGGCATGGTAGTGATGGGCTGATGGTTGGACTAGATCAGCTTAGGGTCGTTTCAACTGTAATGATATGATTTTATGATGCAAACAGCCTTGACACTGCAGGACTAAAAGTCCCTTAGAAAGAAAACTGAGAAAGCTTCACTCAGTAGTAGACAGTAGTCTACAGTAGTAGACAAACTAAGTTCAGAAACCTGTAGAGCAAATAAACGTATGATATTTAATCCATACCACACTTCAGGACTGAACTGCTACCACAAGAATCAAAACTGTCCCTACTTCATATGGCAAATGAAAGAACAAAATAATCTTATTCCTTACACGTTAGAGAATTCTACTCATGGTTTCTCAAATTACACCTCCAGGATTAAGGTTTCTTTCCATAAAGATTTATATCTGCTCTTGTATCTAAGATGACTAATCAATGCTCAAACAAACAAGGCCTTAGACTTTCCATGTTCATCATTGTAGTCTCAGAGACACTGATTTACTTACAAACATGGCTGATTTCAGCACAGATAGCCACGTATTAAGAAATGAATTGCTTTCATACAACAAAATCATCAAGCTGGGAAACAATTCTAAGAAAAACATAAAACACATTTGCAGGGAATTCTCTTTCTCTTTAATAGATGATACTTTAAAAAGATCAAACAATCTTAGTGATCACTTAAATCTATCTTATTTTGCTATCACAAATACATTGATATAATACAAAGTGGCTTCTTGTTGCTCCATTTTACTTTGTTTTCAGCATTGTTTTTATTAGAAATTGCAGACCATTAACTGTTACTAGCTTAATCATAATAATACAAGCTTCTGAGTTTTAAAAAAATAATCAATTTACAGTCATCTTTCTTTTTTATAGCCAATAGCAATTTAGAATGCATTAAAGAGCATAGGAAACTTCCCCACAATTCATCTGCTCTCACTTTAATATAAGCACTGAGTTGTTGTACCATGTTTCTGATTCAGTAATTTCCTTTCTAAATCACGTGACAAGCAAGTGGGACCTAGTTTGGCAAACACAGCACAATACCAACTGTTCTACAACTGTAGTTTGTAGTTCCCAGAAATATGAAATGAGGGCATGCTGGACACCAGTAAAACAGGTTTACTTCCATCAAAGTGCTCAGCAGTGGAGAGGGAAGGAGAGAAAAGCATATTGCTTCCTGCTTGCTTGCAGGAATTCTTTTGAGTACAGCCACAGAGGAGCTTTTTTTGGACATGAACAGCTGATTCACATGACAGCTCCTGTTACCGACTGCAGTGTAAAACTGCAGTAATTGCAACTAAAGCAGAGCAATGCTGAGTTTTAGTAATACACAGGTCAAAAAGTACTTCTGTTTAGTATTAAACATTATTATTATGCAGTTATTAATTCTTATTCAAATATCAAACATAGTAGATTATACTGATGCCTTGTATAACAGAAATTACTTACAGGCTCCTGAAGGGCAACATAAAATAGCTAGACTGAAATACAACCATAAGTCCCAAGCAATTACTTTAATATGCATCTCATGGAAAAATACTGGTTGTTATTAACGGATGGTTGTCATATAGAAAGGCTACTATATAGCACTGGGTTTTATTCACCCTATTGCTGAAACTGTCTCTTTTCTGCTGTCAGGAGGCTTTTGCTATATGTAAATATTTAATGTTATTACCATCATTCACTCAGTGCTCGTATTGTCTGATCAAGCATCTATTACTGACTGCAAGATACATTTGAGGACAGCATTTTTTCATGTCTTCTGCTCCGTCACATGCAGACCCTACTTCTCAAAGGTTCTTTGAAGTTCAATAATTCATTAAACACTGTGCAAAGGTCTGTATCTTTTGTAAGAATGTCTAACTGTAGAGTATGAAAAACTATTAAGTATCTCTCTAATAAAAAGTTGTGTGTGTTTTTTTTTAAAGTAAAGACACTGCATATTGTTCACAAGTATTTGCCTCCAGTGCATGTATACACTGAATTCATGCAATAGGCCATAGCACTTGATACTTTCAATCGAAGTCAGAGTATACTGGGTGCATTTTAATTTATGTAATTCTATGAAAACAAAAGGTCAGCGTGTCCCCTATGTGCAGTTGCATGCATTGCAACATTTTTCTATTTAACCATGTTCATAGTATTGTATGTAATAGATCTATCACTTACTAACATACAAATAGAATATTATTCTATAAACACTGTCCCATAATGCATTTTCCATGAAAATTCCTTAGACACCAAATTTCCAAGAGTCCTACTAGGGACCAAAGACAAGGACAAGACAAGTTGCCACGTTTGTAAAAAGACCTACCAAGAATTAACAGATCTCTTCAAATCAGCCTCTAAGTTTGTATGAGAGTGTGAAATCTACATATAAAATATATAAACTCAAGAATTACATATCTACAGTCTTAATTTTGCCTACATACAAAACAATAGATGAGGGCAATACAGGAGTGATTGGGCTTTCAAGGCCACTAAAGTTGTTTGTTTGCTTGTATAACTTCTGCGGAAGCAACCAAGCAAGCAAAGCTTATAAAAATCTCATTCAGAAGAACAAAAGAATAATCTTTTAGCATTTTAAATATATTGCTGTCATAGTTTTTAAGAGAATGAAAAAAGAATGATTAACTATATGAGACTTAGAGAAGTGTTTAAATGATCCAAAACAAAATTTTGTTTGAAATCTTTGCTTTAGTTTGGACCAAAAAAAAAAAAAACAAAAAACAAAAAAACCACCACTTTTTTTTTTTTTAATTAGGAAACAGAAGTATCACAGACAGTCATAGGAAGTGCAGGCCAGCACAATTATTCCTTCTATCCCAGTGGACAATCACTCTTTATGAACATATGACAAGATCCAGCTATTCATCAACAAGACTAGCAGGAAATGAAAACGTTGAATTCATAAGATCTGCCTTTCAGTTAACATTCTTAATGTAAATTAGGGTTAAATGTGAATAAAATTAATATTTAATCACTTGAAAAACTTCCACTCCTTTCTTCTCTTTAAAAACTACAACTTAATTATAAAATAATGTAAAACAAGTGTAAATTTAAAAGAAGCGTTTTGAAGATTTGCATTAATAGTTCAAGAACTGCTGACACTGAAGAAAAGAAGGGGAGTCCCAACACTATGTTGCTTTAAAGTAACTGTGTGATTCTATTCCTTGCTAACAGACAGCAGAGCAGGAAGCCCAGGGGAGAGCAGTGCAGAGGAGGAGTGTGACAGAGGGAGGCTGACCCCTCAACAAAGACGGGCAGAAGTGGCTGCAGATGGAGCAGAAGCCCAGTGTCCCACCTACTAGAAGAGGGTCTCCACATTTTACCATGAAATAAGAAGTTCTTGTCATAAAGGTGCACAAACCAATATTTCATGTTGATGCAGCACGATAAAGTGTCAAGTGTGAAATCAGAAAGAAAAGCTCCAGCACAGCAGCTCTCCGAAGTCTTGCAGTGTTTATGCAGACTGAACTGCTGCTCTCTCAAACTTCTGTACTGAAATCCCACACAAATCCTACACCCCTCATGGTTTAGCACACAGTTGTTACCATTACATAGTCCACAACTATCAACAGCTACTATGCTAAGGAAAAGCTAACCATCATTTTCTATTCTAGCATGGAAGTCATTAAATGGTAGAAAACAACATACAAAAGCTCAGTTTTTCATAAAATTATCTTCCAGAGAGACAAAGTTGTCCACAAGTAACTAATGGGGACAACTCAGACATTCTTCCCTATGCGTATGTTGCATAGAGGTGATGTAAAGGTTAGAAGTTGTTTCCTTAAACACTAGTGAAACTCATACATGCAGAAATGTTTCCTGTTCCCTTTCAAAACATAACTGAAGCAATTTGTCACTTGCAAGAAGATCTGCACAAATGAAAGGTGAGATGGAGTTTTCATGGGAAGCAGCACTCACACAGGGTGGGTACCTCAGTGATGAAAACCCAAATCCAACAAGTTATTTCAAATCAGCTTTTGACTACACAGAGTAGAAATCTCTCTTCTTCTCATATCCCACAAACATAATATAACTTTCCCTTCCAAAAGGAAAGTTCCCAAAGTTCTGCCGTTAACCTTTCCCAACAGGGACAAGCTCAGAGAGACTGTGCAGCATATCTACTCTGGGGACAAGCACAAGATGATCTTCACTAAGATGATCAGAGGGCTGGAGCATCTCTCCTGAGAGTAAAGCTTGAGGGAACTGGGCTTGTTTAGCTTGGAGAAGAGAAGACTACAAGGCCACCTCATTGTGGCCTTCCAGTACTTGATGGGAGCAGATAACCAGGAGGGGGAACAGCTGACTACAAGCATGGATGGTGATAGGACAAAGGGGAAAGGTCTTAAACTGAGACAGGGGAGGTTTAGGTTGGATATTAGGAGGAAGTTTTTCACCCAGAGGGTGGGGAAGCACTGGAACGGGTTGCCCAAGGAGGCTGTGGATGCCCCATCCCTGGAGGCATTCAAGGTCAGGCTGGATGTGGCTCTGGGCAGCCTGGGCTGCTGGTTGGCGACGCTGCACATAGCAGGGGGTTGAGTCTAGATGAGCATTGTGGTCCTTTTCAACCCAGGCCATTCCATGATTCTATGACTCTATGACAAGTGGTCATTTTGTTTGTTCCCTGCAGAAATCAAATATATACACATATCTTTATTTATTTGGATGCTTGTGGCTTTTTTTCTTTGGATTTTAGCAAAGTGAATCAAAGTGAGTAAGAAAATTGATTGTACTAAAAAAAACACCCTATTTTTGCAGACAAAAAAGCCAACACTACACTGAAGCTAAAAATGTTTACTGGACTTGAAAACCACTAGCACTATGATAGTCAAGTCCCTTTTCCTTGTTATTTAACTTCTGCTAATTGAGCTTTGCTAATGCCCAGTAAGAAAACAAGGTCCTATTTCCTGTCAGATAAGTTACTTGCTCCTTTCTACAACCACATTGTTTATATGAATTTTGTTGACTGTAATCCACCACACAACATTTCTAAACCTGAATCCCAATCAGGGCTATCCTCATTAAAAATATGGCCTTTCACCTTCTACAAAGCACTGCTAACATAAATTACATTCTGTTGTAGCCCAAAGGTGATAGAGATGAGTGCAGGATAAACAAGGAGTAATACAAAAGCCAGTTGGGTCAGCCTTTCATTACAGCCCTTTCAGAAGCTATTCATCTTGCTTGTAGTCAGTGGGCTGAGAATAATTACTTCTTCTAACTTATGTTGTACTCAAAAGTAGCAATAAGGACAGGTCATGCAAGGCACAAATAATTCTTGGTCCTCATAAAACCACTTCAAATGGTATTAGGGGAACATCAGGACATATTACTTCAAACTTCACTGACAGAAGAAATCCCAGCAATACCAGCTATGTTACTCCACCCAGATAGGCTGCATCTTGCCATAACACGTCCCCAAAAGTTGCTAAGAACTAATCACAGCAAACAGTTTTTTAGCTTTCAAGAAGCGAACAGTGAACTCTTTTAATCAAGTCCAGCTTAACTTGCTTTTCAAATCAGAGTTTGCACTTGGAACTGTATACAGCTATCTTCACTTACATTTAATCTGCTTAGTGCATCTTGGCTGCTGATTTACAAGAATTAGCACAGACCTGTAGCACATTAAGACATTCTCATGTTGAAAGCAAACGTGAGAATCCTGGGAGCTGTGCATCACTACAGAGCAGTACAGTAAAGAACTAAACTCAGTAACTCAGTGATTGTTTTAAGTATTGTCTGGAGAATAAATAGTTACTTCTAAGTAAGAAATTATAGAAGCTTGCTGCCAACTACCAGACTACTAAAGACTGTGATGAACTGGATATGCAAGATGTCCTATCTCCCCAAATAAAATGCTTGCTTAAATATTTATTTGGTTCTAGAATAAAGAGAAGTCAAATACTGAGATTTCTGCCAACATACAACAGCCTGGTGCTTATTCATCTGAACTAAATACTAAAAGATAACAAGAAGAGGGGAAAAAAGACAACAGAAGTTTTGGGTTGTGTAACACTAACAAAACTATTCCATGCATCACGACACCAGCATTTAACACATACCTGGGAAAGATCATTTGTGTAGTACCTAGAACAGAGATTCGTATCCCATTTTGGGCCACAAAGAGCTACTGTATGATGAAAACTGGGACACTAACCAAAGCCTCAGCAGAGTTTTTAACCTACTCATCAACTAACAAACAAAGCACAATTTATAGCTAATGCCAGAGTCCACTCCAGAATTTTTGCTGGCAAAAAGACAAATAAACACTTAAAGTAACAAATGGCCCAGCAAAGGAAAAACAACACATTCTTTTGTATTTTTGTAGTTCTAGCCAAAGGTTTACTTTTTTTTTTTTTTTCCTCCCCATCGCTGCTATTATTATTAGCAAGTTCTTAAAGGACCTCCTTTTGGTCAGTACAGATTAGGAGTCAGAAGAATCTGTTATTCAATTCCAATTTCCTGTTTGAACATGATCAATCAGTTTTACTAAAGCTTACTTGTCCAGTCCTCTTTCTTCAAGATTGCTTCAAAACTTAAAAAAAAAAAAAAAAAAAAAAAAGAAGAAATTTCCATATGAATGATTTCAATCAAAAATCCATTCTGCCTAAACTAGCATATAAATGCAGCCTGTTGTGTAACAACAACCTTCACAGATATAAGGAGGAGCAATCACATCTGGTTCAACCTAGAGCCAACCTAAGGGAGCACAGTGCCAGTACTTGGCACAGATCTACCTCTTATGATCATGAAAATCAAGATGATAAAAAAAAAAAGATGCCTAAAGACAAAAGGTAGCCAAAAAAAGACATAACTGCAAAACAGGTAGTAACAAACGCTTCAGAAAGCAGAAGTAATTATAAATGAGATTATTGTTAATTACAAGCAATATAGAAATTTAGCCCCACTAAGGTAGTGTAGGGGGATACATTGCAAGGTCCAGTGTTTGGGAACTCTCTCCTTTCTCTCTTCCAAAAAGTAGGCTTTCCTGTATTTCAAAGAACCTGGTGCAAACCCAGATACAAGCCAGTCCTTATGAAATACAATGACAGATTTTAGTAGTAGGCAACAATGATTTTGTCTACCTGCATCTTTCTTTTGGTACTTCATGGCCAATTACAGTAAAAGTTGCTCAACAGGATGCATACATAAGAAAATTCCTGTCACAGAGCAAATGCAAATTTAATTACTTTAAGTTAAACCTTCCATCTTGTCTAGAGGTCCTTCAAAAATGCAACTGTAAACAAGCACTACATTGCAATCAGGTGTCAAGGGCTTATTTGATCTCCTGCAAAATATGTCACAAATCACTGGCAGAAAGTGGGTCGAGAGGGAGAACAAAGGAAAAAACTGTCAATGGACTAGGTAGCTCATGTGAGCATGCCTATTAGTGCACTGGATCTTTCTGTTCCTGTCTAATGCTGTCCATATAAAACCTCCTTCATTTGACAGTGTTCTGTTATCCTGCATTTGATGTAATTTTTCTGTAGTAAGCAAAAAAAAAAAAAAATCCGTGAAAAGAGCTGATAGAGTAACCAAAAAACACTGAAGTTAAAAAAAAAAAAAATTCTGCTCAAGTATCAGATGTGTTGTGATTTTTTTTTTTTTTTTTAATTATTACATAATGGCCACATACCTTTACTTTGCACAGGATTGTTGATAGTTTCAAACAAGCAATAGGTGATACTGCCCAACTGGCTGGAAACAAAGCATGTGCATGTGGAGCACACATTTCAGCTCTTATTGAAACATGAGGTACTTTTGGGGGCTATGAGCAACATCCCACATTGCTCTCTGCAATCTGCTGGCCAGTCCAAAATTCTACTAGATAACTGCTATATATAAATCCCTGGTAGCTCAGAAAGCACAGATTAATCTGCTACGAGTACTTCCAAGAAGTTCAACTCTGAAGATGTCCTTATGACCTTATGGCAAGAAGATTGTGTACACAGTTAAAAAAAATGATTATTTAGTAGATATGAGAGTATGCTTTCCTTCTCAAACTTTCAGTGAAACCAAATGACTGCAGTTGAAGTATAATGTAAACTGCATTAAAAAAAAAAAAAAAAATCGAGTTCTGAGATGCATTTGGCATCTACACAGTTAAACAATAGATGAATCATGCTATTCCAGCAAGAAAGATTACTTGCTTGCCTGTTGGGCAGTACATACTGATGTCTATGTATTTAACTTGTAACAAGGGGACACGGAGATCCAAGTAACCCAAAATACATTGGGCTGCTGCATGGCCATGCTGGCTACAGGCTGTGTCTTCTGTAAGATCAACCAAAATCACTGGAGAAAGTCAAACTAGATTTTTGGATACAACAGCCCTTCTTCAGCCTAGTATAACACTTTTATAATCTTATAAGTTAGTCTAATACTTATTACCTCCACCTATCAAGCTTGTGTTAACCAAGCAAAGAAGATAACAGAACTGCTACTCTAACATCATACTTCAACACGTCAAAAGCCTGATCTTTACATTCTCAGATTCAAACAACATAGCTTTTACATAAGAGTCAATGGAGATTTTATTTAAACGCCTTTGTATGCTAGGAAAAAAAACCCAACACTTCTGGTTATTAAGTGTTGTTCTTAATGTATGACTTAATTCAGTGCACTTACACAAAACCAGGGCACAGCCTTACTACCTGTAAGACATTTTCACAAAGGCATCTTAAAGATGAAGAAGCTCCACAGAATCAGGTGGAATAGACTAAGGAGCTTCTGCTGACTGCCAAAAAGTCATTTCTACTTAGCTAAAATTTGATTGGTGCCTGTCTTCCAGTGCAAGAGATTCACAAAAAGCAAAAGCAATTTCTGCTTAAGGACACAATTAGTTTAAATTCTTAGAAAACAAAAGGAAAAAGTGAACCAGAGATGGGTGATAAATAGACAAGTCTTGTAGGCAAACAGGAGCACCAAAACTGCAGAATTGTACAATCTGATACATTTTCCTACAGAAATCTTCAATTACTGCTTTAGAGGGGCAGTCCAGTCTCTTTTACCCTGAAATACAAACCACTACCATGAATTAGGTGAGGAAAAGAAGCACAACCAACTGACTGAAGAAAGGATACTGCTGTTCAGAGTCTATATATTTGGGAAACGAAAATTGAGAGAAGATAAATTTTTGAAATCCCCAAATGAAGGATTCCAAATGATGGAACATTGGTTGAGGCCTTACTTTGCCTCCTCCGCAGCCTGCTGTTGGTGCTCATTTAACTGGAGCTGTGTGTAATTCTCAGCAGGATGTTAAGTTTAGCTTAACTACGCTTAATATGCACCTCCTGCACTACTGGGCAAAGAAGCCAAACTGCTGAAGTTCTCCCACCTAGTTCACTTATTTAGCAGAATATATCTTTAATAAATAAGTAAAACAGATGCTCTTATTTCCTTCTTTTAAAAAGGAAAATTTTTTCCCAACCTAAAAAGATATAGTTTTGAGCATATATCATTTTCCTCACGAATTAGATAACAGCAGTTGCAATCACTTAGACTTTTTCTACATTTTTTTTTTAAACCCTCTGAATTTTAAGAGTGCGTTTACCAATAAAAATGCACTAGATCTATTTATTCATGCCAACTAAATTTGAACAGTGCATCACATTATTCTTCTACCCATATTATAAACTGCTGTGTACATTAAGTGGATAATATTATTAACACTGATGTTTCTGTGGGCTATTCATAAAATAAATGGTGGACAAAGTAATTCCATCTATTACACATGGAGCTCAATAACAATAATAATGAGAAAATTGCAATAGACATAGTGAGTAATAATCAGAACTAAACCGACAACTGTAACAATATATCCTTTGTGTAAATGTTCTGATCATATAAGCAGACTAATCTGCAATTTTTCATCACTGATAAACACTGGAAACCAGCCAGAATTCAGATTGTATTTTATCCCTGTCAGTTCGTATCTAAAACAACAGCAAAAACTACTTGATTTACTAACTTAATGAGAAATAGATAAATAAGTTGTTCACCAGGATGCAGTTATGTGCAGCATGACATCGTATCACCATACCTGCCTAAACACTGCAGTTAGCAAAACGTACTGTACCTTCCCACATGTGTAGCTACAAATGCGACATACAGTTTTGCCAGCATAATGTCATAAAGCTGTACTGGGTTGTCAGTAGAAGTTATCTAAGGCTTCTTGTTAACATTTACAGGCACCATGTGATCCCAGTTTAGAGGCTGCAACAGTGACTGCTCATGTCAGAACAGAGATTGATGTAATTTTCTAGTTTGAGAGCTTCAGCGGTCTTAGCTAAATTTTTTATTACCTCCACTATTTTAACATCCTTCCTACTGCACATATAGTAATGCCTAGAAATCATTTGTAGAAGCATAGACAACTATACGGCCTGCTATAAACACAATTGAGTAATGCTCAAAGATTAACCAAGAAGAGTCCGGCACATTTTGAAGAACAGTCACAACAGAAGCCCTAACATTTAGCACTGAGTCAACTGACCCAACATTTCTGCAGCATTTTGACTGCAGACAAAATCTTCTGTAATCAGTGTGCTACTTTTTTTTTTTTTTTTTTCCTATACAGGAAAACACTAAGAATGGCAAATACCAAGGACCCGTTACAGAAAGGTGCCTAAAGGAAATGCCATCTCTTCTGCGTTTCCTATCTCTTGGTAGACTTGCAAAACTCTCCAGTTAGAGACTAAAAAGGTTGAGGTGAGCTCCAGCTTCACAATACAGACCAGATGGGGAGGATGCTGCTGTTGGCATAGAGCCCAAGGAGAAAGATCTACAGGGAGTTCAGAGAGGCAAATGTTTGACAGCGAGACAGGAACTCTCTCCCAGACATCATCCATAGGGACCCTTCATTCCCCTTTGCTTGTTTTGTCACTGCATATGCACAGTATGACTGAATGTATTATGCATGGGAAATAATCACAGCACTGGCAAGAAGTCATTGAGCTTTTATTATGCATGCAAAGGTCTGCAATTCTGCACATACAGATAGAATCTGGAAATCCCAGAGACTTCCAAAAGTAAATAGGAAAGGAGAGAAAACTAGGCCTAGGTCACAGGGGGAAGAGATGATTCCATATGCAAAAGAAGTTTTCAAGAAATAAATGAAGAGGCTCTGAGCCATTCAGACTTCCAGCCAGGTGCCTCTCAGAAGGACTCCGTGGCCAAGTCCCTGCAGGGGCTCACACACGGGTAGGCCATGAGAATTCTCAAGCAAAATGTTTGAAACATTATTTTTCGTTAACTATGGTAACAGTTCACCCCTGAATAACCCTTCCACTCCTCCCCCCCCAAGAAGTACTTACTTCTCCTGCTCATTATCTTTCACAAACAAGTACTAACAGATGCCCAGATGAAAAAAAGAGTTGCCTTTAAACACGTTCATCTACTTACATGCTAAATAGCCTCATCTGAATTCATGCAAATATAAAACACAGCATAACCACAATCTTTTTTCTAAAAGCCATCTCCAGTAAGACTTCAGATGAGGAAAATGAAAAGGAGAGGAGCAGAAGTGCTCTCCTGCTCTGCGTTTGGAAGAGCTGTTTCTCCTGCTCTCTTCAGCACAGCAGTCACTCTTTCCAGACAGATTAGAACTGAAATTGGAGCATCTGAGCCCTTCACTCATCATTTCAGCAATAGCTCCTTCTCAGAGTGACAGCAAGCCATATAAAAAGCAAGACACATGCAAATACATTTATGATATAGTTTACACAACGCTGCTTACATTCCAGTCAAATAAGTGCTACAATATTACACCGGAACCCAGTAGGTGCTTTGCATTTTAATTCACATATTATTGATTCTTCACCGTTCAGTTGTGTCAGTTTTCCACTTATTTAATCATCTCCCAAAATAAATATTACCTCATATGAACATTCTGGCATCTTCCAGCAAGTCCCTATCTGGTAGTTTTTGTTTTACTCATTCACTGCTCATTGCCCAGCTCCACTACTGACTCGAATCTCCAGATTACTCTTAGGAATTGGATTATCTCCAGTTCTTAACGTAACTTCCGCACACAAATATTAAAATAATAAAAAAAAAAAACAGCAAAAACACTGATTATGAAAAAATGATGATAAATACCCGAACTTGGCAACGTAAATGGCTCCTTCAATACAGTTACATAAAACAAGGACCAGTCAGATGTAAACTCAGTGTACTACCTAGTTCCATATACATCTAGAAATTTAAAGATGAAAGTTCTGCAAAGCCATCTCTAGTTATTACCTTTCTATGATACCTTTAGAAACACTCCTAACACACGATAAATCCAGTTTCTTACATCTCCTCTGTTCTTTCTCATTTTAATTCATGAATTTTAATTCATGCTTGTAATGAAAGGTGAAAGGATTAAATTGTTGTTTTCATGTTTGGAAAAATGACAGTTATATCGTTCTGGCTACAAAAAAAGGAATAAAATGCCAGAACTTTCAGGATTAAACACAACACTCCACTGATCTGCTTTAAATAAGAATTAATATGAACTTCCTAGTTTAATTATATTGTACTGCAGTTCAAAGCAGCAGCAACAGAAGTATTGCTATGTCAGTAGTCAACGTGCTGTGCAGTGGAGTCTCACTCCTATAACATTAGTTCATCAGCAAGAACCACATTAGCTCACTGAAGGGGACAGATCTTAATAACTTATTTTTCAATTTTCCCAGTAACTTTACACTTTTCATTACTTTGTTAAAGTACTCATTTAAGAAACATGAACATCTGAGACAATAAATTGAAAAGTAAGAAATGACAAAAGTGACCAATTCAAGAATACGGCCCATAAAGCTCCTAAGCAATGGGAAGACATTGTATTCATAAGAGAATGCTGTAAATACATTTCATTTGGGTCTGTTTCATGACTTCAGGAAAAACAAAACAGAACTTTGAGTTCCCAACAAGAGACAAAATTATTATGCAAGAAGTCACACAGAAAGGACTTTCTGCATTACATCACCATCTTGCAAAGGTGTTAACCATTTCTAAAACATATTCCATTTTAAATATTAATAAAAAGAATAACAGAATTCTTCAGTCTGGAATTAGCATGAAGATCACCTTCACTTAATTTACAGAACACTGCAGACCTTCTACTTACAGGTTGAAGTCATTTAGTGCTTTGAGATGTTTCAAGTCTAGAGTTTAAACCAGCTAAATTATTTATACATCCTGTTATTCACAGCTACAAGCAATGATTCATAGTTACTGCTAAATTAATTGTTACAAAACTGTGTTACAGAAGAAATAATCCAGGACCAACAACTGTCCCCACCACATCACAATTATGAAGCTGCTGGTACTAGCCACATCCACGAGTAAGCTCTGTCTGTTGCACAGTACACAGTTACATCACAAGTTCAAGACAACTCGAGAGATGTCAGCTTTTTGTGTACAAAAAGGCCACGGACAAGCAAAAAGCAGGGTTAAATGCACAACTTGAACCTTGAGTGTTTGAAGTTGTAAGAAGGAATCTCTTGATACGTATCATGTGTCCTGCGATTCCAAGGGCTCACACAATAAGAAAAGCTCTGCATTTCTTTGCAGCCTCGTTTAGTTGCATAAACCTGTTCCTTCTTTCTATCCTTGAGTGTGTTTTATCAGTAGCTAGAAATGTCAAATACTTCTATGGTAAACAGAAATATCCCAGCCTTTCTTTATTTTCCTACATGCCAATACTAGAGAAGGTGACAATATAATCTGCCTTGGGCAAGTCTATCACCGACCACAGCAGACAGGTCATTTTCCTTTTATCAAAGAGGGGAGTAGGTCATCACATTTTAGTGCACGTTGACACCACTGCTAGTAAAAAGAGATAAGAATTCAGTGCCCTAAAGGTGTCTTAACCTCTATTTTACCTAATACAGATATTTCACAGCTATTGCATTAAAGCCAGAAGAGAGACAGATTTGTATCCTGAAAGAATGGACTACAAAGGTCTCAACCTTTGAGACAAGCTGATATTTGTACTGCAGAGATTGTAGGTGACAACAAAGCACTTCCCTTAAGGTATCCAGCCCTCCTTTATTTTGCATTAGAGGATTTATTTTACTCCTATAACACCAAAGAGGATCACAGATGTCTAACCTCTCACGTACATGCACGCAGTTTCCAAACATTTTGGGAAGTAGGAATAAAAAGCCCACGTAGACCTCTTGCCCTGCCAAAGCTAACTTCAGGAGCTTCTTTGCTTGATTAAAACATTTTGCTTTCAGTCCAGATACTGTAACCACAAACAAAACAAAACAATGCCATTTATCTGTACTCACTATCCCTTTGCTTTTAAACATTCAATTCCAATATCTAAAAGTTGGAAGATGCCTTTATGGCAGGGTTCTTCATATGTGGACAATGCTAACAAAATGACTTCTCTTTCAAAACCTATAAAGATGCAATAAACTGAATAACGATGGTTTCCCTCTACACAGGAGAAGGAAATGTTATTTCAAAAATGGCAAAAGAACAACCCTGGATTAGGAGAAATAGTGTATTAGTACTTAAAGATTCTAAGAACGTGTTTGCTTTTTCTTTCCCCCAGGAACACAGCTACAAGAAGTATAATTAACTCCCACAAGAAATGCAAGCGTGACTTGGACAGTGAAACAACAAAAAACTTATTCCTGAAATAGGAAATTTGAGAAAAGGTCCAGGCAATCTTTCTATTAGTTTTGTTAGCATATTTCTAGTTATGTAGGCCATCAAAGAATTCTGTGTTTAGAGACAGCATCAAATACAGTGGTTCATCATTTAAACATTCACTATTTATGTGCTTATTTGCATATATAGCCTAAATTTAATTATCCCTCACCAGGAAGTAATCCATAGGTAAAGATCTCTTAAGAGAGAAACATCAACTAAAACTTAATAACAGCAATTATTATTATTATTTTTTTAAAGTTATTTAGAGGAATGTTATTTCCATGCCTACTAACCAAGCACTCTGCTTGTCAAAGAGCTTTGTACACTTATTTTATGCATATATACATGCGTACATTTATGCAGGCATACACATTTTATACTTTAGACAAGGCACATTAATGCATCAGCAAAGACTGAAATCAAAGAGTTGGACTGTTATTAAAGAACAATGCTATTTCAACTAAGACTAATACTTCAGATTAGTGCATGTGAGGTTTCTTGCAAGTGATGTTGTAAGCACAGAAACCACAAACTTGGTTTTTAAAATATATGGAGGGCAAAATATAATGAAAGGAAAACTTAGGGCTATTAACCACTCTAACCACTTCCTATGATTTTGTTGATTTTGCTTAGTAAGCATGAAAACATTTCAAAATGCCAAAAGAATGCATCTTATAGGCAGTTAGCAAAATAATGCAATCATTGCACTTTGGATATGTTGTCCATTATGACAAAGCTCTAGTGAGTTGTGACTGACCATGATATTTACAGTCCGTGATGTCATTTTGATAAAACATTTCAGATGAGAAGAAATTGGGATATTTAGAGAAGATAAACAGATGTGCCTGAAGAAATTGAACAAATAAACTGCAGCTAGCTTGTTCTGCCCAAGTGACTAGTAAATATTATGCTAAAGCAGGATGTGACTCTTCCATACAACAGCTAGTTAAAAGGATTCACTTGCAGACCAATCTTATGTTCCTAACTAGTGCAGTGCTACAATTCTATGTCATTTAATTAAGAGTGAGTGAGGTTCAGCCCCAAAGCCTTTAGCATTCGTTATTAGAAAATACAAATATATCAGCTCATTAAATACTATCAACATCAAGCATTTATTACTTAGTGAAGTCCATCCTTCCTATCTCTTTGCAATTAATTCTGATGCTCTTTTACTCACTGTATTCTGTACTTGAGGGGAAAAAGAAAAAAATGACATTTTTTACATTGCCTTGGGTTTCTTAATTTATTATGATAAATTCTATCTTCTCTCACACTGCTGGGGAGAAAGTGAGGGGGGGGCACCTGAAATAAATTTCAGCCATTTTAACTTCTCACAACCACTTTACAAATCACGTAGCCTGAGCTCCTTCTATACTATTACATTACAGCAAGATCCCAAATAACAGTGCCGTCTGACAGCTAACCTCAGGCACCACTGGTCGAGCACCGTGCTGCTTACACTGCTGGCTGCAGAGCTGATAGGATACGCAAGACAAGCTGAGGGTTTAACTGGCAGAGCTGTTCAAATCTAAATTGTGCTATTTGAAACAGACCACAGGAGACAACAGTTCACTTCTTACCATGGCAGCAGATTCAACCTCTTGGCCCCGTGAAAGCCGCATGAATACATTTAGCACGCACAAAAAATATCTTCCTATATTATGATCAAAGACATATTCAGTACGCATTTTTTATGCACATTTGAGCGTTCTGTTGACAGTCCTGGAAGTTAAGCACTATGGACTGCTGCACATGGGTTTCAAGCCGTGATGGAGCCCAATGGCAGGCTACTCCTGACAGCCCGATAATGACAGGCACGTTGCAGGCCGATGCCCGTCATTCACCAGCAGCCTGGCCTGCTCCAGCCGCTGCACAGCCACTAAGTGGGCGGTCAGAGGTTAAGTTCTGCGCAGACAGCAATGAAGGGCAACTGTCATGCACCACTGAGTGCTGCGAGGCAGCAAGGAGTGGCTGTCTTCTGCAGAACATGCAAAGCGCTCTCATTCTGTCCAGGCAGACACGTATTTCAAGGTCCTAAATGAGACCGCTGCCAATTCGTGAAGAGCCAAACTGACAGCATGCCATTCAAACTGTCTGTCATAAATTTCTCTTTTTCTTATTTCAAATCACAAATGCATGCAAAGTACAACGCTAAACAGAACTCTCAGCAGCTGTTTTAAACAAGCCAGATTTGGCAGAGTAGGAGGGAGGAGGAGAAAGACATCCAAACTTTTTTACTTCTTTCTTTTAGTATTTAAAAATGTTCGAATATTTCACAATAATTTCTCCAGTTCTCCTGCAATGGCGTGTCTTTATGATGGATATAATTTTGGAAATATTTTGTTCTATTAAATAATGGTGATTCCTCTACAATAAAAAAAAGGAACGCCTTATTAATTAGGGTTAATACAATCACTTGAATTTGTAATTCTACATTTGTATATTAACTTTGCCACACAGGAATACTTTAAAGCATGCAAATAAACACTTTGCATCAGTCTCTAAATATCCCAAGCCTTTCTGTTATAAATGGTCCAGTAAGAGTATTTTCTATTTGCTTAAAAGCACTGTTTGGTGTGGAGTTATGGTTTGAACAATGTGATTAACAATGAAATTGCAGTATTTTGCATAAAACATACGTCTTACTTTTAACTCATTGGCAGTAAAGGCGTATATTTTTTACTTACACATTTAAATTATGTGCCCATATTCACATTCGCCTCTATTAACATATAAAAGACTCCAGGAAAAATAGGAACACTTTTTATTATTAGATAAACAGTGATGCCTCTCATCTTTCATACAAACCCATGCTTGACACCAAATTTAATCACGCTGACAAAGGATCATACAGGTTAGCTCCTTGTGCCCTCTTCATGAGCAGTCCATCTCTCCTGCACTTCCAGGGCCAAGCACTGCCCTTGAACAACAGACCGACATGCAAAAGGCTTGTTCCTCTTCACCGGGTTGCTGGCATCACCCCGTTTGTGACATTACTGCTCTGTACCAATTGCTGTCATGGCACCAGTGCATTAGAGAACGTATTCACAAGCTCTGAATCACAAACCGAAGAGAAAGGGAAGCTTCATTATTTAGGACGAGCACATTTAGATCGTGAAGCATTAAAGCCATTCTTCTGTCATATAGGCAGAAGCACACCTCTCAAACCGTAAGGCAGGGATGACGTTCCTACATTCCACGCACAAACCATCCAGACAACACTTAACTGAAAGGTGACGACAAACTTCCTTTCTTGATCACAATGAATGGCTTTCAGGAAACCACAAGCATAAAATCGTAATCCAATGGATTTCAGACAGAAGGACAGATTCCAAGGCTTTTCTACATAGACAGACTAGCAGGTCTTATCTATAGCAGAAATAAATGTGGGCAAATCTCATCAAGACATTCTATACTCCAAAAGGGCAGGAGAGGACTTGCATGGTTATTGTTATCATATCTCTATTTTTCCCACTCACTTCCTCTATTTGATTTCTCAGTAGGGTTCAAATCAACCCTGAAATATTTCTGCATTTTTCTGAAGTTACCAGATCCTGATTCTGGACATCCTGACTTAACTCTTCATTAATGAAAAGCATAACGTTACTGCACATCTACATCACTTCCTGACTCTTCTCTCACATGGACACTTCAGCAGTTAGAGAACCACAGAATCATTAAGGTTGGAAAGATCACTAAGATCACCTGGTCCAACCATCAACTCATGCCCATGATGGCTCTAGACCACATCACCCAGAATGACATCTATCCTGTTCTTGAACAGCTCCAGAGACACTGCCTCCATCACCTCCCTGGGCAGCTTGTTCCAATACTTCACCACAAAAAGAAGTTTTTCCAACATGCAGGAACTTCAGGTAGTCCAATCCTGTCCTGCATACATACAACTGTGTCATAAAGAATGCAAGCAATGTATCCACTGCTTATCATACATCATCCATTCAGTTGTGATAACAGTATCTTCCTAAACTTCCTTTTGTACTTTAACTTGCAGTTGTAGAGGAAGAAGCTGATTCCCTACCACAGAGATGATTTATGAGGACAGTGTCAATGTGACTGTATCACAGGGCTATTTTTCACACAACAGTAGCTTTAAGTTTAGGAAATGAAAGAATATATACCAAAAGGTTGCCAAGCTTAATAGATTCAGCTGTAAGGAATGGGAGAAGTTAGTGCTAACTTAACATTTCTCCAGGTCCTCTTCCTGCCCAAATGTTTCACTATCACCATTGTTACAAAGAAACTAAGATCTAAACAAAAGAACCAATATCACCAATATGGTATACTTTTCATATGCCAGAGGCAAAAAAAAAGCAGTGAGCATACATAAAAGGTACATGTCCACTGAACTAGTCATCATAGTACCAAAAAGAAAAAAGCACACTCCAATTGTATGACACTACACAGCAATATGAGCAGTGTTGCAGAGCTGCTTAGACTTACTACTGTTCACTTTCAGGCAACAAAAACCTTATCTGATCTTTACTTCAGCTTTTCCCCCTCAAAGCACAGCACAGCGTACTACCACTCATGATCTTTGACTGCTAAGATCCAGTGCATTAAGTTTTTGCACTCATCTCAGCACGTATCAGAAGCAGTGGTTTAGCTTGAAGTAAAATCTTACGCCATTGTAGACTGGAGTCTCTCCAGTGAATTACAGGCAGAAGCTTCAGTAGTTTCAGTATCTGTAAGGAAATATGCAAACCAGATCCTGAACTTATTACTATGGGTTGTTTGATTTCAACACAATTTTAAACCTTTGAACAGAATCAGCAACATCTCTTAATCAGATATCTTCTCAAGTATTCACCACATGAAGTACCAGTTGCCTGGGGCTTATGAAATAATACTAAAAACTTTATAATCATTCATTGATTTAGTTTTGAGAATAGTATATCATTTGAATCCAATGGGAACATAAAGAGCTATTTGTGAGGTCAACCACAGTACAGACAGAGGCTGACATGATATCGATGGCAAGGTGGAAAGAAATTGCCAAATACAGCAGATCAATACCTCGTTTCACTGTTACAGCCTTCTGCAGACATAAAATATATATCTTTACAGCTACGAAAATAATAATAATGAAAGTGGGAGATAAATGTTTCCCTCAAGGTAAACTATTTGATTAGCTGAGGGCAAAGGTGACAACAGCAGTTACACCAAAGTAACTTTACAGTCTTAAATAAAAGTGGTGGGATGAGCAGCAGACAAAAGGGCGAAATGAAACTGAGCAAGTTCTAGGAGGCATACATGTCATTCTTTTATAAAAAGTGCTCTATGTGTATGAAGGCAAAGTAAGTTAATACTAAATAGGGTAGAACAATTTCCTCCCATAGTAACACTCCAATAACTTCAAAAACACTTGTTTTAATTACAGTACTATCATTTTCTATCCAGAAGACTTGAACAGTAAATTTAAGAAACTGCTCCAAACCACTGTGTCATCACACAAGAAGCTCTGCTGTACTCTAGAAAATTATAGGGAAGATGCTGTTTGACACATGAACTGAAACTAGGCAAACAGCTACTGCTCAGTTCACACATTAATTGAAGGGGAAAAAATTCAGTGTTCTGAGGCACATAAAGAATTCAAGTAATCAAAACATCTAATCTTTCAGGAATTGCGTCCGCCCTTCCCTTGAAATCACTATCAGATATAGCTGATGGACTGCATGAAACCTAGGAAAGGGTTTTGCTTTTCCTGGATTTACTTCTGTTGCATTGCCATGATTGGCACTTCCATTTGGGGCCTGGGAGAGACTTTGAATACCACCAGTCATTATGACCAACCCCACAGCTGCTTCCAGGCAGGTAACAGGAAATCCCCTTCACATCCAGAAAATGCAATAAATATTCAGAATGCGCTGCCTATCTTCTTACTATAGAATACCAAAGCTTGAATTTACATTGGATTTTAAACATCTACTAAGGCCCTATTTGGCCTTTTTTTTTATTATGTGATAGGAAGCAGAGCTCACCAGTGTCTGTAAAGTTGCAAAAGAAAAGTTTACTTTTCATAGAGAGAAAACTACCACAATATCTTTTCAGAAAACATGAAGTCTCCCCAGTTGATGGAAGTTAGATCAGTTAAATGAAGGCAGAAATAGAAAGGAGAGGGAATAAGCAGATAAGTGCTTGGGCAAAACCAACATGTTTTTTTTATCTAATTGATGCTACAAAACAAAAACTCCTAAAATGCATGTAGCAGTACCTATTTCTTCAAACTCATCATCCAGTTCTGCATATCACCCTGCTTCTAGAACCTCCAGCATGGACTCCCTAACCTACCATTGCTGAGATGTGGCAGGAGTCCATTTCACCAAGTCTGATGAAAGGTCAGGATTAATGGAACCATGCCCTGTGAGGTTCACCTGTTCAGCTGTTACACAGTGCACCTGTAACTGTGATTTGTGACTTGTGGCACACAACTAAGCCAAAAATCCAAAGTTCACTTGGTTAAAGGCTATACAAGTATCAGACGTGCTTATAATCTTAGCACACAAGTCTATGAATGAGCAGAGGAAAAAGATGATTTAGGTGAAAAATTAAAAAAAAAAAAAATTGAATAACCAGGCCATATCTAAATACAGCAGATGTTAAGAAAAGCTCCCATTCACTACCACTAGGATCAAAGTAAACTGAAGCCTCTTAGACCTCTGGCATTTGATTACTCTGATGTTCCTCTTACATGCAATGGCCTTACAGGCTACAGTCAACAAAACACAAATTCCTGTTTTCTGTATCCACTCTTCTCGCATCCTCAGCTCCAAGATCTTACAAGACGTAAAACATAGATCTGTTCTTATTTACAGCCAAAAAACAAGAGACTGAATGTAAAACAACATGTTTAATAAATCTGGGGAGTTTAAGTACCAACATAATTCAGAGAAGCAAGATAGACACGCACTCCTTAATTAAGTGGGTGATGTTCTAGTTAAAACAAAAAGACAACCCTGGGCCATTGCTAAGATTAAGCACTCACTCTTGCAAAGGAAGCTCCTACTATCATCAGTATAAAGGCCTTAAATCACAAAAAATAAACCATCTACCACTCTGGATTCCAGAGTAAGTAGAAAGTCAGGACACAGACTGATTTGGATTTACACATTTTCAGTTATAACAAGTAATTTTACAGAGGATTAGTATCTTGATGGTCCGATCAATACTAGGCACTGCTGCTATTACAGATGAAGAGAAAATTACCCCTCCAGTAATAAAGTGTGTATGTCTTGGTTCTCCTTCATTTGCCAAGTCCATTACTGTAATGGTTCCAGCATTAGCAGCTGAGGCAATTTAAGCAGCAGGAATGTGATGAATTTAAAAGCGAGGAACATTTGCCACTCATTCTTTCTTATATTTTATTCTGCATATGCAAGGTTTCTACCTGACCATTTCCAATACACAAACCGTGTGTTATTTTACTAACAACACTATTTCTTAATTATTGTCCCATTAATAACGAGATGGACCAATAATGTGATTACTGCCAAAATTGCTGCTGGCATATTGGCTGCTGATTCTGCAAAAAAACCTGCACACCATCTACCTAAGCAGAAATATGACATGACAACAAGCTTATTTAACTGTATCTAAGCTGTTTCATTAACTTTAATTTGCCCAAATACAACTCCTAAAGGAATCTATTTAGTATGTCAATTGGAAAATTTAATGTTTTTATGTCTTAAAAGGCAGAATAGGAAAAAAAAACAAGAAAACAATGAAATATTTGAACAAACTCCGAACAGATGAAGTTGATGCACTTCATGGTCTGGTTAATATTTTTCATCACTGATCCTAAAATCTCTTAAGTATTCTGAGAATACTTTTTTTTGCCCCTTGGTATTAATATGTTGAAGCAACATATTTCATCTCAAATAAATAATCTTTTCCAGCCAGTAAAAATGAAGATGATGCAAGAAACACAACTTTTCATCAAAATCTAGCCAAGCTACTGTGTTCCCTGCTACTCCTTGTAAATAAAACACATGCAAAGCTTTGGGTTATTTAAAGCTTTATATTGCCTTGTCACTTCGTCTAACATCTCGCAAATGTGAAATCACACATGAATATCTTTGTAAAAGCCTTGTGAATATTCAGATATGTGCATATTGATGCATTTATTATTTGTATAGCAATAACTTTATTGGATTGGGGTCCCAGCTGCACTGGGAGCTGTACAAATATTACAGCAATGTCTGCAGAATAAATTCTCTGAAGCTGGTTTTGGTTTCTCAGCAATGTGAATTAGCATAAACAGCTACACAAGGTAATTGTGAACTGGGCCATCAATGTAATCCTTTTCAAGTAAAGGAAAATAATGCTCCAGACTAACTGAGCATCCCATTTTTCTTATGGCAATGTCTTAAGGCCTTAATATGCAAACAGTGGCAAGAGGAGGTATATAGATGTAGTTCCTAGAACTTGGCATACATCATACTGAACTTACTTCAAGCATTTTTGACAACGTAAGTCTTGAAACCAGCCATGTGTTACAGATGAACTAATCAAGATAACAGTCCACCAGCACTGCAGCTTTCTTGCCAAGTTTAAGAAGAAAAAATTAGACTCTCCACCAACACACATTTGCTTTTGTTTAACATGGGAACCAGAAGCTTACTGGAAGCTGAACTCTGACCAACAACGCAAAGAGAATAAAAATAACTATAAAGTGATTAATAAAAACTGAACTTTAAAGTATCTCCTCTTAATGAGTAACATCTCCTCTAACAGCTCAGTTTCTATACGTAATATTTGCTGTGGGAAAGACTAGAGAATTTGATGGTATCCAACATCCCCAAAGGTGGCATGTACTCTATGACCCATCCCCAACACAAAATCATAGAATAAATAAGAAAGTCATAAAATCCTTGGAAGTGACCTCTAAGCTCACCAAGTCCGTCAACCATCAACCCACCAACACACGGAGCTTAACACAGCTGCATAGATCACTTCCAGCTATGATTCTCCAGCTTGTTTTCAGATCCTCTTCCCAGTAATGACTTTGCATCCTTCTACAGGAAGGAGCCCTCCTTGGCTTGGATCACCACATATAGTCTCATTTCAACTGGACATTCCATTTTACACAGTCCAATGGGGTGAGTTACAAAGTGGAAAATGCTGTATAATGGCACTGCGCTCTGAAGAAATCCCTACCACACATTCTTGGAACTGAAATGCTCCTTTACAGCAGCATAAATCAAAACTGGTTATACCCGTGAAAATTTAAGAGAAAGAACAGCTTACCATATAAGAAGCATATCACGTAATTACAAAGCTAAAGCCAGTTACCAGGCTTTGGAAAGACAGCATTTAGCAGCACACAAATATTACAAAACACAAACTTTTATTCAAGATTTAATTCTCCAGACAAGAGTCACTGCCAGGAGAAGCACAAACCCAACCGGCCCCTTGGTCCAACTACTTCCCTCGCATTTCAATCCTGCTCTCCAGGAGAGGTTGGGTTAACCTCACTCGTATTTGGGGTGAACGAAGAACATTTTTTGATTAGGACCTCTCGATGGAACCCCTGGCGGTGCTAATGCATTAAGAACACACTTCCTCTACCTTCAGTGTGCATTTCCCACCCTTGGAAGTGATTGAGGCCAGGTCGGATGGGACCCTGGGCAGCAGTTGGCAACCAGCCCACAGTGGGGAATTATAACCAGGTGGGCTTTAAGGTTCCTTCCAACCCAAAACATTTTGTAGTTCTATGACTTTTTGGTGGACAACAACTCAGGGACTAAAGGGAGAACCCAGCTTAGTGCCAAGGAGCCCAGAGATAACATCAGTAGTTAAGGAGCATAAAAAAATACCAGTCTGTATTACTGCAGGAGGACAACGATCCCTTAAGAGAAAGGGTTCATTTATTTCTATATAACCCCTCCTGCTTCCACACCCTTTGTTCTCAGGCGTTCTGAGGGCTCCTTTTGTTTCCCTTTCAGAATACCCAAAACCTATCAACAATAAGGACTTATCCTAATTCCCAAATGTGTTTGGGATAAACTGTGAAATAATCGCTGAATTCAGGCCTTGGATGGACAACATTAATGTACAAACAAAAAAAAAAGTCTATTTTTCTTTTAATTTAGTTTAATTGGCTTGGACGAGATGGGACAGTTTACGTGTGTGTGCTTTTACACATATATAAAGATTACAAAAGGATTGAAACACTTCTCAGCAGAGAGGGAAAGCTGAGGACTGTGAAGGAAGAAAGCAACCTTGGTCCTGTAGAGTTGAGAAGCAAATTAGAGAACGGGCCCTTTAGCTTTCATTTATTATTAAAGCATTTAGATGCAAACTGCGAGACCGAACCCTTGTAGAGAAATAACTAACAGCAAGAATTTAATAGCAACACCAACACCAGCGTGCATCCCACGCAAGCAAGCCGAAGCGTTACCTTAGAAACCTCTCAGTAACTCTGCAGCAGCCCGAGCCTCCCGCTCAGCACCGCCCTGCGATCAGTTTGCGAACTCGCACCTCCCGCACGCGCCGCTCCGTGCGCACACAGCAGCGCGGCGCCCGGGGATCGCAGCGCATTGCAGCGCGCGAAACAGCGCTGCTCCGGGCGCGCGATCACGGCGCTACGTGAACACGCAGGGGGAACAGGGGAGATCTGGAAGCGTTTATTTAGGACTGGCTTAGCAAAGAGAAGCAGTGCTTTAAATTGGTTGATAGAAGTGTAGCTACGCAACACGTCGTCGACAGGATTTTACACTTACCGCAATGATTCCCACACGCGGCACCTGGCGCTCCTTTTTAATGGAAACACCCAAAGCCCCATGAGCAAAATCCCTTATGGTTAGCGAGGTGCGAGGCTGCTCACCCTCCTTAAACGTGGCGGAACCCTCAGCCCCGGCAGCTCGCTGACCCCGAGCGCTCCGCTCAGCGCGTTCCCTCTGCCCCGCTCCGCACAGCCCGCCTCAGTGCCGGGGAGCAAAGCCGCGTGCGGGACGAGCGCGTGCAGCATAAGCTGTGCTCCCCTCAGCTCCCACCCAAACCGCTGCTGCTGCTACAGGGACTCGGAAGCGAGCGAACCCCAATCTGCTCATCCGCCTGCAGCAGCGCCAGGGCAGGGGCTCGCCCTGACTGCCTTTCTAAGAGTGGGAGGAGAGCAGGAAGTAAGGCGCAGGTACCTTCAGTTCCTTCTCCCGCTCCCCCGCTCTCCTCTTCATGCTGCCGCTTCCACGCGCAGCAGTCACGCGCACAACCCGCCCACGCGCCGCTCCGCCATCTCCCGCCTTTCAGAGCACTACAACTCCCGGCAAGCACCGCGGCACGGACACAGGAAGTGCCGCTTTACCACCGATCCTAATGACGCCGCGCCGTTCGGCCCCGCCCAGAACTACAATTCCCATCAGGCAGCGCGCAGCCGCGCTCTCCGGAACTGGAAAGGACCGGTTGGGAACCGCTGTAGTTGCTAGTGGAGCGCTACGACGCGGCGCGGTCTGGCGGGAGCTGTGAGTACGGAGCAGGCTGCTCCCGCGCGAGAACGGCGGCTCTGAGGACACGCCGTGCCGCCTGCGCAGAAAGCCGAGGAGCGGGGCTGCGCCCGCCGCCCTCGAGGAGACGCTGAGCATCGCGCTGTGCTTTGCTGTTGAAGTAGCTCTGAGGCTCTTCTCAGCTGTGGTGTCTGGCACACGTGTATCCAGTAAAGCCAACACTGTAGGACTCGAAGAGGGGTTCATTTCTGCGCCTGAGGGTAAAAATAAGCCCAGAGCGCTGTATGCCTTCGTAAGGGAATAAGACCGCGTCCCTCCGCCCCTCAGAATGTATCGGAGGCAGGGCTGAAAAGCCCGAGGAGCGCCTGTATGGTGCGAGGAAGGTGAGACGTGTGCTTTGGTGTTTGTTGGCGTTTCTGTAGGACTGGCAGGGCTGTGAGGTCCCTTTCCTCAGCCTGCAGCAGGGCGTGGCGTTCTGCCCCTTAGCAGCCATAGCAACCTTCTGTCCTCAGAACAGCCCACTGTAAGGATGCCCAAAAGCTGAAAGTATGTGCTCTGAACAAGCAGAAAGTGCGGCTGTTTAGGTTGAGAAGGCTAATAAAGTGCAGTCATTTATCTTTTAGGAGTGGGCTGGGAG
Organism: Meleagris gallopavo; assembly: GCF_905368555.1. Lineage (NCBI taxonomy): Eukaryota > Metazoa > Chordata > Aves > Galliformes > Phasianidae > Meleagris > Meleagris gallopavo. Next base: position 4,309,368 of record NC_139416.1, read on the forward strand.
CATGCTGTGATAGGCTGGGGCACCAGGCTGGGCTGCTCTTTTTTTTCCTCTTCAGCAGAGGCACAGTGGTGGTTTTGTGAGAAAAGCATCATCCCATCTGTGGTCAAGGCATGCAGAGATCTAAATTTTGTTGAAAGAATTAAGTTTATGTCTTAGTCTTTAAGATATCACTAGAAAGTGCCCCTTATTGCACCCCTAGCTGAGAACTTATGGAAATTTCCACATTCCCCCCTCACTCTTGCCCCATTGGAATGATAGTAGAGGAGCAGTATGCTTTGTGGGTTGTGTGAGAACATGGGCCTATAGCATGAGCTTTGGTACTTCAAGCACTCATGCTTAATGCTATCTGCTCTTCTATACCTCTGCAAATTTGCATGCAGTTTTTTGCAGTAATTTGTCAGATAGCAATGGCTTATAGCCACCGTAGTGTGTAAGTTGGTGTTTCTGTAACTTGAATCCCTCTTTTATTCTTGCTTATGCCCTTCAATCTCTTTACTTTAGATTCTCATAGTTTCATTCCAGACATATGGAGCAAATTCCTCTCTTTATGTGTGAAGTTAATTTTGTGTGGGTTTTTTGGGGGAACAAGAGGGCTGAATAGGGAAATCTCTCTTGGAAATAAGGAGTGTTAAGCTATTGAGGTTGAGTATGGCACATGGCTCCATCCAGTTGCAGATGGTATTTTTATAATCTCTATTGCTTTATTATGCTTTAAGAAACACTGTGCTCTTCAATACAGTTGCTTGTCATGTTGCTGTATACTTCCATCAGGTTTAATCACTGAGGAAGTGCTTTCCGAAGAAGTCATTTGGAATTCAAGCTTTTAGAAATATTGCTGGGACCACTGGCTGCAAGGAAGATAATTTATTTCAGTATTTGTGACTGAGATTGTGCTAATATTAACAAAGTAACTGTAGGGCAGGTTTGCTGTTCAATGTATTCCCCAAAGAAGAAAATAAACAATGACTTTTAGTGATTATTAGAGACATAAGTTATTTTATGTTAGTAACAGAATGAATTTTAATGTCAGGTGCTATGTCTGTAGTTCTGTTTTGCCTAAAACCAGGTTACAGGTTTAAACTGTGTATCTAAAATACGCTTTTCTTAAAAAGGTTGAAAATTTTCACTTACCTTTGGACACAGAAGAAAGCTGAATGTTTTGTTTCTGTCACTTCATAATGAAACAACTAATTTTTCATGAGGGTATTGAGAATATCACCTGCGTTTACTGGAATTTAGATTTATAACAGCTCTATTTTGCTATTTGTTTGCTGGTCATGTTGTCTTGCTAATAAAACTGGCTTCCATGCAGAGCCCTGCTATCTTTGTTTGTTTGCAATTTGATTGTTTCTGTTTTTGTTGCATGTGGTAATGGATTGCTGCTTACACAGTTTTGTCTATTTATGTAAAGAACAAGTGTGTGTTTGGTTCTTGGTTAATTGTTGCTATTGTTTGCTCAGTTGGTTTCTTTGTTTTCAGTGAGTGGATTTCATTCATACTGAAAATGGCAGGACCTGTAGTCTTACTGTAGCAAAGTTGGGTGTTTTTTGTTTGGTTGGTTTTTTTTGCAAGAGACAAATAGTGCAAAATCAGCATTTTTCCCCATGGCTGTTGCTGTGCTGAAGTTTTTGAAGCTTGATTTGATAGACCACAAACATTGTGGAGTGGTGGTTGTAAAGTGTTTTAGTTCTTGACCTCTGTGAAACTGCTAAAAATGGAAAAAAAATAAAAAATAAAAAAAATTGCTGTGATGAAGGCAATCACATCATGGAGAGAGGTGTAAGGACAGCATCCTCTCCTTGGTACCATCATGAGGCAAATTTGGACTGATCGTCTGGAGTTGAAGGTTTCTGTAATAATGTTGACAGTGACACCTAAAAATGTCCTCAATAGGAAACTTAGATTGAGAAAAGTCGATGACTGCAGACAGCACTGAGTTGACGCACAACAAAAATGTTTGGTGGGAGCTAAGATTATTGAGGAGCTACTTGACAGTTTATGTCATTAGAATTGTTCTGCTGGTTCAAATGTCAGCGTGATGTGGGCTTCAATATCATGAAGCGTTATTTCTGTGACCAGCAGCAATGAAATTGCACATAAAAAATTGTTCATTTGCAATCACAGATCACTTTGGGCTTTTACACTACTACGAGATGGGAACGTTTGATCCAAACATAAGACAAATGTGATCAGTATGTTGTAAGTAATGAAAGCTGGAAATAATCCTTTGTCCAAAATTTTAACAAATAAAATAATCAGAAGATTGGAAGCCAAGTTGAGTTAATCAAAGGTTATATTGACTGTGGTGTAAGGAGTTGAATGTTTGTTAAGAACAGGATAATATGGCTTCTTGTCAGGAGGAAATAATGTAGGAGCTTATCAGGAATGCTTACATGATATTAGATAATATTATTTATTTGCAGTGGTATTTGAAGTCTTTACTGACTTCGGTCAATGTAACTTGTGCTTTATAGTTTTGTTGGAAACTGCATTTAGGTTAATCCTTTTCTTTCCGTGTGGACAAGTCACAAGGAGAGTTTGGCTGAAGAGAAACGTATCTCTAGCATCAGTTTTGATTGTGACAGAATTAGCAGACACTCCCTGGAATGTCTGTGGACTGTACTGTGTCACTTTGGTCCTCTGATGCTGATCTTTCCTAGCATCGCTGTTAGTTTCCCAGTGCTTTTTAAATTTAATATGGATTTATATTGGCTATTTATATTGGTGTGTGACAGTAGGGGGGGTAGGGGGGAGATTGTCCAAAGGACAGTGTATTTTTTTTCTTCCTTTTTAATGCAGTTTCTGCCTTAATTGACTTCATGGCCATCATCTAGTTGCATGTACTGGAAAAGAAGAAGCAGTAGTTGTTAACATCTATCTTCATGCATTACTCTGAAACTAATGTAGTGCTTTCTCACATTAATACTTCACTAATCTCACTTTGTCGTGTAGCTAAGTTTTCTGTTGCCTGAAGAAAGAAATGTGTTCAGATTTATGAGAATTGTTCATAGGAGAGTCTCTGTCTTAGAAAGTAATTTCTGCTATGACAATGATTGAAAGAAGACTAAGAGAACAGTGGGCAATGCTGAAATGACTTCATAACCCCCAGCACCTTTTTTCTTTTTTAAAGAGTTCGATTCAAAGCATGGCAGATGGCATCGTGGTCTACTGGTTAATGCCTTAAGCCTTCACCTGTCTTAAAACAAGTGAACAATTAAATAAGCAAATGCCCTCAGGTCACTCTTCTATGTGGTCTTAGCCCAAAGATTAATGAGGAAAGTTAAGAAAATGAAGTTAAGAAATCTAATTCTAAAAACATAGGAAAGAACATAAACATAAAAAGTAGGAGTTATTAGAATAGAAAGGAGGCCACAATGTAAGGAATTGCACAGATTAATGTGATATGATGTTTAGCTTGTTTAGATTGTCCCGAGCCAAACAACTGAAGAAGTATTTACGGTTGTGTATAATGTATAATACATATTTCAGGGTATCTGTCATTACTTTTAGATAAAGTAATTGTAGTTGCACAGCTTAAGTTACGTATGGAAAAGAATTTGATTTGAATTTTGTTATTCACAGATAAAGCATGTCTGCTGTAGCTGAAACCATGGGAGACTTGCCTGTGAGAGACGTGGGTTCAACTCCATCTAGAATTGGAAGATTAGTAGGTTTGTACCAGCTGCTATGTATTACTGTTACAGACTTTGATCTATAGCTTCTTTAGGTTCTTTCTGAAAATGTTTTTGACATTCACGCTCAGAAAATTAAGTTCAAATAACATTGCAAATCTGGATTAAATTCTGAAAGGTAAAAGATACCATGACCCATTCTTTGTTCATGTTACTTGTTATAAGAGAGGCACTGCTGCAAGATGTTACGAACTGCATATTCTTCATCTTTCCTGGGAAAAAAGAGGGCGCTTTTGCTGAATTGAGAACAAGGCCAGACCCATTAAACAAAATGGGAACCAAAAGTAGGAAGTAATTCTGACATGCTACTAGGTTGCTATTAGAATGGAATTACTGGATTCAGTCTTTTATCTGAGTGAATTTACAGAATTATGAGTTAATCTTTTCATGTTTTGAAACAATATGTTTACTTTGAAACATATTGCAAAGGGGTGGGAAGGGTCATCTTACATTTTACTGTCTTTGACAGTACCATGTTATTTGCTAGACTACTTCCTTTTTGTTGTTCAATAGATAACTAGTTTGCTGTGTCATTTTAATTACTTTTTTTTATCTGTAAGAGGTGAGAAAAAAGTAATTAATATACCAATAAATGTGAAAAAAATAATCAACTCATACAAATGCAAAACATCGAATTACTTGGGAACTTCCAATCTTCAATATTTCAAAATGAGAGACTGGATTATGTGTTGTTGAAGTACATGACACATATTGAAAGTAATCTTAATTTATGTTGGTTTGATTGAATCAGCATCTGCACGAAATGTTAAAGCTCGGCGAGCTGTGTCACAATTCAGTCGGAAGGAGCTGGAAGATAAATATCTTTGTTTACGTGATGAGAACATCTTACTTAAACAGCATGCAAATAAGCAAGAGGAAACAATTAAAAGGTATGAGCTTTATTTTTTTTAATTTTGGTTTTATTTCAGTTCAGAGTAACTATTTTGCTACTTAAGATATTAATTGTCAACAAAATTACAATTGTGCTGATTTTTTTCTCAGAATGCTCTTTAAAGTGATCTCTCAAAGCTTCATATTCCCTTCTGCCCAATGGAATCTTCATGTAGTGCATTCTACAATCTTTATTCTGTGAACTTATTTTTTCCTAATTAATGGAAATTGTACAAGGTATAGATGAAACATATGGAAGTAATGTTATTGTGCCAACGTATCAGGTCTTATAGACATGCTTGAGGATTGAAGAGGGTTTAGTCAAAAGAAGAGTTCACCTTTAGCACTGTCAAGAAGTACTGAAGAAAGACAGGATGGGCATGAATGATGGTAAAGGTCAATCAATTTAGGAGGATGAGAGATTTCTATTAGAAGAAGAAAAGTGAAGTAGATCTCATGTTTCAAAAGGAGACGTGAACTTACAAAAAAAAAGCAGATGTTCTTGTGTATTGTTTGTATTGCTTCACTATTGTTAATTTGTGTTATGACAGTTAAAGAAATAAATGTAGATGTAAAGTTTGGATGTTTTGATGATGTACTTTTCAATTAAATAAATATGGAAATTGGTTTCACTGCTGCCTTAGTATTGTTAGCTGTAGTCTGTTGGGAATGTGAGCACTAATATAAATACAAAACTGTCTCCTTCACTTTTGACTGATATCTCAGTAACATTTTTGTCGTTAGAACTGTAAAGGGTTTTTCTATACGTCTTCAACAGAGACTTTGAACAAGTAATATAGAAGCATCAATGTTTTCTCTCCATATATTGGTCTTCTTAGCAAAGTTGCTTAATCTTGTTCACAAGTGAGATGTTCACAGAGAAATTAGTATATGAATTACTACTACCTTGTCTTTATGGTCTGAGAAGAAAATCCTGGGCTGTTTTTTGGAGAGATGAGAACTGAGATGCATTCTGAAATGAGATCTATGTCATTCAGTTCTCAATGAAGAAATTACTTGACTAGGATGATATGGAACAAAAGACTTCATTTTTAACTTTTAATTCTGCTTAGCAAATGGAAAGAAGGAGAGCTGTATATTATGATCAGTGAGCTATCCAGAAATTACAATTGGAGCCTCCAGTTATACACCAATCATAGCGTAAAAAATTTTATACTGATTCATAATATCGGTACCTTTAACCTTTTATCATTTTGTTAACCTCAAAGTGCCTTTACAAATATGGTTGGCAATTCTTTCTTCAGGATAAGAGAGACCTTTGCTGAAGCCCTAGGTAGCATCGCATGTGTGATACCATTGTACACAAACTTATATAAACATCTTCCAGTTGATTTGCTAAGATTTAATGCTGTACAAGCTATCTCAGTCTAGGTTCAGCAGAACTCTGTGTTGTGTTCATGTGTGCCATTCTTGAGATAATTAACATTTAGTAAACCTAAGATATCTTCTGGTCTGAAGCTAATGAATTCCTGAAAGGGCATCTGGAGATACTGCCACTTCCTTTAATCATTGTTTTATACTATTTTATTATTTTGTACCTTTTTAATGTCTGAAAGGTTCCTTCCTGTTGATTTCAGTAGTCTCTGAGTCAAGATCAAATAGACTAGCTTAACTTCCATCTTTTTCATCAGCCTAGTATAAAATACAACATGGTGGAGCGATGGTGGAATGATTTGTTTGCTCATTCCAAATAGCATGTCCAGTGTTTCTGTTAAATGATTTACCAACAGCACTCATCTACTTAGGTAAAATTACACAGAATGTCCAGATTGGAATGTCTGAACAAATAATTTAAGGCACAAAGAGTCCAGAATTCTCAATATTGTTTTTGTATCGATCACCAGAGAGGAATCAATTCCTTAAGCTGAATTTCTCTCCCAGCATCTCTCATGCCCCAGAACCCTTTTGTATCTAGAAGCTTGTAATGAATTTGCAGTAGAAATACACTGGGGAAAAAAAAATAACAGAACAAACAAACAAACAAACAAACAAAAAACACAAACCAAAAAAACCTGTTTACAGGCAGGTAATGTTCTGCGACATCCTAAAGTTATTACAGGATTTTTGTTTCACTTTTGTTCTTTTAAATAGAAGCTCCTGTCCACAAGTATACTATTCTTTAAATAAATGAAGTGTGTCCTTATTTTCAGTTTTCTTTCTGAGCCTGCAGAAATAAATTCTCTGTAAACTAGAGACTAGTTGAAGATGTGTGACCAATTTTGTAATGTCTTGAACTTGTCTTTCTCATCAAAGCCACCTTTTCTTTCTTTATATGCCAAGTTTTTTCCATTCAGTGTTGGGTATGTTTTCTGTTTTTGTATATTACATCACCTCCACGTGCCCTCTCTCCCTTTTGTTCTAGCTTACCAGTGTTTGTCAAAACTAAAGGAAATCAAAGGTACAACTCTTGAGATGCCAAAAGCAAAATTTGTATTCTTTTAAAGACAAATAAAATCCATACCCTCTGTATCTACTTATATTCTTCAGCAAACCGTTCCTTCTCTGAAGCACAGTGGTAATATTTACTGAATTGAGTATGGTAATATCAAATATTTAGTCTTTTTTTTGAGTACTTTCTTAAATATTTCCACCTATGCTTTTTAATAGTTTAAGAACTGACATATGTATTTAAATCCTAAAATACTATAAATGATCGATCTTTGGAATGTTGCATATTACTAGCATTCTTTCAATATTTGAATGTTTTGTGGAATTGCAGCTTTTATAGTTTGGCCCACCACATCCAAAATCTGTAACTTTACTTAACAGCATGCAGAGGTTCCTATATAAGGTCATGCGTTAAAAATTACATTTAAGGAGCATATGGAGTAAATATGTGTCCTCCCTTTACTAACCTTAAATGATAAGCCTTAGGAAACTGTTATTTGTCAGTGCTATAAAGCAGATTGCTGCACAGTGGTTTCAATTATCTTCAAAGAGTTCTTCACAGGCAGTAATAGTTATATCAAAACCTGAAATTTATTATTCAGGTTCTATGCTGAAATCTTCACAGTGATTATGTTCTTTTCAACAGAATGCTTTTTATGCTGACTTTTCACATTCTTTTTCATCTTTTTTATTATTTTCCCCAGAATGGCCACCAGGTTAATACGGCTTGTTAAAGAGAAAAAAAGGAATGAGCAGGTTGGTGGCAGCCCCAAGCGGCTGGGTCGTACTGTGGAGCTGGAAGGGATGACTGAGCGTTTGCAGGGGAGAGTTCATGATCTTGAGAAACAAAATGAGATCCTCCGCAGCAAACTCGTTTCAAACAAACAGCAGCCCCATATTCAAAGCCGTAGGCCTGTTCAGTACAAATACGCTCAGTCTCATAATAGCCCTGGACTCAAAAATGCAAGTGGTGCTGCTGGCACACCGGAACACACAAAGAAAGGTAAAATTCATGTGTACTGAGCATAGTGTTTTATATACGTAACACCAATTATTGCTGAACTGAAGCAAGAGTATGTCTTTTTCTGTATATCAGTGTACATTAGTACTTGCAGACAGAAATATCACTGTTTTTTCCTTTTTCATGTATTTATAGCAATCATGATAACTTGTTTGTGTTTTAAGTCTTTATTTTGAGAATCCACAGTAGTAGGGGTGAAACAAAAGTACAAATTTGAAAATAAAGTAGTTATCAAACACGTTTCCTAATAGTTAAAATTGAGAGACATTCCTATAATATCTCTAAATGTCTTATAAAAGTATTATATGAAAATGTTTAGCATTCTCGTAACAAAGTTTTACGCCTGTAGTTTGTTTGCACATTATTTGCCTCTTAATTTCAAGGTTTGTTCTCATCTTTTTATACGTGTGCACAGCTCTGTGGACTTTGGGGGGAAAAAAAATCTACTACATGTGTGGACTTCCGAAAGCAAATACCACAGTGCAGCCATCATTGATGATGCTTTTTAATTTCAAGACTTACTGGCTATGGTTGCCTCATTCTCAGTTATTTACTTCTGATAACTATGGTTGGAAATTTCACTTCACAACTTTTCTGTTTCTATAAGAATATTTGCAGAAGGAGTTGTACTGAGAGTTGTTTTGTTTTGTTTTTAATATTAATAAAAGGTCAATTTATTGGCCCAGATTTGGAATTTCCAAGTTAGCAGAATTGGCTCCTGAACTTCCCCAGACTATGAATTCGGCTGATGGCCACTTATGTGCTTTTTTCCATCTATCCTTGCCACTGGTCTTTATTTTGGTTATCTTGATTATTCAAGAAGCCCAAACTGCAAACACTCATCATGTTTTTATAAAGTTATTGAAAAGCAATGAGCTCTACCACTGTGAATTTGAATATAAGGGAATATATAATAATAATATAGTTGACAAATTTTACACTTAATATTCTCTCTTTTTTTCCTCAAAATAAGATAGTTGAAATATGATAAATTTACTCAGGCCCAACGCTAGCAGGGAAAGATGGGTTACTTGCTTTGAGGATTGAAGAGCAAGTGTTGATTGATTATGTTGTGAGGATTTCTCTTGGCATAAGAACAGATCCAACTCAAGTGATTTCAAGTACATTTTCAATTGCTGTTCTTTGAAAATACCATCTCAGTTCTCTGTCTTTCAAACCTCCAAAGAAAAGTATTTCAAGACCTTTTTTAACATCTCTCTTTACCAGTGTATACTGTGTTGCCTGCGGTTGAAATGTTACAGCAGCTATGATTGCCGGTACTCTAATTATCTCTCTATGTGAATTTCACAAGAAAATGCTTTTTATGGCATCTATAGAGATGTTTTAAGTGTTCCTACTCTAGGCATTATATTTTTCTGCAAGATACTTTTTCATTTGACATCACAGAAATTTCTTTTCTTTCTTATTAGGAAAGAGTGTGCAGTATTTAGAAGTGAAACCACCCCAGTCTCCTCCCCGAGGATGCGGCCAGGTTATGCTCGAGGGTGCAAGAGCCAAAATAAGAAATTTGTATGATATTCATATTTTTTCATTTCTGTTATTACAACTCTTAGAAATTGTGGTTTTCTTGAGGAAAAAATTACACTCTTCTGAAGTTACCACTTCGCAAAAGAAAATGAAATTGTTCAACTTCAGTGCTAACAAAAATTCTTTTTATCATCATGACATTCTTTCCCTAAAACTTATGGAGCTACATGTCATTGATAGAATGGAATTTACTGTTGTTTGAGTTGCACTGATGTTAACATAGTCTCTGTGTTTAGCCCGAATTGAGCAGCTAGATTTTATTTTTAAAATATTTTTATATATACTAGTATGTTGTATGAAAAAATCTTTAGTAATTTTATAGAAGGGCCTAGAAGTGACTCCTTATCCTATACTAATCACTTTGAGTACTAGGAAAGCAAGAGCTGTTTAAGACTGCCAGGAATCTAGGTGTTCACAGCAGTTTTTCTCTAATTGTTTAAACTCTAATGGGGAAAAAAATAAGTGTTACAATGCCAAAAACATTCAGATAGCATTTCTTTCTGATATTTCAATTCACACAGTTGGGGGGGGAAAAAAAAAAACCATAGTTGCTCTAACTTTAGGGTGGAGCAGCCAAATGCAAGAGTGTGACCAAAAAACTATATGATACTTTTTGTGTCTACAATTGGCGTATGAGGTAAAGAAGAACTGTAGCTTATGCTTCAAAAGCTTTAGAGTACAGAAAAATATTTATTTATTTATTTATATGCTTACCTGATTTTGGAACACAGTATACTTGTTCTGGCAGGGAAACTGTGATTGATTCCCAAAGGGAGCGCATTGAGGAACTGGAGCATCTTAGAGAGTTACTTGGGACTCAGCTGAGAAAGAAAGAACAAGAAATTGAAGAATCTGCCCTACATCTTAAAGAGCAACAGGCAGCAAGCCAAAGGTACTGTGAAAAATGAAAGTCTCCATGATTAGAGTATGTGCTTTATTCATTTCTTTTTTTTTTTTTTAATGGAACTAAGTTACATAATATTTTACCAAATGACTGTGTATAGTTCTAAGCTAGGAGAAAGTTATGATAATGCTTTGTGATGATTGTTTTTTGCTTGATTTTTTTCTTTTAAACAAATGATCAAATAATTTAATACTTAACATTTTAGAGAATCAATTTCCAGCTGAGTCAGATTAAATTGAAATTGAGATCATTAAACTTTGTTCATCTGTCAGTTCTTCAACACAAGCCTGAGAAACTTCTCAATATAATTTCATAGTAATTTAATGTTCATTAATACTCTTTTGTAACAGTAAAAAAAGTAATGGCCTTGTTAGCTTAGGTTAGTGAATTGTTTGGCATAGGTTAGTGAATTTTTGATGGAATGTGCTATACCTGTATTGTGAAACGAACTCAGATAAATGTTCTTGTCTCACAGTAAAGTGTCTGAATTTAATCTCTTCTCTCACTCTTTCTTCTTCCAGTTTTATAACAATTTGTGCAGAATTGTGTAACTTTAGATATATTTGCTTTCCTCCTACTGTTCTAAATTCAACCTGCTACTTTTGTGTTAAGAATCAAATAGGGTCCAGTTCTGTTCCTTCTTCATTAGATGTCAATGAAAGTTTTACTTGGATATGAGGGAGACATATAATAACGTGATCCCCTAGGAAGGCAAAAGTAACTATATGTGAGCATTCTTTTGTGCATCAGTAATGTCACATAAACCAAACTTGATAACAGATATGTTAAGTTCTTAAGAGTTGCTTTGTCTGGCTGAAGACACTAAGAAAGCTGAAAAATGTCTATTAGCATCCAGAAGGGTGTGTCCCTCATAATTTCACTGCTAGAATAGTTAATGTAAAGCTATTAATTCCCATGTTTTTAAAGTCTTATTGTTTACACTGAGTGAATCATAGCTGTTACACTGTTCTCAACGGGTTTATGTGTAATTATAGTTACCTGTAGAAATTATCTTTAGGTTTTCATTAGCTTTCATTCTTGAAAATCCCGTGTTATTAAGAACAGGCTGCATTAGTGGTTTCACTCAAATAAACACAAGAATGACAAAAAAAAAAAGTCTAATCTTTGCATCAACACACAAGTTTTTGAATAGTGCTATGAAGAAAAACTGGAAATTCAGGTAACTGGTAAGGTCCTCTTATTTTGCTTTTATAGAATGTCTTTCAGTTTTTCTACAGTTGGCAACTTTTCCTTGTATCTTCTTAGAATACACTTGGCTGTCATCTAGTTAACTCCTCAGAGACAGTGTTAATTTGTTATAATTATTTAGAAACTGTCAGATGCTAACAGAAAGATGCTTTCTCCAGTTTTCCTGTATGTAACTTCCAAACTTTAGGAAAACATTCTTTATTCTGCTAGCTGATTATGAAATGGTTGTGATTTAAATAACTGAATGATTTTTTTATGTAGTAAAGCAGCTACAGTTGATACTCGTGGATTTATCAGCAATAAGGGATTATTTTGAGTCCTGTAAGTGAAAGAAGTCCATTAATATTTTGAAGTTATCTTTGCTCATCCAGGTTTCTTGACTACAATTTCTATATAACACAAGAATGACATAACAATACATTGCAATACTTGCAACCTACTGTAGGGAACCTGCTTTAGCAAGGGCATTGGTCTTTATGATTCCCAGAGGTCTCTTCCAATCCCTACAATTCTGTATGATTGTGTGAATTTAGCTGTTACACAACATACACCTTGAGTTGATTATTGTAACACATCTGCAGCCAGTATTTATTTCAGTATTTCATTAGTGACTCTTTGGACTTTGTTTCAGAAAAATGAATTCTGGCTTAATTCTAAATCAAGGAACTTGAGTTAGAACACTAACTCTAACTTGTGGATTGTTAGACTAAACATTTTCTTAAGTACAGACTTCAACTGCATTTAGCATTTAGTTTCCAAATTAAAAGTGACCAGAAACCATTATGATCTCATGATTTGTTGTCTGTGATATACAGTGTGTTAGTTAAAACTTTCAGTCTCAATAATCACAGTTTACCAGCAGTGAGCTTCAGTACTTTAGATTCTCGTGCTAATTTCCACAAATCATTTTCAGAACCTGAAATGCATTAGTAAAACAGGTATTTGGCATTTACATGTGTTTGTGTTTTTTAGGTTTTTGACTACTTTTGCTGCTTCTTCTGTAAAAATAAGAAAGCTTTGTCAGGTTTTTTATTCCTTTGACTTTTTTTTTTTTTTTGGCTACAAGGTTGTTCTGGAGTTGCACTTGCTACACTTTAGGATTTCTAGGCAGGAGTATCATATTTGATGTATGCTGACTTCAGTGTCTGAATTATAACATTGCAATCCTAGGCTAAAATGTGGGACATGTTAGCCTCATTGTATTTATATTGTTTTGAGAGACTGCAGCATGTATATGGCACTTCTAAATTGTATCAGTTATCAAAACAGCTTTAATTTGTGTTTCCATATTTTCTCATACTGAACCTATTTTCCTAAAGATCATGATGTTTTTTCATTTGGGATTAGCTCTATTAGCTAGACAAACAAATACAGACTTTTATATTGGCATTTAAATAATCTCAGTAACGTATGTATGCTTACAGCTCTTGATACCATTGTTTTTGTTTTCTACAAATATGCTTTCAGTAAATATAAGGTGTTTCTAAAAGGTAATTGTTTTTTCTCTCTTTATCTTTCACTTCCTTTAAGGGACAAGAGGTAAGGGAAAGAACAATAATGTATGTCAGTGTATGAGCTTGTTACTTCCCAAGTGTTGTAAAACAAAAGGATACTGCATATTGGTGTTCTATTCTTTACTTCTCTTCTTGGGAGTCCTGTCTTGCTCTTTGGTGTAGTTGTGGTTAAACACTATTAGCCTAGAAGCCTTTTGCTTACTTTGCCAGATGGAGTGTATGTGAGCCTGAAAAGTATATCTGTGGTATTCTTTATGTTTGTTTTTCTTGTTCTGAATGTGATTAGGAGAATGTTTGAGATTTGCTAGTCCCATTTGAAAGAACTGTCAGGACTCTCTAAGAGCAATCTTGGTTTTGTATCAATGTCCTGCTCATATGGAAGTAAAGACTAGATGCAAGAGATGTGGTTTAATTAGACCTCGATTTTATTAGCTTAGCCATCTGGGAATTACTGGCATAAATTTGTACAGTGCTGGTCAAGATTCTTTAATTAATCATTTCCTTCTGTTGAAGGTTGCTATTGGACCCCTATTTCCACACAGCTGGTCCCCAGTCTATTGTTGGGATCCTACTCTATTGTTTTAATCCAAAGGATATGAGGCCTGGAAAAGATTGTCTTCATTGTTCTGCAAATATCAACCCCAAACTTAAGACCTAGTATTTTAAAGTTACTTTCTCGTAACTGCATTTCAATTTCAGTCTTTTAATCTAGTTTTTAAATGAAGTTTAGAGTGGAAAGACAAAGTTTATATTCCTTATTTCTGTGCTTGTGGCAGAAAGTATGTTAGAGCTAAATCAGCATGCTCATTAATCAAGGGTATTGCTACAAAAGGGCACCAGTTTGTTTTCATTTTCTGACTTCATCTGCAGATATGTCTTTGTGTCTCCTGGATCTGCAGCAGAACTTTTGTCTTTTAGGGCAGTAGAGAAAATATTGAATGAGTGATCATGGTGCAGCTTTATTCTTGTAGGTTATTTTTTAAATTTTGAGGAAAATATTACCTGTATTAGAGAAAGGTAACATTGTCTTTTAAATCCTTATTTATCTCCTATTTTAAACCACTCTAGAAAATGTGGGAAGATGTTATGGGAGCAAATTAAGTCAGCTACCTGGGAGGGACTTAGCCATGTGGATAATCAGTTCGTCTTCTGTTCTGTTTTGTGACTTAATTTATGGAAAACCAAAATAATCTTCCTCAATTAACTTCCTTAACTAACTAAATCTGGAATGATTTTGTTCTTAAACAGCGTGCTCCTTGTCATGTAGCTTCCTGCGATAAATATTATTACAATTCTAAGAATGGAACTGATCCCAATAAAAAGTAATTTTTCTCTTCTGAGTTTAAATAAGTTACTGATAATATCAGTACCCAAAACCTATTTAAATCAAGTAGTGCTTCATTCATTGTTGAAAAAATAGTTAATGTTGATTGTCAGGAGCCATGGGGTTTACATCTGTACATCATAAATTTCTCTATCATCTGCTCCTTTTTTTACTTAAAAGAGGAAAAAAAAAAAAAAAAGCCCTCAGCTTAAAAAAAAGAAGGGGGAAAAAAGGAAAAGAAAAAGCCTTTGAAGGCATCGGAGCCTTTTGTTTGATGTGTGGAACAAGATTAATAAAAATGTGCCACTACATTAGCTTTTAAATAGCTAGCATGAGACAATACTGCTGTCTATACTCACCATAACTTTAATTTATGTAGATAACATGTTTTAGGCACATGATTGTCTTAGTATTGTGTTAGTGTTTCTTGGGGATTTCTGAGTATGTTTATCTCCTGTGTAAGGACAATTAACTTGGCAATGCCAAAACACAATAAACTTTGATATTTTAAAGCAAAAGAGGAAAGTATTTTGCATTCTCAGCTGGTTTACAGATGTATAAATTTTTTGTCTGTTTTCTTGCTCCCATGTGGCATTATGACAATTCCTCCAATATACCTAAAACAAATAAATATTGGACGAGAAAGTACCTTTCAAATGATCAAGATTTGTTCTGATTTTCTATTTGTAAAAATAAGAATTGATTTTTCTTCCTGTACTTGAAGAAACTGCAAAAGAGTCTGCTTTCACTGTTTGAAGTAAAGGATAACTTTAGAAATAAGTATTTATTTAAATTGAATGTAATTTTAAAGTTTTATTATTAAGTGGATTCTCAAGTTAATCTTAGAATTGCGATGATATAGAACATCTATGTGGATATTAAATGATTCTCATATAGTTAAAGTCACCTGCAACGTGTTTAGAGTGCTGTTCTTTAGGTGTTAGCAGTGTGAATTGCTAAGTCAGTTTTCTTAACAGTATTTCATAGGTGTAAACTGTAAGAGAAAATTCCATAAAATGGTAACAAATGCTTTGAAGGGTGGGAAAGAATTGATTGGAAAACAATCTCTAGGTTATGGATTGTTTTCTTTTTCTGTAATACGTAGTGTATGATAAAATCAACATCTCTGTATATTGATTGCTCCTATGATATCCTGAATTACTTAAATTCTTTAACATAAATCATAGAAGACAAAGTTAAGTTGGCTCCCACATGCTAGATCTTCTCTCAAATGTATTTTAGAAAGTTGATTTCCACGATATCAACTTAACAAGACAAAAATAATGGGACGTCATTTTGTCATCTTCAAGCTCATGATGTGTTTCTTTTTAATACAATTTTGAAGGTCGAACATTCGGGACAATATGGAAATGATTAAGGTCCGTAGACAGCTGTTTGAGAAAAGCAATGCTCTTTCAACTATGGAAAGAAAATTTCTCCAGCTTCAAGAGGTAATTATGATTTGAACAGTGACATTGCATTACTCTCATATGATCATGGTTTAATGGAAGATAAGTATACACATTTCTCGATTCCAAGTTATTGCTGAATACACAAAATTTATGAAAACATCATCAGAAAATGCAAGATCCTAGTGATATGATATTTTTCTGCTTCTTCATAAATGTATTAACAGAATTGTGTATGCTTGCAGGGAGTACATTTTTGATGTATGCACATTTCAATTGGTAAAGCTGAATAATATGTTTGCCTTTAATCAGCCAAAAAGTTGTGAAACTGTGGGATGTTAAGAGCCTAAAATTGTTTTCCATGTAGTGATATTTAAGTTCAGGTTGCTACCGAACATTTTTGTAGTTTTGTTGTTAAAGAATTTTAATGTAACCAGTTGAATGAAGGAAATTTAGTAATCTTCATACAAGAACAAAGGACTCTGAAACTATCTGGCTTAAATATTTGATTATCATAGAATCAGAATTGCTCAGGTTGGAAAAGACCTTCAAAATCATCAAGTCCAACCACAACCTAACCATATTACCCTAACTTTAACACTGCTGAATTATGTCCCTGAGCACCACCATCCATGTAACTAATTGCAGACTGAACATTTGGGATTTTATGATTTGTAATGTGGAATATGCTAATCAATGCAACTAAAATTTAAATGCTATAAAGAGTTAATTCTCTGGGACAATCAATACAACTGTTTCTTTTGTGCAGTATTTCTAGGAGGTATATATTCATTTTCTGTAAAGGATTTATTTCATATTGAAGTATGTTTCCCTAAGGAATGCAATTTTAGACTAGAAACATTAAACTAAAATTATCATCCCAGTTGTTACCATGACTGGAATCATGGGATATTTTCAGGGAGAACTAAATAGAAAACAGCTTTGGCGTCATCAAAGTGAAATGCTGACAGCACTGTCAGGTACAGAAGAATACCCAAGAAAATAATGCATCGAGGGGGAGGAGTAGGGAAGTTAGAGTTTATGAAGGAAGTTAATGCAGAACCATGAGTAGAGGCACAGATGCAGAAGAATGAAGTTGAAGCAAGGAGATTTTACTGGAGGATGTTTTCAAAGGTTTTAATGAGAAGTTTCAAAAAAATAAGTAGATCGAGAACTGCTAACTGAGGGAGATTCAGAATCAGCTGGAAGTTGAAATCAAGACCTTGACTGCTGGATTTGTTTTCAACAGTTTTGGAAATTAAGGGAAGCGATGAGAGTGAAGTGGTCTGGGAAAGGCAGTATTTTTTTGTTTGCTTGTTTTTTTCTTCCTGTACATGTAGTGAGTTGAGTTATTGAAATGGTAAAGATAAAAATATGAAAAAATTGAATGAGATATGGGAAAGACAAGTTCACCTAGACACTTGGAAACATAGTGATTTCAAGGACCAAAAAAAAAAAAAAGGAGAGAAGTGAGAAAAGCTGTAGAAGACTGATTTTTAAGCTGCCATTTTTTAAAGTTATTGAAAGACAGTTCACAGATATAGGACAGAGCAGGAGAAGCACTAAAGAAGGACTATTAAAAATTGATGAGTGATATGCTTTATCTCTCTCTGGAATATGACAGTCTGCTACTATTGTTTGTTCTCCTTCTGATTGTTCTTATGTAGAAATGAGATGTGAGAGGCCAAAGATATGGTCATTGATTGGGTTTTCTGTGGTCTTGTTTCTTTCTAGCTATTTGTATTTCATATGAAGCTAAACAATTTGCATTGGATTTGCATTCAACTTCTTCATTTAATTACTTTCTAGGAATATTTTAAGGAAAACATGAAGGTTACAGTTTTTTGTATATAACCATTGAACATTATCTATTCCTATACATGTATTTGTCATATAGTCATTTTATTAAACAGGAGATTGGCTTTTAGGCTTTTTTTCCCCAAGTCATAATTCGAATGTGTTTTACATGAAAATATTTTATGAGGTATTATTAAAGCATTATGAAATGCAGACATTGTAACATTAACTAATATTCTGGAAGTAGAGTTTCTATCAGTATCCTTCATTTAATATAAAAATTGGTTAAATGTGCCCTAATATTAACAAATAGACTAAACTAAAATGTAAAAGACATCACAAGTCCTTTATTAAATTACTGCTAGTGAAGAAATACAGCCTAGTATATTGGGATTATGAAACACTTATGTATCTACAGCTAAGGGTTAACAGATCTGTGGCAAGTTCTGTGATTAACATAACTGTGGTCAGCATTCATTTTTGCTTGCTACTGCAGTGTTTTTGGTCAGCATGTCTAACCACTGTAACCACAGCAAAATCTTTTAATTGTTTAACAGATGTATATCTTGGTTCTTTTCATTATGACTAAACAGGGGGGTTAACGTTCATGAAAGCAACAAGAATGCTACCTTCTCTTGGCCATGCGTAATTGAATTTTTTTCCAGTTTCTTGGTTCAAGAGTGTCTCCTATTGACCATGTTGAGAATGCTGCCATGAGAGAACACTGATAGAATATGCAGTATTGTAACACTGAGTGATTTTCTTTGACTCCACCTCCCCATGATTTTCTTCTTTTTTTTTCGTAGAACCATAGGAATTTGAAGACTAGCCATGATTTGTTAGTAGCAAAAAGTGATGAGCTGAATCTCCAGCTTAAAGAGGAGCGGTTAGAGTGCCTTCGTCTTAAAAAAGAATTGCAGTCAGTGACTATTACCAAGCAAAGGACAGAGGAGGTGAGATTGTGTCCAAGAGAGCTAGAATCTGCTTTGGCTGATATACATAGATAAGAGACACTACCTTTTCATTGCTGAAGGGTAAATAGACTTTCCGAACATATGACCTGATTATACACACAACTTAACACATTGGAGAGAAAATCCCATGGTTGCTGCTTGCGTTTCATAAAAGTTGCAAACCATACTTGTCAGCCAAGCTACGTAATCACTGCACCAGTGTTTGGACATTGAAGAAAAGCACAGAATTTCATTATCAATTCTAATACTAAATAAGTGGAGAAACAATCATAATACTTAACTTGTTGATCATATTTTGCTATTTATTTACTGAATTAAAGATTTCTACTGCAAAAAAAAAAAACAACTAGATACTGTTGTTCTTCAGCTCATGCATGCGGAGTCTCAACCTCATATGAGGATTATGAGAGAGCCTGTGATGTGGTGGGAAAAAAAGTTTTTGAAGTATTTTGAAGCTTATTAGGCGGGGTTGTATGAAAAAGACTAGTAGGACTTCCTGACAGTACTTATGAAGTTTTAAGTAATCATCTTTTTAAATTCTTACAGTTTACTGTTTGCTATTTCTTTACTATCTTTTTGTATTTGAAATTTTCTTCTTCATTTTAGTTACAGGAAAGAATAAATGATCTAGAGCAAGAGAAGGAACTCTTGAAGGAAAGCTATGACAAGCTATCAAACAGGTAAATCATTTCACTAAATCTGCTGTTTAATGGACAACTTTTTCTGATACCAGTTAGAACAATGCAAACATATTAGAGCATACCTGTTGCCTGCTGTGGGTAGGCCAGTGTCCACAGGTGCCAGGTTATTAATGTTTTCTTGTGTTTTTTTTTTATAATGTTGTTTTTTGTTTGTTTGTTTTTTTACAAGGGCAGTGAAAGACCAAGCCCTTTTCTTGGAAATGTCATTCTATTGGGAGTTCCCTTCAAAGTTGATGGGAATTTTGCCAAGGCCAAGACTGAAAATTAGATCTGAAAAGTTTACAAAGAACAAGTATGAATTTGTCAGTTGACTCTTATTATGTAGTCACTATCCAAGAAAACAATTCATTTGGATTAAAGATTGGGAGGAATTGTTTTCATATGACCTTGTAATGCAAATCTAGAAATGCTTAAACCCTCTCCAAAGGAAGCGGTGCCAGATGTGGTTGACCATTTATAGTTACCCAGATGGCTCTGTCTCCAGTGAAATACAGTAACTGTGAAAAGAAATTGCACATGAATTCAAGTAACAGTAATCCTAAAATTCAAAGGGAGAAAACAGCAGAAGTGGGCTCTGTTCAAAGGGATATGAATATTAGCATTATATAGGCTTCTTGCCAAAACTGATGTTCATTTAAATATCTAAATGCTGAACTACTATCAGAAAATAACGTTACTGTGTTACTTATTTTTCTGACAACATAATCTTTTGAAAAACTGAAGTATTTTGAAAAACTGCATATTTATGTGAAATAATAGTACATAAAGATATTGAATGCATGTATAACTAGACACAGTGGTCACTAAAACTCAAAAATTTTAAAAGTTTGAAATCTAAAGGTAATTTGTATCTTGTCTTGCTAAGTTTTATTCTTTCCTTATCAAAGCCAGTCACACTTAGAAGAGTGGTAAGTCTAAGTAATTGTATACCATGCTGTCTTTTCTGTAGCTGTGTAATATTAGCTACCAAAGTGATTGTGGGTTCTGTGCATTGTATTTACTGCATACTGTGTTCAAAACTATGGCACAGCAAAGTTAAGTATGCGTTACTGTAGGACCTGGCATCATTGGTTAAGTTCACACATGCTGTGAAAGGCACTATCAACCTGTAAGATAGTACGTATTTAGAGAACTGTGTCAAAAAATAGGTGAGATTAGATACGGGTTGAGAAAAAGAATTTAGGGAATGATGAAAGTATTTTTATGAAGACTGGGAGTCGAGAATGTAAACTCTTGCTAAAGGTGTTGGAGCTGAGAATTCATGCTATATTTTTTCTTTAATCTTCAAGTCATTCTTCAAATATACTGTAGGTATAAATTCATTTTTATGTACTCACAACCACTTTGTGTAGTCATTGCCCTCAAAACTGGCAGTTGCTATTCAGTCAGCATGTACAGTCTTCCAAACTATGTGGACTGTCCCTTCTGCCCTATTTCTTTCTTCTCTTTCTTTGTTTCTTTTTTTCCAGTTGTGGCTTTTGTTATATGAAATTCTGGAATAGATAGATCAATAGATAGATTGGTGGATAGCTAAATGTCAAAAGTACAAAAAGAAGAGTTACTTTTTTAACCAGACAGCTTCACCAAAGTGCATAGTGGAGAGAACTCATTTATTCATGAATACCATTCCTGATTTTTCACAGAACACAAGTCAGTAAACTGCTTTATGACTGTTTTTAAGATGAAGGGCATTTTTCTGGTCAATAATGCAACTACTGGATAATAATAACATGAAGACCATAGTACTCAATGTATAAATTACAAGAAAACACAGTGCATTACTATGTCTTCTTACCCACTGGGAGTTGTACTGTAAATTAGGTCTTTACTTATATTTCAGTCTTAACTGCACATTTTGTTGTGGTTTCAGCAGTTCTGATTCTGTGTCTGTGCAATCCTTACTATGCCCAGATTGGTAGTTTACAAGTAAATAATGTGTTACAGGAAAAATAATTATTCAAATATCTGCCCATCTCAGTTTTTTATTTCTTTAAGTGGAAGAAAGATTACTTATTATTTCTTAATCGGTATCAGAATTGTTGTTCTACATTATGAGAAAGCTGTTGTCACTTTGTGGTCAACGTTTCTTTGAACAGGCAACTGACGTTAGGCTCTGCATCTTTCACAGATTTAAAAGAAATCAGGTGGGTGATCCTAGTTCTCTGCATTAAGAGGTTTTGTATGCGGAAAGAATGGTTTTGTTAGTTGTCAGTTGCTGAGGTTTGAAGCTGTGGATTACTCTGGAATACGCATCTGAATTCCTTCTCTAGTCCCACAAATGCTGCGTGTTGCCAACTTTTCTGACTTTGGAGCTCTAAATTAAGGCCAGTTCCTTTGCTCATCCCACAAACTCTTTCATGTTTTTTAACCACAGCCTGAGAAAGGCGCCTTGGTTTCAACAGCAGCAGACCAGCATATGTTTACTTAATTCCTAAGACATGATGACAGCGGTCTCTGTGCCACAAAAAGCTTTCTTCTTTATTATTTTCTGTTGAAGTTGATTTTGAAAAGTTCTTCATATGCCACATGTTTTATTGCAGTGTCTTCAGTGTGACCCGTGAACAGGAGTGGAAATTAAAGGAAGAGCAACTGAAACTGCGAATTGCTGAACTAGAGACTGCTATCAAGTCTAGTTTAGCAGAGAAAGACGAACTAGAGACTGCTATCAAGTCTAGTTTAGCAGAGAAAGACAAACTAGAGACTGCTATCAAGTCTAGTTTAGCAGAGAAAGACAAACTAGAGACTGCTATCAAGTCTAGTTTAGCAGAGAAAGATGAAATCCTTGACAAACTCAAAGTAGAAACAGGTACATTTCTGAAATAACTGTTTTTTCGTGATGTGAATTTCTCTGGTGTTGGAGTATGGATATATTCTGCAGAAAAATGTAGTTTCTTAGTAGTGGTGATTTCAAAGCTGACTTTTACAAGTACATGGAAAAGCGTGCTTAAGTTATGACTGTCCTTAGTACAGAAATTGACTCGATACAGGTTATGTGTTGAATGAAGATTCTTAAACTCCTGTTGCATGAATTCTTCAGTGGGTCAATATTTCCCCCTTATTCACCTCTAAATGAAAAAAATCTTATAGGCAAGAAAACAGTATTTCTCCAATTTTAAGCCACTAGTCTAAATTCATTTATTTTGCAAAGGTACATGAAATCTATATAGACCTTTCAATTTAGTGAATTTAGGTTTTTTTGTATTTTGAGTGTACACACATTTTTATTCACAGTTGTGTACATTTACAGTAAAACAGGCTTGTTCTTCTCAAAATATGATTTCATATGTGCTTTTCCTGTGATGTAGAACAACTCAGTGAATCTTTAGGACCTAGCAATCTTTTATCTCAGTGTTGTGATATACTGTGCCAACAAGAAATTTAGAGAAAGAGAATGGACAGGAAGTAAACCAAATACTCTACAGATTTTTTCCTTAAGTGTGTATTTTTAAGAGGTAGCACACTTGTGATCAATCTAATAGAATGAAGTGGGACAACTTGTAAGTAGTTTGTATGATTATCTTTACAAGCCCTTCCCAAAATTGGCACTTCAGGGCTTATAGATAACAGTATACAATGTTTTCAGTTTCTGTTGCATTGAATTTGCTACAGCTTAAGAAGATTTTCTAACACCATTCAGGGTCTACATGTCTAGGATTTTTGTCTTTGGAAAAACTTAAGCAGTGTTAATATTTCTGAGTATCTGTCTTCGCTGCACATCATTTTTAAAAGCAGAAGAATTGAATTACTTTTTGTCCTACCTGGATGCCTAGAACTAGTGCAGAACTTCTCTCATGCTTACCCTTAATAGTTTGCCATATTAAAAATGTCTACAAAACCTTAACTGGGGCTATTGTTAGAAAAACAGTGAACTAAGATTGCTGCTGTGGACAGAAAATTGGTGACAATTTGATAAGAGTGCTTGAAGAGGGATATCTTGCCTCCTCATTCCTGGAAAAAGCTCCAGCTCAGATCTCAGTTTATAATGTAGGAAAAAGAAAGAACATCAGCATGAGAGACTCTTTTCTTCCTGTGAGAGACCCCCCCACCCAACAGCCATTGAATATATTACTTCTGAGAGTCCACAAGTTACTACCCTCACCCCTGTCTCACTGCTGTATTTATCAAAAAACTTAATTGTTTTCTTATATATTTGATTATTTTTAGCTTTTTGTTTTTAGAGCTTAGTGTAGTTTCTTCTCAGATGTACAAATACATTGCTTTTTTCTCGGGACTGCAGAGAATTAAGGCTTTACTGGTTAGTTTGTATTTGAATTGAAAATGGCTCCTGTGGACTCCCAGCATACGTGGGTGAGAAGGCTACTGTGTAAAGGATCAATGAATGGTTCTACAAATGATTTATTTTTAGTGAAGATGTCATTTGATATATAAACTCTGCAAAATTAAAACTAACCTGATGTCAATTTTTGAAACATGTCCAACCCCTTGAGACTAGTATTTCAGCCACCTGTTTCCTGCTGAGTTCAATACTCAAAACTGAATAGCTATTCTGTGAAAATAGTGAAGTTGTGCTTCGTGCCCTGAAGGTCAACGGGAAAAGATTCCAGCATTAAAATGATATTGTGGAATATCTGTTGAAAGCTATAGTATATATTCTCAACTAAGTGTGTAATATTATACCCATCAACTCCCACCAGTGCAGAAGGGAATTACAACAGCTAATGCTTGCCTGTCAAGCTGACGGTTAATGTTTCTATCATTCTGATCTGGAATATGAATCCACAGTATTTCAATACATTGTATAAAAAATGCAGCAGGAAAAAAAAAGGTGAAAATACATTGTTCTCGAGAGAATAAGGAGCTTAACTAGGGAGGAGAGTGTACAGGAAAGTACTTTTTGTTCCTTAGAAACTTCAGTGCTTTTAAAACTTTTCTGTGTGAAAGAAAGCATGCTGTTGTAGTTAAATTATTTGTTCTAATCCTGAAGTTTTTTTTATCATGAGACAAATTTCTTCTTGTAGCTCCTGATAAGTCAATATGGAAATAGCTCTGCATTAGTGGGTATTTGTAGAAAATCTCTTCAATCTTTGACTGAGGAGTGAAATTGAGTTTAGTTATTCAGACTGAGAACTCAGACTCTCTCTTCTCTTCCCCAACCTTCCCCAAAAGCAAAAACCCAGTGAAGTCATACTATATAGCCTTGCTTATTGGTCTGTCTGGAATTATACGAAATGTAGATTTTTGATGCTGTCAGTTCAATCTTCATGAAAGTAAGAATGTTTTGTTTTTTTTAATCTGTACACATCTACCAGATCTAAGCAGGTTCCTACCCAGCTCCCTCCTAGTTTGCTAGTACAAGATTTCGCTGTACCAAATAAATTAGTTTCTACATCTTTCAGTGACTTTTTATGCATATATTAATATGAAAAGCAAGCTTATTTTGTTATTGTAGTTATTTTGAGTTAAGCAATGTTTTGTTATTTCCCAATGTTCAGACCAAAAGGAAAGGCTGATGCAAGAGAACAAAGACCTGCAGTCACGCTACCTGGAAAATAAGCAAGAGCTAGATGAACTGAAAAATCGCATGAATTGTTTGACCAAGGTAAAATCTTCTTTATAGAAAACGGCTAAGAAAAACATTCTGTGCTTTATTTGTAGTGCAAATACTTCTTAAAAGTAAAAGAATAATATTCAAAATGTCATGTCTAGTGGTCTTGTGAGAATGCATCTTGTTATCTTGAATATGTCTCTTCAGTGTTCATTCACATCTGATACCACCTCTTCATTGAGTATTTCTCTTTCAGGAATGTGATGTTGATGTTGATGCGTCAGAAGTCAATGAAGCTCTCTCGCTCATAAAGGTAACTTGCAAAGAATTCTTTTTTTTTTTTCTTCATTTTTAAAAATGTTTCAGTTCTTGGTATACCATTTCCTATTACCTGTTTTGGACACAATGCCTTGGGTTCTTAAGGGCTGGATTGTTTCTGCAGTAGTTTACGCTTCTCGCATATATGTGTGCACGGGTCATTTTTCAGTTACAGTGAAGTAAAAGGAAAGATGAGAATTGTGAGGGTGAAATTTAAAGTTTCACTGGGATTTCATACCTAGAATTGTGTAGAATTTGCAATAACACGGAAGGGGAATTTAAACCAGATTCTGAAGCGTTTTCTGAACAGCTTGCTCTTTCTCATTTAAATGAGCAATCACACCATCTTGTTCTTCCTGTAATGTTGATTAAAAACATTTTTTAATTCTTTAATTTGTTTTGAGCATATTCTAAATTCTGAAAAAGTGCTAGAGCAACCTCATAGCTAACTAGTTACCCTCTCTATGTTTACTAACAGAGAAATACATAGAAAAAGCTGTTTTTTTTTCTCTTGCTCATAAGTTGTATTTTTATTTTTTGTCAGAACTGAATTGAAAGTGAGCAGGAAAGAAATGAGTGCTTTAAGTTTCCACTGTTCTTGAAGACTTGCATTTAATTTAAACCATGTTTACTGAAGTTTATAAAGTTTACAATAAGTAGAATCTTACTGCTACTTGAAAGCTAATAATAATTCTGTAATGATGACAAAAGAAGTAGAGCAAGGAAAAGATCAAAAATAAAACATCAGCATTAGTAATAGCAGTAATGTAGGCTTGGGCATTCACTGGAGCATAGTTATCAAGTACATAAAAGGTAAATGTATTAGATTGAGAAGAGTGATAGCTTCTGAATATTACATACATTTGAAATGTACAACAATTGGAAGTTTACATTACTAAATAAAATTGTGATGGGTGCAGGTCCATGGCATTTTTATTTTTTGGGTTACCATGTGTCCTTCTTTCAGTGTTACATTAAACTAGGCACAAAAACATCTAGATATTTTGCAAGAGTAATTCTCTAGTAATTTTTAAAATTTGCTCTAGGTTCGAAAGCAGCAGCAGAATGGGGACCTTTTATGTTTGGAAAAAGAAGGTGATGATAGCCCTGAAGCTTTGGAACATTCCATGGAGAAGCTGCAATTAATACATGTGGAAGCAGTGCACGAACTTGAAAAGACAAGGAATATGTTAATTGTA
Source organism: Meleagris gallopavo (assembly GCF_905368555.1). NCBI lineage: Eukaryota > Metazoa > Chordata > Aves > Galliformes > Phasianidae > Meleagris > Meleagris gallopavo. The sequence goes on from NC_139416.1 coordinate 4,335,784, forward strand.
CAGCATAAGATTAACAAAGGTTACCAGGTACTGAACTCCACTCATAGTGGTAGATAGCATGATGATAACATTTTAATATTTGTAGCACTGGAACTTGTTTCCTTGGGAAAAAATGAAGTCATAATTAAGGCTTCCAAATTCATTGTCCAAGCCAGTCTGTTTTCCAAAGTAACCTAACACAAAATTTGTTCATGTTGAAAGAAGTGTTAAAAAACCACAAGATCCAAATGACTGTAACTTCAGTCTTTTGACTCACCCTGATTAGATCCCTTAAGCATTTGGCTTCATGGCATTATCTCAGAGCTCTTATCAGGCCCACACAGGAAAAACAGTACGCACACTTATCTATGAAGCTTCCTTTTCCACAACGCTCTGCTTTCAGCTTCTTGTGCTGGATTATTGCAGATGATATTTTGGTTTTCATGTGATCCATTCGAGTTTAAATAATACAATCTTTACAGAAACTATTAGGAATATTATTGTGAATGAATCACTAGTCAGTTTTCCTCAATAATGATTTTAGATTTTGCCAAAATTAGAACTGATTGCTGTGGTGTTGAATTAAAATTTGCTATTTTTCTTTACCGTAAATTCTTAAACTTAACTGTATTTTCTCTTTTGTAGCCAAAAGCATGTACAATATCAGTGTAGATATGCTTCAGTGGTCCTTTTCACATGTAATTTTTTTTCAGACTGAATTTGAGGCAATGTCACAGAAGATGGAAAATCTAAAGAAAGGCTATGAGTTAAAAATAGAAAAGTATGTTCATCTTCTTGATATTAGGGCTGAATGCATCAGAAAACTTGAAGGTATTTTTGAATCATATTTTCCTTCAATTTTTTTATTGTTAGATTGCAAATTTATTCATCAGGTGAAACCACCTTGTAATTGTTAAAACTAACAGAAAGAAAGATCAGGTTCTCCCTAGCCCGCTATCTATAGGGTGTTTTATTGACTTGTTACTTATTAAATAAAAGTTAAGAGGGTGCTTTATGCTGCAACTGTTGCAGCACAAGTGGCCAAAGGTAGATTGCTAAATTACCTATGTGTGGTCAAATTTTTAATTTTGCTATTCAGTAATTATGTAACTTTTTGTATGTTGCACAAATTCTCAAAGTTATGGCATAATAGGCCTACAGAATATTTTAACATCATGAATTTGAAATTATGTTTTAATGACCTTATTGTATAGTATAAATAGTAAATGGAAGCCCGAAATGGGATAACTTACAAAGCTTAATGTAACAACATTCATCGTATTTTGTCTCCAAGTTGCATGTTCTGTGCTAAAGGACTGCGTGATGATTTATGTCTTAATTCCGTAAGCATTTATTTGTTCTTTCCTCAGCACGTAATATCATTTGTAGTTCAACCTTTCAAAAATACACATCTTAAGTCTCTGCTAAATTTTAGCATAAAAATACTTACTTTGATCATCATATAAGGCTTCTGCATTTTGGCTTTTTTACTGTTATTAATTTCTAGCAATCTGTGTTATACTGATGCAACTGCATTGTGTAAGTTTTGAGCATGCTAAGCTAACCATGGATGTCTGATTTGAAGTGTGCAATGTGTGTTGGTTGTTTGTTGTTTTGTTTTTATTTAAGAATTTAATATTGCTAATGTAATTGAATTATACTTCTCTGAGCAAGCATGAATTATATCTGATTTTTAAACAGTCATATTGTAACTCCCATTTTATTTATTGCAGCCCAACTGAGAGATGTTGTCTATGATACTAAACAGTACAAATCCAGACCAGAAATACTGCCAGGCAATCCAGTCAATAAATTTGATGCAACTCTACATTTAGAAAGAGGAGAGGGCCTTTTTGAAATTCACATCAGCAGAGTGATCTTCTCTTCCGCAGCTGTGCATGCTTTTGGTGACCATGAACCTGCAACTTTTTGTTCTTTTGCGTTTTATGACTTCGAACTTCAAACAACTCCTGTTTTGCATGGAAATACCCAGTCATATGACTTTACTTCTCAGTATCTTGTAGAGATTGATGACTGCTTCTTGCACTACATAAAGAGTAACAGTGTCACTCTTGAGGTTCATCATGCATATGGCACAGATCATGAAGTAGTTGCAGCATGCCAGGTGGCACTCCATGAAACTCTGGAACAGAATGGGAGGATCTACAGCACGGAAGATTTAGTTGGTAATTAACATATGAAAAAGTATTTTGTTTGGTGTGATAATGTGACCAGTAATCTATATTTGACCAACAATTAATTTATGTATTGCTATTAAAAAAGAAAAAGGAATGGATTAAAAAAAAATTTTACATTGGATGTGCAGCATTTCTTGTTGATTCTAGCTCTTAGAACAGGTACAATTTTCCCAATAATCAATGAGTACAAAGATGACATTAATAAAATGATCTAATGTGACATATTAGAAGTTTACTACATGCTGAAAATAGCGTTAGAGAATCTTGTCTTGAAATAGCAGGAGATTCTTTGTCTTGTATAGAAGTTACTTACCAAGTGTAATTACGTAAGTAAAGGTGGTTTTATTAAGACAGTATTACCTTTCTCAATATAATTATATGATAACAGCATGGAGAAAAGTAGTTAGAGCAAAGTTCTTGTTTGCACTGTTTTACTATTAATATTTCACAGTTTTTCTATGAACACTGCAGAGAAGATTTCCAAAATCTGACATTCTTTTTCATTTTTCATTATTGTTTTATATATTATTTGTGGTTTAGTTGTTTAATGCAGGCTTCCTTCATTCTCTAAGACCATTATTTATACAAGGTGGCCCTACTTACTTAACTATGAAAAAATACTTTCAATCAGGTCTTGTAATGAACTTAAATGAAACTAAATTGTTTTACTCTCACATATATAATTTTTCTGATTAGTGTAATATACATGAAAAACTAAAATGTTTCTGCTTCATAAGACTATCAAATATCAGTGCTTGATACGTGGCCCAAATGTCATAGTTATCTACCCTCATCCTTCATCTATAAGTAACAGAAGAAATTATGGTTGTTGTAGTTACAACTGTTAAGTCTGAAGAGGTAAGAGGTCTGCTTATAATTAATACTCAGAAAGCATCGAAAGGGCAGAAATGGTCTGGTTACACTAGAAGATACTTCAAATAATAGCATCTACAATGGGGTATTGGTTTGGCTTTGGGATGTGTTGTTGTTGTTTCTTTTAATTTAAATCATTGTTTTGAAGTCCTTTTAAGATGAAGTGAAAGTGTGATCCCATCTTTCCTTAGGAGTGAATGGAAACATCGAAGATTTTGGTACTTTGGAATACTGGATCCGGTTACGAGCTCCTATGGATCGATCCATTGGTCTTTACAAAGAGAAGTCTAAAGCTCGAGGGTATATAACACCCAATTTGAGGGAACACGAATCATCATTCCAGGTATGCTTGGTTTTGTATTACATTATGTAATACAATTTGTATTACATAATAAACTCTTTGATTATTTTTTTCCCCGTTGCATTTCCTTTTTTCCACATTGGCACAGCTGAATTGGAGTTTTGCTTAAACTTCAGTTGCTTACTTTTATAGATTCTGTCACTAGAATATTCGAAATTATTATGTAAATATTGTATCTATTTTTCGTAACCTGTAAAAGCCAGATTTCATTTACATTGTATCATAGTGGATTATGAGATGTTAAACCAGCCAGGTCTCAGTGAGCTATTATAGATGAAGCAATTGTTCAGAAAGTTTTAAAAGTTCATAATGTTTGCATACATTGGCATTGAGATAACTTCACTATTTATTTGTATTTCATTTATTACTCGATGAAGAGAATTATCATGATATAAAGCTTTATGTGGCAGTGATTTATTTGCTAAACTGATTGATAAAAACAACTCTGTCTAGCATGACTTCAATGTTTTTTACTATACAACCGTGTGAGTTTATATTAAACCAAAATCTGTGCCAAGTCCGTAATGTATGCTGGGAACTATGATGTACAAATTCTGTAAAGGGTCAGTGTAGATATTTTTAGAGTATCTTTGGGCTTGACAACAATGTAACATTTGCTTTAAATCAGTTTTTACTCAAAGGTATTTTTAACTCCTATAATCTGGCCATTGTTAAATGCTCAAATCTGTAGTTTTCTCTATTTTTTTATTGTTATTTTTAGCTATGTTACAAATCTAAACACGGATGGAAGATAAGGCACATGGAACAGAGCGTTTTGTTGTAATTATTCTAAAACTGGAAATTCAAGCAATGGAAATATACTGGTTGTTAAAGAGAAAATAGAACAGGAGAAATTGCAGAAATGAACAACTTTTAAAGTAGATGTTTGAAACACTGCAGTTCTCAGAGATGCTTCATAGCAGAAACTGAAAGTCATGTAGAAATGGCACAGCTGGTTACATTATGTTACAGATTCTATTAGTCTGGATCTGCAGAAATACCTTCAGTTGTGTGTTCCAAAATTTAGGCTTTCACTTGTTAAACATATCAATATAAAACTTTGTCCCTCATGAGTGGCAGAAATCATGGAAACATGAACTGTACATAAACTGCTATAAAGACTCTTTTTTTCCCAATTCTGTTTGTAGCTAGAAATAATAGTCCTAATGTTACATATTCAGGAGTATCTGAAACTGTCATGATTGACTGTCTCTACCAATTTCATTGTGGATTATTTAATAAAAATATTTACCATTTTATCATGCAAAATCAAATTGATTCGTGTTCCCCCAAATACCACAAGACAGAACTCTGAGTTCCATAAGCAAGATAATCACATACAGTGAATGAAATTAGCTGTGACACATTACCATAAAAGAAAGCAGAGCCTTATGAGGTGAATGTAGTTGAGGATTGCTTCTTTAAAGACAGTTGTATTATTTGGGCTTTTATGCTGTTCTTTAATTTTTATTAATTTTCTTATTCCAATTTAAACATGTATTTTTGCTCTTTGTGTGCTGATTTCTGTTTTTGTCATTTCTTTGTTAACATAAAGGTTTTGGAGAAAGAAAAAGGGAAAGCAAATCTGCTGTGCTATTTTAATTATTGAACAGTACATATATAAAGAACTACAGTTCTTTTTGTCTTGACACAGAGTAGCTTTCAAAATCAGAATCCATAGTTTTAAAGTGGCACTGGTTGTGAATCATCCTTAATACTTTGCTACTATGATAATCAAATGGCAAATAGGTCACAGTATTTTAGAAGAATTAGGCAAATAATCACATTCTTGAAAGGATTAATCCTTACACCTTCAATCGAAGAGGGTTGTAGTTGAATTTATGGAACTAATTAGATTTTGGCATAGAAAGTTAAACAGTAGTTGGGTTGTCATCTAGATAAATTATTTATTCTATGTATGTATTTCTTAGTATGCCAACATAAGAATTCTAATTTTTAAATTGAACTTCTTTTTCATATAAAGCAGCCAATTCCCAGAACTGCCCAAGTCAGCACTTCAACAGATGGCGATTTAAATGAACTCCTTGTTACAATAAAATGTTGTAACCGTCTGCAGTCCCAAAAGAAACATCTTCAGCCAAATTCGTATGTTGTTTACAAGTTTTTCGATTTTGCATACCATGATACTCGCATCATTCCTAGCAGCAGCAACCCAGAAATAGATGACTGTATGTGTTTCCAAATGCCGATGACTGCAGAGTTAGACCAATACTTGAAATGGGAATCCTTAACATTTTACGTATTTGATGATACTGAAATGGAAGAAGATGGCTATTTAGGGAAAGCCAACGTGCCTCTTATTCCCTTAGCATCTAACAGATCTATCTCAGGTAAGAATTTGATCTCTTCAAACCTAACAAAATCTTCACGTGTTGTTTAATATATCTTTTAAATATCTTTAGAACTTTGCCTAGTTAAATTTGGAGTATCTCAAAGAATAGAGATCTATTTTGAGGTTGACACTTGTTTCAATGTTTGACTTCCTCTGTGATTGGGGAAAAAAAAAAAAAGCACATTTTCCTTCTGATATTTCAACTTATCTGTTGGCTCTCCTCTTCCTGCTGTGCACCCATGGTTCCATCTTTTCTGCATTCTACAAGTAGTGGCTGTAGACAGAGCTGCCTTTTCTGAAGGCCAAGCAAATCCACTTCTTTGAGACTCTTCTATGTCATGTGCTCCAACTCCCTGAATTTCATGGAAGTCCTCCAATTGATTTGCTCAAATGTGTCAATGTCTGTTCTTGTGCAGGAGAGGCCACAGTATTCCAGATGCCATCTCATAGATGTTAAATAGAGTAAGAAACTCCTCTGGACCTGCTGGCTGCATTCTGGCTGATAGAATCTAGAGTGCAGTTGGCCTTCATTGTTGCAAAAACACAGCTTTACTGGCTCCTATTAAGTTTCTCAAAACAGGACCAGTTGTTTTTTTTTTTTTTCCTGCAAGGAAGGCTGCTTGTTGCTTATCAACCCCCAGCCTCTAATGCTTCTTGAAGATATTCTGGGGCAGATGCAGGACTTTGCATTTGCTATCGTTGAACTTCATGACTGTCAGGCCTATTTTTCCATTCTGTGTGAAAGCAGCTCTGTCTTCACCCACAAATTAATATCATTTACAAATTTGCTGTGGTATATATCATACAAAACCTACTTAATGATTTTTTTTATTTCCAACTATTAGATGCATATGGAGTTGTTTATTGAAAATTTTACGATATGATTACTGTAAAATGTAATTTATAATTACCTTCACAGAAAGGGAAAATAGGTGAAAAATTCCAAGAGAATTTAATGTTTCTTCTTTGGTAAATATTTAGCAATGGATAGATTTTAAAAATCAATTTATTTATTTAACAAAAATAAGTATTAGTAGAAAATGAGAATGTTTAAGTTAGAAATTTTGAACCATGTTAGTAAGAATTACTTATCTTGTATTAGGTTACCTGAGAACCTACAAGACATTCTAAAAGGATACAATAGTCCTGTTCATTCTAAATCCTGTCTTTCCGAATATCTTCAATATTGCATTGGGTATACTTGACTCTAAAAAACACAATATTTTGGCTTTATTCCAATAATGAAATACTTTCTAAAATGAGGACTGCAAAAACTGTTGTGCTTGAATAATGTTTTGCTTTGCACTGCAATTCACTGTATGCAACCTATTCAGATGAAATTTACTACTTGTTGTCAGGTACATTTGAAATAACAGATTCTGAAAGAAGAGTTACAGGTGCTATCAGAGTTGTGTTAAAGTGGAAGTTTGCCTACCTACCACCAAGTGGAGCCGCAGCGGCTTTAGACTCGGAGAATTACATTCAAAATAAGAAATCAGTGGCACCTAAATTACTTTCAGAACAGGAAACGCAACCTCCAACCTTCTCTCCTTCTTTAACTTCATTAGTGACAGTAAGTAATTTAACAAACTTCAAGAAGCTAAGAGATACAAAAGACCTACTACAGCAGATCACTTAGATCTTCTCTGATGACCAGGGTTTGTCCTTACTGTAAAACAATGCATAGTACAAATGCTTCATGTAACTTCTGTCTTGGACTTCCATTGGGAAGTAAAATCCTTCTTGTATTCAGTACTTTCTGAAGATAAGCAGTAATAACTCATTCTGTCAGATATATGATACTGCTTAGTATAGTCCTACAATAATTTCTCACATGGAACTCATTTTGCATTCCATAGATGTTCTGTAGAGTGTTACGCTCATTTGTGGCTTAATTCTGAAAGAGATCTCAATTTTTGGGGAAGTTATTCGAAGAAAGACTACATCATCTCTCCTATTTAGAATTGAAGTTAGGACCATTTCATTTGTATAAAATGAAAAATTAGAGTCCCTCAGAATTTACTCAAGATGATTCAAATATGCCAATAAATGAACTTCACCTTTATTTTTGTATGATAGGTCCCCATACCGAAACCAAGACGCCGTACAGCTCCAACAGACAAGAAAGTGTCATTTGTGAATGCCAGTTCAGTACAGGTGACAGTAAGTTTAATGTATTGTCTTTGTGCATATTGAAGCAAGGAGACCTTCTTAGGTCACAGTGTGCGCAAACTGCAGAGCTTGTAATTGAGAACAGTCAGCTAAAAAAAGTGGTATGTCCAAGGCAGTAAATGATAATGTAGTACTGCATAGATGGAAAACAATACAGGCTCCCTCAAAATTGTTTGCTGTCTTCCACAGCTTTTGAGCTTCCATTTTCATGGGTTTAGAACAGATTCCCACAGGACTGATGAACAGTCTCTGCACTGTTTCTTAGCTCTCCAGGTTATTAAAGTGACTTTAATTAATTAAGCACTCACACAAACATATAAGTGACTGTAGAAATTAAGTTGATTGAAACCAATTTGTAGTGTTGTACCAATGGGATACAAAATTTGACACCATTCATAGTCACTCCTGCACAAGTTTTATCAGCTGCAGCTACACATGCTATGGAAACAATTATATTTCAAGACATGGAATAAAGTGTCTTTTGCACATCCTTCTGTACTCTAAAAGGATCTGCATGGAAGTAACTGAAACGTGGTTTAAATTTTTATTTGATTTTTAGCTAGACACTGTATTAATCAAATCCTGTAATTCATGGTTGGTTCTCTAACAGCTAATGATAAAATGTTATGATATTTTTGTTAGTATTACGTTGCAAATAACTTATGCATTCTTAAAAACTAGCTGTGAAGATTTTTTTCTATTTGCAAATACTTTGATTGGATTTATTTTTCAGTTGTAACATACATTTTCAATTCACAGCTCTTTCTGCTATTGCTTAGTTTACTATGACTAGAGCTTTGTTCTGAGCTTTATATCACAGACTAGAAATATGAATGAAGTACAATATGAGAGAAATCAACTGAGATGTCAGATGTATAGTTACAGGCACAACACCTTCAGCTGTCTGAACAGCAGCCTCTTAAAATTGGATAATTTTTCACAAAGCATAGTTGTCTAAGGCAGAAATTTAGCTATTTGATCTTTAGCAAGAGTTGTTCATTAATGGGTGGGCAACTGTCCTGGCTTTAAAAATGCGAATCTCAATGGCTGGTTACAGACAAGAGTTCTGTTAATACTAAGTCATGAAATACTTGGACTTTCTCTGAAGTCTGAATCTTGTGGTGACTGCAAGAATGTATTCATGCAAGACAAATGGAACAGATCAGTATCTAAAGGGGAACCATGTGAGAAAGAAGGGAACAGATTCTTTAGCAGGGTCTATTGCGATGGGACGAGAGGAAAAAGTTTCAAACTAAAACAGAGGACATTTACACTGGACATAAGGGAAAGGTTTTGTATCATAAGGATGGAGAGATGCTGGAACAGATTGTCCAGAGAAGTGCTGAATGCCCTATCCTTGGAGACATTCAAGATCAGGCTAAGCAACCTGTATCTGTAGATGTCCCTGATCATTGCAGGGGAGTTGGACTTAAATGACCTTGAAAGGATTCCTTCCAACTCAAATAATTCTATGATCTTAAGCAAGTAATTATGGGGAAAGAGGGTTTACTAAAAATTGGATAAATGATTTGTCTCACATTGAAGTCCCAAACCATTTGTAAGAAGTCTCCAGTGTCTTAGGTGGAAGCTGTAGCAGAAAGTAGAAACAGTAATACTAATGCAGAGAAGCAAAGGAGAATGTAATTTCCTGTCTAAATATTTCTCCACCAGTAAATTCATACCTATATTTTTTTTTAATTATGTAGTATCCAACAGGTCCAAATGCATTGGAGGTATGAAATTATTCCATTTTTGCAGTTCTTTCTAATATGTTGCCTTTGAATTCCATATCTACGTTATGTCATCAGTCATACATTAAAAACTGTGCTATCATTATGGAATATCTCTTAAGTCAGACGTGAAATATGAAGGGAAAAAAGTGATCCCTTCTTGTGACTTTTCTTTTTGGTCATTAGAAAGGCAGGCATATCTACTCATTTCATTCTATGTCTGGATAAAGCTTTTGTCTTTGATTTAAAAAATTATCATCACTTAATGGGGTGGGAAATGAAGCAGAAATGTAGTGACTTTGGAATATTGCTGAACACATAGCATTCTAAGAGCAAAGTGTCAAATACTGCATTAATCCAATTGATTGTGAAAGTAAATTCTTGTGGGAAATTGGCAAGCTTTTGGTTCCAGTGGTATAGCAAAATAGTTTTTTTTACTGCCTCTCTTTTGTTTGAGAATTGTCTGTCTTCTGCACCATTTATTTGTTACTGCACATAAAAACTTTTCGTTGCTTCTTATACTGAAAACAATATTGTTGTTTATAAGGCATATACATATATAATGAATGTGAGTGACAACTCTTCACGTTTTAAACCTTCATAACTTGCAAGATATGTTTTATGATATTATTTACTCTTATTTTGCATGTAATATGTAAGGTTAAACAAGAAAGTCTAGCAGATGTTAAGGTGAAGGAGACTGATGAAGAACTTCAACAGGAGAAAGAAGACGACCACTCATGTTTGCCAGAAGAGCAGCTATCTGGCCAAGGCTCAGTTACCTCTGGAAATGAGATAGAAATAACTGAAGAACTGGAATCAGAAGGTAGGAATAAGTGGCTATATATTTCTTTAATAAATCTGTCTCTTACATTTTCTTTTTTTCCTCTCATTTCTTACTAGCAGTGGGAGCTGCCTCATTATGAGAAGGTTCATGACAGAAATGATATTCTGGTGTACTTTTTAGCTGTAGATGGGTGGTGGATATGGTGGTGTTATTTTCATCCCAAATGGAAACTGTATTGTAATTGAATGCAAAAATATGGTATCTGACCCAGATTCATAAAAAATTAAGAGAAAGCTGGCTTCTATTTTGAATGTCTTCATATTCTCTCTTAGAACTACATTGTTATAAAGACTGTTTTAATGAATATGCTCCTCTTGTCTGCAGCTAATAGCCGGTGCTGATATTGGAAACCCTTTCAGACTGTGAAAGGATAGTGTGCCTTATCACAACTGTGACAAAGTTGTTAAGAAGCAGATTTATTTCAAGATTATAACAGCTGGATCACTCTGTTCCACCTTTGAGCTAACCTGTGTGTTAGTAAAATAAGCCATATATAAAATAGGGAAACAAACAGGATGTTAAAATTTTACATTGTTCTTTACAGCTTCTGCATAAGAATTCATTAGTAAAATTAGAAATCAAGATGTTGAATCCCTGTTGCATTTTTAAGCAATTTATTTTAGAAAGGAGGGGCCTGAAAGGAGGGGCTCTAGAAAGTAATCTACCTGTGTTACAGAATTACTTGATTTAAGAAAAAAAGGAGTAATTCTTTGGCTGTGTATGGTATTAAAGCTAATCATAGGAAAGCTACAAATTCAGGCCATATCCTTTATTAAACTAACTGATATTTATACATAAGTTCCTCACAGGACTTCTATCATTGTACTTAACAACTTTAATTTGGAAATGTTCATATTTTTTTAGAAAATAAGAACAACAACAACAATGTAGTCCACTTAATAGGTTGTCAGCTTGCCACTCCTGCCTTCCACAAGGAAGTGCTTTAATGGACACTATTGTACAGTGTTTATTAGGAGTAGCTAATATATCACTATCATGTTTTCCAGCAAATCTCAGGTTCACTGCAGACAGTGTTTTTTTTTTTTAAACAATTTTTTTTTTTTTTTTTTTTAGTAGATGAAGATGATAGATACACAGATGATTCCGTTGAATCAGAAACTGACAGCGACGACTGTATTGTTACAAGTCCAATATCCAAGAATATTATACAGGTCAGTTGGAGTGTTTTATGGCAATCTGCTAAGTCTAAGAAAAAAAGATGTCAAGCCTGACTATATGTTTAGCACTGGTATGGCCTCACCTTGAATACTGTGTACAGTTCTGGATTCCATAATATATAAATATATATATATAAATGAAGTTAAGTTACTTGAAAGCATCCAGAGGGCAACAAAGTTCATAAAAGGGCTGGAAGGCACTTCCTGTGAGGAGTGGCCCACTTGAGTTTTCTGGACGAAACATTGCTTGCAGGTTATCTCATTGCTCTCTGCATCCTCCTGAGGATGGAAAGTGGAGAGAAAGGCGCCGGTATTTTTAACTTCTGATTAGCCCTGATGTGCGCAGGCAGTTTAACTTAGATGGCCTTTGAAGGTCTCATCCAGCTTAACTGTTCTATTTTATGACATGATTTGTTTTTGTATGTTTCTGAACATTTTGGTTCCTTTAACTCTATTTGTTGTTCTTTAGCAACCTGGTTTGTTGTCATTGTTACCAGTGTTGTAACTTGATTTTTCTGCCAGAAAAACCTTGGTTCCCATGGCTGGGATTTCCATATATTATCCTTCCCTGTGTTGAATCAACCAAAAACAAACTGTAGAAAATTAGGAGATTTATTAATAATTACTGGTATCTTTCTGTGCTGCATTTGTTATGACCAACAAAATCTTGGAACTACAGATTTCTAATTAGTGTAAATCTGAGATCAAATTTTAGTAAGGACAAAATCTCCCTAAGCATATTCTAATATGAATGTCTGAAGACCTTTTTTTCATTGTTCAGTCCTCCTTCAGTCTTGTCTTTGCCACACTTAAGAAAATGTGTCTTTTTTTACTTCTGATGCTTTGAGAAAAGAGGAAAAAAAAAAATAATTGGTCAAGGTCTTTAGTAAATCTACTGATTCATCCCAGTACATTCGTTTGATTAAATGTTGTTAAAATTGCATAAGCTTGAGGCTGCTAATAGTATCGAAACCTTACATATGTTCCAATGCAGCCAAATAGATTTCTTTGACTTCACAATAATTTAAGAACTAAAGAATTGTTTTCAGAAAAGTTTGTGCAGGTAAAGTATCATTTCAGAGTACATTTTTTGTGCTTCCATTTGTGTGCATATAAAGTAGTAGAATTCTTTTGGCTTGTCCTAAAAACCTGCAATTAATGAGCATAGAGTATATGAAATGTATATGAAATATAACAACATAGTACCACTGTGGAAAATTTACTTTGAACAGTATTTCAGTAGTATAGTTCTTTATAAATATGGGACCACTTAGTACTTTTATAATATAATTTATGTAATGTTCACCAAACAATATTGAAAAGCAGACATCTAGCACTTGAAATTGATTGCAATACTTCTAATAGTTAAGACTTCTGGTCTGTCTTAGTCTCCTTTTAAAGGAGTAAGGATATACCATACTGTTATATCCTGTCAACCTAGATGTAATTTGATTTTTCTGTTTGTTATTTAAGTAAAGGCTGCTTGAAATCTAGCCAAGTAAATAGCAATTTAAGGCAATGCTTCCCAGGAGAAATATTGCATTATTTTTTTTTAAGCTGTAGAAGGGTTTTAGAAATGCTAAATGCCACCAGTTACATAAACTAAAGGGAGATAAAGAAGGTATTTTTGAAAACGAAACATTTTGAAAACATACATTATGTATAAACATTGCATTTCCATCTGGAACTTTGAGAACTTAAATGACTGCTACTCATCTCTACCAACTCAAACAATAATAATAGGGTTTATCTGTGCATTCCTTGTCATCCTCTATTTCATCTTATCAAAACCATGTAAAAACATTTCTGAGTAGAATGAGTTCAAGTTTCCCTCTTTGTAGATCTATTCATCAGGTAACGAAGGGCAAGGAGAGTAGACAGTAAAATTAAATCTATAGGCTATGAAGGCAGCACGTGATACAAATTTAATTTGAAAATTAGGCACCGATGTATTTGAAATTTCTAGTTTACCAAATACAGCATGTGAAAGTTGGTACTGAATTGATACTTTTTAAAAGATTAAAAACCAATGCCTTTTATCTTGTGAGATAAGTATCCTGCTGGTAATCAAACAGTGTAAATAAGTCTTGTGATTTTAAGTGATTGTTATGCTAATTATCCTATGAATCTAAGTTGTATGCCAAACTGTTTAAGCTACTTAAGATCATAGTGTTTCTTTTTTGCATGTTGCAAATTAGACAGTTCATGGTTATTTCTCAGATATGTTGATCATAAAGGGAATCTAACAGATTTTCCACTACTTAGCTGTACCACTTGCTTCTTTCTCTTTTCTTCTTGTCTATGATGTATAATTAATCATAGATTACTTCATTTTGTTTCATTTCATTTACAACATTTATGAGCTTCACTTTGTCGGTATGAAATGCTTGTCCCCTTCTTTCCTTTCCAAAGTGGTGTAATTAGTGTTAGCATCTTTTTTAACAGGCTACATAAAGTTTAGTGGCTGGATTAAATCAAGTCATTAGCATAATGTGCTATACAATTTGCCCCTATCTCTTTTCGTTTCCAGCACATCAAAGTGCCAGAGAGTGCCAGTGTAATTGGGCCTTGCTAGCTTGTCAGGTTCAGTCAGGCTGATGGCTGCTGCTTTTACTGAAAAGCTTCCAGGCATGATAATTAATAGAGAAAAGAAGTCTGAGAAATGTAAAAGTTTGGACAGTTCTCTATGAATATTTCATACATTTGAATAATCAGAAGTTAACATTATCAATTTGATGTATAATACGTTGATTAAAAGCCTTGTTTCAGATCCTCAAAATAGACATCAAATCTGGAAATTTACATTTTCTTTGGCATGGTCTTTATATTAAAAAAACCTCTTTTCTCATTCACTCCTCTTCCCTTTCACCCCTATGTCTGCACTTAATCTGTAGAGGAGGTAATATGGCATTCAGTAACCACAATATAATTTACTGCTGTCAGCTTCCAACTTAAAATATGCCCATAAGGCAATTACTGGCAAAACCAATTCATTTGGTGGTGGTCCCACTTTTTTTTTCTTTAGGTGTGTTTACATCTCTGTATTTCACTGCAGATACTGAGAGTGCATTATCTTGCACTCGTAGAGGTTTATTGAAAATTGTTATTGTCGGTTCATTTTACATCTCCAGGTTTCATTTAGATGCTGGAGTCTCTTAAAAACTATTAACAAGCATCAGCAATTGATTGTGATTCATCTGTGCGATGCAATGATTGTGAGAAGTTGGGAATATATAAATAAAGTTTATGTATAGGAAAGCTATAAATACTTTTCCTTTTATTGTGCCTTTTTTGTACAGTTCGTTAAATATTGCACTTCCTCCTGTGAAATATCTGCATTCCTTGAAGAAAAAGTGATTTGGGCATCATTTGCTATTTTAAACTTTGTCTTCCTCTACTCCTCTTTTAAACTTACTTTCTGCAGGAGTTCAGCACCGTCGGTGTACCTTTAGGGAGATTCCTGAGTACTCGGTGCTTTTCTTAAACTGACCCAGGCTGAATTTTATGGACCTAAAATGTTAAGGTTTTAGAATTTTGCAGTGTAAATGAGTTGGTATGATTGTATCTGCTTTATCAAAAATACTAATTCTTCAGTATTTTGTTAGTCTTGTCTAGATCTAACCTTAGCTGCTTAGTGCTTTTGTTTTGAAGAAACTGGAAAAGTAAGATAACTACCACAGTTAGTTTATCGAAACAAGAATGAGAACTCATGAAACAGAACTGTTTATTGAGGTAAAGTGTGAGTTATTTATTAAGATGTTGTAGTCACTATTTTCAAAGTGAACTGCTGGGTCTAAAATGAAAAATCAGCATTAGCTGTTCTCCATTTTTAAGATCACTGTGGGCTGTATTATGGTCCTACTGTAGTATGGTCACTGTTAGGCAGGAACTATAATAAAAAAGAGAAAGAATCCAGGACAAAATTCGGTGGTTTTTGCTGATAAAGCTTGAGCATAGCATGGGATTAGAAACTAAATGTGGGTTTTCATTAGCTGGAATACTTTACCAGGAACTTTTTTCATGTTGTGGGTAGTATAAGGGAGAGTCGTGTTCCATTAATTTTTATATTCTCTTCGAACAAAGCATAACGGGAGATTGGGAATCCTTCACAAATATAATGGGTTAAGCATCTAAATAAAAGAATAACTTTATTAAAAATATGCCACTTGTTGTATTTTGTCACTCTAACTTCCCTCTTAGCAAATGGAAATGCTGTACTGATACTTTGTTCCTATCCAAGCTTTTTTCCTAAATGGCTTTTATTTCAAGTAGAATTTTTTTTTAAATATATTATTGAAATCAAATCAATGTCTATGATCCACATAAAGAGAAAGAGCATCTAAAAGCCAGAATCCTGTCACGCTTGTTTTTCTGTAGGCTTTTTTTACATATTACTGTTACTTTTTGTTTAATCTTATTTCTGTAGTTTAAATGTTGATGAGTATGAACATAGCTGAACAGAATAAGTGCTCCTTTTTATTAAGCATTTTTGTCTTTTATGCTTAGTTAGCTAGGGATCATGCTTCAGAAATTGAAGATGTGTTAAAGCTTTTACAGAGCATTTGAATTACGGAGTTTTGTGACCAGTTGCTACTAATGTGTATCTAACTGGCTTTGAGTTTTGATCCTATTGGTATTTGATACTCAGTTATCTGGTACCATAACGTTGAGTGTTTAACCACTGAAGGAAAAACAAAAAAAGGAAGTGTCTTGGAGGGAGTGCAGTAGATAGGTGGGTATAGGTTGGTACAGGACTGCAACAGTACTGCTTTCATAGAGGTTGGTTGGGTTGCACTGAACCTTGCTGCTGTGCTTTGTAGTGCTGTGTTCTACTCCTAGCACGTGGCAAAGGCCAGAGATCCTATGAGGGCTGTGTGTGCCTTTCCCTTCTTCACAGCAAGTCTGACTCTAAAACAGCTATTAAACAGGGTGACAAAGAGGTCACTCCTTGTTTAAGAGAGCCCTTCTGTAATCCTATCCATTAGAAGAATGAAAAGGGAGTATTGCTGTACCCTTCTTTCTTTCCTCACATCTACACGATTATGAGAAAAATAAGAACATAGAAGATGTTCATCTTGACATGAAAAATGGTACAGAAAGAAGGAATATTGCCATAGACTAAGAATCTTGCCCATATTTCTTTTCCCTCACACTGAACCAGTTTCTCAGAAGTAATCACTGAAAGGTTTTGTTTTGGAATTCTTCTTATTTTTATAGGTATATCCAATTTCTCTGTTAGAGGAAATTTCTTACTAGACTTCTGTTTAAAATATTTGAAGAAGAATTTTACTCCTTTCAAAATATAATTGTGCAAAATATTGATTAAGACAAGCTGTCCATTTTTTACTTGAATAGTAACTAATAAATAAGACCAAGGCAAAAGAAAAAGCAAAACAAAGCAGAAAACCTTAAAGATTTAAATGAAATACTTCAGCCTACATCGTATAAGTGTAACTAGTTGTTTAAAAATTAATTCCTATCATATATTGCATGCTATGTATATTTTCACCATAGGCCATGTAATATGACTGACTTGTATTAGTAGTGAAATATGACATAGTAGCTATGCTGTTCTTTATCAGTCCTGCATTTTTATTTGCAATTTTTTTTTTAAGTCAGCTTCTGTTCTCCTTTCTGTATGCTGTACTCATGCTTAATATTAATAAAATGAGGGCTTTGTTTTTTGTGTGTTTAGCACAGAAGTAATAATAATTGCAACTTTGTAATAGTTACAAGTTTGTAATAGTATGACTGAGTTATTTGTTCTCTTCTGAGTTAACAGTACTGTCAATACCTGGATTTATCCTGCTCTTCTTAAAAAACTATAACATTCTTTACTTACAGTGTGCAATTACAAGGGTTAATTGTGTCAAAGAAGTTTAAGTGATGTAAAAGAACCACTTTATAATACAGGCTATGGTATTTGGAGTTGATTCCTAAACTATAGCCTGTACAACCTAGCTTGACATAGCTGCTAAATAGTTTGGGGCAAACAAACCTCAGCATATCACTTAAAACACAGATGCTAATACATCTGTTCAGTGCAAGAGGAAAAGAGTTGTTTCTGAAGTAAGATTAGACAATGGAGCCAATTTCATTTTTTATGCATGTGAATGTAGAGTGCTTGAGGTTATTAGTTGAAACTGAGTAACCTTTCCAGGCTTTCATCTCTTTCTCTTCAAATTTGAATATGAAAAGCATACTCAAGTCAAAGACCATCACTTTAATGACATTTGGCAGTCATTTGATTTATTAGATTTTAGAAAAAAAAATTCCTTTAAATATTTCATCATTCTATGCTAATCCTAGTAATATTGCCAGCTGAAGCCATGTACCTGTATTAGTGGAGACAGAATGGTGTGGAATTTTCTCTGTCATCCTAGTAAAATTTCCATGAATCTACTGAATAATAAAACAACCTTATTGAAATATTCAGATTTGGGTTTTTAGTTAAAGTGTCTTAGGATACATAATAAAAGGAAATGTCTTTTGAAAGGAGGGGGTAAAATTACTTCATCAAATATTGAAAGGGCTTGACAGCAATGGAAATTGTTCTATATGATGGATATTTTTACAATAGAATACACCTGCTTTTCAGTTTGATTAATAATATAATTTGCTTGGAAAAACATAGGCTATCTACATAATAAATTAGTGTATTGATTTGTGGTTCTAACACTGAATCTAGAATGCTGATCTTCTGAATGAAATTCATTGCTTCAAATGACCTACATTTACCATAAGGTCTCATTGAAATATTTACTAGGGGAAATATTTTTAATATAGTTGTGAACATGAAAAGAAAAAAGTAAGAAAATATAAATATATTTTTTAAATGTTTCTGTACTGCAAGGAGTTTTGTTTATTGTTTGCTGACTCTCATCTTCGAATGCTCATCTATGTACTTCAGTATTGAAATTGTAATGGCTTTTCTTTTTTTAAAATCACAGTTACCTATTGAAATATTTGTGACTCTACCTGTCAGATCTGACATGTCTACTTAAAGACAATAAAACTTATTAAAATATACTTATAATACAGACATTGCTAGGTGATACAAAACAATTTCATATAAGCAATAGAAAAAATGTCATTTTAGCTAAAGGTTCTGATGGAGACCAATTGGGATACTTAATTATCATATTGTTAATTTTACCATTTAACGGTATTTGATTTTACTGGACAAGTTCAGTGTATGAAATTGAATTCCATATGTACAGTGTTACTTAATATGCCCAAGTACTTTGTGATTTGACTTGGTGATTTTATTGAACTAATTGTAGAACAGTCTGCAGTAGGCATCTAAGTCTAAACGTTCTCCTTCATTGGCAAATGTCTGATACCTTGTATTACTGAGCCTATTTCAGGTGGCTGTGGGAACAACATACAGATGACTTTGTTTACAGTTAGAAATAATGGCAACTGAAATCTGTAGTTCAGATATCATTAATGTATGAAGCTAGCCCCAGCTTATCCTTCTCTAGCAGAGTATGACTATTTAAAAAAAAAAAAAAAAAGTGTTTTCAACACCACTTGTAAATCAGTATCTGTTCCAGCAATACTCTCAACTTCAAACCCTGGGGCTTTAGAATCTCATTGTGTCTATGTCAAAATCAATCAGTAAATGTTTATACAAAACACCCAATGTTTTACACGTGCATGTTTATGTGTTTTAGGTAACACTTCAAGAAATGAAAAAGAATTCTTATTTGTATTTTATCTTTAAATAGGCAACTGAAAAAATCCGGATTGAAATTATATCGCTTGGTCTTTTTGAGTCACGAATTGTAGAAGATGAAACAATACAACAACTGTTTGTAGAATGCAGGTTTTACAATTTCACTGCACACGAGACCCCAGTGTCACTTCCAAAACCACCAAGTGGACAGAGGGTTCACTATAACTATAGCAGTGGTAAGTATAACGAATTTCTAATCAGATTTATTTTCTTCTTTAAATTTTCTTCTAAATCAAAACCTATCAGTAAAGTCTATGTCCTTTATATGATAGTTGGATTTATTTGTGTTCAGTTGTATTTGTTTGGTTCCCAAATATTTTCAGAACTGTTACAAATTTTCTCAAGAAATGCTAGGGTTGCAACTAGCTAGTAAATAATAAACCACTGAATTATGCTTCTGTAAGAAATGATGATAGTACAGCGTGTTTAAGCATACTGCTAGTCTGGAATTTTGAAAAATAGATTTCATATAACTCAAAGTAGGTATGGTATCTGATGACACAGCAGGTGAGCATTCCCTATAACTATGTACAACTAAAACAGTTCAAAAGAGAAATTGGACTTGACCATCGCTTGGGATTATTCAGTAGTCCCTTAGTATGAACTTTTTGAAGTGGTTTATTCAGCAGTGTTTAATACTAATACCTTGTTGTATTCTTCGAATTACTTAATCTTGCATCCTCCATGCTGTTTTCTGAAAAGCACCTGAAAATGGTTTGTCAATACGTAATGTAATTTACACTAATAGCATCTAAAGAAGTGTTGTAATGATTGAGGAACAGCTCCTATTAACTAATTATTTTTCCAGCAATTCCATGGTATTTCAATTTACTTATTCATTAACTTTTTTTTTTTTTTTTTTTTTTTTTGCTATTAAATTCTACTACATTTAAGAGTCGGTCTGGATGCCTCATGTTGTCTGGAGCATTAATTAAGTAATGTATTTTTAACTGAGAATATCTTGGAGAAGATGAATCATTTTGCTATTTGGAAACACCACTAATAGAGACATTCATTTTTAAGTGGCTTTGTAAGTCATATCGCAGTCAGATCTTTAAAACTGTAATTCTGATTTTTAGAAGGAGACTGCAAAGATTTTTTTCCATTAACTTATATCCTTCTGATATTCACAAATTATTGAATTACCCCTAAGTTGAAGACTGTAACGCCCTGTAAATGTTGCATTGAGAATTTTCTTCGCTATTGTGCAAATACCCATATGAGGGAAAATATAGGATAGGTTAAAATGCTTTAGTTAATTTCTGTATCTTTGAGGAAGACACTAATCTTTGTATGGCTTTAGGAAAAACAAAGAACAAAAAGTAGAGAACACTACAAACTGCATTTCATTTGCTGAGGCTTACCTCCATTTAAACAAATGGGAGTCCTGTCATCGCATGAGACATATGAATAAGGCATCAGATAAATAAGAACTTTTAGCTTAACAGTATTCTTCTTGCTAGCTGCTGTAAACAATTATCCAAATATGCTAGACAGAAAGCAATTATTGAAATGAAATTTATAAAACCACATTGAAATAACACCATAAGCCAACAAAAGCAGTCTAGCACTTGATTTCTCTTCCTTTTAGAGTTGTCGTTGTTTAGCATGTAAGAAACATTCAGGCAGCATTAAAAAAAAGTTCTTACCCAGTCTTGTGATCGTGTTTTGGATATGATCTAAGTGTAATATTAGATTTTTTTAATTATTAACTCCACAAAGTACAACTTGCAAAACATAGTAAAGTTAGAACAGATAAGTTAAAAGTGGGAAAGAAGAACCAGTAATGAATAAGGAATGAAATTACAGCCCCTTCAGACAATTATGAAATTTAAATATATTTCAAGCTGTGATATTGGAAGACACTATCATGCTTTGCAGAGTCTGTAATTCCTAATGAATCTTGAACTGGTAGTGCTATATTGTACTATTTCTGCTATCAAAATTTGGCTTCATAACTGCTTTTTTGTTTGCTCTCTATTTGCAATTGTAGAACTGCTTAAACTTTAAAATTTTCTAGCAAATAAATATCAGAAAGTGGTTTTGGTCTTAGTTTCTCCAGGATTATATTCCACAGTATTGTAGTAATATTGTTATTATTTGTGGAGTTTTGTTTACATGTTGGTTGCCAATTTCTGCTTAAAATTAGCTTTGCACGTGGTGGGGGGAGGGGGGAGATGAGTCTCCTGTTTGATATTGTCAGTTGGAAAGCCTGCAAGATAACAGTAATGAAATCTGCATGTGTGTTTACTATAGCTTTATGGCATCTTTTGTTTAATACTGTCTTATCATGTCTAGTTAGAACTCAACATGTTGAATATTTGAGATTAATTGAATATTTTCTTTAATAAAAATGAGATTTGCATCAGGAGAAAGAAATGTGCTTTGCACTTAGAAGGAAAGCTAGTGTTCTAGGTTTTGCATAGAAAAAATATGTACATCCATAAGTATTCCAAAATCATTAATTATAAATATTTTTATTTTTTATTTGAGCAGCTCAAGTTTTAGACGTGCCTCAGCTGATACAGAAGACTCAGGTTTTTTTGTTTAAAAAAAACCAACAGATTGTTTCTATATCTGTTCAACATCTTTTGCTTTCTTTGGTTCATGTGTAACAATATGTACAAGAAGGCTTATCAAAAATCAAATCACTAATCAAAAAGCTTTCTCAATTAACATGTGATTATGTGGACAACCTTGAAGTACGAGTATAAGAAGACCAAAGGAGTGGTAAAATTTCATAACAGAAATGTAGACGTGCTTCACAGTGATTATTCCTTTTTTCCATTAGTGCTCAACACAATATGAGGCATTCTTTTATCGTTGTGATAAACTTCTATCTGCTTCATCACATGCACATTTAGCTCTGTTAGAAATTGCATTATGGAAGTAGTGTTCTGTAACACAACCAACTATGTTGTTATTTAGAATTGCAGTGATTTTTAGTAAGATTCAGGGATGCTGTAGCTTTTCAGATTGTGGTGCTGCTTTAGGATGAACTTGGAAATTATAATTTTAGATGCAAACGGTCACAAGTTAATGTTGAATGATTTT
This sequence comes from Meleagris gallopavo, assembly GCF_905368555.1. Taxonomy (NCBI): domain Eukaryota; kingdom Metazoa; phylum Chordata; class Aves; order Galliformes; family Phasianidae; genus Meleagris; species Meleagris gallopavo. The sequence continues at coordinate 4,358,267 of NC_139416.1, forward strand.
TGCAATTAACTGGATAGAAACATGAGATGTTCTGTGCCTTGGAGCAATCTTATAATTCTAAGTTCAAGCAGTACTAAGGGGTGATATGAAAGCAAGTTATTCATCACTGCGTAAAAATGTAAGTTCCTTTTTGCTATGGTTAATCATTTTTTTCCCCAGATGTGGAAGAAGTTCTTGTGTTGAATGTTTTACTTGCTAGCCTGAGTTCCACTGAGTTCAAACTCTTTAGATTTGTAAATAGATTTCCATTTTAAAATTATTTTAGATACAGGATTAGCAAACTTAGGAAATTCCAGTTTGAATTCTTCTGGGGAAAGGAAGAATCTGTTGATGTGGCTGCTCCTTTGAAGTTCCTTGGCTGTCCATCTGTCTCCCTGCTGCCTCCCATCGTTTCCTGTGATGGCCCCAAGTGTACTTGGCCATGAGAGTTGCTAGCACATGTGGAAAGTCATGCACTTACCCAAAAGAATAGCAGATGGCAGTAACAGCTTCTTTTAGCCTGTCCAAGAAATTAACCATGTTGTGGGGAGAATCTTAGGAATCCAAGCACCAATGCTTTGCTCCCTGCTAGTAGGGGAAAAGGTGCTGAATTGCAGATTGCTTTCATTGTATGGTTCAAGTGCTGGCTATTTTCTCTAAGTAACTACTTTCTAGTAATGATTACCTAAGAGTTGAGAAGCAGCTTTGGAGAAAACTGGAAAACTGGGAAAACTGGTGGCTCTACAAGATGTGCTTCCTAGAAGAATTCTTTGATAGAGATACGATCCTCTAAATTCCTTTGCAAGGAATAAATATGAGCCTTCTTATCTCTACTTTGTATATCTATATTCCATTACTCTGCATCTTGGTAAAATTATTAACTTTTGTTAAACAAATAAATTGGATAACATATGAGAGCATGAGATAATTTAAAGCTTTATACCAACATGTAGAGAAATAAACCTTAATTTATGTGGAGAAGGAAAGAGAGGTGGGTTGTTTCTTTCTTGGTTTGCTTTTTTACTACAGTTAAAGAGTTACTAGAGGCTCTTGAATAATAATAAAGATTATGGAATTTAAAAAGAGACAAATTTCTAACTCCTGCTGCCTTCAAAAACAAGGAAAAAAAAGTTCCTAGGAGCTATGTTTATTACTCAGAGCTATATTCATGCTACTTCTGTCCTCAAACATTTTTGCAACTGCTTTACTAGTTCTTGTAATACTGATTTTCAGTTTTCCCATACAGGCTTTTAATAATCTTTTGGAGTAGTTTAAGCTCTTGTAATACTTGTTGGTTGATAGCATGTGCAAGAAATAAGCAGCTTTCTTAATACAAGATGCCCAAAAAACCTCCTAAAAAATTTCTTAAAACTCTGTTTTTTATTATTTTGTTGTTTTTCCAAAGCAAGACTATTTATTTGCTGTAGGTCATATTAATGGTAAAAATAAAAAAATAAAAAATAAAAAAGAATAAATGCTGGTTCATAAAGGAAAACATTAGATGGCTTTCAGAGCGTTCACACATACTCCTCAGGCTGTGGATTTTCTTCAGTCCATTGGTCTAGTTGTTCCTCTTATTGAAATATTGTGGCAGGAAAGGAGGATTAAATTACTGAGGCTGTCAAAAAGGACAAGCATTCTGCCATAAGTTATCATTATCACTAGGTTCCACAGTGGAAGAAAATACAGTAAATCCCTTCAAATACAAAGCAGTAAAGACCACTGGCTTTTAAAATCATGACTGCTATTGCCATTAACAGAAAATGACAGCTATGTGGCATGCTTAGATGCTGCTTGTATCTTTTTTGACAGTATGCACATAAACCTGCCAGTGACATGCCATTAGATCACATGACCTTTCAAATTTGATTCTAGCATTATTACTTTTCCTTAGGAAAGACAAGGGAATTAGATGTTTATTTTTCTTTGTTCTTTTCTTCATGATCTTTCTTGTAGAAGATGAAAAATAGTCTGTAAGTAATTATATTAATTCCAATTTGCTTTGCAGTGATACGTGTGGATAAGGCAAATAATCTCGCAAGAAGAGAGTATCTCAAGTCTATACTTCAAAAGCCAGATCTAGAAACTGACAGGTACATATTAGCACAGAAAAACTCCATAAAAGGTCTTTATAAAGAATGCTTAAGGTTTGCCTTTTGGCTTGTCTTGTTCCTTGACTACACTGACATATCTAATGAACTAGAGAGAATTTTATTTCAGCTGGGAACATTACCTACATCTTGCAGTGGTGATTGATATGCGTTTCTTCCCTGGAGTAGGGTTGTGTGGCGTGGGATATCACTGTCTCTTTTATTGTTATGTTATGTGTTTAGTGCTATGTTTTGAGATTTTTGTTAACAATCTTGATTTGCAAGAGCGTGAGTCTATCATCAGCATTTTGTCAGAAATGAATTTTAAAACCGCATATAGCAGAGTAGTGCACCTTTTGCTTTCTGAATTTAAAGAATTAAGGGTGTGAAAGCTTTGAAAAGTATTCTTTAGCCCTAGAATTTCCAAAAACCTATTTATAATTTGATTCCACAGTTGGCTATTATATATATATACGTATCATAAAGTGTAAATTAGTCTTGTCTGAGCTAATAATAAAAGAATTTTTTTTCATTTTTTGAGTTAGCGTGCACATTACTTTGAGTAAATGAATAACAAATATTGATTCTATTTACTCTTGAAGGTAAATCTTAAAAAAAATAATTGAGCCATTATTAATTAAAATATAAACTTAATTTGCAGAAGAGAAAGTTTGTTGATTCTATTTGAAACGTAGGTTAGTTGTCCATCTCTAAAATACTTTTTATTCAATTTTATAGTAGGATAGGGTGATCCCTCTTCATTCTTTTTCCCTTCTAAAGCGAAGTTTGATGACTTCAGAAAATAGATTTTATTGAAATGGAGCAGGGAACTCCATGAAATGATCCTTGTGGGAATGGAAAATATCACAAAAAGAATTCTGAAGTTTGGAAATGCAAATGACATAAGCAAGCAGAAGGCTTGTTTTATCATATAGAATAGGAAAGTAGATAACGTGCTCTATTAAGAATTTAATGAAACAGAGGACAAAATATTCTTTTTTTTTCCTTTGGAGATAACTCAGTGAGGGAAACTAACTAGTCTTTTAGGCTGCGATTTCACCTACAAATACTGCAATGTCTGTACTAAATATTTACCAAATCTAATGTAGATGGATTGAGTTGAAAAGTTCAGACTTGTTTTGTTTAAGAAATAAGGTACAACAACAGCAGAAAGCTCTTTTTCCGGAAAAGAAGCATTCATCTTTTATTGTCACTATCATAGTAATGTTACTACATAGGTTGTTTTATTTGTTCTCACTGTGTGAAGTTTTGGTTCTGTGTTGACTAAACAGCAAGGCAGGAAGTCCATCAGTAGACAGTTCCCCACTTCAGCCTAGCAAGAGTACCACCAAGAAACAAAATTTATGGAAGGATTGTTATACACCAAATCTTTTCAGTTCTGTGCATTTTTAAACCTGACCAAATTATATCTTCAACATGTTTTCTATCATAGGCCCTACAAAACTAATATCAGAGCTTTTTTAGCTGAGGCAGGAACTGAACTTAACATTAAGCTTTATAGTTCAGGAAACCCAATTATCAAGGATGTAAATATCATTGAAAACTGCCCCAATGTGCTTTAGTCTGACACTTTATTGATGTTTGTACTGTGCCATCTTACAGGAGCAGTGATAGTATATTAAGTGTATTGAACTGTGTAGTATGTTTTCAGGTGAACTCACTGTCACAAATGTTGTTAGAAATGATGCCCATAATGATTAATTCCATATTAGAACATAAATAGATACATTACATGTGATCATGCAATCTCATGCCTCACACCACTTATAAAATCAAAAATTGCATGGATTAGAATTTACTAAGGCTATGTCTGTGTTATCAAGCAGTGGGAGAGAATCTTTAGAGCAAAGTGTTTGTTGCTAATGCTCTGATATTCACTATACACAGATTTTGGGATGATTTTCACAATTCATAGTACTCCTAGCTGATCCTATTGACTGAGTGTCTTTTTGCAGCAGAATGCTGCAGGGCTACTTCTGGAGCACGTCTGGTTTTGACTGTTTCAGAAAGAATCCAGTTAACACGTTCCAAGACTACTTTGCAAACAAAAGAACTGTAACTGGGGACAGCTGAAAAGTTTTACTTCATAACAAGCAATACATACATCCAAGCCCGGACACTTTCATGCACTGTGGCCTGGCTGAACTGAAGTATTGGAACTTCTCTTACAAGCTTTGCTATCAAAGATTTTAGCCAATGCAACATAGATGATATTTAGTCTAAACAAAAATACCCATTATTGCTTTTAAATGTTTTGTAAATTAATTTTCTGAAAAACCTGAAAGTACATAGGTATAAACTTGGTTTTATGAATGGGAAAAAGTGTAAAGAAACTAAGTGACTTCTGTTCTTCTGCTACTGCTAAATAATGGTAAAGAGGGAGGGATAATATGACAGAAGGGGTCTCTCGAACTATTGTTTTTATTGAAAACATTGCACATCATTAATAGAGAGATCTGGTTTATGCTTAACTGGTAAAATAGAGCCTTTTGCCTTCTTTATAAGTTTTTGAGTTGATTTTAAACCCTTTTGAAGGTAAAAATCTTTTTTTTTTTTTTTTTCTTTTTTTGCTTAGCCTACTATTTACAGTGGTTAGTGATCCCCCAGAAGATAAACAGGATCTTGAATGTGAAGATATTGGTTTTGCTTATGTCAGTTTGAGAGAGATATTTCAGAAAGGAAGGGATGTCATTGAGGAAGATATTTCTGGTAAGTTTTAGACTTTATTGTTACCTTACTGAAACCAGTAGTTACTTGAATTTCTTCTTTGCACAAGAAATTCAAGCAGTATTGTCTAAGTAGTTGTTTGACATTGTCTGAATAAGAAATTTCTTAATATCAACCAGATATCTCCCCATTAGTTTACAAACTTTTCAAAACTGTCATTTCGTTATTAGTTAGAGCGTAAATTGAAAGAAAAAAGAAAAGAAAGTAAAAAATAGCATACTCAGCTCAGAATAATCAGTTGATAAAACCTAAGAACTTTAAGGACATGCCTGCTTACTATGACTCTCTATTTTGTACAGTATGCTTCATCCAAAAAGACTGTAAATATATTATTACTTGTTATTAAAACTTGTGTTAACAAATACTGTATTGCTAATTTCTGTATTGTGCTTAAAGTAATTCTGTAATCCACAGATTACCTTAAATTTGCATTCTCTGTATAAAACATGTCGCTGGTCAAAATGAAATACTAGTAGCTTTGGTTTAGGTCTAACAGTTTAAAGTAAGGTTTCTTCTGTAACAGACTGTGACTGAACTTTCACTGTGACTTATTAAAGCAAGATGAGGTGAGTAGGTATGGAGCCTTCTGTTTCCTGTGTCTTATGATAACATTTTTATGAAGCAGAGAAGGTTAATTGGTCTTTTTATAGTGAGGTGTTTGGTTTAGCCCTTTCTGATCTCCAAGGCAGCAGGAACAGGACTATCCATCGTTCTTGTCATTACTTGCTCCACTCCATTCTCATTCTCCATTATGTAAAGCTAAGTAAAGAATAAGCTGGGAGTATATCTGTTAACAGTTAATCTCCTATAAAGGTAAGTGAGCAGCATGATTACCAGAAGCAGTGTGCCTGTGCTTGCAAATCACTCTTAACAACAGCAACAAGAATTGCTAGTCCTGGTCAAAAGCTGCACTGATACTTCTACACGCGTATGTCTGATTACCATACCTTGAGTGATAGGCTGAATAGTGAGGGAAGAAAGAAATAGTTTCTTATCCATTCCTATTATCATGCATGATTTGCATCTGTGCCATTACTAAAATACAAAAGTATTTATCAAAGTTCAAGGAACACAATAAGAATTCTACGAAGAATTAAATTGACGTATCCTGGAAAAATAATATACAGGTTTGATGCAGTTCTTTCTGTGACTGAACCTGTTAATTCTTTTTCCACTGGTCGTTTTTCTCCAAGTAGTTATACAGGCATTGCATCTCTTCCAAAAAGGCATTTCATAGTCTCTCATTGGAAATTTGTTTTTGTCATCATTCCTATTCAATAAGATTTAATAGTGACATAAATGTTGTTGTGTTGAAAATCATCTTTCACAAAACTGTTAAAACTCTCAATTACCATCTGATTATTAGGATAAGAAGAACACTAGTATTAGTTGTCTTAGGTAATCATTATTATGTAATGGCAGCTGCTTCACTGTTGAGAGGAACATTTCTTCCTAGAGTCATAAGGTATACAAACTATTTTGTTTTATGTATATCATATCTGTGAAAGCAATAATACTGTATATAAATACATTTGTTCTTGTTCTTATCTCCCCATCCCTGCAGATACTAATTTTGTTTCGTAGTAAAACATTACTGAAGCTTATAAAGTTTATCTAATCGACTGGATTTTCTAAAAAATCAAACTAAAAAAATATTGGCTTCTTTTTCACCATAAAAAGTTTGGATTATTCTAAGAGGGAGATTTCTAGTGTCTCTTGATAGTTAAAACACACACCCTTGACAGTTGGTATCTTTTTCATATGGACTTACGGTAATGTTGCCAGTGGCAATGTGACCCAGCCATTCCAATCCTTCTTAAAAGTTAGATGCTTAGATGCTCTAAACTTCTTTTATACTTTCTGAGGACTGGATGAAAATGAGCATATACAAAGGCATGTGATAGTATGTCTTGGGGATAACTTGATAATATTAAAACTGAGGGAAATTAATTAATATTATTTTCTATTTTCAATCATAGTTACCCTACTATTCTTATAAGTAAAAAGAATGATCTCCACTGAAATTTCCACTTCAGATTGGCATTTCACTAAATGATTTGTATAAAATTTGTTTGCATCTCTAAGAATAGCATCCAGTCTGTTCTCTAATAGCTGTGTCAGCAAAGTAAATGATGGAATGTTTAGCCTTTGTTTTTTTCCCCTGAACTTAACTCTGGCTGCCCCAGCAGCCTGGGCATTGTAGCACACAGTATCATTGCATGTTCCCAGAGTATTTATCACAATCTATTTAGTAAATACATAACCTTGCTGTTTCTTTGCTGTACACATAGCTTTGAGGAGATGTGCTGTCAAGATTATTTGGTTTAAGTCAAATTCCTCCTAGAGTCATGTTAGACAGCCTCATTACTTTTTATGCAGGAATGGGAAGTAACCTCATTCTTGACTGTTAGCATGTTTTTAATCAAAGCAGCAGAGAATGTGGCCCTCAGGGCTTATGTAGATACTGTAGAAGAGTGCAATTGTAAATCACGTTAGCTAATTTCTGTAAAATAAAAATTTTAAATACTACTTTAAAATACACACGCAGGAAGGTGAAGGTAGTTAAATGATTTAGTCTTGGGTAAATACTATCTTTGTCTACTCTTTGCTATTTTCCAGCACACGGAAGCCTACATTGCACCAGATGGAAAGAAGCAGTTTACCATTTAAGTACTGATAGCTCTCCAACCTGGTTTGGCCTGGTCATATAGGCACTGTATAGTATAAATACTCACTGTACAAAATACATCCATCTGTATGTTTTTTACTTAGGGTATTTGCATACATGAGTATGTCTCTAATAGCTTGGATTCTGATATCTGAATATCTGTATTTGTGAATTATGAAAAATAAACAATTTGCATAGGCAGTTTTCATACAGAAAGTTCTCTTTACTTGAAAATTAATTCCAATGCAAATGCTTTTGTTTGAAGCACTTTGTAGTTCTTAGAGTGCCCAGGTTCCAGTAGGCTGAGTACTAGCTACTACTTTTAATGAGAAAGTTGGCTGATAGCTTTCTTTATAAACCTTGTAGGGCTGAGTGCCAGAACTGTAAGCTATTTTTTGTTCTTTCAGCATGTGCTAGGTGCCATTTAATCTATCCAAATCCTAAGCAGAATTATCAGAACAAAACCAAAGCCTTAAATTAAATTACTAATGCTGTTTTCTGATGTTTCCTTTCTAGTTTTTGATTCGCAAGATGATAGTGCAATAATTGGTAAGCTTAGAGTAACAGTGGAAGCCCTCCATGCACTGCGTTCAGTCTACGAGGAATGCAAAGATGACTAGGAGGCATGAAAGGGAAGTTTGCCTACAGAAGTTTCTTCTGTAAATACATACTTGATAGTGCTTCAAAGATGAGATCTTCATAATTCTTAGAATATATTTAATGTATAATTTATATAAAAAGGACTCTTAATTTATAATAATAAAGTTTTGTAAACTTTTCGGTCTGTTTGTTTTTATATTTCCCCCCTAAGGCTGAGTATCTCCCCACAGTGGACAGCGCCTTGTGAATAATTAATACCTACATGATTGAATGATGTGCTTTATTTGCATTTTCAACATTTTTTCCTACATAAAACAGTAATAAAAATGCAAGTCAAATTTTTAATTTTTAATAAAAAAAAACCATAAGCCTTAGAAAACTGATTAAAAATACTTTTATGTTATCCCTAATCACCCCACTAAATGGAATGCCTGTGATTAGCCTCATTAAGAATTTTATACTGTGAAGATTTTATTAAAAGCAATATATGAAAATTACTTGGATTAATGTGTTAATCTGCCTCTTTAAAATGCTAATATCCATTTTATGCACATTAAATCTCAGTATGTGTTTTCTTTGATGCATACAGTTCCTATCAATTAAATATAAAAAATGAAGCTAGTTGGAAGACTTATTAAATTACAGCAACCTTTTTTTCGCTAACTTTTGCCCTTCCGCTAACATTATAATCAGCTGTTTATAATTACCATGATTTGAAGTAGGGGGAGGGCAGGCACAATAATTTTTCTATACAGTATAAGATTTACTTTCAGCCAACATCTGTCAAAGCACAAAAAGAAGCCATAAAGTATCAGATTTTGCTTCACCTAGTTTGAGCTGTAGGGACAAGCAACTGTGATTTCATTTGTTTTCTATCACTTTTCGAACTTCTATCAGACATGGAATGAATTGTTGTATCTGAATAACCAGTGTCTATCTTGGAAAGTTAATTTTCTAGCTTTTAACCAATCTCATTGAAGGATTTAATTGATATTTTTAATGGAGCTGTGAACCAGTGCTGCAAAAGGATTGTCTCTTGAGAACGAGGATATAACACATTTCATTTTTTAATTTACTTTTTTATTTGTCATTTTCTTCAAAGGATTTTATGTGCTGTGGATTTCCACTGTTTGCAAACAGGCTATGTTTCTTCATAAGCATATGTAAAGTATTCAAAGAGATAAGTAATTTATTAAAATCTACCTAATTTGCCGTGATATATTAAATCTCTGCTTCAGTGATCACAGACCATTTCATTTAGAGAATTAGGCATTCCCTCTTTGTGTGATTAAAGCTCTGGAAAATGAGTTCTTTGCTCCTATTTGTGAACATTCAAAGCCTGCTAATGGCAAGAAGATGGAATAGATTATGAGACAATTCATTACAGTTCAACAGGAGGGGAAAAAAAAAGCAGCTATAATGCAGAAATGCAAGTATGAATATCTGCATATAGTTTGAACCATCTGTGCTCTAATGGCTTCAGTAATGGCTCTTCATCTTCAGTAGGCTTTGAAATGACATCCATACAATATTAATTTGTTGATGTACGTTATGAGGCCATTGGAATGAATATACTCTGACCACAGAAATCTCTAAATTCCACCGTGAACTGATGGTTGACTCCATTTTAGGACCTACTATCTTCAGGAGTAGTACTTCTCATCTAGACTTTGCCAATCCTTGCAGTATTTCATTCCTCTGGAGCTTTCAGGAGACCACAGACAGCTGCATTCCTAAACTCCTCCATTCTTTGGTTAATGGCCATATGTTTGTTGTCATTTGGGCTGGCTGTTAGTTCATCATTTTTGGCCACTATTTCTAGCTTTTTTTGGCTCTGTACATCTATATTGTCAATAAGACTGTTACTATACATCACAATAATTCGAAACAGCTAGATTCAACACCGAGATTAACTGAGTGGCTTTTTAGAAATTTAGTTGTGGTATTCTGCCAGGAGGTTCTTATTATTCTTCTCATACTTTGCAAACCAAACTAAATATCCTGCACATAAACAAAGAAGCAAATTGTCTCGAGTTTTTTTTGTGTGCGCCTGTTTACTGACTTGCAGGAGAGCTATGTAAGTGGTGCTTGTTTTCTTCTGAAACAAACCATGTGGTAAAATTAGAAAATCAGTGATGTTCATTTCACTTAAACGTTTACAGTAACACCCTTAGCACTTAATCTTCACCAGCTGAAGCTGAAAACTTAGAAATCAAGCATTCGTATATTCATTAAACACAGACCTCTTTGGTAAGTTACTGCAGAGTACTCCAGTTGACATTTGGTGACATTGTGTTAACTGTTCTCAGTGACTCCAACATTAACAAGTATAATTTGCCTCAGATTTCTAAGCGAGTTTCTTTGTAAAGCTCACTAATATCTGGGGTTTTAGGGTTTTTTTGTTTTGTTTTGTTTTGTTTAAATTTATTTCTATTCACATTTATTACTAAGCAAGATATAATATTCAGTGAGCGTTTATCCAACAGGTGGATTGTATCATGTGACATAAACACATGAGCTTACAAGAAAGTTTTGTTTTTGTGTTAAGTAGTCTGTATTTCCAACATGCTCTTGCACCTTAAGACCAAATTATGTGCTGTACAGGGAAAGATGATATAATCAAGTACTGCTCAGATTTTAGCTATAAATGGCTTGCAGAAAAAATATATCCAAATATATGTCTAATGCAAAAAAAAAAATCTTTTTTTTTTTAAAGTGTGCAGTATTTTAATGAACACATTCCTTTTTGTATTTTAAGAAACCTGATTGATGCTGGGTACTGCTATATTTTAAAATGCTATTTAATTAAAATAGTTTTGTACCATATGTTTATTTAGTTATTGATTTTGAAGCGTAAGTTGGAGTAAAGATGCCAACAGTGTTCCTTTATAAACTGATATGGGCAGGGTTAGATAGTCTCTGTTTTGTATCATTTGCCTTTACTTGTTACATCTTTTAGCTTTGCTAGCATCTTCCCATTCCTCTATTCTCATGATGTCCAAGGTATGTGGGATGTAAACTTAAATTTAGCTCAAAGTTTCTCTTTTTAATGTTGCTTTTAACCTGTTACAACCTATAACCTAGGGGTAAACGTTATAAAAGCAAGTACATCACGAAAAAAGGTAACATCTGTGCATCAATTTTGCTGTACAGTAAGTCTCAGTTTATCAAATTATATGCTTATAAGAGTAGATATAACCTAACGACAACAAAATGACAATAATAACTTGCTTATGATAGAACCTCTACAACTGAAGATCAGTATTTATGTTAATAATATTGTTTTAAAATGTTCTTTATTGTTTCAAGGCATTATAATACAGTATTGTAATCCAGGAGGTCACAAAAAATATCAAGACTAAGTATGAGCTATTGAATTTCATTTTCTTGTTTTCTATCAGAACTGAGAAATAATTTAAATTAAGACTTAACAATAATGCAATAAGCTTCGTGTTGCATCTTTTGAAGCCGGAGAAATATATTGCATATGGGTAAGATTTAATGTAGGTGATGGTAATGAATCATCCATCAGTTTTTCCCAACGTATTTTACAACATGATCCATTTTTTAATAAGAGTTTCTTAATACTACTGTGTGTGATGCAGTTTTTGTTAGTTGGACTGAGTACAGGTCCTTTAGCTAATATTAAATTGGATGTATATATATGCAAGTATGAAATTAACTGAGAATATAAATCCACATTGATGTTTCTGCTTGTGACAAAAATTGCTTTCAACATATTATGCTGTGTTTGTTTTTTTCCACTATTTTTGGCAAATTTTTAAATTCTCTTTGCATCTTTTCATTTGGGTTGGGGTAACTTTGCAGAATGTGATTTAAAGTAATTATACAAGTGAATAATTTGATTTTTTTATTTTTAGGGTTGTTTTTTTTTTTGTATTGCAATATAATCTTGACACTCACAGGACAAAATTGTGAAAGTCGCATATAAAGTAAAGACCTGGGTCTTAATTTTTGAGCACCAAACTCATTGTAAATCTTAAATCCGTAGGCTTTAGGGATATTAAAACTTCCTTATTTCTAAAGATGTTGCTCAGTTACTCAGCAACTGACCGGAACTAGCTGGTTTTGCAGACATTTTGGTTCGCTTGGATATTTTTCTTTAGATTTGTAGTTGTAACATATTTTCCGGTTTTACTGTGGTTTATTCCTGGTTTTGTTGTGTTAGATTATTTGAAGAGTAAGATAAATGAGATAAAATGAACAAGACCATACTTGCATTGAAATTATACTCTTCTCGCCAATCTTTCATTAATGCTTAACAAATGGAATTTAGATTTACAGAGAAACTTTCTTCCACCAGCTGTAAGAAACAAGGATCTAAGCCCGGAAACTCTGCCCATACCCATGCCTTTATCAAAATATGTATTGCTCCAGTAATCCAACATCAATAACCGCAACAGTGCAAGACAGGTCTTGCATGCAATCTAACTATGAGTTATTTAATGGGTTTTTTTGGATTTGGAAAATAATATCTTTTCTGTTTAGACAAACCAGCATTCTTGTTCAATGCCAAATGATTTCTGCACTAAAGCTGCAAGAACTGTGCTTTCCTTGAAAAACAATTGGAAAACTGTTTACTGTGCTTCTATTACAAAAGAGAAAGAGAAAAAAAAAAAGGAAAAAACGGGAAAAAACAACAGCAACAAATGAACAAGCATTAACAAACAAAAACAACACCCAAAATACTGCAGATGTGAAGTTTGTCTAGTTCTGAAGAACTATCATGCAACTCACATGCAGTGAGTATTCTGGCTACTTACATGTAAGCTTATATTGCTGCAGTAATGAATGGCCTTTGACTTTAATGATAACGAATAACTGAGAATGCATTACTATGTATAGGGTAATTTTCCCAGAGAGATGAAAGGATACACCACTTATTATCCTGCTTCAAAAATGAATAGTGATTGCAGTAGTTTTGTAGTTTCTTCCTCAGGATCTGTTATCAGCAGTTACCATAGAATACCAAACCTAGACCCGTTTGGAAACTTTCCAGTGAATTGATAACGTCAGTGGTATAACTCGTATAATTTATTGATGAAATGTACAATATTAGAAATATTTATAAAGCACTATCTGTCAGGTATATATTAGCTTATATTATTATAATCTGAGCAAGAACATATGGTTGGTTTTTTTTCTGTAGCCAACTCATAGTTAAGCTAAAAAAGTTAAGGTAGTGGTTTATTTCAGAAAGCAATTTGCAGTTATCTGTGTCAAGTTTTTAGTGACCATGCTTTTCATATAAAAGTAATGAGAGATTACATTTGCATTCACAGGATCTGACAAATAGGACAGAATCCTGTAACATAACCTCTGTATAGCTATTGATGGATCCCACATGTTGTGGAAAGCAATGATCTTTTAAGCTAATTCACATCAGTGCCCATCATCTGGAAGAAAACAGAAAGGACTGGCAAGCTTTCATAACTTCCCTTGATTCAGCTCAAACTGGGGCTTTCCCCCACTGAGGAGTGGCCATTGCTGAGCAGAGGTATCTTGAGCATTGCCAGCAAGGCTGCTGCCTTCTCTCACAAGTTGAGGTCAGAACACACAAGTAAGTGGCCTGGCTGCTGCTGGGGCAAATGGAGAGGAGGGAAGTGAAAAGAGGACCTCAAAGATCTTGGAGCTGAGTATGCCTAGAGTAAGTGAAGTGGCTGGTGCCACAGTGTTCAGTGCCTGAGGAAAATGGATCATTGTGCGTGCAAGGAAACTGGGGGATGAGCATGCGGCAGAGAAAATCACTGCAATCATGCTGGGTAATGAAATATAAAAAATAACATAAATGAAAAGGCAAATTGAAAAGCAAACATCGTAAAGAAAACAGTTTTCTTGATGAAGTGAGCTTTAATTCTGAGCTCTGTATGTGAGTCCATTTTTGTTTCTCCATTCATCTGTTTGAAGTGTTTACATTAGGAAAATGTTTTCAAAAACCTCTGCTGTCGCCTTACTTAAGGGCCATATTTAACCAGGGTTATAGCAGAAGCAAGTGTGTCATGGATGTGTGCTTTCTCTTCCCTCATTTCAGAATAACCTAGCACAATCTGGATGACATGTTCTCAGCCAGAGGAATTGTACCTCCTCATTTCCTAATGAAAAAGGAATGGAAATCAGTGGTTTGGTTTCACCTGGCATTCAGTCTCGTCAGACAGTAAAATAGCAAGATGTTTGTTTCTCAGCCATGGGTTTAAAAAAAAAAAAAAAAAAAAAAAGCCCCGAACAGTAAGTTGTAAAAAGGCACAAATTATAGGATCATGAAGTAGTAATGTCTGGTGGTAAAATGTCTGCTTGGTGGTTGTGGTTGTTTTCTTTTGTTGTTGTTGTTTCTGTGTTTTTAATGATTAGTTTTCTTTCTAAAGTAGTATGGTGGGTACCAGTTACACATGTGCTTTTTGAGTATTAACATGAAATGTAAGTTCATGTCAGGAAATGCTGGAGGGTGGATGTTTTTCACATCTTGTAATCCTTGTTTGTGCTATGCTCTGTCTATTAGGAAAAATACAGCTAAGGCGCACTAACCGAAACAGAAGTTTTATGTTTTAAGGTGGGGTTGTGTTCAGAGAAGTAATTGCTAGCTGCATTGCTGAAAAAAGCAGATCTGTAGTGTGTTATTGAAGGGTCTCAGGGCGCTTCAAAAGAAAGGTCTGCAATCAGTTTCTTACTTTGTTATTGTAGCTTGTCATCCAGTGTACTTTACCCTCATGTTTGAAGCTTAAATGGAGCATGAAGTTCTGTATGAGTTGCTTTCCAGTGTTTGACATCCTTTACTTGAAATCATGATTTTGCCCCAAATTTGCTAAATCTCACTCTAGGCCTAACCACTTTGTTTTGTGAGCCTTCTATCAAGACTAGCTCTGGGTTGTAGGGTTTTTAGATGTTCCAGTTGGCTGGATTTGATGTGAAAATACTTTCACTCTACTCCCTACTTCTTAACTTTCACCAATCTGATAATTTTAACAGTTAATGTTAAAAGAAAATCAATTAATTGCATATTAAATTCCCTAACTGTTTTACTCTTCTAAATCACAAGTCATAGTTATGCAATGAAAAAATACTGTGTTGACTGCTTATACCCTCTGATGTCATGCCTATGTAGTTAGCATTTGCTGTCCAGGAAAATTAAGAACAAAACTTATTTTTCAGGTGATACAAAACATGACACGTAATAAGAAACTTCAGTTTATCCTTAAAGATTTATTTTTAAACTCAGTTAATTTTTCATGTTAACAGCATTAATTAATATTTTGCTGGTTTTAATGGCTTTTATGTTACTATCTGCTCTATTTTTTTGTTAAATTACTTCTTTTATAAACTGCTTCACTAAGAAAGCATTGCTTATCACATTGCAAGTGTGGAAAAATATTCTGCGATTGGTTTCTCACGATCCCTGTGACAGTAAGCCAGATGAATATAGTTGTCCTTCAATTTCTCAACAGCTTTGAGTGTGTAGTTTCTTATTTTATCTTGCACTATTTTTTCTGCTAGTTATTTCCTCAGCATACTGCCTAGAGAACAGAGCAGGGTTTAAAAAACAAAACCTTATGCTTTACAAAATTGATAGAGACCACACAACAAACTTAGGTAAATACTGAAAGCACCCACTTCATGTCCTTATATAGCGGAACGCATGAAGTATGACTTGTGGGTTAAAGTTGCCCCCTACTGTCTGATATGATATTTGCATACTGAATAGGAATTTCCCAATTAAATTTGAGAATATTTTTCCTGCTGCTTCTTTAAAGAACATACCTTAATTCTAAATTTTACAGTTTCTTATGGAGTTATGGTGCATACAAGAGGAGATGATATTAAGGGGAGAAAATGAATTCAAAGATTTTTGAGTAACTTAGATCTTCTATATAGCAGTGTGCATGTCCTTGCAGCATCTGGACTAGAGTAAATTCTGAAATGCACTGCGGTCCTTTCTCCGTTCGAAGACCAGTGAAAACCAGCAGGCAGCACAAAGCTGATTAGTACTAAGGGAGCAGTTCAGTTCTCTTTAGGGACATACCTGAGTGTGAAGCAGTTCTGATGTTCATGTGATTGCATAAAAAATTGGAGGCATTAGAATTGAAATTATCTTATTCTTTTTTCCTACTTGTTTACTGCAATACAAATTTTGTGAGATTTCACGCAGTAGGAGTTTATATATAATTTTGAAGGAATCTATATCGATTTTGGGTGTTACAAACCTTTTAAAGGGTTTTAGTTTCTAGTTAGTTCTTTTAGACTTCTCCTTTCTGACCTCTGATTTTTTTTACATAATAACCACAGTGTGTTCTATGATTTTCTGACTTCCCATAATTTTTGTATGTTCAAATCCTTGTGGACATAAAAGCTTTTATATTTATTTATTTGTTTTTAAAACATGCCTTTTCAGAAAACTCTAAACGACATTTTGTTTATTCTTTAAATAGCAGTAGAAAGTTCATCTTAATAATCTGTGGGTGCTTACTAAGAATTTGTCAGCATTACAAGTGAGCTAACAGTTCAAAACCATTACACGCATAAATGCTTTAAAGAAAGAAGAGAAATGAATCACAAATGCCAAACCACTGGGAATTTTGTTGAGAGCATTGTCCTAGTCACAATATATGCTTTTATTTATACTGCAGGAATTGTACTTGAAAACAACAGCAGTGGTAACAAAACAAATGCCAATGTTTGTTTTCAAATTATGTCTGTTAGAATAATTTGCATGTTAGGATCTTAAATTATTCAGTAATAAATGCCAAACACTCTAGCACATGACAACTGATGCCACATTCTTAGTATTAAGATTTAAATACCATTTTTGTTGAATATAGTATTCTCAAATCTAGTCTTTGATTTACACCTTCTGTAAGGAATCTTTATCACATTTTAGAAATGGTAGCACAGAACATTATTTTGAAAGGAAAAAAAGTAGGAGAAAATGCATAGCTGCAGTTGGTGAGAGCTGAGGACATATTAATAGCATAGTGCAACGTGACTGTGCAAGGACAGAAATTGCAGGGACAGAGGTGTATTAGTGAAAGTAACGTATTGTCTTTCTCCAAGCCCTCGTACCCCTTGCTGCTCTGCTCTGTGCTTCTTAATTGCAGTGTAAGACCCGTTTCTAATTCTGAATGTTCATTGTTGAGGAGATGGCAGCTTCTTCTTCAGTGTTGCTGTCAAGGCTAAACGTTTTGCATGCCTATGTGGGACAACTGAACAAGGAAGACAAATCCTAAAGTATTTACTAAACACTTCAAAGCCACTTCTGGCTCAGAAATGTGAAAATAGGTAGAAGGTGCAAAAATGTTGAGGGGATGTGCCATATATTCTTGCTCTGTTGTGATTTTTTAGGTGTACTTAGACACTGCAGAGTTCAGGATAATCAGAGAGATGGACATGGAGCTTTTCCTGTAAGCCCCTGCATCATCAGGCTTTCTACTTTGTTGCCCAGAGGAACTCTGCAGTAGTATACCACGTTCAGCAGTATAGCAGATGCTTTTAAACTGGAAAATGAAATGACATTATGAAAGCTGAAGCACAGTACAGGTCATGAGTTCTAATTACTGAGGTTTGTTTTTCTTGACTTCCTTGAATGCCAGACACCATGAACTGTACATAATTTTAAGTTTGGGGTAACAGTGGTATTTAACTATTCTGTAATGTAGTCATGACATTATCACTCTGTGGTTTGCTGATTTGCCCCTATTTCTGTTGTTCCAGCCACTATCATCATTTCAAGAATGTATGGCTTAGCACATATGCTTTGAAGTCATTAGTAGATATGAAAATACATACTTGAACAAGCAACTGCTGTGTTGCACAAGTATGAACTTCCTCTCATCTGAACTGTGGTGTGGCTCCAAAATGTTCGGTTTAACAAGATTTCACTTTAAACAGAACATACACTGTAAATTTATCTGTATTAAATTAAAAAACATGACAAATATATTTGTAAGCATTCATAGAGACAGACCAAGCAACGGATCTGATTGAGTATATCTGAAAAGACGTTGGATGATCAATCTCAAAAGCAGGTATCTGACAGTATTTCTGAGGAAAGAAAGAGAAAAAATGAGTAGAGAATAAAATAAAGTATTTTACACCCCCCTAAATGTATGGCAAGGAAGAAATCCATCTGTCAAATTAATAGGTATGTGCTGGTTAAAAAGAAACAAATTCCTTCCCCTGTCAATACATCTACTGCAGTTTCCCATTAAACATTTTAATAATTTCTTTTTTTCTTCACTAAATGCAACATAGTTGAATGAAAAGTAGTTGCAGTAATGTGAAGTTTTCTGGAAAGCCATGAATACCTTATGTGAGTGGGAATGTGTTCAGTTGCCTGTTGCTCCACAGCCATTAATCTGATGAATAAAGAGTTTGCACATGGGTTCACTCAGAGAGTTAACATCTGATTTTACATGGAAATATTTGAAAGAAAAAGTACAGCATTGCCTGAAGCCTGTTAGAGAGACTTTGGAGATTTATTTAATGCAGTTTCTTGCTTTCATTCCCGTTGTCTACTAAGAAAAGTATGCTGTTTTGAAATATAGAATGAAATAAGAGGAAACAAGTCAAACAATGTTTCTAGCAGAGGAAAAAATACCCCTTGCATCAAACACATATAAAACCTGTTTTCAGTGTTCACCTTTTGCTCTACTGCTTCATTGCCATCAATACTAAACTAGATGATTTCTAACCCCTACACTGATTCATTTAAGATAAAATAAAGGGATGGGAATTACCATCATTTATCAATATGAAACATCTTTCTTTACTAGGATAATTACGTCAATCATTCAGTTAAAAATAATAAAAATATTTAGTAATTATATTTTCTCCGTGGAGATAAATGTTTGATGGAGGAGCTACCAGTAAGTTGAATGTCTGAAGTTACTAGGTGATACTGAGTAACGGCCTGAACAGGGACTTAAAATGGTTTTGGTTTCCCGGTGAGTTCAGGAGGGCTTCAGTCATAAACTGTGTCCCTCTTTGCTGCTTCTCTCACTCCTTCTGAATTTATTGACTATTGGATGTTCAGGGAATAGGAGAAGAGAAGAAAAAGAAATAGGTGGGACAGCTGTATTAGCTGGCTGAATATGTTGGATAATCTATCATGAGCGAGATTGTAGGTACACAGCTTCTACTCCACCTTTTTCTTATTGCAGTGTACTGGATGTGGATGATTAGAATAATACTTAATTGGGATTGTCCTTGCTTCTTCCTGTACTGTTTTTAAGGACATTAAGGAGACCGTTGGTTTATGCACACTCTCGTGAAACCAGAAGTTGCATTGTTTGGGCAAAGTATATTACATGTTGGGTTCATGTTGCTTACTTGGTTTGAAGAACAAAATTAGTTCCTGCTTTCAAACAATTGTGTTCAGCAAATTGCTCTCTCCCTCAAATATTTTGCAATTAATTTTAGTTGTTTTTTTTTTTCTGACTTGAATTAGTAAATCATCTCAAACTTGTTTTGAAAGAAAAAAGCTGCGTGCAGTCATTTGTTCTGTCTTCTGTCTTTGGTCTGAGGTCTGACACTTGCTCACTTCTGAGTGAATTCAGTTCCTTAGTTGTTGTACGTAGAGTTTTGTGTATGTATTCTTTGTTGCTGGTTTGGTGGTGGGTTTTCTGAGTGAAATTTGCTGACTCGTACAGATTTGTCTAATCACAGGTGGTTGTTGGCTATATTTAAATAGCAGCTGGGCATCCTTAGAATATAAATATGCAACATTCATATTCTGAACTGTGTTCAGTTGCTTATGTGGCGTTGCCTATAGAGACCAGCTGTCCCACGTGCCTGCAGATCAAATCAGGACTCTTTAGATGGTTCATAACCCAATAGAGAGAGCCAAAGCAAGATAGTGGGAAAGTTTTCTTTGCTTTTAGCTGCTCCTATAGACAGCAAATACTGACTCAGCACAAAAGCCTCAGCTGCTTCTGAAACCTCTTGGAATGTTTGGCTGTGACTTGTCAGCTAAGCAGCTTCCATAAGAAGGCTTCCTTTTTTTGCCAAGCCTTCATGTATTGGAACAAAGCTTGTTTCAGAGCAGGCTTTGTCTTCATTTAGCTTGGTTATTAACTTAGGGAGATTAAGAAAAGATACAGAGGCAGGCTCTTCAAAAAAGGGGCTTTGTTGGCCTCCTGAAGGCTGAGAAATAAGGCCTCAATGAAAAAAAAATGGAGAGTAAAATAAAACTGCAAAACAAAATGTTGGTAGGGGAAAGATCTTTAGCTCCGAGCTGCAGTCACATGCTACAGTGCATATTTTATAGCATAATGTTTCCAGAAGCTGGCTTTTCCAAAAGGGTTACTGTTGCATTGAGATGAAATGATCATTTAGTGTCATACCCTAGTATCTGAGAGAGATACAATAAGAAGGAATATTCAGATTGTGGTTTTCAAAAGAGATGTTGACACCCATCAGTTGCTTGTGCAAACTTTCATTTGCATTTCCTTGATTTATACTAGAGAACATTCTGTTCACAGATTGCATCCTGTTCTGTTATTAAATTGAATTGATTTAAATTTGGCCTTGCAGAATTTGAATGCTCCTGAATGGCTACAAATCATGTATTTAAAGAGCACTCTGAGTAAGTAAATTCCTTAATGTTCTAAATATCTATTGTCTAGTACAATAGAGGCATCTTGGAGTTAATACATATATGTGTGTGGCAGATGCAAGGCCTGCATGAGGATGTTCAAATCCACATCAAGGCTTGTATCAGCTCAGCATGATACAGCACTTGAGACTGGCTGTTTGCAGAGCTTTGGCCAGCATTAACAAAAAAAAATGGAAAAAAAAAAAAAAAAAAAAAAAGCTGGGTTTGCATTCCATAGTGCTGTTGTAAGTCTGCCTCTATAAACCTTCCTTCATGTGGGTGCACATCATTCTTCAAGCACATCCTTGTTTTAGACTAACTGTGACTCACATGGATAATGTGTTAATCTGACAGCTAATCTTGCTAAAAGATGGATTAACTACTCTGTGCACATGACAGAATATCTAGCAAGAGGCATGATTTTCCTTTTCAAATACTTTGTTTTCTTCCAGTAGAGTCTTTTTACTCACGGGGACCAATTGCTGATCGAGAATGGCTATACTTACTATTGCTTCTTGAAAAAAAGATTATTCCTTACGCCCATACAACCTCAAAAATCTTCCTGAGTTTTTTCTCTCTGATAATTCTTTTTGACATTTTCGTATCATCAAAGTTAACTATCTTGCCCATAAAACCATTGAGGATGCAGAAACATCTGTGTGCCATGCCCTGTAGTTAAAGACTTCCCAAATCAGCATTATTGGTCAAAGTTTTGTTTTGTTTGTTTTATGTTTTTATTTTTTAAGTCTTTAAGCACAGAGTGGATTTCTGATTAACTGAAATGATACCTTCTAATTACTAGCTTTGTCTGAAACAAAATATGAGACAAACAAAATATTAAATCTCATTTTTAGAAGAGACAAATTTCTGTGATATATTGCTATTATAGGCTCAGAAATTACAAAAGAAACTTGTAAAACAGGAATGAGGTAAACGTCATTCCATCTGCTGTGCAGGTACTAAAACTAGTCTTGCTGGCCTAAGTGAAATCTGAAAAAGAGTAGATTGGGCAGAAAGCTGTACACAGTACTGAGCATACTAAGTAGCTTTTATTCTTGGAAGCAGCAATATGGACAACTGCAAACTGACACCCAGTAATGGAATTAGAAGTATGTAATTGATAACTGGAGATTCTCTTTCATGACTAACATTATAAACTGCTGCATTCTCCACTTAGTGAGAAGAAGGAAAAGCTCCCAAATTGCTTTTGTATGCATAAATTGTAAAACTCAAAGGCTATTGCATGAAGTATTGGAAATATACAATATTTACAATAGTTTTAGTTTGTTGTTGCAATGTCTGTTTCACTTGTAGTAGTTTCTGAAATGAAATCTCAATTTAAATTTTCCCATTACCTTTTACAGTAAATGCTGCAGTGTAATGTTTTGTACTTTCACTGTCAGAGACTTGCTTGCACAAGGCTGCATACATCCACGTGTTTGGAAATTTGCTTATGTATTCACTGCCAAGAAGGGTTTCGCTTCTTCAATAGTAATCAGATATTAGTTTGACTCTGCGTGGAAACGTGCAGTAAATCAGTGATGAATTTTTCCATGTGTCTTGCATAAAATAAAAAAATGATTATCTAATGGAAGCCAGAACATCAGAAAACGAGTTCTACTGCCATATATTAAAGAAAGAGCGCAGATATTAAATAAATAAATGCTTTGAAGTGTTGACCTTAATAAAATGAATTGCTAAAGCTGTTTTATTTTGGAAGATTCTTTTATTTGGCTAATGAATGACTTCAAATATGAAATTAACTAATTATATAACGTCTTTTCTTCAGGGTGTAGGACCTGCAGATATGCGATTCAGTCTGTGAGCCACCAGGCACCCAAAGATATGCTGCCCAGTTAAATCAGATTTCTTTACAGCTGTGATCCAAACTATGAAGTGAAAACTCAAAGTAAGTGCCTTCAAACACCGGAGTTGTAAGGAAAAGTTTCTGAACTACGTTGTGCTGCTTTAAATATATTGACTTCGTCACCATTGTAAATGGTACCAAAACTCCTGTTCATCTAAGAAAGTTGGCCCTAGTATTGATCTATTTGGATATTTTTACAGACATATGAGTTAGACTATGCATTCCCATATGAAACATATGTATGTGATCATATACATATATATATATTTAGGATAGGCACTTATGGAGGACATTAGCAACTACCCCTGCAGCTAGTTACAGTACAGAACTGACATGTTTTCTGTTTTTTTCTCTCTCTTCTTTATTTGTCTTTATACAGAATGAGAGAGAAATACATCTCTCAACATTGTACAATATCTAGATCTATTAGATTGTATTGTGCATGTGATTACAGATTAAAATAATAGCTCACAGATGAGTTTTTTGGGCATCTTTTGGATTGGTTAGCCTTTAAAAGCAATTTAATCTTACTTTATTTAGGCAGAGTATGATTTTTTTTATTTAATTAGAGCACACAGATTTCTGTGATATTTCATACAGTGTATCTTGGAGCACATCTCAGCATCTGGATAGGCTAAATTTAATATCATTCATCTGCACGGAGAGCTTTCCCTTGCATAGAAAAAGTCATATGTATTAATTACCAGCTACCTCTGTCTTATGACTTTAATTTCTTTAAAGTAGCTGGTGAGGGTTATTATCAATCATTTAGGATAATTTTCTGAGTGATAAGGAAGTAACTGCTAGCTCATTGGCTTTAAAAAAAAATAATAATCTCCCTGTAGACAATTTTGCATTTCATAAATGACTATGAAACAACTGATTTCAAAATGAGAGAAATTAATAAAATGATACAATGCAATTCAGTACAATATGTTCTTAAACTTACGTGCCTATATAGCTCAATTCCACCTGAAGAAAATAGTTTGTAATAAATAGTATAGGTAAATAAATAGTATTTTTAATCTCAGAATCCACTACCTTGCAATAAACCTGGATACTCCCAAGTGCTTTTGTTATTGACACAACATGTTAACTGAATCAGCAAATAGGCTTCAATTGGATAATCACCTTCACAGCTATTACTGGCATTAAACGTGAAATTTATATGAAATGTATGGGGTGTGTAACTGACCTGCCTAATCAGTAGTTCAAATTTGATTCAAATTCTGAGTCTATAATCTATTTAAATATGTTGAACTTGGAAGTACTGGCTAGTTCAAGTGCTGATTGTCCCGTCACTGAGCGACGTAACATGAACTGACAATTGTACAAATTTATGGTACAATCTGAAAATAACTTTCATAAGCATAAACTAAAAAATCATAATTTTGGAATAGTCATGGCTTGTAAAACCAGAAGTTTCACAAACGTTTACCAGAAATTACCCTCAGTCTGAAAATAAACTCCAGTACCTGTTTGTTTGTTTCACATAAATTTAGGGATATAAAGTTTTGTGGTCACTTGATAGCTTTTGAATCATCTGCAGTTCCCATGCATTTGAGCGTGGCTTAAGAAACAGTCTTGTGACTACAGAAGGCAACACGTGGGCCTGCACTTTCCTTGAACTGCGGAATCGTAAAGGGAGTGAAATGCACCAATTCAATCCCACAGTGCAGTACAGGGTCCTTATTTCTACTTTTTATGTATCTGGTTTCATCCTTTTGATCTCTCTGGCTCTTTTGAGAGTGACTTTTGGCCATGCAAACTTTTCGGTATGCAGTGTTTAGAACCAGGCAGATTTGCAAAGTGTGATCTAATGTGATCTGAAGAGTATCCCTAAACTTTGTAAAATAATAGTAATGATTTTTAAAGTGTTTCTGGTAATTGCAGCTTTCCACGCCCATACCCTGATTCCAAGCAGCGATTCATTACCAATAATGTTCATACATTCTGACTCCCTGAACATTAGTGAAACTAATTGCTTCATGCGTGCAGCAGAAAATAAACAAAAAATAGTTGGGAAGTAGTTATTCTGCATTTCTTGGTTTTATGGAGGTTTTTTGCTGCTTTGCTGCACGGAATCAATACTTTGTTTTTTGCATAAGTGAGGCATAGGAAGGAAAGGATTAATTATAGTCATGAACCATGTATTGTTAGTCACAGTGGTAACTATAGACATACTTCACTCCTATAAATAGCTACTCTTTTATCTAACATCTTTCAGTCAGATGGTGCTATGTTCCCTCTCTCCTCAGTAAGACTCCTACAGTCTGTATTTCAGCAGTATGTTTTATATGTAATACAATAAAATCCACAAAATGTGCTATTGCCTTTCCTTTTAGTACGGTAGCACCAAATGATAAAAGGAACAATTGGTGTAGAGGATGAATAAGAATAGTCAGGTTTGGATTTAATTTTCTAAATGAATTCAGCTGGACTGGCAGCCCTGGAGATGCCCTAAAGCAGAGAAATTGTTAGAGAAGTTTAAATTAGGTGATAATTGCTGGACAGAATAAAAGTTGAACAACAGTTTTTCTTTCCTTCCGGACTTTTGAGGAGAAATGAATTGGCTCAGCAGATTGAGAAACCAGGAAAACAGCGGGCTTCACACATTGTTTGTACTGAAAATTAAAACCTCAATAATGTAAAAATGCTGAAAAGCCTCCAAGTACATTCTGCAAAATTCCAAACTTGCATTGCCAAGAGGGTATTTACTTAGGTTATGGCTCCACCTACAGACACGAGAAGGAAAATCTTATTGATGGCAGCTGTCTGCTTCTGGGCCTCCACTAATTTGCCATGTTTAACATCATAAACTCTCTCCTTTAATTTAGGTTGGCATACTTCAAACTGAGTTTCAGTCCAAGTTGAAATATCTAATCTCTGATTATTTCTAGAAAAGCAGCAAATAAGTTTGTGTGTGTTGGTATCCTAGTATGGTTAGCTTAAATATCAGGTAGTTTTTATCAGCAAAAGGCTAAAAGGCCCAAGAAATCTTATTGTATCACCTCATATATTTCTCGAGTTCCTTTAAAAAATAATAATAATTTAGATTTTTACTCCCAATCTCTTGTTTGAGAGGCCCTTTAAAGATATTATTCCTCAGATGATGAGCACCATTGTAGTATTTAAATGTACAAATGAGCTTCTTGTATCTTGATTTAATGCTGCTATTGACCTTAATTTTAAACAGATAGTATGTAGTCCTTACTCTAGTATTAAGATGAAGTTTAGAAAGAGTTACACTATTTATGTAACTAGACATCTGATGCAGTGCTATTTCATTTGACATTCTTTTGCCATTCAGATGTGAGTTGGAATTTGACACAGGTTTTCCATGTTTTGGAATAGTCATTCAGAAGAGTAAACACCCACTTGTGAGGAAAATGGAAATTGAGTGACAAGTAAGTGCAAGTTCTACTGCTGCCTGAATGCTACTCTCTCAAATAATGGATCTTATGTGGGTTAAAAAAAAAATTATTGTTTGCTTACAGAACAGGAAAAGTAGGAAATAAGACAAAAAGCAGGGGAAAGACTTAAATATGAAAAATGGTAATAAAAAGTTGTTAGTTCTTAGTTCTTGCGTATGAACAGTTTATGAGAGTTTAGCTACTGACTGCAAAATAGTGGTTAAGAATAGTGGATGATTGTTTTAAAAAGAAATTTAAAATTTATAAGAATCTAAAAAGAATCTTGTCAGAGCAGGGCAACTGTTTAGTAACTAATGTTGGGCACTGGAGATTCTAAATAGAGAAGGAAGACTGGATAATTAAAGTAATGGGTAAACAGATAGTGTTGTGGATTTTTTTCTTTAATAGCTGGGAAATGTTTAGTAACTGGCACACAAAAATCCCAGTTCTCAATTTTCTTCTAAAATAAAGGTCTTTACATTGTGAATGCTTTCTCTTCATCCATTTGCAGTGTTGCAGCTGTTGTCCACACAACTGCAAAAGTCTGAGTAATGGTTGTCTACTGAGAGCTAACTTAAGATGCTTCCAATACCTCAAGAGCTGTTAACTCCAGTAAACAGGGTAATGTGCCATAAGAGAACTAACACAGGTGATTACTGTGGAACAGATGATGGTACCCTCTGGTAACCTCTACGTCAAAGCTGTTGTCTGGTAACGTTCCCGTGGATCTGAAGTTGGAATGGATCCCTGCTTGTTTCCTAAACGTCTGTAAAAAGGAAGAAATATTAACAAAAGAAACAACAGTTGCAAAAGGAGAACAAGCAGTCCTAGCAGTTAGTCCCATAGGAAAACACTGTCAAGAAAAGGAAGTTGGAGGTGAGCACAAACGTTATGCCTCTGAACTAATTTCATTAGATGAACAGAAGAACTATAAATAAACTATTCAGATAAAAGGAATGGTGCTCCAAATCAACAAGACTGGTCTAACAAAAGACTGAAAATAGGGGGAAAATGAATGCTAATATGCTTATCAGTTACCAGTAAGCTGAAGGGAAATTTCTTTACAGTTCCTACAGAAGGTAAAGCAGAGAGACATAAAAATTCCTCAGCCTGGCCAGCAGCTCGACTAAAGAAAATAGATGCAGTACTAGATACTTGGAAATTTTCAAGGTACGGTGTTTCTCTTGTTTTTCTTTTTATATCTCTCATGAATACATAATACCTTTAATGCTGTGACAGGTTTGTGCTTTCTCATGTAGCAGAGATAGGGGCAAACTGAAGAAAAAAAAAAACAACACATAAGGAAGCCTAGTTAAAGAGAAGGACAAGGTCTGTGATCATCTAAGGTGATGGTTTTGTCTTTCTTGGCGTGTCACCATGTTTTACAGGCTGACACACCACTTTTGCTCTCATTTTCAGCCTAGCTTAATTATATTTTGATTTAGGTAAGATCTTGATGAGCAGGAACTGGTATATTTATAAACACAGTAACTCTACAGCATGAATTTAAAACTTAATCCAAAGTAACACTTTTTAAAACAAGTGAATTATTTTCAGTATACAATGAGTGAGGATAAACTTTTGCAATGAAAAGAAAGCTGAGGCTGTCCAAAATCTTGCCAGCTCTTTGGATGCACACATATGTTTAGAGTTTTTAGGCCTCCTATTACAAAAGGTTCATTTGTAGATTGGCCAAAATAGCAAAACCACTACATAAGTTGGGTAAGGAAAGGAAACCATTTCAGTGATCAGCAGTGCGTGATTTAATATTTTGAGAGTCAAAGAGGCTCTTGTGATTGCTCCTACTTTACTCTCTCTGTATTTCAAAAACCTTTTCATATTGAGCACAGCTGCTAACACTTACAGTTTGGGGATAGTGTTGACATAGGAACACAAAGGGTTTGAGATATTGCTAGCTTATTGCCAGGGTGGGAGGTCAGGGGGAGGGCATGGAGGGGTAAGAGTTTTCCAAAGACAAATAATTGCAAAAGTAACTCATGGTTAAAGTTAAAGACTGTATTCGTAGTTGGAAATTTATGATCAGGACAGAACGTGCATCTCATTCAGTGATCCGGTAGTTTCAGGTATCTTGAGGGAAACTTGGCAGGCAGTTACAGATCTACCGCAGCATGCCACAGACTTGAATGCAATGATGGCAAAATACTGATGCATTCATATGGCATTTTGATTGCTACTTGCAAGTATTTCCATAAACATGACGGCAGGGAATTGGTTGTTCAAAGGGATGAGTGAACTTGGGGATAACAGCTTTTATTTATATTCTGGTCCCATGAGTTGCTGAAAGTAGAATCTTGAAACCTGTGCCAAAGATGAACAGGCAGATGATAAAGTGTTTTTTTGCTGCTGGTATTCTGCACTTTGTGCTTGGCCTGAGGTTCTCACAATTCAGCAACTCCAAGCATTTTCATGAAGTGGGTGGTAAGAAACCAAGAGGTTGGCTAGAAGGAGAGGCTAGTAGCACTTGGGCTAAGGTTGAAGATCTAAATTCATTTACTAAGTTTTTCAAGTTGTCTGATTTGTAGAGAAAGACAAATTCCTTTGCAAAGTAACTCAGACCAGGAATTTAACCAAACCTTCATGGGGTACACTTGGGATGGATTCATTTCTCTCCATTGAAAGAAAACAAGAGCTTAGACTTCTAGGTTAACCATAACCTTTGAAAATGGCCTCAAGTGATTTCATTTTGTGTTTGTTATGAATTGAGCGTAATACTAATTCTTTTGCATGAAGTTCCTAAAAATTAAATAATAATTAAAGAAAAAAACCTGGATGAAATAGAAAATACGTAGAAAAAATCATTTCTGCGAATGTTTAATAACTCTAGAAGGTAAGGACACCTACGTGTCCTTTTCACAGGGTGTCCAATCCTAAGAGATAAGAAAGCAGGATTCTTTTCAGGGATCCAATAAAAAAAATAATACAGATATAAGGAATAATGAATGGAATGTATTGGGTCCAAAGACTTAGAGTTGTTCGCAGCATATGATATAATATGATGAATATGAATATGATGTAATAACAAGGACTTCAGCATAATTGCCTCAATATAATGATTATGGCTAATGAAGACTTTGAAGAAAGAAGCAAAGAAACAATTTCCATCTGTTCAGATATTTTTTATGTTCTTTATAGGTACACAGGATTAATGGAAACACCTGATTTCCACATGTGTTTCTTTTCAAATGGAAATGAAGTGAAGCTTCATAAGCTTTTGAATGCAGTGGTGTTGTTTGTTTGTTTGTTTGTTTCAAAGCTCAGGCAAAAAAACCTGGGGGAAATAATCCAACAGTTAAAATGCTGTGTTGCATTCAAGGAGAAGGAGTTTAGATTCCTCTCCAAAATGTATGTTTTTCTTTAAAAAAAAAACAAAAACAAAAACAAAAAACCTCCAAAGATTGAGAAACTTTGCGCAAAGTGATGGTGTTGGTACGTTTCAGTGGGTTGCCTGTAACCTCCAGGCTGTTTGTACACCGTGTCAGTCACTGCACAGAGCTGCAGTTTCACCTGATCACAACAATGCAGGTGAGATGTTCACAACTACCTTCTCAAGGTGAAGGCACCACATACCCTGTGCTATTGTTACTATTCTGCTGTGGTAACTGATTTTTTTTTAATGCCAAACCATGCTACCAAATTAGTTACTGATCTGTGAAAGTCAAGAGATTGGATACGAAAAATTGGGAAAACTACTGTTTCTTGGGGTGTCTTGCTGATTTTAATTACCATCAAGATTCACTCTTTAACCAGTGTGATCCAATTCATTCTACCTTGTATCTGTTAGAGTGCAAAACATCTATCTGAAGAAGGTCTTGACATGTAAAGCTCTGGGCTGGATCTTCTCTTCACTCTGTCATTCATCCAGAACTGCTGCTGTACAAATGCATTTAAAGTTCTTATTTACAAGGGTCAGTCATAGACTTTCTCTTCTCTTTTGTGACCTGAAAGTACTCAAACACCAGATTCAATTAAAGTTGCTTGCATGTTTCTAGATACTTACTAGATGAATTATATTTGTCCCCATGTCTTTTGTTCTCTATGAGGGACCAAAGCACTGAGAAACTGGTTGAGATAGAAGAAACATGTAGCTGTAAAACATTACATTAGGGAGGAAAAAAGTCAGGATGTACAGAATGCAGACAGAATTAGAGCTGTTGAATATTTGGGCTTGATATTTTTACTTGGAATTTATATTGATAATGAAAGCAAAATGATAGCATTCACATGTGTTCATTTCCCAGTGAAAGGTATTGCAGAAATAAGTTAATTGTAATATATTTTTTTCTGCATGAAGATATGTACAGAAAACAAAGAGAACAAAATATGAGTTTGTTATGACTGAAATTGTGAGACATTTCTGTCCGTGGCAGACAGAGATCCATGTAAAACATGAACAGTTTCAACCTCACTTAGCAGCAGCTCTGCTTTTAGCAATACTTGTGTCTGTTTTGTGTTTGGCTCTTGGTTGACTTGAATATGTTAGCCATCATAACTTGCCTAAATGATAGCTGTATGTGGTAGAATAGAAGTGAGCTAACATTTGGCTTGTGTGAGCATCAGAGATGATCACTATAAAGTGATGGGAATGAGGGAAAGTAGTCAGGAAAGATAATAAACTTTGCAATTGTGAGATATGTAAAGTTGTAGATAGACTTCACATATGAAGTTAGAGAATCCTCATTACTGAACAATTTTAAAATGATTCCTTGGAAAAAAGATCCAGAGGAGATATTCTCTCCATAAATTAGGAGATTAGGGAGACTGCAGTGCCCTACTGGAACCTGAGTGAGATGTGATACGTTAACTACTGTATGTTCACATCCAAGTTTACTGAGGAGCAATTTTCTTGGCAATGCATTTAAGGTTCCTTGTTGTGGTCCACCTAAGTCGATGATTAATTGTGGTGAGTATTTTTGATAATTGTTAATTTTTAACTTGTAATAACTTGATGTTTTAAAAGTACAAATATTTTGCTTTATAGTATAATCTTACACTTGCACTTCTAAGTTATTTTCTGATAGTGGTGTAGGTTTTAAAAATTACATTACATGCTATTCAAGCACTTTTATTGTTGTTGAGTAGATTGATTGATAATTACTTGGCATTTTCTGCACTTGAATGTTTAAGAAGGTC
The DNA here is from genome assembly GCF_905368555.1 of Meleagris gallopavo. Lineage (NCBI taxonomy): Eukaryota > Metazoa > Chordata > Aves > Galliformes > Phasianidae > Meleagris > Meleagris gallopavo. The sequence continues at coordinate 4,389,384 of NC_139416.1, forward strand.
TGACAATGTCTACCTTAAATGTTGCATCTTCATTCTGAAGACGGTAGTACACTTAATAAGGTCCCATGATAAATCCAATGAAGTTGTACAGAAGTGTGCTAAGCTGCCATTTTACACTTGAGAAAGCTTAGCTATAAAATACAATGCGACTTGCCTGAAGCCACGCAGCAAGTCTTGGAGAAAGCCAGAGCGAGTTTGGATTTATTCTTTCTATCTTTTCTTTTGAAAATAAAAGATATTTCTTCTTCCAAATTAGGTAAAGCATTTAGGGAGAAATTATCACGGTTGTATATACCAGAAAAGAAAGAGATGATGCAGTAGTGCACATTAGTGTGTGTGTTTGCATTTGCAAGTTAAGATCAGTCATGAAAAATTTGATCTTAAATGAAAATTTTAATAAGCATGTGCATTTGAACAACTATACAGCTTTATTATTTGAACTGTGGCTTTCTCTAAAAATGCATAACTATGCATCTACTTGAAAGATTTCTAATGTTGCTATATTAAAATTCTTGTTATCAATAAAAAAAAAACCCTCTGGAATAACAAACGATTTTTCCATATGCAAAAATCTTTAGAACTGTGTGGTCTAAAAATGAGACATTTCCAAATAAAATTGTGCTATGCACAAGAAATTGAGGGAAAAGTCCTTAAGGTGACTTTTAAATGAAAATGAAATGTCTTTTAGTAAGTTTCAGAGGTACAATATTACAGACTGGTAGAATTGTATCTCATTAATTTCAAACATAGATTTTATGTGAGGCTATTTGATTATAATTTGATTATCTGACCCTGTAATTAAAGTTTATTGCCAATTTCAAAGCTTATGTGTAAAATGAACTGGTTTTCTTCAAAGCAATATACAATCCATTGGACTCATTGACTTCTAGTTTTGCATTTAAATCGAAAAGTCTGTTATAACATGACAAACAGGTTCAGTTTTTGATCATTAATCCTGCTAAGCAATATTCATAAATTCAATTTTGAATCAGTTGGAATACTTTTCTTTTATTAGTTTCTGTGTTATTAAATGAGATTGTTTCTGACTAATATATTTCTGGACTCAAACTGTAGCTCCAAGCTGTTATTCAAATCAAATAACATGCCCCTTACTTGTGCCTAGCACTAATAAATGCCAACTTGTGATACATTTGTGGGAGACTGTCACGAATATTAAAGGAGGCAATAATGCCACTAATGTCTCATAACTAAGCTTATTTTTCTAAAGGGCTGAAATCAGTCATCCTACTGAGGAGGGCAACGGGGGAAGAACCTTTAAGACTTAAAGCCTAAAGCATTATTTTACTCTGCTAAACATTATTATTGAGGAGGTAAATGACCAAGAAATTACCACTGAAGAGAATGAAAAATATAGCATGTAACTTCTGGTGCCACCCTGAGCAACAGAAATGCATCCACTGGCTAAGCATATGCTCGTTCTCATAAAATTGCATGTTCATTGGTCTGGAGACATGCTTTTCTTCCTCTGAGTGTCTGAATTAAAGAAAGGAGAGAAAAAAAAAAAAAAATCCCCTTCTACTGTTATTGTCAACCTCCTACTTCAGTCCTTTTGAGATATTCCTGGTAACAGTTCGGGGGTTTGGTGTAGAACACAAGTTTAACATGCTGACATGAAATCATCTGACAGATAAATAGGATTAACTTGTCTGAGATGTCATCCAGCAGCCTGGTGACTGGGGAGGCTGGGGTGGGGATGTGACTGGGATGCTGGGCATGGAACAGACCCTATTTGTGTACCAGTGTGGGGCACAAGGTCAGTGCTGACACTCAGATGTGACCATTCTGCTTTCTTCCCTCTCAAAATCCCCCCCTTTTTTGCTAGTAACAGAATATCGATAACGAATATCTGGTTTGTGTACTTTTTTATGCCACTTTGAGCCGCATCTTCTTCCACTTGTTTTTCTGGGCTATTCCAAGTGTTTATAAGCTTGATTTGTTTACTAAAGAGCAATTGTGATTTCTATTTTGTGCAGTTCTTAGCTTTCCTCCTTTCTCACAAGTTCTGTGCATTAACCTGGCACTTTTCTAAAATTAAAAAAAAAAAATCTCCTATCTTTGTTATAGTTTATTAGTCTCAGTATCATAGAAAGTACCGAAACAACTGACAAATTCTAGCAGGGCAACTAATCTAATTGGGCTTAGTTGGCTTTTGTTTTCTCAATGCTGATTCCCACATCAAAGATGTATTTAACTGGAAAGCATGAAAGGGTTGAGATGAAAACTGATTGTGTTTTGTGATTGCCTTCAGTTTTTACAAATCGTTCTGCTGTTGCACAGGTTTTACGCCAATGCGATTGAATTAGCTAATTCAGTGACCTCCACATGATCTGTTTCAGAAAGGTACCCTTTCCTCTGGACGCACTGACTGCACAGTGGCTGAATGCCTGTCATACTGCTGCCTTATCTTGCTCTTGTGCCGGAGTTCAGGTGGCACCAGCTCGATGCTGAGTGTACCTCTGGGAGCTGACACTCAGCCCTAGCGCTTCGCTTACTGATTTTCAGTTTCTCACATGAAACAGAAACTAATCATGATTTCTCATCATCAGAGTTATTTCTCACTGGACTGCTCAGAGGTGAGTTGGAGCTCTCAGAGTAGAGACTTGCCTAAAGTTTCCTGTAATTCAGCCAATTTTTTATTTTTTAATTCTGAAATGTTTCCTAATTTAACAAATGTTACCAACCTTCCCAAAGAGAGATTCATGTCAGTGCCTTCTCCATATGTAATTTCTTATTTTTTTCTGAAGTGCAGTTGAATCTTTTGGTTTAAAAAGTTCTAGATGATTTCTAAAGTGATAAGTTGTTATTTGAACTTGTCATTATGCACGCAATACTTAGTTCTTACAAGCAACACTGAAAGATGACAAGGGTTGTCATATGTAGTGACTGCATGTTATGACTGATGCTAACTTGGATAGCATGATGCTTAAGTGGCTTGAAGTATGCTGCTATTTCCATCTTCTTATGACCTATGTAAGTATTTTTAAGTCCTTAATTATTATAGATACTTAAACATATCAATTGAACTTTTTTAGAAAACTGAAGCATTTGAAAATGCTTTTATTTGACATTTAATCTAAAAAAAAATCAGTTTGGCATGATTGTTTACATGTTGCTTAGGTTGCAGTACTGATTTGAAGTATTATTTTGGGTAAACATCAGGAACATCAGAAATTTGGTTACCTCCCTCAAAGCATCTCTCGAAATAATTTTAAATAATTTAAAAAACAGTATTTAAGGAAATAAGTATAAAATGTTTCTCTTAATATTCCAATAATGGGCTATTTGCAAATTTTTGTAGCCTTTAAATGTTGTGTTAAAGTGGTAAGATGGATAAGATTTTAATGATAAGTAAGTCAACATTTCAATCTGCCCAGTAATGTAATGTCTGGTTTTGCTCAGCTTACACTCTTGCTTATCCATATTTATTTTGCATGGAATGTACAGAGGTGATTTTTTAATAAAAGGGAGTCATAATAATTTTTCAAATAGGAGTTGTATAGTGTTCATTTTTCCAATGTCCTCTTCCAAACAACTTTGGGAGGTTTTCTCTCCTAAAGTTTTGGAAGAGGAGTAATTTTGTGGATGTGCATTACTTAGAACTTAAACTGAGGATGCATTCATCTGTCATTGCACTGACACTGCTAAGGGAATCTGAAGGTTGAGAGTGGAGAAGTTCTAGTCAGATGCTAGGAGTGGAAGGTAGTGCTTCAGCACTCTCAACACATTCAGTTCACAGAAACAGAAGAATTTATTTTCATTTGTATATTAAGCATGACAGAAGTGTCAATAACTTTAGTAAGAGATGTTTGAATATTTTCTTTTTCCTTTTTATAAATTTTTATTTATTTATTTGTTCATACCACTTGGACTGTTAATCAGAGGGCTCACATCATGGAAATGTATCTGAGATATCTTTTGCATAAGTCTGTTGTAGAAGGATTAAATGCTGTTGTTTTTACTTTTAATCAAGCCTCTCTTATTCTGAATATGTCAGCTCTTGAATGCCTCTGCTGAATTTTACCTGCATAGTTAAAATACAGCATAAGATTTGTAGGAACCAGTTCAGATTACAGAACCTTGCAAATCGGTCTTTTCAGAATACATTCAAATAGTTACTCAGAATATGATAATGATAACTAATAATAAATAGCATTAAAACAAGAATCAGAAATGCTTTCTACATTTTTGCAGTGTGCTTTACAATGACAAGAATATTTCCTCTCAGACACAATTCTCAAAGACTGAAAATGTTCATCTTGATGGCAAAAGGATGCTAACCAAAGTGGAGCATAATGCTGTCCTAACTAAAAAATGGTGTAAAGAACAACCAACTATTTATCATATTTTATCCAGTAGCACAGTTTAAACCTGTAAGCCCGAATTTATTCATCATGTTAGTACTGTCATTTATTCCTACTGCTTTTTTCCACAGCTGTTGCTGTCAAAGCATCCCAGTCAGCTTGGTTAATCCTTTTCAAGTGCCAGCAGTTATCCTGAGCTCCGTCCTGGCTGCTATGACGTGAGACTTCAGGATCTGTGCACCTCTCATGTCATCAGGAGCCACTGATGTCAGAGCAGCTTCTGTGGAGCACGAAGGTCCATGTCCATTTGTCACATTACCTCTGCATGAAAGGTATTGATTTAATCCATGTGATGGTAGGCCCGTTAGAAATGTAATTGTCCACTGAAAGTGCAAATGGACATCCCAGCAAAAGGCAGCAGTCTTTCAAAGTAACGTTTTACATTATTCAGATCGTTCCTGCTTGTTTTCTTCTTCCACTTGCCCTCAGCCTGAGCCTGTTATTGATATAAAGGTTGAAGCTCAGGCAGCTTAACTGTTATGTGGAATGACCTTTACTTTTAATATTAATATATTATTGTAAAGTCTGTGAGACTCATAAATGCAATTTTAGAATTCATATGAAATGCCATGTGCTGAACCTATTGCAACTTTTCCTCTAGTCCTGTGGCAGGTTGCAAACTATGTGAATTAATATGCATCATATTCTTTCCCCTTTATTTACTTAGAGAGGTTTGCCGAGCAACTTTATCAAGAGTAACATTATCAAGAGCTTTCCTGCAAGCTTCTTTATCATATTCACATCCGTGTCTGCTCGACACTTGTCACTGTCAATCAAATCGCAATAATACGCAGATGATTTGCTCATTTGGTTTAATAAAATCTCTCTGCTTATTTGCACTGCAGTCATTATGCCACATAATTGCTCTGCCGCTGAGGTGAAAGGCAGCCAGTTGCCTGGGGGATAAGAAGAGACTATTGCTATATGAAGGATTTGTTTCTTTTCCTCTGTCTCTCCCTAGTCACTCATATCCCTAAAATTAATATTGTATTTGAATCCAGTCCTGCTATTCTTATGCAGGCTAACATTGTTATTACTTATTATTTGGATGTGAAGTCATTTATTTTTAGTTTTGATGTCCAAGCTGTCAAGCTAAATTTCATTGTGTACTGCCACATACAATTTTTAACTGCCATTTAAACTAGATTCAAAACCCAAATTATGAAGAGAACATGTTCAAAGGAATGGGCTGACAGGAAGTATAGCTACAATTTTTATTTCCTAGGAAATCAAAGTATAGATCTTGTTATTGTTCTGTGGTGGAAATATGTGCAGTTTTCATACTTCGTAATGGTTTTTGTATTGGCTGGACACTGTGCTTCAGAAGCAGAAGAAAGGCAGCTATGTATGCAGATGAGCAGCCCTGGAGGTGCAAAACAAAGGCATCCACTTCTGGAAATGATAGAGCACAGAACCAGCTCAACTTACTGTTGTAAATTTCGGGGTGATTTGTAATCCATTTTCCAGTAGATTCTGCTATGATGGATGGTTGGAGTGAAAATTAGGAGTCCGTGTGTGTAACACAAGCCTTCACTCCTTCACTGCACACTTAATATAGCAGTAACTGCCATATGATGACAATCATGAGCCCATGGTTTGGGGATGATTCCGTCTCAGTGGCTTAAAATAGGAGACTTAAATACTTTTCTCTGTAAATGTATTCCAAACAGTGAGTACTTAATGTTGAAAATTAAACACCAGACTGAAACTGCCTGTGAAAGAATACAGCCATATTTATTTGGAGCTCTGCTGGCATGTCAGAAGTAGTACTGATATTTTAAGGCAGTTGAACCTGAGAATATCATTTCTATTTGTGTGAATTCAATCTAACAGTTTTCAGATACAGAAAGAGACAGTGATTTGTTGTAGTATTAACATGGGGATAATTTCTTTATCTGCCTGAACTAAGAAAGTCCTTATTTAAACAGAAAAGCCTGTTATCAACAAGAAGTCGCAAAAGAACCGTAAAGTCACCCTCAAACTTTGTGTTAGGCCATTACATTTCATCCAGTCAATGTTACCAGAAGCTAAGTAAAATAGCTCTAAGTCTTTCAAACTCATTTTGAAATATTTAAAATACTTATATCATTACTTTTTGCAATTGATTTGAAATTAGTTATGGCTTTCTATGCTAGACAAAAAAGTTGTTTATCTCTCAGTGTTTTCTCTCAGTTTTCTTTTCGTCTCTAATGGGGTTCTTTCTCTGTAGTTTTTGGCAAAATTAACAAGACATTTCACCAGATTTTTATGTGTACCTGGCTCTTTGTCTGTTTTTGATACAAGTAATGACAAGAGATATCTGAGCCATGTTTGGTATTAACATTTATCTTCACTTTTGGAGAGGTAGGGAGGCATGGCAGTTGTAACGGGCAGCTGATTCTGAGCTTCATTAATTTAATTCATTTCCTCAGATATAATATAGGACTGCTTTTCCACTTGCCTTTGCTAGAGCACTTGGTATATAGCTTGCATTTCGTTTGAATGAGCATACCCGTGAAGGGGATCATCCTTTGATGAAGTCTCTTGGTCAATCTATACCACTGTGGAATGGATTGAAATTGTATTATCCAAGTATGCTATGGCTTGAAACTTCAATCTCCTAGGGAAAACTGTATCAGATCTGTTATCAGCCCACCATTGGTATCCATGGTGGTTATGGCAGGGTAATATGAAGATATTCAAACACAAACTTAGGTGTCAGAAGCACATTCCAGCCAAATGCTAAATAGTGTTATTTGACTAGGCTGTTTGTATTTCATGAATGATCTTGAATACTCCTTTTCCACATAATATATGGCAATGCAGATTTATTCTAACTCTCATTCTCTTTTTTTTTTTTTTTTTTGAGTAACAGAATGTTCATCAAAGGAGATTGGTAAAGGCATATCAGTTTCCTAGGTAGTTATACTTCCATAATGTACCTTTCATATTGTGTACTAAGCCCAAAAGTTAACTGTTGACATGGGTGAGCAAGCACTGGAACACGGTGTCCAGAAAGTATGTTTCTTAGAGATATCCAAAACCCATCAGGATGTGCTCCTTGGCAGTCTGCTCCAGCCAGTCCTGCCCTGAGCAGGAGGTTGGGCTCAGTGAACGTGAGAGGACCCTTTCCACTTGATCTTTTCTGTGAGTCTGTAATGCAAGGATGCAGAAGTGCCATACAATCATCATCTTAACCTGCATTACCACCTGTAAGAAATCTTGTTTTGCTTGATTCCTTGGTTATTGTTGATTATTTGTTTGTTGCTTGCAACATACAGATCTACTTAATTAATTCTAGGTCCGATTGATTCTGTGCAATTTTATTCAATGGAAAAAAAGTAAAATATTTTCTGCTAGTAAATATTAGGTTTTAAATCAGATTTAAATCAGACTGATTTAAATCAGTCACAGAAAACTTGAACACCAATCCCCTGAGACTGCTTTGAAATAAAATCTTTCCTTTGGATTAATCACAAGTGTCACTAAGAGGAAAGAAGGAGTTTCATTTTCTTGTCCTTACGTGGCTGTTGATCCTTTCTAATCTCTAATATTAAGAAGATCTTAATTCTAAAAGAGCTTATTTTGTCGTGCTGTCTGATTTGGCTTTATGAAATGTGATGAGCATTTGGAAGAGATGTTAACTATTATATGCATAATGGTTTTCTCAGATGGAAGTGTAGCTGCTGTGCTACTATTGTTTTAATGTTGGCTCACTTTCTTTTTATACATAGTCTCGATATTATTGTTATGTTCTTGTATCATTTCCTTGGTGACAAGTTGGGGGCAGGGCAAACAAAACAAACCTTGTAAAAGTATTAGTGCATGTTTCCTAAAAAATCGTATCATCATAGAATGGCCTGGGTTGAAAAGGACCACAATGTTCATACGGTTCCAACCCCCTGCTATGTGCAGGGTCACCAACCAGCAGACCAGGCTGCCCAGAGCCACATCCAGCCTGGCTTTGAATGCCTCCAGGGATGGGGCATCCACAGCCTCCTTGGGCAACCTGTTCCAGTGCCTCACCACCCTCTGGGTGAAAAACTTCTTCCTAATATCCAACCTAAATCTCCCCTGTCTCAGTTTAGAACCACTCCCCTTGTCCTATCACTATCCACCCTCGTAAACAGCCATTCCCCCTCCTGTTTATATGCTCCCCTCAAGCACTGGAAGGCCACAATGAGTTCTCCATGGAGCCTTCTCCTCTCCAAACTAAACAAGCCCAGTTCCCTCAACCTTTCCTCAGAGGAGAGGTGCTCCAGCCCTCTGATCATTGTGAATCATTCTGAACTGTGGAAGAAACTAAAGCCAGGTCATGTACACCAGAAAATACAAAGCTTAACAAACAAATTCCTCCGTGTTACACAGGCAGAACTGTATGAAAATGTGATACATTCCTATATATTAACGATTTGTGTGAATACAAGAAAAGTAATTAATAAAATAGAGGAGGTAAATAGTGAATAGAGGAAAAGTCTTAATAAAATAGAGGAAAAGTCTTTAATAAAGGTATTAGTGTTAAGACATCTTACTAATAATTTCTAACCAAATATTCAGCACAGAATGCCAATTCAACATCCTTTTTCATTTCTAACTCAAGACCCCTTGATGTTTTGTATCAGAGTTCAAATAAATATATTTAATGGTATTATATGGTTTAATATCAGTTTATACTCGTAAACAAAATCAATCTCTTTTTATAATTTGGACCAAAGACTGAAAAATAACTGGTTTTAAACAAAACCACTTGCAAATTAAGTCATACTAAAAAGGTAAGGCAGTGCAATTTTAACTGCATGTTCCTTACTAAAAGCACACTTATACGATTTATGATGGGAAGTAACAACAGATTTAAAAAGAAATTTTTGCCTGTATTTCTGTAGAGATTACTTAATTTTAGACAAATATTTTTACAAGTTATTAGGCTAGTTAAACAAATCACAGGAAATACTATTCATGAGTTTCTCCAAAACACAGTGCTCAGCTTGGTGTGCAGCTGCCATTATGACTTTGATAAGGTATTGCTCTGCTTTGCAGACAAAGACCTGTGCAAGCACACACACACAGACAGATACTGTCATAAACTAACAGAAAATGGGGAACTTCCCTCTAGCCTAAGCTCCTGGAGCACTTTTCTGAGTTCAAAACTTTGGACAGGACTTTCAGAGGCCCTGAAAGGAAAAATCAATTTGGAATTATATATTTTGTAGTGAAATATTGAAAATTAATTCAATTATGACAGTAGCTCTTTGTTTGGCTATTTAATGCTTGGCTCCGTGACAAATTTTAGCAGTTTGTTTTGCTATAAATTGGAATTAATATATAAAACAACATAGAGGATACTACATCGGGGAACATTCGATCCAGGATTTTCATAAGACAGAGATGAATCTAATATTATACCCTGCTATTAATTAACATTAGATTTACTATGTGGAAGAAGGTGTTTAAAATTATGCAAAATGAGACATAATTATTTTCATATAGTCTCTTTCTCGTGATCTTCATTTTCCAAAGGTATTAAGGGACCTTAGATTTGCAAAGTGGAAATTATTAAGGATAATTAAGGTGAAAGTTTTATTTGATAGAGGAATTCTCATGATGTTTGGAAATACTTGGTTTAAATCTAATCTCAGTTCACACTCTTGCTTTTTAGAATGAAATATGTAATAAGAGGAAACCACAAACAGCCAAGCCATGCTTCAAAACTGAAAAGATTCTACTTGTTCCTTTAAAAGAGAAAAAAAATGTAACTTTCTAACAGTGATTTTGGTAACTATCGAAGAAACAGAAGATAGGACTGAATGAAATACGAATCACAGTACCTCGAGGAAATAAAAAGAACAAGATGAGCAGTAAAAACTTCAACTAACCTATGAAAAAAAAAGGCTGCAGCTGGCATGGAAATAAAAGTTAAAAGTAAAGTACATAAAACAGACACAGAGATGTTCCATTGAGAATTTCTTGGCCAAAGTAAGTTCTTCGTAGATGAAGAATCTCCTTTTTTTCCATCTTCAAATCCTTTTGGAGTTAGCCATACACTGCCAATACCTTTAACTGATCTGTAATATCCATCCCCAAAAACATGAATTTGTGGCTGTTCAAAGCTGGTTGTAAATAGTCAGAATTGGGCAAGCAGACTGAAGTTTCTGTACCTTGGTCATTCTGTAGCAGAAGCTAAGAAAAACCTTATTTGACTCTAAATTGCTTCCTATCAAGCAGATATTTGGTTTTCCATCTGTTAATGTTTATTTTCTTTTCTGAGGATCTTCATCAGTACCTGAAGACAGATTCAGAATCCAATTGCATTTCTAAGATAACCACTCATCTGAGTTTGTGTTCTCCTTGCTTCTCTCTTGCTCATTGCAGGGGATCTATCTGCAGTGGAACCAAAATGCTTCTGTACTTCCCCACCCCATCCTCATCAGGTCAGCTTATGTTGGCTAAAAAGAGGAAATAGAGAGGAAATAGAAGACATAACAGAGTTCCTACATGCCTCTTTCCAGTGGAAGTATGACTGTAATCACATTTACTTCTACCCAAACATCAGGATGTGCAGGAAGATGCTACGGTGGGTGTGAGTCTTTTATTTCCTTTCACATAAGTGTTTAGATCAAGTCCTAGTTCAGCTTTAGAAAGTGCTCAATGTAGTAATTGTTTTCTTTGTATATTCTCTATGGTATTTCTGTTTAGTTTAAGCCATGAATTTGAATACAGAAAGTAAAAAAAGTAATAGAGAAGTGATAGCTTCTTTATCCCCGGTTCCAAGCTCTGAGCAAGGTAGTGTTGGCTGTAGTTTTTATTTGGAGGAAAGACAAGCAACCTTTCTCATAAACCTTTCATTTGTTGAACACAGAGGTGACCAAGCTTCCACAGCAGAGTGCATGATGAGGGTAAGCTAAGCTCATGAAAGGGTGGGGTGAGCCCTGAAGAGACAGGATTTTATGGTGTGGGTTGAGAGCATGGGATATGAGGTGCTGCTAAGTGGCATGCTGTTTAATTAAGCACATCTCTTTCTGCATGGAGGTTTACTAGGTGACATTCATATCCTGCCTTTTCTTATTCCCTTTGAAGCAAGCAGCCCAGTACTGCTTCATGTGGCTGAGATGTTGTTTTTCTACCTGAAGAGAAAGATGGAATAAACTTCTGAATTCTCATACTTGAGCTGTGATAGATACTTGTCAGTGATAGATATTCTCTCTTGCATGCAGAGGGCATTTTGCATTATGTCTCTAAAAACTGGATCTTGCGAAGTTTAACAGATTTGTTCTGGACCAAAAAGCTGTAAACCATCTCAGTTTGGACTCGCATTAGTTGGGATAGGTGCAATCTTTGGGTAGCTGTTCATAGCTGTTTCTCATTGAATATGAAAGGTTCCTTTGCATATTCACGCTCACTCTTCAGCTTACTCTTCATACTCAGTTCTTTGATCAGTTATATGCTAAGTTTTTAAAATATGCATCTTTTTAAAATAACCAACCACTTACATACCTGCTTAATATGTCACTTTATTCAGAAAGTAATAAGAAGATGAAAGGAGGAAAGTGACTTTTGTGTAAAAATCTCGCTCCAGGTGTGAGTGGAGGAAAAAAAAAAATAGTCCTACTTTATTATGTCTTATCTTTGAAATTATGTAGGAAATTTTCAGTCAACAAATTAATTTTCAGCTGGAAAATCACAGCTATGAGTTGGTTGGGTTTTCACTCATCGTATCATACCATTACAGCAAAAACTGGAGTTCTTAATGATATTGTGGAAACTGCTGATCAAAGGTTGTTTACATGGACTGTGTTCACTGATTTGCCATGTTGTCTCATACAGATGCGCTCTAATGACTATTCTCTGCAAAACTGAGTTTTCAAAAAGATTCTTTAATCTGATTACTCTGTAATCGTTGGTTATTCTTCAGTGTGAGTTTACGTGCATATTTGCTTGAATGCATGTTTCACATGATTGTGATGCAAATACGCCACATAAAGAAAGTATTTCAAGAACAAAATTACTTTATCCAAAAGGAAATAGCAGCTACTGCTGTAACTAATTAGCACCTTTTTAAAAATAATTTTAAAAAAATAGTTTTCAAAATCTAAAATGAGGAATTGTAATTCATCCGTAGATATACATAGGTATGAATTTCCACAATCAGACGTAGCCTTCAAGCAATGCTTTCTTAGTGTGATGTGGTCTTTAATTAGTCATTGATAGCTAATGCTATTCAGGAACAGCCAGTCTCACCAGCAGTCAAATCAACAGCCATTCAAATACCAAAGAGTCTGAATATTACATACGTATATATGTTTTTATATGAAGTGAATCTAGGAAGATAAAAGGCTTCCCATGGGGAAATATATGGAATACATTTCATATTTCTGACCCTCTGTTAAAGTAGTGAGTTTGCAGCTGAAGTTTTACACTGTTGCTGCTGACAGCACAGAGATTCTTCAATTCTACCCTAAAAACTAAATAACAGATTTTGAAGATGCAGTTAGGACTGTTTCCTCTTATCTCTTCCTCAAGGAAAATACACTATCAAAGGCATTTTTATGTAGGTGCATCCACAGCTACATCTATTCTAACAACTTCGTTGTAAAAAAAAAAAAAATTGTTGGGGAAAAGTGAAAAATGCCTTTAACTGACATTACTATATTTAAAAAATAAAGTGTATACTTGTCTTCCAGTGTATACTTGTCTTCCAGAAAATGTCAGTGCCTAGTCTTTTTGGCAGAAACATTTTCTTAACGAATCTGATATGTAAAGGAAGTATTTCTGTTATGCCACTCTGCAGTTCCTTTGTATTCTGGCCAGTCACGCTGCCTAATTGCCTAAAACTGCCAACTGCAAAAGTCCTCAGTTGGGTATTCAGACTTCACTCCTTCTTCTCTGCAGCACTTTGCCTTGGTAGTGCTTGGGGTACTGCGTTTCTGCAATGAAAATATATTGATTCAGGGAACTGAGAATTTGTGTATAGATCACCATTACTCTCTTCTCTTTATTTATTCTGGGTAACAAGCTTTCAGGAGGCATTAACAGACTGAATACCTTTCTGGCATATACCTAGCAAAGAAGGGCAGAGGCATTCAGTGGCTCTAGCCTTACCGGAAAATACTGATTGCAGACAGTTTACCCAGATCTCGTTTGTCCTTCAGAATGATGAGAGAACTGTGACACAATCTATTTTTTCCTGTGGACAGCTGCCACTGAGCACTATGAAATAAGCTCTGATCTACTGATTTCTTTGTAGAAGTATTTAAAATGGAAATGCCTGTTTTAGAATACTCTTGTATGTTTAATAAACATATCTTAGGAGCCTGAGTTTCTCTCTCTTGTTTTACAGGAAGATGTGCCCTTTCCACATTCACCACTCAGTAATTAAACAAACACAGAGCAGTATGGGGAAATTTTAAAATAACCAAGAAATCTCCAATGTGTGCTATTTTCAAAACAAAACCAAAGACAATCCAAACTGTTTGTATTTCTAGTTTTCTATAGTGTGGATAGTGCTTCTTGTAGTTTTCACATCACAGAGGAATTGCACTTGTAAGTACAAGAGAAATGTTTGGGGCTACACGTTTTTAACTGTGGTTGTAATTCCACTTGTTGGCTTTGAGAAAGAGAAAATGCCATCTTTCATCTTTGCATTTTTAGAGGGGAAAAAACTGTTGTGTTAATACTGATAGTTGTCAAATAAGGTGATGTTTTGTGTAACTACATTCGGGATATTTTTTCAAAATTCGTTTGTCGGTCTCCCTATAGAATTCCTGAGGATGTTAGGGGGAGCGAAGCGTACATATTTTTCCGCAGCTGGCAGCCCTGACCTCTACTTCGGTAGTCGAGTATTTCCATCACTCAGCTGCCCCATGCCTCGCCATACGCGACTACAGCAGCCGCAGCACACCACCTAGTGGTGCCGAGCGTTCCCTCCAGCTAATTAAATACACAACTTTCCTCGTGGCTCTTTCAGTTCAGATTATTTCCCAAAACTGCTCCACCACGAGGTGAAATTCCGCCCCGGAGTCGATCAGAACTCCCCTAAAGATGACAGCGAATATCCCTCAAACGATGTGGCCATCATTGCCTTCTTTCCTCAGCAGACACAGGCAGGAGCTTGGCAATTTTAGCTTTTGGGCTATGAGGATATGTGGTTTTGGGGTATATGAGTTATGTAGTGTGGAAAATCGTGGCCAGTGCCTTTTTCCTATGCTAATTTGAAGGTTTATTATTTATTTATTTCTTATTTATAAACGAAAATTCCTTTAGCTTTCTGTGTGAAACAGGCAGATATGCCCAGATAGCCTTGAGCAGGTAATCAGATATGGAAATTGGTGGAGAGAGAGAAAAACAAGCATTCCTGAAGCACCACGTGCACCGAGGACAGCTGTTCGGCTGCACTCTGTGTTTCAGAACAAAGTTTTGTCACGCTGCGGCTGTCAGCGCCGCTCAGCAAGGTTGGTACACGTGAACACTTGCTGTTGCATTCTAAGGCAATTCTTGGCCTTTGTTTTCCTTCCTTGAACCGTGCAGGGGAGAACTCAGTGTTACAGCTACAGGAACCGGAACCCAACGCCGCAGAGCCGGAAATCGCTGAGCAGCAGTTGGGCCGGAATGGCGACACGGCCGAGGAGGGGGCGGAGGGAGGGCCTGAGCCCCGTGAGCCCTGCTGTGAGATGGCACCGGCCCCGCCCCAGCCCGCGGCCCGGCCAATCGCTCGCCTCCCCGCTCCGAGCAGTCAGCCAATGAGCGAGAGCCGCTTTTCTCATTTCTCACCCCCAGCGCTTTCTTCCTGCCGAGGGAGTGACAGGTGCGTCGGCCCGTCCCATTGGCCCGCCTCCCGGAGACTGACGTGTCCTCGGACCAATCTCCAGCACGGGGACGGAAGGCCGTGCTGCCGCCAGCCGCGCGCCTTGACAGCGGAGGGGCGTGCCTTAACGCATCACGACACGAACGACGGCCGTGATCGGTCAGCTCCTGTCTCACCGCCCCGCCCCGCCGAGCCCTAGCGGAAAAACGATTGGTCGCGGGGAAGGCCGAGCCCGGATGTGCGAGTCCGGGGGGCGGGCTTTAAATGGGGGCAGCGGCGGGGGGAGAGGAGCGGCGGCGGTTACGGCGGCTGGCGGGGCCTGGGCCGCGCGTGCAGCGGGAACGCGGTGAGAGAACGGCGAGGGGGGCGGCGGGCGGGGCCGGGCAAGGCCGTGGCACGCGCGCGACTGGAGTCACGTGCCCGCCCGTTAACAGCCGCGCCGCGATGGCAGGTGCCGGGGGCCGGGCGGGCCGGGCTGGGATCGGAGCCGTGGTCGGCGTCCCGTGCCGTGGGGCGGCAAGGCTGAGCGGAGACGGCTGGGAGCGATTCTGCGGCTGGGGGCCGCGTCACCTAGCGCTGTGAATGTCGCGCTGTGAATGTCGCGTTTCGTGCCTCGTGAGGAATCGCTGGTGGAGAAGTTGTCAGTTCTGCGAGTTGATTCGGGGCGCCGCCTGGTTACCCGGTGGCGAGGAGGGGCAGGGGCTGTGTGGGTGCGGTGCCGTAGAGCCTCGCGGTGGCCGCAGGCTCGGCTGGTTGAACTGTGCGGGAGCTCCGCCTGCTGTTGCTGTTTCTTCCGGGGTCGTCGGTTCTCCGTCGAACGTAACGTTGTCACAGGTGAGGCTGGGGGCGGCCGGATACGTTAAGGAGAGCGCCTCGTGGGATCTCAGTGCAGAATAATGTCTAGAAGCTTTCCTGTTGTTTAACGAGGACTAAAATATGCTTTGCTTGGTGACGAAACCGGTTCTTAATAGCTTGTAAATAGGTGTCTCTGTGATGACGAGCTTTTCAGCAGAGCTGGGAGTGTGCTGAGGTGCACAGCTGCCTTCTGAGCTGGAGCCGGCAGCTGAGCTCCATCTGCAGCAGCGATCAGCTCCTGGAGCAGCTCCCTTCCCTCTGACAGGCTGGGCTGTTCTGTGCATTCGTACCTCGTTCTCTGTCCTCTTCAGCTCCTGTATCTCCTCTCTCTTATTCTGTAGTAGTGCAGTTTATATTGCCTGTGTTTTCCAACCAGGAAACGTTTCATCCCAAACTCATCAAGTAATCACCCCGGGGTCCAGCTAATCATTTCCAAGTCTTCAGCTTCCTGAAGCTTTCTCTTGTCAGAGCCGTAGCACTTGGATGCTGTTTGTACGTCAGTTCCTCTGTCCTCTGGTTACCCTAAAATTCCCTGAGGAAATGCCTTGTGTTTTTCTAGGCAAGCATCTTGCTCTTTGAGCCTGGCCAGGTTTCACGTAAGAGGAAGGGCCTGTGGCATACCCCTCTGGCAGGGCTCTGATTTGTAGACAGGACACGGGAAAAGCAGGAACAGATGGGCTGTTTCTGCTGTCCCACACGTGCCCCAGCGCTGCCCTGCCGGGCTGTTTGCACTGCCTCGGCTGATGGGACTCTGGCTGCTGAGGAGGGAAAATATCTGGAAGGGCCGTGTGCTGGAATGTTTGCCCGAGATGATCTCGGGCTGGGAGAATGAATTAGTTTTCATCACTTTTCTGAAGGGTGCTTGCGTTTGTGTTGTGTTTTTTTTTTTTTAATGCTGGATTGTTCTATAGTCTGGATGGCTGCTAGTTAGACAGTTTGATATCAGGGTTTCTTTTAAACCATTACCACTGCTGGGTAAATAATCTGGCTTTTTTTTTTTTTTTTTTTCTCCTTTTAACAAGATAAGCGTTTATTGTCTATTTAGGAAGAGTTCTGTTCCTCGTGTTATCGTTTTCTCTAGGAACTAGTCAAAGCAATGTGTGAACAGGTGGCAGCTTGTTTACTGTAGGAAAAAAGCAGTAGTGTTGACCACAATAGGACCTGTACTATTTTCTCTTATTTTGCCACATCCTCTGAACTGCCTTGGCCAGTACAATTTCCTATTAAAGAAATTGAGCAAAGTGAATTGTCAGAAAACTTAATGTAACCGCCAAAGGATGGGGGGAGGGGTGGAATGTTGGAGGCTGGGAGGACTGGAGGGGGGGGAGGAGTGGAGGAAGGGGACAGTGCCAGACATGAGCTTGTATAGATGAGAGAGTTCTTGTGCTATTGATAACAAGACTTTTTTTAAAACAAATGAACAGAAATGCTGCTGGAGGGCTTTACCTAAAGAGGAGCAGTGTGAGTTACTTAAACAGTAGATTAAACAGTGGAGCTCTGAATACTGCTGAAGTCTTTGTTGTTGAATTGCTGATCTAATGGGTGCTAAGCCTTAGTGCTCCTAATGAACCCATTAAATAGCTACAGAAAATCACTCGTGTTCTGTGGCTTTGTCTCTTCCTGGCGGGGTTCCAGCGTAGTTGAAAGCAAGATGACATGTATGTGATGTAGACTCAATGGGAGGATCATCCCTTTCACTGGGAATGGCAGAGATTATTTGGAACTGGAGTGCTTCAGAAGCACACTAAGTCTGGAATGTATGCAAGGGACAGCACTTAACAAGAGTGCGAGAGTAAGCCTTGTAGTGCTGTCTGGTGCTGGGTATGAATATGAAGTGGTAACTTTTAGTATGGTGCTCACAGAAGATGTTCATTGACTGAGCTCAGCCAATTGATGGTCTTTTCTCCACTTGGCAAGATGAAGAACAGTTTGCAGAATCTTTCTCATCTTTTTAACGGAATGCAGGAGATTAAGTGCAAAAATATTTTGTAGACAGCTGTGGTATTGTACTGGAGTCTAATAAATAATAGAGGTTTGGCAGTTTTAGCTGTTAGTCTTAACTACAAGTTCTCATTTATATATATCATTTATATATTCATATGAAGCTGGTTATGGAATTTTATCTGAAAAATTGAGTCCTGTTTATCTGTGAGAATGCATACTCATTCTATGTATTTTCAGGCTATAAACCAGAAGGTGTGAAGAAACAGAAGATATTGAACAATTGTGGATTTTGATTTGAAATACTCGTTATGAACCCTTTCTGGAGCATGTCTGCAGCTTCTGGGCGCAAGGTAGAGATCTAGTGAACAGCCACTGCAATTTACATCGGGAGGGCTGGCTCATGTTCATATAAGGGTCGGCTGCATTAATTAGAGTGTGCATGTGGATGAGATCTATTACAGAATTGGCTGTGATGACTTATCTGAAGTATTTTCAAGAATGGAAGATAAACTTGTTCACATAGTTGAAAGACTTAATAAACAAGTGTCGTAAGAACCATCTTACATAAACCTTAGCTGGATGTTGTGTATGCAGTGAAGTGTTGGCAAAACTGCATGGATAACATTGTTAGTTTCTACATTTTATTGTATCTAAAAGCATGATTGTTCTAGGGTTAGTCGCTTCTCAGATTTTCAGTGCTATATATAACTTTGTTGATGGTGCTTGTGACCAGAGTATTGCTACCAGAGCAGGTCTCAAGCTCTTTGCAGTGCCGTACTGTAAATCACCACTGCCCAGTCCCAATTCTGTAACCGGCAGGTTTGTCTTGGCAACTCGTGGAAAGATTTTGAGATCTGTGTGTAATGCAGTGTTGTGTAGGGTGACAAATGAAATACAAAGTTTCTTGTTAGTGAAAGACGTGGGCTTGGAAAGATTGTTATAACAAAACTATTTGAACTAGTCTTCGTGTCAAACAGTGACTCTCCCACAGTGGGAATGGGCTGAATGATCAGTGTGCAGGGGGTGTTTGTCCTAGCACAGGCAGTAAGTGAGATATATGAAGTTTTCTGTAGCAAGCTCCCATCTCAGCTTTACTACATTACTTTTCAGGGACTTTTTGAAGTCCAGAGTGGGAGGATGCTTGTCAGTGGAGAAATGATTTATCTTGATACGCTGCGTGCTGGCAATAGTCTGACTTCTAAGCTGATGGTTTATATTACCTGCTTCCAGTTTCTTAAAAAAATACAATCCTGACCTGCAGATTTCCTATCCACCATTGGTTACTTTTGTGCTTGTAGTCTAGGTTTAAAACAAAAGCTATAAAGATGCACACATCTCAATGTCCCCACATCCCCCCCTAAAAAAAGAAAAAAACAAAACAACCCAACATAAATGTTGTTGGCCACACTTGTAAATAATGCAATAGGATTTAAGCCTATGTTAAAACACGTTCTTATGTTAAATATTTTTAATTTCAACATCTTATGTCATAGTTTTATTTTAAATCTAACAGAGACCTGAAGCTGATGAGAAAACTTTGAGTGGGGAACTGAGAACCAGTCCTCCAAGAGCTTCTGCAAAGAAACAGTTGCCTTCTGTTCCAAAGAATGCTGTGCCAGTTACCAAGCCTGCCTCTCCTGCCATGTCATCCCAGTCAACAAATGGAACACATGCTTCTTATGGGCCTTTTTATTTGGAGTATTCCCTCCTTGCAGAGTTGTAAGTTTTCACATTTGAAAAAAAAAAAAAGCTTCTCTTAGGTTACTGAACTTATGCTTCAGCAGGGGAAAAAAGCAACATGCAGGGGTCAACTTCTGCCTGGTGTCTCTGCCCTGAAGAACAACACAGTAAATGTCTCTGTTTTATCAAAATGTTTTTCTTGAGCAGCAACCTCACTCTCTGGAGATAGCTGAGGAGAAGAAGGGATGTGTTTAGATGTGATTTTCTGAATTCTTATTTCTCATTCTAAGTAAATACATGTTAAGTTTGTGCCTTTGGACCAGTTATCATATAGCTTGGTGGTTGTTTTTTTTTTTTTTTTTTTTTTCAGAAATAGCTACTTCTTAGAACTATTATTAAATTAGAAGCAAGCAGATTCTAGTAGGAAGTTGGTTATGATTGTAGGGTACCAGATAGTAGAGTTCAAATGTGGAACACTTGAATGCTTCCTGATGATACAGCTTATTAAGTGGATATTAGAGAGACAATTCTTTCCTGTCTCTCAGTGATATTTAAAATGAATCATAAGAGGGAGGAGTTACTGCAGTTTAAAGAGCCTTTGTTGGGTCAGTTGCTTTGATCCAGTCTAGTGCTTTGCAGAGCATGGATCATACAAATCTATATGTGTGCAAAGCATTTTAATTTTATGAAGTTACTGAAGTTGTTTTGTGCTATGAAGCTGGAAAGACTTCCTCTGCAATAGATGTACTGGATTCTCAAGTATTTAGTGCCTGTTGGAATGAAATCCCTTGAGTGCTGATGCAATGCTAAGTTTCAGTGCTTGCATTAACCCTTGCATTGAAAGCGAGTAGTCAAAACATCAAATCTTCTTGTTCACGCTGACTTCTTAATTCAGAAAAGATTTATTACTGCAGGCATGCTGAATTCAGTTTAATTGGCCTGTACAACAACTAACTGGGAAGCGTATGAAATGAATATTTCAGTTTGTGATGTATAGTTTTCAATAGAATCTGCATACCTTACAACTATAGCTGGTTAAACTTCCTGGGAATTCTTGTGTTTGTGAATTTGAAAATAGTAGAAGTAGCACATTTTACCTGTGCAGGAGGACAGCTGATTATGAAGTGGAGTTTCCTAAAAGGTTAAGGAAGAAAAAGCAACTCCTTACGTAATTCACTGCTCTCTGGTGACTGAAGGTTGTGATTTGATCATCGGCACAAAAAGTGAAATAGCAAATAAATGCTAGTATGGGAAAATGTGTTGGTCCATCCTGGCAATGAGATGCTAAAAGTACTTGATGTAGATGTCCACCATGCTCTGTTTTTCATCTGTCCTTTTTATTCTCTGTTAATTTGTTTTGTTCTGTGCCGACATGATTCTTGTTTATCATGCAGCATAGTCTTAGCTTAAACTGAGAAGCTACTTGTTCAAAACTTTAAGTTAAAGCTATGATAAAAGTTTGGAATTAAGTGCAAACCTAAAACTGCATTCAAAATCTCTTAATTGCATTCCTTCTTTCCATCTTTACTTGGAAACTGGGAATTCAGCAGAGAAGTAGAAAGGCAGTAGAAAAAAAAAAAAGATTTCTACTTCTCTGCTGACAGTTTTCTCAGGAGAAATGATGTTTCCTCCTTGCAGGAGAGTGGAGAGCTAGGAAAAGCAGAATGTAAGTTCATGGATAGTCTCCTGTATGGCTACTGGCAGTACATTCTGGCCTTACTGTTGTCACCTTGCTGTAGGTGTAGTGTGGTTGTGGAGCTATCCTAAATGCTGATTCTAATTGCAGTACGTTGGTTGTGAAGCAGAAGCTGCCAGGTGTCTACGTGCAGCCATCTTACAGATCAGCATTGAGTAAGTTTAAATTTAACTTTGAAAACTTGAATAATTACATGTTTTGAAATTCTTCTGCTCAAGGAAACTTTCTCACTTGCAGTGTGGTTCGGAGTGATATTCATAAGACATGGGCTGTACCAGGATGGTGTATTCAAATTTACAGTCTATATTCCTGATAATTACCCTGATGGAGACTGCCCGGTAAGTGGCTGTAGTTGTGTGTCTTGGGTTTTTCTTCTGCTCTGGTGCTTCGAGTTTGGCTCTTTGTTAAAGCAACTGTACCAGCTAGCTTCTCACTTCTTTGAACTAGTTTTGTTTAGTTGGCTGGGCATGTTTGTGACACATCTTGTACGTATCTCCTAACATCAATGGAGGGAACGTGCTGCTTTTATTATTGAGGCTGGTGCAGAGTTTGATACATTGGAGCATTAAGCAGTCAAGCAGTTCTTTACCTCAACTCTTGAGTTGTTGCTTTCTTGATGAAGAAGTTCAAGTTTAAGCATTTACATATCCAAATTCTGAGCTGCCTGTGATGGAACGTGAAATCCAGATGCTTGTGCTATACCCAGTGTTGTACTGCAGGATTTCTTGCCTGTATCTTTTCTAAATACATTGAAACAAAGAACTAAGAGAATTTGAGGACAAAGTTGATGAAGTAGCACGAAATGGAGATGGATAGTATGGTGTTACCTTTGATCCTTGCTTTTTCTTATTCCTTTTAGGGAAAGGTATCCAACTTACTACTTTCCTTTCCTGCCATTTGTGGCAGTGTGACTCTATCCAGAGCTGAGCATCCGGTCCTCTTGGCCAGATTTATTTAAGAGGAAGGTTGGGAGTGGGTGTACATAGCTGCTGTAGCTGAGATTGAGCTGCTGTGTCAGGAAGCTGCCTGTTTGGCACCAAGCTTTGTGTAAAGCTTTACAGGGACAGAATTAGTATAAAACAGTTTATTTCAAAGACTAGTCTTAAATGTCTCTGACATATCCATCATTCTTGTGCTAGCATGGGACTTTATAAACCTTCCTGTTGAAAGTGATTTTACTATTATTATTTTTAGAGGAATACACAAATGCCAGAGGAAACAACCTACAGAGCTGAAGGCATCTCACAGTTTACTTAGAAAATGTGTAGGATAAAGGAAATCAGGGATTGTAGCTCAAGAATGTAAAGAACTTTCAGCTGAAGGTTTTTTGTGATTTTTATTTATTTATTTATTTGTTTGTTTGTTTTTTCCCCTCCCCTGACTTAATCTGATCTTATCTGGTATTGTTACCTGTGCTGGCACTGGTACTTGTGCTGTTAGCTGGATTAGTCTCTTGATTCAGTGCTAAGAATGTCAGAGAGGACAGGACCCTGCATGTAACGTGGGTATGCTGGGTTACAGTTTCACACTTGCTTTCTTGTTATATAGTAGGAATTGATTGATATTTGGAAGCAGCATCTCATTAACCAATAAAACACAAAAGACCTGAAACACCCTCACCCAGGGCTCTAACATCGGGATTTTTCCTGTTTCTAATGCAGCGCTTGGTTTTTGATCTGCCCGTCTTCCATCCACTAGTAGATCCCTTGTCTGGGGAGCTGGACGTGAAACGAGCATTTGCAAAATGGAGGTTAGTGGTAGCATATTGAAGTGCAGTTTGGAAGGTTCTTTCCTTTTTTCACCTTGTTTTGTTCTTTTTAGGCGAAATCATAATCACATATGGCAAGTACTAATGTATGCTCGCAGAGTCTTTTACAAGATTGATACAACTAGTCCTCTGAACCCCGAGGCTGCAGTGCTGTAAGTATCTTCCAGGTGTTTAAGATGTGATTTCTTAAGAGACTTATGCATAGAAGTACAGAATCAAGAGATCTGTGTAATTGTTTGTGATCTCTATGTCTGCAGCTCATTGTGCTAGAAACTAATGCTGAGGCTTTGCCCGGTCTGTCTGTGCTTCCAGGGCAAACCTGTACCTCCTTTTGCAGGTACTTGACATGGCTTATTTCTTTGTTGTAGGTATGAAAAAGATATTCAACTGTTCAAAAGTAAAGTGGTAGACAGTGTCAAACTATGCAGCAGTCACTTATTTGATCAGCCCAAAATAGAGGATCCCTATGCAATCGTGTGAGTACTGTGGGCAAATTGACAACATCTTCGTGCTTTGACAACAAGTTCCGGTATCATTTTTTTATTTGAAACCTTTCCCTTCCAAGACATTCAAGTTGGATGACCAACATCTTTTGTATGTATGTAAGAGTACCTTGGATAAAATACTGAGTAAATCTAAGATTATCCAACACTGTGTTTTTCTGTTGGAAGAAGTCCGTGTCAATGTGTAGCAAGTTCTTTTTACCAAAAACTCCAGATCTGTAACTGACTTGAAATGAAGCAAACTAAACCAAGTAAAAGTGCTTTTGCAAAATGTGTTTGCAAAAATGCAAAGTGTGTTTGCAAAAATGTGGAGTTACAGAACTGTATTTTTTCCACAGTTTTTCTCCTTGGAATCCAGCTATACATGATGAAGCTAGAGAGAAGATGTTGACTCAGAAGGTATGAACGAAGTCCAGATTTTCCCTATAGAAAGGATTTATTGCCTGATAAAGGAAGGAAATATTCTGTGTATATTGTGATGAGCATGTACCAGGCAGACTTTATTCTGCTTCTCTTCTGAATCTGGAGATGTGCTGAAACTGAATTAGTGTCCTAAGTGGTTATGTGGCTATTCTAACTTCAGTGTGTTAAGTAATTAATCATTCAGCCAGCTAGAATGCTTTGTTAGGCTGAGTATAATTGTTGGTAAATTTGGCAGATTTTTTTTATTTAGAGATGGAAAAAGAAAGGAGAGATTTGCTGGCTGTTCTGTTAGCTTGTCCTGTTGTGGTCAGTACTGCTGCATAACCTCATAACTTCCAACTTTGTTCTTCTGTTCTCGTGAAAGATATTTAATGAGTAAATCAAAACTTCAGGGCTTTCTTTTAATTTGAAAACTTTTTGGAGACTGTTACTTCTGCCTCAGAGCACTCAGATACAGCAAGAGTGTGTTTGCTCATACAGTTTTCAACAGGGCAATACCTTCAATATTTGCACAAAGTGCAGTGATGCTGAGTGTCCCTTTACCTGCTCTAGAACTGAAGTAGTGCAGATAACTTTCTCATGGCTTCTGAGCTTAGCAATTTATACAAAAACTGGAAGAGGCTTTCTTCTCTTTCTTGGAGAGATTCAAGAGAAATGAGCCTTCATTCTGAAGAGTTTAAGTCTTTTTAAATATCTGAAAACACACTTTCCCTCTCATTCAGTTTATTATTTTTATATTTTAAATGATTCCTAGTACTTGGCAGGAATTGACATGCAGCAATTCTGAGTCTGCATTGTGTGGCATGACAAGTGACCAACTTGCAGTATCTCAGGATTCTGAAATGGTGGCTGGTATCTGTGTTGAACTGGCAAAAAAAAATGCACTGTCAGTGTTTTCATTTCAACTTACTGCACATGTGGTGCTTTATTTGCTGGAGTTGTTTGATGATAGCAAGAATGCTCAGGCTTCTGTGCCTTAGGAGACTTGTTCCAAAATGCCAGTTCAGTTGTTTGCCCTCCCTGTAAAAGTAAGTTCCCCAGTCCTGTCTTCTTTCCCTTCTGCTGCAACCCTGTTTATTACCCACATAATTTCAGTGCACTGAGAAACAACTGGCTGTGCTGGAGCTGTTAACAGCAAGTGAATGACATATGTGCTTTGATTTGGATTGGCTCTTCTTTGTATACAACCAAGAAATTTGGCAAACAGCAGTGCAGTGCTGCTGTGCCCTGTTCTCCAAACAGAATGCTGTATCCAAGGAGTGTCTGTTTAGTCTTTATAGTATAACTGGGTGACAGTACCTGAACTAAGTCATTAAAACTCTCCTGTAGTGTCAGTGTAGATCTACGCATGCCGTGCATACTCACAGAAATTAAAGTAGTAGCTGTTTCTCTTTGAGGAGAGGAGATGATACTGACCTCTTTTCTGCTTGTAGTTGTCAATCTGAAAATGTGTGGGAAGGTATGCGAGAGGGTTTCTAATAATTCTGACTTCAATTTTCTTCTACCTAGAAGAAACCAGAAGATCAGCACTGCAAAAGCATGCATGTTTCTGGCCTGTCATGGGTAAAGCCTGGCTCAGTTCAGCCTTTCAGCAAAGAGGAGAAGACAATGCCTACCTAGCTCTTCTGGACTGTGGTGCACAGAACACTTTCTATGGGTGGAGGGAATGTAACGGAGGGAGAAGCAGCAAAGCAGCAGTTTACGGATTAGTAAGAACTGAACGGTAGCAGTGACTCCAGTGAACTTGCTTGGATTACTGTCTCAGTGTTTTACACATATGCATTAGGTTTTAAAGGCTTGCCTGGAGTTTGGAAGTATCTCTGAACACTGCAGTACTTCAGTCTGAAGACTGTCTAGAGTGGGTAATTCCTCAGGGCTCTGACATGCCTGGAGGTTTGGGGTTGCTTTTAAGCTTTTATTTTTTCCCTCCAGGAAATGGCTTTTTTTCTTTTCTTTTAAATTTTAAATTGCTGGCAGAAACACTAGCAGGAAATACGATGCCAGAGGTAAGCTGTGTTCATGTAAACTAATATAGCAGAGTTAAACACTATATTTAATGGTTTTAAATACTTTGGTTTCTATTGTAAATAGGATAGGATTTGAAATTGTAAATAGATGGTTCAGTGACTCCATTTAGCACTTTCCAGAGATAAAGCTGAGGATGATACTCAGTGGATGACGTACTATTGATTTGTAAATGGATGCTGTCACTAAAGCACACATTAGTCTGACAGGGTGAAAGAAGAATGTCAGGCTTAATAGACTTTTATTACATAAACACTAAAATCAAAGCTTTTAATGGTGGTCTCTTAAGCTAATAAAATCGTAGAGGATTTTAGATTCCCTAGGTGTCTACACTGTAGGGATTAAATAGAATAGCTTGACTAATGTGTGTTAATGGTGACATCTTAAGAAAATAAAATGGAATCATCACTTTGCATCTGTCCAACTGTTTGTGTTTTAGACACTTAGTAAAGCCTGGAACTGGGCTGGAAGTGCCTGGCAACAGAAGTCTTTATAGGTGTCCTGTTGTGTGCTGAAGAGACTGCATGAACAGTTTTGTTTCACATCTAGGAGAACCTTTCTAAAGCTGGTGTGAGTTCAGGGCAAAGTTTTCTACTTTGCATGAGAGTCCTCCTGATATCATAATCTAGCATAATGTCTTATTGCTGCAAAACGGGATTTCTCTATAAATCCAGAACTTGTGGTGCTAGTCTGTTACTAATGGGCTTTTTTTCTTTAAGTCATGCCCATACCTGTACGTTTGGTATTAATGCAAACCCTGCTGACCAGAAGCTCTGGTGACTTTGTATGTAGTCATGGTAAGAGTTTTTGGGTTTGTTTGTAGCTTTTGTATTACAGAAGCTAAATCTACTTGTCCTAGAACAACCTTTCTATCTTAGACAACAGAGTCTTAGCTTTTAAGGAAACGTACAATGACTGCACAGGTAATATACTGTCATATCCCAAGTGATTAAGTTAACATAGTGCTAAAGGTGATGTGTGTGGTTTCTGCACAGCACTTACAGATGTATGAGTTAAGACACAGAAGCCTTAATGTGTGTTGCTTTGAGCCTTTTGAAGGTTCTGCCTTGGAGATGCAGTGGTTTCCTGGAGCTGGCTGGGATGGCACTTGTACTTCTGGAATTCCTGTTTTGGTGAAGAAGTCTGTGGTCATGTAAATCAGTACAGCTGCCTTAAATATCCTTAATGGCTTCAAATGCATGGTGGGTTTTTTATTGGGAACTCTATTGATGGTGATGTTTCAGCTGTACTGAAAATCCTGTGGTCTGGGAGGCTGAGCACCTGCCCCAGCTGCAGCACCGGCTGTGTATCCTGGTGGCAGCTGTGGTGTCCCCTGTGCCAGGGGCTTTGTGCAGCTCCTGGGTCACCTCAACATGGCTGTGGTCACTGCTCCCCAGGATTTTCATTGAGCAGGAGCTCAGCTGTCCTCTAGTCTTGATCTCTCCAGTGCTTTTAGGTATCTTAGTATCTCTTAATTACTGCTGTGCTTTGTAATTTGTATTGTTAGGAAGGGAGTAAGAGGTAGCTCGTGTCCATCTAGTGCCTTTGCAGCACTTTAGTGTGCAGAGACATGGGTGTTCTCTCTCAGCCTGTGTGTATGGCACAGTGTGTGGGGCAGTGCTCACAGCAGCTACAGTTTAAATCCAGGATTATTTCTGGGACTGGGGGTTGAACTGACCGACAACTGGCTTAATGCTTGGAAAATGTTTTGTTGCTGTATAACCTGTCTCTTTAATTGCAGTGCAGCTGATTTTCTTGCTGGGTGGGGAAAACTTCTCTGGCTGTTGTTATTTGCATTACAGGGAGGAAATGCCTGATAATACTAAAGATACGTTTGTTCAGTTTCACTCTGTGGTCTATTGCATATGTCCCGTTGTAACAAGTATGCGTGTGCCCCTTTCTAACAAATAAGGTCAGGCAGTGAAGCACGTCTGCTGTCCTGCAGCTTTTCTGCTAGGGAAGTCTTCTAGAATGGCGTACTGTGTACTTGAAGAGGAGTTTAAAGCAGCGCTGGACTTGTGAAAGGAATGGCTAAATTCCTTCTAACTCAGTGCAGAAAGAAAAGCCATCCTGGTGTCACTCACCATGGTTAGACTTCTCCTCCAACAGCCCTGCTGGCCTGTGTCTGACGGGGCAGGGAAGCACCAGGCATGTTGGAACTGTCAGAAGACTGTTCGGAACTTCCACTGGAAGTCAGGACTGGAGTAACGGATCTGAAAGGTGAGCTGTATTACGTGTTAAGTGGTGGTTCTGTTTCAAGGAGCTGCTGTACGGGCCTGTGGTGTAGCTACTCAAATACTGCGAACGTTCATTCTCCTGCTGCTCTTAGTTCTCTTTTCTTGGGAAGGCTGAAAGTCGCATGCTTCACATTCAGTGTTGGTGATATTTAGCGAAGCAGGGACTCGTGGAACAGAAAATTGGCCTAGAATTTGGACTGAGCACAATGGAGCAGTGAGGCAGGGAGCCAGAAGCAGAGCACAGAACTGTAGCGTTCCTTTTTAGTTACCTTGATCATTATTCAGGTACAGATTTCCTAAGCTGCTTAACTGAAGGGCTTGCATGGAAATTCAATCCCTTCTAATCGTGGGATGCTCTGTCATTTCAGCATGGAAAGCTTAATTCCTGATGGCGTATAAACCCCAAGTTACCGTGAGGTTGGACAGGGAACACAAGAAGTAAATTGATGGCCATATGGAACAGTTGTAACCATCTCACATCAATTCAGAGATGTGGTTACAATTGTTTGGCTGATTGTTGCTGGGGTTTAGAAAAGACCACGATTACAGGAAAAGCAGTAACAAGAAAGGAGCTGAAATAACGGTTATTTGAGCAAGTTTTGTTTCTTTGAGGGCAGTCTGGATTTCTTAGTGAAACCCATGTTAATAGCAGTTTACTTACGAGAAAATAATTGTATATATTTAAAGAATGCTGAATTGATTTCTAGTTCAAAATTAATAAATGGCATCATCTCTTTTTTTTTTTTTAGATTGAAAAAGGGAAGAGAAGAATAACAGATCACCTGTAAGCAGTTCATGCACAAAAAGGAGCTGTTCCAGGAGCAAGGTAGGAAGACAGAACCAAACTGCACTTTGGTACCAAATCCTTTTCTCCAGCACTTAGCTGTTACCTTTCCTATTACAGCTGTAAGTCACTTCATGAAAAATGGACTGAAAGTGGTTGAGTCTCTGTCAGTACTTGGCTAAAGTAGCATTTTAAAAACACTTAGAAATGTAATGCTTATAATTCTGATTTCTGTAAAGAGTATTTCAGAAAGAGAAATGGAAGTTATGCTAGCAGGAAACATTTTAAAACTATGACTTAAACTGAGGCAAGAATAATTTTTCTTTCGAGCGAGTAGTTAATGAAACATTGCCCTGTTACCTGACACCCTTAATGCTAATATGTGACTGAGGTTCTTGTGATTAAGTACATCATGTGCCTGGTAGCACCCAGCTATGTGCTATTTTGGTATTTGTGCCATTGGGGCAGCCTGAGCCTTTGACAGATGCACACTGGGGTAGCTTTGCCCATATGAAGCTTCTTTCACACAAGCCTTATTATGAGTTCTTTATTGAAAAATACACTTGCAGTATTTTCATACAAATTAATGTAAATGGTACAGAATAACAAGAATTGTCTGACAAGTTCATAAATATTTTTACAGAAACATCTACACCACTGCTTGACTTCAGGCCTTCTTACACAGGTAAGAACAAAAGATGCTTTTATTTTACTTTAACTGATTTTACTGTGGAATTAAGTCCTAAATCTTCCCATTATTCAAAGGAGCAGGGATGAATGAGAACACTGAGCTTTTAAGTTCTGCTTCCTTATAAAACCTTCTAGCATCTGTGTGTGCTAGATTTTACAAGAACAACAACATTGTCCCCAGTTGTCATTAAAGATGAGTAAGCTGGCATAGGGCACTAATTATTAGGAAAGGTCTGAGCATACCAACAAGGTTGGTATTTTAGAATTAATTTAAACGAAAACAATTAGTAGGTCTAATTAATATATGCATTACTCTAATATACCATTAGCAGGAGAGAGATTTCTCCCAGGCAGCCTGATTCTGTCCATTAAAAAAAGCCAAAAACCTCTCCCTCTGTCCTTTAAAACCATTCCAAAAGCACAGTGTGCATCTTTAAGAGATTGAGGCCACCTTCCTTCTACTGAGGAGGTGAGGGCCGATTCCTGACTCAAGCAGAGCAATCTGAAGAAACAACAAAAGCATATAAAATTTCTTGACCAAAGCCCACATCCTTGACCTCCTGCATTTGTTACTGCATGCACGTAATGTTAAAATGAATTCTTAATGCCAATTGCTGAAGGAGAGCTGTGGGATGTCAATTTGAAAATAAATACAAAAATTGGATTGCTTCCATTAAGAAAAATGGCTGAAGTCAGCCTTGAAAAAGATATTCACATTTAGAAAGTGCCATTGCAAATATACAGCAAAACTAATCCGCCTTAAAACCGATGCTTCACAGCCCTATCAAAAGTGCCACCTTTTGAACACGAGTTCACTTTAAAACATTGCACAGCTAAAGACAATGTGTAAATGGAGTTAGCTACTTCTGTACAAAAAAGTGCCCAAAGCAAAACAGTGTGGTGGATTTGGGGGCACACAAAGCATCCTGAATACATACAGAATCCATTCAGATAGCTTCCTTCAGCTCTCAAAAAGCTTATTCCTATCTTCCCTTTCCAAGCAGAAAAGGCTGGACATTGCTAGACTATTACTTATAAATGATTATTTTTATGGCAGTCATTAATGTTTATTTTTTCCTTTTTTTTTCTTCCCAGGACACGTTTGACTATGAGTGCCTTGGTACAATGCTCCCATGTTTGATACATATGCAACTTCCTATTAAAAGCTGAAAATGGTCAAGCTTGATGAAAACACTGTAAGTAGACTGGTTGAGCAAATAGATTTAAATATCTGTTGCAAGGTAGAAAGCTGTATTAGGGATGCGTTCTCCAAGCAATAAAAAGCTCTGAACTGCCTTCTGAAGCCAAAGGCTGCAGGTAGGTCACTTGCCTTCCGATCAGCTTTACGACAGGCAAAGCAGAGCTGCAGAGTTCAGAACACATCTCCCCATTCCTGGCACTGGGGAAGCAGAGGCTCGGCACAGCCCAGCAGGGACTGGTCACCATGGGCTGGCAGGAGGAGCCCAGCACCTGCACAGCCTTGGTGATTCCGTGGGATGCTCTGAGCTGCCAGCCTGGCGCAGCAGCAGAGAAGCCCTACCTGTGCTGAGCCCCTGCACTCAGTGGGACCCTCGGTCGTTGGCTACGTCTTGCAGACGGCGTAACAGAGCAGTGTGGTTTTCCTGACAGATTCTCTTAGCTGGTGCTTCACTGTCGTCTTCTAAGAGAATGCCTCTCTTCTTTGTTGGAGTTTCTCCTGTTCTAATCATGCTGTTAATTTCCTTTAGCCTCTGGGGAGAGGTGGAAAGAAAAAATTCTCATTATTGAGGCAACAAAAAAAAGCAATGTTTTTGCTAGTCCTGCAAAAACTGCAGGCTTACAAACGCCTTCGTTTTGGAGCTGTGTACCATACAGAGTGCTTTCTATAACAAACTAACCCTTTTAACCATTGTGCTGGTCCCATTACCGTATTCCAGAGTCTTTCTCAAGCAAGCCTTTTGTGTAAGTTTTTTGATGCTCTGAAGGTGCACGTGGAGCTGAAAGGCCTTCTAGCTGTAGTTATGGCATGTTATCTTACACCATAGGTGCACAGTTCCTACTCTGTGTGAAGATGCTGCTTGGAGAAGGCTTCTGCTTCATTGTGGGTGACTGGAGATGACAGGATTCAGCCTGTTCCATGTTCACTTGGTAAGTCTTTCTGTGCTAAGAGACATTTTTCCTCACTAAGTAGGTAAGAGGGAATGACTGTAGTTCATGTTTGACTCTTTGAGTCTTCATGCCAAACACCCCATCCTGTGGTGTCACTGATGTACGTGCACCATTACCATTACTTTTAAAAGTACACAAGTACCTTGGATACCTCATTGCTCTCCAGCTTCTTAGATCTGTGAACTGACAATCTGGTGACAGAGAACATCTTTAACAATGTACGCTAGGAGTGTTGTGCAGTGTTCTCTAATGTCACATCCCAACAGAAATGACAGAATTCAGGATTTATAAAACCAAATTAAACCCCTTTAGTCTTACCTTAGATGGGCTGCTGCTGAAATAATAGAATATTTTCTCTCGATGAGAGAGAGCAGACACATTTTTGTGAGGTGAGATGTACACCGGGTGGTTCTGAGTCAGCTGTACTCTGCGAGGAGAGCTGATTCTCACAAAGGGGTAGGGTGAGAGCGGAGGGGAGTCCGTCTGCTCAAGAGGAAAAGAAAAAAAAACTCGGTTGCTACGTGATCTCAGTAAGGTATCTACAGTAAGGCTGCTGTAAGCTTGTCATTTTAAACACAGTTCAGATTTTTTTTTCTCCACTAGTCATAGTCTTCCTTAGAACACGGCAGGATTTGTTGTACATCTAGGAAATACCAGTATTTTACTTTTTAACTCTGTCTTAAGCTGGTAGATGACATTCATTGGTGCCGTGTATTTCAGTGAGAGGAAATAGCAACTAGGCAGCAAAAGGGTTTAATCTTTCAGCACCAGATTATATCCTTAAACTGGAATTTTTGTCATAAATACTCTTGAATTTACTTTCCTTAAGATGAGGTTAGCTCAGGGTATTTTACTGCATGCACAGTAAAATAAGATCTACTTAGTAACAAAAAGCACAGTGCTATCTTACCCCATTTGAAGTATATTTCAGGGCAAATTCTTTGATCTGCTCTATGTAGATGCTGTTGTAGAACTGTATGAGGTCTCCTCGCTCTTCCTCCTCGGTATCGCTGTTTGCACCGGTCAGGCGGGTGGGAGTAGGAGGAGCACTGCTGGGGTGTGGGACAGGCAGGGTGCTGCTGGAACGCATCACAGGGCTGGAGTCTCTGCTCGCTGAGGAGGGAAGCGCACACTCCTCAATCCCCAGCGGGGCACAGGCGTCTGCCATCAGTGTTGGTGATCCTGCTCAGCACCCTCCCTTACAGTAGACCAGCAAAATGCTGAGTATTGTTACAGAAACACTTCATTTCTAACAGCTTATTGCTGAAAGTGATTTTTTTCTGTAGAAGCTGAGCTAAAATTCCAT
Organism: Meleagris gallopavo; assembly: GCF_905368555.1. Classification (NCBI taxonomy): domain Eukaryota; kingdom Metazoa; phylum Chordata; class Aves; order Galliformes; family Phasianidae; genus Meleagris; species Meleagris gallopavo. The sequence goes on from NC_139416.1 coordinate 4,422,602, forward strand.
TTCTCAGGCATTTCCCCTATAATTTGCCTTGTTGCCAGCTGGCCCAATTTCAATTGAGGAATGTCAGTCTTTCTTTCAGCAAATGGTAGAAATGTTTGCCTTGGTGGTACTTTTGCTCGTTTAATGTGGAAAGTTGTGAAATATGTTATGTTTGTTCCTCCCCTCCTTGCCACCTTTCTGTGACTGCAAACATTAAAATGTACAGTTATACTGTCAGGTATTTGAAAGCTGGTTGTAAGAATACACATGCTCACTTACTTGCTTTTCTATGCAAAATTCATTCAAGGAAAAATGTGTTAATTCATGTATAGAGGCTAGAATCTTTGTCCACACTCCAGAGACATGAGATGTGCCAAACCAGATGTTGGGAGGGGCTGCTGGTGGTTTTTATCTATGAAGCCAGCCAGCTACTGCCTCTCTGCTAAACTTTTAGAAGAAACTGCTGTGGACGTGTTACTTTCACACTACATCATGTTCTCTGGTGTCCAAACTTACCTGAGGAGTTCAGGCTGCCTTGGTAGTACGCTCTTAAGGTAAACACACACAGTGACAGATTCAAAACCGCTCTGTCAAAGCAGGTGCAATGCTAAGCTTCACTTTGCAAAGCAACTCTCGTACGTTGTTAGTACATTCTTAATTGTAGCTAAGTTTATCTAAGAAGGAACTGTTTAGTGTTTGGGTGACACAAAATCCAACTTGTACCCTACCTGTTCTGAAAATAGGATTAAAAATGAACATCTGGAATTTGGAAACACTCACGTCTTTCTTTACTTCTCTCCTTACTTCTGTCTGTAGGTGAGTTCTGCTGGCTGCTGCTATCACTGCTGCCAGACTGGCGGCGGCGTCTCCTGCCTTTTATCAGGACACTCCGGTACACCTGCAGGGAGACACAAGCATCACAGTACGTGTGAGTGGATGTGCAGTTACACAGTCTGGAAGCAACAGTCTGCACTGTACATCTGCTTTTCAGAACACTGTTTGACATCACATTGTTTTCTATAGGGGAAAATGCAGGCAGCTTCCTAACTGTTATCCAATAGGCACTGCTGTTGAAGGTTGTAAGTGAAGATAATTTAAATTACAGGTACAGTTGAACAGAAAAAGCTTTCAGTAGTGCAAAATTAGGGTGCAACTGCTATTTTTAAGGACAGTGGCTCAGAGAATGCATCATTTAATATGTATTAGATGATGTCATTTATTAAATGCCCTAGTTCTGCTTTGGGAACAGGGAGATTTCCAACTGTACTTACGTGACTCTTGGCTTGTGGTTGTGTCCGGTAGCAGCGCATAATGTTCTGGAACGACCTGTCTTCCTTTGTAACCTACGAATAGCGAGTATTAGACCTTCTGTGGTGGCTTTTGGTTGTTTTTTTCCCCACCATTTAGTTTGCTGAGGTTTTTGGGGGTTGCTAGAGCAATCTCTGGACTACCAAGCCTTAAAAAACATGCTGTTTTTATTCAGCTTACCTTAGCCATTACGTAGATAGCACACATCAGCAGCTGATCCAGATGCCTGTCCATCATGATTTCAGGGCAGTGCATCAAGGAATACTCAAAACACGTCCAGACTTTTTTCCGCAGCTCATCAGATATATCCAGTTTGACAGACAGATCCCGCAGACGAACACTTGCTAAATGATACACCTGATGGAAAAGACACAGTGCAGGGACCACATCAACAGTGTTTCTCTTATCCAAGTTACAGCACAGTTTGGACATGTGTGCCCTGTAAACTTGTGCAAATGATAAGCTAATGACAAATACTGAAATTATCTTCTTCTGCTTACAAGATTAAGACACTTATACCGGTACTGATGCTAAAAAAGCATTTGTTTTTGAATTCCTCAATTGTCTGAAGTACAAAATCAGCACCCATAGAAACCTCTGTACTGAATGAATAAGAATATTTCAAAAGTGAATTTCTTTCTTTAAGAGCCTTAAAGAAGATGGACACGTTTAAGTAGCTGCTAGCCACAGATGTAAATCTACTTCTCAACTAGTGACAGCTGTACTGTTCATCTACTCTGACAGTGAGAAATAACTGCGCAGGAAACCAACTCTTCAGGGATGCATCTGAACAGACAAAACATGTTATCTTGGAAACTAAACATTCTCTTATTAGAAATAAGGAAATATTTTAGCATCACAGAAGAGCAACCAAAATACAAACTAATCTGAATTCAGAAGTACCTTTCTAAAGAAGAGAGAAAGTGAGCCCATCTTCCGTGACCGAGTGGCTGTGGCAGTGAGGTGCTGGGCTGGTCTCGACTCTCCGGAGGTGATGTGCTGAACAGTGACCTGTCCTGGGAGCTGCAGCGTTGCCCCCGACACCTGAGTGCTCAGAGTGCCTGTGAGAGCCTGGGTGCTGAGGGGCTGAATGGAGCCAGAGACAGCTTGAGGCTGGCCCCCTACATTTACCTGCACTGGGAAGAAAGTTATTCCTCCATTTTCATTGGCGATGCCTGTAATTTAAGGAAGAGTCTGACGTAAGAGCAAGTTGTGGTGGTTTGTTTAGTGTGGATGGTGTTATCAGTTAGAGCTTTTTCTTAATAGTTCAGTAAATCTTAAATTAGTTGCTCATAGCTTGTAGTATATTATAGATACAAAATGTTTCATGAAAGTACTTGGAACTTCTTACCATAAGGAGACAAGAAAATAATGGAATTGAACTGATCTTAAATTATAATGTCACTTTCTTCCAGTTGAGGAAGCAAAGGTCACTGAAATAACCAAGTTGCTAATACGCAGTCAGTGAACATCTTTGTGCTGTCTGTGTCTTGTCTCTAAATTCCACTAATCTATTCATTACAGTTCTTTCCCACTATCCATTCTTAAGCCTGCTTTCCTGCTCTGGATGTGCTGTTTCCTCCCCACCCCCTTACTGTATACTAACACTTGGATAGAAATTGGCCTAATCTGACAGCAGCTCTTCTCTTACCTTGTACAGGTATGGTCACAGTTTGCCCATTATTGGCTGTTACGGTGGCGGTTGCTACTGTAACCAATGTCTGGCCAGGCACTGGAGTTACTGACACTGCTTCAGGATTCACATTCTGCACAGGCACCGTATTTACCACGGGCTGCTGGGAAACTCTGACTGGAGTTCCGTTGTCAGAGGTATTATCATTATCAACGAACAGCCTTCTCCTTGTAGGATGGGCTGTAGGAGAGCTGTATCTGTCATACAGGGTAGTAGGAGATGAAATGCCTGTGGATTTAAAAAAAAAAAAAAATATTAAGAATATTGTTGTAAAATCTCTTATTATACAAATAGATTAAAAAAAAATGCGATGAGACCCCAAACGTGACAACTGGAAGCATTTAAAATTAATGTCTACATCTGTGGCTTACAGATTATGAGATGACTTGATCTCAAATAACACGGTGCTGAAATCTTTTCCTCAGAGACTGTATTATGCTTCAGTTCTCTAGAAAAAACCTGAAGCCTCGCAGAACTAAACATACATTGGAGCTTCTAATCTGGTGTAACCAAAACAAGCTGCTCAGGTGCTGCTGATCAGAACAGATGTATTTATACACATACATGTGTGTACACAGGTGTTGTTTATAGACAAACTCCTGAAACCAGTGATACAGGACTGTTTACGAATAACGAAAATAACAAATGTTTCTGTCTTAGACAACTATGCAAGTTACAACAGAAATACCATTTACAAGTGCCTAATTCATGCACAACTGTACATAAACCATAAGGGCAGCTTCCTCTATGCCCTTTAGATTTGTAAATTTAGGGCATGGTGTAAGAGTGATAAATACGTTGGGCTTAAAAAATAGCTCACCTTTTCCCAGGCCTCCAGTTTCAGCTCGGACCTCATTTAGTCGTCTTGGTGTCAATGGAGAACCCACAACACTGTTGGCAGCAGATCTCTCAAAATACTGAGGTGGCATAACCTGAAATAGTTGTACTTTTATTAGTGTATCTGTAGCACAAATTCAATGCACAACTGATTTTTAGAACTACTGGTCTATAAATGTTGAACAGTGAAACTATATGGAGGAGAAGAAAAAACGAACATTGAAAAATTACTTACGTTAAAAACTTTGTAACGATTGTACTAACCTAGAAAATACAATCCTGTATTAATCTTTCTGTGAGTATAATTAAGAGTCTGTACTTAACCACACTCCTGTAAGCAGTCTTCTCAAGTGTGACTGTCTCATTCCTCCTGTGTGTTCATTATTCACTGTGCTGCTACTCTAAGCAAATACGGGGTAAGAATTGTATCAGCTGGATGTCTGCGTTTGGACGACTCTACTGTGCTAACAGGTCACACACAAACACAGGTAGCTCTTTCTCTGCCCTGCTTAGCTTGTAGGGAGAAACTGAACTCTGGGCACATGACGCTGATGTCCGCTCTCCACTATTCTGTTTGAACAGGTGCCCATATGAGATGTGTTACAGAATACAGAGAAGTGCTCACCTCTTCACAGCTAGGAACTTTGTTGTCGTTATCTCTGATTCTGTCCCACAGTATGGACTCCTGTTTCCAGGCCATGCTTTCCAAGATCTGTTCTTCAATATGATTAAGGTGTTTTACAACTTCCCGACAAAGGCCATCTTCTGCTCTAATGAAAACCTCAATTACCTGTAATGCAGAGAACAATGAAGGTCCATGTAGTACTGAATAAATCAGTGACTGAGTACAATATACTTGTATTCATATATTTCTTCTTACAATGAAATTAGATCCTAAATTTTCAAGGAAGAGACTAGTACAATTAATAGACTGTGTCAGTATGGCTCAGTTGTCTGGTGGGCTGCAAGTTTATCAGAAGACAGGTACATGTATCTTCCCACAGTAGCAGTGAATGCAGAACAGCTACAGCAGCAGCTCAGGATCCCTGGTCACTAGCTCAAGATAAATGACAATTCTTAGTCACTTGGACACTGCTCCTGTGTTAAACTGATTAACAGTAACTCTGATTTTTAAATGCCCAAAACAGCTGTAAAATACTTCCAAGACAAAAAAGGGGCAATGCTAAGAATGAAGAGTTAATACACAATTTAGCATTTAGGTAAAGAGATTATTTAATATAAGCCAAGAGTACGCAGGACTTGATCAACATTTCTAGCTGTTACTTTACCTTATAAAAGTGATAAACTGGAATGTCAAATATTTCAGTGATGAAGGGAAAGCTTCCAGGTAGCTTGTATGTGAAGGTGACAATCTCAAGGCAGCACGCCAGCAGAGAGCGATGAAACACATCTTGCTCCAGAACTGCCTGCAAGAGAGTTGCCCATTTTAATGCTTAATTTACAGTGTAACAATAGAACTGTATAATGCTTTCTGTTCTGCCTCAACAGCAAGATTACCAAGATTAACTAGAGATTTGCTTTTGTACATGATGGAACAGAATCCAAATTAAGACATCTTTATAGATTTTATAAATCCTTTTTGTTTGTAAATGTGAATAATTCCTTGGACAGCTTTTCTTCCATTCAGGAATGCCTTCCAACTACTCAAGAGATTTACTCATCTAAAATAGCATTATCCTGTCCTATAAATATTTTCTTTTTTGTAGATCCAACTTTAAAAACAAGGTGCAATTGGAGTAGTTGTCCTTACAGATAAGTCTGCGTCTCCCAGTCTCCTCCTCTCTTGCTCAATGACTGACTCCAAAACCTTGTAGTAGAGTACCTCAGCACGACGAAAATGCTTGCTGGCCACATCTGCAGGAATTTTAAACAGAAATAATATTGTGAATTGTGATAAAAGAACCATTATTTATCTTAAACTACAAAGATAAAACAGCAGCTTATTTGCTTGTGTGGATTTCTGTGCAGCTGTTTCTGTGCATACTGCTTTCAGGACTAAACAGGACTCGTGTTCAGGGGTTAATGTTAGCCATGGAATCTCTTTATTGCACTGAAACGTGATTGCAGAGCAGAGCAGCTTAGTACTGAACTCAGAACTTGATAACAAAAACACCATATATAAGAACAACCCTTAATATTGCTAAAATAAAAAATATTTCAAGATCAGAAAATATAGTGTTTGGAATGCGTGGGGATCCAAGCACACTGTGCAAGACAAAGTGAAACAACTGTGTTAATGAGCACAGATACAAAGCATATAGCACCTATTTTAAAAAAATTTTTAACTACTTTTTTTGACCAAATTGCACACTTAGATTTGAGAGAAGAAAAATAGTTCTTCTGAGTGCTTTTGTTTCCTCCCTTCTGTAGAACATAAGAATACCATCAAATTCCAATGATTTATGCCAAGTATGATTATGAAAGTTTATACAGGGTTGAAAGTTGCCCTATGTTACGACCAGCGGGAAAAGACAAGAAATAGAAAAGATTCTTGTGCTCAAGCACAGCCTCTATGTAAGACAAAGTTTACTTAGATCAATATTTTTAAATGCACATGAATTCCTATTTATGTAAGTAAAATGTTTCCCACCTTTGGACAAATTACTGAATTCTTCTTCAGACTGCATGCTCTGACAGTATATATCACACATTTCTTTTACTCTGCTTGCAATAGACTGTGAAGGATCTCTGGAACATGCCCTGAAAATACAAGCTATTTCAGTGTCCTACTTCTGCTAAGACAAAACAAACAAACACACACACACACACAAAACCAACAATACAATTAAAGCATGAAGCTGTGAAATATCTTTGATAGCAATGCAAACACACCCACACACACCCTTTGCTGCATATGTACTACAAGACAGCCACAGCATATTATTACTTTACTAAGTGTCAACTCTTCATAAGAGTTTAATACTAAACAACATATTCCATGTGATACAACAAGTGCTTTATTATATATTGTACCTGAGGCAAAGACTTACGTACACAGAGAAATTGTTTTTGATTTCCTACAGCATAGAGTGAGGTGCCAGGTAGTGAAGCTGGCTAATTAATAAGAAAAATCTTGAAAACATTGCATTTGCGGTTTGCTGTTAGGGAAGCTCAGAATGTTGGGTTGAGAACCTTGTGTGTTCTTACAGCTGTCAATCTCTCAAGGATTGTGTAGAAATAAAGACAAAAGTCCTTCTGAAGTTAAATGTCCCTCTGGCTCCTATTTCACTTCAGACTTCCAGAACTTTTAAAAATCACACTATTTAACAATAACATTTGTTATTATAATTTCACCTTTAAATGAATTTATTTGTTAGCTACGCATCAAGCTTACTTGAAGATTTGCTCCAGATTTTCACTGGGGGCATTTTTCAGCCCTGCCAGCATGGTGTGAAGGCGGCTCAAGCTGTAGGTCGCTATGGAAACAGGTGTCACATAGGGGTTGCTCTCCTTCATGTACCTGCGGCCAGTGAGGGGGGTCGTCATCCGAAGTGATTTAGACTAAAAAGAAAACAAAGCATCTATCTGTACATTATTACAAAATGTAGAGCTTCTAAGAGACTTAGAGGTGGCAGTTGCTAGAATTGTTTCTTAACTGGTTATATCTGGGAAAAGGGAGCAGGAATCAAACAACCCAAACCAGTTCACTCTCAGTAACAGCCAGCAGTGACAGGTCTATCTGTCACCTGGATGTTGGTGTCAAATACTAATGTAGAAATGTCTGAGCAGTGACAAAACGACCTCACACTGAAACACCAGAATTGGACAACTCCTTCTCCACAAAAGCAGCAAGGGACCGTGCCAGACTCACTCTGTCAAAGTGCTGCTGTAAATTATGCTTCACTTGTACTCGCTCAGCTGTTTCCATTCCTGAGGGTGTATTTAAGCACCGTGTGAGAGTTCCAATTTCTTCATCTGCATCTTCCCCGAGAAATATTCGCTCATCGAGATTTCCTACTGACAAAACATACTCCTCATAGGCCTTGTTGATGGCTTTGCTATGGGGGAAAAGGAGAGAGAAAACCCCATTAATTAGACAGTGCTTTCTTTACCTGCTTTCTGACTGAACACACTTCTGGCCTGTCAGAAGGCGACCTCAGAACTTACTTTAGCCTCAGTTAAAACCTATGAAACCTTAAACATGACAGTGGCATTATTTTTCCTTCGTAACTGATGGCCTGTCATTTCATATGGCCACAGGAGGAATGCAATACAATGCAGAGAACTGGTGGTATTTGGCTGGAAACTCCTCAAAACTTACGCAGCATCACATCATCACCATAAACTGCACTTACCGTTTCTGTACCATTTAAATGCACATCACAGTATCTCTAGGTTTAAAAAGCATGAAACATTACCACACTTGATTTTTCCCTCCTCCCTGCCCCCCGCTCTGTGTGCCCCACAGCCTTTTCTTCCAAACACTTTACATTATATAGAAAATTCCATATAAATGTTTATATGGAAACATATAAACAGAAGCAGACATCAAGCAATGCTATATTGAAAATGCCTCAGCCACCAAATAGCTGAAACACCTTTTAGTATAATATATAAACAGTAATACGTATATAAATTAACCAGCTAGTGTTAGTGTTAAGACACAGGTAATAACCCAAAGGGATACAAATGCAGACCAAAGCACAAGCTGACTCACAAGCTATCTCCAAAGTTTCCAGGATCTAGAAATCCAGTCAGATTTTCATCTTTTCCTTTTAAAAGCTGTAAGAGCAAAGAGTGGACATTTCATTTGTTAAAGTTCTGAAGATAATAAGGAGGGAAACATTCTTCTGCATCCTGAATGCACTGACCAACCTTCTTGTCAAAAAGTTTCCGAATGTATGGCTTCCAAAAATGCTCCTTTATGCCTTTTGCTTCTAAAACCAATCCATAATGTAACGAACACAGCTTCTCAATGATGCAGGGAGGATCAGATGATACTTTATAGTCCTTACTATGAAAGTCTTCAGGCAGACCTATAATTACAAATAGAGCAATGTTTACTTTCTTATATTCATACCTCACTAAACTCAAATTCTTTGCAATGTGGCCTGGGTAGTCTGAACTTAAAACATTAAGCTAGTTTGTTTCCTTGAAAGAAACGCAATGCACCCTCAATTGGATCATCTTATCAAAACTGCCTTTCAAGTGACAAACCTAAAAAGCTTAGATATTCAGTGATAAAAAATATCACTTCTAGTAGAAAAATGATGAAGCACTTATGAGTGGCAATATTTATTCAAATAAGTTGGAGCTAATGGTCCCTGTTCGCATCCAAGCCACTACAAGATAGTAAATACTATACAATACTGAAAATGAGGCATAAGCATTGAAAGAGTTACATCCCAGGTTCAGAGGAAGCTTCTCACCATTCACTCATGCCTTCAGTTACCAAGTCAGCCTACGCTTCCATTCTTTTCATAAGGAAAAACCCAAAAGGGAGAAGAAACAATTAGGGTGCCTGCTTGGTATCTGAGCACAGGATCTTCCCAGACTGCCGCCTGGGATCTCTACAATGTGACCCATCCCACAATGACTTAACAAAACGTCTCCTCTGAAAGTCCTTCAGTGGTATTTCCATAGTCCACTGAGTTCCTGACTTAGTATTCTAGTTACAGAATTCAATAATGTGTTCCTATGCCACACTGGTAGAAATAAAACTGCGTAGCTAAACAGAGAAAATAATTCCCTCTATTACATATCTCCATATCAACTGCTTTAGAAGTTCGTGCAGATTTTAGATAAAGGCTTTTTTTTTTTTTCCAACATACCTTTAAAATTGGGATTCAGAAGTTCTTTATGGTTAGGGCACTGAAGAGCATTTCCATACACTAGATCCAAAGCACATAACAAGAGATGATAGGAATTGACCAAGTCATCACTGATCATAGGAAAATTACCTTTGGTACAAGAAAGATAAATGAGATTAATAAAAATCAGCATAGACTTGAAATTATTTTACAAAACAAAACTATCAAGACTTGTATTTCCAATCAACAGTGGAGTACTTTAAGCACAGATTTTGGTGACTAGATTGTCAATATCTGGATAGAAACACCGGAAGTAAAATGGACGCACAGTTAAAATAAAGCACGTATAATTGCTTTGGTTCACACTTATGTTCACTTTTCTGATTCCATGTCTTTGAAACAATAATTTCAATGTGGATAATTGAAACTATTTAAAATAATGAAGCTGAAATGTAATTTGTATTAACCATACACTTTCATCAGTTCTTTCCACACCATTAAAACTTCATGACAGAAATCGAAATCCCAAACAAATATAACAGCAAAATGTCAATCAATTAACACCTTAACGAAGTGATGCCATAACAGGATCTCATAAGCATGAAGTCTGGCATGGCAGTAGCTATTGACAGCCAAGTCAAAATACATCTCATTGTACACAACCAGTAGTTTCATAAACAATCTGTACATAAACTGTACAGTCAGTGACATTCCAAACATCAGTTCAGTGCTCCCTTTCACAGCCAAGCATGAAATAATACAAACCAGTTATATCGACGTAAAAGAGATCTTTTTTTTTTAAATTTCTATTTTAAAGAAAGTAAAATGTTACAGAGTCTATAAATAAATTCATGAAAGCAGCACACAAGAGCAGTTCTATGGCTATAAAGGTCACTACCTTACTTTGCAGCATGTACCAAACGTATGAACAAGATTTGTGCTTTCTGCACTTGTGAAAGCAAACACAAGATGCTGAGGTTTGCAGAAAGATCATGGTGACAAGCCTCAACTTGCTGCTGATGTGTGGTTGCCACGATAAGGATTACTGCCAGCCCTCAAAACACAGCAAACAAATGGGGAATATTTAATTCCTCCAGTGGTATACATTTAGTTTACATTTTTGTACTGCTACACTTAAGACATTAACCACTAGTCACCTATTAATTTTGCAGACCGAAAGTACTGCAATTTTTTGTCTTGTAAAACTTTATGGGCTGTTATCAACACTATGTTCTACTCCACAAAGCTAATTTGTATATCTGAAACTGCTTGCCAATCAACATGTAGTTAATGGTGACCTACTTAAACATACTAAGCAATAACTCAGCAGGAACAAGACCCGCTCAGATCCTCTGTGCCTGCTCAGGAGCAGCGTGCAGCCTATGTAGAAGCAGCAGCTTCTATACAGGACACAGTTGTTTGGTACAGCACCCTTCTTTACACTCCTACAAAGATCCAGGGGTACTGCCAGTAACTTTTCCAAAATGAAGCCTGCTGGCAACCCTCTGCTTTGTGGTGAAAAGAAAGACTAAGCTGTACAGGACAAAGCTACTGCCAGAAATTTCATTCTGAGACAACCTACTGCATCCCATCCTCAGGAACAACCAATGAGACACATCACAGCACACTGCAGGAAACCTGCACTGATCAACCTTGCAATCCCAAACAATCCCACAAGCTCTCCTTTCTCATATAAGAACTCTCTGGAAATTATAGATGGGCCAGAATACTATCCAACTTATGTTCAAAGAATTCCCAGTGAACTCATCCTACTGTGCCCAAATCAATTCCTACTGACAAAAGACTGTAGATTATGCTGAATGATTGAACAACTTAAGCCCAAAATTTTGGGGGCTTCACTGTCCCTCATGCAGAAGGATTTACTTCTGTTCCCTTCTGTCTTTTTCTCCACTCAGTCGTTAAGAAGAAAAGTGACTGAAATCCTCTGCTATTCGTATTAACTTTAAGGGTGCTTTTACAATAAAGGCAATAGATGCATGGCAATATATTGGCTCCTCCCTGCTTTGTTTCATGGAAGCCTGTTAACACAGCATTTCCACATGTATGTTCCAAGGGAATCTGAGCCTTCAAGACAGCCAGCCACTTATATACATATTGCCATGTCCAAAAAGCAAGAGATAATAACCCTTGTGAAAAAGATGCAGACCTACTTAGTAATGTATATGATTATTCAATACAATTACTATATGCACATTTTTAAAGGATGTGTATGAGCAGAGGTAGATTGAAAAATCCAAATGCTACCTGTGACAATGCCATGAAAGCACCCTCAGCTACAGTTCCATGACACACCTTTGCTATGTTACAGAAAAATATCCATTACATATTATCACCACTGTTGGAAACATACAAGGAATTTAAAGTCATCATCGTTCATAAAACAATACTTTATATTAATTACAGCTGTCTAAATACGAATTCACTAAAACTGTGAGCTAATTTTCCCTTGGTATTACAGCCTAAATCACCAAAACATAGGGAACACTGGAGCAGTATTTCAGCTAAAGCTACCGAAGTGTTGGGACACACTGCTTACCTCAGACATGTGGTAAAACACACAGCTGCAGAAATTTAAGTGCATTTCAAGCTGCTCCAAGAAGGCCCTTTCTACTAAGGGCCTGCAGCTATCTAATGTTTACAGATTGATACAGACCAACAAGAACAGGTTTGTAGTATTCAGCCTTTCAAATCTCTTACCTTTTGCATGAACAAACAGCACCCAACAAAACTGGAAAACTTCAGACACTGTGCATGGCTGTCGCCTTTTGGGAAAAACACAGCGAGAAGACACAAGAAGCTCAGTGAATTACAACAGACACACATTCCAGCATTCTGAAAGAAAGTCCAGCTTTGCCATAGAGCAGCTAAAACCACGGCCCTCCCCTCAAAAAACAAAACCAAAAGCCTGACTGAAGTAACACCGTGGCTGCTCAGAGCTTTACAGCAGACACAGCGGAAACCCCAGCCACAGCCAGCACGTGATTCAAACATCACTACACCAACAGAGACCACACTTGGAATGCCTTCTTCAGTATTCTGAGCAATGTAAGCACGTGTGTATGTTCTGCAAGGCATATATTACACAGCATGCTGGGATTAATATGCTGTTTGCTCACAGACTACACCTACATACTTTAGTAAAGCGTTTTTTCCCGCAGAATTTTACATACTATGGAGAATTTTGAAATACAGGTGTTTATCAACATTAAGTTCTTCTGCTAGTTTTGACTAGTCATTCATGAGGCCCTTCCCCCTGTCCATCAGGAGTTCTGTACCAAGCAGGGGCTATTTACTTCTTAGTGCTGCTCAGCATCCATCCTAAACATTTACATTCATAATTCTGGCTAGTAAGTTCAGCCACTGCGCTTGGAAACAGGAAATCCTGGCACAATAATCAACTCATCTAAATTATTATTATTTTTCCAAAAAATGAGAAACCATAATTATGAATGTACTACAAGGAACATTTAAGAACAAGCAAAAGCCCCCACCCTTCTCTAGCACCCCTTTTTGTTCAACATCCTTGCTTATTTCCATATAGCATATCACCTGAAGTGCTACTTCACATACCACATCCCAGCCTCCAGATAGTACATACGAACAAGAAGGTGGCACACAGATATGTTTTATCCAATATGATCAAATCCTTCTAGATTTAGTTCTATTTTAATTCTCACTACCAGTTTAGACCATAAGACAGGTGCGAGCCTCAAAGCTAAAAGTTTGCATGATGTAAACAGTCTTTATTGGGTTTCCTCTGTTTCTAGAAGCATCATTTGCTCCATAATTCTGTTTTTAGAATTATTTATTTTATTTAGCACTATATACGCAAGCTGGAAATTCTTCTTTCATTCAGGCCAAATTCACTCACAGTCATGTTCTCAATTTCTGCAGTAGTTTTGTCAGCCTGAACTCATTTCTTTGGTCACTCCATTAGGTTACGTAAGGAATAGTGTTAAATGCTACAAGCATGTACATTTCACACAAAAACTTGGAATTATCCTCTGACTTAATCTTCAAAACGAGTTCACACTTTGCTATCCAAACAAACTTGCAGGGCTTACTCTTCTAGCTGCAGAACTATATGTGTTCTATAATTTCAACGTGTGCTCATATCAATATATCTGTAACTCAATATTAGTTACAGCTGTCACCATGTTATGCTCACAAAAACAATCAAGGCAAAAAGAAAACATGATAAGAAATTGAGAAACAGAGAGATAAAGCTTCCACTACAAAGTAAAATATGCATAAGATCTGTCTCTATAAAGAAAAGTACAGGAATTAATAGGCAGGTCATCAGGCAAAGCCATTCTACGAGCTACTGAGGCTGTACAGATCATAAAGTAATCTGATTCTTTCAGCCTTTTCCATCCTATAATAGCGTTTCTTTCACCTAAGAGCTGATTTTCATTTCTCTCTTTTATCTTTCTCCCTGGATCACAGAAACGTATCAGCTTCAGGGCTTCGTGCACCCTGTCAGATCTGACGGACCAGAAACAAGATTCCAAAATCACTGTAAGCAAGGCCCAACCTCTGGTATCATAAAGAACTATTATCAAAATAAGTTAAAATACAATTAAAACAACCAAACAACTTCATCATGTTTTTGTAACTGCAATGGTCTAACATCAGTCTGGCAATAACAAAAACCGTACCTCTGTTTTCTTCCTCTCTGTTGACGGGGTTGGTCTTCCTGAGGGTATCTGAAAATGTCCTGAAAAATGGGCTCATACTTCTTAAAAATTACTGCAGAAACTGTAAAGTTTCTCTCCAGTCTTTCAGTCCTTTCTCGGAACTGGGAGGGTAGGTTTGCCATGTCTTCCCATTTCTTCATCTTGTTAAAAAACTCAATCAAGCTGAAGATATTGAACAGGTTAGATGTCAGAGGGTTGGCTTTCTGTTTGCTTCTGTTTTCACTTTGTTTTGCAGAAACGTGTCTAACTATATATTTATTTACAGCAAAAGTACAACTTATACTTTCCAAATTACTGATAAAAGCAACATTGCAAACATGACAATAATAAGTTTTAAGTGCTCAGAGCCAGCTCATTTACAAACAAGGAAGAGCTGAGACAACTCAGAACGCTGCCAGCCCCTACTGATGACTGTGTTAACTCTTTCCTCACAAAGACACAACCAGCTCTCCAGCAGCCCGGTTACCATAAAGTCAGATTTCTGACTAAGTAACTTAAATGAAACAAAATCTGAACTCTGACGAACACTAAAGACTCTACAAAGTGTGAAAAAATAAAGGAAGTGTACCAACGACATGTTTCTGTTCATAAAGTTGGCTTACACTGGTTTTCACTGCTTTTCTACCCACGTTTTTTTTTTCAACTTTATCAGTCTTTCATAACCCAAACTGTGGAAACTATTCCACTATACTCAGTTCCTTGAACCTCCAATTAGCAAAGAAATGTTTTAAAAGTAACTCTTTGGATTGTTTCAACAAACAGCAGCGCTCCAACAGTAAGGGGAAGAGAACTTCACATTCATATGAACATTCCAGTTTTTGACAATCTGGTGAATTGCTACCACACAACCATACTGCTGTCATCAGTTTCAGGAAGTTTTTCTTCATCATTCAATGGACAAAATCATAGAATCATAGAATGGCCTGGGTTGAAAAGGACCACAATGATCATCTAGTTTCAACCCCCCTGCTATATGGAGGGCTGCCAACCACCAGACCAGGCTGCCCAAAGCAATCAATCACTTGATAAAAGTTAATCAGAATCCAGCATTACTTTTGTTTCATAAAAGACTAACAGATGAAAAGTGAAATTTTCTCACCAAAATGAGAAAAGTTTTATTTTCAGAGTCAATTAAAACTGTCTATCCACATGAGAAGCCCACACTTCGCATGCTCTTCAGGAGCAGACTGTTCTTCATAGGTCGCTTTCTCCCACTTTTGAGCATAGGAACTCTCCAATTTTTCTCTGAGAGTGGTAAAACACTGGAATGGCTGCCCAGGGAGGTGGTGAAGTCGCCGTCCCTGTTCAAGGGGTGTCTGGACGAGGAGCTACAAGATTCGGTTTAGAGGCCTGTGGTAGCAACGGTGATTGGAGAATGGTTGGACTAGAGGATCTTGTAGGTCCTTTGTAACTATTCTATGATTCTACCAATTTTAGAACTCACGAATGAAAAACCACCCTACCTGTGTAGCAATGAGCTACAGCACACAGATCCCTACAATATAAATTTTACCTCTAACAAAGACATCCAGACTTTGTTCTTAATTTCTACATTCCTCAACGTGCTTTAAATTGACTGAACTGAGTTACCTTTGTTCGGAGCAGCGCAAAATGCGGGTCAGGGATACGTAATTACTCTCAACCGTCCCCCTGCTGACGGTCGGGATGGCTTTCCTGCAGGCCACATAGAGGGCACACGCCAACCAGTGCAGCTCGTTGCCCTGTGAAGCAGAACGCAATGCATGTCAAGCCGTCTGTGAGCCGTCAGGCACCTGCAGCTCTTCACCAAGACATGGAGACAGTGCCACAAATGGGCTGCATTGCACCAGCAGCACCATTTTTGTTCTGACATCTCTATAGCTGTGCTGTGCTTTCAGCTACCAAAGGTCGGCACAGCGCCAAGGCAACAGTGAGAGCAGTGAGGTAGGGCAGGAAATGACCTTCCTGCCCCACGGATCGGCCGTGAGGTGACGGGGCTCTAGACCAGTTCGGCGTATAGAGAAGACGTAAATAACGACAGCCACCGCTCCATTTCATCTAAACATCCTTCTGCCCTCGTTTGCGGGACGGCACAAACACGGTTCCCACGTTTCTCTCTCACACAACAGTCGCTCAGATCGGCGGCTGACGAGTCGATTCCAACCAAGCCGTACCCGACCCGACCCTCGCACTGACGAACATCGCCGTCCCGGCGCTCCCCTGTCGGCCGCCTCACGCTCCCGCCCCGCCCGCCGCCCCGCCCTGCTGCCCCTCAGCGGCCGCGCGTGGCGGCACGAGGCCGTTACCCCAACTCCCCCATTTCCCGCCCCCCCCACACACGGCGGGCCGCGCTCCCTCAGCGCTGTGAGGAGATGCCGCCTTTTGCCCCGCCGCCCGCTCCCGCGCGCACCTCCAGCGTGTAGTTGCGCTTCATGCTCTGGTAGCTGAGCCAGGCCTCGGAGCGGGCGCGCTCGTCCATGTTGAGGCTGCTGCAGAGTTCCTCGTAGCGCTGCCGCGTGTCCCCTTCCTCTGCCGGCGGGGACGGGGCGGAGGGGATCGCCCCTCCGGCCCCCGGCTCGGCCTCGGCCTCCTCCCCGCCCGACATCCCGCGCCCCGGCGCTAGGGGGCAGCGCGCCCACCGCTCACTGCGCCTGCGCCGCCGCCCCTGGGGCTCGCGACGCGCTTTCGAATCCAAACACCCCGGCGCCGAGCCACGCCCCCGCCCTTCGCCGAGCCACCGCCTCTGATTGGACGACGGGAATAAGCCCGACCCGTCCGCTTTGCGGCCCTGCGCAGGCGCAGCGCGCTCCCGTGACGGCACGACTCCGCGACGGCCCATGACCCCGATCCCAGGGTGCACCGCGGCCTGCAGCGTCAGCACGGTGGTGTCAGCGGCGCGGGACGCGGAATGGTGGAGGGCCGGGGAAGCCAGCGGGCAGCAGGAGCCGGGGCCTCACCGAGGGCACAGGCGTGTGCCTAGATACGGGCAGAATTACCGCACGAAACCAGTGAATGTAACAGAACAGCGCTAGTGAACACACGACGCACTACATTTGAAATAAAAGCAAGCGACAATATATTTGAGTTGTGCAAGAAGTTTAGACCACCAAATAAGAACAGCAGTTTGAAAAACGTCCGAGTAGTGCAAAAGCAAACAGCTGCACGGGAAGATGCGTGTGTAGGGCCACAGCAAGGGCAGTTCCCAAAGAACACAGCACAGCTCCTACAGCAGGCACCCAGCAGCAAGGTGAGGGCTGTCCCCAACAGCAGCACCTGAAGGACTGGGTCAGCCCTCAGCGGGTACTTGGAATACAGACACCCCTCAGATACCCTCCCGACAGTTACTGACAATGCCCGTTGGTCTTTCTACTACCACCATTCCAAAACTAACAAGAAAGTTTTCAAAGAAGGGGAAAAAGAAAGAAAAAGGCTCTAGCTTAAGACTGTTCCCAGGACTTGACACATTGTCACACAGGTGGGAGCACCAATGGCAACAAGAACTGTGAACACCACTGGTGTCTTGAGTACACAATGTGAATGATGAAATCAAGAGGTATCTTTTTTTTGTTGTTGTTGTTATTGTTAATTGCTTGAATCATTTTCACGACAGGATTCCATTTTATTTCTATCCTGGTAAATTGGATAAGAAGCTACAGTTTTGTATCAAAAAGTAAGAAAAGCGTAGCAAAATATTGAGGCAAAACAGCTGTAGTAACAGCACAGGCCTTAAGTATGCTGCTCCCAAATAAGAAGTTTCAGTCACTTTCACTAGGAGTGGCTAATGTTTACCTCCTGAGAAATAAGGTGGACTCCCAGATAAGGCTAGATACCAAAGCCTGCCGCCTAGTAAGATAGATCTAAGATTATACAATCTCAGAAATTTTTGTGTAGGAAAAAATGATATGCATCAAAGAAACCTTCCTTCCAGTATTCTCCCTGGGATCTTCCCAGTGCAGTCTCCTGATACTTCTGATGTCTTTTTGCCAACGTGCAAAACTTTACCAGGAATATTCCAACACTTGCTATTTCACTGTCAGCCTCAGTGGATGAAGACCAGTGATAATGTGAAGTTTTCAGCTTCAATCTGAAAAGGAAAAAACATCTTCCCCTCATGACTCAGAAACAACACTGAAAAGACAAGATTTCTATTTATTCAGGTCACAATTATTGCCTATGTTAAAAAAAAATAAAAAAATAGCAGCATATATAGACAATTTTTTCCTGGGATTAGGAGTTAGAAACCCTCCCTTACAGGAGCAGAAAGCTAAATTCAGACCACCTGCTTTACTTCAGCAGCATAACAGATGAACTAGGATAAAAGCGGAGGAGATAACAATAGTTACCAGGTCCGAAGTTGCTTTGAGAATTGAAATGAGCTTGAGGACATGCTGTGAGGTTTTCAATCTTTTTCACCAGTACTAAACACTGTAATCTGACATTAAGATCCCAAATATTTCCCAAATCAGCCTCCCTCACACACAGAAACAGCCTAAGAGTCCTTACCTGAACAGCAATGAGAATTCTGAACTTACTTTCCTTCTTGTGGTGTCTACTGAGAGAGCTTGAAAAGAGGGAGGGTTAAGAAAAAGTAAACAGCTTTCATTTGCCTTATGTAAAAGTGCTCTTGCTCCTTTGTGAACAGAAATATGTTGCAGTTAATGTTAAGCAGAGGGTTGTTTTTAAAGATATGTGAATATTAGCTAACTTATCCCTTACATGAGAATACTTAATGTGTTTACGAGACAAAATTCCAAATCGAGATATTCACTTTTACATACTTCTCAGTTTTAAGGCTTCACTCTACTTTATAGAAAAATTTCCCTAACCCTTTGTACTTATTTCAATTAGGTGTTCTTAAAATACTGGGTTAAAAAATCAAAATATCATTCATTTCTTCCAGCAGGCTAGAATTTCAGCAGTAATAAATATAATAATAATAAGCAACAGAAATTTAACAGGCTAGATTATCTCTTCCTTCTCAGAGGCTTACGCAGAAACTTCCTACTTGTACCACAGGAGAAAAAGCTGCACAAGCCCTAAGAAGCTATCAAAGCAAACATACATATCTGTTAGGGTGGCTGCTTCTGCACTAATACTTACAGATATATACACACAGGTAAATAAATATTTATATACATATATATTTAAATCTGTGACAGTTCTCTAATAGACCTACTAAAAACAAATGAAAAAACAATTTTGTTAGGGGTTCTGCAGGGCTTGTAAGGAGAACATAAATAAGGAAGAACGTAAGAACAGGGCACATATACATACGTGCATTTTTATCACCTGCATACAAATTTGAGAAAGGAAGAACTTATAAAGAAACACATAAGAAGGATACCACAACTGAAGCGCAATGATGTACTGAAAACAAGAAAGCACCTGACAACCAGGAGATAATCTGCATTCGGGAGAAGCATCCGCACCCTGTATGAAATAAATGACAAACAGTAAGTGCTGTGCCCAAACTTAAGAGATTCAATAAACACGTAAAAAAGTAAAGCAGAGTTTTGAAAATAAAAACACAAAAAGGCAGCCCACTTCCAGAATGCTTATCCTGGAACATTAAATGCATCATTATTTCATATCAAGTCAACATTCTACCAGAGCCTTGACTGTATACTACTCCCTCGCCACAACTACCCAAGAGCTGCAGCATCAGCTCCTTTTGCTTCTAAGACAACAGAATTACAGGAAATTGATTAAAACTGATTCCCAGAAAAGATACTCGAAGTAAGACATTTGGTTTTGCAGAAAAGTAGACATCCTAGGCTTGATTTTTCTAAGGTCTTGAGAGTAATTTCAGTTCTAGACCTTAACAGTGAAGCTTAACTTTGGCTGCTCAAAGATGCATATCTAATCCTTACACAGCATTACTTTTTACATATTGAGGCTGACATCATGGGTAGTCAAAGAATATGTTTAATAAAAAATAATTAAACTTCCATTTGCTCTATAGAACATCATAGAAAGTAATTCAATAAATTACAAATGACTTTTTAAGACGCTTGTTCAACTACAGAAAGCAAATTCAGACTACACAGAACACAACTGGCAAATATTGCAAATGTCCAAAAGAAAAACTGGACTAAGACTTGGATCATGAAGCTTGAAACAAGGGATAGAAATACAAGGCAATAACAGCTAAGGTTCTTTTAGTAACTACCAACACACACTTTATCATCACCTTGGATATCCTTTTAATCTTAACTTCAGTATTAGTGTAATTCTACTGAGGTTTCCTTATAACCCTTAACTTTATACAACCGCTTTTGCATATAGTCTAGCTGACAGTGGGACATTTTTCCCCTTCTGGTTCAAACTGATGAAAAATAAACCCAATATATTATGTTCAAGTCTACACCAGCCTTCATTACTTGGAACTATAATTGCCTTATTACATAGAAAGAATCACTAGAATGGTAACCAAACTCACTTGAGCATAATTAGGAAAATACTTTATTTCATAAATCTGATATAAATTAGGTTTTAGCCACAAGATTTAAGATTTCTTTTGTGGGGTAAGGGTGGGAAGTGATGGTATTGTTGATGTGCTCCATCAGCAAACTAAGTTAACAACTGTAAAACTTTGGCTATTTCATAGATCATCCTAGTTAAATAAAAGTGCTATATTACAAAGGGCAAAGTATTAAATATGCAATACTTTTTTTTTTTTTTTTCCCACAATGAAGAATTGCTACCCCCTTCTTTTGGCAGTTTTGAATTTTCACTATTGCTAAGACACTGCATGAAGGGCCAAAAATCAGAATACTATTTGGGAAAATACGTAACCAGCACAATCCAAATGGTACTTGTAAAATTGTGTATTACATGTAACACTGCTTCTAATCATGGGGTTATTTCGCACGTACAAACTTATATTTCATTGGTAAACTTCTTGGTAAAAAAAAAAACAAAAACAACACAGTTGTTTTACTGTACAAGCAAGCAACAGAACTATATCAAAATATACAGTTTTGCCTTTATTTTTAAATTTATCCCTTTGTAAAGCTTTTTCAATGACTCCTACTAGTACCTGTATCTGTTTTCTCTTAACACTTGCCTTTTCTTGGATCGCAAATGCTGTAACAAGGGTCAATTGAAATCTCAGTCAGTTCAGAACTTCTGTAAATGTGAATCTGGGCCTCTACTGTGTCACAGTAATAGCAGCTTAAAAAGAAGGAGGAATCAGATCACACATCAAATATTAGACAGATTTTATATAGTAAAGGGTTCTAAGGTTTTGGACTTAAACAGATGCCTTATGCCCTGTTACTGTGGTTTCTAGGAATAATTTGTCTTCCTTACTATTCAAAGTGCTTTTTTTTTAGTGGGTAACTCAGCATAACATATGAAGTGATATCCCAATAATGATTTGGGGTAATATTTAATATTTAGTCAGATTTAAATCTGCAGAGAAGTTTAAACTCAAAAGGAGTTCAAAACTATCTATACTTAATTTACCATTATTAACTGGTAACTCCAGGAGGTTTTATGACATAAAACACAAATAGAAATCTACACAAACAAAGCAAACAAACAATTTTTACATGAAGTATGCAGTGTTGAAAGGTCTTTTCAGTGGCACTTATGACAGTTTGTCTCTTCTGAGTCTTGGGGCAACTACTCCTCATTTTGGGACTTCTAATTCTGCAGAGGGAGCCCAAAACTTTGCAAGGTGTAAACTAAATAGATCTACATGGTGCCAAGTAGCATGAGATAAGACCATTTTTGGTTTGATTTTCCCTTACTGCTGTCAAAGAGAACAGGTCACAGTGAGAGGAAAAAAAACCCACTACCAGTCCTATCTCAACTCAGATTTTAACATGATATACAAGATGTCTTTAGAAAACAAAACAAAACCTGAAAACAAGTAATAGAAACCAATGTAAACTTCCTAAACTAACTCAGCTGAGGTAACAGGTAGCCAGTTTAATTGGCTGATTGGGAAAAATTTATCTTCTTTTAAACACACTTGTACCTGAATTGGAAACAGCAGTGCATCACAACACTAGAGCATTTTCATGTAATTAAAGCAATGGATGGTGATGTAGATTCTACAGCTTTCATGACATTCATTAGCTGCCCAAATTATTGCTGAGTTTTGATCTGTAAATTATAAGTGTCAAGGAGGCTGTAAAACTATATTCAAATTAAATCAATAATATGCATAAAGTATTCTGTGTTCACTGCAAATATATTAAATATACAGCTCTTTCTTGAGCATTATTTTCATAAAATTAACCCCCCAACAAAATTATAATGCCTTTTGTTGTAATTTTACACCATTGTGTATTTGATAGTACATACAAGTTCAGAAACTTATGAACTTCAGGAAATATTACATGCAAAACGTCTCTGAAAGCAGTTTGCACTTCTAAACAAATACTGAAATGTTCGGTCAGTAAATCATCGATGCACTCAACACTGGGTTATTTACAATGAAATAATTAAAGAATAAATTCAAAATCAGTTCATAATTTAAGTGCAGAGTCTGGGGTCAGTCTTCATCACTAGAATCTGAATCCTCAGATGAAGACGATGTACTATCAGATCCAGATGAAGCATCTGCTTTCTCTGAACCTTCATCTGTGCTGTTTTCATTGTGAGAGCTTGGCTCTGTTCCCCCTTTGTCTTCCTGATCTCTAACCCGAGAATTTTCCTCCTTTTCTTCCGTAGGCTTGGCTGAGCCTGTGTCATTACTTTCACTGTTCTGTACATCAAAAATATTAGACTGAGACAAAGCTGGGATATGAAGATTAAGGCCTGGAGTGAGAAGCATCCCTGGATAAAGTATGTTGGACAAAAGTAATGGGTTAAGAGAGAGAGGATTGGCAGCTGCAGCAGCAGAGGATGTTGAAGGAGAGCTTGAAACAGAGTTTTCACCACCAGTATCTGCATTTTGGTCTTCTGTCCTTTCTTTCTTTATATCCGCCTCTTTCAAATCACTTCCCTTTTTATCCTCTGAAATAGATTCTGTAGACTTTGTCAGAAGTCCTCCCATGCCCAGCAAGTTTGGTAATCCAGCCATCCCTGACAGCAGCATGGGGAACATGGCAGCCATGTTCTTAGCTTCTCCTCCAGTAGTTAAGCCAGCTGGCATTCCCATCAATCCTGCCGTTACTTGCAGTGACTGCAGGTTTTGCAGGTTTTGTTGTAAGGCCTGAAGACTAGACAGATCCACTCCCGGAAGCAATCCGTTGGTGAGCAGAGGGTTAACTGATACACTTGCAGCAGTGGCAGCAGCTGCAGCTGCTGTTGCCTTAGCAATCTCACTTTTGGGGCGCCTTCCCCTCCGGCTTACTTCTTCCCGCACAACAGGCCCGGTGAGAATACGGTCAAACATACCTTCTGGAAGAAATCCCTGCAAGAGATGCAGTGTGAATTTGTAATTTGAAAGTGTAAGGTCGTAGAAGTTAAAGAAAAACAGCCAACAGAAACAAACACAAAAGCCAAGCATACGCTAACAGTGTCAGAACACTAACATTTCACAAGAATTTTCTTGTGCGTTAGCAAAGCAGCTTCATCTCTAGACTGGGATTGGAGGTGGCTCTGTGCTGTCACCAACATTTAAAGTCCCAGTTCAACAGTGAGGAGTAAGAAGGTACCTTTTCAGACACACTGCTTACTCATCACCTGAGGATTATGTCCAGATCAAATCACAAATAGCTAATCAGAGGAGCAATCTTAGGTTAAGATCTAAAGCGTGGCATTGCTTTGCAGTACGATCACGTTCCAATCATCTCTTTTGGCACTGTTTCGTTAAAAAAGTGCTTGTTTCTGCTTAATGTCTTCATACTTCACCTTATCCATTAACTTAAGAACGAACAATAGAGACTCAAGTGCAATTCTATTAAAATGAAATTCAGACAGCTTCTTTTTAGGATTGCATAGTATTTACCTCACCTCTGTATGCCCCCCTTATGTAAGCACTGCATAAACATGTATTATTTCCTCTGTAGCAGTTTTCCATATTTGTCCCTAACAATTGATTGAAAATGAAAAATGAATACAGTAACAGATTTGTTTATATGTCTATGGGTGCATGGCTTAAGACTTAACATTCAGGTGCACGGATATTTGATCTAGCCAAACATGCAGAAATTCTGTCCGTAAATGCACACATTTCTGTAAGCTCTATGTTAACCATGGTCTGAATGTAACACTGTGCATGTACAAATATGCGTAGGAGCTCACATCTGCCTACGAACGTGAGACACTTAGATGCACTTTTTTCAAGCATCCGGGAAAAAGCCATTCACTGAATACATCTTGATTCTAGCAAGAAACTTAGGTAGAACAACCAAGCAGTGTGCTGCTCTTACCACTAACCATTGATAATCCATACAGAAGGAATGCATGGGCAAAACTGAAGTTGTTGTACAGACCTACTCCTAACAACATATTCACATATTAATCTTGGTCCCTCCCACTGGAATCCCAGCATTAGTTTCTAGCTAGTAATACAATCTCTAGGAAGAGTGAAATGCTAAGAAGGAAATAGCTGTATGGCGATATTAATTTCTTAATAGTAAATCAGCTAAAAAGTGAAAGTACGTATTTAAAATCATATTTATCTTCTTGTCTCTAAGAATAAGAAACTATTCTGCGAGCCAAATACCTTTCTCAAAACTTTCAAAGTAACCTTTAAGAGATTAAAATGTCACAGCATTATAGCACCTTCAACTAAACCTCTGATCTCTAATTTAGGGTTAACAGTTACTGTCCCTTCTCTTCCTCCTACTCACAGCTGTGCAAGCACACTATTTTCGGGAGCCAAGGTGGCTGAAAAAATCTAACACTGACTCATACTCCACATTTAACAGAATTTAATATCAGAAGTGAAAGCCTTGCCTTCCCCCACCATGTCACAGATATCTCGTTCTGCAAATACTCACAGACTGTTTTACAATTTCTCCCCATTCAGGAGCCACTCCATACTCCGGATTTTCTTTCAAGAACCTGCACAAATCCTTCAGAGGAGGAGCAAATGCACCCCCCACCTGAGAAACAGAAGACAGAAGTCAATAAATACTTCTCTTTTGAAAAGGAAGAAAGGCAAGAATCCTAACTGACACTGTTTCGTTTTTTTTCTTTTTACATAAAATAGAATACACAGTCTTAATTAAAATTATCAATGTAGCATTTAATTGATTTCTGTTGGTTTATGCAAAGTAGAGTATTGAAGATTTTGGTGATGCAGACAAGTTGGAGGCAGCTTATAACTGAGGAAACTGAGAATAAAAACGTAACAGAGAGGAAGTGTTTCGCCTAAGGTGTGGAAATCTATTAGAACAAAAAGCCAGCATGAAAACAGACTCTTACAGCAAGCTAAGATCAAATCCTTCATTTATTCACCATCAACTCTGAAGATTCCTCAGGGCACAGCTTACTATAGAAAAGTCAAGTGTCTATTTTTCAAGAGACTAGCTCCTGTACAGGTTCCTTTTCAGAGCAACTATCTCAATGCACTGAAGAGATTAAAGACTCAAATTCTGCCTCGCTTTCCTCTACAGGTGCCAAAGCTTCTGACCTTAACAGCAGCATAAAAAACAATCTGCTTTTCTTGCAACTACTCTCTGAGAGAAAAACAAGCTAGCTGCATAACAGGAGAAAATGCTCCAGATGTCAATGCAACACCTCAGACTCTCACTGGACTGCTCCTCTAGGATTACCATTGACATTCAAAGATACCATCCCACATGTTTCTCTACATTTCTTCCATAAACAGCAATGTTCTATATGCTTTTCTTGAATATGGCCTTTCAGCCTCTCTGAAATCCTATTTTCAAATGAATTATGCCATTCCCAAACTTTAATCACCTATTTGAAAACTTGTATTAAGCACCTGACTTTCTATTTTCCACTGTTAAGATTTTAGACAAAAATCCTCATCCTGCTTTTGTTCCCTGTTAAGCTACTATTTAGCCTGGCAGTCTGATTTACAGGGAATATATATATACTGGTCACCCATAAAGGCTGAATGGCAGAGAGAACTAAAAAAGAAAAATACAAAATAATCCAATGCACAGGATTTAGGTAATTTGAAGGGACAGGTTTCTATGAAGGATGGACTACTAATATATTAATCATATCAAGTAGTAGTAATGTCAAAATAAGATAATGTGCCCAAAATTAAGAATGTGTGAAACTCCTTATTAGAACATACACAAACTATAATAATTTCTTTCAAATTTAAAATAGGGTCCTTTTTAAAAGCATGCTAATTTCTGCTCATCTTGAAGCAAATTAAGATTATGCAGAAAATAAGAATTCTCTCTGAAAAAGTTGCTGTAACAAGTCCAATAGTTAAATTGGATCAGTAAAGTACAGAAGAGTCATTTTTAACACTGAAGAATGAATTTCAGGGCCATATCAATAAGTGGGCATGCCTCTGTATTAATCAATGGCACAAACACTGCAATGTATGATGTGCTCAACTTGTGCTGAATGTAAATCACAAAGTAAGTCCCTAACAGTATCACATATGTTTTGAGTTATAAAATGCTTGCTAGAAGATTGTAATTGACTTCCTTGTTTCGCAAGAAAGCCGTACCCAAAACCTTGCAGTCGTACGCATTATTACACTTGCTAAAATATTAAGAGTTTGTCATTTCAGGTAACTTTTCATTTGGAAAACATATGACTGGGAACAGTTAATATGAATACCTTTCTTGCATTTCTTCTATTTATGAGCTGGACACGTTCTTCACCAGTCAAACTATTAACATCTAGTTTATTAGGGTTTCGACAACGGTGTCGTTTTTGTTTGGGCCTCCCTTCATGCAGCTGCATCCTCTGTTATAAAGGAATAAAAAAGGCAATTATTTTTCTGATATAGTTGCTTTTAAAACAGTAAAGTGGCTTTCAGAAATATTTTTGTTTCAGAGCTTTGTCCAACAGAGAATGTAATAAATAATACTTCCTTGTGTTCTGTGCCACATTAACCAAGTTTTAATTAAGAAATAACATGGGAAAGTCATACTCACGACACCACTATTGTACCACTGTAATGTAGGTAATGAGATTCTTCAAACAAATTCTCTTTTGTATCACTATGTTGTAATGTTATTTTCAGCTCCTATATTTTCTAATTAATTAATCATTTTCACTATAACAGGAGACTTTTTAGATATTTTTGAAATCCTATGTAAAACTAGACAAGGATCAAATGTTTTTGCTTAGTATTACTTTTCTTAGCAATTATATTTGTTATGTATTTGGCAAAAATCAAATTGTTCAAGAAAAAAAAAAACCCTTCTCCTTCCTAATCAATAAAGAAGAGCAAAGAAATAAAGAATAATTCCATGCAAAATGCATTATCAACTTAAA
Source organism: Meleagris gallopavo (assembly GCF_905368555.1). NCBI lineage: Eukaryota > Metazoa > Chordata > Aves > Galliformes > Phasianidae > Meleagris > Meleagris gallopavo. The sequence goes on from NC_139416.1 coordinate 4,450,222, forward strand.
GACATTTTATGAGATACATTTTGCTATTAGTTGAAGTTGATCTGAAAGTATACTCACAGGAATACAAGCTCCTAAATCTTCAACATAGCCAGGATGTTCCTTCAGCCACCTTTCTAAATCTTTCTTTTTGGGAGCATCATCACCTGCCAGCCTCGTTCCGTCTTTTAGGTTAATAACAGGAACTGGACTCTCTGCATCAAGCATGCCTTGAGACTGCGTGTAATTGAGTGCTGGGTTTATCCCAGCAGCAACTTGACACGAGTTAATACCTGGATTTACCTGGGGAAATTCAAAACAAGGCTCTAAACGTTCCATAGAAAACAATCACAATTACTTCATGTATGATACAATGAAGGCCAGAGTCCTGCAGATCATTAAACAACCTGAAGGACTCAAAGACTAATCATGTGCATGAAGATAGCTCCCTTTAAGTCCCTCTAAGACCAGATCCTGCCACAGGAAAGGATATAGAAAGTGTTGCTATGCCATACACTGAGTTTCTAATAATATGCTGCTAATTACAGCTTAACAATACTATTTTTAAAAAGATTCTCATTATGTGCTATTTCTTTTACATTTATTACATTTAGCAAAACTCTACCAATTCTTACTTGTGTAGCAATAGACAAAATTCACAACTATTTCAGAAAAAAACAGCTGAGTAATGACCTCTTTGTTGAATGTTGACAGTTACGTGCAGTTAAGGAATTAACAGTTATCTGGATCTTGTTTTTGGATAAAGATTTAACTTTACTTACATGATTGGGCTGCTTATTTCTGTTTACAAAGAGGACATCAACTCCTTCCACGTTCTTCCTTCTCCCTCTTCTCTTTTTGAGTACAGGTTGACTATCAACTATCACTCCATTGGCGCTGGCGGTTAAGTGACTGGAAGTACCTAACCAAATTACACAGCAAAATTTATGTCAGATGCTTAAGTTATTTCTAATGATAAGCATATTAGAATAATAAAAGAAAATGAAATTGATACAGTACTGGGGCAGATAATTTCTGCATGTAATATATAAAAAACTGCAAATAGCAGGATGATATTTTTAGAGACGTTTTCATATGCATATGTATGCTAACTCAATGAATTACAGCCATTTGATCAGAATCTGACCTAGAGGAAAAAACCAGCACAAATGCTACAGATATTTTAATCCAAATTTTAACTGCTCGATTCAAGCTCATTTTATACTGATAATGTAAATTTACTGTTGCTTATTACGAAAATAACTTCTGTAAGCCAAATAATTTGTTCCAGACTACTGCCTTCAACTTTTTCATTACATGAGACACAAGAAACCATATGAAGAGTGCAAAACAAATAACAGAGGCATAAGCCTGGAACTTTACAGCTTCACTTCCAAACTAGACACAGTATGTTCTGACTGTAACTGATTACTTACAGCATACAGTGATGTGCTTTGCAATAATTAAGGTCTTCTTACAGGAGGACTTATACATAATGGCATCTTTCAAATAAATGAATGTCACAAAAACTGACTGTGAAAGTACTCATGGTCCAATTCCAAGCTCCAACTTAGGTGCCTAGACTCCTTAACATATTGCACAGAATTGCTCTAAACTGTAGTTTAAATACATTTCACAGCCAGCATCTCTCTCCACTGCCTATACATGCAGATCAACAGAAGAGCAGAGAACTGAAGATTTACTACTGATCCTTATACCCTTCTGACATTCTGGGAATTCACAGTACATACCTGATTCAGGAAGCGATTTTGGGAAGTTGACAAGGCTGATTTCTGAAGCATTCTGGAGATCACGTAGCCGAGCCAGGTATTGCTGCTGTCCCAGTGCACCCTCCTCGCTTTCAAATGGCCTTTTCTGAGACAGTCCCTGCTTCTGAAAAGTCAATTTCAAACCACCTTCCTGTTAAATAAATCCCAGGGTTAGAAGTGTCTCTTCTGAAGCAGAAATGACTACTTCATAATCAGGATTCTCACAAACAAATGGTTACTCCAGAGGAGTTGAGGAAGAAGAAAAGCCATATACCAGGCCTTAAAACTAGTCCTACTTCTCCTCCACACGATGGAAGCTGACCAGAAACTTCATGGAATTGTCTATAAACTTTAGATTACCTGCCCACTTAACTGAAAAAAATACAGACGCTGAACTCTCTAAATAAGCATCAAATTCAATTACAAGGGGAAGTTTCTTGTATTATGTGCTATCAACAGGTCACAAAATATAGGTTTAAAAAAAAAAAAAATGTTTGAAGCATCTAGCCTGCATTTTAAAGTGCAAAATCTACTTGTAAACTTCCATGAAAAAGAGAAAGTGCTTGCTGAATAGGATATTCATGTTAAAATGAAATGTTAAAAAAAAAAAAAAAGCCAAAAAGCAGAAATACTGTTCATATGTTTTTTTTTTTTTTTTTTTTTTTTTTTTTAAAAGGCATAAAACAGGCTGGCCAAGGAAGCAGAATTTCAATTCAGAGAGGAGAATAATGAAAATTTCCCTCCAGAGGTTTATGAAAACTGAAAAAAAAAAAAAAAAAAAACAACCGAAAAAACCCCAAATACTCAATGCCCAGAAAAAGCAGACCCAAATACCCACAAACAAGTGTGTGAAGGAAGTGAGAATAAGAGCAGGCAGCCACTTGCAGGTAAAGCATGCCGCACACCGCAATCGCAATCAGGTCCTAGGGCAATAAAAATAAACATACGTCATTGATTTTCACTGTAAACTCCTTTTCTCGTACATGCTTCTTCACCTTTGACATCTGTGGTGACTGATCATATTCTTCTTTAACACCTGCAAGAGGGGGTGTTGGTGCACCGGGCTCACTGTAATCTGTAGCTGCGCCTGGGCTATCCAGAAGTTTGGTTGTGTAGAAAGATGCCACTGTATTGCTGTCATAGTTCCTTCTTGCTGAAGGCCATTTACCCTTCAACACTGTTTGACAAATACTATCAAGCCGGTTAATCATAACCCGATCCTAAAAAACAGAGAAAGCATTTTTACAAGAGTAATGCAAGCTAGAGATCACAGATTTTGACTATTCAAAAACAGCTCGAAAGGCATAATGCTCAAATGCAAAAGATTACTATGAAAGAATGAAAAGCCAACAATTAACAATAGAAGCGAATTTGGCTACTCAGCCACAGTAATTCAGAATGACTATAAAGCTTAGAAATATTCAGTATTCAGTTCTTATTTCAAAGATGAGTTTACAGTCAATTAATACAATTACCTTTCCATGTACATTGTAATATTTCAACATAAGGAATCACGTAATACAAATTCTAACATTGAAGTTGTTACATCAGTGCTTCACTCAGCCTATACCAAGCATGACTTGAGAATTTCACAATGTAACTGAAAGCATCTAATTATCTCAAAGCAAGTTGTTTTTTATATGTTGCGTAAGTGAATACTCACTCTACTTAGCTTCCTACTTTGAGACTGCTCTAAAGAATACCCTTTATGACTTAAGATGATACAAATATGCTTCCTTTAAAGCTTTGCTTCCTATATGAACATTCTCTCATATATGGATAGTTTCACTATAAATTGAACTTGAATAAATTCGCCCCCCACCCAATTATCTTCCCACAGCTTCTGTGATATGGTTTTATCATATTTAACTGAATACTGGTGTGACAGCCCATCTTCCCCTATATGCCTCATTTTCAAATATGATAAACTTGCCTTTGGCCAGTAAGATGCAGCCAACATGTATCCACCTTGTAGGAGATAAGTGGAATTTGGTGTCCCGTTATTCATCTGGAAACTGTCTTGCGTCTCGTCGTGTGTTGTACTCAGAGAAGCTACACTCTCTTCATCATATGCTTTTATATGAGGGGCTCCTTCTGCTAAATAAAACCACCAGTATAACTTCATGTTGGAAGTTAAAAAAAACATTCATAGTAAGAAGCTCAGGTGAACAACATGTGAAACAATGTTCAGAGAAAGACCGAACAAAAATATACCCAGCAATTGGTGATTTGAGTAGGACTGCTGATACTTTTCCAAGTATATGCATTTCCTACATATTTCTGTTAACTTTTTGAGAACATAAAAATGAAAATGGGCACACTACAGAATAAGCTGAAAGGCAGTCATTACTTACTTTAACATATTTCAATTGCAAGCAAGAATCAGATTAACAGAAAGATGTCTACTACAAGAATGTGGCAAATCTGTTGGGATACTAGTTATAAAAGTGCCCTCATTTTTGTTATAGGATGTAACACTGGATGCTCTATTTTACACATCCTGAAAACGTGCCTCTGCAGAATTGAGTCACTTTAATCACAGAGATTTTTTTCCCTTAGTAATTCTGCAGTATGCCCACAGACTTCATTTAAATTCTCATCATTATTTTTCTTTTTCCTCCATCCAGACAATACAAGCTTCACTTGACATGGGAAAACAGTTGAGCTGAATGAGGGTGTTTCCAGAAAAGGTAAATACCAAGTCAGCAAAAAGAGCAGGACTGCTGAGGGACAATTCTACAGAACTCAAATTTGTCCTTTGGAATGGCTACGTATCAAATTATCTGTTTTTGTTTTTAAACCCCCTCTTAAAGTATGTTTCCAATATAGAAAATAAGCCAAAGGTTCCATGACCATCACAGAATATTATGCCACAAAACCTGGCTTAAAACAAGTTCAGATGAAACTGAGAAAAGTTTTCCCACATTTTCCATCTCTTCAATTCCAATTTACAATAAAATAACCAAAATAAAAGGAAAGCTGATTTACAAGATTTTGCAATCTGAAGATTGCATGATTACTTGCATAAACAGACTGAGTTGGCAGAAAGTGAGACTAATATTTTGACTTGCAGCACATGTTTTAGCATTCACCATTTAGAAATAGCTATGTCATTTACTCCTTCCTTTTCTCTCACTGTTTTTAAATTTCATACAACTGTTTCCTCTGAATACAGCCTTCCACTGCTACAGGCAGCAGCTTCATCATTTTGTCTAAATGTCACTTGCCTAAGAATCATTTTCCCAATAAGTTAACTCTAAGGTTTCCATCTGTGATTTCTTCAAACACAAGGATCCATCTAACCATAAAATACCACTTTGCCTGAGCTATCAGGAAAAAATCAGCTTATTTTCTCATACTGTAATGCCACTGCCTAATTTTGTTCTCTTCATTTTTCTATTACCATTTGTTATCACAGGGTAGAGAAACCTTTTCACATTCTAATTTTGAACATGGCAAGAGTACAGCTTATAGCATCTCTAAAAGTAATGTGCTAAATTGTAAATTTTAAGCATAAGTACATTGCTTTGCCACATCCAACTTACAAAAAACATAGCTTATATCACTCTAACTTGTACAGAATTATTGCACATTTCCTAGAAATACAATAGGGGAGTTACACAGACGAGTAAGCAAGAGTGAAAAAACAACAACAGGGAAACCAAAAGAATCTCCGCATTAAGAAAGAGAAATAGTAGTAGGGAACATGCACAAATTACACTTCCAGAGAACACTGGCCATTCAACTCTCCTCCCATACGTGAGCCACATGCACTATATGCTGGCTTAGTTAACTGGTCAACAAAGCCAAACTACCTCAATACAAGGCACTGAATAAGAAATAAAATACTGCATCTGAAATTCTTCAGCTCACTTGAATAATCAAGTGTTTACATTTACTTCCTCGGGATTTAATGTCCTTTTTTTGGACATTGTTTTCCATAACAAGTCAACCTGTTCAGTTTGAAAATTGTACTTCAGAAATAAGACTACACATACCACGTTTTTGTGCCTCCTCTTCATCACTATCACTCTCTTCAGACGATGATGATGATGATGACGACGATGATGAGGATGAAGATGATGAAGATGAAGATGCTGAAGAACAAGATGAAGATGATGAAGAACTAGAGCCTGATTGAGAGTGTGAACAAGATGAGGAAGATGAAGAGGATGAAGAAGATGACCTGGAAGAACAGGATGATCTATCTGAGTCAGAGTCTGAGTCAGAGCTAGAGTCTGATCCTCTTTTGCTGACTCTCTGTTTTTTGGAAGCTGGGTTTGGAGTTAGAGGCTCTGTCCTTGCTGCAACCATGCGCCTGTCTGTTTCAATCTTCACGCTAGGTTTGTGTTCTGTATTTTGTACTGGTGGACCATTTTTTGGACTCAGAGGCTCAGATTTCATTACTGTCTGCGTCTCCTCTGTAGACATAGATTCCTCTTCAGATGACTGAGCATCCTCTTTCAGATTTTCATTTTTAACTTTCATGTCCTCAAGAGTATTCATTTTAGCATCCGGCAATCTTGACTGAGGTGTAAGAGGAGAAGCAGATAATGCCATCTGATACTGATGTAAGAGTGGAGTAGAAGTCCTTGAGAGAGCCACTTTGTTCTGACTATAGTTCCTCTGCGCAGACATAAATGAGAGTTCAGGATCACGAAGAATATGATAATCTGTCCTGCTAACCCCATGTTTAGCAGCTCCAATAAGTAAATCCCTGTCATGAGTCCCACATTCCCACCAGACAGGTAAGTCTGGGTTTGGCTGACATAGCTTTAGTCGTTCAAACAACTGTGGATGTCTAAGAGCCTGTTCTCGCACCTTCCTTAGAAGCTCAATGCGATACAAAGTCCGAGAGGCACGCTCCTCTGTAATTGGCTGGATAAAAATGTTTGGGTCTACCAGTTCTGTAATAAAGCAAAACAAAGATGAGAATCTGGCAAAAAAAAAAAAAAAAACAAAACAAATATAACCACCACAAATCAACACCAGAAGTACATGGCTTAAGTAATTTGGTATGTTGCCCTTGATACAAAGCCCTAAGCTTCCAATTTTACAGTTTACTTAAGATCTTTCCTTATTTTCTTTTCCTCCATTTTTATTCTGGAACATGTGATTTCAAGATAAACACTAACAACAGAAATTGAAGAGAAAACTAAAGACACACACCCACCTTCTTTTGAGGGAAGACGACAGACTCTCCTGCACATTGACATAAATGCATACAGGTATTTCTCTAAGCTCTCATCAGTTTTCTTATGCAGCCTAGCCATAGCTCTGAATTTGGTCCAATCAAATCGTCCCCGTTCAGGATCGAATACCACTCCAAATGTGGACACAACTCTGTAGAAGTCAGCTTCTTCCCTTCTTGTCCACCTTTACCAGCAAGGAAAAAAAGTAAATACTGTAATTTTCTTCACCGTATCATTCAGCTAGCAGCTATTATTTCTTCTAATTGTATAACACATATACCTTTGCTGTCTTTCTATTTTAGCAGCCATCTTTGGATTTAGAGTAACTTCTTCATATGGAGGCTGCATCATACTAGTTTGTACTGGGAATGCTGGCTGGATCTGCTGGGCCTGCCTATTTTTACTTGTTCTTTGATAAGCTGTTATCAGGCGGCGAAGACGCGTTGTTAAGGCAGACTGAGTTGGCCAATAGATTTTGTCACCTTCCATCATTTGCCCATCTATATTATAACAGAGTGACAGGAAAAAGAAAAAAATTAATTGTTGCTGTTGCCTATGGTTTTACAGTAGGCAATCTAAATACATTTCAGCTAAAAGCCAAGGGAATTAAGCAATTGAAAATTAAGTGCAGATTTCAAGTTGTGTCTATTTACCTCCATCTGCTATTACTAGATCACCTGGGGATGAAACATCATCCTGTAGAAAAACAAAAGCAAAATAAAAGTAAAAAACATACCCATCCCCGAGGATTTAGATAATTGTCTACAAAAGGTTCATTCTAACAAATATGATAAAGAACAACAGTAACGTGCATTATGGATAAATGGCTAACAAGGCACACAACACGATTCTACAATCATTTTCTCCTGTTCTCCATGCCCAAATATAGAGAAACAGGAAGTAAGGCTTGTGAATTCAGACAAATAAAGAAAAATGTACTGATTTGCTCAAAAAAAGGTGGAAATGTTGCATTCTAAGTGAGTTAAAAGGAGCTACTAATAGATGCCTACTATACCTCTATGTCATCTTTAAACATTGCTGGTGCTGGTTTATACTCTGGATCTTCGACGTCCCTGTTATAATTTCAAGAGAAAAGAAACTATTTTAATATTTTGAAAAGCTTACACTCTTTCAGTCACAAACAAAATTCATTTAAATTTAGCTACATACACTGCGTTAAATCTTATATTTGAAGCAAGGAAAACATTCCACATTTGACTTGAAACCTGACTGCTCTCTCAAAGTTATTCCTTATGAGTACAGTTGCTAGTATCACTGATTAAGCAAGGAATAAAGGAAGTTCTCCCTTTCTGCACTTATCAGTAGTACTCAAATTGATCTACTGGGGTCACTGGTTAACAGCACAAAGCTGATCAACCTGAAATAGATCTGTAATACTCTGAAAGCTTTCGAACTTCACAACCTAATGAATATTTCTCTTTCAGCAGCACAAAGCACAGTCTTTTTAACACCAGGTTGCTATATTTTTCCTTAACTGTGAAATTCCGGATTTAAATACTTCTGTTACACTTTTCTTAAGTCTGCTTAACGTAGTATTCTTCAGAACAATGACACCAAAGTAACATAAAGCCAGTTAAGAAGAGAATGACGACACACACAAATTCAGACTCTTTTACATTATGGACTCAAAGCATTCATGCCCAGTTTGAAGTACCCCTACCCATCAATATAATCATTTGCTCTCTGCTCAGCAGCAACTGCTTTATCATCTGGCTTGCCAACCCTTTCCAAGAAGCACAGTGCGGGGTCTGCTCTGATCGTGTTGTATTTTTCATAACCTACAAATGAAAAAAAGGCAAAAATTCAACTTCTAAAGTGAACTATAAAAAAAAGTAATAGCCATTTGTATTGGGGAGAGGGGGAAGTACACATGCAGTCATTCGTGTTACTGACCATGTTTAAAAACTCCAATTAGAAGGGATTTGTCTGCCTCTGCATCCCACCACTCAGCAGGAACTTCAGAGTGATCTGGCTCAGGGACCCAAACATCAATTTCACTATGGAGATTCACCAACAGCACCAACATCAGTAATATTCAGAGGGAGCAACACATTTCTTTCTTTTTCTTCTTTGGAATTTGTATGCTAAATAGGGTTTTCAAACTACTTTCTTGAAATACAGATAACACACTCCATGTCCAAACTAATTCAAAGGTTTTGAAGACTGTAAAGATTCTCAGGATTGAAAAATTAAATTTTTAATTTCACTTTGGTATTTAAAAGCAACTAACAGTTAACAAATGTAAGGCCATGCTACTACGAGGTACATATATTACCGCTATACTGTGTAGCTCATCTTTAAAAATCGTTTTGGTAACCTAAAGAAACTGAGGAATGCATTTCTTCACTTCTATAATCAATAAAAACAGTAACACAAGACACACAGCTTGGTACTTTATATTTGACGGAGACCAGTAAGAGAGAAAGAGTATGGAAACAGAAACAGCATATCATAATCTCTCTCTGAATATTCTGCCAACTTTGGGTTGGCAATTTAAGTTTACAAAACTTAAAAAGCCAAAAATTATCTGCTTCTGTGTTTAATGGGATGGGATGGACTTCTTTGTGAATATTTGTAACAGCTTTCTGAATCAAATTAAAACTTTATATCCACCACAAATTCTTGAAGTTATGAGTGCAAGAATTCCCAGGCAGAAGTACTTCCACAGATGAGTAAAAAATAATAATGGAATACGCAGCACTTAACCAGAAGTGCGCAGAAAGATGCAAAGAAAAACCTACCAGTTAGCATGTAAGGTATATAATTTCATCTTTCACTTACTTTTTCAGTCTATTTCATTTTAATAGTACTATATATTGATAGGTTTCCTATTCCATAGTAGTCAAGACTTCTTCACATTGAGTAGATACAAAGTGTTTTGTGGACAGAGCAAATGAAAACACTTCTCTCACAGCCTAAATACACAAATATTTCCTCGCAACTGCTCTTATTTAGATCTGGGAAGACTTCATTTTCATTTGATAAGTTTACATTTAGAATGAACAAGCAAGAAAAGCCTCCATATAGCTCACCTGGCATCAGTTCCATCAAACACTTTTTGAAATTCATTACCAATAACTTCTTGTTTTAAGTAATACAGCATTCTTACTCGAAGCAAGACCCTAAAGGGAAAAAAAGAAACATGTATTTGTACTCTAAAAGATTTTTTTTTTTGTGGTTGTTTTTTGTCTTTTTTTTAACACCACAAAACTTTCAAATATACTTCCTTCAGTTAGGAGAGGAGACAAGCTCCAGTTCCTCCACCTTGCACTTCTTCATTGCTAGTGTTTCATCACAAAAAAAAAAAAAAAAAAAAAAAAAAAACTTTCATCCAGAGCCTGCAGAACACCCCTCACCTGCTTCATAAAATACTGTTAAGAACAACCAAATATTTCCCTTTTCCTATTCAGAAGATTCCCTTAGAAATATTTCAGTGAGTTGACAATAAACATCTTTTATATTCCTTTTCATTCCTCCTCACTTAGAAATTTAATTAATGTGGCTTCTCCTTGTTTTATCTCAGTTCTTGACTACAGCTGCATGAAGTTTGCAAGTAGAGTATGACAAGTTTTCTTATAGAGTATTCCTTTATCTAAAATAAGCTCATTCATTGTTACTAGTAAAGCAAGCCAGCTCACATTCTCAGCAGCCTAGACCCTCTCCATTTAAATATATATACTTTTTTTGTAAAGGAAAACAAAATTATTTAAGCATGAACACCTAATCTAATAAACACCATAAAAACTTGTTTCTTCATAGCAAAACAAAGAGCATCTTGAAGTTGAAGACAATGACAAACAAGAAAAAAAAATCTGCATATAAAGAACAAAAAAACATTCACACTCCAACTGCTACTTACTTGTTGCAGTGGTGTTTTATGTGCTTTTTGTATCCTTCATCTTGCAACAGATGTTCTGGATTGTACTTTCGAAGCCATTCTGCTTTGTGTATATCAAAAGTGCTGGCCTGGGTCTTCACTTTTTTTCCTTTTCTTCCTCTAGGCACAGGTGCTGACAGGCCTATATAATTTAAAACATGATACAGTAACAGCAACAGGTGGGCACAGATCCCCTGTGACAGTTACTGTTACTAAATCCTACCGCAATACTATGACCTGCAACACAGGAAATACACCATCTACACAGCTTCTCAATAGGAGGCATTTTTTCTTTGTTTTGTCTCTTAGAGCATCTCTCAAATACATTTCACAAACCAAAGACAAAGAAGGAGTGGGGGAAAGAACCTGCTGTCAACTACAGTGACAAAGAGCAGGTTCTTATGAATTGCAATGAAAAGAAAGCTTACACACAATATATCAATCCATTTGGCATTTTGATTTGCCATCAAAACCAAAGCAAAGAAGTGAAACTTCTTTTTCCATCAATTGATGGAAATCTGGACTAAGTTCTGTATATTTCAAGCAGCACACTTTCAGGGAGAATTTTTAGCTTTGATTATAGCAATATTCAGAGGTAAGTGTATGTGAAGCTATTTAACTGCAAAAAATACCTTACCAAGATGATTCTGCAACTCTCGTGTTTGCCCATCTTCTGTTGGAGTAATCAGATCCCATATAAAACTTTTTATTTTCTCATCCCCTCTGTAGTGAACAAGACAATAGGCTAAGAGAGCTCGGCAAATTATCTCCACGTCCTGTTCATTTAGCTGTCTCTTGAAGCGACCATGTGATAAAATCTCTCTCCATCGACCCCATCTAGTCCAAAGAAAAACACACAGCAGCACTTAAAATTCACACACTACAAAAGCCTGCAGGCTTATTTTTTGAAAAGGAAAGCTAAAAATCCTAGAGGAATTCCACTTTTTCCTTCTGTTTAACTTACTGAGTGGAAATATGAAAGTAGTGTCCCCAACAAACTGTTTAAAATTGCTCTAAACAAAATTTGCCTGCTTAGAAGAAAAGACAGAGTTTTAGGCTCCTAAGACACAAAACTCATGAGAACTCATAATGACCAACACAGTCATTTATCTTTCTGGGGGAGTGAGGGGGGGGTGAGAGAAGACCTAAGATTTTATTTACAAAATTAACACATGACTTAAGTATGCTAGAAATGACTGGTTAGATTTTCAGTTCCTATTCAAACTTCATTGAAATACAAGACTTAGAACTTTTGCAAAAAGCCGTAAATCTTAAAATGCTTAGGATCACATCAAACAGCAAGGAGGCTACATATAAAGTGAATAGCACACACACTTATTAACCCGCCAAGATCTACGCTAGCGTAAGTCACTCCATAAATATAAACGCCTTCTAAAATCATTATTGTTTCCTAGAACAAAGAATGCTGTATGCCATACCCATAGACCAGTAAGTTTTTCTCCACCCGAAAGCACTCCGTTCTTCCATATCCATTGGAACGATCACAAGGCCTGCGGAGTTTGGGCTTATCCTCCCCCTCGCTCTCCACTTCAGACAATTCAGCCAGTTCATCTTTTGTAGCACTGAAGGGCCTTGTTTGTTTTCTAATTCGTGGGGTATCAATAACCAGGCTGTTCTGTAAAATTTCAAGCAAACCTCATTAGAGAAACAGTTGGTAAGTTTTGCTTAAGTAGGTGAATTTACTTTAAAAATGACCAGCCTCTAAAGTTACTAATAGGTCTTTTGCAAAGATATCATTGAAGATACCTGTGTATAGCATGTATAATATTTTGTGGTATTTAAGATAACAACAACAAAAAGTTTAGAACCATGATGTAAGCATGCTGCTTACAAACCATACTCAATACCTCCTCTGAGCTGAATACTTACACTACGTTAGCCTCTATCAGTAAAAAAGGTCAATGAAACCTTTATGGAACTGACTGCATGGCAATGTCTTCAAGCATTAGTCACAGCTTCCAGCATCATAAACTGACATGACGCTTTTCATTTAGCTATTTTGCAGATTCCAGCATGGGGTTCACAGTCAGAGAAAGAAAGTAATCAGAATAATTACATGCTTCTAATTGTTTTCAGAACTTAAAAATAAATAAATAAATATATGTATATATGTATATAAAAATATAATAGATCAGAAATGCCCAAACTCTTTTGGGACAACAGGGAGCTAGGAAATTACTCAAGTTATTGGTGGTTGATTTCCTATGCAGAAACTAACCACCACAAAAACTAATTCACATCAAAGTATTAAAAAAAGATGCACACCAAAAATTCTGCATTGCTAACTAAAAATTAAACAGCAAGGATATTCTTGAAAAAAACTGCAATATGACAGTACTTACTCGGCCACTGATAGCATCTATATCTATTTCTGCTTTTTTGGCCCATTTCTGCCAGAAGTTGGGATCATCTAGAGAAATATCAGTCCTGTTTCCAGAAGCAACAAAGCTAGCCTGCAAAACATAAAACAAAATCTTACTAGTAGCATACATGAGCATACATGAGAAGTCTGTAGGGTTTGAATGCCCCAGTGTTGGGAAGACTGCATAACTTTATTCCTACAAAATCTCCTGAGTTGCTGCTAAGCCTTTAGAAGTTACTTAACAGTGCAAAGTAACTCAAAAGTTCTCCTCCCCCTTAATTTTTTCAATTCTGACCTATAATGAATGAGAAAAATCTAATGAACTTTTAGGTACCACCAGGAGAGAAGAACATTAAGCAGCAAGATTATTCTGCTTCTAAGTCTGAATCTAAATTACTCAAATGGAAAAAAGTAGAATCTTTTGAAGAGGCTTATCAGCATTTGGGGATTTAATCTCATGCAAAATTACTCGCTTGAGGGAAATTTCAAATGGTTATTTAAACTACCAACAATCAAAGCTTGAGAGCATGGAATATGTTACGTTTCAGAAGGTCTTTAAAAAACTAACACACTGCTTTTAGGAAAAAAGAGAAGATGTTTCTTTCCAACTCTTGTGATGAAAAGATAGAGATGATCACATTCTCCTAATTGATTCTTTAGATTTTTACTTAATCTATGATTAGCAAGATACAAGAGATCCTAAATATATTTATAAATAACACATTTTTATGTATGAATTACATACATTTTTGAAATTGTTTTCTGTCTGCCCTTTTTTTTTCCTAACACGTACAGAACTACACTGTCAAAGACCAATTTGCTGCTTCCATACCTTGGCAAATGTGGAGCCCCTTCCTTCTGATTCAATTGTGATAGTTTTGGTACGCCGCTGCAAAATTTGGTCGATGTCTTCCTCACAGAATTTGGAGCCCTCATCTTCTTCATCCATAATGGCACCATACGCACCTCTTCGAAGCAAGTCTTCTATTTCTTTTTTAGAGAGTTGTTGGATCTGCATAAATAAAACACGTGTAAAAAAGCCTAGAAAATCCCCTCAAAGTGATATTTATTTCTTCTTCATTTCAATGCTTCTGCAACCTAGCTACAGCTTTTAAATTCTAAGTTAAATATCTAAATTATTACTCATTAAGAGATAAGTCTAGTTAACAGCTGAAATACTTTGCTATGTACTTATTTTTACATGCATCTGTCTCTGGTTGTAGCTATACTCAATACTTTGATGAACAGAAGGGTTCAAACCTATCCTTTAATACTAGATGCAAATTTCATCTTATTGGAGATCCACTATTAATGCAGGAAGACAAAGGGATACAAATGGAAACTTTTGTCATTGTTTTAACTTAGTCATTGTTTACCTCATCTCTTAAGAGGCAAGAAATAGGGGAAGACTTTTCAGAATAACTGCTACTACACTTATAAGTCATATCAACTATTTTTAGTCACATTAAAAAGGATGGCAGAGATGCAAGCAATAGAAAAATGCCTTCTATGATTTACAGTAGGTCCCACATGACTACAAAAATACTTATTTTTTATTTTTAGAAAATAAGTCTACATACACCACCAACACTGTTTTCTCTTCCACTCATACTCTGTAAGACAGCCTTATCCAGTCCCAACTTCAGACTTGCTCTGTCAAACATCTCTCTTTCATATGAGTTACGAGTTATCAATCTGTAGACCTTCACTGCTTTGTTCTGACCAATCCTGTGACAACGGGCTTGAGCCTTATGAAGGAAGGGTAAAGAGCAGTAAGAAATTAGACTCACTTAAGAATAGCATAAGATTCAAGAAGTTTATCCTGTTCAAGCACAATCTTAAAAATAACAGTACAAGCTTAGAAAGAAATCAAGTGACCATTTACTTAAACTCCTAAATTTGATTTGCTGTTTTACTGTACACCATAATTAATTTCTATATACTGCATTACTCAGTATATGCAGAATCCAACTCTAGTGCTATCTTGGTTTTCATGTCAACAAAATCTTTATGAACTCAGACATCGTTGTGCTGTGCATGTAAAAGAGTAATCAGATTAAAAGGGAAAGTTAGGATCAGATGAAGTCATCTGGGTTTCATCTGTGTAGGTAGAAAGCACTCATAGGCAAACATTAAACACATGCCTTAAGAAAACTTCAATGTTTAAAAATGATGCAGGTTCAAAATAAAGACTGAATACCTCAAGTGATCAAATTCGCATCAACCAAGTTTGACTCCTCATTTACCTGCAGATCATTTTGAGGATTCCAATCTGAATCAAAAATTATGCACGTATCTGCTGCAGTCAAATTAATCCCCAAACCACCAGCTCTGGTGCACAGAAGGAACACAAAGCGATCGGAATCTGGTTTGCTGAACCGGTCAATTGCAGCTTGCCTGAGGTTGCCTCGTACTCGTCCATCGATTCGTTCATATAAGTATCTGGAAATTGTCACACAAGTGGAAAATTGCAAAAATTTTTGTAATTTAAAGAGAAAGTAGAACAGATCTCCTGCCTGCATATTTATTTCTACAGTGAATAAAAGTCATGAGCTAACTTTTATTATCAGAAGTCAGAATGGAGCTTACCTATTTGTACTACTAACACACATCAGGAAGCCCTAACATCAAATATTTAAGACAAGTTCTTTGTCCAGCAGAACAGTTATCCGACAATACATATTTAGACACGTATTACCATGGCATTTAGTTTGCAGTACAAACTGGAGGCCAACACGTATATTCAGAAGTTTTTCATGTGCTATTTCTGAATCACTGCCTACAGAAGCAGGCAGTGTACTTCTGTATTATCTACCAAATTGTCTAATCGTGATGGGGTAACCGAGTAACCTTTATAGAGAAGTACTTGGTGAGCTGTCATTCAACAAAACCACACATGGATTTTGTCAAGGGCAGGAGAAATAGAACAAGAAGAACTTCACAGTACCTCTCGCTGCCTTTTATCAAGGCATCAATGAATTTATGACTTCCTCAACTAAAACTGGCAAAATTAGAAGCCCAAGGTAAAAATACCACTTCTCTTATCTTTGATAATTATGAAGACTCCAACAAAACTTCAGATATCAAATAAAACGCCTCTGTCTTGCTTAAAAAACGGAGTAAGTACTTCCACAAATTGTAAAGGGAGGCTGAACGTATATCAACTAGTCAAAAAGCTTCATTCTGCTAATCGGGCATAAAATGGGACAGCAGATAATCTACAGGACCACAGGCCATTTGGCAGGCAGCCATCTCCTACAGTCATTTTATTCTGCTAAATACGAAGCCTTGCCATACGAAGTATGCCCACTAACACTTCTAATCAAATAGTAGCATAAAGCAAGTTTCAGCTTCTGTGGATTTCAGAAGATTGTACTTGTAGATATGATACACTAGTCTAGATCTAGTTATATTAGTAAAGGAAAGGGAATCATTTCACCTGGATTGTTAAATATTACTATTAAAAGTAGTAAATTAAACACAAATATAAAATACAAAATAGCAAATGTTAGCTCAGTTCAAGTAAATAGCTTTATGAAACAAAACCACAGAATCACAGATTACCTACAGTTAACAAAAAAATACTACTTTTGCTATGTTGTTTCCTATAACATCCAAAAATATGCCTACTGAGACCAATAAATTACACAGTATGCACAGTATTACCTTTTATGTATAAGGTAATCCTCCAAAATATCAAGGCAGCGCACCATTTGAGAGAAGATAAGGACCTTGTGGCCTCCTGCTTTCATTTTTGGAAGAAGTTTATCAATAAGAACCAATTTACCAGCAGACTGGATCATTGCTTGTAGATGGAAGTCTGGTGCAGTTGGGCTGTAAGTTTCTTTAAACTCTCCAAGGATTTTCTCTTCAGCACCTATCAAAGAGTCTCTCTTAGTACCTACAGGCATAAGCTACATAAATCTGTTCACATAGGTATAAAGAATAAGCTACTAAAAAACCCACAACAATGCCTCTATACAAGCCTGGTTAGCCACTGCTGGAGACAAAAGAGGTCTGGATGGATCTGATGTCTACTAAGAACATCTATTTCTACGCTTTGTGAAGTCTTACATTACTAAGTAGAACAACACTGGAAAAAAGAACCATCTAAAACTGAGTATCTCTAAATTGCAAAGTGAAAAATCCAACTTGTTCAGTGTTGGGTAAGAAAATCATTTAAAAAGTTCTTTTTACAGCTGAAATATTTGAAATAAGACATGAGTCTTGAGTGGTATTTTGAAGACCTTTTCTGAAGTCCCAGTCTGATTGAAAACACAGTAAAATTTCTAAGAACTTCAGATGCATTTTCTAGCAAGTAGGAAAGTGAGAAAAGCACCAAAAACACAGACAATATAATCTGTAAGAAGAATTTTTTTTACAAGTTCACTCTAGATGCTGTTCTTAACACTGCTTTCAAAGAGGTATAACATTTCCATATCATAATCAATTATAAATATCTTGGGAAACCGTACAAAAAAAGTTCACATTTCAGGTCTCAAACACACAACTGCCTTACACTTTGCCTAATGTCTGTCAAAAATGTTTCTACCTCATCTGATAGTTCTTAAGCAGTTTAAATAAAGTACAGAAATCGTTTAAAAACTGAATTAGATTTTGATTTCTCATGTACTTACCTTTGATGAGATAAGGATGATTACAACATTTTCTGAGTTCCATCATAGTGTTAACTAAATTTGGTACGTTTGCTTGCCCAGCTCCTTTAGATAAGAAAGCAAAATTTTTCTCCAAGATTGCTCGATAGTATTTCTTCTGAATATTAGTTAGTTCTACTTCAATTATAGTCTCTTCCTTAGGAGCCAGCTTTTTTTCTACATCTTCTTTTAATCGCCTGAGCATCATGGGTTTCAGGATAGCTTGTAATTTCTGAACCTGAATGAAACAAAGGTTTTTTGGAACACACGACTTGTAGTTAAATACAAAAAATTTTTTTTAACTTACACTGCTTTTTATTTCTATCCCTACATAAAATCTTTTCCAGGTAGGATATCATCTTATTTTTAACCTCAGATTATTAAAGAAATGTTTGACGCACTCCAAACATCATGCCTACAAACTGCCTATGAAGCCAGAAAATCTCAGGTTTTATTCTTCTCCCTATTGACTTGCTATATTTACCAAGTCTATCCAAAAAAGGTGAAAACAACTAAAATTCTGCTTTAAAATTTATCAGAGTATTATTCCAAGTAATGTCAGTTTCTAACTATGCAGTAATGGTTACTATACAAACCAACAGTTTCTCCTACAAGTCACATGCTCAAATACTCAAACTCAAGATGTGTGCAATACTCAATGTGCAATACCTGTTCCTCTGTTTTAAGGTCTCCAAATTCTTGCATGAATGTTGATTCAGCAGGAAAACGCAATGGTTCAAGAAAATGAAGAAGACTAAATAACTCTTCTACTGTGTTCTGCAGTGGTGTACCAGTTAACAGCACTTTATGTTCCTATAAAAGGAAACAAAAATTAAATGACTTGTGTGCAAATGCTTGCTAAGAAATTTTTATCATGTCTGAATGTCATAACCTGAAATTACCAGCTCTGTATTTTACTAAGTACAGAGATAGATGGATTAGTAGTAGATGAATAGTAAGCATTTTCAACTAGCTTTTCTTTAAATCTTGTCTTCCTTCAGCCATAATGAATAAATGAAAACTTCAAATTGACCTGCAATTTCCACACAAATATAATCGCCCTCTCTTCACACTGAGAAAAATAAACATTAAACATATATCAGAAAGCAAAGACAACTTCTGACAACACGTAGCGATGAGTGAATCAAAATAAGACAAGTCTGGAGAAAAGAACAATCCAAACCCAGTCATGGAGCACCTTGTAGTAATGCTCCAAAAATCCTAAGACTCACAGTAGTAGTTGCTTTTTGTAAAGCTCCCAGAATATCAAGCAAAACCCAAACTGCAAGATTAGATAAGAAGTCTGCCTTAGCAAATTCCAGGAGTTGCGTAGCACTATTTTAGGATTAAGTAGACCATATTAAAGGAAGCCTTCGTGGTAATCAAAACAGGCTTTAGAACAGTATCATCACAAATAGATTCTGCTTACAGTTAAAGCTTAGCATTCTTTTTTTTACCCATCAAAACCACACAACCATCAGGTCTCAATAACACATATATTTGAAGAGACTTTCAGGATCCTGCCTCTTCACAGAAAGACTGCTTAAAACATCTTTTCTGACAGGTAAACAAGCTTGTGATTTATCATATTCTACATCATTATTTTCACAGAAAACAAGTGGAATTAAACAACAGAAGAAAAGCAGTACTCACGAGGTTCATTAATTTTAGTCCTTCTAACAGTTTGCAGTTTCTGTTTTTCAGCCTGTGCGCTTCATCAATAATAACACATCGCCACTCAATTGCATTTAGCTCTGGACAGCCACCAAGAATCATTTCAAAAGTTGTGATAATGGCTTGGAATCTGTAGGTACCTCGAACAATACGTCCCTAGAGATTCATCAGTGCAAAATTTGTTATGTTACATTGAATCATGTCAATTTAAAGATTTTATTGACATTTTACCCTAAGCTGGATACCAGATTTCATATTATAACTTAGCTTGTCAGCCTAGGCACATTCATTAACTGTGCACATCTTGTATCTATACAACATCAATAGGAATTCAGTATTATCTAACCAACAGTATATTCTAACCACTTATGAATTACTAATAGTTTCAGAGGATGCATGCAGATAATATTACATTTTTAATCCTGTAAAAATCTGAAAGGCTGACAGAAAAAATGAGTCAACCCATCAAAATGTGACAGCAATATGACAGTTAGCACTCACACAGTTATGTATGAAAAAATATCAGTTGACAGCTAAACAAACACTTCTAACCTAGCTTCATCTACTACAGTGGTCTGATAAAGAATACAGAAGGCATTCAATATGACAGATAGTACACAGCAATTCACAGGGAAAAGAAAACATTCTTTTATTAATTTTAGCTACCTAAATAAGTTTCTGCTTTACCAGTAATATAGAAACGTGATGATTTTTTTTTAAATGTTTGCCTACATAAAATACATAAAAGAGGCACAAGAAGACTGAAAAAAAAAACCCATGAAATCTGATTAGACAGTGTTAACGTGAAGTAATAAGAGAAAAGCAGACTGTACACAAGCAAGGCTATTTTACAGTTCAAAAATGAACATAATAGCTATATAAAGGAAACAGTTTAATCAGCTCTATTTTTGTTCTTACTGCACTTCTCATTCAGTCTCCAACTGCTACTATCTGCATACACATTAATCTCCACATGTGTTATCTGTATCACTTCTTTGATTGCAGAACTCCTCTCAGCATACCAAAGCATCATACATCTTGCTACAACCACTTCCACAAAATTTACTCACTAAGAATATGGTAAAGTTTTAGAGAAAAAAAAGCTTAAAGAAACACAATAAGAATGTAAAATGGCTTTCTGTAAGAGATATGTACAGCTAACATAAAGTGTACTTTTCAACCCTACTACCTGAGATGAGCCTTGGGTAAGACAGTGCATGTAAGTGATGTTACGATACCTGGGAGTCCCTGAAGTACATCTCATATTGCTGAATCATCTGCCTGCTGATCATACTTCCATGGTACACTACAACGTTAAGGTCAGTCCACGTGCGAAATTCTCTTTCCCAATTTGTTATAGTGGAAAGTGGAGCTATGATCAGAAAAGGCCCTCTTATACCAGACAGGAGGATTTCATAGAGGAATGTAATTGACTGAATGGTTTTGCCAAGACCCATTTCATCTGCTAAAATGCAATTTCGTCTGAAAGTAAAATACATTTATTTGTTAGTCAGGTCAAAGAAAGTACAGTGCTCAAGCTGTTACTCAAAAGGACAATTTATAAAACAAAGCTCAAATATACCAGTTCAAAACAATACTCAGAATTGAGGTACTGCAAGAGACGCTCATATGTTCACTGGTTTTGCTGAAAGAATAAATTGATGCACAAAACCACAGTTTTCTATCAGGTTTAGCACTGGCAAAACCTTGGAACAGAAGGTACCACAAGGTTGTCCTAGAGAAATATCATGAGGTTAATTTTTTGGGACTACATCTGCCCCAGTTTAAAGAAATTCAAATTAATCAGTTTTCCTGTAAGCATGCCTATCATAATGAATCTTCTAGAGATCAATAAAGTCTCCATACAAGTCACAAATACAAAGCATCCCAGCTACCCTTACACAAACAGGATGAAACAAAGCATCAGTGCCAAACTTTTCCTGCATTTCCAAAACCAAAACTGAGGCATATAATCAGACAACTACGTAAAGTACCACTAGGTGCTCACGCTCAGCCACATATTCCAGCTCTTCACTCTGTTAGCATACATGCTCATAGAGCTAAGGAGAGCATGATTGAGAATTCAAAACATTTTTTTTGTTGATCATGCAACTATGCAGTAAGATGTTATGACTGAAAATATATCTTCAGTGAATTTGACTCTTTTTTGTTTTATTCCTGTTGATAAAAAACATAGTTTTCGAAGTTTCAAAGGAAGAGCAATTCCTTTTTTCCATTGTATCTTTTCAGCTCTAAGCACAGAAACAAAGATAAATTTAGTTAAAACAGTATTAATTCCTCATAACACTCACTCCCTGTGTGAAAACATTTATGTTAACAAAAAATCCATGCGTTTACCTATTGTACCAGTTGAACAGAAGCCAGTTAAGTCCTTCCAGTTGATATTCCCTGAGCTGATTGCCATTTTTATATTCCCTTGAGTGTTCTATCTTCTTCCATGAGTTTGGAGGTGGTCGTTCCTTTAAAAGAAGAACAAGTATGAAAGTTAGCACATGCTTTTTTATTTCCTCCAAAACAGTTCTACTCACTTTTTCTCAAGCCTAGCAACCTAAATTTAGAAGGAAATTTCTTAGCCTTTAAACTGGGATGCTGTCACCGTTGACATTACTTACTAATGGTCAGTCTGTGGAAAATTGAACTTTGTATTTGCCTACTGAAATTAATACATTTAAAATTAGAGATTATACTATAAAAATATTAAGGACACGAAACAGTAGACTAACAGTATCAAAATATGTTATCTTAATCTCTCTGGCTCCAAGCTTGGGCACTCAGACTGGCAATTAAATTATAGCAGGCAACCTAACAAAGAAACCATGACATTGTTTTACTGCAACTAAGTAGGATTCTGCAGAAGACACTCTCTTCAAGTAGCTCTACATTACAGCTTGAACAAATTCACAGATTCAATCAAAACGGTTTTAGTAAGATCTTTTCTGATCAGCTGTACTTTTTTACATTTCCCATGATTTATGAAAGCTTGCATTTACTCTTGACTCATGTAGCCTTAGATGGCAACTTGGAACTGAATTCTGTGTGTCTGTATTTCCAGTGTCAGCATCCTCTGGCACCCCCTCCCCAAGCAGGGGTTGCTTTCCCCTGCTGTGGCCTCCTCCTCTCCACCACCAGCAAGCATCTGCCCACATCCCCACACCAGGAGGAGCCACGCTCCCACTGGCAGGGTTGCACTCAGCAAATACTCCCTTGTACGTGCTGGAGCCTGGAACAAAAAATACTTGTTGCTGATGCTGTCATGGCTATCAGTAGTACAGTTGCACTTCAATAATTCTTTTCTCTCCAAGCCAAATACAGTAACAGAGATGTATATTATCAAGGCCTTCTCAAATGCCAAAATAGCAGGGTTTTAAATAAATACCATAAAAACGAAAAATATAATCTTAAGAGGTTAGCCATGACTCCTGTCATTATTTGTAGACAAAAGAAGATTAAAATAAAATCCTACAAATTAAAATACTGTGCATATTCAGTTACATAAATTCAGTTACAAAAAAATAATTAGAGCAAGTGCGGTGCACCACTCCTGTGTCTTAAGTCAGGGTAAGCAACGACAGTGACATATACAGGACTTTAAATAGAAGTAGTATTTTTTTCCCCTCCTACTCTGAGACAGAAGATTGATAACTTAAAGACAACACACATTTCCTTGTTACATGTATTTTTCTTCCTTTCAGCTATCTCGTTATTAAAAGAAGAAAAATGAAAGCAGGAAGTAATTATGGAATCTGTTTGACAGGCCTGCTTGTCAACTTCCTTTAGTGCTAAAGCACAAGACTTCACTTGGGTTTCTGCAAGAGGATGAATATATTTTATTCTGTTTTCTCCTCATCTTAATGGTGCTTATACCGTATAATAGCCGTTTTCAGTGTGTTGCTCATCACTTAGTTAAAAGCTTAGAAAGTTGTAATGCTTCATATTTCCTCCAAATGTTTATTTTTCTTTTTAACAGAGTTACAATTTAGATGAAAATATTATCCTTAGGTAACTTAGGTAAGCTCACAAATCCTTCACATAGAAAGTTAGTAAGTCTTACATTTTAACACAGAAGTTTACAGTGGAGAAGATAAAATCTAATTTGCCAAGACAGACAAGTAAAATAGGTATAATTTTACCAATCTCCTTGAGTCAGGCCTGGAAGCTTGCAATTGTTCAAATTCTTCTATTTTTGCTTGATCTACATCTTCTTTCAGCTCCCACGTACTGTCTTCATATGGCAACGAACACCATTTTACTAAATAGTAAACAACAGGCTGCAGAAGAAAATTCTGAATGTTATCAGCTTTCAATTTAATATACAGATTGTTAATATATCTTACTACATGAGCAGCTAACTTATAGGATATACCTGGAAAGAAAAATACATTTCTAATACTTTCTGAGTAATCTGTGTACTTATCCTTGGCTTCTCATATATATTTTTTTTTTACTTCTTGTACAACTCTGGAATACTTTTTAATCCTGCTTACCCACACGTAAGTGTCAGTCTTAGGGAAGATGAATTGCTATGTTTCTGATAATTGTGGAAATGACCAAAAAAACCCCAAAAGAATTTAATAGATGTGTTGCCTAGAACATATCCTTCATTCTCAAATCAGGCTACTTCAGCCATTTTTTTAATCTCACTTTCTTGTGAGGTTGGTCCAAATGTAATGCCTCCTACCTGTTTCCATGAAAACTACAGATACAAAGAGCACAGCAACACTGACAGAGTAAGTTCTCAGCTACAACTCACTATTTTTCAACACAGTCACCACTATTAGCTCTGCATTTTTGCAAGCAATGAACAAGAGACTGACTATATGCTGAGATTGTAAAACTGCACACCTGTCTGCAATGTGATTGGCTTTCATGTTGCTATCACCACTGCCAAAACACACCACCCATTACCCCACAGTGCTGGGGTGCATCCACTGTTTGGTCCCCATAAACGTTAAGCATCAATTAATGTCAGTGGGTGCCATTTTTTCTGCACTGGAATTCAATGACACACTTTTGCTTCACCTGACACCGTCTGGTCAGACTGCCCCTCTGCTGCCATGTGTCACATGGCAACAAAATTTAATGGACTACTGATGGGAAGGTTCAGCAACTACTGCCACACCATCAACATCCATTTTAGACATCTTGGGCCAAAACTATAAAATATGAGGCATTACTTTTGGAGCAGACAACACATATTGGGTGCAGAAAGAGCTTAGTTGAATACTGAAGGAGGAGCCCACTGGCAGCTTCTCAACTGCTGATTGTCAAAAGCCTGAGGGTAGAGTGAGAAAGGAAGAAGGAACCACCATTGGAGATATTTATTGCTTGCCTTCTTGTGCCTTTTCCATAGTGACTCCTTGTCACTACTTGACAGACAGGATCAGTCTTTTGTCTCAACTCACATGGTAAGTACCACAACTCACCTTTGCATCAGTAACCACGCAAGCATCTTCTACTTTTACATATTAGTAAAAAGAAAAGCTGTTGAGCTGCGATTTCAAAAAAAACATGGTAATGCAAGGTAATGGCAAGACTGATGTGGATCAATGAAAATACTATTGAGGATTAAAATCATGATGAAATCATGAATATGTTAACTCTGAAATCTGCTAGAAATACTATTACCAGTCAGGTACATCATCTTGACATGTTTTAAGATACACTTACCTCACCAGTGTCTTTATCTTCACAAAGAGAGACTTCTAATACCCGATCTACTTCGACATAGTCAGGATTAAAAGGTTCTTCTTCCATCTATGATGTAAGAATAATACATAAGTTGAAAGGGAAAAAAAAAAAAAAAAAGCTGGCATATGCTGGAACTTGGTCTCATCACAGATAAAATCTGATCAAGAATGAATAAATTTGATAATTGGAAACTACTGATGCTTTGCAAACCACAACCCCTCCCTAAACGAATTTACTTAGCCATCATGTTTTGTCTTGGGAAGTTTATATACTGGAGAACCTAGCCACACAAAAATAATCTTTCCCTCATTATCACATGAAAGTAGTTATCCCAATAATCCTATATTTACCAAGCCATACAAGCCAGGTTAGGTCAGTGACTCCAGAAGGCCTGCTCTTACAATTATGTTAAACAAACAACCCCCAACTGCAATGCAAACCCAGTCTTAATGGCTAAATTTTCTCAGCATTCAGCTATTGCATTTTAATAACAAATATTCATCATAACTTTTGAGTATTTCATACTCACATCTGCAAAAAAGTGAGCTCTTTGTGCTTGCCTTAGTTTGAACCGTTTTATTTTCTGCTGGATTCTTTTATCCTTTAAAAGCTGCTGTTCTGTGGCCCACTCACAGTGGAGATAAGAGCTGAAATTACAGAGATTAACATTAATATATTAATGTAAGCCATGGCTTACTATCTATTTTTAACATACAGTTAAAATAATTCAGTTTATAAACCAAAATTTCACTCCAACGAGAAAATATTTTATCATTTAAGACAGAATTCACTGCAATAATTAAAGATTTATTCTTCCAAATAACTGTATTATCTATTATCTTCCAAACATGCATCTAGTTAAGGCAGTATTTTTTTTTTTTTGTCTAGCATCCATAGAACTCTCTGGACTCACAGATTTCTTTCAAGTGGCCTGAGAGGAAAAGCAAGCACATTTAAAAGTGAGCTTAAGTTCAAATTCTGACATTTTATCAGAAAATATCTGTAAATCCACAGATGCAAGCAACAACAAAAGAAGAATTAAGAATATCCTTCAGGGGTTGAAGTACTTAACTGGACCTAGCTTTTTCACATACTTAACGTGAGCATCTCTTCAAGGGTAGTCTTCTACTACAGCAGAGCTAAACTAATCTAAAGAATCAGTGAATGGCATAAGCAGCAGCAGCAGCAGAGCTCACATCAGAAAGGAGAATGCAATCAGATCCTTTAAGAGGAGAGACATGAAGAAGATGGGTCAAGGAAGAAAGAAGAATGAGCACCATTTTCAATGGCAGTTTTATCAACTAACTGTACCTCAAGTGAATCTTTCTGAAGTCAGATTTAGGAGCTGGACAGAAGACAGGTATGAAATGGGGAAAAACAAAATATGGAAAAAGCCATTTCTTCATTCCTTATCTCCTGCTTCTGATGTAAATTCATTTCTATAACTAGAAGAGTCTTTTTCTTTTCAAAACAGAAAGTGACACCTACGCCAGCCTCTCCTAAACGCTCGACACTGTAAATCTAAAAACAGCTCATTTAAATTCATGAAATTAAACTTAGCCTCAGGCAACGTAGCCCCTGCTGAATTTAATAAATAAACATTCTCAAAAAACTCTTTTGGAAACCACAGCTGGCAGTTTACTGGTCAAAGAAGGTTTCAGAACAGCGTTAACTTGCCAATTATTATTCATAACATAACAAAGATTTTTAGCAATTTTAAGTTTGCAAAGAGAAATCTGAAAAATGACAAAAACTGGTCATAAATCATCCTTGAGTAGCACAAAACTTTGGTGTATGAATATGGTCCACACTTCAGTCGACAGCTTCAACTGAACAATGTGGTAATACTTACTAGTTCTTGTATTTTACAAAAAACTCTTCTGTTTCTACTGTCATCCCAGCAGATACCTAAGAAGGAAATTTAGGGGAAATGTAAAATGCCAAAGTGAAACCTATTTTAAAATATATAATTTCATCCAATGACAATCACTTACTTCTTTCTTTATTATCCTAGAAGATAAAATTTTGTCTACAATTGCTGCATCTTCCTCGCTTGGATTCTCCTATAAACATAGGAAAACAATGCCATCATTACAAATAGCAGTAAATGCTCTTTCTTCAACCATATCAGGCTTAAAAGCTTCATCAACAAGAGTGGCTTGTTAAAAGATCAACAATACAGGTTACTTCAACTTTCAAAGGTAGCAGTCTATCATGCCAGTAGAGAAATTTTAAACACAGTGAATATGCCTACTCTTCCTTGAACATACACACGTCTGCTTTAAGGAAAAAAAAAGTACCCGAATACAATTGTCTTTTTCATTCAACTGATATTTGATTATTACTGTTCAGGCTGCAAAATAGATTCCCGTACTAAACCAAAATCTTCCAGATGTTTAACCTTAAAATGAAGGCTTTATAGATTTATAGAGAGAACTATATGCAAAAGTACAGGTAAAAGAGCATCAGACTCCATACACACTTGTCATATAAATTTCCTTCACAAGCAGTGGTGATTCCAATGCTTTCCAAAAACAGACTTAATTGTTTTTACGTTGTTAAATTATTCTGATGCAGTAAACACGCTCTGACCTTCATTACACAAAGATGGAGAAGCAACAACTCTGGCAGACATGTTAAACACATAAATAAAATGAAAACAGTGCAGCATGTGTCAAGAGTAGATTTATACTGAACACCAAAGCAGATTTTACTCACCACAAATAATTGTAAAGGCTGCTCAGCAGGTAAAGGAGCAGAATTCTTTTTGATTTTTGCAGAAGCTTTCGCTTCTTCTTCCGATTGTTTTCCTTCTCCTTCTTCAGCATACTTTTTCCTTTTAACTTGACGATTTGATCTTCTCTTCTGCATGGAGTAGAAGTAAGCCAAGAAGCTTTACCAAATATTTCCTCTAACCATGGATTGCAAATTTCAGAATACTTAAGTTAAACCAAAAATCAAAGGTCAACATTTGATGGAACAAATGAAGCATGTGAATCACAGAAAAATAGCCACTAAATATTATTTTCAAACTATTAAACTTTACTTTTTTCCCTTTTTTCCCTAATGTTTTTCGTAGGAATGTTTGATACTTCTATTTTTAGAGTTCAAAAGGAATCACAGAACATGAGAATATATAGCAGATCTTCAATGAGACAGCATCAGTATTTCAATAGCTTTAGAGAACTGATCTTCACCAAAATAAAATCAGCGAAGTAAACAAGTTTCTTTTAATTAATTTCATTATAGTGAGCTACACAGCAAAGTATTTTTTTTATTTATTTAGGAAAAGCCATTGGTGATTTCAGTACAGTGCAGTAGTCAGTTGAAGAAGAAAAAGTTGTGAACAGACCAAAACCCAACATCCGTGTCATTATACTGGCTTCTGCAGAGCAGATATTAAGTAACAACATGATTGCAGAACCAGAACTTTCTTCCTGGCTGTTAAGTTCAACCCTTGGTCTGGCTGGTTGATTGTAAAGGCCTTGCTATACTTCAATGACAACTTCTGAAGTGTTTTGGTAAGGTAGAGAAGTAGTAAAGCATGCACAACACAGCATCCATCAAAGAATGAGCATCAGATCACTCTTCTGGAGATGCTAGGACAGTGAAGCAATCAGCTTTCACCAATAAAGCAGCTAAAATAACTATTCATCAATAAAAAGTGTGTGTGTGTGGAGGTTGAGGGGAGGGAGGTGTGGTGGGGGAATTTAACGCAAAAAGGAACTTCAGGCATAAATTGTCACGTTACAGTTTAAAACAATGATAGGAACATTCTTATTAAAAAATGCTACTCAATAGGACCTACGCAAAATGAGGTAGGAATTAGGAACAAAAGGTTGAAGAGCTACATTCAAGTTTTATTCATTAAGTAGTTGTTGAAGTTTTCAAAACCTACTGAGGTGTTAAAAAGCATTTTCAGGCTCTCAGTATGTCTTTATTTGATGTATGAAATGATTAATAAAACATCAGCAAACGTACGCTCTCCAATGTTAATATATAATCTCTCTTGTTTGAGAAATGCTGTATTACTTCCCTGAACTGAGAAATATGGTCACAAGTAAATAAATATAAACATCTGATGCACAAAATAAATCAGCATACTTAAAGAATACACTTACTGCGAAACTAAGCATACCAAATGAAGAAGGGAGAATAACCTAAAATTACTGCTCCCATGGGTTTAGAAATAGAAAGCTACTTGCAATAGGAAAAGAAAATTATGACCATGTTTGAAAAATTAAACAGAGAATGAATTAGAGCAGAAATGAAGGAAAGTAATGGATGTTCTTCTTGTTATGCTTCTCCCCAACTCCTCTGCAGTTAGACAGAGCAGTGTTACGTGGCATTCAGCAGCACAATTCTTCTCTTTCCACGATACCACTCAATATCACCACTCTTTTCCCTTCATGCAAGAATTATTTAATACTAAAATTAAATAGCAGAAAACCCAAATCAATAACCAAAAAGGAAAGATCTCCAGTCTTCTGAATTACAGCTGTTGACCCACAAGTTTATATTTATGCGATG
Source organism: Meleagris gallopavo (assembly GCF_905368555.1). Taxonomy (NCBI): domain Eukaryota; kingdom Metazoa; phylum Chordata; class Aves; order Galliformes; family Phasianidae; genus Meleagris; species Meleagris gallopavo. Next base: position 4,480,008 of record NC_139416.1, read on the forward strand.
ACAGGATTTTAATTGTTAACCTATAGTTCTTCAGAACATCAAACCACTTTTTACTTCCTTTTACATCTAACTAAACAGGCCATCCACACTAAGACAAACACCCTGAGGAATAAAGCATTCCATGCTCCCTTCCAGGTAACATTTACCTAAGGCACTTTATCACCTAAATTAATAGAAAGCCGTTCCTGTAAATGGCTTCTGATCCCTTTTTCCCCCCCATCATTATCATCTGCAAAATACTAAAGGTCAGCTCTGCACGTGATGATTATTTTCTGACATTATCATCAGATCATACAATTAATTTTTACTCAACAATTTATTATAAATATTGATTACATCTCCTTCAATGAAACTGCCACAGAATAAAAACCTGCACATTTTCAGAATGAAATCTTACATTTTAATGGAATCTGCCCAAAGGAAGAGAGTTACAGTTCTGTTACTAATATGCATATGAATAAGATACAATCACTTACATAGTTCATACTTCCTTGTGCATGAATTTTGCAAATGATTATACCAGGGCTATCTATTAAAACAGTGAATACAGTTAAAAGGGAGAGATTCTGGAACAGAATGACTACCACTTTAACTCTCAATCCTGCACTTCCTTCAGCTGCGTTCTACATTGGTTGCTCTGAAATTAATGCCTCCTCTATTTTTTCCATGGAAACTACAACAGATGCAAAGAGCACAATAACACTAGTTGATAGAGTAAATTCCCACCTACAAAACACTATTTTTCCACACAAGCACCACCATCAGGTGATCTGTTCAGATGAGCTGATTGTGACACTCTTCACTTTGTGGTGTGACAGGTTTCCATTCCCATCCAGAGCGCATCTTGTATTTCACATCACTGTCACCACTGCTGAAACACACCACCCATCACCCCAGTGTGCTCACATCCACTGTTTGGTCTCCATAAACATTCAGCAAGTGTCAATGAATGTCATGAGTGCCATTTTTTCCATATAGAGGAATTCAGTGACATCTTTGCTGCATAAATACTTCCATGTCAGACATCATTTTCTCAGACTGCCCCTCTGTCACAAGGCAACAAAATGTAACAGGATATTGATGGGAAGGTTGAACCTCTACTGCCATACCACCAACACTTGCCTCTGATGTTGTGGGCCAACATCATAAAATAGGCTGCATTACTTTCGGAACAGTCCTCATAGATTCAACTAGAGCCTACTGGCATGCTGAAATGGTAACATAAGGATTGTCATCTATAAGAGACAGACATGAGTGACAGAAAGAGGCAGCCAACTGCCACTGTATGAAAAGAAATAATTCACTGGAGAGATGGGAAAAAGAAAACCTGTAGACAAATACAAATTTAAGAGGGAACAATTCTGATCACTTACTTGTGAATCTTCATCTTTCAATGACTTCTGCGGAGTCTGCTTAGCATCAGACAATTCATCTGAAGATTCATTTTTTCTTTTCTGTTTCTTACCCAGCGTGATGATTAGCTTCCTGTTAGGGGAAAAAAATAAAATCATCTAATTGACTGCTATATACCAGTTTACTTCGAGCTTAAGAACAATGCCAAATCCATAAGCAATACCCTCAATTCTTGTTACTATAGAAATCAAGAAGCCCCACACCCTTAAGAATGCAAAACACGTCATAAAACACTTCGCAAAACACTTTACAGAACAGAATGGTACAACTTGACAGTATATGTTTTATACTCCTATTAGTGAGTTTCTCTATAGGTAAGCAATTAGCTTCATCTCAAACTTCTCTGTATCAAAAACTATAAATCTTTAAACAAATATTTGAGATGTAAAATCTAGAATTTAGACTGAAATAAGAAACTATACAGATAAAATTAGTATAATTATCATCTGCAGATGATGACAGTAAATAACTTGCTTCAAATAGCTTCTCATTGTAAAATTTCTTCTCATCTATATTTTAAAAATTACCTGGACAACGATCTAAAATGATTCAAAGCTGCCTGACACGTGTAGCTTGTATGTATAAGTCTGTCAGTGAACAGATAAGAGGAAATTGTGCCAATCTGTTTGTCTTAAAAAACACCACAATAAGCTGTATTCAAAACACAGACTTCTCTCTAAGAACACTGTACTGAAGAAATCAGTTCAATTCTAATGAACAAGCACTGATGATTTCTCAATACAGATTGAAAGTTTACGCTAGAAATTATGACAAAGTAATCTGTTTTATCTAACAAGAGTTGAAATATTTCCTTTTTCATACTGAAGATGTGCCAACCACTGCTCTTTAAAAATATATTTTACGTGGCATCTAATTATCACTTCTGTGTAACAGAAATAAGAGAACTGATACAACACACAAATGGTCTCTGCCATTTTACAGAACCAGTTAAGCACAAGACACTTTTATACAGATTACTTATGTATTTGATCCCAAAACAGTACCAAATATTGTCCACCTGGAAAGCCATCAAAGAGAAGGTGGTGGCTGAAACACTTTCCTCATTTGTTCCTCTTTGGCAGAGTCTAGCTAGGAGAATTATCAGATGTTTATGACAATCAAACTAGGAGTCCACAAACAAAATGAAGTTACCAAAACATTAGGGATAGATAAGATAACATGGCAGACCCAAAAGATTACAGACCTTCATAAAAACGAATGTTTTCACAATGTTTTCAGTTGTTAGCCATTAGGTTACATTCAGTGGAACAGTTAAAAAAAAACAACATTATCTACTTCCATCTTTTTTGACTCAGTATGAACTGAACTTCAGTGGCAAACACATGATGAATGTGCGATAAGTATGATGATAGGTCTGTTTGTTTCCAGAGCTGCTTGTTCAAAGCTAACTTCTGGTCCCTGTGTGTTCACCTCTTCATCTGTCTCTCTCTCTTCATCTTCCCCTTCCTACCCCCAGTACTTATCTTCAAGTGCATCTTCCTGATATTTTCTTAATATCTTCCCTGCACGTCACTGCTCTGAATGCTTCTTCTTTTCTGTGGGTATGATGCCAAGAAGAGGAATACATGCATAGATTCGATTCCTTCTGATCCAGAGCCCAGAACCACAACGCTCTTCGATATCAGAAGTTGCTGAATGACAGCATGGTGCTAAAGTCATGCATTTCTATTAGTAAAAATGCAATCTGCCCATATTTTGGCCAAAAACTTATTAGAAAATGTGCTACGTGAAAACAATGGTTTTTGGAAGCCTGAAAACTGGATCAATTCTGAGATTTATTTTTTTTTTTTTGACTGAGAGCAAGTTGCTTTGCCAGTTTGTAAATCTCTGCAGGAAAGGATAAAGATACTTGGCTACCATCCCTTCTGCAAAGCTGAAACAAACTGTTCTGAACAGCAACTCTCTTTCTGTTTCTGTGAAAAGGAAACAGCACACTGCAGACTCAGAATAAATCATATCACTGGACTCCATTCCAATTTCACTTTCACTTGCGTTTTTAAAGTGTCGTATTATGTAATAGAGAAATAAAATGATTAGGCAAGGTAGATTAATTCAACACTTTTTTTTTTTTTCCTTCTTCTTTATCAACAAAGTAAAATAAAAATGATGAGAAACTTACAACAGTGGAAGAGACCAGAAAGAAGCCACCTCAGGAGTGGCTACTTTTCATCCTTAGCACATAACTCCTGAAGTGTTCTATGTCTACAAAACCACGACTCAAAGTACCACCATTTGAGGAGCAGATCTCTGCACGCTGCAACTTCTTCCTTACAAAACTAACAGCCAGTTAGAACCTGGTTCATTCCCCTTCCTTCTGATAGGGGAACAACGCCACTGCAAAGTTGTCAGCACTTTTAAGAGCTTTAAAATTATGAAGAAGCCTTCAAAACACTGAACGTGAAGAGGTATTAGAAAAGAAAGAAAACAGCAAACATATTAGGCATGTAAGAAACAGCAGGATATTGCTGACTTTCAAAGCATACCATTAATGCATCATTTTTAATTCTTAAAACAGAGAAACAGTAAATAACTGGATATTCGTATGTGAAAAGCCACCTTTCAAGTACTTTAACCTGTAGTCAAAGCATTTTATTTAATTACTAGTAAAGAACTACAGCATTAGTGTTTTTTATCACTAAAACCTTTGCTAAAAATTCTATTGGCAAAATACAAAGCAGATATCTCCTTGATAAGATTGCGTATCTTCTTCAAATGGGAGATGTACTGGTAGTATAAAAACAGCTGCTCTCATCATTTCAGCATATGTTTAATAAATAATACTAACACCCAATGTTACCCACTGTCTCCTCCTCCAAATATATCTCTAATTAATAACTTTTGGATTGCAGACAGATTTTTTTTAAGCACTCATCTAGTCTTACTTGGAACAAGCAGCCATTTCAAGCTCATACAGAATGGAAATCGTAATGCAAGAAAAAAAAATGTTTAGTTATTTTCCTGACAAGACCATAGTATTGTGCATTCAAATATTTTGCAGTAATTAGCAGACTTAAGAATACATCACTTAAACACAAGTGATGCATCAAAACTTGAGTTTGGGAACAGAGGAAACTATGACAAGGAGTCATGGCTCAGTATGTGCAAACATCCCAGGAGGATGACAAAATTTTACATTTGTGCCCTTTGAAGGCATGAAAAAACAGGGTTACTATCGAATGGAATAAAAAGATCCAACGAGATCTCTTACACTTGTGCACAGACCTATTAAACAGCATTTGTCTGACTTATACAAATCATACAATAAGAGAATTCACAATGCCTGATTTCTAGGAAATTCCCTAGGATTTCTTGTACTTAGCCCTAAATAATGCAAGATCAGCATAACAGGTGAATGGTTTCCTTTTCCCTCCCCCTTCACAGTAGCAGGAGTCTGTGAACTGGTGTTAGGAAGGAGTCAGACCACCTTAACAGCACCACATCAACAAGAGAGGATATAAAGACTTTCTACCAGAGTCCACAACTATTCCTTTAGCACATTAAATTATGAAACTATTTCTGATAACTGGCAATAGTCTGGAATTTAAGGGATACCACTCCAGATTTAATTCTGTACATCTAATTCCTAAGGCCTGAGGGGGATTTATTTCGTTATTTATTTTTAAAAACTAGGTACTCTAATGATATCACCCTTTATATCACTAATGCAGAGCTGCTGCTTTTCATCAGGGCCGTGATATTTAATTTTGTGTTTGAGTAGGTGGGAATACTTGAGAGCGATATAATCTAAATGCCAATCTACTTTTCTGAACAACAGAATGTTCACAAATTTGTAACTCTTCAATCCCTTACATAAAGTGGTAAAAGACATATTTAAACAAAAAAAAAATATATCTATCACCTTAAATGGATGAACCAAAATCATAAACAATTCAAAAAGCTTGTAAATCATTAGAAGCTCTATGCAAAACATTAAGTGTTTAGATTCCTACATAGACTGATAAATGACTAAACAGACAGCATATGAAGGGTGGCTTGGAAGTCCTCACAAAAATTGTAAAGTAACTTAATTGTAAAGAGTTAAGTTGATCAATAATCAACATCTGAAGGTGACACATTTGGTAACCCTAAATACATGATACACGCATTCTTACACTGCTAATAGTTTGTCATATGCTTGGTTAAAAAAAAACAAAAAACAACTTATTCATTTATCTTTACCAATCTTTATGGCACAGAACTTTACTAATTCTTGAATCCAGTTTTAAACCAGTGGGCTGAAACCAAAGGCCTTGCTACTTCGACTTAAACAGGTCAGAGGATTAACAATTTTAAGTGGAGACTTCAGAAAGAAAACACAGGCTGCCTAGCAAATAATTGCTACTAATTCATAACTAACTGTGATCCACCAGAAAGAATTACGCTATAAATTTTCTCTATATGCAGATCTCAAAGGAATCATGACAGAAAATGTGAACAGTTAACATGAAGTCCCCAAAGACAAACCAATTTAATTAGTGAGAAAAGGTCTGTTTGAAATCATGCCATCTCCCCTGTGCCCAAGCACACAGTAGCCAAAACGTGACCTTAGATGAGGGCTGCTCAGTGCCAGCAAAGCTGTGTCGCATTACATCTAAACACAGACTTTTTCTTTTTAAATAGAAACCGTTGGCTCACAAGCAATGTTATAAAAGTCTGTTCAGCAACTAGCGTGCCAGTTCCACTCTGCCAGTTCAGCAAGCAGAGCGTATCCTTTTCACAGCTGGATCACTAACTCTAAATCCTGCTCAAGAGCAGCACAGGCCACATTGCACACCAGCAATGCCTGCGAGCATAATCCAGGTAACAACCTGCTGTTTGAGTACGGACTAGAGAAAGTACACTCAGACTCCTGTTGGATAGGCCCCGTTTGATAACAGAGGGGATGTGAAAGATCAGGTTAAAAGCAAGCAGGGGTCACCTGAACAACGAGCCTGACTTCAGCCCCTCTGAGAGGCACAGCTCCTTGTCCCAGCCTGGCTCTCAGCATCCCAACGGAGCTGACCTGTAACCGTTACTGCCAGTTCCAAGCGCCTCCAGAGAGATGGCGACGGCCCAGTGGGCAGCAGGGTACTCTGCTGGGATGGACGTGTCACAGCCCAACTCCCTTTTAAAAGGAAAGCCCAATGCATTCACCCAAGTTCTTCACTGCAGCTAAATGTGTGCTTCATCTGTTTCTTTCGTGTACACCTTCACTGTCTGTAAAGCTGATGGTTTCATTGCTCATTAAAGAACTGTAGCTGATAAACAACTTTCAACTGCTGTAAACTTATTTCTTATTACTTTTTTAATGACTTTTTTTTTTACTGTCTTCAGGTTTTATGCTTGCATTTAAGCAAGAAGAGTTGCATATAAAATTTAGTTGCGTCTTCCTCTTTAATATCTTTTCCTTCCAGGTTCCCACAGCTTACAAAAGTTTTATTTCCCAAAGAAAGCCCAAGGTTTTCATGAAATTCAAGTTCTCCCTTCTCCTTCTCACCCAGTAAAGTAGTTCTGTCCTCTAAAGTATTACTTCAACACGATAAAACTTTCTCTCAAGGTTCAGTGGGAGTTTTATTTTAAGATAACAGCGAAAATGAATGTAGCAACCCACACACTCAAAATCCTAATCCTATTTCGTTACTGCAATTTGCAGCATGTGCTTCAATTAGTTAAAAAATATTTTTCCAACAACGTAAGATAACAAGATATCCTTATGAGAAAGTGTTCAGCCTTCTAAAACCTTTATTAATTATTGGATTTCAGGTAAACAAGTTATATGAAAAACTTCTAGGCATACAATTGCTAAACCACCTCTGAATAGGCATCCTACAGTAAGTGTTCTACTTACATAAGATCAATAGTTACGTTGGCATAGTAAACACTCATAGGATTATTTTTAAACAAACATCAGGGTCTTCTTGCAATTAATGCACTTCAAAATCACTGCAGTACACATTCTTGCTAAGCAGTTGATATGTTATTTGTAAAAATACATGCATTACAGAAGATATAAAATAGTGCTAACACAACGTAACACCACATGAAAGTACTCACATAAAAAAATGCATGTGGGTGTCCAGAAACAATATACTTTATTGGACAGCTGTGCATCTATGTAAATTCTGTACAGTCTGTAATAAGTGGCTCCAGAAGACTCACTTCACAGTTCTCAGCTTCTGAGTATTGACTCCTCATCTACCTGTCCCACACTGTTTACTTGATCACACTGCCCAACAGCATACTACTGGGGCTTTAGGCAGTGGGGGTGGTAAATAACGGGGATGCAAACCTTCACAGCTTGCTGCCAAGTTACCTAAAGTTGACCGTACTTAATTAAATGGGAGGCTGCCTACCAGCTTCAGATCAAGCACAAGCATCACTGTTAAAAACAGTTTGACAAATGTCTACCTGTCATTTGATACTACTGTGTGACAACTAGAAAACGGATGCAAATTGATGTGCACACCTAAGCATTTCAAGACGACAAAACTGAATGCTGAACTGTTACTCACAGAAAACAGTTGATTTGACTATTCTGATTAAAAAGCAGCAAAAATATTACTGGAATTATGTAGCATATCAAAAGGATTATTTTTCAGCAGCTTCTGTTAATTATTTGGATGAACAGCTACAAAGCATCCTTAGGGCAACACACGCAAAGGTTCCAAAAAACGACACTAGCCAACAGTAGTGTGTAAGCTTCCTGATTAGAATGACCCACAAAATGTCTGCTATACAACATGAATAAATATGAAAGCAACTTTGGGAGTATATATCCCAAACTCAACTTTAAAAGAGATGGGGGGTGGGGATCGAGGAGGAATTGTGATGAAATGCTCAGGAGCATAAGCAGCACTCGTTTGCAAATCCATAAGCAATGAGAAAAATTAAGACCAGTAAAGTTCTGGTTAGAATCACGTAACATTTAGAACAGTAACCTTTATAATATTGGACTAATTCTCAAGGAAGTAGTTTATTTGGAGCATACAAGAATAGTATCACACTAGGAATAAAAGCAGAAATGCAGAGAAACAGGCTGATTAAAAGAGCATTCATTTATGCTGTCTAAACATGAAATATGCATACGAGGCATTTAAATCTAGACAGATATGCCAGTTCCTATTTCTGTTATCACAAGAAGGGCAAAGGATTTCAAACAAGAATTGAACCATAGCTGAGGTTTCTGTTTCAAGTCCTGACTGACAAGCTTCACTCAGAAATAACATTATTTCCTTTAAAAGTATCCTGGAGAACTAGGTTAGCTCTGCAGTCAGAAGTGTGCCAGGTATGGAATTCCTTGCAGCTCTCTGACATCTAACACGTTTCTTGGAGGCTTCTTACCCCCGGGGTATGAACCCAGCTTGATCCAGCTGAGTCTGCACAATCTTTAAGAGGGCAGTCTAAATTATTACAACTAAAGAACACAAAATACTTAAAATAAAAATATGCATTGTACTTTTGATACAGTACATTATATCTGCAAGAATATTCATCTGCTAGCAAGTTCATTAAACTTCCAGTTTGGTCCTATGCAGTTTACCATACATTGAAAATATAAGCCAGAATTGACAAACACAGCATTTATATTATCAGATAAACTTAATTTGGAGTCAGAACAGATGACAACACTAGATGAAAGATAATTTGGTGCTGTCTATGCTTCTAAGTAAGTATAAAGTAATGCTGGCATGAATTTAAAATACAGAAGCCGTTCCTTTCAATGGACAGTTTTAAAATGATTTCAGCTGAAGAGAAAACAAAGCACTCTTGTTCTTGAACAAGAAAGTCCACACATGGACTTCATTAGGAAGAATTCTGTGTAGGCAGTAAATGAGAACATTATCAGTAAGCAGTTTTCATTTTTATCACAGATTTGAGAAATCTGAAGAGAAGTAAGAAGACATTTAGATCTACTTACCCAATTTTTGTTTTCTCTTTAGTTTTGGATGAGGAACCAGTTTTTGGCTTTTTGCTTTCCTTGTCCTTGGGTTTCGATTTAACTTTTCTACCTTTCTTTTCCTCTTTTCCTTCAGCTGAAACACTGGGGAAGTTTTCTGGACTCATTACTCGTGGGATGTTTCTCTCTCCTCTCTCTTTTGCTTTTGCAATCGCTTCAGATATTATGCGATTTGCCTTCTCTTGTTTACTTTCAGAGTCTGCTTTTTTCCTCTGCTTCTTTTCAGACATTGCCCTCACCTGGGTATTCTGTGACTTAGTATGTGATCCTGAACCATCAGTCTTCTTGGAGGAAGGAGGCTGCGGCAAGAGACAAAAAGTAAACAAAAAACCCTTATTTTAAGATACCAAATATTTCTTAGAAGAAAAAGTGCAAGCTTTTTAAATCTGGAATTAAACTTGCAGAGACACATACAGACACAACAAAGAAGGAATTCTGCTTTTACCACAGAATGGCGTGGGTTTCAGAATAAGTACATCAATTGTTGACTTTAAACAACCAGTCTATGTCCTAAAATTAGTTTTAAAAAAACCTTCCCCTAATTCTGCGAGCATTCTTTCCTTCTCCGTAGTTCCTCACACCAATCCGTCGCCTTTCAAACATTCCCATACGTTTAACGCACATCTCCAACATCCCCAGAAAATATTCTCCTTATAAAATCAGAACAAACCAAGACCTCCCCAAGGTAACGGCATCAGCATCTCTTCTTCGGTAAGATACGGGGGCGCAAATACCTTAGAGCAAGCATCATATCCACAGGGTTAAAGCAGTGCTAAACAGAATCGTTGTTAGAACAAAATCAAGATTAAAAAAGCAATCCAAAACCAAGCCTACACTGCTCTCCCTGATAAAAGGATCAGAAAGCAGTATTTTTATTACGACCAACATAGTGCCAGTATCTGAGTTGGAAAATGTACGTCCTGTTTTGATTTTCAGGCTTTTCAGTGCTATTTCTCCGATGCGGGGTTGTTTACACGCGAGTGCAATGCCCCAACCACCAGGCTCTTCACAGACCAGAAGACATGTTTTTGCTTTCTTCCCCTCCCCCTCCAAGGAATGGAAAGAATTTCCTATTCAAACAGACAAAAACCGGCAGATAACACTTATGTTACATTCTCACCCGTAAAGGCGCCTCTGACTACAGCACGAAGAAAAGCCACCAGGAATTTCCAAACACATTTCCAGGCTGAATCCAGTGCACTTCACTGGATCCATTTTCTACCCGCGCCTCATTAAAGGCAGAGAGCGGTGCTGCGGCAGGGAGGGAGGCCGGCGCGGGATCACTGAAATGCCACCTCAAGGCCTACAAGCTCTAACAAATAACCATGGCTCGAGCAAACAGCAACAAGCTCAAGATGGCGATGCAGCACGGCTCCCGCCGCAGCAGCCAGTAATAAGGAAGGTTATTCAATCCCATTAGCCTTTTAGCCCAAAGAACCCCTCCTCCTCCCACTCATTCAGGCTTTCACTTACCCTTCCTCTTGGCCTCTTCACTGAAGACATTTTTGGCGTCAGACAAAGGCTTGCCCTCTGCTTTTTCAGCACCCCAGGCAGTGCTCAAGAGAAAAGCATTGAAAGAAGATTGCTAAATGGCCTATTTAGCAAGCTGCAGCCAAGATATGCACAACCCTCCACAAATGCACATTGTGATTTATCAACATATTCCTCCCTTGGTGAGCGCACAGCCGCTGATCGCCCAGCGCAGGTAGGGCAGAGCCTGCCCGCCGCCCCTCCAGAGCAGGATTTCCAACACAGCTGTAAGCAGATAGCCAGATTCCAACAAAGCACAGAAAGAAATGAATGCACAAAGCATCAAAATGCATCAGCATGAATATTAGAGATGTCGTTAAAAATACTGACTCCTTCTGCGGAAGTAGGCCAGCAGATGGTGCTACCAGTTATTATTCCATTAGACTCTGCAATTTAACCCCCAAAGGACTGCTCTTCCCTACATGTGGTATCGGGATTAACTCTTCCTCTTCCACCTCCTGCTGTAAAACTGCAAATACTATTTTCTCTTAGGCTGAAAACTGTGGGAACTGTGTATTCCTGTAGCCAAGGCTTCCCTGCAACATGACGAGTCTCGCATCGAGATGGGGAGGCTGCAACACAGACATTAAAACCTTGGGCTGTGGCCTCAAACATGTTTTGTCCTGCAATATATCTTTTACTTTTTTCTTTTTGCAATTGAATTCTGTACTCCAAACAAGCAACAGCGATTACATAAGTGTCCTTTTGCAGAATTCACAGCTTCTTTCAGAACAAGGAGGAAACCCATACCCTGCTTTTCCCCCTCCCCCCTCTGCCGAGACCATCACACACCTTATGATGAAGGTCTCCTCGATCACACAGGACATGGCCAGCTGATAATCTCTGCCTACTAAAGGGGCTTGAAGGTACCATTTTAATAGACTAGATAAGTTTTCATTGTGTTCTTGTCAACGTATCACAGAAAAGCAAGCAGCTGGTACAGTTTTCTAATTTTTTTTAAAAGTCATTAGAAAAATAAGAAGCTTTGACATCATTGCTATTCCCTACCAACATCCTTGCTTCTCTTGGAAGCCCATTAAAGAAGAATCAGAAAATAGATTGGGATATGACTTCTCTGAGGATTTTGGGACTGTTTAAGAACGTGTCTTGATAGGGATTTTACTTCTTCAGCCTTATTTCAAGATGAACTTCATTGTTCAGTGGAACAGATACATGGGATGAATTTTTTTAGTTATCAGTGTCGTTACATTCAAGTATATTTCTGCAAACATGTAGCTTAACTACAAGGACAACTAACTAAATTTTCATTTTAGTTTTTAGAACAGTAGCAAAGACGCTTTGATGTTATGGTTATCCAACCCATAACAGAAATTGCAATCGTTTATCTTTCAGAGTTATAACTTCATAGCTTAGCAAAATGCTAAATAATGTACTATGTTAGCGTTCCGAGATCAGCTAAATAAAATTAAGGAAGTTGCCTAATGCACTCTCAGTATAATTTCATCTTTCAGCCAAATGCTACTGAAGCTGGTAACGTCAGAGGATTTTAAACATACACTGATACCTTCCTGAACCATTCTGGGGCTGAGAAAAAAAAAAAAGTGCCAAATTAATTAGTGGGCAATAATGGCAATGGTAGCTTTTTGGCAATTTTCTGAAGTAATCTTCCTAAACATTTAGTTGCTTTAAAAAGAAGTTTCTTATGACATATCTACTCAAAGCTGCCCCCCACATTACTCCTCACCAACTTCTATTACCTCCCTCATGTAGAACTGGGAGCATGCTGGTTGAAGTGACTGGCTGTTTTAACCTGGAGGCTGACCCACTACTTCTTGGGCCATACTATAGCTTCTATATTAAGTTACATCCTGCACACGAGCAACACTAAGCTGTTTATTAGAAAACTGAGAACGTATTCTTTCAGTTTTGCTATGAACGTTTCTACCATATGAAAATAACATCCATGAAGACACAAGATGACACCAGCCAGCTATCACAAGCTAAATAAAGCTGTAATGAAACCTGCATCAGGGAAGTCACCGCTGTCACACACACAAACAAAATCACAAAGCAACACAATTGTTTTGAGATTAGAAGAACCAGAAATACCCTTGCTTTACAAAGAACAGTATCTGCATGTACTTGGCAATCAAAGCAACGTAAGGATCTAATTCAGCAGGGGTCTTTTATTCTGAGTACTGATTAAATCTTTAAAAAAAAGTACAGTCATAACCAAACAGTTATAAATTATCACGTACACTGGAAACAAATCCCAAAAAGCTACACAGCATCTACAACAAAAAGGGCAAAGTCTTCTGCCAAGCCAAAAAACCCTCCCGTCATTGAGAAGGGACACAGATCAGGCACCTCCCAGATGCACATCTTTTTGCCAGCAGCTTACAAACCTATTCCATCCATCAGCACTGAGAGGAATTCTTAACTGAAGATGATGTAGGAGAAAGTGGAAAGGAAAGCCTCAAGGCAGCCACGTATTTACAAAATGAGCATTTTATTTGGAAAAACAAGCTTCTAGTTTTCATGGTTGCGAAGATGGTCATCCAAATATAACCAAACACAAAACAATGCAATGATTCAGAACAGCTCCAGGTATCTTCTGCTGCTAACAGCTTTGGCAAGCAGCAGGCAGTGGCACTACTGGGGCTTAGTCAGCTGCCCGCTGCCACGCTGAGTCCTGTGGACAGCAAGGAAATGCCAAGAACCACAACTCTGTATCAGGTTCATGCTACTGCCACCACAAAAGCCATTAGGAGCAGCACGTATGGGCTGTGCTGCTGTTCACACTGAAGGGCTATCCTTAAGGGATCTTAAGGGTGGAACAAGTAAGACGACTGTAGAAGCTGTAGACTTCACCACACGTGCCCCACATTCACAGGAGATGGTGAGAACCAATATTCAAAATACTTGAGCAGCATTCAAGAGACTCAAACACTGTTTTGAGAGGTAGAAGGTACATTACACATCAGATTGGTATCTTAATTAAACTAACGTCAAACAATCAGGTTACTGAACAACATCCAGAGAGGAAGTCATTGATCATCCCATTTCCTACCAATACTCTGCTAGTGTTCTGCAGAAAGGTATTTCTGCAACACCTGCATGGCATTTGCAAGACAGGCACTTTGCTGGCCTAACAGTACTTCCCACAGCAAGGAGAAACCACTGCCATGAATACTTACAATCAGTTTTTTTCTTTTCCTTTGAAAATCTAAACGCACTTCAAATTTGCCCTACAACAATAAGTAGTTTTTCCACATCCCCTGTGTATCAACTTCAAAGGAAGCCCTAGGAAGAAAATGTTTTTAACATACAAGAAGTTTTCATCTCCTAGGAAATCCACCCAGATCCTGCCTTACCTGCTCCATGAACAAAACATCACTTCTGCTATTGCCAGAACCCGTGGCCATTCATGCTAGAGCAGAACTGCTTTCAACTCTGTGCACACAGTCCTTATGGTCAAGTCTCTTTATCGAGTTGCATCCATTCTCGATATCCTCTGAGGACTTGTAATGCCTTTCCCTAGTATTTTAGTGAATCATGCATTCCTGACTTAATTATATTCTACATATTTATATATTTTTAAAAGGCTCTCACTTGTGCATATGCTCATTGAAATACTAGCTAAGAATTAAATTATGATCCTACCTATTATAGAAAACAAAAAAGCTAAGCTTTACACTTGCAGTGCCTCTGAAGATTCTTTTATTTCTACTAACAGCAGGCATCAGCAGGAAGATGCGACCACTAGGTACTTTGTGTCCTGAGAGCACAGCTCTTGCTCATCTACCAGGTCCTGAGGCAGAACAACATGACCTTGACATCAACCACGTTGAAAGCAGCTAAAATTAGCCACCTGGAAACCTGATCCTCTTGCACTGCCACTCCGTCATCTTTGTTCATGTTTATTAATAAACAAGGAATCCCTTTGTGCATGTCAAGTTGCTTGGATAGTATCAATACCTCAGCTACACCACAAATATAGGAATCACCTAAATGATGATCAGTATTGTGTCTCTGCCCAAATCAGATTGTCATTTATTTTCGCACTGTGGTCACATCAGAATTTGAAAACTGCAAATGCTTTAAGCTGTCACATTCCCCTTCAGAATTTTTATTCAAGCTTTTCACAGAATGGCCAGGGTTGGAAGGGACTTCAAGGATCATAAATCTCCACCCCCCCCCCCACCACATGCAAGACTACCAACCTTCCCATTTAATACTAGACCAGGCTGCCCAGGGCCCCATCCAACCTGGCCTTGAACGTCTCTAGGGATGGGGCATACACAACCTCCCTGGGCAGCTGTTCCAGCACCTCACCACTCTCACGGTAAAGAACTTCCCCCTGATATCCAACCTAAATCTTCCCTCCCTCAACTTAAAACCATTTCCCCTTGTTCTACACTTTCAAAGAGTTGACTTTTAAGTCTCTCTCTTCTTCAGCAGTTGCCCCATACCCCCTCCCAAGCAAAGAGCACTGTCCATGGGGTTCTATCATTTTCCTTTCTTTTGGGTGGTATATATGGAACAATTAAGAGATGAACCATTCTAAGCTGCAGTTCTTGCAATATACTGATAATATTATTCATTCTTCTCCTTATTATTATCATCATGAATAAACATCTATTTCAGGGACACAGAATTAAGAAATAGACACTGGAAACCTAATTGAAATTAATATTGAAGCGTTACAAATAGATAAAAGAACAGGAAAAAAATTACCTTGGTTGTCTCCTTTATTTGTTACACTGATAAACGAGTGGCTGACAACTCCAGTAAAGTGTCAGTGCAGCTGTTTAAGCTGTGTAACAGTCACCTCAGAACGTAAATTTCGTTACTGTAGTCCATAAGTTAAAGCACGTTTACCTCAAGGCTTCAACCAAATATTACATCTATGTGGATGATAGCACAGAATATAAAAAGACAACTAGCTGTCCCAGTGCCATGCGATGATCACATCCAAGTCAGTTGGATTTGTGGATGCACAACAGATTTGAATTACCAGGATTCAGATCAGTTGTAGAGTCATTCCATACCGCTGTAGATCTTGCAAAGCCTCTACTGCCTATCCTATGGATCCAAAAGTTTCAGTTTTATTTCCAAAAACATAAAAACAGATCCAGCAAAAAAGCACCACTACCTGTGTTACTTTTCTATACTCCTGAGTGATCTTACCTGCCAACTTTTAGGTAACTTCAAAGCCAAACAAACAAGAAATCAAACCCTACCACCTAACAAACCAACATTTGACTTAATACTCTACAAAACAAGTCAGGTAAACACACAGGATGTTTCACAAAGTACTTATGGACAAGAACACAGATCTTTCTGATTTGAAGTGACTGGTCATCAGAGTTCAAAAACCCCAAACGAAGCCCTACAAATATATCGATCCACTGAAATCTCAGAACAACAAAGGCGGTCTTAGAACGTACATGTAGAAGTTATCCTCTAC
Source organism: Meleagris gallopavo (assembly GCF_905368555.1). NCBI lineage: Eukaryota > Metazoa > Chordata > Aves > Galliformes > Phasianidae > Meleagris > Meleagris gallopavo. Next base: position 4,496,339 of record NC_139416.1, read on the forward strand.
TGGTACGCCTGTTTTTACAATAGGAAAACTTCTGTTTAACAGGTCAAGAAGTTCAGATAGCTTCCATAACCGTCCCAAGTGGAATGCTGCAAAGCTTCTTTTCTGAAGGCCTCTTGAATTCCAAAGAAATACAACACTAACTGAAACGGCACTAATTTTCAGTCTTTCACTGCTGAACAGACATCAGTTCAAGCAGTCTCTCACAGTGCTAGAAGTTGATCAATAACAATATTGGAGCCAAGTGGAATAAGCTGTTTATTTTGCTTTATTCTGTAGGAAACTTGGTATTCTCTCATTTGGCTTATTTTTGCTTTATGTTTTAAGTACAAAGTAAAGGGACTCTCTGAAGGGATACTAAATGTAAATGTAAAGTACAACTAGGGATGTAATTAATAATTTGTTCTGTACTTTAGGACATATGCTTTTCTGAAGACAAAAATACTAAGATGTGTCTTTCCTGAACTCCTCAGATCTCAAAAGCAAGAAAACTTACCAAGCCTGTTCTCCCTTAGAAAAATATCAAAATAAGACTAATATGGCACTACTTCCTAACTTTTCTAATACTGAAAACAAAACCACAACATAAAATAGAAGCAAACAACAGGAAATCTCAATATGACTTAGCTGAAGATTAAGTGATAAATATTCAAATATTTATTATAAAAGTACATGAACAATCACTACCAAAACAGAAACACAGGCAAAACAAGTTGTCCTATTGCAAAATGATTTGGTATTCCATCTTTCTGCAGTGTGAGCACAGGGTCTCTGGAAAATCTAACACATAGTAACAAAACGTAGCAAGTAAAGCTTACTGTGGGCAACATTTTCTATTCCTGCTACTATGTGCTGAATTTTAAAAGAGCAACATAGATAAGAAGAGCAGAAAAATGCCAGTTTCACTACTGCGGACCACATCCATTCACAGCAGCTTTGCAGTCATCAGCAAGCTCGCTTCTACAGCTCCTCAATCTGAAGCATCCCTACAGCAACCAGAACCCGTGCCGCAGAGGCACAGTGTGAAACTTAAGATGGCAGTGCAGAGTAGCAGCCCATTCCTCCACTACCATCACCCAATGGGATGCTTCACAACTGGACACGTAAGACATCTTCATTGTACTTATAGTCAAGAATAACTTAGCTAAGTATAACATGACACGTAGCTAAGTTTGTCCACTACAACTTCATCATATCCCACTGGCTATCCCAAGGCAATACATTATTAATACCTTCACCTGGCTGGCCTGTTTGCCATGTTGCTCAGTCTAGACCAACAGGGAGATACACTGAACACCCTCCACAACTGACAGAATAAGGAATGCTTTTGCCCCTTATTAAGGCAGCTTTGATAATCACACCATCCTTTGACTACAGACTTAAAAGAAATATTTAGCTTTAAAACACGCAGCTCTCAGGTTACAGTTATGCACGCACATTAAACTTCAAGTGACAGCTGCTCAATTTTTATCTGGCTTGCTGCAAAAAAAGCAAGGCTGTACAACTACGTCAGACAAGTTGGTACATTTATGCCTCCAGCTTCCCTGCAATTTCTAAGCCATTGATTTACTTCAGATAAATTAGAAGAACAGACATCTCAGAAATGCCCCTTCCACTGCCATGAAGTAGACAGGTAGAGAAGATCTCAGTGGGGGAAATGAAACAAACTCCTTCTTTCTTAGGCCTCCAAGAATCCAAGACTGCTACAACCACTGTTGTAGCAACCAGCTGCAAAATCAAGCACTTGGACACCAAATCATCAAATACTCATTCTTTCATTTTATCCTCTGACAAAAGAAACCCTAAACTTCTCCAGCTAAAGCAGGAGCCTCCCCAGCTCCCTCTATTGCCTCAAAGCATCCCTGCACAACCAAGCCCAAGAACCACAGAAACCCCACTGGAATCCATGTTTCTTCAGAAGGTATTTGGTATGAGTGGCCAAAATACCCATCCTTCACACCTATTTTTATTCTAGCTTTAAATCCAAGTGTTGCAGTGCTCAACACGGCATTCAATTTTCTATTTTCCCTGTACTACAGGATTATTTTAAGCACAATACTCTCTAGTACTTAACTGTGATTGAAAGGGAAATTTTTGATGTACAAATTAAAATGCATTCATTTTGAAGGTTTAAGGAAATTGTATATTCACAGAAACTCAGGGTTTATCATCTTCCCTTTTTCAAAGAAGTTTAATATAGCACATTTATAATTTAGAGTAACATATCCTGAAAAGCCTCTAATTACTGTACTTCTGATTTCTCAAACCTGTTTCAATTCTATGTCTAACAAAAACAAAAGACTGCTGTAGTTAGCTTTCTAACCATCAACTTCACAAACTACTGCTTTCTACTTTTTTTTTTCTTTTGATGTGCTCAAACTCCCATCCTAAAAGAAAGATAAATCTGCAAGTTCAGTTGTCTGAAGTCAAGAAGAATTCACACGCTCAGATTTAAGTACAGAAACAAATCCAATATGATGGTCTAAAACATCAGCTTTTCACTGACATGAAGCAAGGCAGCCTCTAATGGGAAAGATTCTTTCAGAAACTGCCTGTCTGGAAGGGAACAAGCTCTGCAGTAATACAGCAGCTTACTTGAAGGCCTTATGAGTCACAAGAGGAAGCTAGCTAAGCATTTGCATTTTTCCAAAACTGCAAGAATGATCAAAAGCAAAGTGAAGGACTGAACAAAAACCTTAGCTTGTTTTTGCTTGGATACCCAGAGAACCAGTGGTCTTCTGTGATCAGAAACCAGTTATAAATTCCATCCATAATCAGAAACAGGGAAAAATTAATACTTGAAATTAAATATGCTCCATTCATAATACAGGACATGAGAAAGAGATGCTGCACACAGAACATACTGAACGCCTTAAGTTCTACTCTCTACCAAAAATTTTATCCCTTTTTAAGCATAATTTTTACAACAGCTCAGAAAAGCTATCACTAACCTACTGGAACTGTTCCCATCTTCAGCTCAGTATACAAATGCTATGCAGTGAGACTGTATCCAGCAGATGCAGGCTGGTTATTCAACAGCCTAACTTACAGGTGCACCAGATACGAGAACAGCATCCCCAGCCCATCCATCCAACAGAACAGCAGTACTGGCTCATCATATCTGAGTGCCCTCATCCTCCAGACAGCACAGTAATAGTATCCATGCCAATGACCTGATACTCAAACAGACACCAGCCACGATGCACACTGTGAAACAAACACCATGAAAACTCAAGACAATATTGCTCGATCATTACAGCTACCTGCACTTGACTATATACATTATAGATCACCCCCCATTGGCACGTATAAAACTTCCTCACATAAAAAACTGCAAAGAGAAGCAGGTAGAAAGCTGCATAGACTCAAAAGGGTTGAACGTGTGAGACAGCTGTTATGCAACCGATTCACTGCACACCCAGCCTTTTACACAACACAGGTACTACTCAGATTTACAGCCTTGAGTTTCTATACTACTTCAGAAGTATTCAGATTTTGGCCACTGTTTACTTATCCAAAGTATTAAATCAAGATATTTTGTTTACTTTTACATTACTATTTTTTAAAATACAAGAGACAGAACCCTTAAAAAAAAGTTGAGTTTAATGTAAAATTACCAAGATTTTGCTGCAAAATCCTGCAGAAGAATGTTAGCTCACATCATAAACTGCCATCATGTTTCTGCACTTTTTATCCGCATGAAGCTCACTACTGTCACAATTTCCTCATACTCTCCACCAAACTCTCAAGCTTCTCTTCTGCCCCACAGACTGAAGCCTGCAAGCCCTTCAGCCACAGCAGCCAGGATGGGCTGCAAGATGCTGAGCCATCTGTGAGCCGGCTTGGTGCACCCTGCTCCTTCCAGGCAGCTGCTTCATCACAGGGGAGGAAAGCTATGGGCAAACAGGCAAGAACAGTGCACAACTAGCACCGACCTGCCCACCTCTGGGCTCTGCACCTCCCTGCAATTACCCACAGAAAGCAAAAAGGCAAGCTGGGCCAGGTCAGAGAAACGACAACAGATTCAACCGAACACAGACACAGGTTGTCTTCTATAACTTCTTTTGGCAGCATGATTTATCAACTTCCATTCCAATTTTGGTCACAGAGCACAACTGTAAATTTCACTTGTGAAATTGTGAAGTGAAGCAGCTTATTCAAAGTATGAATGCTGCTGGAACAGAGCGCTGTGACTGGCTGCAGCCTTGGGCAATGCCAGCCAATGATTCTATGATATAAGCACTCTTCATAAAAAAAATAAAAACTAAAAAGTTAAAAACCAGCACATATTTTCACTGTTGATGGCAAAACAATGAAGTGCTACAAAAAGAAGACAACAGATGTGAAAGAGCTATGATTCCATATTAATAGGAAGATATTAACTATCTTTAAATCAAAATGAGCTATGTATTCAGAAAGACTTGCAAGCAAGATCTTCTTATTTACTTTTGTTCACTAAAAGCAAATAAGTGTAGAAGTTCAATCAACCTGTGAACACAGCAGTTTTTTTTTTTTATAAGTCTTCAATGTCACTAACTGCAGCATAACAAATATCAGCACACAGTGCACATTAAAAGATACCAACATAAAAATAAATCACTTTTCCCAATTTAACAGCTAGGATGTCAAGTATTATCATTAAAACCAGTGTTGACTGCACAGCATATTTCCATTTAAATCAGAGGGGGGCAGACATCTGCCACTGCAATTCAAACAAACCTACATATCTGCCCCATCAGCTCCAAGGAATTGCTTTGACGGCTTCCTATGCCAGGGTGCAACCTCCAGTGCCAAAGTGGGCTCCCCAGCATAAATTAAGCCTAAAGAAACACTTCTATTGAACAGTTTTCAGAATTACCCCGATCAACACCCACTCCCTCGATAGAGGAGGGAAACCACATGCCCACACAAAAAGCTTTTATTAAAAAGGCACTGGTTTGAAAACAGAGCTCACAAGTCACAGGATACTACTGGGGACCAGCAGGATTCAATTTCAGGCAAAGGAAAAAACCCACAAGGGAAAAACCAAACTGTCTTTTTTCCCAGAAACCTACTGAAAAAGCTCTAGGCTAAGAACGCTGCATCCAAGAACTTCACTGGGATAGCCACAGAAAACAGCAGGGAGCATGAGCTTCTGGTAGGGATCAATAGATAAAAGCAAGATTTAAGACAGCTCACCAGAAGCAAGCATAGCAGTAATTTTCTATCTCAGCAGAACCTGGCTTTCAGCACAAAAGACAGGACTAAAGCAAGATCAAGACAAATGATTTTCATACCAAAGGCAGCAGGAACCACTACCACCAGACAGCAATCTGGCACCCTGGCCACTGACAGCACTGCACGGCAGGAGCACATCTCTGGGCCTCTTGCCCCACCTGAGCATGGGTCACTCACCTGTTCTGAGAACCTCTCAGTCAGTCAAAGCCTACTCACACATGCAGTTAAGGTGTGCTAAGCCAAAAAAAAAGAGCAGCCTGGCCCCATTAAACATCTCTTGTAGAGGACCAGGACACGATCACATTTCCTAATGCAATATGACTATAGGTGAAAGAATGCTCCATAGGATGATATAAGTTAAGAGCCACACACAGAAAACTCAAAATAAATTTGGCTTATCTTTTTTTTTCAATTGCTCTTTCAATGAAAAGTTCTGACTTCAGCACTGCTTCAAGTAAAACAAACTTTAAGAAACATTTTTGCTAAGCTCATACATTTAAAACTTCTCTCTACTGAATTCCACCAACAAAGATGAGATGCCAAGGTGCCTTTCCCTGTCCTTGTATGCATATCCGTGCCATAAGATGATGTTGCAGCCACGCCACTTAGATTTGTGGGCAGATGTTCTTTGCAATGGCTGCCACTGGCATGATATGAAAAACCACATCAAAAGCCATTTAAAACAGGGAAGGTGGGGGAAAGAATAAGAGAGCACACTCATGTATGTCTAGAAATCACCTTCTAATTCCAACATGCTTTTCATCACAAACCAAAATCCCCAAAGGAAGAGATGATGTAACACCTGACTGAACATGACCAGGGCTGTCAGGCATCAACAACCCCTTCCTCAACGACAGCTTCAACAGAACAGGTATTTCTCCAGTCTGAACACATAGAAGTTACTATTAGAAATGCACCATCACAGATGTAATAGAATCAGGACGGCATAACTTAAAATCAGTGGTCCCAAAGTCTAACTATTTCAGAATAATTACAACAATACATTGAGGCCACAGAAAAGTTGGCACTTTCACGGTGTTTTTCTCACTTGCAATGTAGCTCGTAACAGACCAGATGTTAAAATCACGCTTCAATTTCACAGCTCTAAGTATTATTAAAATATTCAGCACTGTAATGCCTTAGGACTCCAGAAGCAGCTTTAATAACTTAAATTTTGGAGAGCTTCCCCGGATCTGTGTGCACAGGGCTCCACTCAGTGTTTAAGCAATCCCTGATGCTGCTCCTGCAAGTACACTTGTACTGCAACCACAGCATGCCAACCTACAGCTTGCTGCTGCTACAACCTGGGAGCAAGGCCTTTCCAATCCCTATTTTAAGAAAACAAGGAGATTAAAGACTTTGTTTTCTCTTTCTGAAACAATGTTTCATACTGTAATAAAAGCAAACAAATGTTCAGAACAAAAATATTTGAGATGTTTTCTTTAACAGAAAAACCAGCTCCTCTTTTCTTTCTAACACACAAACTACAATTATGCCATGATTATTTCCTAAAGTAGGACTTCCTATCAACCTATAAAGCTAGTTCTGGTTTGTTATTCAGCGTGCTACTGAGTAGCATCACGTGCACACATACAATATGCTACCAACACTGAAATTACCTTCAACTACAGACCGACTCCTGAACAGCAGTGCGCCCAAGTGGGAACACTTTCCTAAGATACAAATGGAAGTGCCTTCACACTAAGACACAGAGGGCAAAAAAAGACATGGTAAGTGCAAGCACGAGCTAAATAACCCACGCAAAAGAAAGCCTGCCACACTCACAAAATAAAAATAAATACAAATTATACTGTGTTCAAAAATATAAGGCTTGTCAAGTGCTCCTAGTCTGAAGCTACACTCCTAGATTCATTTATCAAAATTATTCAAATCAACAGATAACTTCTCAGCTCCTTCACCCAAGAAATCGACTCACTTGTATTTATCATCCTTAAGAGCTGCCAAATTCAATCCACTCTCGAGAGTCTTTGAAATCCATGCAGCCAGAGGCTCGTGCAAATTTTGTACCTTGAGGATCTAGCGAGACAACAACACCCCTCAGCCATAGAAGGCATCTGGGTGGACAAAGCACTGGAAACTGTTCTGATCTATGTGTTTGGCATTAACATTACAGCCTATTACAGCCATTACATTTACAAAAAGAAATTGTAAAACATGAGCGCACAAAACACACTGACATCTGAAGGAAAGCCACATCAATTCCAAATGTACTTGAGATTCTTTGCCTTCAAAACCACAGTACTCATAAACTCACTTAAAAGTTCTGCTTCCATTTCCCAAACACTCAATGGAACATTACTTTTCTACAAACTGTCTCAAGACGAAATGCAATTCTGGAAGTTGTGGAGGCAATGGTGTGTCTGAAGCCATTAAAAAAACAACTCAGATTTGAGATAACAGCACTGGACAGATCAGTACTCCCCACTGGTACCAATGGAAAGTCCCACCATGAGCCCACTTACACCCACTTGGCATTTGTGACTACAGCATACAATGACTTTGCCTGTACTGCCAAAAAACATGCTTCCCATTTCAGCACTCCTTCCCTCCCTACCACTGCTTCCATAATACACAATCTTGTACACGAAGCACTAAAATGAATCAGGAACTTTTACCCCTTAGGCCTGGCTAAAATAAAGGCAAAAAATTCCCCAGCACCTCAATCAGTATTGCAGTTCAGTTATATCATAGGAGATGCATTAACACATGGCAGAAGAACAGGAGCTTTTTCTCCTTTATACTTTCTCCTTTATACTTTCACCATATACTGAACAGCCTCTTCAACAGTTCCTCATACAGATTGCTGTCTTCTGGAAACAACTGAAGACAAGTTTTTCCATTCTTGCTCTGTAATTAGGTACAACTTCCAGACTCTGAGTTTGCATCGTTACTCTGCTTCACAGTCTTCAATGTTAACAAGACATCTATTTGTAAACAGTAAGTATTCAGATATTCATACTTATTCTACGTTATCAATTTAAGTAACTTTCTTTTACCTATTTTTGTCAGCCAGTCTCACCTCAAGATCTGCAGGGTTACTGTTGTACGTTGATCCATCTGTTAACTGCCTTTTACAGAAAGCTTTCTCTTTTGGCACATTTTGAAGACAATTACTGCAGTCATCTGATGAGCATGCAATTAGCACAGGAAAAAATGATATTCTTAAATTGTAACAATCATTACAACAGCAAGAATTTCTTTTTCAAGAGGAAGTACACAGAAAGAATCAGACAGCCTGTGTATCTGACAACTGCAGAAGGTTCAGAGAGACTTAAGCGAAGCGCTACTAATAACTAAAAGGATCCCAAGCCAAGAAGAATGATTAAACACTCATAACTGACAAACTCATAAGGTCTTCAAAATAGTAATGTGAATACCCTGGTGATTTTCCCTATTTTTAAAATTCCATCAATTTCCTTATTATAGAGCCACAATTCCTAAGGCAGGTGAAAAACGTCTAAATTACAAATAGTAACAAATATTCATCAGCAAACGTGTTACAAACTAATCTCATGATTACATATTTCCTTTCCTCCATCCCATGCAATTTCTCATTTTAAGATGAGAAAATGTAAGAAACGCTCCTCTAGAACTTGGATAAAATATATACAAAATAAAATGATTCATACATGCTCATTTATAAAGCTAGCAAAAAAATCACCAACTTCAGTGATGAATACACCATTGGCAAAAAGCCACAGATTGGTAATGAAAGCATACATTGGTAATGAATTCCATACAGTTCCAGTTGGAAAGACTGCTTGCCTTGCACTGCTCAGCTCAGAGGTAACTGCAGACACTTGACACAGCTTTGCCACTTTCACTTCCTCCTATGTGTGTGGGCATCGTGGAAAAGAGTAAGAGCAAAAAGCAGAAAAAGATGGCAAAAACAAAGTCAGGGATTACTTGGGTTACTTTTCCAGGCATGATAAACTTCTGTTAGGTGCTGGGAGATGACAACTGAATTCTGCTGCCTCACTGTGGCAGAGACAACTCATTAAGCTACTCCAGCTGCAAGGAAGGTCAAAACTGCAGACAGATATGAACTCATAGGATATGACTCCTAGAAATGTTTGAAAGGCAAGTTCAAACAGAGATTTAAATTTGTTAACATGACAAAGCCCTCCATAAAACTAACCATAATTAAGGAACAAGTATAGTACAGATCCAATGATACGAGATAGGCTCAATAGCATTTCAGAAAGAGATGAGGGTCAGGGCTCTTTTTTAGAGGAGGAAAGGACTTTATTTAACATTTTTGAAAACATTTCAAGATTAAAAGACACCCCACCAAATACAAATGCTGTCACTGCAACAGATGTCTGGATTTCAGTTTCCAAATAATGCAAAGTAGGAAAGATTTTGAGACACAGATTTTATTATGCTTAGTCCAACTGAAAACTGTCATCCACTGCTTCACAAGCAGTGAAAATAACAGTGTCATAATTTTACCATCTTGTTTTGCAGAACGCTTAGAAACCATGCACAGAAAAGCTATTCCTTCTGCAAAGAAAAGCAATATGGTCCAATCACTAAGTATTTGAAAATGTTTCCCATTACTAAATAGAATATAAGACATACACTCTGAAAAATACTGTATCCTTAATTTCTGTGTAACCTCTATCACAGCACCTATCAACTAACTGCAGTGCTGGGCCTACCATAACTGCCTGAGAAACACATCACTGCCTTCCACGTATGTTTTCCATAAAAAAAGACACAGTCTGAGATTTTGCATACAAGTACAACAGCAACGAACAGCAGAACAAGAGGCCCATAAATGAAATGATCTAAGGGATACCTGTATAAAGTTCAGAGGTGACATAAAAAGGAGGCACTCGCCAACAGCCAGAGGTGCCAGGCTGAGATGTGCTGCAGGACACAAACTTGGCCATGACAGGAAGCTGCTGCCAGAGCTCCCTGATGGATAAGGTGAGGCTTACCTTCCACTTCCATACACTCATATATGCTCTGAAGTACAGAGATGCCAATGTTTCTTTCTAAGTTTTCAACAAGGGCAACACAAGTTCTCTTCTAAAACAGTGTCATCTGTTGCTCTGAAACACGCAGCAGGAAAGCATGAAGTTGCAAGTGAAAAAACACTTTCAGGTTTCAAATCAATGTTAAAAGAAACGAGAAGTCAGATGCGGGATGCTGGAGGTCATGAACACACTGAAATATCAAGTTAGGTGTCAAACATTTAATCACAATTAAAAGGAAAAAAAGATTCTCTAATAAAAAAGTTGAGACTACCACCTTGTGCTATAGCACTTAAAGTTATCAATGGAATATTATTTGCTAGCTCAATCTCAACTATTCTGCTTTCGTTTATGTAACTAGAGCAGATTAAAAAGCTTATTACAAAATAACAGTCAGTGAGATGGTTGCAGAGTTTTCTCAGGTCAATTTGTGCCCTGTTCCAACTTCCTTTCACTTCTAAACTGAACACTGAGGCCTGTAGTTCTGCCACCTTCTTTAAACTTATGAAAAACAAATAGACTATTTGCAAAACAGTTTCAAGTGGAGGTAAAAAGAACAGAAGCTTTATATTAGCCGAGGGTAGGACTACATGAATCTCCTGTGTATTTCTCCACTTCACTTTGTTCTCATAATCAAACTATGATGAAAAATGCATGATGTAAAATTAAGAGCAACAATATATTTACAATTATAATCTAATTACAGCAGGCATAGAAAGTGTAGCAGCAGCATAAGATATTCTAGATTGCTTCTAATTGTGCACCATTACACTGAGCTATTAGTTTTGAAATTAATTTGTATTGAAAGAATAGCTTTATAAGTTGAACTGTGATAAACGTGCTTCCTTTCAAATAGCAGAACAGAAAATACTCAATTTTGTCTCAATTTTTAATAATCTCAGTCTAACTGCATTTGAAGTTCTTTGGTTGAATAACATTGGGTCCATTCTGGTTGTTACAGTTAATTAACTATTTCATACAGTAAAGGTTTTTGTCCAAAAAAGCTCCATCATTACCAAAGTAAAACTGATGAAAACAAATCTCCTAGTAATTGTTTCCTCTATGGGTAGAAGATCCAGTACAAAGCATTGCTAAATGCTAAATATTTCTGTACTTTTACCTACAAATACTAAAAAAAAAAAAAAAAAAAAAAAAAAAAAAAAAAAAATCAAAATTGCATCCTGCCTAACTCCTGACCTAAACACAACCAGCTTCACTAAGATCCATGTTCCCCCATACACCACTTTTTCCCCTCTCTAGTTTAACTATGCACATTTGTAAGAAAAAAAAAAAAAAAAAGCTGAAAGAAAATGATCTCGAACTTAAAATTCTACAAAGTTATCAAAGAAGCAACAGAAGACAAAAGACACCTGAAACATATAGCATCAGTAGCTGTTACACTTCTCTATTACTAATTCACATGATGCAGACTGCAGGTTTAAAGAGGCTTCTATATTGTTTACTTCTCTCCTCCCTACACTGATGCACGCCTAGAGATTGTCTGACAGCTACTGCTGCATGACCAGTTCCTGAAGGAAACGTTGAACATATGTTCTATTAGATAAACTTAAGGTCAGAATCCAATTCATACAACTTAGTGCATAACAAACAGTAATAAAGAACAACTGAGCAACTTTTATAACTGTTTTCTGTTGGTTTCATTTCAAAGTTCCAGGAAAAAGTAAAAGGGAAAGTGAAGGGACAAAGTCAAGTCTTTAAATTCTGTCGAATTGCTTTGTTCTCCTAATGCTACAAGAAACAAAGCAACATCCCCAGAATACCTAAACACTCTTTACAGGCCTCAGAGCTCTATTCCTAGTTACCAAACAATGCACTGAACCCATATCAGTGAGGCTGATGCAGGCTTGAAACTGTTCTGCTGCGTGCAACAAAAGAGCTGTAGCACCAAAAGGTTTAACTGGACTCATTTTTCACCACCTGCCTTGTATCCTGCATGCTGCTCACAAACAGCCCCAATGCATTTCTCACCACCCTCACTTCTCCAGGACTCCACATCCCACCCACCCCACACTCCCACGTGCCACAGCACCACGGCTGATGAGCCCAGCTCCGTGGCAGGGATGTTGGGCACTGCCATCCTTGCAGCATCATCTAGATCCCATCACACTGCTCTCTGCCAGATACCACTGGCACGAGGACACCCTACTACATCATTCAGTGTATGCATATTTTATTAATAACATGCTAGCATAACACTAACAAAAGCTTCACTAGTAGAAACTGAAAGTTACCTGCTCCCTGAACATCAGCAGGAACTGTGCTGAAGCAGCAGCCTACTGAATCAGAGATAAATGCATTGAGCCCTCTTCTTTCCAACAGAGCAAAACAACCCAAAAACACCAGCCTACATTTCTATTTATTACTGTGTACACAATTCCAAAACACGAGGTGACAAAGATGGAGATGAGAGTCAGTACATTAAAAGAAATGATTGTAATGTTTGTATTTCAACCAATTGGAACTACTTGAAAATTCACTTCTTTCTCATGACAGAAAGCTTTCAAAAAATAAATCAATAAAACTGTGAATTAAATACTCAAGTCACTGAAGCACTGCTTTTCTAAACTCTTCAATGCTCATACAATCTTAATTTCCTTCAGATAACATGCAAAGCATCAGCTCCACAGTTCATTTCTTTTGTACCCTATTAAAACAAAACACGGCAAGTTTTAAGCATTCATGTCCTCCATGCAGTAGATGTGGATGCTATGGAAGAACTGGAGATTTTTTTAGTCAGAAGTAAAAACAAACAAACAAACAAAAAACCCAAAAAACAAAAAACAAACAAACAAACAAACAAACAAAAAAACCCCACACAAAATAGGCATAGCTTTTTCTATTACTACTAATCACATGAAAGCAAACAAAAAGCTTTTTTAGTTAATGAGCATGAGCACCAAGTTACCAAGCAAAGGACCAACAGAACAGTATAACTGTACAACCCTTGCAGGAAATCAGCCACACCAGTACATCTTAGTAAAGCTATTAAAAATGTTTTGCTATGAGTACTTTAAAATACAGTAAATCATAGTATTTGCACCAGAAGTATAAAACATTTTTCCCTGCTGTACTTCAGAAAAGTAAGTAGGACTGGCTTCATCTTCTCTGAATAAGTATCTCAGGTCACACAAATCTTGTTTTCTACAACAGCAGGAAAACAACAGAAGAGAAAGCAGGTTTGCAACAGCTTTCTCCTAGACTAGCAGTTCCTCGGAGCCGATTAGCACCAGAAGCTCTGAGATTTCATTACTCCGCTTTGGTACAAGCTCCAATATGAGATCAGTCAAACCAGACAGGTCAAACTCCCATGCTCCAAACCCCTACATACCTGTCCTTGGAAAGTTACACGACTTCTGTCTTGCAGATGCTGACTTGAAACTGAAGAATGCCAGGGATGGATCTGAGTTTGAGACTGTGCCCGACCAATATCAGATGACTGTGTTGCTGGATGCGGGGTTATGTGGTCTTCTAGGTCATGCTCTAAAACATGGCTTGTGCTATCCTGAACAAACGCAGAATCATCAAACTGTGGTAGAAGATCTTCCTGAAGGAGGTCATCTGGGTCAAGTCCTGTAAATGGTTCATTTGGAGCGTCAACTTGATGAAGTAAGTTATCATCCAAAGATGTAAAACCGTTGCTCTCAATAGGGTCAGTGAAATGGCTTATCTGAGAAGCAGACCCAGCAGAAGCTGGAAAACTAATACTCACAGGAGAGAGTTTTGAACTACTAAAGTTGCCCTGAGGATGCGAAGAATGCAACATTTGAAAACTATTTGAATTCAAAGGTGTATTAGCACTTAACATGTGCTCAGATGCGTCTTGCTTGGTCCCCGTTTGAGATGTAAAGGCATCGCTTCCAGTGAAATCAGAGATTGGATGTGTCTGCTGGCTACTAGAAAGAGCTGTGGTAGACTGAAGAAGGCTGGTAGGAGAAATGTGGTTATTAGAGTAAGAATAAGGAGATGAAAATTGTTGGCTATTATTGACAGAACATGGAGTAATCGTTGGGGACTGTCCACCAAAAGTTCCTTCTTGATTCCCACAAAAATGTAACGAAGCACTTGCAGTTTGAGAAAACGGCTGAACAGACAGAGGCTGCTGTGAAGTTGAAGGATTAGAAACTGAAGGTGGGTGATTAACACTGACTCTGTGAGAAGTAGATACGTTAACTTCCAAGAAGTCTTTTGGCTGACTCAGAGCATCTTGCCCCGTGTTGCTCCTGCTTTGTTGCGATCGTAGCGAGGCACACTGATGCTGTGGTTCATTAGCCTGAAATAAGGCAAAGTCATGGTGTGCTACAAAGCTTTTGTTTTGCTGCATAGACTGAGAATGTCCTTGGTGAAAGGGGGACCCATTTTGATTTGAAACAGTTGTGGCAGTTTGATGACCCCACATAGGACTACCATCGGCCACATCTGGAAACATCCCATTGGTCTGGTTTTGCGGATGAATTGGTGAACAATTGAACTGAGAGTGTGGTGATAAGACGTTGTCTGTTGAGCTATTAAAAGACTGATTCACTTGGTGAAGTTTCAGGGAATCGTACTGATTCAGCTGTTCAAAGTCACTCAACTTTTGTTGATTCGGAGCATCCTGCACATGATTCAATGAGTCTATGTGCAAAGGTTCAAATTCTGCACCTAAATTTAATTCATCAACAAGTGAAACAGGTCCAGGTTGAACAAAGGCATCATCTGACAAACCTTCTAAGGTCTCGCTAAAAAGATTGGCATCATCAAAAAAATCCATCATAGGATCAGTCATCTTGATAGGTCTGTACTGCTATTTCTCTCAACTCCAAATGGAGTCAGTTTTGGCTCTCTGCAGTAAACAGAAACAAATTACATCCAGCAGTCACCACCTTATCCAAGGCATGCCAGCAACCATTAGTGCTTCTGATGAAACGCTCGTCTTGAAGTGTTTAAAACATCCTATGGGAGAGTAAAAAAAAAGAAAAAGAAAAGAAAAAGGGCAATTACACATAATTGCTTTGCATTTGAACACTCTCCTCATGTTGCCTCTCCTTAAAATACCAAATGGATTTTCGATATTTCATTTATAATAATTTGGTAATTTAGTTAAAGCAAATCTATTATGAGTTATCCTTACTGTTAGTTGATGCCCTCTACTGCTCTTTCAGTTTTTATTCATTACATATTGAGTGTAACTTGTGATGTTTTAAATACACTAGTTCCATTTTTATCTCCCAGTTTGCTCTGTTATCTTCACACAATTTCAGACTCTCCTTTGCCACTTTCACTAAAGCTACCAAATTGCAACAGGCTCGTGTTTTTCAGTAAACACTAAATAAAATTCATTTTTCACTCACATATCATTCTTAAGCAGCTGTAGAAACAAATCATAGTATACAAAATGTACATAATTTTCTATGCTCCAACAAGAAACCTGAGAGGAAGTAAAATACGCTTCCTAATAGTTACCCCAGCTTCAGCAGAAAAGCTGAGATACTCCATTTCTTCCAGTTCTTACATTAAATATTATTCTGAAACTGAACAGTATTTCATCTCACTTAAATAGGATTTTTTTCTGTATCTTATTTCAAGGAAAAGCAAGACGATGAGTACTGCAATTCAAAGATAAACATAGTTATAGAACTAATTTCAGCTCAGCAACACTTATTACTTAATTTTAAAGCATCAGTTGTTTTGTCTTTTCATTTATAATATCACTGATCACCAACCAATTAGAGTTTCCAATCAAGGATTTCAGAAAAAGAGAGCACAGAAGGAAGGTTATTTCCACTTTTCTTTTAAAACCCTGCACATTTATATTGTGATCAAAGCGAACAGGGAACAACTCTTATAATTTACCTCCCCAAATAAAAAGAAAACATCTAGAATAAACAAGCAGTCATTTTAAATGAGCATCTTCAAAGAATAATCATTTCTTTACCCTGTCCATACACTTATCTAATTACCATAAGAAAAAAAGAAATTAAAAAAAAGAAAGCCACACCTTTTAATTCCTAATGCAACTGCTAAAATTCACCTCTAATTCAACTGCAATTCCTTACTAATTAATACTCCAAGGAAAAAAAGTGAGCAAAATCCTCCAGAAATGGACGCCTCGGAAATCTGAAGTATTCTCCCTATGTATAAGATTCCTGTTGAACCTATTAAGTATAAAATAGTCTTTGACAAAGTGATGAAAATCCATCCAGCTTCTATTTTCAGCCCACTGAATGTGTTGCAACCATGGTCAAAATAAAACCTAACTTATGCTAATAAGTTAGGATGAGGTATATAAAACTTCTGGTCCGTGCAGAAAGAGAACAGATGGATCCTGTATCACACTGAACGACACCAAAATTAGGCACACCTATCAAAGTATGAATTAGTATGAGCATTAGGTACCAGATAATGTTTTATTACAAAGTTAAAAAAATAAATCACGCTACCAGCATGCTTTTTTTCCCCAATAAGAGAAGTACTTTTACCCCAGCTTTTTACTTCCACATCTCTAAAACGCATTGTATTTCTTCAGCCCAAAGAAAAGCATGCCTGGGAACTTCAACACTTTGGAGAAACTAGCCCTCCAAATTTACTTAGCAACTGCAATTTTTGTTTCTCTTTGCCGTACTTGAATTTGCAAACATTAAACACTTAGCTTGCAAACTGTAAAGGCAGATGAAAGCAAACTGTGGCACACTTCTGAACTAAACTAGCACATGAACATTATTTTTCTGACCCTAACTTAAAAATAATTCTACCTTCTCATATTCAAATTAATGTAAGAGAAATGTTCTGACATGGAAACATTTCTCACATGTTTCCTGCAAGCGCTTTTCTTCCCCCATCTTCAATCTCACTTAGAAAACGATGGTAGCTACAGCTATGCTTCAGCACTCTTCCACCCAGCCTTTCCCCTTCCCAAATAGATCTGTCACACTGATCTGATGTCTGGACACTCTTTTTTACCTTCTGCTGGCAGAAGAGCATTCTAGGAAATAGCTATTCTGAAAACTTTCATCTGTTGGGCTTAACAATTACAAGTATTATTGCCATTATAGACAGTATTTCAAAGTACCAGTCCCCAAACACCTCTCACTCAAGGTAAGCTCCTCTTGCAGTCACATTTTAATCAGAACAGGGAAACTAGTTTTGAACACTTACTTAACCAATGAAACTATGGTAAAAGAGGCAGAATGTAACAAAGCAAAACCTACCAACATTCCTAAAACTTGATTTGCCAGAACTAATTATTTCACATCAAAAAAACATCGTTATGGAAAATAACTTAAATCTCAAGCTTGATTTCTTTCTGTAAACTACCATTTAGATCTTAGTGCCCCACATAATCAGAGTTTGTTTTAGAACCTAAATGAACTGTACATTTAAGTTCTCTACAACTACTTTATACTGATTTAACATTAATCTTGATCCAGCTTAAAGTTGGTAAGATCCCTCTACAACATTTCTGTCTAAGAATTATTTCCTATTACTGGTCCAAACAAAACAGAAAATAATAGAGAACAAAATGAACATCACAATAGAGGTATGAAATGACAAAGCAATTAGAAGTCTATGGTCTTTCTGCATCAATTTAAGAAGTTACTGCCCCATCAGCATGAAGTTCTTCAACAATAATTACCAACTACAGGACATTTTCAGTTTTCCATGATGTTACACATGTTATTTCATTATTTTAAACATTGTGGAACCCAGAGACATCTAGCAATGTTTGCTACTGGTATTTAAGCATCTTTTGTATTTAGCTTCTCAATGCTGTATCAATCGTGATGATTTGGGGCAAAAACTGAACAACAGCTAATGGGAAACATCAACAGTATTACTCACACAAGCTGAAACATTTCAAGGTTCTTCATCTTCACATATTGTAAAGCATCTCTAGTTCAAACAGAAGTTTTTTCAAACTGCCAACTCTACAATTCAGTGTCTCAACCAAAGCGTGCTTTTTCACTTAAAAAGCTGAAATAACCAGCCATCTCAGAATGAAGCTAGGGACTAGTTAGTAGTAGAGACTAAAACTGAAGCCATAAAAGCACATCATAACAGAAAGCCAGATCACACGCAGAAGAAATAGAAGAGGTAAATACAGAGAGTCATCACTGGGCAAGAGTTTTACACTATATATATATATATACGTATATATATGTACAGACAGTGGTTTGGGTTTTTGGTTTTTTTTTTTTTTTTTTCAGAAAGCAATGCAACAAGGTACAGCAGATTTGCTTCCAAATGAGATCTGCCAAAGACTGAGTAAGCACTGTTTGCTAAATTCTATGTGGTATATAAGAGCATGACATGCTTGCGCCTTTTACCATTTGCCTATCTATTAGCAGGTGGAACACAGCATGAAGAGGTAGTCACTATAAAGTGTTAAAAAAATACTCAAAAATCCGATCACTTCTGAATAATATTCATAAATGATAGAAACATTACCTCCCCAACAATAAAAATAAATGGCATTCACACTATCATTATCTGTCAGATTTAATTATAACTAAAGCTTTTGCTGTGTTCAAAAGCAGAAGTAAATTAAATACAAGAGTTATTTCCCACTACTGCTCCAATATAAGTGATAGTCTCTTACAGTTCTAAAGATCAATGTGCAAAGTTAAAATTAAAATGCACAAAGGAAGTGCACAGTTGCCTCAAAATTCAAGCAATGTAGAAGATAAAAAAGAACATTTGGACATTCATTAGAGATGAACTGGTTTATTATCTAACTCAAAGTACTAAGCATTTGTGCCATAGTGCTGTGGCATCTATAGCTAAATAAGGATTGAAGAAATGTATTTCATCTCACTGCTATCACTAAAATTAAGAGAAAGCTTGATTAGGTAGACTGTTTGACTGAGAACACACCTAGTTATTATTATTATTTTTTAAGACATACGCACAACTCCCTTCTAATATCTCTCCTCCTTCCTTCTGAAGCAAGTAGCCCCTGGGAACAAATACTAAATGTTTAGAAGAAAAAAATGGTAATTGTGAAGGTCATTCATAGAAGTTCAAGTCAGCCAACATAAACAATATTTCACATGTAAATGAAATATATCTTTCAGTGCAATTAATACCAAACTTCTATCAGCACCAAAGACATCGACAGGCACTGTGTATGGGACAGCTTCTTTCTAGAAGAAGCTTTGCTGAAGAACAACAAAGCAAAACCACACCAAAGAGAAAGTGTATCACTGAATTTTCTATATACATTTGTAAGATATCTGAAAGTCACACAGCAAGTTCTGTGCCACAACCAGTTGTGCTTAAATAAAGGAAGTCTTGTGATTAGCTTGGGTCAAAAATAAAGAGTTAACACATGTATCTAACAATCCGTACTAAGTGTGCAATGAACCCGCAGGATCTAAGTGGATAACATTTCCTAAGCTAACATTTTACAAGAAATTTAAGAAAAAGGTTCAAGTAAAGATCAAAATAATCCTTACCCATGAATACAGAACACATCCCTTTAATGAAGAATTAAGAAGTTCAGAGATGCGCTTTAACTCCAGATGGGTACCTCATTATTAGAGACCTGAAAATGAGACATGATAAACCAATCACACAAATGCCATTCTTGAAATTACAATATTATGCAAATGTGCTACTCAGAACTCAATTATGTAATAGATACCATAAAAAAAAGAGCAGCAGAAATGATTTACAACCGGTAGTAGCCATGATGTTATAAATGTCTTATAAATAAAGAAGTGAAGTGCCTGTATTTTAGGGACAGTCCTGGGGAGAGAAACAAGCCCATGTGGCTCTGCAAGATTGAGAAGCATAGTCTCTCCAGATCACTGGAAGTTTAGAACAACTTTAGGACACAACAGAAAGACCAAACAAAAAGAATAAATCTAGGCTTTGTGCTAAGTTTTAAAGTTGTGTGTGCAGAAATCTCCACACATTTTGCTTTTTTGAAAAGCAAAAGCATAGTTTCTGCTATTACAGTGACAGATGTACTTCCTAATAGTAACTGACACCAGTTTCTAGGGGAGCATACTTGTTCAATAATTTTACCCCACTCCTCCCCTTGTCCATATGTAGATCTCACTGTTGCAAGATTCTCTTTTAATCCAAAATAGGCTTGAAAACATTGGATACTTTAATAGAAAAGGTTTGGTTAGAGGAAGGGGGATATGTAAATGCTCTTCAAACATGCATTTTCCTCTCCCCAAATAATAGTATCTTTGTGACAAACTCTTAAGCACCTTAGCTAGAATATTAATAGTTCAATCTTTAAACTTTATAAAAGATGATATATGTATCACTTCATCAGGAAACAGATTTTGATACATAGATTATTTAATCACATCTTTAAGACAGCATGGTAACATATGTCAAAGACACAAACTGCCTATGACAGCTATCAAAAACCTGCAATGTCCCAGTAGAAATTCTTGTTGAGTGTTATTTAGTACACTGATTACTACACTGAGCCTTCTTCTATTTTTCTATAACTTAAAGACTTATTCTAGGGTTGCAGAACTACATGGCCTCCTCTCTCTGTTAAAAGGAACACTTAAGAAGCAGGCTTTTTTCTTCCCCAAATTCATACACAATATGCACACACCCAGTAGGTGAAATTTTTGACAAAAATATTTTGATCTACATTTATCGTCTACACAATACAACAGCAATGGTATCAGAACAGGAAGAAAAATTGCTTCTTGTGGTTCTCTTACACTTCAACTTCATGTAACGTCACGCAGAGCTCTCATTACACAGAAGTCCTCTTCACATCGAGACATTAGCTATTTTGAACTTCATTCCAGTATGAATTACGCAGCATTTCAGTATCTATTTTTGATCCCTAAACTTCTGTTTAAAAATTTGTAGTTCAAATCTATAATAAGGGCCTTAGAATGTGTCAATCAATTGAATAGAAGCAACAAAATACATATTTTAAAAAAAAAAGAAAATTGAAAACTCACAAAGCAGGTAATTTCTCCTAGCTGTAAGAGTTCAGCAGGAAAAAACAGAAACCTAACTCAACTGAAATTACCATATAATACAAGCACTAGCTTACGATCTTTTCTATCTAAAACGTATTTGTCCTCTCTTAAGCAGATTCTCCAGAAAGCCTTAAAACAAAGATAGACATTTCTTACTCTTCAGGCCAGAGTTCATTTGCTTGAATAGCTCCCAGTATGGTGTCTGCTGCGGAGTTCTTTCAAGTTTGAAAAACCCTATGTTGGAAAGAAGAAAAAACGTAAATATACCATTCAGCAGAACTGCAATACATTACTCTAACAGTAATACATAATAAATATTTCAGACAGAGGAACAATCATTAATATTACAGTGAGCGCCAAGAAAAAAGCACACAGAAGGAACTTCAAGCTTTCATAAGATGCAAAGTAGGATCTATTTCCAAAGATTCTCAGCTAGGCTGCGCTGTATGCAAGCTTCTAATTACACAGATATACGTGTGTATGTATCTGTTACATGTCATATAGTAGAAAAAAAGAAAAAAAGTTCTGTAAAGTCTCCTCTGGAGCACAGTCTTAATTCTGCTCTAATTGGGAAAATTCACTGATACATGAGGAAGCTTACATTTTATTAAACAGAACCAAAAATAAAGTAACCCAGAACTAGACACATATATATCAAGCTATCTTAGAAGCTTTAAAAAAATTTATCTTCCACTGACCAACAATGTAGCTTTGCCATAAAATAATCAGAGGACAGCAGGTATTTTCCTATGTGCAGGTGGGTTTTCTTATGCTCCTGAAGGAACCCTAAAGCACTGCTATTACTCATGAAAAGTTTTGAACAAGAGTGATCTTTTTTCATTTTGGACACCAAAGTGCAGTCTCCTATACGCTTTAACAGAACAGGAAATAAACTATGCATTTTGATTCAAAACAACTATTTTAACTGCCATTTCTCTTTCTTAAAACACCATCTCAAGTTTAATAAAATGAGTTATCAAGTTTCACACAAAGTCCTTGTGTGCTTTTATATCTTCGGACTTTGGAAAATACTCTTAGTAAAACTTAAAAGCAAGAGTTTAATAAATTATTATTTTCAACTATCACCTTCACCTGTCTGACAAAGATTCTGGTGTGCAGAGCAGAACACATACGTGTTCCCGAGCTGCTTCAGTAGATCACGTCTCCACTCAGTTTTAACCCATCCTCCTGGCATTAGATGTTGCACAAAGGTGGCTGAGGTGTAGACACACATTTTCTCTTTTACGTTTTGTGGGCATTAATTCCGACAGTGATGCAATACTGAAGAAGGCAAGGAGAATAACTACAACAGCTTGTGAGCTAGGAAGAGAACTAAAATTCCAAGAATTTTCTTGTAAAAAGCACAAGGTTTATCCTTGAGACATTCTATTTTACTGAAAATAAATGTCAGGAAGTTCAAAGGTTCTGCCATAAGACTACCGAAGGAAACTATTTTAATAACTTATTCTGCTCTTTAAACATTATTACCATTTTGTTTCTCCAAAGCGTACTTGTGAAGACTCATCAATTCCGGAACTTAAGAGTTTCTGCTTATTTTTCTAACACAGATCACAACATTTCCCAGCGTTCTGTTACACATTTGTAACTCACACTTCTGGTCACTGCAAAGGCAGTTGAGTTGCACAAACCTCCTTCCAAGTTTAAAAACAATCCTCATGGTGCCCTTCAGATTCCTGATGCGTGCATTATAGAGTTTCTAATTAATTGTCAGTTACTTTTGTCATAAGCTCCAACATTAGACACCAGTATCTCACTTGAGGAACGGCAGTGCAGTTTTAAGATGTGGAGAAATGAACACACTGAAAACCAGAAAAGAAAGCCTTCTTGTTTCATGTGGCCTAAACCAAGACTTCATTAGAAACTTTCAGAGACAAAGGACTTCACAGCACAACCCTCCTCCAGCTCATGACCTGTTAGCACACTCTCTTCCAACCATTCCCACGTTCTAGTCTGATAAGCACCTTTACTAACTACTGCAATTTTACGACCTAGAAGTACCAACTAGAACAACTCAGAGGTTCATGCCTCTTTTACAAATAACTCCAGGCAACAATCTGAAAGTACAGACCAACAGCAGCCAAGACTGACACAAACACAGAAACCTCAGTGAACATTTGCAAAAACAAAACAAAACAAAAAACCAACAAACACCAAACAACACAATTTCAAGTCTCTATCCCAGATGAGGACATGACAGTACTATGGACACGAGCACCATGAGACCACACTGCTCAACAGAACAAGTGTCCCAACATGCCACTGCATACTTCATTAGCTGCCATCAAGTGAATCATCTGCTGCACAACTCCATATCCTTTGGGAAGAAGGCTGCATACAATTTTCCCTTCATACAAATCTAAGCAGAAATGAAAATATCCATCCAATTTAATCCTCAGATTCCCTCTAGGATACGGAACACCTTTTCGTGCCTCTATACAGACATCACCTCTATGAAACTTAAAACTTTATTTACTGAGGTAAGCATCAAATAAAGTAAAGAGCTCTACAAATGCCATTTGCAGAATGAATTGTGGGAGCCTTCCTCAATTTCAGCAACGGAAGATAAAACTTTCTGATACTGCTCATGCAATACAAGGAAAAACTCCCCAGAACACATTGCAGAAGGAAATCTTTTGGCAGTCAGTTATATTTTCTAATATGACTCAGATAAAGAACAGAGGCAAAATTATTGTCTTCAGAAAAGCAATGCAAATGTTTTTCCATCTGGTTGCAAACTAACTGCTGTTTTAAGACAACAAGAAATATAAGTATCATTAAAAAGCCAAAAGAAAAAGTAAAATGCTCGTACACTGATGGCCTAAACACATTAATTCTTGACATCTCTTTGATAACCTGTATGAATGAAGCCGAAGATCAATGCTTTGCCTCACTGAGGGATGCCACGCTACACCCATATATTTCTGCTGACTTCCTAGATAAAAAAAGCAGCCTTTCTTGTAGCTTATCTCTTACAGCTTAACAACTGAGGACAGAGCAAAGGCAGCACTGAAAGAATTACAAACCATTTCCAGGGGTTGGTGTATAAGCAACAGAAATACATCCAAGCACAACAGACCACTTTGCTAAATGGAAAAGAGGATATTATTACTTTAATAATACCCTAAAATATTTCCAACAACTTTAACTATTAATTCTTGAAAGTTGGGCTTACTAGGCAACTGGTTTCTCCATCACCAGTTTGTACATCTGCAGATACGCTACATTCCTCAGACTATTTCTAACTACAGGAAAAGCACTAAAAGATGGAATAAGAGCACATAACGTTAGACAGAGCGTGAGATTTCTAAATGTTCATTAATCACACTGTCCCCTAGTTTGACAAAATGGAGACCATAAAAGGAAGAAATACAAACAGGTCACTGGAAGAAGACTAAAGTATCCATCAACTAGTTTGGTCAGGAAAGAAACTGAGTGAGAAAAGTTACTGGATTCCAGTCAAACCAAGAAAAAAATCTTCAAATGAAAAACTTATGAACTGAAGTACCAAAATTTACTAAGAACTTAGTTTACATAGAGTGATGGAAACAAATATAATGCTGCAATCCAAAGATTAATAATGTCATGCCACTTCACTCCTCCAGATGCAACTTCTTTCCTCATCCTAAATCACATGAACAGTTTCCAAGAAAGACAGTGGTCCAACATTTGGACAATTACATCTTCAAGATTGATAAAAAGGGAAAAAGTCCCCATTGCAAGGAATCCTAACCCATAAATACATCCAGAATTGTCCGGCTTACCTTTACTTTCAAAGTGTTCGAAGGATGCAGACACATTTTTGGGAAAATTTAAATTGTGAAGTTCTAAGACAGACAAAAACATCTTAGAATAAAAGAACATCTTTTTTTCTTTTATGGGTTTCACAAAAAAGGTCATTTTAAAGCATCACATCAACATTTTCGTTTTAATCTACCCACATCACTAAATTATTTCTCTCAAAAAAGGAAACAAATGAACAACGTCTGTTTCACACAGAATCACATCACAGAATGATAAGGGTTGGAAAGGACCTCTGGGTTGAGTAGCCTCTCAAAAGGGGTTCACGTCACATCTTTCAGATAACACCACTGACAAGTTTTTTAAAAACACACTGTACTTTCAGCAACATTTCTCCATACTGAATTCTTGGAGTAATCTTCAGGAGCATTTAGCAGCCACGGCTCATGTGAAATGAGTAGGTGCTGAGATTCCTCAAAATTCTTGAAAACATATAAGGCTTAAAAATCACAGCTCTTTTTCCAGTAAAAAGAACAGCTTCCATCTGAGGGATATGAGTTAATAGAGCTTGATCATCACAAAGTGCAGCATAAATTGTTATAAATCCAACTATTGTGTTGCACAAAGTAAACCAGCAGATGCACTGTAACTATGTATGTGCCTGTCCTCATCACGCTATAAATGCAAAGCAAACTCATGTAGCTCACAATGCGCCGTCATTTCAGAGCAGCTGATACCTGAAGTTCTTACCCTACTCGATTTCCCACTTTCCTCCTTGCACGCTGTAGCAGTTAGACAGATCAATAAGAGGGAAAGCCATCAACAAAGGTGTGATGACAGAAAGACCATCATGATAGAAAGGTTCTTCTCTTCCTTTAAAGTACATTGCTCACCCGTATCAGAAGATGCTAGTTTTGCAGGGGAAAGCCGCACCAAGGAAGGATCTCCAACTAGAGACCCTTCCCCAATAGCAGTCAGCCCTTAAATGAGGTCTAAGAGAGGTGCAGCCAGGCTCCACCCCTGCCGGTCACACAGCCGAACTGCCTTCACCTGTGCTCCCAGGGCTGACCGAGTCCTTTCCCCAGGCGCTCCATCGGTGGTTCAGGCTGTGACTCAACAGTTCCCATACATGTGCCTTGACTGATGCATAGGGCCTGGCACACAGCTCCCTGCATTGGTTAACTTTCAAGAATAGGTATAATAGCTTTTGCTCTTTGGTTGACAAGAACTGCATAAGTCAGTCCACGGTGCATTGGAAGTCCCATCAGCCCCATGCAGGAACAATAACAAGTCATTATTTAGCCTGAAAGAAAAAGATGTACACGGGAGGGAGAAAAAACTATGAGTAGATAAAACCCAATGATTGCTATTCATTTTTTTTTAACAGTTAAATTATAAAATAGGAATAATTATTAATTTTGAAATGCTTATCCAGTGAAAGACACCGTCAAAAAGTTGATCTGTGTACCAATATATCGAAACCCAGAGCCAGGCATAAATCCATCAGAGGACTGACCGTTAAAATCCTGCCTTGAATCCTAAGCACATTTATATCTGCATACAAATGATAATAAGCATAACGATTATAAATAGGAACTTGATGGTGTCAAACAACACAGGTGTAAAGACAGATGCTAAAAGATCTTACGCCTGATGGGCCTAACTTTCCTGAGAGGAGGATTACTTTTTATGGCTGCTCATCTAGGTCTCAAAAAAGACTCAAAAACTCCTCTCTTCATGCAGACTGTTATTCTGTCCCCTGTAAGTACACATAATACCGCTGAAGGGCTCAGATTTCTTCTACAGAAGTAGACAGAGCTGCATTTCCTCACACTGCTGAAGTTAAACAACTTTCATGAACTGAAGTTTGTAGATGCTAAAGATTCGTGGCACTTACACAAAGCAAGGAGTGCAAAACGTTTCTTAAGAACTGAAACTGCATGCATCAACCTTCATGTCAAAGCCACGCAGCCAAGTGACAGAATTCTGCTTACTTTTTAACCCTGCCCACAAAAACGTGTGCCAAGGGGGAATTAGGAGGTTTTCACATTTCACCGCTTTGCGCCTCAAAAGGAAACAGGATCATTGCTCCACTCGGGTAAAATCGAGATGCCCCCTATCCGCCCTACGCCAAGCACACAGCGCACCGAGCTGCCCCCGGGATCCCGTCACGCCGGGAGGAGGCCGGCCCGCAGTCCCCACCTGCAACCCGGCAGCTGCGAGCCCCGGCCTCGCGCTCCCACAGCTGAGCCCCTTCCGAACCCCCACCCCCGCGGCCACGTGCCCCCGCTCCTCTCCCTCACGGACCCGCCGCCCGCCCAGCCCCGGCCTTCCCAGCCGCCTCACCCAGTGCCAGCCCTGCCTTCCCGGCTCCCGCACCTCCCGCCGTCACGGCTCCAAGCCGGCGGGCCGCCACACGCAGCTCCTCTCCTTCACACCGCCTCGCTTCGCCTCGGGAAACGATTCCAGTTCCTGCCCACCTCTATCACCTCGCGGTGCGGCGGCCGGGCCTGACCTTCCGCCGGCCCGCCCGGGCGGCTGCCACATCCCTCCTGCCACGCAGCCCCGGGAGCATCCTCGCCCGCCTCCCCCCCCTCTCCGGGCCGGCCGCCCCCTCCCCTCGAGGACCCCCCAGAAGCTGGCCGTCTCCTGCCGCCTCCTCCCGCCTCCCCGCCCGGCCGGCATCCCGCGGCCCCGCTACCCGTGCCGGGCCCGCTCCCTCCCCTCGGGACTCGGCTCCCCCGGCGCCCTCCCGGCCGCCGCTCTCCCCGCGGCGGGGCACGCAGCCCGAGGCCCGCACTCCGCTCCGGGCCGCCGCCCCCGCCGCCGAGGTGCGAAGGGCGGAAACGGGTCGCGGCGGGGCCGCGAGGAGAGCAGGCCGCGGCGCGCCGTGCCCCGGCGGGAGGAGGGGAGGAGGAGGCCGCCGACGGGGCGCGGGGGTCGGGAGGGGTTCGGGCACCGGGAGCGCGGCCTGCTCGGAGGCGGCGGGGAGCGGCCCGGCCCCTCGCACGTACTCACCGCCGGGTTCGCCATTACGCGGCGGCGCTGCCCGGCAGAAGGCACGCGCGCGGGGAGGAGGCGGAGGCGATGCCCCGCGCCTGACAGCTCCCCGCCGGGGCGGCCCGGGGGCGGCGGCGGCGACGGCTTCCCCCACCCCCAGGGGGATTCCCGCGGGCCGAGGGCGGCACTTACCGAGCGGCCGGCGCAGGCCGGGAGAGGCGGGCGGCGGCGGCGGAGCGGGCGAGGGCGGCGCGGCGTGACTGGCTCGGCTCGGCTCTCCTCCCCCCGCCGCCCGCCCGCCGCGCAGAGCGGCGCAGCGCAGCGAGGCCGGGAGGGGCGGCCGGGCCGGGGGCGAAGTTTCACTCGCTCCGCGCCGCGACCCCACCGGCCCCAGCGAAGCCGCGGGGACGGGCCGGGGGGTGCATTTGCATATTTCTCACCCCCGCGCTGATTGGCCGCCCGGCGCGGGGGCCGCCGCGCGCTGACACGGCGCCGCAGGAGGGAGGGAATGGGGGGGAAGCGAGAGGGGCGTGAGCGGCGGCGGCGCGGGGCCGCAGGCTGGGGGAAGGAAGAGGAGGGAGCGCGGCAGCGGGGACGGGGCGGGCGCGGGGGGCGGGCAGGGAGCGACGGGCGGATTTCCTCCCCGGGACACCTTCACCTCACCCCGCGGCCCCCGTGGGAGGGGGCGGCCCCCAAAAGCAGGGGGGCGGCGCGGGGCGGGCGGCGGCGGAGCCGATAAAATGGTGCGCGGGCGGCGGGGCTAGCCCATCCAATATGGCCCCCTTCTCCGGCAGAAGCCAATCCCGGGCGCGTTTATTCTAGAGGCGCCGGCGGAGGTCAGAGCCGGGCCGCGCTCCTCGGTGGGCTGCAACCCCAGCACCGAGCGAAGCGGCGCCCGCCCGCAGCGCCACCGCGGGCGGCGGGGGATTCCCGGGCGGCGCGGCCCTTCGGCAGCAGCGCGGCGCGCGGGCGGTCTCGCGCCGCAGCACAGCGCCGCCGCCGGGAGCCGCCTCACAGCGCGTCACGGCGGGAGCCCGAACCGGCGTGCTTGGGGTCGTTGTACGGCAACCCAGGGTTAGGCAGCGTCTAACAGACCAGCTGCTGCCCTAGGAGAGGCGGTGTGGCGAGCTGTCGGTGACGTGCCTCACCGTTCTTCTAGCACCGTTCTTGTTCTGAGCAGAGCTGGGAGCACGCGGGGTGCCAGAGGTAAATACATGCGGGCACAGCACTGCGCCGTATAAAACCATTTTTGAAGTGGGTTGTTGAAGGCCCAGAGCACCTAGAGCTTTACAGCTAAACTATTCTCCTTCCCTTTGCCTTCACGTTTGTTTCAGTCATACAAAATACAGTTCCCCACATACCAACTATTGATTGAAAGATCAAACTGTAGAAGTAGCAGCTGAGGAAACACTCAGACTATCTCAAGTAACTTGTCACAAGTGGAGCTACAGGTTCCTGCTGCAGGACCTGTTTCCAACAGAGCATTCCCCGCAGCAGAGAGCTGGAAGAAGACCTCCCTCGTCACTTAGAAGCCCTGAGGGGCTGCTTGCTGCTGTCTCTGGTGGCACAGAGAGCTCTCACTGAGAAGGCTTCAGCAAGAAGGATGAGTTGGGTGAAGGACTCAATTGAGTCGTACAGGAATGCAAGAGCATTTTGCTCTTACCCACACCTCAGTGCTGAGCCTGCTGGGACTGTGTGGTGTATATGTACAGAGAGGAGAAATCTCACCCTCAGGCCTTTCCTGCCACAAGACAACAAGGTATGCACATCAGTTCTCTACACCCTGTTGCTTACACATCTAGGATGTATTTTGAGTGATTTCTCACCGTAGCAACAACAGATCCCGTGTGTAGGCATTTGACCGTGTGTTGCCATAAATATGTTCTGAGTTGCTAAACAGCTCACCTATGCTTGCCTAGATAGAAATGTAAGATGGGGTTTTGTTTTCTGTTTGTTCAGAAAACAAGCACTTAAGCAAGCATTTAAATGGATGGTTTAGCTTTCCAACACAATATCTTCTCCCCACTCCCCCATTTCTTCTTGGCTAAAGCTCAATCTTCTCCCACATTGTTCGCTAGCACTCTTAGTAACAGTTACACTGAAATTGTCATCCAAGCTTTCTTTTATTTAGCCCTGTCGGTTTTTTTTTTTTTGCTGCAATTTTTTTCCCCCTCTCACAAATAGAAACTCCAACAAACGAACATACATTTTTTTAGTGATTTCTGGAAGTAAACACGTTTGTCTATCCTCCACAGAGAAAAAGGCCAGTCATTAACCAGAAGACACTCTTTGTTTTTTTAGTGTAATTAGCAGCTAGTTTTAGTACTTCCTTAGCAAATATACTTTTAGCAGTGTAAAGAGCTTTCAGCTGTTGATAGTTTCAATGGTAATACCATAAGTTAAAAGCACAGATTTAGAACAATAAA
Source organism: Meleagris gallopavo (assembly GCF_905368555.1). Classification (NCBI taxonomy): domain Eukaryota; kingdom Metazoa; phylum Chordata; class Aves; order Galliformes; family Phasianidae; genus Meleagris; species Meleagris gallopavo. The sequence continues at coordinate 4,526,699 of NC_139416.1, forward strand.
ACTCATGAATAACTAGAAACAGGATTATGGGACTGGTTCTGCTGCTGAAAAGGCACTGAATACTACGAAGACTTTAGACTTCAAGCAAAAACCCTAGTTAATTAAATGAAAGAACTAAATGCAGACTGATGTTGTAGGCTTTTTTTTAACTGTGTATCAAGTTCAGAATTATGACAAAGCTTTTATGTAGTGCTAGATTTTCTTTCAATTCCAGCTTTTGTCTCTTCATATCACCATCCAGAAATGACACTGTTGTTTCAAGCTACCATAATTTTAGCATGTTGTATATTTTATCAGAAACTATTTTTTTTTCCAGTACCACTGTTTTCACAAGGTAAGTATAATGCTGTAGTAATTGGACAGATCAATACAATGGGAAAGAAATTATAACAAAGGTGTGATAACAAAAAGACTAGGAACAACAGAGAAATACCATAAAGGAAGGGAAAAAGATTGCTCACTTGTGTTAGAAGATTCCATGTTCACAAGAGAAAGTTACACCAAAGAAAGAACTCCAGCAAGAGATCCTTCCCTAGCGGGGGTCAGCCCTTTAATGAGATCTAAGAGAGTTACAGCCAGGTTCCACCCCTTCCTGTCACACAGCTGAATTGCCTTCACCTGTGCTCCCAGGGCTGACCAGGTTCTTTCCCCAGCTGCTCAATCAGTGGTTCTGGCTGGGACTCAGCAGTTCCCATACAAATGCTTTGACTGATGAAAACATGCAGATGATGCCTTTTAAGTTTGGTAAAGGTGGAAGATTACTGTGTCTCTCCCCTCTTGTATTTTCTTCAGATGTTTCACCTATGCATGCATTTTTACATTCTTGACTCCATTGGTGCTATAAAAATTCGTTCTGCCTTGGGACTTACTGCTTGTGTGCTTTGTGGTCTACAGAGGAAGAAGACCTGTACTCTGCAAAGCAAGGACACACTCCTTTTATCCTGCTCTGGGTGTGGGATAAAATTTTCCAAGAAAAAAAAAAACTACAGAGCAAATTGATTGGTGCACTTGCCTGGTTTCCTGGGCTTTGATTGCACGTGAAAGTTGCTGCAGGGGTATTGAGGTCGGGACTGGAATGAAGTTCACATGCACTGAATCAGCTGCTGGGATTCTGTTGTTGCTACAGTGACTGCTTTGATCCTTCTCAGTAGCCACTCTGTGTGACTTAGGAGAGCAAAGAGTGTCTGTACAGGCTGCAGCTATGACAGCAACTCTAAGTAGGTCTTTGTCATCAGTGTAGAAGCCTGTGGGAATCTGTGATGCAGGTGAAGACTTGAAGAGCCATGCAAACTGGGCCTTTGTTGATATGTTTTGGCTGTTTGGTGCACTGCCTTCACAACAACAAACCACTTTTAGGTTACTTCTGGAGCCATTAACAAATCTGTGAAGTGAGGATAAGCTCCTGTCATTTTTTCTCTGAATAGATTTACAGCTCTATGGGAACTATTGAATCATTGCCACTGATGGAGCACCTGGGGAAAGGACCCGGTCAGTCCTGGGAGCACAGGTGAAGGCAATTCAGCTGTGTGATAGGAAGGGGTGGAGCCTGGCTGCACCTCTCAGACCTCATTTAAGGGCTGACTGCCACTGAGGTAGGATCTCTGGTTGCAGATTTTGTTTTTGGAGTTTTCCCTGTGAGTTTAGATTTTCAGAGATGGGTGAGCACTTTTCCATTTTTGCTAGTCCTGTTGTTATTATATTCTCTGTATTGCTATTCTACTATATTGATCTTTTTTATTGTTGTGATAGTTATAGGTTCCTGTTCAAACTGGGGAGGTCTCTGTCTTCTTTGTTTTGTTGTGTTGTTGGCTAGCAGTTTTTGTGAACTTCTGCAAGAAGCAGCTATGCTCTACACCTGCAGATGTGAAACGCTGCAGATGCAAAGTATGTGGAAGCAGATAACTTGTTTCATGGCCTTGAAAATATAGCTGTAAAGTAGGCTATGGTTATGAGTACCCTTTTAGATTAGGGAAAGCTTAATTGTTTAGAGTGTATGTTGGGAGGGAGAGAATAACTGTATCCAAGGGTCTCAATTAAAAAGAAGAAACAAAATATTCTGGTATTAATCATAAATCAAAATCAGATTGCAATTATACTTGTAAGCAACCTACTTAGAACCCAGGAATCTCTTGCTAGCTGAAATGTTTTATCTGGATAGTATCTCCTAGATGTTTGGCTGGCAGTTAGAGACCACCATAGAGTAAACCTGCAGTGAAAATATCAAAGTGCTGCTTTCATTAGTGTTTCCTTAAACTCCTATATCTGCGGTTTGGTTATTTACTTGTCATAATGTCAGCTAGAAATATATGTAGCTGACAAAATGACCATAGTACTGAAGTGAAATCTGCTGTGAGGTAGGCATTGCATGAGGGAAGCTTTTTAAAATCTGAATTTACTTGGATAGTATTCTAGATTAAATCCTGTTTTTGTTAAGAAATAAAGAAAAGCCCTTTTTTTTTAGAGGATTGGTGGACTTTTTAAAGTTCATTTTTGTCAAAGGTTTGCTGTGTTGTATTTTGAGAGAGCAGAAGTTTTTCTCTTGACAGGATGACAATAACTTATGAATCTCTGTGCTGATGTGAGAATCTTGAATTGGGTTTTAAAATGTATTCTGCAAAGATCGTGCCTTAAAGATTAAGAATGACTGAAGACTGCTTCTAAGCATTTGTGATAGGAAGAGAGGAACCCCTCTAAGATCAGAGCTGGAAGCTCTGATGAGCATGTGGAGCCCAAGAGTGAAGGTTTCATTCTCTATTTCTGTGATAGCTGAACAGGGAGGGTTATTGTGAGAGAATGGAGATAGTAATAGTTATAGAAATATGTTGTAAATACATGGTGAAATCTAGAGGAAGCCTGAAAGTGACTTGAATCTTCTGCAAACAGACATTGGATGATTCTAATAGACTAGATGTTGAGAATGAATGTGGCAGTTAAGGCTGGTTATATTGCATCTTTCCTGATTTTGTTTTCAATTCTTTTGTGCTTCTTTCTGTTAGTAGAAATAGAATGGATATGTTACCTGCTCTTTGAATGTAGAGCTTCATGTAGTATTTCTGTTTTAAATCTCATACTCCTTACTATGATTTACTCACAGTAAGTCTAATTACTAAGACTTGTTGTGCATGGGCTCTTTCTAATGGTAGGGGACGAAAAAGGAGAACAGCCTGTGGGGGGAGTTTGATGTAGAGGTGGGGGTTATTGTGGCATTTCTGTTTTTAATAAGATGCTTTTCTGGGTCATTTTCTTACTATGAGATGACAGTGAATCTCCTGCTCAAACAGTTTGACGCTTTGCTTCTGTTTTCTTGCTTCTGGAAGTTGTGCCAAATACATCTTGTACAGAAGGAATATCATCATCAGTCCTGAGCAGCGCAGGAAACAAAGTAAAATGTGAAGTTTTAATATGGGTCCCTGGTGTAAAATGCTATCTGTTTCTTGACTGTATCTGAAAGCTACTGTAACAACACAAATGACAAACTGTTAATAACAGAGGAACTCTGTTCCTCTTCACTCTTAATGTCCTTTTACTCTCTGTAATACCAAGCCAGTTAAATAAACTCAGGAAATGCCTAGAATTGCATTGTACAGTGCTGTGTTGTGGTGCAGTGTGCCTCAGGAGAGTTGTACCGTCGGAAGTGTCTGGAGTAAGGGGATCTGCTCTGCTGTGTGCGTGACGGAGCGGTGCGGATGGGAGGGAGCTCCGAGCGGCCGTGCGGGACTGCGCGGAATGTAGAAGTCTGCTGCTGCCCTCCTGTGGAGTTTCTCTAGATAGCTGTATAGCTGTTGTGATAGCAGCGCTGCTTTAGAGATGTGATTTTTGGCTGTCTATGAAGTTCAAGTGTATTTTTTCTTTTTTTTCCTGATAAGCATCAGTCTCCGATGTTGTAGCATATGCAGTAGTTTTTTTTTTGTGGTAAACCTCTACCTTTGTGGATAACAGGTGGGCAGAATATGCCATTATCTTAATTTTAACATGGCTTTTCATAGGACTTTTCCAAGGATTTCATGCTCTGTGTGGGCAGACAGCTAGATAAACTTAAAAACATACTAAATCCCACAGTACAAACCATCAAAAAGTTTGTCTGTGTGACCAGGAGCAATGCCTAATGCTCTACACAAACATTGATCATAGGATACCACAGGGATGCATGCTGGGACTAGTTCTGTTAGTCACTATTAGTGGGACACCCCAAATCAGAAGGAGCTGCAGTATGCTCAGTGATAGGGCTGCCATTCAGAGACTTGGCAGGATGGAGGAATACCAGGTGCTTGCTTTCTATCATTAGACCCCCTAGAATGTCTTCAAAAATATCTTGTGATCCTCAACTTGCCAGCGTTGATGTTAAGTCCCATTCCAACTTGCACCAGAGTGACTTCAGTAATCTTGAAACCGTGAGAATGTGTTTGTAATCCTGGTCTTTAACAGTTGTGTGTATGCACTGTGTATGCATTGAATCTTTATGGTGATCTCATCTTGGTATGTGTAGAAGCAAGATCTTCAGTTCAAGACATCTGGAATAAATCTAGTGCTGTGTGTATTTCATGTGCAAATCATTGTCTTTCAAGTTCTTAAGATATCATGAGTTAACTGATAATATTACAGAGATGAGTAAGCCATGTAGTTGAGCACTTAAAGTACATGCACTGCAGAAATCAATTTGGGTCATCTAGTCTAGACCAGAAATCGTGCTGGTTTGTGTAGTACACATCACTGGTGGCTTTGTTTGCTGAGCCTGTCCTACAATTTTCAGTATGGAACAAGTAACAGGCTGTCTGACTTCTAGACTAAACTTTTTATGTATCTTAAGAACTGATGTAGGCTAAGTTGTGTGGCATTCCACATTCACGTAGGCTAAGTGATGCAGGGAATCTAGAGAACCCAGAGTACCATAAGAGCAGTAGCAAGTAGTAGCAGCTCTCCCCATCTGCTGTACTGACCTCCTCCAAGAGGGAGCTGAAGGTAGAAAGGAGACACCTCTTGCAGAGGTTTTAATTGGGATTATGCAGCAATCTGGACCCATGTACCTAAATTCAGTTGAAATAATTATGTCTGGATCTGTGCCTGAACAAATGAAGCTCCTTTGGACCTTGACTCTCTGGGCTGAAGGCAAATATTTAACATCAGCTTTGAAGTGATAAGTTAATGTGATAAAATGAACTTGTATGAATTTGTGCTTTCATTCCTGTGAACCTTCTTTACTGGTCATGAAGTGCAAGAATACGGCAAAAACTAAACTTAAGAGCCTTTTAAAATATTACCTGTGGAAACTATTGAGATGTATAGGCTAGCATAGTGGCAATTGTCCTTATTGCATTGTTGGCTATTACTGCATACAGTAGACCAGGTCTATACAAAGGAAACAAGTCGGCGTATTCTAGCAAGATTTTGATTGGCCAAAGGACAGACTTCTCAGAAAGTTAGTTCCAATGTGCTCAGCCTAGAAAGTTGCTGATCCTTCTGTCACTTGACTGGTTTGCTATTGGTGCCACAGGAAGTAAATGAATTTTCAGGTATTTATACCTATCTTGTATTTCATGAAGTGTGTAATGACAACTTGATCTTGTGATGACAAAGGGCCCACTTCTAGATAACTACTAGGTTACTAAAGATGAGGTCTTAAGTATTGGCTGTATTTGACCTTATCTTGCTGGCACAGACTTTTAATACCTATTTTCTAATGCATTCTCCATAGCCACTGAGGAATTAGGATTCATTTGTCTTTGTTTTAAAGAAAAAAAACAAACAATAACCCCCCTTTCTGCAATAGTTGTTGTTTCCTCATTGGTTGTCTAATGTTAGAGTTGTAGGGAAAAGCTGTGCTTATCCCCCCCCAACCCCAGTAGTACTTAATACAACAAGACTGGTAAGGAATAATGGCTCCAAGAAGTTCATAGTGGTTTCTCATATTTAGAAGTTCAACGAATTTTAAATGTTTCACTTGGTAAGAGCATCATTATTGGCTATGGGCAGGTTGTGTATATGTTAGTGTTTATGTATATATATTTACACATACATGCAGCTTCTTAGCAAGTGTCATGCTTCTACTTATGAAAAGGCTGTGTCTGCAGCATCAATGCTGCAATACTGTCACCTCCCAAGACCACTGCTAGAGCTTCTCTAAAATTGGGACTAGTCTGCTCACAAGAGGGCACTGCAACTCTACTTTTGTGAGCTATAATCAATGATGAAGTCTAACAACAAAAGACAAATATTGCCACTGTCTAGCCCTTTTTCATTTTTAAACAAGCTTGTACCACTCAAGATTGCCTTCTTTTTTTGTATGAACTGAAATTTGACTTATTTGAAGTAATGAAGAAAATTGAATGTAGGACTTGGAAATGGAATATATGTTTGCTTTTTGTTCAGAGTGTAACTTTTGTAAGTGGTGATGACTGAGTAAAGTGAATGGCATAATAAAGTATATTATCTCATTAAAAAAAAAAGGAAGACTGGCTGTGGCTGTAATGAACTAGTTTAGTTACTTATCAAAGCCTTAAGTGTTATTAGACAGCTCAGTAGACAAGTCATCATAAAAGGAGTGTTCACTTAGTAAAGATTAATTATAGCCTCCAGCATATCCAGTTTATTATGTCCAATAAGTATGACAAACAGCTGGAGGAACGTGTCTGTCTTTACACTTGATAGCATTCCTCTTGCCTCGAGGTCTGACTTCTGGAAGAATAATTAGCTGTTGTGGGTGACTTGTTCCTAATTCTGCCAACTTTTTTTTTGTTGAGTGTGTTTAATCCTGTCCTTTAAAATAAAATGAAGGTATAATGTCAATATCAGACCTTACATAATACATGACTTTTTAAGTAGTCTGAACGCTAAAGCAGAGTAGCCCTTGCATTTGTTGGGTTAGAAGTTTCTCTAAACTCCTAGTCTAGAATGATTTCTCAGTGGAGTTGTTAGACTGGCAGCCCAAAGTGGCTGGGTTTTTAGGGACTGCCTGCTGAAGAGATTTGTTATGCCGAGCTGGTTTTATTTTCTCATAATGACTTTCGGTTGAAAATTTCTTCCCATTAATTAATACAGAAACTCATCTGTGTGTTATGGAAAAGCATGTGTTATGGAGTAGGTAAGGCATGTTTGGAGCCAAATTATGTGAATAACTTACGGACTCATAAAAATTTGCTGGGGGAAAAAATTGTTCTGTGTATATTATTCCCTTTTGAAAAGCACATGCGCCATAGGGTTGTGGTGAAAAATGGGAAGCAGAGCAAGTGTATGAGCTAATGAAGACATCCAAATATTAAATAAGAAAAAGTTACTGAGGAAGTGAAGAAGAAAGTGTAGAGTCTCAGTACTATAAGGAAAGCCTTCTGACAACTAAGATTTGTAGGATAAATTTAGAATTTCAAGAACAGTTCTCAACTGAAGAATATAGATTTGCATTTATTCAGTGTTCTGATGGAAATATCAAAAAAGGGAGATTGTTAAAACACTGAGAACTTGATACTACAATTAGTGACAATTGTTTTTGTCAGTTAAGCCTGAGTGGCAGTGATGTTATAGTGAGGTTTTGAAACAAATTTGTCTTAAATGATGCCAAGGTAACTGGCATCAAAACCAGATACCACACAGCCTGGGTGACAGGCTGAGTCCTTTTTAATAGTTGTGAAACTGTTTTCTAGGGGAAACAAGTGTGATCCACGAAGTTAAATGTGATTCTGTGTGTAAGGAATTATGGACATCAGTGTGTCACAGTGAGTGTGCAAATGTAGGTGTCATGCTGGAATGCTGTAACTGGGTAATTTGGGGTGGAGGGGAATGTCAGTACCTAAGGGATAGAGGGGTCTCTCTTTCGTTGGGATACAGACAAACTCATTTTATAATCGCCATGTTTTATGTTTCAGTGCAAGTACTTCTGAAATACTACTTATGTCTGTTTCCAGGCACTGACTTGACTTTATTTGTGTATTCAACACTTTACTATAGGTACTGAGGTGGTACTTTAGCAATTCTGGGTAGGTAATGAGACCTGTGATGAAACAGCAAATGAGATATGAAAGAATAATTTAATGTAGGAAACTTACTTGCTTGTTTGTGCAGAGTTAACTCTGTAGTGTGGTGAGACAGGAGAAAGCTTGACTCTTGGTCCTTGCTCTGTCATGTCCTACGGTAGGCTTGCTGTTTCTTTCCTTCACCTAACAAATTGCAAGAAGTTCTCGTTTATCAATATAATGAGATAAATCACTGTTCATAAAATATACAATAAAAGCACATGACATAGCTAACATTGGAAATTCTAAAAGCTCTTAAAATTTCTTGAAATTGCTTCTGTAAAATTCTCAAATACTCCAACATTCATTATTTAGGTTGCTCTGAAAGTAATGCCTCCTATTTATTTCTGTGGAAACTCAAACAGCTATAAAAAGCACAACAATATTTCATAGAGCAAATTCTCAGTGATAAAACACTTTTTCACCGTGGTCTCCACAATTAGCCAATTTGTATGACTGAGCTGATCAAGACACTCTTCATGGTGTGGTAGCTGTGCATGTCTGGAATATGTCTTGCCTTTCACATAGCTGCCACTGCAGCTGAAATGCACCACCCACCACCTCACTGTGCTCACATCCACTCTTCAGCACACATCAGTGAATGCCAATGACAGCATCTGTGTCCACATGGAGGAATTCAATGGCGCAGCTTTGCTTCATACACATTTCCATGTCAGACTGCCCCTTTGCTGCTGTCTGTCACGCGGCAATGAAGTAATGGAATATTGGTGGGAATGTTCAGCCTCTACTCCCATACCACCAACTTAAGACAGGAGATATCACCTTCTGTGCAGCCCTCACAGTTCAACAGACTTTTTTTTTTTAGCCAGCTGAACACACCTTGTTTCTAAAGAGAACAGCTTGCCTTCTTTCTGCATAGAGTACAGAAACATAGGCATATTTGACAGCAACAGAAACAGTAAACTAGGACTGAGGTGCAAAGAAATGTGTATGTATGGGTTCATTTCCTCTTGAGCTACTTAACATCTCTTTAGGTTAGTAGCAAGTAGGCATTCCTTTGGTATCTTATTGCAACTTAATCCTGGGTGTCTACTAATTTAAACTAATTGGTCTCTTTTATATAGCTATTTCAATCTTCTGATAAAGAACTGTTGTGGGGAAGGAATTAATTTTTTGTTAACCACAAAACTGAAATATTTTAATGGTCTACCTGCAGAATAACTATATTCCTTGCTTGAAAGGACTGACCAGGTGAATCTTGCTGCTGATGAATCAGTAGGAGGGGAGTCATAGAAGTATTAGTTAAATGCATGACAGAAGACAATTCTGAACACAACAAGCCTTGTTGTCAGTATCGAGTGCTGAGTAAATACCATCACTGAAGCAGTGTATAGTTGTTGCATATTATGCAAACACTTCTCAGGTGTGCTGAGAAAATGATGTGTACAGTCTGCTGGGGCAGGATTGGGAACATGTCCACGCTGAGATTCAAACTGTGTTTGAAGTTTGCTGGCTTTCTTTCAAGAACTTACAGGGTATCTGCCCCAGAATGGTTGTAGGTATTTTAATACAAGATTGTTTTCCAGTGGATCTATATTTCTAGGATTCACATCAGTAAAAACTTGTAAACTAATGAACAAGTACTCTTCCACTTTCTTGGTTTGAGGTGGTGCAGAAACTTGCCTTGTACAAAAGAGAATTCATTTGTAAACAGCTACTGTTTTTCTGTTCCATCACTGTAATTGTCAAAACAACTCAATATTTGAGCTAAGAACAACACTAAATACTAGATTGAGGATGCTGTTATGTCAGAAAGCTCCCTGTTTCTTTGGGGGATACTGTTAAGCTACTCAAGTGTGTACTTAATGATGGACTATGGAAAAAATCCTGAATCCACGATCTGTCAGTGATCAAACTGTTAAAATGCACTGGTCCCAAGAATGGAGCAGAATGGTTGGTATATTGCTGCTAAATGTAAAGCCTGAATAGGAAAGATTCTTACCAGGTATGGAACACCAGTTCTGAAAGATCGCTGGAAGGTGTATGCATTCACATCAGAAAGGCTACAGTGCAATGTTACCTGTCTTATCAGGATCTCTTAACCAAATTGAGGTCTGGACCAAAACTTCTACTCCTGTATAGTACAACAGTGTTGACTTAATGTGTGAAGTAGAAAATGTAATGCTCTCCTACTGAATGGAGCTTTTGGGGTCCATTAATTCTTGCTGCTAACTTGAGAATGGAAGGATTTGAGAAACTCGAACATCTTCAATTGTTTGAATATTGTCATGAGTCTTCATGCCCAAGTCCACCTGAACAGACTTTTTCTTACCTCCTGTGATACTCTTTCTCTTATTTTCAGAAACATGAGTAGTTACAATATCTCTGGCAGGAACATAAAGGCTTATTTATACCAGGATCTAAAGAAGCCAGATTTCATATGAGACTTGCTGGTGCCAAAGGTATTGTGCTATTGGCTTTCATTTCTTGGTTCAAAATGTAGGTGAAGTGCAAGTCAGTCAATATTTAAGACAGTATCATCTCTGATAATGTTTTTTTCTTAAAGGTAGTCTTTGTATGTAGCTCTTGTGGCTTCTAAAGGCTGTATAATATTGCACAATCAACGTAGGATTCAGCTGCCATCTAGTGGGAAATTTCAGACAGTGTTCTGAAAATGAGCTGTAAACACTGAAGTTGCTAAAGCTTACACAGTTAGGCTTAAGGACAGCTGGGGACTGCTGAATTCTTTGTCCGATTCTTTCGAGTCTTCACATGGAAGACAACTCTCTCTTCACACATCTGAATTAAAAGGAGGAAGTCTACAGATGTGGACTAATGTAGAAGTGTAGAACTGAATTGGTGCATGTTTTAATGTTCTAAATCAGGTATGTCTAATGTTCCACAGGTATTCTGTGAATGAACTTTCTCCTACTCTGCAACATGGCTTATCAATGCTTGTGGAGTTAAGTGGATGCTTCTAATACTACTTGAATAAAGTAGAGGGTCGTACATGATGTAAGAAAAAAAAAAAAACCCTGCTTGCTTAACAGCTGTTTCTAAAACAAAGCAAACAGACATCAGCCTGAAAGCAGTAATTAGTCTCAAATAAATGGGCAGAGGTAGTAACCTGAAAACATCTTAAGTTATGCGGGTGAACTGTGTTGTGCTGCTTGATTTACTCCAGATGCATAAATCTGTGATTGTCTCTAATCTGGGATAAGTGTGCTTTCTTGATAGAATCTTAAATATTGTGCTTCATGTTCAGTAGTCTACTTCAAAAGAACTCAGTTTCCCTCTATTTTCACTGACTATTTGAGGTGCTTGTGACTTTGTTCCCCAATTTGAACATCTTTAACACAAAGATAGCTCACCTTAAGGTGTTTTTATTAAAGTTCTGAGGTGAATGCAGGAAAAACATGCAGTTCAACATCCAGGAGCTTATCTTATGGCTGTATGGCCTACTTAGTCCCACAGTGCTAATCTTTCAGCTGTGGTCCTGATGCTTGTCCCTTTCCAGCTACTTGACATTTCAGGCTCTGAATGCTATTCCACCAATAAGAGCAAAACTATGGAGTTTTTACTGGTTAAAAAAAACCTGCTAATATTGAACTATTGAACTAGTAATATAAAAATAACATAGTAATACAAATTACAAAACAAAGGATTAAAAGAATATTCAGGCTGTGACAACACAGATCGTTCCTGTAGCAAGGCAATGTTTTCTAGTAAGTGAGCTGTAGGATGTTTAAAAGTTAAAATCAAGTCAATTAAGAGAAAAATACTAATAGAGAACAGTTTCATAGTCAGAAAACTCACCTTCTGCTGGTTGCAGTCAACTATAGCTCTTCATTGGTCAATGCTTGATTAGCAAGATTGGCGTGTTGTCACAGATACCAAACACACCCTTAGCAATACAACAGGGAAAGCTATTTAGCTTTAGTTCCTTTCCTTGTTCTTCAATCCTGCAGTGTAATGAGCCTTCTATCAAAAAAATCCACAAAACCTTCTTGGACTGCATGAGACCAAAATGGGCTGCAATACCAGTAAAAGCACAGCAGTTGTGGAATCTATCCCAAAACCTGGAAGACAGCCTGAGAATGAAAATAAGAATGAAGACCTTTGTACAGAAACAACTGCTGAAGCTGCCCAGAATTTCTGTTATGGACAATGCTTGTGGCAGAGCAAGTTGCAATTGGATATTGATGTACTTCAAATACAGACTGCAACTACGAAGTAAGCAGCTTAATTACTGGTATTCTGCTCTTGATGGAATTGATCTTTGTTACTGACAGACTGTGGAGATGAAAGCAAGTTTTGTTTAGGATCTCAGCCTAATCTGCATTTACAGTTGCTAGTGTGCGATTGCCATCTGAAATGATTAATTTCCTGTGTGAATACTCAGAAAAGTACCTGTGTTGCACAAGAAGCAAGCCATCAGTGTTGTCTCCTGGAAACCTGAATTGACTCTGGAGTAACCTCAAAAATCAATGAAACCCTGAATCTAAGGAACTAACTAACTTTAAAAAATGTGTATGTATCTATTATTTGTCTGGCACAATTTCTCTTGTAATGGCAATTACAAATAGCAATTGTGTTGAAGAATCTGAAAGTCTTGTCCAATAAACACAAATCAACTTCAGTACATAAAAATTGAACTACATATTGAGTTACAGTCTCAAAAATATGTATGTTGGTCAGTTTTACATGTGCATTTACTACAATTACAATGCCTCACATCATAATGACCTGGCAGTTTAAATTCTCAATTACTTTGCATATTTTTGCATCAATATGAATCACCAATTTCTGTTCTTGAAGACCCAGTAAATAAATGTTGTAGCTTATTTGGTTCCTTTAGTTCTTATCATTTGCAGTAGATGTGCATTCAATCCTACATGTAGGTTTCTCTTGCCCTACTTAACTTTTGGCTGTTACTTATTAAAGGTCTGGCATTTCTTAAAGCTTACTTATCAAATAGGCATTGTGAAGGCTGTTTCTGTATATTGATTCTGAGAAGATGAAAACCTGAGTTGTGTTTTTTTTTGCCCACTGAGACTCTTAAGTGTTGTGTATCTTTGAGGGTAAAAGCTCATTCTCATAAGCAATGTTTGTAACTCTAGGTAACTGATGCATTTACAGAACTGAATGACTGTTCTGTAATATCAAGCAAAAAATATTCAGTGCTATATATATGTATATATACACAATACCTGAATGATGTATTTTTGGAATTGTTTTTCATAAATAAAGTAGATTTAAAAGTTATTTGGGTATCGTGTTAATCTGATCTCAGCGTGTGGTTGAAAAGTCTGAATGAGGTAGAGCTCTAAGGGCATTTTATTGGTAGGAGTTAACAGTCCTCCCAATATGTCAACAGCTCTGTTTATGTCCAAATGAAATGCTCAGCAGGCTGAACTCGATGAAGTGCTGCCTTATCTGCATATCCTTCAGCTCCTTTTCCTCCTGTAGGACTTTTAATGCGTACCGAAATACTTCTGAGGACATGAAATTTTCTCCAGAATTTTCCAGTTTCTGAAGTAGGGCACCTGAGCTACTTTTGGAAATCAGAAGGTACAAATACCACATAAATACCACAGGAGGGCAATGTTGTAAAAGGAATTGAGGCCGAGACTGCAAGAGAATGAGTACCCAAGTTTTTTGCTAGTGACAAGTAAGGAAGAGTGCAAGAATCGTGTCTTAAATAGCTTTGTGTTTTGTAATTGGAAAGGCTATAGATTTAAATCTATCGAGGCTTTGATTTGATTCTTTTTTTTTTTTTTGGCAGCCTGTACTTGTTGGTCACAATGGGCTATCTGTAACACTAAGCTATGGAGGCTCTGTTTAGTAGCAAACTACTTTCTGTGAATCTCCACCCCGTTGAACTCTTAAGTAAAATTCTACAGTTGCTTTTGTGCTGCAAATTACTCCAAACGGGTGCAGATTAGCTCTTAAAAAGAGGAGCTCAGCGGTGAAAGGTGGGGCCAGTGATGTGGTGGAGGATCCTGCTTGGAGGCCTGTCAGGAAATACTTGCTGCCTCTGCTTACTTTACACTTCAAAATTCATTTTTTTTCCTGAAAAACGTACTTATTCTTTGCTTAAGAGAAATACGATAATTCAGAATAATGCTGGACGTACAATATTTTTTTTAACGAATGCATTCCTCTTCAAATGCGAGAACGAAGTATTTCTAGAAGATGATTAAAAATGATGCATTTAGACTTGCTGTCTTACTCCTGTAGGTGATGATTCTTAACTTCAGAACTTCTATTGAAAACGTAGATTTAAAATCGATTTTAATTTAAATGTGCTCCACTCTTAAAGTGGAGTAAGAAAATTACTTTGCAAAGCACTGTTACATGGTACAGCCAGATGTTGCTATTAAGAAACGAAATTATTTAAATGAAATACTTATACCAGAGCTCTGATATTTCATTCATGAGTTTATGCATGAAGCTCTAGAAAACTCGTGAAGTCACAGTTCCTTGTGAGTAGACTTGACTGAAAGCTATTTTCTTGTCTGTTAAGTAGGGGGATCTCAGATTCTAAAGATGTCATCTCTAAGGAAAAATTCTACTTGGATACAGTCATAATAAAAACAACTTAATACTTTCCTTGGTTCATTGATCCATTAAGTGTCTGTAGCTTCTATCAAACCAAAATTTCCTCTTGCAGATGAATTTATTCTGTTAGAGTACAGATAAACAGCAAGTATTTGTAGTAATTACTTTGTTAAATTCCTTGACCTTTCTGTAATGGAAAAATGTTGTTCTCAACAGATCCTTTAAGATAAACTTGTAAAAGACTTGGAGTGCTGTGTCTCAGCTGCTCTTTTGGTCTTCACTAAGATTATGCTTTACAGTCTTGGTTCCTGTGTCCTGGAATCGTTTTTATACCTGTGGCTCTCTACTGCTGACTCCTGATTGTGCTTGCTTTGTCCTAGAGTCTGCTTTCTAGCCCTGGCTCACTTTATTTAAACCATCTGCAGCTTGTGATGACCCTCTCTGTCAGACTCCACGTATGCATTTGAGACCAATGACATCTTTTGGCTTATGTTTGAATGGATGATTGCTATCTGAACCACTGACATCAGATCCAGTCTGATAGGCCTACATCTCTGATAAAACAAATGTTAAATCTGAGCATTGTTTGCCTGAAATCCCTGTACTCAAGCAGGTCATGTCTTATGAACTATGTATTTTGATGAAAAATTGCTTTTGGGATGGCAGTAACTTTCAAGTATGTGGTTTATCTAGCCTGCTTCTGGTGTCTAAAGTGTAGGGATTACTGGGTAATTCTTTAAATAGTTTTTTACTGCTCTGATAAATTCTGAGAGATGGCAGTGGTGTTCATGGTCACTTCCAGTATCAGTAGTAGCTGTTTGCATGGTTATTAGATGATGATCCTGTTTGCACTTTTCAGTTAGCGGAGAGAACTCAACTGCTTGTTTCAGGCCAATTTATTTATAATTAACACCATGTTATATTCTAAATACTAAGATATAAAATATTCATCCTTTTAAATCAAGTATTCTTTCTGTGTATGCTGTGAGTTGCAGCTTGGTGAGTGTCTGTGCTCCAGAGCTCAGTTATTGAGGCCAGGCTTTTGTTCTCTGTTTCTCCAAGTGTACCACTCTGTCTGTATATTACTCTGTACCCCGTATTTTCATTCTTCTTGTAGTCTCTTGGTACTGAACAAACAATCTGCACCCAATTTTCCTGGTCCCTGTGCTGATGCTGGTATTTGAACATGTGTTCAGAATACAGCATTATTTTCATTGTTCCTTAATTATTATCACTTGAAAGACAATAATTTTGAAGTGAAATCTAATTGCTCTGTTAATTCAAACATCTGCTAGAAGATTTCAGTGGATAATGGTACTTTGAATTGTTGCAAGCTGGAGTTCGTTAGTGGTGGCTGGCAAAAGTCTTTCATTTATTAGCTTTGCAATGGCACTAACTAATAACAACAGTAAACAGTTTGTACAAATGGATAAGTAAGAAATGCTTAAATGATTCTGACACTCTTTGAAGCAGATTAATTCCGACTGGAAAACTTTGAGTTTATTACAAATTAGAAATTTGTGTGAAGGTTTTTAAATTCTATCGAGGTGTGTTATAGCAAATCATAATGGGAGTAAAAAATACTGGAAAATCATTTTTGTGAAAATGGAAACTTATAATTTAAAAAAAGTGCCAATGAAAAGATACTTTTTTTGAGAAGGAGATCAATGAGAACCACTTTATTAGAAAACATAAATCACTTTTTAATTTCAGATGCAGTAAGGAAAAATACTTCAGTTTCATTGAAATTGATTGGTACACCTGCAGAGAAGCAGCTTTATCATCTCATTATCAGTCAATTAATATTCAGGTCCAAATGTGAATACTGTTGCGGTTAACTGTAAATGAATGATTTTATTGAAGTCTTAATAGACCAGGAAAAGCAGGCTTCTACTAAGCTAAATGAGGGCAGCTGAGGAAAAAAAGAGTAATTCTACCATGGATTTAAACATCTCAGTGCTTCGGAAACTTTAAATGGGCACTTTCTGAAGTGAGCACCTCTTTTGGTCACGTTGAAGTTTCATTATGAGGGATGTTACTGCTTGAGCTGGGAAACCTCCACATTTAGGCCTGCTGGTACAGAAAGGTACAAATGCTTTTTTTAAAGATTGGAATGATAGGTTTGTGTACAAAAAGTGCACTACCTAAACACTGAGCGGACTCAGATCCCTGACATTCATCTTGGGCAGTATGGTTATCTCCTTTGACATGCCCTGTTAGCAGTGTTCTGGAATAGTTATAGACTTTTGAAAAGGGGAAGGGAGAGTGAGAATGATAATCTTTCCTACCTCTGTAGGAGAAAACTTTCTGCTTAATTCTTAACTGAAGGCCATAATAAGCTTGTTTCAGTTACCCATTGAAAACTTCTAGGGTATAAAAAGACAAAATGATCTGATTACAGATATCTCATTCAATTAGTTTTTGCATTTCCCTGTAACACAGTTATCTTCCTGGGTTTGGACATGAATCAGAATGTAAGTGCTTTAAATTGATTTGAAGAGTGGTAAGACCCCCTTTCTGCACACAAAAAACCAGGTAAAGAGCAGATTGTGTAAAACTTTAAAATTGAATTGACTGCACAAGAAGCAGCTATTAGAAATCAGGTGAGGTTGAAATTTACAGTGGTCAGCTCTTGATCCTGAGTTTTGTTTTATACATTATAGTGCATCGGGGATACTAGGCACAGAATGTATATAGGGTTGGGGTCACTTTGAGTTTCTTTTGTTTTGGGATAACAATCTATTCTGATGTACCAACTATTTTTATTCCCTTAGGAAATCTAGAACCATTGTAAGCCTTTAATTTCAAAAGTTATCCTACATAAATTAAAGATAATATTTAGAAATCTGTTTTTTTCCTCACTTCTGGTTTTATGTTTGGATGATGAACCTACATTGTTCTTACAGCAACAATATTTCTGAAGAACACTTTCCCTGGTGCAATTAGAATCATTGTATTTGTAAACATTTTTGTAGTGATTGTCATAATGTATAATCAGAAGGGAACCTAATGTTAAGATAGGTCAGTATCAACTTCCTAAACCTTTTCTCTTCACATGACTTTCATGTGATTGATTTGGAAAGCCTGTTATGACAACATTACTGTTGTCTCTCAGGTTCATACATTCTTCCCAGATGAAGAAGCATCCTGATGACACACTCAAATCTCATGGTTTTCAATTTTGTCTAGAAGAAACTCATCAGAACTTTCAGTTACAAAAAAAAAAAATTCAAGAGAAGACTTGCCGTCATATCAGCACCTTACTGTATTAAGGTTGGAATGCTTTTATGGATGATGCACTTGAGACTTCACAATTTATAGGACTGCACGTCAGTATGACTACCTGTTTGCTTCTCCAGAGTGCTCTCATCTTTAAGAAATGTGATCTACTGCTGAAACAGGTTTTGCTGTCCATTATTGGAGCAGATACCTGGTATCTGTCAAGCAGTATATAGTGGCATTAGTTATGTTTCTTGTGTATGAAGAATGTAGAAATTGAAAAGAAGGCAAATTGCTCTTTGATATATGATAAGCCACAAACATGCAACTGCAGATTTAAATCAGGTAGAATTGAACTGTATGGAAGACAAATGCATTGAAAGCTGGTTCAATGTCTGTTTTAATCATTAGCAAGCTTGTCCCTGTGATTTTTCAATTATCCATTTATCTACCCTAGTGAGCCATAAGACACTAACTGTTGCAGGAGAACCAAGCAGTTGTTAGAAGCTTACTCCTATGGGTAGGATAGAGTAAGAGTACTTTTTAGACAGATCATCTGCTTAGTATTCTATCACCTCAGATAAGTTTTCCTAGTTTCTTTATTTTAAAATGCTATAGCAAATCCAGTTATTGATCTTAATTTACCTATCCTCCTTAGCTCTGCTAAGTATTCATCATTAGGGAGAACTAAATCTGCAAAAGATTTGTCATCCTCTTCACTGAAAGCTAAGGCTTCATTGTCACTGTACTACGTTTGATCTGGTTTTTGTATTTGAACTTTTTTTTACATTTAAGTGTCCTGTAGCGGACTGAGTCTCACATAGAATATGCATGCCTGCTTCTTCCATTTTTGTTTTTAATGCTAATATGACAATGTCATATGGCCAGGTTGGCTGGCAGTCCCATAATAGCTCAATACCTTTAATTTACAGTTAAATACTACAAATTAGTCCACAACTGTGAAAGAAAGCTGAGTAGAATATCCTGCACAAGGTAATTAGTCTTCTAGTTAATAATGTGACATCTTCATTGTCTTTTTAGGAAATATTAGTATTAAATGCTAGTATCTTTACTGGATTCTGAACATTTGAGTATATAGTTGTGTAGCTGTGAAATTTGACAAAAAGGGGAGGAAGGGAAGACAGTTATTATTGTGTGCTAAATATTGTAAATGAGGCAGCAGTGAATGTGATCTTTGCATTTGCCTTGATCGCAGAATTCATGGCTAGCTTTTTTGTTTTAGAAAAGTAAAGGGACTGTCATTTTTTGCTATGCTAGTGAACTTGTAATTCATAGATAGTGGTGTTACAATTTCAAAACTGTTACCCATAGAATTAAGTAAATAGTGAGGAGAAACTTTTGATGGCATGAGTATGTTACCACCATGACCCTTCAGCGCACTAAATGCTTGGCAATTAGGCAAAACCAAGTTTTCTTGGTTTTCTGTTTTGAGTGTTTCTGGTGTGTATACATACATGTTACCTGTGTAAACAAAGGAACTTTTGAATGTGAGCCTAATTCTGCAGAATTCTGCAGAATTCTCACAGAAACTGCAGCACTATCTCCCTTTTCTCTCTCTAAAAGTCTTTCAATTTTATTCTTGGTGAGAGGGGGAGTAGAAGTATTTACCAATATTCAAATGTTGAGCAACATGAAATGCTGGGCAGCTACTGTGAGTAGGTGGTGCAGGCAGCTGTATTAACAGGCCACTGCATCAGTTCAGTGTTTATCTGTGCCTTCTGTAACAAGCTGTGAGCTAGTCAGCCACCTGGTGCCTCTTTCATCAGCATTGTCAGAAACACCTTTGATCTAATTAGTTGTATATAGATTAAAGCTGTGAACATGTAGCTTTCAGAATACTTGAAGGGCTAATAAATATGTTACTTTCTCCTGTGCTATTCTATTCTGATCCTTCCTGCTGATTTTGGGTCAGAATCTTCCTTCAAAGTAGTTTTTCAGATATGCTGGCAGATAGTTTTTGTTGTGATGTGTGTTGAGGTCATCATGATATTTTGTGCACTGTACCATGGTATGGGTGTGTTAAGCAATTTTTTGAGGAGGAGCTAAACAGAGAAGAGATCTATTTTATGGAATAACTACTTTCTTGTTTCTAACCAATGTGTTGTTTTTTTTTTTTTTTAAACAAATCCTGGAGAAACCTCCTCCTGCATATTCTTCTTAGCTTTGCATTAAATGATGAGTATGTGAAGTGCTTCACAATCAGATCCTAGTGAACATTGCAGCCAACTGTTTATCCATTGTAACTCCAAGATTTTCCTAGTCTGGACAAACTGGTTAAAATGCATTTTTTCAGTGCATTTTTTTAAATGATAGCTAAAAATCTCTTGTGATTGATAGTTAAGTTAGGCAAATTATTTCCTACAATGTTTGCCACTATTATCAATCAGATTTTGAGAGGGAGTGTGAAACTGAGCAGAAATGAAGTCTAAATTCTGTGAATCACCAGCTGCAGTTGGTTTTCTTTAGTCCACCTTGATTGAAATAAAAAACTGATATAGGGTTAGGTTTCAAGTATGGGAATAGTGATGACAAAAGTATTTACACTAGCTAAGACTTGACTTGTTTAACTGTACTAATGTAAGTTAACAGAGCTGTGGGACCTGTTGATCTTCATAAAAAGGAATAAGGTATAAATAAGCACACTTTAATTTTTTTGTCAGTACTTGAGCTGTGTGTTCTCTTGATTTTTCAGGTGGACTGACAATAAGTACTGAACTAAGAAGACTTCAGGGGAGAAGACAAGATTTACTACTCAGCAGGTGAGAGCTGACTAGTTTGAATAACTAGTTTGGACAGAACCTTAGAAAGATGACAACTTTAAGTTGTGATAGTGTAGTAGAAATGCTACCTCATGGCTTGAACAAGTGATTGAACACAGGTGGGAAGGCTGACAAGGGGAGCTCAGGTGCATGCAATGGACCTGAGTGACTGGAAGGGGTGGAGCCAGGATTCACCCCTTCCCAGACCTCATTTAAGGGTTGGCAGTGGAGGCAAGGAGATCTTGATGGAGATCCCTGCCTACCTGAGGCCTTCCAGAGTTAAGTAGCTTTTTTTTCCCTTCATTTTTGTGTTCATGGCTGCTGCATTTGGCCTTGTTCTCATTTGCTGCCTCTAAAGTCTTCGCTGATCTGCTATCATTGCTGTACTTTCCATCACATTACAGTGTTGTGGATAGTCAATATCTTAATCTCTTAATTTCTTAATCTTAAGATAAAAGTTGTTGACCTATTTGATATATCTCCTATATACAACTGATGTTCTTTGTTCTCTTCCTCCTTTTGTCCACTTCAGTTTCTGATATCCTTTCAGCTCTCATTTTACATGAAAGTTTGTTCTCAACATCTATATTCTTATGCTGAGCTCTCAAGCAACTGAAGAGGCAACTGGACTAGTTGATACTTTGTGTTATGGAAGAAACAGAGTTAGGGAGCTACACTGGAAGGTGGAAGGAAGCATCAGAACTTTATTCTTTTAATCTTCATTTTTTTCTATGCGTATGTTATTTGTAAATGTTTTCTGTTTTTCCCCTTCTACAAAGCCCATGCGAAGTAACTGATTATGTTCCTCTGAGCTAAAACAAAATGCTAAAAATGTTGTTTCCTTGTTTTTGTCCTTTCTCAGTGGTTTTGATATTGCAGATGTATGCCTTTCCTATGCAAAAGATCTAAATAGTAATTAGGTATTGGAAACTTAAAGTTCTGTGGTTGTCTGCTAACAGTGCTTTTAAGCAGGTGGAAATTTGCAGGTTACTCTCCCGGTAGCTCCATTAATGTTTCTGACAAGATCAGACCTCAGCATTCTTTCTTTTTTTTTTTTTTAAAGCAGAATAGATCAGAACACAATTTAGCTTTTTTAAAAAAAAGTGACAGATGAATCTGAGGGTGTTTAGTTAGCTCTGTTAGTTGATAACTCACTGGAGGCTTTTTTATATTTAAAATGCTCTTTATTTTTTGCTCTTAAAGACTGTATGTGTGGAGATCATGAGCACTGCTGTAGCTCAAGAAATGTAAATAAGTATGAAGCATAATGTAGCAAATCTTGTGTTGTTACTTCTGATTTCATGCAAACTCTAGTCAAAAAATGTGATAGTATCTGTATGTTACAGTCCAACAAAATTGCTGTTTGTGCCACTATGATGTAAAGAAATTGAACTAACCCAGTGTTTTTTGGTACATGTGCACATATTTGCATATGCATGTATGTTTGTTCTAAAATACAAGTCAAATACACAATTTATGCCCTGCTTGAAAAGAAGAACTGGTAAATCTTGCCAACTGCCAAGGAATAAACTGTCAAAATAGATACCAACTTGTATCCTCTGATTGTGTAGCAATATCTGTATCTGCAGCAACAAAGAAACCGATCAGCTGTCTGCTGCTATATTTGACACTAGGATATGACAGGGATCCTAAACAAGGTTTGTTGTATTGATTTTGCTGTTAGGTGTTGGATTTGCAATGTATTTGAACATAAGGAATGTGAAATTGCTTCTTCCTATCCAATAACATCTAATCAGACTATTACTTCTCAAGGAACACGTCTGTGTTACCCAACCACAAAGGAGCCCTGATGATAATATAGGAACATGAGCTATATGAAATCTGTTGTCGTGCCATCACTGTTCCTGTTGTCTTGATGTTTTTTCTTTTGTAAAAGAAAATCCCAATTTTTTTGTTATCAGGTGATCATGTGCATGACTCTTGAATCTGAGCAGTCTTGGTTACATTGCTTGTAGGTGGGTTATAGCACTTAAGCTAGGCTGTTTTTGTGGGTTATGTTCATTCAGTTAAGCACAAGGAACAAATGTTTGTTTTTTGTTGTTGCTGTTTCCCTTTAAACAACAACAAAACAACAACAAAAAACCAAACCCACGAAGACCAAACAACAACCTCAACTTGTATTAGAAACAGTAAGCACAGGTTTCCTAGAATATTCAGATATGTAATAAAATCTGTGTGATGACTTGGTATTTTAAAAATATTTATGTTCATACAACTATAAATTGATTTTAAATGCTAGTAAGAGAACTGCATTGATATCAAACTGATGGATGCAAAGTCTACTTGAAGATTGGGGTAGATTTGGATAGCAATATATATTTCCTTCACCTCTCATGGTCTTGGTCTTTCTGATATCTCATAAATCTGGATTGGAAAATATTTAAATCCTAAAGATCTAAAATATATTTTTTTGTCCCTGTTTTTGGATGTGTTAATGTAATGCTTTTACACTTAAAGGCAAACAGTGTGCTGTTGCTATTTCAAATGAAATGTTAGTGAACACAGTACTTTGAATTCTTGTGAAAACAGGATAGGAATTTACTGAATTGCTCTGTATAGTACAGATAGTGTTGGTCATAAGTCACTAAATGTGAGAAGGCAACATCTTCAGACTTGAAATTTGTTTTGTGTATGTATGATAAAAGTGCTTGAATCTGGTTGTTGGTCTACCAAGTTGGTAAAAAACTGGTGTTAAACAATTGGACCAGCCCACACTTAAACCTTCAACTTTGGTGTTGATCTTTCTTCATATGAGTTTAAGTTGAAAGTGCATAGAACCTCACAGCATCAGGCTTTTGTAAAACAAAATAGTTATTGACATGTTTCATCCTGAGTATTGTGATTCAGTTAAGTGGCTTGCTTTGGAAGAGAAAGTTCTTCTCTGGTGATATACTGTTATTCACAGCTGTCTCAGACAAAAGAAGTTGCATTTGTCTTAAGGGATGAGAGGCAGAGTGAGTGCATAACAGGCAGTCTGTCCCTAGCAGTGAATTTTATCTGAAATAAATATATTAGCAGTGTCTTTAAAATGTTTTGTTCTACTAAAAAGGAGCATTTGGTTTAGGGAAATTGACAAGTTAATAGATTTCATGTATTTCACAGCTGAGTTCAAGTTATATTCAAGTTCATAAGTAAGGGGTGAAAGAATTGTTTTCCTTTTGTCTTTAAATTGTTGGTTTCAGATACTGTTTTTACTCTCTCTCGCTCCTATGACAGTTGATGTGGCAGTAGGAATGTGTTTTTAAAGAATATATTACTTCCAGACACTCATGATTAATAGTAATGGTCATTTTTTTCCCCCCCAGAAGTAAGATATCTTTTTTTAAATCTTGCCTCAGTTTGCTTTTCTTTGGTAGATCTCATTCTAGTATCAAGTAACAAGAAGGTGGGAGTTGGAAAACCTGATACTTCTGGAGTTTCATCACAGACCAGTGCTAATGCAATGTTATAGTATGAATGTTTTGCTGATTTCTTTTTAACTAGTTAAAGTGTCCACCTATTATTTTTATACCTAGAAAGCAAGATGTGAATGAAACCATTAGGCCACTCTAAGTGGCTTTGTATTACATTCCATTTAAACAGTCTAGGAAACATTTTTTTATAGCACTGTTAGCTACTGTTGTATGGACACAGCAGATCTTTATTCATGCTGTGGATGTCATAGCTTTCAATGCTGGATGATGTGGTGTGAATCTTGGCTCTGATCTTTGCTTTTGCTAGTTATATAAAATTAATCTTAACAGCTGAGTTAATTGGAAGGAAAAATGACATCAAAACCAGAAGTAAGCCTAATGAAGTCCATTAAGAATTTAATTATTACATAATACTAATTTAAATTCAGAAGTTCTTCAATTCAAAATTAATTTTTGCTGTCTTTGTACTCTTTAAACACATTTATTGTTGAGGTGAGGAATAGTTCTCATTTCTGGTTGTCGTTCTGCCTTTTGTTATTATGGAGAGAATGTTACATTTGAGTAAATGTATATGGCCGTTATTAACCTTTTAACTGTAAATGTTCAATGTTGAGATTACCGCAGCTTAATGGATTTAACAATAGCAATCTAACCAAGAGGAAAAATTGAATCAAAATCTTTGAATAAAAGATCTGAAGTGTCCATTTAAATAATCAAGGCCAGACTTTTGGATGACCTCTAGTAGCTGGTACCTTGAGGGTGCAGTTTTTTTTCCTATGTATGTAGCATCATGAACAATACTGTGACTCACATTGTCCCGCTGTCAATCTGTTTCTATTCTGTAGTTCTGTAGCTTTAGTGCTATTTTCTACAGATTTTCTGAACTGAGATTGGGGAAAACTATAGCAAAGTTTCTGTAACTTCTGTGTTTTTGTAATGTTCCAGCACTAGGTGTAAGATCATGACCACGATGGTATTTTTCAAGGCAGCATCATTGTTGAGCACCATGATATTAGCTGATTGGCTAAACATCTGTAGCAGTAAATTTTGCATTCTGAAACAGATTCCCCATGGATCTTGGATATCCCAAATGGGTAAGTACTTGTTTCTCATTCAAGCTATCAGTTGTCCTTTTTCACAAATTCTGCTTGAGATATTTTGCTTTAGAACATCAGCAGAAAGTTGAGCTGAAATACTTAAAAGCAAGATTTTGATCCAGGAAGACGTGGTTGAAAGAGAAATTGAGTCAAGGTTCTTTGAACAGTTTTTCCCTGTGTTCTTCCTTCTTCCAGATAAGCAGGAGTAAAATACTATCCTTACCTTTTTAGCTCTGCAGATTCTTTTTTTTCAGAAGAGTGCAGTGTAGAAATGACAGATGCATTAAACAAGATGAAATTGCTTTTTCACTGTCATATTGGATTCTGTGGCAGAAATGGAGAGGAAAACAAATGAATCTTGTCATTCAATTGCATCTGATGTGTGAACATAATAGTAAATGTGTAATAGTAAATACTAAGAAGAACCAAATTATCAAGATAAGTAAATAAAAAATTTCTACCCTTATCCAGCAGTGAAGAATGCTGAAAACAGGAATATTGATTTTACAGTACTGAGAGAATCATTTGCATGGATAATGCTCTTGAAAAATTTTAAAACAGTAAAAAACTTCAAAACAAACCAACATGTAGTTAAAAACTACAATGCAAAGAAATGTTTTGGAAATGCAGCAGTTTGACAAGGATGTAAAGCAATGTGAATATGTTGTGTTAGTGCAGCATGAGGAGCAGAATTTTTACTTAATTCAGCAGCAGAAAAAATATTTGTGTGAGAAATTCATCCCCAGAATTGAGGCCAGGGGTAATTTTATATTCTGTGCAGTGTTAGATTTCCATATGGATGATTTTGGTGTGTTTAATCCCTGTGCGCTGCTCGTTAAGAAGCTGTGGTGGAAAAATCTCTTCAGTTAAGGATTCTAAAGTTTTGCTGAAGAGTAGTATGGTGGAATGCTCTTTAAGGTACCCAAAGTTAGCTGAAATCTCACCTTGCCCCTATATTTGTTACAGTTTTTCCAAGCATAGTAACTTAAATATTGTGTTACTTTCTATAGTAGACATACAGGGGGGGAAAATCTGTCCAATTATATACCATGTTTCATACCTTGGAGTATCACATTTGTATTGAAGCAGATGAGATAAAATTTTGAGGTCACTCATGCAAGATAAAACATGATGATATTTAAAATACACTTAAGTTCTATGTTCCATATATTTATAAAGCCGAAATTGGGTTACTTATTTTCGCCTCCTTTATTGGTTACACGTACAATTAACACTTAATGCCATGTGCTGTTAGGTGGTAACTTGTTTGTACAAATGAATAGCCACATCTTAAAAGATGGTGCTTATCTCAGTTTAAATTTTCTCTACTTCTAACATGAACATCAGTAGAACAGTATTTCTCTAAAATATCCCCAGTTCAGGATAACAAATCTGAATCTACGTAGCTATTAATAACTATTAATTCAGAGAAACTGGCTCTCTTCTTTGTAACTTACAAAACCAAAGAGTCATAATTTAGTATGTAGATATTAAGAATAAAAAAAATAGAATAGATAAAAAAGTAGCTTTAAATTTTCATTTTTATTAAAATGTTTTTGTTGCCTCTCCTATTTATGTCCCTGCATGGAAGAGTAAAACATGGCTGGGGATGGAAAGAAAATAAGCTAGGAGGTAGCTTTTTGATCACTACTTAAATGCTGTTAAATAATGTTTATTCAATTACTGGTAAGACTTTTTATTAAGCTAAGTGTTAGAGAAGTTTTTGAGTTTTAATATCAATGTTCTAAATAGGACTTAAAAATGTAATTTCTTATTCAAGTCATTTTTTTTAAAGATTTTTTTGGAGGAACTCTAACCATAACTTGAAGGCAGGAGTACAGAGGTAGCAAAACCTCTATCCTTGGTTTGCTAGTGGAGACAAGATGGTAAACTTTGCATGTTTCTCCAAGTATTTATCCTAAGAAGAGCATTTCAGTGGAAATTGCACCAGATAACTGTACAACTTTTCTATGCATAATTTAACTATTTATTTTTAATTAAAAATCAAACATTTAAGGGACTAAGTTGCATGTGATTGCTTTCTTCAGAAAGAGTAAGCTTCTCAGGAATACTCGAGCTGTCTCTTTTTCAGGTATGTGCTGTGGAACTTTCTGAATTTTCAATATATGCTGTATTATACAGGTCTATGCAAGGAACATTGCACTACATAATCTTTTATTTCCTTGTTTCTTGCCAAAATCTTTTCTTACTATTTCATAAAGACAATAAAAAATTGCAAGTTACAGCATGGTCCCTTTGTTTAACAACCTGTGTTGATCATTAAGCTTTCTGTATATTTGAAAAGAAATGAATCAAAATCAAATCTGTGGGTTTTACTGAGGATAAAGATGATTCTGTTGTACTGCCTCATTGCTTTTTGGTTCAGTTTTGGGTAATATGTATTCTGATGTTGGTAATATTAGTTTAGACCCTACTTGGTTACATGAAATTAGCATATTTGGATTTCTATTGGCCTTTCATACTGGAGCTCATAACGGTTCTGCAGGGTAAGTTTTGACTGAGTTTTCTGTGATGTCATTGATTTGTACCAGTCAGTAATGCTCAGCAATATTTCAGGATTACCACCACTTTATGAACACATGCAAGATCAATAGAGAAAACAATGTGTTACTTTACCTGTGTAGTTTCCAGTATGCTGACTCTTACCTAAATTTCAAAAAAGGTGATTAGCTTTGTGCTTAAAAGTTGCAGCTCCCTTGCAGTGTTTAATAAAGTGAGTTGTATTTTTTTTAGTACGTGATTTTTATGTATTCCATTTAAAAAAAACCAAAGCCCTCCAAACTAAATCAAAAAGCCCTTCGTGCTCTGTGTTAGACCTGAGTAATACCCTCTGGTACCTGTTGAAGGGATTTGCATGCGTAAGTCAGGAAGGAAGACGAAGAAAAATGTATGAGAAGTAATATGAATATGAGTTCTGGAAGAACATATTTAGCATCTGTCCTCTCTAGTGCTTCCAGCTAATTCGTGTTCACTAATGAGAAACTTGTGGTCTCCATAGCAACCATTCCATTTTGCCCATCATTTCCTAATATGGAGAATTTTAACAGAAAAATAAAATACCTCTTACTTGCTCTTTCCCTTCTCCTTGACTATGGCCCTTACTTTAGAAATCTGTACAGGATGGTTTGGCTAATGGTGCTGCTCTTCTCAGGATACTTCATAGGAGTCAGAGTTTGCTGCCTGTAAGTGTGCAGGGAACTTTTAGAGGTTCTGATCACTGCTTTGCCTGGGCATTCAAAGTCAGATGGGGTAGCTACTGTGCATCTCATCCAGGTGAACTTAAGGTTTTAGGGAGAAGTTGTAGTTAATAAGCAAACCCTATTCACCTACCTGATGTCATGTGTCTACAATATCCTATTTTCACAACAGACTGGCTGTCTTTTACTGGTCTTGTCATCAGTTTTCTCCCTGAGTAATAACAATTTTGATCCACATTGTCTGTAAACCTTAATTGCACAAAGCCAGAGACTGATCACATGTTCTGAGTTCTCCTGAATTGTTTTGGTTCAGTTTACACTTGGTTTTTGTATTGTGGTAATGTGATGAATATTCTTAGCCTCACTTGTGCTAATGAGTATTTTTACTGAATACTTGTATACATGTTCTCAGGAAAACAGTTACATAAGTATGAGAGGGTGGTAAGCTAGTATGTATTTTCATGTATCGTTTCCTTCACAGGACATCTAATTACACAAGTTTTTGCTTAAATAAGCAAGTAACTTCATTTGGGTTTGTGCCTGACATGCTCCAAATGTTGTTAAAGTAGCATAACTTCCAAGCCTTGCTAAGGAAGGGCAGCATCTCTCTGTTTTGGAAGCACAGGCCATCTGCTGGAGCCCAAGTTTTTTGCAGCATCCCTCGAGTTCCCTCAAATTCTGCCTGTGACCAAAAGAGAAAAGATAACATTTGATTGAATTTGTTTGTGCAGCCTTATTTTACCCCTTCTGACTTTTTTTGTGTGGAAAGTTACATTATGAAAACCCAAACCTGAAGTTTGAGGTCTGCTGCTCTACCCTGATATCCCTGGATTGTACAAGTAATACTTGTTTTCCAGAAGCATTCAAGTTGGGAAACTTGCTTGTCTCACTAGTAATTCATGCAGACCCAAATAGTAACCATACAGGAGACTGAAAGATGTTTATTTGCAGAGTATTCTTAAAAAATCTTGCAGACTTTTTGGCATAGTCTGTCAGAGGTACTTCATCTATTGTACATCTCATCAGATGCCCTGCCTTAGGAAGATCCCCAGGCATTAGTTACCATAGCTAGCTGCACTTTTTTCCATGAAGATTTTTGCATGTTTAAATGCATATCTCCTTATCCTCTGATTTGTCAGCTAGATGGAGCCTCCTAATCTAGCAGTCCTGCTTTGAGTGGAACATTGGACTATGCAGTGTGGACTGGAACATTGGACTGTTTTTTTTCCAACCAGCGCTTCTAAACCAAATGCTCCTATTTTTGTGTTGCTGTGCACTATCATCTCCCAATGCTCCTGAGGCATTTTTCTGTAAGAACTGTGGTACCTGGAGTTGTACCTGTGAGAGTGCTGGAAACAGGTGTTCAGAAAGGTGATCAAGGACACTTAAAATGTAATCAGAGACTCAAGGAAAGAAACAACTGGTGAAATAATGGGGTTGCAAAACAGGTCAGCCTCAGTGCTTAGAATGAAATACTTTGGAGAAGTTGCAAGAAACCTCTCAGTGAGCCCCTCTGGAGCAGCCGGTCACATCAGCTCAATTGATGATGTCTCTGTCTGTATTCGATAGTTTTACTTTGCTGTCTCCTTACAGGGGGTGCTGGAAGCTTAATACAGTAGGTATTAATTCTGTACTGTGTGCTTGCTTTGCAATTTTTTTTGGAAGCCTCAAGTTTTTACTTACTTTTCTCCTGCCTTTGAAGCCAAGTTAACTGATTTCAAACCTCACTTAAAAGCTGAGCATACCGCTGCTAGTTCTTGTTTCAGTTTTCTGGGAGTGCTCTGTTTGCACTTGCTAGACCCTGATTGTTAAACTTTCCTAGCACACTGTCAGCATAGCTTTGTTTCTTGATGGCTGCAAACTTGGTTGCATTCAAGGAGAAATATTTCCCTGAAGTCCTAAGAAAGAGTTCTCAAACTTGCTCCCATGTTACAGATGGCTTTTTTCTATGTAGATAGTTCAAATTTGTTGTTACTCCTTTATTAGTGTTTCATGCTTCTCTTGTCACTGAATTTGTTTATTTTCACTTTTTCCTTGTGTCCTTCTGACCTGGCAGTCAGTATCTCTACTAAATTCTCATATTATCAGATGTATTTGCTTCAGGCAATGTGAATTTTATTGCACATCCCCTTCTGTTTAATTGTTGCATAGGTGCTGGTGAAGCTGAGTGAGTGCTGCTGTGAGCATGATGAGCAGGTGATACAGGGTGAGCAGGATGTCTGCAAGATGCCCTGGTCCTAAAACTACTGCTGCTGGAATGAGTGCTGTTGCTTATTGCCAGCCCAGCTGCAGAAAACACGTGGTGAAAATGGAAATATTTTTTTCATGGCTCTTGTTGGAATATTTTAAGACACAGAGCTGTGTGCATGTGTGTTTAGCTATGTCACTTAAATCCCAAGAATACCCAGCAGATGGCAGTTTGATCAAATATGTAGTTATTGGATTTTACATGGGACTCTGAAAAGCTTTAAATATTTATCCAAATTCAATGAAACTCTGCTTATCAAATCATATGCTTACAATTCTTTCAATTTATTGAAACAACATTAAACTGGTAGTCTAGCTTCCTGTGGTGTTTGAGTATATAAAAATGAATATTTTGAGTTTTGACTTAAAGCCATAGACTGAAGCTGAAACTTCCTTTTCTACTCCTTGCAGAAAATTGAGGCTAAAATCACTTAGTTCTATAGCCCAAGTAGTGTAGTTCTGTTATGTCTCCTCTGTAGCAGGAGTGCTAAGTCAGGGCTTGAAGTACTGATTGAGCACCTGGTGGGAAGGCAGGGCCAACCCAGGGGAGCTCAGGTGAGTGCAGTGTACCTGAGTGACTGAAAGACCAGTCCCAGACCTCATTTAAGGGTTGGCAGTGGAGGTGAGGGGATCTTACTGGAGATCCATGCCTACCTGATGCCTTTCAAAGGTAGGCAGCTTTTTTCCTTTATTTATGTCCACAGTTGCTGCACTGATCATATTTCCACTTGCTGCAGCCTAGGACTTTATTATTCCACTGTCATTGCTGTGCACTATAGCATTACATTCCTCATCTCTGTATTTATGAACAATATCCCATCTATGTCTGGGATAGCTAGGAAGCTGTATGTATAAATGAGGTGTTTATTCTTGCTTGTATGTAGTTGGCACCAAAAATAATGCCTCCTATTTATTTCCACAGAAACAGTAAATTCACAGCTACAAAACACTATTTTTCAATATAATCTCCACCATTAGCACTATGCATTTTTGACAGCAAAGAACAAAAGCATGCATACATGCTGTGCTTGTAACAATCTGCACCAGCAGAAATGACCAGTAGTTACTGCTGAAATGCACCACTGCCTCGCTGTGCTCACAGTCACTGTTTGATCTCCACAAACATTTAGGAAGTGTTGATGAATGTCAGTGGGTGCTATTTTTCTGCATTGAGGAATTCAGTGACACACCTTTGCTTCATCCACACTTGCTTGTTAGAAACCATTCCATCAGACTGCCCCTCTGCTGCCATCTGTCACATGGCAACAAAATGTAATGGGATATTGGTGGGAAGGTTCAACCTGTGTCATCCCACCAACATCTGTCTCTGATCTCATGGGCTGGCATAATACAATAGGAGGCATTACTTTCAGAGCAACCCTCGTATACCAGCAGGTTTGTACATATAAATGATACTATTTAAAAACAATGAACTAACCATTGCCTGTACATCTCTAATATACACACAGTAATTTCTTTATCATTTTATAGTTGAACAGAGTTGAGATATGAGTGTTAAAATTTTTATATATGGAAAAGTTTTCACCACAACATGTAGTTGAATGCAGAAAAAATTGTTCTGTATGGGAGCTTCCAAAAAACTATAGCTCTAGAATAACACGGTATTTTAAAGCAGTAAACGTGTATCAAGTCTAATTAACTAAGGCCTTTAAGATGCAAATCTACTTTCTTGAATTGTTTCTTACTAATGTGCACTTATTTAAATATTTGTTTAAAATTCCTTTGATGTTTGTGTATTTAAAATATTTCAGTTATTTAAATATGATGGTGAATGAGTGGAAAATCTGAAGCAGAAATGTAGCTTAAAATTTATCAGAAGGGGAAGTGGCATACATAGTGTTTATCATCAACTTGTGCAACCATCCCTTCACCTGTGAGTTCAGTCATCTAAGTACCATTTTCAGGAACAGAGTTTTAATATTTTTCACCAAAGAAAACAAAGACATGAACTGATTGAATTTTGTTGTTCTTGTTTTCTTTGCTGTTACTTAAGTATGATCACTAGCCAGGCCAATGTTGTTTGGCGTTTTTGTAGTTTGGGTTTTCTAGGGCTTGACTTGGAACACCTCTGTAGGATTCTATTATGTGGTTGACTTCATGCTAGATGCTAGGTCACTAGAATAAAAATATATTCAGAAAACTGCAATATTTTATCTATTAACAAAACTAGGAGTTCCTGTCTAAATGTAAATAAGACTCTAACATCTATGCAGTGCTTTTGTTTTTCTTTATTGGGTTTTCTGTATCATGAGAACACTTCCAAATGCTGCTACTTTGCTGGTAATTTTTCAGCTTCTACAGAGAGACTTTAAATCCTTTTAAAGTGAAAAGAAATACCTTATTTGTACTAACAAAGCCTAAACTGCATCAACATTGTCATTTTTCCTATGCTTGGGTCCTTGCTTTTGGCACAAGAGATGTTAATATCTATCATGCAAGTCTTAGGCTGCTGCACAGCCTGTGCCTTATGTTTTTTGTTAGTCCTGCAGAATTTCAGGGGGTGGGAGGGAAGGGTTTCATCACTGAAATACACACAGCAAAGTAATATGATCAGACTCAAACCTGACACACTGAGTAATCTGTAATATGCTAACATTTCAGTATCATGTTAGTATTGCATTAGATTAATATGACATTAATACAAAATGACAGGAAAAATGACTAATACAATAAGACTTTCATATATTACTTTAGCGCTGCCATATCTGTCCTTTTTAATTCACCTGAAACTGTGCTTAAATGCTAAGTGAGAGCTGCATCTAGAACAGAGCTGTGGAAAAAGACCATTTTAGGAAGGAGGACATGTCAAGTATTGTGTAATGAGTAACATGGAAATAATTTCACAACACGTGAGTTTTACATGCTAAGAATGCTGACAGCTTTCCTAAAAGGATATGATGCAGTGGTAGGTTGCAATTTATTTGAGCTATTGGAATCTGCAGTGATGACTGAATGGCATTTGTTTTCAATTTGAAATTGATGACAAGACAGAATTTCAACAGATGGATTGACAATGCTGCCCTATTTGTCTAGAAACTCAGACACGGTGGATTGATTTTTGATAGAAGTGTTGGTGTATTTTGACCAGTCCTGTTAACTTCCTAATTCCTAAATAGAAAGTTCATGTGAGGAGGACTATACTTCAAAGAATATATATAAACTTGATTTTTTTTTGTCAGTGCATGCAGTTCTTAATTGCATACAAAAGATGGTACTTTTTCTAGATCACTATGATCTGTTAACTGCAGTTTTGTATGATTTTGTGTATGATAGATTAATTTAAGAGACGCATTTGCTGAAGAATATTACTATCTTTATCAATTTCCTTTTGTTTTTATTTGAAAGTAACAGTGACAGTACTGTTACTGTTCCAGTAACAGCTTAAATTCCAGGCCTTTCAGTCATGTTCAGCTGGTAATGCACACGTATGCACATTGGTGCATTTCTGTAATGAGCTGGTATGGAGTTTTGATAACATTAACTTATACATATCCTTCTTGGAAATGCCTAATTAAAGAACTGTAGGGTTTCTGGATGCTGTTTCAGGTTAAAGCAACAGTAATCTCAGTCAAGGTGACAAAACAGATGTGTTCAGAACCTCACACGTAGGTTTTATCCTTGGGTATTATTTCTTTTGTCAGTAGATAGGTGAAAAAAAATCTCTTGAAAGTCAACCATCTTAGTAAATTACACCCCAATCCATGATATTTCTCTGGTACCAAGTGCATGATGATGCTACCAGATGTCCCTGTATGTAGTGTCTTTTTTCTTTTTATCCTCAAATTAAACCAATCTGGAGGAAAATGAAGTGATCAAATGGAACAACACAACATCTTACAGTTAGCAAGTCTTGCACCAAGTCTACCTGAACACAAGCATTTGCTTTGTGCTCTTCAGAATTCCATTTGTGGGTGTATATTTCTGAACAACTGCTGCGTTCAGCTCCAGAGAGTAAAGTAGAAAGCACCTTGGCAGAAGCAGTGTCCTGGTTTCCATGTGCAGGGTTCTACCCATGTACTCAGACTGAAAACTTTTAGCCCTTTGGCCTCTATTAGTAAGTAGGTAAATAATTGTAATGTATTAAACATTGAATTTTGGTTTGTCTTTGTCACTGTGCTCTAGACCTGTCATCTAATAATATTTATAAATAAATTGCTAAATATCTGACTCCAAAAAATTTTCGTGCTGATATTCAGTGGGGTGATTGGGATGTGAAATGAAAATCCACTGGGAAAGGCCTGTGTTCTATTTCAGTTAGGTAGCTTCTGATTTATGCTACTGCCATAGGCTATGGAGAGAAACAATAGCATTCTAAATATTCAAGTCATTAAGTTAGGTTTTAAATCTTCCTTTAAAGTTGTCTTCCTTTACTTTCTTACTTATGTACAAAGTACATTTCTTAGTCAAATTCTCAACATTAACTTAAAATAAAGAGTAGTGAATTTATCTTGTTTCGTCTAAAACATTCAATAAATGTTTAATATAATGGTCACATTTATGGCGCTGTTATAGGTCAAACTCAGGTTCTTTAAACTGATAGCAAAATACACTTAACAGTATGGAGTTTGTAGGTACAATACATAGGTACTGAACTCACAGGTAGAATTCTGGAAGTTAAATAGATCTTAGCTTGTTAATAATCAAACTCATGACACCGTGTTACTGTATCTCTCATTCCTTTCGGATCCTTTAGGAGTGAGATTAAAATAAAATGCAGATTTTAATATTGTACCTGCTGCTAAGTAGTTCTTAATGTAGCTTGAAATGTATTGTATATGTAAATTGTAGGACAGCTCATCCACTTCGAGAGCTTATTTGGAACCTTGCCATGCTTAATGTATTGGACAGTTCAAAGCTCAAGATTTAGGACAGATGTTTCTCTAAGCTGCTAGTAGAGATTAGAAATGATAGAGCCTCTGCCATCTCCCTGGGCAATCTCTTCTGGTCTTCACTAATACAAGGGTTTTTGTTCATGTTGAAGCTGAAGCTTTCTCATTGTAATTTAAACCCATTACTACGACCTGTTCAGGACGGGCATGGGGAACAGATTATTTTCTGCTTCTTTGTAGCGGTAGGGGGTTATAAATGTGTTGCTTTTTGTACGGAAACTTCAGGTGAGAGTTTGGGAACCCTGCAGTCCTATTCTTGTATACAGCCAGTGTGAAACTACAGGGAAGTATCTTTATGCTGTTCTCATCAATATGTAAACTATGATTCACTGCTCAGCATGGAGACACTCATGAGACAGTGGTGAAAATTAATGTGTATTATCACTGCTAGCATTTTAACAGGGGGCTGTCCATAGTTATTTCTTAGCCTGACAACTCTTCTCAAGAATGCAAAGACTGGAGAATGAAGTGTTTCTCTCATCTTCCTAGGTAAATAATTTGTTAGCAGTGAATAAAGTGGCAAAAGAACGTACTTAGAGTCAGATCTATTAGAATATCTTTGAGACTTGATTCAAAACCAGCTAGGGTAGGAAATATCTTTCACAAATTACACATTGCATGCTATGATAGCATAGACTTGTTGCCACTTCACGTAGTATGCAAAAGGATAAAGCTGTAAACCTTTATGAAGAAAGCTAGTTGTTTTCAAAGCAGCAAATTGATGGTTTTTAATGCGGTATTGAGGTCTTCCTGAGGTTCTCTAGCAGTCATTCTGCAATTGTTGGCTAGCTAGAGAATCCTGCAAGATGCTGCTTTGTTACATTTACAAAAAATAGAAAAGGTATATAAATATTGTGAGAGTGTTCTTCAGAGATTGTAGATTCCAAATCCCAGGCAGATTCTCTGCTGTGTTACAAGAATGTTGGAGCTGCTGTAGGAAAGCCAGCAGTAGAGTTGAGATCAGAAATGAGCCAAATAGGAATTAACAATCCAGAGACAGCAACCATTAAGCTAGAAGTTGGTAAGCAATGGCAAGAGAAAAGGAAAAAGGTTTGGTACATTACTACAGAACAACATGTGAGTTCAAGTTTTAATGCTTGCTGTGCAGGATGTGACCTAAGTAACATTTTTGTTAGACCTACATCATATGGAGTAATGGCTTTACACAAACTTCCCATTGCTGAAATCAGAGGAACAGGGCTCCTTGAAGTAAATGTGAGAGAGAGAGAGGGGTCTGTCTCTGCATGGAGGTACATCCTTCTCAAAGAAACATGTCCTTACAGAGAATAGAACCACATTTAAATTTTAATAAAATCCAGTGTAGTATTCTCATGACTTCTGAATTTCTGTATCACTTTTCATATACCTTTTCCTGAATATGTTTAACTTTCAGTTATTTAAACATCAGTATAAAACATGAAGTTCAGAGATCACAAGATCCAAAAAACAAATCTGTATTTAAAGGACAATTTTTTCATGTGTATGCAGGTAGGATCATGCAGCAGATAGCTGTTGACTAGAAAGGTATGGTTCATAAATTCTTCTACTCTAAGTGTAAACATCTTCTCA
Source organism: Meleagris gallopavo (assembly GCF_905368555.1). Classification (NCBI taxonomy): domain Eukaryota; kingdom Metazoa; phylum Chordata; class Aves; order Galliformes; family Phasianidae; genus Meleagris; species Meleagris gallopavo. The sequence goes on from NC_139416.1 coordinate 4,563,698, forward strand.
GTGGTTAAAATTGTTAGTGAATTCTATTATTTGAAAGCCAAAGGTTAATAAGGGTGGACAGGTCAGGGTTTGGATTGACTGGTTGATATCTACCAGGACCCTCAAGTATCTACACTGCTGAAAAAGTAGGACTCTAAGCAGTAGCAAGATCTCTATTAAAACAGACAAATCACAAAAACAGCAAAAGTGAAGTTAGTATCACTGAAAATAAACTAATAAAGTATTCAACGCAAAATAAAATGATGTTGTATTGATTATTAAAAGCTAAATTGATCAAATTATTGGGATAATAAGTTGTACAGTAGACTGAATGCATCTGCAGAGGTATGTACATTTAGTAAAAAGTTCTAAAATCATCAAGAAAATAGTGACCTAGCTCACTGACTTAATGTTTTAATGCAAAAATCAAAATAACTCATGTCAGAACAACAAACCCTTTTGGAATTAATATTAAAATCATTTTCAGATATAGGCTTCTGAACAGTGATTCATAGTTTCTTCTCAATATTCTACTTCCAGCTGTAAATATAGAAAACAGCAATGTAAAGACTGAGTTCTGGAATTGCATATGGTAACCTCAAGTATTTGATTTTTTTTATGTGAAGTTTGAAATGTGTGGGAATATAGGAGTTGTTCTTTCATGTCTTTTTGTCACAACAGACTTTTAAAACATCTACACAGCTGCAGTTCCTCACCTGCTAAAATAGTTGTGTGTTTGAGTCCTTGCTCTGTTTTACTTCTGCCCAACATCAGAAAGTAATTGGATGATTTCTCATCTTTTTTTTTTTACTTTAAACAAAACTGTCTTTAAAAAAAAAAAACCCAACCCAACCTGTTCTTGTGCATTTAGATGGTTGTCCTTCCAATTATTTATTCTGATTTAGTACTGAGTTAGTTTAATTTGGCTTCAAAATGACAAGCTTTTGAGGACTACCACAGAGGAAGAGAAGATGATCTTAAAATTGTTTGCTATTGCATGCTGTTAGAAATACTGGATCTCAGTAGTTTTCTCTTGTCATTTCTTTTTGTTCCTTTATTACTTTCTCAGAAATATCTTGCTACTTTTCATCCAGATATTCTAGCCTTTGATATCTTTGAAAACTCAATTTTTATGTGAAAAGATATTGCAGTTTAAGGTATTTTTCTGTACAGTCGTCTTGTATTTTATGCCCAGAAGAGATTAGTGTCTGCTGGTACAAAACATGTGCTTGATTGACAGTAGATTTCAGTAACTGTCACAAATCAAAATTATTAGAACTAAGTGTTGGCCGGTGACCATTATTACTACTTCAATATTTTAGTTAGCTGTTTATGTCAAAAGCAATATTTTCATGGAAATTAATTCCCATTTATATCTTTGTAAACTCTTGTGACATGTATGTTTGTTTACATTTGATAAGTGTAACACTTACGTTGACAGTGAGTGATTTAAGATGTCTCTAACTACTTTGCTTTTAACTAGATGATTTGTAAACGATGTGATAATTTCCTACGTGGCAACTCAGCAACCTCAAATAGTTTGAAATGCTTCCTTCTTGAATTTTGTCTGCATGAAATATGCACAACAACTTCTTAGGAAGTGAAAGATGTTGGAAATCTCATTCATTTTTTTTTTTCATGAGTAAGTAGTTTACTTTCCCATGAGCCAAACTGTTTTTCTTGCAAATGCAGTTGTTTTCTAGTGTCTCACTAATGTTAGTTTGTAATGATAGCAGACCGTTGTGCTCAATTAGTTGAATTAAATCCCATAATTCCAACAGAAACCTCACATTATCTCTAATTCTAATATGCAGGGTCCTCATAAAGAGGCTTCCTCCTTTTTTTCCTACCTTTATGTCCTCTGGTTGGAAGAGCAGGTCACAATTTGTATTTTCAGGGGGCTGTCTATAACGTGATTGATTGAACAGCCAAGAAGCTTTTAATATGTTCAGTGATTTTTCTTTTTTTCTTGCATGTCAGTAGATCTAGAAATACCTGGAATTTTGAACTTTGTCAGCATTTATTATTGCATTCAGAGATTTACATGTGTTATAATTACTTTAGAATAACTTTATTATCTTAAGTTGTTATGCTGGGGGTGTGCTGTTTTCTGGACACTGTGCTAGTTAGCATTGTTAGCCCATAGAATTAACGTTGATCTGATAGTAAAGTATTTTGTCTTTTAACTACAGTGGTCTATGCATAAAAACAGTAAGCTTGAAAAGGCATGGAGTATTATTAAGCTATCTGGTATGAATAGAAAAACTGCTTTCTGATATGCAAAGCTTCCGCTAGGGCCTTAGGAAGGCTTTTTGTTCAGAAAATCTATCTGCTTTTGCTAACTGTGCGAGTTGACAGAAACAACTATCACTTCTCATAGTGAAAGAAAAAATAACTGAATTAGTTCGCAGCTCTATAAGACTTCAAAGAAAATTTGAGTCTACTATCGTGCTACAAGTTAAGTGGCTGTATCTTTTTCAAGATTAAAGCATATGATTCTGCCATGCTGATGATTTACAAAGAATCAGACATGTCCAACCTGCAGCCTGGTACAGCTTTATGGAATCAGAAGGAAAATTTAAGCCAGAATATGAAGTTTAAATATGGCTCATGAATTTAGCTTTTTTTTGTGGATTTGACTGCTCATTTAAATGAGTTAAACGCATGTCTTCAAGGTGAGAATCATCTGTGCTATGTTTCAGACAATAACAGCAGTTGAAATGAAACCTAAATTATAGCAATCTCAAGTTATGGTGAATATTCTCATTCATTGTTGGCTAAACACAGTCCTGTGAACAGCGTAAAATATGCAGCCATGTTTTCTGTTTTGATAAAGGAATTTGGGAATATGTTTCAAGATTTGAAAAAAATTATAATATTTTAGGTATATTTATGACTATTTTCTGTTGACATAATACCTTATCTGCAAATTTTCAAATGGAACGTATAGAGTTGCAATCAGACATTCAACTCAAATAAATGTAATCAAATTTTTCTTTTCAGACTTGTAGGTCCTGTGTTATTAGAGAAGAATATACCTTGCTTTGCTGTCTTGCTTTATTCATGTCATCACTTTTTGGCAGTATGTACACTTGTTCACAATTATTGTCAAGGATGAAGCACAAGAAGTAATATTTCATTGAAAATCTGACTAACACCTTGAGAACTCACATGGAATGGGAAGCACTGCCATCAAATCAGCCTGATGCATTAGTTTCACTAAAACAAGGTGAAATATCCCACTAGTTTTGTTTTTGTTGCTGTCTTTTGTTTTAATGAGAAATATATATATATTTTAACTTACATGCATTGACTATATTACACATTTTATTTGTTACCCAATTCCCGCTCACTTGATGTCACCCATGCAACCCATGGGTTACTTAATGACTACTTTTTATTAATAAACAGGGAAGTAAAAAATGTTGTCTGAAAAAGAAGAAACTGCCATAAATTTTAAAATCTTGCTTTGCTGAGATGCTCAGTGTTTGCTATCTTGAAAAGAATCACGTAGCTGGAAGAATGAATAGCAAGCGGTAAGTGTTTAAATGTTACCATAAATCACGTTTTAGAAGAACTGCCAATACGTTTTATGAAACAGACATTTATGGACAAATGGAGAAAAATATAAAATAACACTGAAGATGGCTGTAATAGGACTGCATCTTTAGAGTATTATGTGGTGTAATTTAATTTTGTGAGAATTATAAAATGAAGTTCTGGTAAATGCAGCTCTGTTTGCTTTTCCTGCAGTTTTAGGTGTCTTCTAGTCAAAATACATCTTCCTTTGATGAAGGCATTTGCCTTGGCAAAACAAAGCTCTTCATTTGCAACTTGTTCTTTGCAAATAAATATAGTTACATTTGTAAAATATGGGCTATTGTTGGAGGAGAGGCACGGTTTTGAAGCACATGCTATTTTATTTCATTTCACTCTTGAACTTTACAGCTGGGAAGTAATGCTTAATCAGGAGGTAGTTAGGGCTCCCATGCTCTACTCCCAGGATAATCATTGGTGTATCATTTCTTTGACATATTGAATTTTTATGTCGTTTGACTTCCCCATAAGCAATCACAAATGGTAGTGCCTAACATACAGACTTCTGGAGAGTATTATCTTTTTCAGATGTCTATGCAGAAGTATGGAATAACCAAATAGTATCATCAGACTCCTTTTGTATCTGTGCTTTGGTAGATCCATCAACTGATAACAACCAATGAACCAGATGACCAGAGCTTTACCTGATGTGCTAGGTTCTTGTGACTGTTGAGCTGAATAGCAGTGTGTAACTTTTCACTGCATCTCTTTTTTGGCATTTCATTTATCTGACTTAAACATGAATGCTATGTAATCATCATCAATCTTCATGATATCAGAATGTTTTTTTGACAGCAGTGCTTCAACTTAAAATAAATATCCCTGATTTAATTCTTTTGAATTTCATTCCTGTTGTCATGTATTGGACCTGGGAGGGAGAAGTTCCAGAAGAGTAGTTTTTTCAAATGTGATTAAACGTTTCTCTAAATCATGTCATATCTAGTGATGGGAATAGAAACAAAAAAGCCTATTCTATCAGGACAGTCAGTTGTCAAGTATGTATTAACTCCGGCTGATAGAGATGAAATCATGTGCTTCTTTTAGAGTTATTTTCTTTGCACAACAGTTATAAAGGTCATATGGTGAAAATGACTTAACCATGTGTAAAACTACTTGTTTTTAATTAATATGTGATGTTTCTGAACTTTTTAATTATTTTTTTGTTTTTCTCAGTTTAACTTCAGAAGAGTCTTTGCAAGTAAATGGTTTGTTTAAATGTTACTTATGAAAGCTAATGTATTTAAGGAATGTGAAAGTAACGTATATACCAAATCACAAGGAATGGTTATGTGGAGGTACATAATCTGTGTCCTGTGTAGTCATTTCTTCTATAACTGTAATGAACAGGGAGAAAATAGTAAAGAACTATTATGTCTCTTATTTTACTATTAAATCTCTTCTCTCATTGATTTAAAAGAAAATGCTTGCAAGCAGTTTTTTGATTTTTCTCTATCATGCAAAGTTTCTAAATTATACAGACTGTAGCCTTTGTTACAAAAAGAATCCTAAAATTTTCCTGAAATTTGTTTAAACTTGCATTATTGCAAGTGTGCTCACGTGTTTTCTAAAAGTGCTATTGTAAAGAACAGCAGTAGAATTGGAGTTCACCTGTAATGGTTAAAAATGGAATAATATTTTGATAGGACCAGACTTGAGTAGCACGGTATTCTAGTGGGGGAAAAAAAACCCATCCTGGTTAGAAATCAGAGCTAAGCAAAATCCTCTTGTACCCTCAAAACAGTGATCATGGTATTTAGCTGGCTTCCTACATGTAAATTAAGAATATTTTGGCAAAAATGCTGGTAGGTTGTTGGGGTTGTTTTAAAGTTCTCTTTTGTCCATTACAAAATTTTGAAGTTAGTTGGAAATAGAGCACTGTTGTTTATTATGGTTTAATTTCTGTAGTGATCTGATTGGTCTTGAGCACATGCCACAGTAAATTGTCAAATGTCTTGTTTATTTCTTCTCTAGATGAGTAATTGTATTCAGGTCAACAAGTGATGGTTGGACTAGATAATCTTGTAGGTCCTTTCCAACCTTGTGATTCTATGATTGTGATTCTATAAAGTTTACTTAAAAGAGAGTCAGTCAATTCCTCTGCAGAGCCAAAGCTGTTCTGAGAAATGAACCAAGTTCCTGAGATTCCACATGGGATGTGAAATTCAGGATCTAACCCATTCTAAAATGCATCTGCTTCTGCTCCTAAGCAGGGGGATCCAAACTTGCCCCAAGGTTTAATAAATGCTTAGGTGTTGTTGATTATAGGTAGAGCTGTTTTAGTGTATAATTTTACTAATTTTCAAACTTGGTTAAGCCAGAACTGTTCCTGAATTTGGTCATATCTCAAATGGAACTATTCACAAAGGAAAGAGTAAGAATTAATGCCTCTAGCTATCATGTGAAATCGGGCAAAGAGATTGGTATTTGTAGGTTTTTTTGATTGTGTAATTTGCAGAAGAATACTACTTTCATTTAAAGGCTCTATTTCCAGCCATCTTACAGAAAAAACACCCCTATCTTACTGCTTATTACTTGCCATATGAATGTGTTCACTACAAAATACTCCTCAAACTTTTGCCTGTGGCTTATTTAAATGTGAAAGAACACACGTTGGTAGCTGGGAAACACATTTTTGCAAGCTATTATCTTTCTCTTCCCAATTCAGTAATCCTAAATAAAAGTATGCTTGCCTGCCCCTAGGTAGCATGCATTGATATGTAATTGCCTTTGATGGTTAGTTGTATTTAGCATTGTCATGAAAAACAAATCTATGAATTCTGTATATTAATTATAATATTGTAAGGATCATTTTTCAAGATCAATATAAAGAGGTTTAGCTACAGTGTCTTTGTGTGTGTGTATAATCATCTACATCAGAATCCTTGAGGAATCACAATAACAGTGATTCATTCATAATTCACAATTTCCATTATCTTTCTACATTTAGTATGTGGTAAAATTTATAGCTTCATTTACATTGTGTTCCATGAATAATAGAAGAAATACAGTGAAGACCATGGGAAATGATCCTGTTGCTGCAGATGCACTCCTAAGCAAATCTGCATTATAATACAGCATACTGCCTCTTGCACTTGGATTTCTACAGAGCCTGCAGCTGCAATGGGGACACTTCAGATGGTCTTCATTAAATGTAAACTCAAAGCAGCATGATGAAACCTTGAATAAATTGCTGTAGGTAAATGACATAGTTGCAGGCGTTAGTATAATATCTTCATTTGAGGCACACTCAAAGACAACAAGTAGAAAAGAGTACTTAAATAAGCAGCTACAGTTTATAAGAATAGTCTCTTTAGTTTCCTAACAAGGTAATGCTCATCAGAATATATATAAAAGCTTGTTTAGGGACCAAGAAAAGTTTGTCTGATAAATCTAGCTTCTGTAGTAATACTGGCTTGGACCAAAACTGATCATCAAAAGAAATAGTACTAACTGCAGTGGGAGAAATACTTAGAGACATGACATAATAGATGACATAGTGAAACCCTTTTCTTCTTGCTTTTCTAACACAATGTTTAATTTGTTTTTGTATATTCTGGTAAACTGTTGCCAACATTCAGCTACTTTACTCTGCTTTTTTTTGTAATGATACATGCTGTCATAAGTAGAAATTACCTTACTAAGGCTTGTTGGATGTGATAGTATGCTTGTGATGAATTCTGCAAGGTTTCACCTACAGTGCTTTAGCTACAGCATGCTAGTTAGCTCAGTTAAATTTCAATTTTGTCTTTAATTGTTAAAAGCTCAACCTGTTTTCACTATGCTGGCACAAATAACTTTAATCTACTGAAGTTGTTAACAATCTTTCACATCTTATACAAAATCCCACGAGAATGCATTACTATATGTGAAGGTTTTTTTTAAGTAGCGAAAAGTCCGTCATACTCTTTTTGGGATTATAAAGATGCCTAATATATTTAAAGCAAAGCACAAATCCAGCAAGTTATTGAAAAATTAATTTTTCAATGTTTTCAATTTTTGAAGGTTGCTTTTCTTTTTTTTTTTTTACAGGAAGCAATCTTAGAAAGATGTCAAATGCACTGTTTTGAATGAATTGCAGTCTTTGATTCAGTTGACTTAATTTTTATCTTTTTCTTCTTTTGCCAGTACTCAGCCAGGCATACTTTAATGAGAAACACTTTGAGAAGAGTGTATAATTTCCTATAAGTAACTGACACATTGTCATTCAAACAAAAATATAATGACAGTTAAAAGGAATGGGATATGTTTCAGAGAATTTGATGTTTTCTATACGTAACTACATAGCATGGCTTAATTCTCTGAAACATTATCCAGCACAGTACTCAAATGTCTGAGATAATATCAGTACACTTCTTTCCTTCCCAGTAGCAGGTTTCCTATCTAAGCTGATCTTTCCTGTGCCACTTTTTTCTCTCCTTTAGAAGTCTGACCTAAAGACTGACAAAACTGTTTATGTACTTCAGTATTTCTTTTAATTGCTTCTTTCCTGGAAATGTTGATAGTCAAATTATGCTCTTAACTCTGTGGTATTTTTTTGCTCGGTTCTGCTGGTTTTGGTTCCCAGAATGCCAGGTATTGCCTAGTTTTGTGGATGTCAGATCCATCCATGCTGCGCCTTTAACATGGCTTTATCCAGGCAACTTTAATTGTTTTTGATAATTCTTTCAATAAAGTTCTTCAAGACAAATTGGGCCTAATTTGACTCTCTGGGTAAAATCCATGCTCTGCATAGATCAATAGGTACTTTTCTTCTGATGTCACTGAAGCTAGGATATTGACCACTTATTTCATCCTAAAGGGGTAGTAGAATCAATCCCAGAGCAATATTTCCCTACTTTGACCTTTTGGAAATCACCATTACTGTTCAGTTTTAAGTGCTAGAAACATCTGGGAATTTGCATTGTTTTTTCTTGTATCTTTTGAAAATACGTTCTACCTGTTCAGTATTACTCCATTTCTACTGGCCAGAAAGGACACAATTCTTTTTCACATTGCAAAATCTTTTTTTCTGGAGCTTTATAGGATGAACATGACTGGATCTGCAAATACAGTGTGTGTGATCCAACAGATTGGCTTGAGTCATCTTGAGAGGACTTGCCAAAGAACTAGGAGAAATGACATCCATTTTACAGATATATGGAAAATGTTTCTTCTTAACTTTGCCAAGAGCTTTTATGAACAATTTTTTTGTCTTCAAGTGTAAAAGCTAGTAATAACATCTTCAAATAATTAGTGATGTATGGTAGAGCAGTATATTTCCTTCTTTGCAGTGATAATCAGCCAAAAATTGTGCTCCACATTTCTTAAAATGTTTCTATAAACCTACACCTATCTACCTGTCTATTTATTGAGGTATAACAATGTCTGTTTTGAATATATAAATACTGAGTGGCAAGAACAGTGTACAAGAAAATACTGAAAAAGCTTTTGATGTCGCAGTAAACTCAGCTGCTCTATAGAAATGTGTATGTAATACTTGTCCATGTAATATTATGTGAATTAGATACCAAGCTGAGAGGCAAAAATATAGGGATAGAACTATGCTAGAGATTCCATTGTGAAATCTCAAATAGCCTCATAAAACCTGAAAGTTGGGCTTTTTTTGGAACAGAATCATTCTAAGATTATTACTAATGATGGAATTTGAAATATGAGAGATCATTCTATTTTTATAGCTAAATGTTTGAAAAATTACTCTCCCAGCTAGATTTTGCTCTGGTCTGTCAGAGATGAGTTTCCATGTTTTATAACTGAAAATGGAACTGGGATCCTTAACATTCATTTTTCAGTTGCTACCTGATGTGTTGAATAAGTCTGTTTTTTAAGTTGTATGGTGAATGAACAAAAAATGATTTATTTCAGTCACTTTTTATTAAAAAAAGTTAGGCAATTAATAAGAACATAGTTGTCTATTGTGAAATTGCAGTCTGTGAGAATACTAGATCTGTCACTTGTTGAAGGAGTGCTGAATAACCTGTTTAGTAGGGTATAATCTAGCTACAACTTGCAATCTAATTCTGGCATCCAGTTGCATAGTCTTTTATTAGCACTATAAAGAAATTAGGTTTGCCCTTAGATCTGCATATGTAATTTTCATTGACTTCAAGAGAAAAATTACATGTGTCTAAGTGCAAAGTTCTAGTAATGTTTGATGAAAGAACTCTGTCAGTATAATTAAATTTCAGTCATTATCTGAAAGCTGAAACTCCTAATTGCTTTTGTTTTGCCTGTTTTTAAAGTTTCTCCTCTTTAAATCTCTCTTTACTTGGAGCAGTGTGTACCTTTTAATTCCTGTTTTAGTCCACAGCTTGTGTTGTTCAGTGTTTAGCAATTTGCAAGATTCCAATAGTAGAGAACAGTTTGTTTCTCTGTTCAGTTAACTTGGCTCCTCACCATTTGGGAGGAATATGAAAACATTGAAGCACATTCTATGTTGTAATAATCTATTTGCACAGTGATTTATGGAATGAATTTACTCATGTGTGAAAACATAATTCAATCTTAATAAAGTTCGGGAGAGGCTACAGGAACTGCAGCCATCATCACCTGTGGTTTTTCTATTAATAAGAAAAATACTATTTGGTCCTATCAGATCTATTTGTTATTAAGATTAGATAATGAGATTTAAAAAAAAAGACAATTAGTAGTTGTTGAAGACAAACTACTAATTAGAACCACAAAAAAGGTGACATAGGTAACTATTATGAGGAAGAAAAGAGAAAGCCATGAGAGGGGGGAACAGAAACAAGCTTAGCAAGACTGTGAGGATTGGATGAACAATCCAGTGCTGATCTGAACTGTAAGGCGGATATGAGAAAGCAGTAGAATAGGAAACAGGAATGATTGGATGAGATAAAGGGATTATACAGGAACTGGGATATAAGTGTGAATTTTGAGGTGATTAGTAATAGAAAATTGGTGAAAGAATTTAAAAAAAGATAAAATTCATGCTGTCCTCTGAAGGGCATTTGAACTGATGTCTCTGCTTTTGCTGTTTTTTAGGTTGTCAAGCTACAGTCAGAATTCCAGCTGTACTGATATCTCTGGTAAGTGTTTGTGTGACTCTATCAAGGACTATTTCAGTTATACAGATATAAAATCAGAAGTATATCTCCTTTGGGGCTGTGTAGTTAGTTTTTAGGTGAGATTTTAAAGACAAGTATTTCTATAATGAATTGTTCAGGTGGCAACAAACGGTATTCTTATGTCAAAGACCAGATCATGGGAATAATGACCCTCATGAAATATTATGAGAATTCAGTACTGTTCCATGCTTGGGAAATTGTAGGAGATAATACTGATGAATGCTGAAAAAGAAATATGTGGAAAAATTAACTGACTCCAGAGTACTATTTTTAAACAGTGTGCAATAAATAAAATCAGTCATTTTTGGTCCAATGATAAAGAAACAAAGTACTGAAGAGCTGTTCATTAAGCAAACTGCCATTCTCTGGACTGAATGAAGCAGGATATTCATTAACTCCGTTGTTTCCTAATTTACAGGTTTGACTTGCAAGCTATCTATCTTTTTTTTTTTTTTAATGCATTCTTAATTTTTTTTGTATTTCTGCTATTCTAAATGTTAGGATGTTTTTTCTCTAATTCCTTTACTATTCCTTTTATTGAAAGAAATTCTGTTACTGGAGGAGTAACTTGGTTAGGATTTTTTTTTTACCTCTGATAGCTACATAGAAAGCTCAGTGGGAGAGTAAGTACAAAGCTCTATTAATCATAAAATAGTTGAGATTTCCAAAACTCATTACCTGCAGAATTATTTATTTGGTTTCATTGTGATGGCATTTTACATTTTGATTTTTTTTTTGCAATGATCAGAATCTCTTCAGTGATTTACTGTCATTACAGATCATAAGAGCATAAAAAAGAATGCCTAAGATCAGCATACTATTATTTGGGTATCGTACAGTGGCTTAGTTGAGCGGGTCCTTAAAGCTCACCCAGTTCCAATCCTGTGCCATAGGCAGGGTTAGCAGCCACTAGATGAGGCTACCCACTGCCCCATCCAACTTGACCTTGAGCACCTCCATGGATGGAGCATCCCCACTTCTCTGAGCAGCCAGAGCCTCCGCACACCCTGAGCAAAACATTTCTTACAAATATCTGGACTCAATCTCCTTATCTTTTAATTTAAAACCATTTCCTCGTGTCCTGTATCAGAATATGCAAAAGGTCAGTCCCACTCCTGTTTATAAGATCCTTTTAAGTACTGGAAGGCTGCAGCTAAATACATGTTAATGATACTCACTGGTGAACAGAGGATGTAAAGCTTGAGTTGCCTTTCCTCCTCCCATATGCAGGCTGAGTAGCTTTTCTAGGATTATGCAGCTAGAACTGCAGGAGCAAACAAAACAATTTCAAACTCAGATTTAGAACTTTGTAACAGCATGTGAAGTGTCTGTCCACAATAAAAGACTTTTCCTCCAGCTTTTTGTTCAGTTTTATAAAAATTCAAGTTTAAGACTAAGACTCTTTAAGCAGTATACAGTCAATCCAGAGAAGATCTGCCTGGGTCATTGATCAGTGGTTAAATCCTGTGTTTACTTCTCTCCAGTGTATGTTGAGGGGAAAAAAGTAGATCAAAAACCTTGTCAATCTCAATGTTTAACTACAAAACCCAATAAATGCTGTAGGCAGTAAGTTGTTGGCATAGAAGAACTCTCAAATCTGCCTTCTGCAACTCAATATGAGGAAGAATGGGCCAACAAAAAAGCAGAAATACAGAAGGACAAATCATATGAGAAGTGCCTAGGAGTCCTTGTGCTGGAGTTCTTACTCTGTGTAATGGGGAAAGTTACTCCCTACAGCTCTTCATTGTTCTGGTGTAATGCGGGTTGTTGCTCAGAAAGTGAGCAGGCTTAAGCAATGAGAGGTGTGGCTCTATGCTTTTGCAAGTGTTTGGAATTGAGTTTTAGCAATCTCCTCTAAGCATATACGCCAAGTGATTTAGAAATCCGGGCAGAAATGTTTAAAACAACAACAACAAAAAAAAAAGAAACAAACAAAAAAAAACAAACAAAACAAGAAGCACCTGAGAAGCTGCATGCACTTCCATGTTGTTGATGGTACTTTTCTTGGGTCATTGTAAAGATGTATTTACCCACTTATCTTTGACAAAAAAACATGGTAACCCAACTCCAATTGTGCTACAGTCTTGTTACCCATGCATGCTGAGATGGGACACCTTAAAGAAAAAATTCTCACTGTTCATAATGATATTGTCCTAAGATGTCCTGCTCTTTTCTTCAAATTGGTCATAAATTTGAGTCTTGTCATAGTGCTAGAAGACAGTATGCTAAAAGCATTAAAGAGCACCTGTCATTTCGTAAGATGAAAGGTATTAGCACCTTTCTTAGCTGGAGTGTTTCCAACTCTGCAATTAAGTTCCATAATTGTCTACAGCAATTTGAAATGAATAACAATTTTTAATGTCCTGTTCTAGAAACTGATGTGCTGCTGAATTGCTGCTCTGTGGCAATCCAGGATGGGCTCCATTTCTCTGTGTAGAATTGCATTCTACCTAACTCTTTTGCGGTTGAGTGTATTTTGAATTTGATGTAAAAATGTTAAGATGTCAAAACATATGAAACATTGTTTTCATATTGTCTTGAGTGATCTGATAACCTTTACTTATTTCTCGTAAATCGTATGCATGTGTGATAAGGCTAAAGAAATGTTACCTATAAATCTATTTGTTCCTTGCCCCTCACCCTCAGTTTTACAGAAATATTTAATGGCTTATGAAGGAACTGTTTCCTGTCATTCATAATTTTGGTAATTTGAAGACTACAGAATATGATTTGAACTAATCCAGATTACTGGTGTATTGCAGAACCTGAGCCAATAATGAGAAATAGGTAGCTGTTTGTTTTCAGCAGCACACAGCCCATGTACTCTTAACACTGAGGCTGTAACTCCCCTCTGAACTCTTCTGCTTCAGTTTTCCAGATCTATTTTCTCCAAGTGCTGCTAGTTGCTTTATGGCTTGAAGAAATGTATTGGTTTATTTACCTGTTAGAACTACAATAATATTGCCTTTGGAGTGCTTCTTGACAATAAATCTGACTACTCTTTTCCCAAGAATAAAATAATTAAAATAAAAATTGAATGTGCCAGAAACTCTGTACTACAAACAGAATGGAACTGTGGGCTATAATTCTCAACATTTGAATTGGCAGTATTCTGGGAACAAGAAGGATTTCATTATATGGCTGTATTTCACAAGGAACTTTTAAATAAAAAGCAATTTTCAAAAGATTTTCCCCCCTCCAAATTAACTTACACTTAGTCCTCCTAATAAGATTTACAGTATAATTATAATTATTCTAACTTTAAGAGATGAGCTATGTGAAATGACTGGAATTAAGTAGGTGCATTTGAATGAGATATGGCAAAACAGTAGGTTTGGGAAAACTACAAGTACTGCTGCTACCCAGTAAGAGACTGCATTTAGTGTTACTGCAATTGTCAGTAGTTTTGAGCCAAGATACTCTATTTAAACTTCATTGTGGTTTTTAGTGTTTTTGTTGTTGTTACTGGAAATGCACATCCCACCCCGCTTCCTTATGCTGTTTCTGAGCTTCTACTCCTTTGCCATCAGTGATCTGTTGCTTTGGCCCTGTGTTGTACCTCTCTGTTGAAGGATGGATGTAAAAGCTGCTCGCAGAAGGACTATCTTTTATGCATGTTTAAATGTTTTCATACTGTATTCCATTGGCATTATTGCTATATGCCAATTATGGGACTGCAAATAGCTTTCCCTTCAGAGAACACTGTGGAAAATAAAATTCTTATCAAACTTGAGAGGCTCTTCCTGCTGAGTCCCTTTGGATTCTATGTTAAGTTTGTAGTGAGTTGAAGTTGTATATCATAAATTAGTAGTTAAGTTCTGTGCTGATGAACCAGTAGCACCTTTGGCAGCACAGTTATGGTAGGGAGCGAGACTTCTGTCTCAGTGTCTTGTAATTGATCAAACCAGAGATGCATTAAACTAAAACGTTATTCAGTGAGCAGTGGCAACTGCTAGCTTACAGAAGGAGACACAAGAAGACAGCAGAGTAGTAAGTGCAGGCTGAACATCACAGTCTGTGCCTCTAACAGGTGTTGAGTGCATTTTGTCAAGGTAGGTAGGTAGGGCTACATTTCAGTCTACTGGGAATGGAAATCATATCTAATTCAAATATGGCACAAATATAGCATATTTGAAGAATTCATATAGTAAATCAGTTTTCAAGAAGATACAGCCAAAAGATATTTACAACTGATGCATTTTCTTTTATGCTTTGAATTGGTATTGGTAAATCATCTGTTAAAAAGTAGTATTTTCTTGCTAACAAACTGCATAGATTTAGGCATTCATGTCTAAAAACCTCAGAGGGGAGCAAGTGTTCCAGAGATGTTGATTTGGCAAACAAACCAGACTTGATCTCCGTGACAAGTTAAAATACATCTGCACTGTCAGAGGCAGAAGATCCCTGTTTTGCAATAGTTGTCATATTTGCATCAAGTTTTCTGGCAATGAGATAGTTTTAAGAAGTTGGGGATGTTACCCTTACCAGCCAGACTTTAACAAGTGAAATCTACAAATCAACATGCAGATAATTCATGAGAGAAAGCCATCAATTCCTCACAGAATTATTTCCTGATATATTACTGAGTATCACTTCCTATATGTGGCTGCTTTTGTTATTTTTCAGAATTTGCAAGATGAGCTCTTCATGGAAAAGGAGTTTTATTTATGGATTTAAATGTGACAATGGTTTTTATACTATTTTTTATAACACTTTTTTTTTAATTGCTCATGGCACCATTAGCAGTGCTGGATATCACCACTTGCAATTGCTCCTTATGTTCCAGTAAAGTTTTCAGCCCTTTTATTAAGTCCTTTAAGTTCTTGAGGAGAATTTTTCTCAAAGATGCCACACTTTACAGGAGGGCAAAATAGCAAAGAGCACAGATCTTTCAAGATTTGCAGATAAATAATGCAAAAGAGGTGGTTTCGGATTCTTAGTGCTTGAGTATTTATTTTTTTATTGGTAGGCGTATTGTTATAGCTGTAAAATTGTTCCATCCATTCTTGCTCATGGAGCATTGAAATATGCAGGTTGAAACGATATCTCTTCATTTTTGTGAATTGGACTGAAACATTTTCTTCCAGCTCAATTTGCTATTGAAATACCTTCCTGAGATGCCCTTTGCCTTATATGAATTGTAGATTATGCAATTCATGCTTCTGCTGTATTCTGATGAAGGCAAGGCATACTTCAAATGAAACGCCTATAGAAAAATATGGGTGCATACTATATCTAAACTGCAGTTTCCATGCAGCAAATAAGTAGGACAACATTTGAAGATGAATTGATAAATAGATACAGCTCTGTTATTTCACAGTAATTTGAAATTGTGGTATCTGTTGTATAATTGCTGCAAGTAATTCTGGCACTTTCTTATGATAGTAAGTGAATTTAAGGCAAATATTGTGCTAGTGTTTCTAGTGATGTATGTATTTTAGCTAAATTGTGATTTTAGATCAATACCGCTTTCTTGGCACAGGTTTTCTATAAAAGATATAGATGAAATTACAGCTATTTGAACAGTGGTATTAAATGTGAGAGCCATTTTCAACCTTTGTAGCAAAGAGTTCTGTTAAATGCTTTTCCCTAAACTCCCTCAAATGTTCCTGATTTTCAAGTACTCCCCTGATTGTTCATTCAAAATTATTTCTGTCCCCTTTTCATCTGTGGTGTCTCATTAAAAACTGAGACTTGATCAGGATATAAAAGTTTCAAACACATTTAAAAGTACTTAAATATACCACTTTCTGAGCCTTTATTCTTCCGTTTCAAAAGGTATCTCTAATTGTGGCTCTTTATTCCATGATTTTTTCACCTTTTTCATTACCATTATTCGCTCCACACACTAAACCCCTGAGCAGTGCCCTCATATTGCTATTACAGATTCTCTCATGCTGGTATTATGTATGATCTCATGCTGCAATATGATACGTATAATGATCAATCATGAAATGATTTTTCTGTTATTAAAATAACCTCTGTTAGTTACCTTTGTTACCTTTGTCCCTTTTTCACACATCCAATTTGAGCTAAAAGTAAGATGGACGGAAAATAATTGCTACCAATTCTTCTATAGGAGTAGAATCAGTGCACTTTTAAATATTGTTTTTAATGGAAGTCCAAATAATAAGTATAAAATACTAATAAATGTTTTGTAGATGCAGTATTCAGGTTCTACCTGAAATCAGGCAAATGTGAGCAAGCATTGGGAACACTTCAACATAAGTAAAACTGAAAAAAAAACAAACCCACAACATATACAGGATTCCTGGTTTGGGTAGAATTGGATATTCTAATATATCTAATTTTCTTTGACGTATTCAAGTGTAAGCTAAATAACTTCTTGATCATTCCAAGAACACTTCTATCAAGCAATTGGTAGCTCTGTGTACTTCACAACCTCAGGTGATCTTCTATGGCCACAGCCAAAGGGTTGTTGTTGATGGCTAAATGTCCAGGTGGAGGCTGGTCATGAGTGGCTTCCCCCAGGGGGAGGTTGAGGGAGGTGACTCTCTTCCTATGTTTTCATGTCTTTTTTTTTCTGACTTGCTAGATCCTTAATTAGGAAAGCATACTTCGGAATAACAGCTTTGTGTATGCCTGGTCTGCAGGTTCCCTGTTAAGAAATCAGAAGAACGTTACACTTTGCTGTTTCTGAATGCAGTGGGATTCATACCTGCTTAACTTATACAGCTTTTTGGTCCTTCAGTAGTTTTCTGGCAGCACTAGTCTGTGTGCGATGAACTAACTGAAGTAGCAGATGCCTTCTTTGTGCTCAGTCAAGACTGAGCAAGTCTTCAGTGACTGTGTGATTTACCCAGAAGGACAGGGCCTTTGGTGTTTGCTCCCTTGATGCACTTGTGTGCCCTGAGTACACTGAGGTCTCTGCAAGATTAAGTTTAGTTAAGTTTACACTAACATGATTGTTCTAACTTTGGAGTAGTAGAGAGTTCAAATGCTCAGCAAAAGTTCTCCCTCTGGCTCTGGAAACAAATGTGTTGCTGATGATGTAATACTTGAATGGAGTTTTTAAATAATTTAAAAGTAAAAAAATATTTGTTTCTTGGGAATAAGTAATGTGGCCAAGTGTGTTGCTACTTACTTTTCTACTGTTTATAGAATTGTGAAACTTGTTTTAGTTTTCTTTTTTTCCTCATTATGATGTTTATACAGGTGATATCTGTGTGGCATTGTAATTTTCATGGCTTGTGAACTATTCACATGGCCGTTAAAAGATGCATCCTTCATAGAAAACTATGTAACAAAGGGCAGCTCCTGCTACATCACTGCTGTTAGCTCAGGTTAATGAAATATATTGATTTGGAGTTTTTATTAGTTGAAAAGATACCCTGCATATACAGTACACATTCAAATCAGCTTACCAACTTGTGGCAAACACACTTCCATGTTTAATGTTTTTAATGCATAATTATCATGGCTGATATAAATAAATATCACTTTTAAGATGCGTGATGTGATGTAATATGTTATACTTAGTACTGCTACATTAATGCATAACTCAGTTTTTACTGGCAGTTATGAGCTACGCTTCAGTAAGCAATAGCTAACATGATCTAAAGACAAGAACCTAAGAGGTCCAGACCAGAAACAGTTATTTTTGACAGATACAAAGGCTGTGGCTCCCTTGTCAAAGATGCTTCTGTCTTTTAAAATGTTGACTTGTTAGGCTGTTTTGTCACATCTGGTATGAAGACCTTTAGACAGCTTTCATTCTTCTGCCTTCCAGAGAATTCAACTGTTTCTGTTTTATCCAGTTCTGCAGAACGAGTCAGAAAACGTTTCTTCTATGGGTTACAGTAGAAGGAGGAGATGGGTAGCTGTGTAGGGGATAACTCTGGTCTATGGACATCCCAGAGCATTCAGTCAAGTTGGCAATACTGTGGAATCATGCACTTTTTCAACTTTGTGCACACTGCACAAGAGCTCTGGAAAAAAAGTAGCTTCTTCCACTCATGACAACTATGCAAGGAAGGGTGTGAAGAGGTATAGAA
This sequence comes from Meleagris gallopavo, assembly GCF_905368555.1. NCBI lineage: Eukaryota > Metazoa > Chordata > Aves > Galliformes > Phasianidae > Meleagris > Meleagris gallopavo. The sequence goes on from NC_139416.1 coordinate 4,582,374, forward strand.
TTGCTGCCTTGTTCTTGGGTTCTCCTGGATCTTATGTTCAAGTACTGCTAAGATGGTGGCTTGCCTATCAGCAGAATTTTATGAAGTTGGAGGATGGTTTCAGCCCGTATAAATGTGTTATAAAAACATGTTGATGCAGGAATAACCCTTCTATAAATAAATGGGCAGAAATGTAATGGATTTCTGATCAGTCTTAAAGTAAAGCAAGTTTTATGAGAGGTCCAAATGGAAGATGAATGTTTGCAAAACAATGTCAGAAAAGAAACTCAGTCAATATTTATGTACTACTTATTCAGCTGTTATCACCTTTCGAAAATTTAAACGTATTTATGTATACATTTCCATTCTTTACTTACTGAAAGAGTTAACTAAAGCAATCTCTTGCTGCTTTTTTTTTCCTTTTTTTCCTGAGTTCTGGTCACTCTGCGCAAGGAATAAATTGAAGCTGTGATGAATAAAAGTCATGAAGCAATCAAGGACTGATGGGAGGCAGTAAACTGAGCAGCAGCAATTGTACCTATCAGAAAGTCCTAGCTCTGTAATTTAGAGATGAAATTGAAGACATGCTGATAAATATAAGATGAAAGCTAACAATAGTACAGTGAAAACCTTACCATTTTTTTCACATAAGAGTACTCCAGTGCCTAGACTGAATAAAAGGAGTTTGTTCTGGACATTTAGACATCTGAAAACACTCCTCAAATACCTGGGTATTTGATAAGAAAGTCTTTATAAGCAAAAAGCTTTGTAAATTGAGTGATATGAACAACTTTAGATGGTGAGCAACTGTGTACAAAATCATAGTCTCCAGTGACTGGTGGAGAAACTCAGTACAATGAAAAATAGGAAACATCTTGTTGCAGACTAGAGATGCTAGAGAAATTACCTTCAGCTGTGGTATGTAGGCTACTGGGAGTCTGAACTCCAGACCCACCTATTTCACTGTACAGGAATATGAATTTTATGGCTAAAATACTCTTAATTCTTTTCAGCAAAAGCCCCTTAATTTTGTGGGCTGGACTAATACTATGGCTGTGTCCTCTTTCCATTCTAAAATAGAAAATCTAGGGTTGTTAACTTGTCCCATACTACTTTTGAGCGTTTCTCAGTAATGGATCTCATTATTATTCTATGCTTCCAGATCAAAAAAGTTAGCTAAAATCTTAGCAATTTGTTGCTCTAAGATGTATTTTATGATAAAGTGAAATGCCACGTTGTTTTCCTTGCATCACAATGACAGACTTGTGAAGAAGGCAGATGAGGTGGGTGGAACTGAAAACTTTCATGGTGGTAGCAGATCTAGTACAGGTCTCTCAGTGGATCAATCTACTTCAATAGCATCAGATATGAAATTAATATTTAAAGTTGCAATGTGAGTTAATTGACAGGTTTAGGTTTATTATTCTGAATAATGTGAAAAGAAGTCCAGGTTCTTTCTTTTTAAGTATGGTATAAATTCACAATCTAAGACTTGCAGTCTTGCTGCCTGATCTCCAAGCAGAAATTGGATCTTTCAAGTTTCCTCACTTTCGTGTATGGTTCCTAACATCTTTGCTTAAGAAGTGGTGATGTTTGCAGGAAATAGACTTATTCTCCAGAATTAATTTTTGACTTGCAGCCCAAGGAACTCTATGTAGGTAGTGTAGTTAATACTTCTGAACTTCTGACTTGGTGGATGCAGCTGTTGTATTTAGCTCCACCACTGTAGACTGAGTTTGGTGGTTCTTATTGCACCACATAGCAAATAGCAAATATGTAATGTGTTTTAGAAGTAACTTACACTTACACAATTGTTCTAACAATTTCAGAGCTTCCATGTTTCACTGTAATATCTTCTGTAAAATGTACTTCACTAAAATCTGTTCCTTTCTAATTACATGCTACTGTTTAGATCTATGTTGGTCAGATATGTGGATAGCTATTCTTAGTAGAGTTGAAACAAGTTGTCTTTCACTGCTTCTGAAGATCTAAACGGAGAATAGCATCTTGTCAGGAATCAGCAGATGGAGATCTAGCTACAGGGTGCAATGAAGGAAGCATATGTCTGTTTTGCCTTTTGTTCAAGTTATGAACTGGACTAGTGCATGCTAATTCAGGTATATGCATGTATTATGCACCATATATAATAACCTGATGAATTTTAGGTACACAATGAATTTTTAAAACTTGCCAGTCAACTTTCTGAGACTGAGAAAAATCTGTGCTAGACACTGCAAATGTGGAAGAGCTGCACAAAGCAGAGAACAAGATGATTATAAATTTGAGTAATCTCCTTGCTTAGCTGCACTTCAGAAATGGAAAACTAGTCTGAATTTCTCAGTCTAAGCTCAAAAACTATAAAGCACGTTTGTTTACCATCTGCACCATCCTTTCAGTCCCCTGAGGCAAATGAAAAGAGAGGCTATAACAATGGAGTACTGGCTTGCTGAAAGCAGCATCAGCAGAGCTCTAAAGACAAAGCAGCAACTTTCTAAACAACAGATGAAGGGGAGAAGCAGCTTGTTTTTCTCCCATAGGTTTGAACAATTGACACATGTTTATGTGGTTGAAAATGGATAGAAACATTTCTTGTGAGGACATTTTCATGGCTGCTTTGCAGCAGCCAAGATGGTGCTTTCTGCATATCTTGAGAAGTCTCTTAATCCTTTCTGACCTTTTATGACCTAGATCAGAAATAGTGAGATGAAATCCTGGCATCTTGACACTCACTGCTTTTTTGGTGTATACTAAAACTGAATTCTAATCCACATCAGCAATCCTTGAGTCAGCAGAAAACACTTTTAAGTAGATTTATTAGAAGCTTGAAGAGCAAGTGCCCCATTTTTCAGTGTTTTCTTTTGTATTCACTGTCTAAGTTCATCATAGTCACCCATTGAAACTGAATACTCAAGAATGCAAATTTATTTTCCACATGACACTTGAATTCCTAATGCTGAGCCAGCATGCATGCACAACCTGCTATCAAGAGCAGTTTTCAAACTGATGTTAAGTGTGCGTAGTTCCTTTTTCAAAGTGTTCTGCTATATATTAAGATCTAAAATACTGTTCTGAGGAAACTTGTAAAAATCTTCAAGCACAGTTATTATAACACATGGTGACTATATGAAAACCCTGATTGTAATACCTGTGTTTTCTTATCAAAGAAATGGTTTTCTTGTAGATGAAACCACTATCTTCATAGAAGCGTAGATGTGGATATTGCTAATCTAAGATTCTTGACCTAGCTTGATCTTTGAATATGTTCAAGAGGAAATCTCATGCTGTGGCTTTACTTCCCTATCAATAGGAGGGTATGGTTGATGCAAAGGCTGCTGAAGAATGTGAGCTGTCAGGAGCAGCTGGCAGGGTCCTAGTCTGCATGTCCAGCTCAACATTACTCTGGCTGTAAGATAAACACAGGACAGGTGCCCCTTTACACAAATACACTCATTGTAAATAAACTTCTCTGCTGCTCTCTAGTGTACACTGTATCTTGATAGTACTTGAAGGCTTTATTTATTACTTAAAAGACAAACTCAGCTGTTCAGGGAAATTCAGTTTGTTGTTATTTGACTGTACTATCATATGAGAGATGGAATTCTTGTTAATGTAGTACAGGATTACAATGGCTTGCATTCAGTTTCCAGTACAATCTTACCAGCCCTAAGTTATCTCCATTTTTGCCTCAGACACTATGAGAACTGTTCAAGAAGTACGTAATCTTCCCAACCTATCCCAATAACTTGTAAGAAAGATCATGGAATGCTTGTGCATGCAGTTCTGTATCTACCCAAATAGATTTCCTTAGTATTAAAAGGAATCCCTGGATATGTAACTCTTCATCGTCTAATTTTCTTTGTATCTGAATAATTATGAAGTGAAAGTTTTTTCTATGATTATTCCAATCGTGAATTCAGTTTAATTGTAATGTCAGTTATCTAGAGAGTAATTAACAGCTTAGTGAGTAGGCAGACTGAGTCAGGAAAATAATCAGATTTAAATACCAACTTCTTCCTGTGTTTTTGACTCTACTGTGTTTTACATGAGCTTCTCTTGTGGAGTTTTTACCTATTTTTCATGGATATGTTTATATCCCTGCAAAGAGGGGGAGAGGCAACGCAGCTGAAACCATTTCAGTATACATGTATGATTTTCTTGTTGAGATGGAAAAAGAATCCTAGTAGAGCCAGGTTGGTCATTGCTCCTCCCATTGTGGGGAGGTGAAGGGTAACTGAGATCTAGTGTATTAATTTTAATTACAAAGAAAAAATGTATTGTTAATGGTGGTGACCCTAATAAATAGGAGGCATTACTTTCAGGGCTGCCTACGTATTTAATATTCTGAGTGTAGAATATAGAAGGAAAACTGTGCAGTTATGAGTATGCATATACTCAGCAGCCTTGTGCTCAATTCTATGTTCCTTCTTCCAATCACAGTGTCCTTCCTAAGCTACTGCATGATAGCTGTGTTTCGTGCTTCAGATATCTCTGTAGAAGGCTTTGATACTGGAGACAGATAAATGTTCCAGCAGGATTATCTCTCGTACAAAACACATAATTCTTCCAACTTCACTAAGTTTAGCTTAAAAATATGGTCAAACTCACCATCATGTTTACTTTTTGGCATCTGAAGTACCATTATCACCCAGGGAGTGGTGTTCACAAATGCAGTGGCGCAATGTGTACCTTGTTGGGTTGGGGTTTTGATTGCTGGAAAATTCTTGAAAATGATTTTTCTGTATTTATCCAGCTGGAACTGCTATGCTCTTTTAAGGAAACATGTAAGGTAATCGGTGTCTCCTGCAGTTTCCAATGAATAATCAAGGTATCAAGTTAAATTAAAGAGAACTGCATCTACCCATAACAGCAGGTGCAAAATTGTCACTAATTAAGAATTTGCTAGGTTCAGTAGTGACTGTGCATGAATTATGTCACATTCATTAAAAGAAATATTCCAAGCCCAATCGATGACAAGAGAGGGAAAAAATATCATTAGTGTTTCTCCAGAATGAATTAGTACTACTGAGATTTGCAAGTGAAGACAGCTACAGGCAGATGAAGTATTACTCTGCTTTTGTGCTCACCAAATGCTTCTGCTAGAAAAAACAGTTGTTTCACTGGTAGCTTGAAAACATTAAATTCCAGCACAAAAATTCTGTCCTTCATTCGAGAGAAAGAGGATTTGCATTTTTTTTGTCTGAAATATGTAACAAGCTTCTATGCAATATTCTGACTAAAAGTGGAAAAATCTTGGACTGTTTTCAATGTTCTTCCATTTTTTTCTTGTTTATTCTCTTAACAAAAAGAGATGAGTGAATGATTTTGTATGCATGTTTCTTAGTGTTTTTAATTGACTTTGATTCATCATACAGGAATATAATAATTAAGGCTAAGATAGGAGGTAACCCATTATGTATGATCTCTAGATTATTGGGATTTTAAAAACTGAACACTTTGAGCTCCCAGTGTACTGAACCTGATGATCTCAGAGGAACTCCAGCAAAAGATTCCATTCATTCTGGAGTGAGTAATGTAGCAACTGCTGAAGAACTTGAACTTTGCTCCTATTCTGTCCTCCTGAGTCTCTAAGTTGTTCCTCTAACAGAAATGCACCCTAGGCATTGGTTAGAACTAGGCAGTGAAGCTGTATCTGAAGAACCTGGTCATTGCCCATTGCTCCTGCTCCCTTCTGCCTTCCCTAGCTCCTTCCCCTGTGAGGGTAGCACCTTCACCAAGTCTCTGTGATCTCAAACCTGGACAGATGCCAATTCAGAGGAATTCCCTCTGGGCAGAGCTTTCTGATATGCAGGAGCAATCACTGTGGTTGGGGCTCCTGTCCTGGTGCATGTCACCACTGTTGTGACAGCTGAAGTGGCAGCTCTTAGTCTGAATCCCTCACTCGCATGCTAACACTGTTAAGCAGATGCTTTATCTTAAAGCTCATGAAGGGCTTCATGGTCTCCTGTACAGCTACTCATCCTTAATGTTAAACGGATGTAAAATATTTTCCTTGCTTAGGAATGGGGGAATGTGGCGATCAGCACTTGGGAGAGTTGAATGCTTAAAGCAGAGGAAATAGAATAAGCACTAATAGTGGTCATAATATTTTTCCATTTGGAGTTTGCATTTAGAATGAAGACCAAATCTCATTGCCTTATTAGTGATTACTTTTTCATTGATCCACAATTTGAAAGTAAAATGGTATTTCAAGGAAGCAGCAGACTACCTACCGGAAAGGGGATCTGAAGAGAAGGAGCTAATTGTCTCCTTGTGGACAGTGAGCCATCGTGTGCCCTCATGGTTCAAGAAGGCTAATGATATCCTGAGGCACATTAAAAAAACAAAAACATGGCCAGCAGGTAGAGGGAAGTGATTCTATTCTTCCTCTGGTGAGGCCATCTCTGGAGCATTGGGTCCACTGCTGGGCTCCTCAGTTCAAGAAATGCAGGAAACTGCTGGAGAGAGTCCAGAGTAGGGCTGCAGAGATGGTTAGGGCCTGGAGCGTTTCCCTTAAGAAGAAAGGCTTAGGGGATTTGGGGCTCTTCAGCCTGGAGAAAAAAAGACAAAGGGGGAGATTTGATCAATGCTTATTAATATCTAATGGACAGCAGTCAAATGGATGGGGCTGGGTTTTTTTTTTTGGTGGTGCTCAATGCCAGGACAAGGGGCAATGGACACAAACTGGAAATGAGAACCAACTTTACTTTGAGGATGACAGAGTACTGGGTCAGGCTGTCCAGAGAGGTTGTGGAGCCTCCTTCTCTAGAGATATTCAAAATCCATCTGGGCACTTGCAACCTACTGTAGGGAACCTGCTTTAGCAGTGAAGTTAGACTAGATGACCTCCGTAAGTCATTTTCAACCTCTATGATTCTGTATTTGTGTGATTCAGTTTCTGCTGGGAAGAACTGAACCAGTGGCCCAATAGGCCTGTTTTTTGTATATCTATTAATACAGTAGCTTTTTTATTGTTTGTCAAAGCTGCCCTCCATTTTAGACTACTGAGGTACTTTTTTTTTTTTTTTTTTTTTGCATTTGTAGCTATTTGCTAAAGGGTCTTAAAGCTTTCTGAATTTCTAGTTAATTTTTCAAGTGCAAGAGCTCTTTTGTAGGTGGTACTAAACTTGCTAGAATCAGCTTGCTCTCTTTCTACAGGAATAGTGAAGCAGTATTTTTTCCTGCTGGTCTATCCCGCAAGTTCACTAAGGTTCTGAATGGATTTATGTTTTAAATTAATTGCTTGCTTTTGCTTCAGATAAGAGCTAGTAAAATAACTGCATGTAATTATGATATCTTCTTAATAAGCCTTCCATTTGTTTAAACTTAAAAAAAAAAAAAAAAAAAGGCAGCTGAAAATATACTGTACATTATCATATGAAAGAACTGCAGAAAGCGCTTCTCTCTTCAAAATGCAGAGTGGACTTGTGTCAAAATGATTTCAAGAGAAGAGGAGGTTTGAAACAAGAAAAAAGCCTTTTTGACCATGGGCACATTCGTAGATTATTTTGATTAATACAAACACATTTCATCATTTGTACTTGAAAGCATCTTAAATTACATTGCAACCACAACCAATGCACTTTATTAGTTTTGTATTCACTTTCATTAACTCAGCATCTATAACAGCATAGATTCATTTAGTTTAAATTGCTGGGGTTTTTGTTTTTAGCTGGTGGCACAGAGAGGACTTCTCACATGAAGCTTACAGGCACTTACTACAGCCCTAATTCAGTGTTTCTACTTTCTCAGCCCTCCATCTGCCTGTAATTATACTTCATGGATATAAATCAGCCTTCCTTGTGCTTCAAAATTAAATAATGAAAGGTGACAATGCTAACTGGAGGGAATGATAAGAAATGCTGTCAAAACTGCAAGTGTGTACCTCAGTTTCATCCATGAAAAATGGCCTGCTTCAGAAAACAAAAGGCTTGGACAAAAGACCGTGCATTCTGTTCATTTTACATGAAAAATAAATGGCCAGAAATTTGTCTGATATGGAAAATGCAGACAGACGTGAAAAATATGTGGAGAAAACATCCCATGAATTTTAATTGAAATGCAAGGAAGAACAAAGTGCTTGTGAATTTAACAGCATTAAAACAAGATATTTACTACAGAGCTCTGTAACTAGAATACTGTTAACAGTTCTCAGTCTGCAATCTCATTAGTTCTCATACTTGTGAGTTTTCCATGCTTATGCAAAATACTTTAAACTTTTCAAAATTAACATCTCTAAAAGAAACCTTTTTCACTGTGAATTGGTGCTGCTTCTATAAAAACTGAGCTCTGGTGCCATTCAATATTTCTAGTTTGGTTTTCAGTTGAAGCAAAAAGACTTGTTGCAGAATTTACTTTGTCTTAGCTGTTCTGTAAATGCCTATGCATTTGAGCTCAGCACAGGTACCTTGTTGGCATTCTTTTTATTCACAGGGTAGTCATTAAGATGGTTTATGTATTAATAGCTTTGATTACTTCTAAGCAGAAGTTGCCTGAAAATGCAGATGGGGAAAAACATAGAAATTTCTATGAACTCCAAAACCAATTTGTTGCATATGTGAAGACGTACAGTCCAGGGAAAGTGCACACAGGGCTGAACCTTAAGTGAGGGGCTCTCAAATGGAAGCATGCCTGAAGTTTCTTCACGTGGGAAGCCAGTAAAAGCTTAATCCAGGCATTTGAGATCCTCCTGCATGTTTCAGCTGGTTGATGGCTACCAAATGGTTAAAAAATGGGGAGTAAGAACAATTTTTTTTAGAAATGTACATGTGCCAACAGATACAAATAGACATTTTTTAATCTTCATGTGAAATAGGTATAAAGGTAAATATTTTTGAAAAAGGCAATTATATACTTCAAAAAACATATTGGGGGAATTTAATTTTTGATGTTTTCTCGGTGCTTATTTATTTTTCAATCCTATACTGTTATATCCTTCATGGCTTATGCAATATTATGCGTTAATCTAAGGGCTGCGAATCTGATGGATTCCCTATAAAACCAAGGCACATCTTGTCTTGTGTGCATTTGACATCAGGGAGGCCATCTATATCTTCAAGGCCCTGAAGAACTCTGATTATCTGAGTTGAGATAATGAGGAGCCCACTGGCTTTCTGCTGAGCAGTATTTGGAAGGTGAGATGCTTTTACAAGTGTTGTTATGGAAGTGCAACAAGAGCTATTGTCATTGGTTTGTCTGAAGTCTGTTGTCACGAGTTTGTATGACAATCTCATAGGCAACCCTCTAATAACAGTCACAACATGAATACGCTGCACTATCAGTGAGATTTTCTTTGTCAGTCTTGCATTCATACAAACATGCACAATGACTCGTTGCTTCAATATGTGCCTGGAGCCAACTCCTGTATTACTGGGAATTAGTTTAAATTGTATGAAAATGATGCTGCTGTAAGGAATACTCAGAAAGAAGTTAATACGTGTGTTTACATTAAAACATGTATTTTGTATTGGGGAAACACACAGCTATTAAACACTGAATTCTGCAATCTGGAGAAGAGGAGGGGATTAAGAAGCAGTGGAATGCTGTTCTGAAGTGCAGAGTTGCAAGTTCACATTATAGTGGCAGTATCCAATCAGTATTTTTAATTCTTTTAATTACTAAAATCTCTGGAGTACATAATGGTGTGGAATATACACATGTATCTGTAATAAACAACATGTATCTTGAAGAAATGGATTTAGTTTTGGCAACAACGTGATAGGGAGATCAAAGAGCTAGCTGGCATTAAAATGATTTAGATACATTTGTCATAGGCAGCTGTTATGCTAATCTCATTTATGCAGTTGTCAGCTGATAGGTTCTGATGAGCCAGCTTAGTGGGAAAATCATTAGTAGATCCCTATTGTGATAAATGTTATTTATTACTGTCAAATGGTATTAATGTTTGATTCAAAGATGGGAAATGGGCATCATCTACATGAAGTTCATCCATTCATGGTCAACGATGACAAAGGGAGCTGCTGAATTCCAGCCAAAGGAACTTCATTTCTGTAAGAAAAAAGAATAATGGATTTAATTTGCATATGCTTTAAAAGGGTAATGAAGTAATATGATGTTTATCTTGGTTGAAGAGTGGTAATTTTTGCTGGCATAGTTCCAGCAACATTCGAGTCATTGTGCAGCATTTGCTGTTCAGTTGTTGGTTGTGGAAGGGGCTTTTCAAAGCAGCAGGTGCATAAGGGGGGAGGAAACAAAAATGATTTATTCATTAAGCCAAAAAATGAGCAATCTCAATGTCTTTCCCCTTACCCTCTGGAAATACATTTGCAACCATCTTCATTTTTCTTCTGCTACATCACTCTCTCTTTCTGTCTGTGGCTCTGTCTCTTGAATTACACAGAACCACACTGATTTCCACTCTGTCTTTGTTGTGATTTGACTTTTTTTCCACTTCATCTAAATAAAATGCAGAGAGAAGGTAGCATCCCATTCCAGGCTATCAAGCAGATAGAAGTTGGGATGTGTTCACATATGGCTGTAAAACGAAGTGTTATTTATTTATTTTTTTAGGAGGAAAAAGCCTCTGATGTTTTGGCAAATTAGCTGTGCAGCTGGGTTTTAAGTTGTAGAAAAGTGTTCCCTGTGCTTGTGAATTTGTATGGGGACATTCCTCTTTCCAATACAGCTGCAGTACTCTAATCTTGTCTTATTTTTTTTTTAAGTAAAAAAAAAAAAAAATCTCACAACCAACCAAAATTATGGTATAGCCAATCAAACAATGGCTCATTACCAAAATGGCCCAATAATATTTAAAGAGTGCAACAGTCAATATTCTGCCACTAGTTTATTATTTATACACTTAAAAATGAATGAAATTTTCTAGAGTGAGTGAACGGGAAAATAACAATGGTAATTTAAGGAGAAAAAATGCCCAGAAAGCACTGAAGTCAACACTAAGAAAATCTTTCTGGCTGGCTGTGTGCTGGTTCTGTCCTAAGCCCTGTATTAGTACTCTTTTATATTTTAATGAAAAAAGATGCCTGATAATCAAGATGACCTTGATCCTTTTAAAGGCAGATAAATGCCAAATGCTCATTGGTTTTAGTAAGAACTGAATGCATGCCTGCGTTTTAAGTGGTTTCTTTTATCTAGATGTACTTAAATTCCTATGGAAAATAATCAGAATATTCTCAGTTGCCAGTAATGGCACTGGAGCATGGATGGATATAGGCACTATCTGCAATTCTCTGAAATAAAACTAGTAATTTATATCTTGCAAATGAAATAGCACCAGTTAATGCTCTGTAAAACATAGACAAAACTCTAAAGGGGATTTTGCGTGTCTTGATTTTAAAGAATTTTGTTCACATTGTGATGATACATATGCTCTGCAACAGCAAAGTTTCTGGACAGTTTTCAAGATTACTTTTATTAGGCATCTACAGCTTTAATTCACTAGGTTAAGAACGTGCCGCAGTTCCAAAAAAGCTTGCAATGCACTGCTGCAAACAGTCCTCCTGTAACTGCCACTGCTTAAAGGCTTTCTGACCAGACTCAGTTTAGTATCTCTATTTAAAAGCTTTTTGAGTCTGCTTTCAAGATCATATCCATCTGAGGCAGAAATCTTGTACAATGGCAACTGGTGCCTCCTGCCAGAGGCATGATCTATGAGATCCTGCTACCCAGTGGGTCACCGTGCCACCTGGCATGACCCAGTGAGCTGGTTCTGGGCATTCTCTGGGTTGGTGCATGAGTGGATGCTTGCAACCTCTCAAAAATCTGTTTTTTCACAGTAGCATAGACATAATTGCCAACTATTTCAGACTACTTGTCTAAGTGTTGTCAAGACTTTCAATCCTCGTAAACAAGACTTATCAAAGATACAAGAGTTACTACAACATGGATGTTGACAGTGTGAATTACTGCAACACCACTGTCTCATGACCCATGGCTGCCATTCTATTTTCAGTACTGTATGAGAATCTGCTCTGTCTTCTCTGTGTTTTTTAGACCAAAAAAAGTTTCAATAAATATGTATAAGCTTTCTCCAAACAGCTGCATCTTTTGGAGGCTTGCTGCAGCTAGCTCTCCAAGTTTTTTCTGAATTTGGATGAGAGTCCATTTCCTTTTCTATCTCCCCCTGTGTATGCACTCAGCTAAGTGGTTTCCTTGGTTACTTCTGGCAAAAATTACAGTTCACTGTATCTTTCTATTAGAATGCTATTTAGTACAATACATGGAATGCAAGACCTTGGATCTTATGTTTCCTAATTAGATCCTGGCACATTAGATGGTTTGTTTTTGTTTTTTTTTTTTGCTTAGCATTGAATGTACTAGTTTGAGTTAAGATGGATTTTAAAATCTTGCGTTGAGAGAGCACATATATCTTTAGCTTACTTTGATAGTCCTCTGAGGTTTTGTAATGTAGATAGATTTGTCTCAATCTGTCTTTATGTTGAGATGTGCTGGGCTTGCTCCATTTGTTGTGATAAGAGTTGCTTTGTAGGTCATAGGAAATAAACGTTGATCTTGTTGAGAGATTTGCTTGTCAAACTGTGTGATATATTCCATGACTACTAACTTCTGGAGAGAGTGGGATTGTTATGACATCTATAATATACTGTAGGATTCATTCTGAAACCACTGAAATCCATCACTTCCAACTCAGGATATTCTATGATTACTCTCAAACTGGCATATTGAGTCACTAGTTTATCATACACTGAAAATAGCTAAAATTGCTTTCCGTTTGCTAATAGCTAGCTGACCAGTCAACTTTGACATCAGGATTATCTTTGGAAATAGTACAACAGAGAAAACAAACATCTTTGTGTTCTTTTCTGTTTTCTCACCTCCAAAATGCCATTTGATTTTTCTCTGGAGCCACTTTCAGCTGATGTTGTCAATATTGTCTTTTTTGGAGGGTAAGTTATTAGTTTTATAGCATTGTGGACTGTATTTGTAAGGCAAATCAATATTCAGTTGGTAGATTCTTTAATAGTGTATTCTAGGTATAACATGAATTTCTGTTCCACTTTCTACACCTTTTCTGGAATGTTCTGTAGAACCAGAAGAAGGTGGGTTACTAAAAGATTATTAATACTTAAGAAAAATAAGAGCAGCTAAAGGCAGCTTTCTTTATCTTTTTTTAGACATGTGTGAAGTTATGATTCACTTCTAATGTAAGGAAAGTTATAATGAATACTTCAAATTTGATATCAGTGATGTATTGGCATTAAAAATATATGATGTAGAGGCTAAGGGCCAGAGAAAAGGCTTATCCAATTCAGGATCTGTTGCAGGAGAGTGAGTAGGTTTTTTTTTTTTTTTTTTTTTTTTGCTAATTCATGGAAATTATAGGTAAGGAAGATGAAAAGTACTTAAAAATAAATATTTGTCAAAACTGAGGGTTTTGAGGGCATGCACTGTATTTTTTGAAACATTCCTTTTATGCTTTATTTAGCGTCTCATGATGAATTTCAGGACAGCTTGCATAAAGTCATCAGTTGTTATCTTTCTGATCAAAAACTGTTAAATTAGATTCTGACAAGTCTGATCTGTATCACTTTCATTCTAGTCTCTTAGGCTTACTTGCCTGTAAGCAAACATCTGTATAAAATTATTTGCAACGAATAGTGATACTTTCTCACTGCAGAATACAGTAGGCAGCACTCTTATGCTAACGTGTAGACAAAACCCACTAAAATGCTGAGTCTCCAGTGCTTTACACCTTGTGAAGTCGTTTACATCAGTACAAAGAATGCAATCACTCTGGCCTCTAAGCAGGCATTATTTTAATTGCTGGTTTAGGTGCATGTGTACTTCAGTTACAGTCATGCTGACTACCAGGAATGCACAGGGAATATGTTCTTTGAAAGAAAGACCTCATCTGTTCCACTGACCAGAACCCTGAAATAGTACTGCCATATGTAAAAATAATTTCAGTGTAGAAATTAAGCAATAGTTTATCGCATGCTTCTGTTCATTAGAAAAACTGCAATATAAGAGTAAATGGTAGCCAAATGTTTGTTTCTTCTGAGTACCAAGAAGTTGCTTGTTTTAGAGGATATCATCTTCCAAAGTGACCAATATTTGGAAAGTTCAGCTTAACATTGCTGTTGGCTTTTTTGCATACAGCTACTTCCAGATAATCATATATAATAAGGGCATTGATTTGAGTTTTTTTTGTGATAATGATTTAAACTGTGACAATCCTGTTCCAGTAAGAATCACTCTGAGCAGGTGTCAAACACAGGTAGACTGAAAACCTGTTCTGTTTTCCAGTGACAACTATGATCGGTCAACTACGTAGGTTGCTCTGAAAGTAATTGCTCTTATTTGTTGCCATGGAAACTACAGTGGATGCAAAGAGCACAGTAACACTATTTGATAGATCAAATTCTCAGCAGCATAGTCATCACAATTAGTTACACACTTTTGCCAGCAAGGAGTAAGAGCTTGCATACTGCATTTGTGAAAATCTGCACTACTGGAGGTGACCATTGCTGTGATAGCAGTTGTGAAACATCTTTGCTGAAATGTACCACCTGATGCCTTACTGTGCTAAAATCTGCTGTCTGGTCTCCATAAACATTCAGCAAGTGGATGTGATGGATGTGAATGAACATGGAAGAATTCAGTAACACTCCTTTGCTTCATCCACACTTCAGTGTCAGACACTGTTATGTCAGACTCTGCTTCCATCTGTCACACTGTAATAAAAGGTAATGAAATATTAGTGGGAGGGTTCAACCTCTACTGCTATACCACCAGTATCTATTCACCTCTGATGTCATGGGCTAATGTAATAAAATTAGAGACATTACTTTCAGAGCAGCCTTCATAACTGTGAAAAGTTTCTACGTGTGTTTCAGTGTACACTGATAATCATGGCACAAACACAGTTACGCTTCTGCTTTTGTTTCTCTTCCCTTCCTCTCTCCTCACAACCTGAGGCATTGCTGTTGAACTCCTTTGAAACTGTGAGAGCTAATGGGAGCCATTCGTGTTTGGATAATTAGTGCAGATGACAAGAAAGCAACCTCTGTATTTTGCAAGTGTCTATCAAATCAACTGAACTCATTTCTGCCAATTGACTTGATCTGTTTGGTAGCAAGGTATTTAACATTGTTTCACTGCAGTTTTTTTTTTTTTGTTGTTGTTGAGATTTCAATCTGTCACTTCAGAAGGACTGAAATTACATTACAGTGGGCCCTTCTAGGATTAGCTCTGCGGTGTACGGTTTTAATTTTGGTGGAAATGGATTTAAAATTCTCTTGTCAGATTCCTAAATTAAACATAATGAAAATTTTTAGCAGACTAACGGTATTAAGCTAGTTCTTATTAGTTTTGGTGTGAAGAGACCACGCTGGCTAGGAAAATAACAGATTTTAAAAAATAAATTAACAGCATGGCAACAAAAACCATTCAGTGATCTGTAAATCTGATCACCTTACATCGTCATGCATCTGTTGCATCTGTTCACAAGCAGTTGGTTTCCTGATCAGCATGTTTACAAATAGTAAGAATCTATCTATTGATTTCAGGAAGAGTTGGATTAGACCTGGATGAGAGGAACTGAGGATTTTCTGGAAAGGAAGCTAACAGGCTGAGGGAAGCAGTGGTGGACTGGCATTTTGAGTAGTCCTTGTGGAATAATGTATATGTAACTCATTAATGGGGTTATGTTAGTGCAGTACTGGTGTTGTTAATGTGGGGTAGGGCAGTAGGATTAGGTGAATTAGAGATTCTGACCAGTCAATTTTATAACTTTTTCCTCTGGGGAACTGGTGTTTACCATCATCTGCCACATGGTAAGATGTGAAATTCCTTTTGATAGAGCAGAATAGCTCTATGACATCCAGAGATCTACGCCTTTCTTGAGATAGCTGTTCAGATAATGCTGGTCATCACTGTGCTTGCGTGTTCTCTCTCTCCACTTTATGTAATCTTTAAATATATTTATTGAAGCAAAAACTTTCCCAATTCTCTTCAGTTCACTACAGTTTTTTCAATTTAGGTGTATTCTTTCTTTTATGCTCCTGACAATATTTTGTATATTTCAAAAAGGCTTCCATCTCCTAGGATCTCTTTTTTGAAGCATAACAAGCTGCTCTCTCCTTTGGAGAGTGAAATAAATTTTTAGATTCTGTAATGTTCACATTGCCCTTTTAGCATCTTCACTTTCATAATATTCTTCTTATACTAAAGGGACGAGGACCATGGCTGCATTCCAAATGTGGCTTCAAGTCCCTAATGTAGTATTATGATGATTTATTCCAAGTACTACTTTTGTTTACTGTATCTATCCTAGAATCTCTTGCCTTATTAATTTAAATACTGTTAATCCTTGTGCAGATGGTTATAAAGTTCTCTCCAGTACCAAGACTGAATTCAACTCCTGTTAAATGTTTTGTGGCATATGGCTATTGAGAGAGCACTACCTTTTATTATTATTTTTTTGTAATCTCATAACCTTATCTTTCTTTACAATGAATTGCAGATGCCAGTGAAGCCACTAACAGTATCAGCTTGTGTCTATTTGTCATTCAGAATTTTATTGCCATTCTGTTTTTGTCTTTACTGGCTCTATTCTCTGGTTTTGTTTCATCAGCAATTTTCTTCACCTTCATACATATTTCATGTCTTAGGTCAGTGATATATAAAACGAACAAAAATGGTCCTAATACTGATTCTTGTGGCATTCTACTAATCCTTCTGTCCCAAACTGCTCTGTCTCATAAACAGCTTCTGTCTGTGACATTTAAGCCAGTTCCCTATCCACATATGTGGCTCACCCCAATACCATACTTAATGACTTTGGACCAAATGCTCTTTTCAGTTGTGTGGTGCAGAGGGAAATAAAAGACTGAAAGAAGGGCAGAAAGGGAATGCAGGAGGAAGGAGAGACTTAGTGACCTTTCTAAAATCCATGCAACCTAAATTCCTTCTGCAGTCTCTCCTCAATTAAAATTTAGTTTTTCAGGTGGTCTTCAACTTCTCTTTTGCTGCTTGAAGGTAAGCAGTTTGGCTAAGGCCAAAATTCAGCTTAAACACCATTTTGATTTCATGATTTTGGTGTTACTATTTCACTTGTACGTTTTAATACACCATAAAAGCATCCAAATTACCAATAGTTAGTAAGACAAAGAAATGTCAAGTCTGTGGAGCTTTAGTTGAAAAGGGGGACAAGGTAGAGTAAAAATGTTTCTCTTGTTACAACCAGCTTTAAGGTGAATGGGCAACCTGAGACCTGCGTCAAAGAGAAGATGATGGCTCTCTATGACAGCTATGAACATATTAGGTGGCATACTGCCTAGGAATACAGCATATCTTCCTGCTGTGTTACTTCCTAAACAAGCATAGTGAATGACTAAGACCAGGAGGAAGTCCCAGCTGATGGGAATTGCGCTCAGGGTTTGCAGAGATTCTTGCCCTTTGTGCTCCCTGGTTCACTGCAAAGCTTCTGAACAAATAATTTGTTTTTACAAATTTATAACCTATCCTATCTCATGTAAATTGCATTTTGTCTTTTGTTGACATTTAAGTTCCATTTTCTTTTTATTGCATATAATATTCTAGTCTGTAGTTGAGTTCTAACAAAGATTAGAAAAGGTTACTGAGTAGGCTTAAGTGTCCAGAAGGAGGAAATCCCCAGTTCCTTAGCTTGTCATCAGTTTTTCTGGAGCTGTCATTCTGCACTTTGAGAATAAAAGAAAAATCTCTCTCATGTTGAAATCAGAACATCGAATGCATTGTACCTTCAGAAACCACCTTCAAATTGTATTGAGGGGAATAATGGTGTCACCTCAAGTTGCTTAACATCTTTGAAAGACAAAACCCTTCTGGATTGCATAGCACAGTTTAGTACTAGGAGAGAGGCAATACTGTTTTCCTTCCTAATTTTCTTGTAGCTATACCAAAATGTCCTCCTTTTCTCTCTCTTCCCCATATTTAAATTAAAGGCCCCTGGGAAAGCTAGCCTCAGAAATGTCTTTGCCTACACTTCCTTCTTTATTTCTAAGACTATTAAATGAAATGGAACATTTATCTGGGATTAAAAGTCCCATCTGTAGTTGGATGAAAATTTCTCAAAGTAATAGTTGATAAAGCTTCACCCTTTCTTTTGGAGATTTCTATCATCACCAATTTTAATTTTAGTGCTTGCTTTTTTTTTTTCTCAGTCTTCAAACTCTGGAGCAACTCAACCACTCTTGTCGTAGAGAAGATAACATTTTACCTACTGAAAGAATCTTAGTCCAATTCAGGTTTTACTGCCAATGAAAGATACTCAATATGCTTATTGTCTTACAGTGATCATCTTGAATTATGCAGATTTAAATGAGAGATTCATGATATGATCTCATCAAACTAATTAGAATGGTTTTGATGTTGTAGCATATTAGTTTTGCCTTGTGTGATTGCCTTTCTAGATAGCCATGAAAAAAATCCAAGCTTTTAAGAAAATGAGTCTTATGATATGCGTAGGTATTTTTGGTGCAGATATAACTTCGGGTTTCAGCATGGGCGGAAGCCCATCAACTTTTCCAGGACTTTCTGTGCACTTGGGTTAGCTGGTGCTAGTTGAAATATGTTGCTGTAGTCTTGCATGCATGTGCAGGGTGCTGCCATCAACTCAACTAATTTCAGGGTTGCCTTGATAACAGGTAACACTGAAGTAAGGCTGCGCACTTCTGGGAAAAGCTTGCTGGCAGCTTGCTGACCTTGGCTCTCTCAATATGCTGAGTCTGAAGCTAGATGCTGTCAGGACGGAGTATGGCATCAAAAGGGGCTCTCAGAGGTGTTGAGCTCTGCATACTCTAAGTATCAAGTGTCCAGCTCAAGAGAGTTGTAAGGGTACAAAATTCTCACGGTAATTTTTCCTTCACTGAGAGCCGTGTTGCTGGTGTAGAGGCTTTGCTGACTTAGAGCCTCACTGTTTTCATTTTTCAGAGCTCCAGTAGACTTCAGTTCTCTGATTATGAGACAATTCAAATTGTTAGACAATTAAAGGTAGGTCTTTCTTGACCAACCTGATCTCCTTCTGTGATTGAGTGATCAGCCTCGTGGATGAGGGAAAGGCTGTTGATGTAGTCTACCTAGACTTCAGCAAAGCCTCTGACACTGTCTCCCCCATTTTATTCTCCTAGAGAAGCTAGCAGCCCATGGCTTGCACAGATACACTATTTGTTATGTAAAGAACTGGCTGCATGTGCAGATCCAGAGAGTGACGGTGAATGGATTTAAAGCCAGCTGGCAACTTGTCATGAGTCTTGTTTTCCAGGGGTTGGTGTTGGGGCCTGTCCTGTTCAATATTTTTGCTGATAACCTGGATGATGGGATTGAGTGCACCCTCAGTAAGTTTGCAGATGACAGCAAGTTAGGAAAAAATGACGATCTGCCTGGGATTAGGAAGGCCCTACAGAGGGATCTGGACAAGCTGGATAGCTGGACTGAGGCCAGTGGGATGAAGTGCTCACTTTGGCAGTGCATATACAAAAATTGGAACAATAGAGAGAAGATTAGCATGGCCCCTGCACAAGAAAGGCATGCAAATTTGTGAAGCATTCCATGTTTTTTGAGGACTTTTTTCACCCAGAGGGTGGTGAGGCATTGGAACAGGTTGCCCAAGGAGGCTGTGGATGTCCCATCTCTGGAGGCATTCAAGGCCAGGCTGGATGTGGCTCTGGGCAGCCTGGTCTGATGGTTGGCAACCCTGTACATAGCAGGGGGGTTGAAACTAGATGAGCATTGTGGTCCTTTTCAACCCAGGCCATTCTATGATTCTTCTTATGATTCTCTTCAACAGGGAAAGACTGAAGCTTAACACATGAACTGAAAAGGTATTACTTGTGGGAATAATCAACTTCTTAATATACAATTATATGAATCATTTTTCTGAGTAATAAACTCCCATGAGAAGGTAGTTGTGATTAAATATCACGCATATGCGGTTGCTATTCTTCAACTCTTTTCCAAACAAAGAACCAAATTAAATGTACAGTACATGTACAGTACTGGTAATTGAGAAAACAGAGTTTAAAGTCATGAGTTTATCAACTCGTAAAAATAACCCATTTGCTTTCCACCAAATATTCCCTGAGGGGAATTAATAGCCACCTTTCAAGAAAGTGGTTGCAAATATGTGAGCTGTGCTTGAGAAGTTATTATTTCAGTTTTCTGTGGTGGTAGTTTAACTGTAAATCAGTGTGCAAAAGTGCATGCAGGCAACAGACAACATGGCTTATTTTGTTGTATGTGGGAAAGATATTGACTCTGTATTCTACGGCTTGAATATATCCATCTTTCTATATGTATCACATAAAAATTACAACTAAAATTGTTGGAAGTTTTTGAATATGAAATATAGACAAGGAATGTTTTCTTGTCTTTTCACCAATTTTTTGTGAGGTAGAAGTGTTCTGTCAATCAGTTTATTATGATGAGGTTTTGCTGCAATTGCAAGTGAAATCTCTTGGTATTGCAAAAATGTGATTTATATATGACAGTGGAGTGTGTGAGCTGTAGGTCAAACAGTAAATATTCTTCTGCATTTAGGATAGTTCTGTGTCTAAGGTGTTATCTGTTTGTCTGCTTTCCCCTGTGGTCCCCATAGCTATGTTTTCTGATAATTGGGTTTAATTTCTGATGTTGTAGATTTTTCAGGATGATCTTAGCTAAAATCTTGCTGCGTTGGTTTCCAGTTTTTACAAATTAGTTATTTCCATATGCTAGAGAGGAGCATGAAGTTTGTATTTCTTGTTGTTGGAGAAGGTAGGTGAAATAAATGACAGAGGGAATGCCAACGTTACCGAGAGCACGCTTAGAGAAGACTAAAAGAGTGGAAAGCAGTGACAGCAGTTGATACTCTCATTTAAATTTAATTTTTATAACAAAAGTAGAAGTTAAAAAGAAACTGGAATGCAGAAATAAACATAATTTCCCTGTTAGTTGGTGCTTCTATGAACGCTTATGGAATTTGAATTCTCCTGCTACTGCTGAGAAGTTCTTAATAAGAATCTACAAATAAGGAGAGCTTTATAAATGTAGGGTTACTGTTTTAAGTTTCAGTAGTGCTTTTGTACTCAAACCTGTAGGGCTGTTGCCTATGGTTTACCCCACGAAAGCATGCACTAAAGCACTGTATTTTGGTATAGAGTCATTTCTTTCATCCAAAGCAAACCAAAGAAGGAATCACTTTGCAGCACAAACTGCTCAACAAACTCGTTCACTGTAGTAGCAAGCATTTTAAAGATTTTAGAAGTGAAGAAGAAAACACGGCAGATAGTCATAAGCTTAAGAGTAGGGTGTTATGCAATGTTTTTAGAGTGCATTAAGCACATTTGAGTATTTTGGCAGAAACAATCATAATGGGAAAGGAAGCCTCAAGCAAGATGCTTAAGTACCGTTAGAAGGCTAAGTTTGTGTAGTTGTGATTCTTACTGTTGTGTTGTTCTTTCACTCAAGATCCACAGTGACTACTTTTCTATTTATCGCATACAAGGTAAAAAATTTTATGCTTTATTATAGTGTGGAGAGGTATATTTTTGAGAATTCAGAAGAAATAATCAGATGTAACAATTCTTTATCTTTGTTATCTGTTGATTTTATAGAATCTTCATTGCCAATAAACATTGAACACTAAGAATTGAACATGAGCTCCAACACCTACAGATGTTTGTAGGGACTGCATACAGACTGAACTTAGTTCTTGACAGTCTCTAATGGAATAGCCATGAACTTTTCTGATCAAGGACTTAAATTTTAATTTGCAAAAGCATAATATGACTATATATCTGAGACTATGTAAAATTGATGCTAGCTTTTTGTATGAAATTTTATTAATCTTCTGTTTCTGAGAACAAAACAGGAATGAGAATCAAAAGCCACTTCATGCACTTATTTATATCCTCCTATCATTTTTTTTTCAGTGTCATAGGAGGAGCAGGTGCTAGTATAAAAAGTCTTTAAAGACTTTTTCCTTCTCACTGTAAATGATAAATACTGTCTGTCATGTACCCAGAAATTAAGAAAGCAAATGACCTGCGAGGTGTTTCTAACAGGAGATTTTATTACCTTGACATAGTGCCAGTGTGCCCTTACCTGCTGTAAAATAAAAGATAGGGCAAGCATTTGAATACATCCCAGGCCAGGTATAAATGCAGCTGTAAAGTTCAGATTTGCATATTTTTTTTTTTACATGTGTTTGCGAGATAGATGATCAGCAGGGACAGAGTGGAAGTCAGAAATGTCAGAAGCTTTTCTCTGTCATTTTATACTTGTCACCATGATTGTCACCAAGAAATCAGTGCTGGGAAACAGGCTGTAGTTTTGGTTGCTCAAGTAAAAAGGGAGGGAAAAGGTGCAAAAGTGAAGTGAGCTATTTGGTTAGGAGGCAAGTAGAAGTAGACAGGCACAGCAGAGCCAGTGAGGGATGCCAGGTAAACAGGTTTGGCAAGAATCACCTGCCTTGATTCAGTGAATGGCAGCCAGTACTTAGCATAGAAGTGCCAAGAGTCAGACTAAGGAGCTATTCCTTGGCAATTTCTGATCCTCAGAGTCCGGAAGAAAATGTGATGTTGGACTGTGTTGTAGAATATACCCACCGGATGGAAATTTGGCATGGTCAGAACTTTCCAATTCTTACTCTTTTCCCCTGTTCCCAAAACAGTTGTTATTCTGAGTACAAATATATGTTCCTTTTTGTAAAATTTAAAAGCATACTTTTAATAAATCTGTGATTTAATGTTTGACTGCACTTACAGTTAAACACCTCAATTCTCCTGAGAGGTGTTTGCTGTGACATAATGTGGTACATCCTATATGCTACCATTCTACCCTATTATATCCTGAAAAACCACGGCCCTTTCGTCACTCCAGAGATGATAATGTGCATCAGAGTAATCTTTCTAACCTGTTAGCTTGACCATCAGTGGGACATACTGGAGGGTAACTGATAGTTGTGTAACTGGTGCAGTTCCAAACTGAGAAACTGTTGTGACAGCTGGCTGGATTGGTTAGAATAGTCTATAGGGCCAAAAAGGGAGGAAGAGCTCCTTTCACTCCTTAGAGAAGTAAGATTTCACATATGAATAAGATTATATTACAGTGGTTTGAACAACTCCTAGATTTGTACTCATAGAGCAAGTTGTACAAATATTCAGACTGATTCATTATCCTTTTCATACTCTCAAATTGTATTTAAAGTTAAATTACTGAAATAGCTGTACTTCCTGCTTGTAATCTAAGCATAGCAGAAATGCAATGCTAGTGCAGGAAACTGGTCGAAAGCACAGCCTACTGTTCTCAATGTTTTAATTTAAATACACAGTTTTGAAAATTATTGGAAACTCTTTGCAGATCAAAACAGTTCCTTGAGCTAAAACTACCATCATAATTTGCCTTATCTGTCTCTACTTTCAACAGAAATATCTGCTGCCATTTTTTGACCTTTGATTAGCATCTCTTATTATGTAAATGAAGAAAGGCCATGTAAAAAGCTGGCTCTGTGTATTTACATAATGATTTACTTTCCTAAGATGGAGCAGTTAAAACTAAATAGTTCTTAAATTTATTTTGTGTAATTGCTGGCCCTTTATTTAGCATTTAAAGTAAGAGGAGCTGAGCATTTTACCCTATAAAAATTCTTTAATCACTATTTCCATAATGTTCAGAGAAATAAAACTAGGTATTAAAAAAAAATTCTGAAGACAAAAAAATTAAGAAAACTGGAAGGATTCAAATTATGTGTGACATGAGAACAGACAGCAGACACACAATATCTACTTCAGTAGTTACTACAGCTATTTACAGGCCAAGGTAAATTTTTTGAGTTGATAGAAACAAATGCTCAATGAATGAATGCCTGCAGCAAACATGTCAGCAAAGGAAAATGCTATAAGCTTTTTTTGGGGGGGCTGAAGAAAAAATCCAAAATGTCATCTCTATGAAATTTCTTAGGGAATTCTTTATAGAACGTTTTGTATGCAGAGAGATTACATGTCAGAAATGCAAAATTAGGTACAAAATAAGCCAAATAATGGTGAACGTCTTAAATGTAGAAAGTAATATATAATGTATGAAATTTTAAATCTCATTAAAAACACAAGCATATGTAATTTTGTGGCAGCCAACCCCCCAGAGTATCAATGGAAAGATGTTACTTCTCTGAGGGCTCCCTTGTATAAGTGCTGTAATAAATGAAGCACATACCCAAAGAATATCAGTGTTCCCTGCATGCCCAATATTTCTGTATTCTCAGAAGCCTCATATATGATTGTGTAATTTCATAATCTGATATAATCAACAGAAAATCTCCACATTAAATTAATGTTCAAGATCTAATTTTAGCCAGCAAGAACCGTGACAACTATGTGTGAAGCTGATACTCCATCAGACTTCCCTTTTGCTCTTCACTAAAAGCAGCATCCCAGTGTAGTGGCAGAGAGCTCTGCAGTGATTGAGATGCCATCTCCTGGCTGAGCTATAAAACCAAGCCACAGACTTATTGTGGTTATTCAAGATACTATAGTGACTGTTTCTTGGCCTAAATCCAACCCTGGTAATTATAGTTAGGTTTTGTAATTTCTCTTTCCACTTTCCTCTCAATAGGGTATTCTTCCTTGCTGCCTGTCCTAGACTGCTGTGTAGTGTTAATGTGGGCTGTTAAACAGCTGCTGTGTATCTCACTGCAAGTGGCTGCATTTCAGTGGTAGGTAAATGACTGTATCGTACAGTGCCTTGAGAATTCATGGGATAAAGGACACTTACTGTTTTTATTTTACCACTTGGTGCCTAAGTTTTATTGGAGTCTTGCCTGGTAGGTATTTCTGTATGAAATATGTAGGTGCTTCAAGGTCTGAGAACAACAAGGATAGCCCAAGAAATAACTGCCTAGATTCTTGCAGTCTTAAATGCTGAGAATTCTTTTTAAGACTATATATGTTGGGCTGTCCATTTTTTTAATGGCATCTGCAGTCTAATAAATAGAAGATAATGTAACCATGCATATAATATTTACTTTGGAAGTCATGGATTTCTGTTAATGATTGTACCCATCTTTACATACAAGCTCCATAAATAGCACGTTCAGAACAGCATACATTAGTTTTTAAGGCAAGCACGGTTTATAAGTGTTTGTTTAAAAAAAAATAATAATTACGCCATAGAAAAATGAAACAAAACTCTTAAAGCAACACAATCTGAAATGGAATAGGCAAGTAATACAATTTTTAATATTTAAATTTTTCTGTAATTATGAGTTCTATATCAGCAGACTATGAATAAACACAAATATATGTATCAGTTTTCCTGTACCTCTGATGGTTGTATCATTGGGATGGAGAAAGCCGTTGCACTGACAAAGCTATGAGACTTCACTGGAATTCCGTTTGTTCCCTGAGACATCACACCATGAGAGGCCTCCTGTGTTAGATGCTTCTGTTGACATTCTACCAGGCTCATGGGACCTTTAAATGTGAAACGAGGGCTATATGGAACTATTTAGAACTCAGAACACATTATCATTTTTGCAGAAATTGGTAATAGTTGTTTGAAAACTTCATATTCTGGGCACGGAGAATGTTTTTCGAGAGTAAATGATTCAAATTTTTGTTATAACAGCAATTTGTTATAACCTAGACTATTAGAAATTGGCATTAAAATTGTCAGATCCAGATTCTTCTGATTATAAACATGAAATCTTATTTTATCTGTTGATGCCAATTGAAAGGAGCAGTTTAGCTAACAAAAGCATTTTTCTTTAAGGTAAATAATTTACTAACAGCAAAAATCACATTATCTTTTAGTCTGATATTAATTAAAAAGGCCAAACTATCAGCTCCTAGAAATACAGCTCATATTAGGAGGATGACTAACCTTTAGCATTGCAGTCCATTAACGCCATAGCTTGATGTTCATTTCATCTTCAAACCTTCCAGCTTGCTACAGGCAGCTATCCTTTAACAACACAGCCTGCAGCTGTTTTTCTATCAGAAACTACAATTGTCACATTAGTACGGACAATGGATTTTTTGCTTCATTGTTCCTATCCTTAGCCTGCGTTTTGGCAGTCTTTGTAAGTGTGTGTATCACATTTATCTCACTCTTTAACTAAATGCACTTAGGATTCTGACCTGGTGTATGGATGCCTGCTCTTGGTGCTAGCGTGATGTCCATACATCTAATTGATAAGTTATAATGCAGCTTTAACCAGTCATTTAAAATAAATAAGATCATAATTATCAGTTTCCATTCACCCATTTATTAAATAACAATGTTCACACCGAGCAGTTTGATTTTGTGTTACAATAAGGCAGTCTCTACATGATGACAGATGGTGTTTCATTTTGCCGATGCTGTGCTAAAGTGCTGTGAGTTGTGATGTGTTTGATTTTATTAGAGATCAGATTTAACACATGCATGCTACATAACTGCAATAGCATTCCCATTTCTCATCTGTAGGAGAAAATGAAACTGTGATGAAATGTAATATACTCACCCTCAGGCAGAACTAGTGGGATTGGGAATTGCAACATAATAAATCTAATGGATATTGCACTACAGGACACTAGAAATTTACTGTTATTATGTTCAGGGAAGGAACTTGATTTTGTAAAACTCACTTTTATTTCACTGGCGTCAGTGCAATTTCACATTATTTAACCATTATATCCCAACGTTTTGCTGCATTGAAAAAGTAACCTAAGCTCAGAGGAACAGAGCAGTCAAAGAGCCCAAAAGGGAAAATACAAATTCTGAATAATGAAATGACTGAAATTATTAAATGCAAATTACTGCCTGACAAAAGTTACAGTATAGTTAATAATGTCTTATTGCTATGCATGTTTAAAGTCATTTGTCACTTATAACAATAGAACATTACCTATCAATATTACAGATTCATACAAATTACAATACCCAGTTTGGTTAATCAGAGACATTTTGTACTTGAACTCTGAGATAATATTTATTCGTATGTAACTCTGGAAAATGTGCTGCTTTAAATGTTTGAATTTCCACCAATTCAGAAGGAATTCTGTTTGATCAAGTCTAACATATCTGTCAAAAAGTGTTTCCTAGAGCACACCATTTTAGGCGTAACTAATCCACTTTAAGGAACCATTCTGAAATACATAATGGTAATTTCGTCATGATAACGGAAGAAGTACTGCAGTTTAATCCTAAACTAACAGTTAACAGGCTTGTTATGTTAGAGTCACAGAAGACCCCAGGTTGGAAGGGACCTACACAGATCACTGAGACCAACTGCTGGCTCTGCACAGGACCACCCAACCCTGATGTCTGGGAGCACTGTCCCAATGCTCCTTGAGCTCTGGCAGCATGGTGCTGAGCCACTGCTCTCTGGAGCCTTAGAGCCTTTCCCTAACCCAAAACCTGACCCTTCCCCAAGGCAGCTCCATGCCATTTCCTCATGTTCTGCCACTGTCACCAGTGAGCAGAGCTCAGCGCTGCCCCTCCATTCTCCTCTGGTTTTTATAGTCTGTGTATGGAATAAATATGTTTCTCTGAGTCCCAATCACATGCTCAGAGCAGCCCTGGGCGTTTCTGTTAGCTCACACAAAACAACAAACCTTTCTATGCATGAGGTATTCCATCTGAAGACTGTATTTTCAGTCTGGTCAGGCTGCAATTACTCAGTGAGGTAGTGGTACTTGGTTTCCCAAGGTAGCATCGCTCCAGTGAAATGGGATTGGTTTAAGTGAATTCAATCAAGAACACCAAGTCGGTCCTGTCTGTGTTAACTTTACCTCTTAATTTCTGTTGAAATGCAGTACTCTCATTTGCTTCATGCATTTATATTGGAAGTAGAGCAAGGTGCCAAAATACTGAGTTTTGACCAAAATTTTATGATGTCTCAAATATAATACCGGATACCGAAGCTTCTGTTTGTTGGTGTTTTTGTTTGTGGTGTTGGTTGTTTTTTTTCTTTTGGGAAGCTTTTTTTTTTTTTTTTTTTAAACTTAAGGGAAGAAAAGTGCTTTTAAACCTCAAGACTCCTAGAGCCTGTGTCCTGATTAAAATATCAATTTTTGTCATAATAGAGCTCCTTGTTTGGAGAGTAGATTTTGCAGTCCTATCTGTTGTAAAACAGCAGAATGTATCTGCTGTAGAAAGAAACACCTTTCAAGAGTGACTGTTAAATGCTATTTAATATAAAATAGAGTTATCTCAAATTAACCTTTTTGTTAATTTCAGCTTTTGTTTGTAAGCACTTAGCACTCTTGCTATAATCAATCAAGTTACCGTGACACAAGAAGTTTTTGGGCCTCATCACTGAGACTTTTTAATAGTGAGGAACACTGATCAGCACTTTTGCAGAAAAGGTAATAAATCACATTAAAGAAAAGAGAAAAGAAAACGAAGCAAATTATTGTTGGGAGCTACAAATGCTAATAGCTCTGCTTGTGCTAATTAAAAGGTGTGGTGCACAGAAGGAGCTGTGCTGCTGTTGGGTCGCAAAATGATGCTCCGTGTTGCTCCAGTGCTGTGTGTATACTTAATGTAATGCACAGTAATGAACTTCTTGTACACTTTGGTAGAAGAGCTTCTCTGGAGAACAGAACCAAACTTCTTCAAAGGAAGAAATAAGCAGGATGTGCCACTTAACCTTGTCACTGCAGCAGGGCTGCCAACCACTAGATCAGCTTGCACGGGGCCCAGTACTTGATGCCTTCTAGGTTTTGTAGTACTGAATACTTTAATTTCTTCAGGTTAATTATTTTTATGACCTTTATAGTTTGCTAGGCTTTTATAATTCTGTAATTTTGCAATATTCTTTTTTAAAGAAAAAATGCTTAGCATAAGCAAACTTCATAATTTGAAAATTTAAGACAGAAGCTGTTTTCACTGTTAGTGCTATTTATCATTATTATAAAACAGCCTGCTAGGGTATTATTGGAAAGATGTTTATATGTCTGCTGTACATACATATAAAAAGACTTTCCCAGGTCTGAACTATACAAGGCAATATGCTACATTTCAACTGTTTGCAAATAATATGTGCAGGTAATGTGCTCCCAAAGGTTGCTCTATAAGTGGTTTTTTAATGCTTTTTCTCTAAATAAAAGTAATGAAAGCAGTTGTTATTAAAAATAGTACAAATTAACTATTGATTTAAATTTTCAACCTTTGTCTGGCACTCATTGTTAGTGGAGCTGCTTTGGTTGCATGAATGAAAGAGTAGTGAGACACATATATTTACATATCTATCTATCTATCTATATATATCTACGAATTAAACGTAGTCCTAAAAAACACTCATTTTCTCTGTCAAGTGCACTGTAAATATAGTGCAGTAGGAGATAAGGCTTAATTAGGAAATTAATTTTTTTTTTTTATATGACCAGGTCAGTATGTTAAGTGCTGGCACTTGAATTTCAATATCTTTAGCTGCTGTGGAAATGAAAATGACACAAATTTTGCCTATGTTAAGAAAATAAAGCAAGACCAGACCTTAATCTTATAATCAGTTTGGATTTCCATCCTCATTTATAACTGTTGATCTTAGTGCATACATTGATTTAGAGATGGAAATTAATATATTTGAAAAGCATTCACTTGAGTAAGTTTTTCAAAACCAAATAGCATCTCAAGTGGCTTGTCTTCCAGCTCTGTTAGTGACAGCCAGGCAGAACCCATGCAGCTCCCCAGGGCAGTAGGCACAGCTGGTAGATGTCATCATTTCCTTCTGCTTCTTAGTCCTGGGCACCAAGTCTGATTTGTACCTGTTTTTCTTCTACAGCCTCAGGTGTGCTGAATGAGCACTGTCGTTGTGGGTGGCTAATTCACAGTGCAGAGTGTGTTCTGTGGGCCTTTATTGTTCTATCTGTGGGATTGCTGCTAATTTACGTGCACGTATTCTCATGGCGATCTCCAGTCCCTCCATCATCAGGAGGAGATAAGGGAGGGAACTTTCATGCCCCAGGCAGCACCTGTTAGAAGGCTAACAGTCAAAGCCTGATGAGAATCAGCCTTCCCCTGAGCCAGCACACTGAGAGAGAACTAAGGACAAAATCCTCTTGCTATTAACTGCGGCTTATGTTTTAAGAACATTTGGGAAGCTAACGCATTGGGAACATTTTTAGTAGGTGTTGCATTTCTATTGTAGAAAACAACTACAGAGAAAGATTTCCTTTGGTTCTGCTGAGTGTTTAACTCCTTTCTCCTTGCTCTCCTTTAGGTCTTCATGAAATTAAGGGTGTGTCAGAACGAGATCACTGCCTGCTGATGTGGTAGTGGCTGGAATGGCTTCTGATACCAGAAGGGTCTTCTTTTGATTGCCTATTATACCACAGCTGTCACTCATAAGGGTGTGTTCTTATTATTTTGGCATCATTTGTCTTCTGTAACCTGTGATAAATTATTTCCCTGTCTGAGGATGTTATTTAAGATCTGCTAGGTATTGCAATTCTGGTTTCTTCAACAACGTTACACAAAGAGATTTGTTGAAAACTATGAGGAGCATTCAGTAGAACCCAGCTGTTGAGTGTAAGGTCAATACATGATCCAATGGTTATACTTTCAATAACCTACACTGATTTTTTCCTATCTGCATTTAGGAAGGAAAAAAAAAAATCCAGCATATACTTCACTCCTGGAACTTGTTCTTTAATTTAATTTAACTTTATTGTTGTGTTTTCTTTCCTCCATCCTCTTTCTCATTCAACATACTGCTAATTATCCCTTTCAGTGAAATTACTTCTTTCTTTTGTCAGAAACTCTCCCAACACTTCTTGAAAGAGGGAAAAATAATAGGTTTTTATCAGTAATTTTAAATGTTTTCTGTTATAGAATCATAGAATCATTTGTGTTGGAAGGGACCCTTAAAGGCTATCTAGTCCAACTCCCCTGAAATGAGCAGGGACACCTACAGCTCCATCAGGTCACTCAGAGCCCTTTGTACTGAGAGTCGCAGTAGTGACTGAAAACCGAAAAGCCCAATAATGGTTATTATTGCCTGTATGGATCTGAAACTTGATGGGAAATCTGGATAACGCCCTCGCAGTACCAAGTGCTGATACCTTATTGCTTTTGTGTTTTGTACAGATCTTAACCCTACAAATGCATAGTAAAGAGTTTCTGAAAAGGTGTTTTGTTTACTTTTCTTCCTGTTTTTTTTTTTTTTTTTTCCCAACTTTTAATTGCAGGTGAAGTAAAAGCACTGTACATTGAATTTGGTTTGCATAAAATTGCACAGGCATGCTGGCCATGGTAGCAATTTAGAAAACTCTAATGAAAACATTTACAGTGTTGATTCTTCACCAAGATGCCCATTGAAAAAATACAGTCCTCCAGCAGCCAAAATAATGCCATAAAACTTGGTTGATCTTAAGCAACAACTGAATAAGCTCTCGATTAGCTTGCAGTGCTGAAACAGGCTGTGTGCTGTGACCTAAGCTTATCATGATGCTTCTCAGATCTTCTTTTATCCTCTGCTTCCTTATTTTAACTGCTCTTCTTTCATTTAGGCTGATGTTTTTTTCAAGTATAAACATTGTTTTCCTTAAAAGTGTATTGTCCTTGCTTCTGGAGTGCTTCAGTTTCTGTACGGAGACTATCACTGTTCCTATGGCACAAGTGCCATGGTTATGTCGTATCTTGTTTTAACAGCATTGGAACTGTACTTAACATGGATTGTATTGTAATGCCTGCCTTTCAGTTCTGAATCAGAGCAGTAATTCTCCACTTTCAAAGAGGAGGTGCTGACTGTGGAACGAATACAGCTCATTGAAATAGCATTGCCAGGTTAATGTACCTGGGTTTTGGCCTTTGATTTCTTAAAGACCAGAAATGAACCTCTCAGTTGTTTGGTTGTTTTTTTTTTTGTTATTTTTTTAAAATAAAAATAAATATTCAATGCAGTGTATTTTTCCTTATTGTTCTTAGAGATCTACATGCTGGATAGTTGTGTCTGGCTTAGGTTTCTTTGTATTAATATCTGGAGCCTTATTTGTAAGTGTTTCATGATTCTGTCATCCCAAATGTGTTTAAAAATATTACTCCTGCATTTCACATAACTTTTGTGTCTGTGCATAAAGTGAAAGTCAGGACAAAGCAGACAATTCCCTTGGCTCTCTAACTGCATTTGAATTTAATTTGCCCTTTTCATCTCCTCTTTGTTTTCTCTATTTAAATTGCAAGATTTTTTCAATGGATTCTCCAGTGTATTTTGTTTGTACTGTGCCTAACGCCATTGTCAAATGACCCTTAGTCTTTCAGTAATAAGCAACATTTATAATAACATCAGTTTAAAGACAATTTGGAGACACAAAAGACCTAATTATGCAATGGTGGGGAGTGGGGGGCAGCTGGAAGCCTGTTTTATTTCAAATATATTTAGTTTGTGCTAAAGATAGTATTACTTTCAAATATTAATCATCAGTTTTCTGTGTGTTTCTGGATTTCCAGTAAGAAAGAGGTACAGATATTATGAAATTTAATTGTTTGCCTGATAGCTCTTGGCAATGTTGCAAATATTCAGTTCAGATGAAAATGTCCCTAAGAGCCTAAAGAAAGGTGATGCATTTTGTGGGACAGCTGCAGAAATGGGTCTTCATGATCATGGGAGATGGTTGTTGTTGTGGAACTTATTCTGATCAATTGCTGAAATTTAGTAACCTGTGAAAATCTAGCCAGCTTTTGTGTCTTCTGAGAAGCTTACCAAAGAAGTGTTATGTTGTGCGGGTGGTAGTGCTACAGAATTTTGATCAAATCCACATCTCTTGCTGGCTTTCTTAACATATGTTACATTTTATGTAATGCAGACCAAGACAGCTTTAAGAAACTGATCTGTCCAGTCCATCTTCATAGATGGATGCCTTCAGTAGTGTTTGAATTCATCACCTATTTCCTTTTTATTTATTTTTGTTTTTTTTTTCAGGTCAGATTTGAGTATTACTGGTGTTAATTCTGAATTCCTAATACCAGTGATTAGCTGGTGCTGTTCCACAATGTCTACATTGCCTCTCTTTGCTTAGAATTTTGTATCTGGTATTTTTAATGTTAAGGTCAATGTTATTGATCCTGTGGATCTGTTCTTCTGCTGCATTTTTTTTTCAAGGCTCACACAGAGAGGGTAACTAATCTTAATATCTTGTGTTTGCAACTCTGTTTAGCATGAAATCAGTAACTGACATATTAATTATAATAATCTGTTAAATATACTTTACCTACATGTTAATTATAGCAGACCATTCTCATTTATTTCTCTGGGTAGGCTATTAATTCAACCCAGATGGTACAGCTTTTTGAGACTGCAACACTCAGTGTGAACAGAATAAATCATGTTGCCAAGATACAGGAGCAAAAAATGTTATCACATCTGAATGGGCTTTAAAATTATATAACCATGAAAAAACCTTACCTTTTAATTAGGGAAGAGGTTTAGTTAGAGCAAGGTCAGTAGTCCAGGTCTGTTCTGTAAGGCAGGAAGAACAACCTGGAAGGAAGTACAAGAATTTCTGTTATGTGCCAGATTATCAGCCATTTTGGGATACCTTTCTTTCCAGCCGTAAGTATGTAACCTGAAAGACACAATGCAGAAAACCTCTGCCACTCTTTTAAAACATAAGATCAGTTCCTCCTGATTCTACCTTTCCCCTGTTAGTGTGCTGAGTAGGCAGTTCTCTGCTGGCTGTAATGAGAAGGATTTTTGCTTTGTGAAATACATTTTAGGTGAAACATTACTGCTTGAATATCTCATTTATTCTAAGCCTGCCCTCCTACATACTCAGGCAGTTTCGCCAGGTTTACTTGTAGTTTATCTGTTGACTTTTTTCATTTCTTAAATTCTAACTGGATGTATTAGTGAGGCGTAAGATGGATCACATTTGTGTATTTCAAAATCCCCTATTTCATCTAGATGAATGAATCAAGACAAATTAAAAAAAAAAAAAAAAAAAAGATGGTCACCTTTATCTTCTTTTTTACCATCTAGAATAAAGTTTCTAAATAACAGACATGGAGCTTTCCATTACAAAAGCCTAGGCTATTTAGACTGAACATCCACTCATTTTAATTATAGAGAAACATTCTTCTCATTCTCTTACTCTACTGTAGAAACTTGAATGGAATAATAATTCTTTTAAGTGTGTCATCTGTTCATGTACAGAGAGAAAATAACGAGCTTATGTCAGAATGAAAGTCTTCCTGATGTATAGATGTTTCCAAAACACTCAGCCAGCATGGTGGAATAAATTAGAATGTTTTTTTTTTCAGGTTTTTAGATGCATTCACTTTAAAAGGTTATACTTTGGGGTAATATAGGGCGGTTATATGCTAGCAGTTGTCGCTTGAGCCTTTCTAGGCAGTAACAGTTTAATGGTTCTTCAGGAAACAAACCTGAGATAATAATTCAATAGGCAAGCATAAGTCAGACAAAAAAAAAACAAAAAAAAAACCTGAAGTTTTACCAGTCCTTTGATAATTTCAAATAATCTAAGTAATTTTGTACTTTGGAAGTGAAAGGATAATCCTTGTTTATGACATTAGAGCTCTGTACGAGTTATACCTATCTACTATCATGAAAAAGGGATCAGTAGTTGGTGTTTCTATTCAACATAAACTCCTATACCAGACTTAATCAGCTACTCTATTGCTTTGCTCCACTTCCCTTTTTTTTTTTTTTCTTCTGGTATTACAAAGTGTATGTTTTAAAATTTGAACTATAATTACAAGCCATATAAAACGAGACTGCTTTCTAATTGCTGTTAAACATGCTGTTAATTGCTTTGCTTGTTGGGAGTCTGACAGTTCATCTCTTGGAATTAATTTGTTTCATTAAGGGCAGGTAAAACAGCACACTTGAGTGCCAATCTGATTTGAATTTGGATTTGAAGGTATAGATAAATTAGTCCTAAATTCTTCTATAGACATGAGAGAATCATAAGAGTTGTTTTCATGATCTTTTTACTGGCTGGACAAAATAGGGTGAAATTATCAGAACGTATGAGTAATATTCATCAAGGACAACTGAATTCTATATTTAAGCCTTACAGAGAAATGATTGAAATGTTTCCTAAGTGCAGGCTTTGTAGAGCTACCAAAGGCATGCTATAAACCCACAGCAGGAATTAGCATAATATACAATCCTCTTGATACCAGCATTAAGTTTATTGGGCCAAATACTACTTGTTTTCCTCTTATACAACAGCTGTGGGAAAGACCTATGGGCTAAAATTGTTCCACTGAGTACAGTGCTAGCCCCCAGTTTGAAGGAAATGTGCCCGAGCAGAGAATAAAAATCCAACAACAAAGCTAAAGTATGACCTAAACCATGAGAATTACAACTAGGAAATGTTTCTAAACTAACTATCAATAAGAACTGCAAAAACACTGCATGGTTATGAGTAGCTTTCAGCTAGGGAATGTAAAATCTTAAATGGCACAGATAACGTCAATCTGAATTACCGTTTTCAGAATGACACAGATGTTAGGATAAGGAAGCATAAATGGAAATTTAAGAGAAACAAATTTGGAACAGATGTCAGGAAGCATTTTTTTCATGCCGAGAATCACAAACGTGTGGAATGGCCTACCAGGCAAGATTGTTAAGGCAAAAGCACAGGGGACATTCAAGAAGTGATCAGATGGCATCATAGGGGAATTGAGTAGTAAAAAAGGAAATGAGCATGCATAAGGCAAATGGTTTTAATTTAATCCCAAACAATGTCCGTGTTCTTATGTTATTAATGCTTACATACTTACTTGGATAAACACACAGAATTCCTGCCTTAAAAAAATGGCTAGAATAACCACTTTGGAATTAAAAAATAAATGAAGGCAAATGAGCCTATATTTTTTTCCATTATGCCTTTAAATATACCTTTTTTTTCTTGTACAATTTATCTCTCTGTTCTATGTTGGTAATCTTCAGCTGTTAGACATGTTGTTGTACAGGAACTTATGAATAACTCCAGGAGAGTTATTGTCACTTTGTCACTTATCTTTTTAGGATGCTTCTCTCCCAAGTTCTATTTTTCACACAGTGCACAGGTGGAAAACAAGATTTACTTCATCTTATCTTTTGAGAAGAAGCAGATGTATAATGCCCAAAGCACCAGTCCCACACCGCTTATCTGCGTAACGTTGTGGTTTGCCTGCTCTGTTGATTTCAGTGGGACTCTTTGTATGCCTTAAGTTCTACACAGTTATTTGTAGAATAGGTTTCAAACTGGCTCTGTAAAACTAAAGTAGGACAGGTAGGTATCCCTCAAAATAAGGAGTCACTTTCTCTTCTACAGACTATATATCAGTGTAAAGAACTTTGAACTCTCAAATGTGGGAAAATGGAAACTAGAGATCCCAAAAGCCAGATCCAGACTCTGAATGTGAGAATCTGTATTTTACATCATCACTCTTTTCTGGCTTGAGTCCAGTGGCAAATAAAGGAAAGATGAAAATGGCTTAGAGCCAAGTTTATGGACCCCCTTTTATTTGTTACCGGAGCACTGAAAGTAGCTCTAGAAGTTCCCGTAATCACACTGTTTGTAGCCTAGAGCACAGGAAGAATAGGCAAAATGCTTACTTTTCATTGCTCTGCCCATTTCCCTTCTGCTTCTCTGATGCTCTTGTTGTCCCACTTGGCATACAATCTCTGCATCAGGTGGATTACTGAGTAGAGGGCTATTTAGGGCACTAATAGGGGCATTGGGCATCTCCAGGAGTTTGGTGCTAAAAACCCATGAGGTTCAGTTCCTTTTCCGCTTACTGCAAATTTGGCTTAAAAGTTTTTCTTGGATACAGAGCAGTTTGTCTCATCTGCATAATAATATCATTAAAATTCAATGTAAGTGGGTTGCTTTTTTCCCCTTCCACCAGTGTTACTACAATAAACTAAAAAAAAAACGAAAAACCAAAACCAACCTGAACCTCATAAATGATGATTGAAAAGAGGGAGAAATTTTTTAGATTCCAGAGAACCACATCATCTCTGTGTGTTAATCAACACAGAGCTGTTGAAAACAATGGCAATTTAAGTAAATAACATTCTGCTGCTTTCCTACTGGCTAGGTAGTGTTATACCGTCTGTTGCAACATTATTGTTTGAGTTGTCAGGATTTTAGGTTTGCAGACATAGGTATGTAATGGAATCCACCTGGTGGATAATTTAGTTCATGCCTTCCACTTTATATTAGCATCTAGTCTCATAAGCCCCTGACTTACAATTAAACATCAGTTTTGTTTCATTTCCCTTTAAGCTGTTCTTACGTAATATTTGATCAGTATATATTTAGACCCCCTAAAGCTTAAACAAATCATCACTTAGTCATTTAGGAGCAGAGACAGAAAACTAAACAATACAGTGCTAACTTATTTATTGTGGGCTGAAAATGTGTCTATGCTTATCTTTCTTATGTGCTTCTGACATAAAACCAGTTCACTAAGTCACGTACTGAGAAATACAATTGCAAACTGAGCTTAGTGATTCGCTAGAATCATATGTAAATTTTAGCCATGTACTGTGTATAGATTAGGAACTTCATAGTAAGAGAGTCATAAGAAACTAAAGCAAGAGAGCCAAGAGTTACTTTTCAAGGTTCTGGAGTTTAATCATAATCCCATGTTGATATTCTTATTTCCCTTGTGTTTGACAGTGGGTTGCAATTTTAAAATTGTATTTCAATTTTGGTCGTCAGTGTCTGAAACCAAATTACTGAGATCCATGGCCACAATTTCTTAGTTATATTACTGTCAGTTAATTAACTCTTGCACAGTGCATGCCAGACGTAGGCGTTGCATAGAAAGACAATGAAGACGTGCCTCATGTCAAGGAAGATAGACTGGAATTTTAAAAATAAGGAGCTCTAGTGGAGCTTAGGATCCCTGTGGCTTTCAATGAGAACTCTATACTTATTCTCTAGCCTTCTGTGGAAATCCCAGCTGTGCAGTAAAGAAACCAAGTCTACAGCACTTTGTGGGATCCTGAGGGCAGCATGTTATCTCCTTGTACTGAAAGACCATGCTGAACATGCTTGGTAGTGATTTTACCAAACTAAACTATAGAAGACTAGCTTACATCACAGATTAGACATTTAATAAAAATAAATGTTTAATTTAAATTTAAATAAATTATTTAAAATGTTGAATGCAATTATTGGTATGCACCAAATATTTTGGTTTTGTTGTATCATTGCTGCAACACACTAGATCTTTATAAAGTCTTCTCAAGAATTTGTCAGTAGTTGCTCAAAACAAGACTTTTATGTGATAGCTACGCCTCTGTTGACTACAAATGCTTTGCCTGAATTCTATGAATACTGCAGTTAAGACTCAGCAGCAACCTTAAATGAGTAGATAACACCTTTTTCAAGGAAGAAGTGTATTATTCCTGAGACAATAGGAACAATGGCCTAGACTTGCTGAGCTACATCTTGCTAAAGACACAATCCCAGGATGAATCTGAAGTACATCAAAAAAGCAGTAGGTCTTAAATAAATGTATTCATTAACTTCTAGCTGACACATTAGAGGCAACCTCATTTTATTTGTTTGAAAGTACCTTCAATTTTAAACCAGTTCTATTTCAATGATTTTGAACACAAAGGAATATTCTTATGAGTAGCAAGATATTTTGAATAATGGAATATAATTCCATCAGCACTGTGTTCTCTTGTTATTTATTACTGTACTAAATTATCTACAACTGAAGACAACCTGTTTATAATGAGATATCTGATGATTTATTTTTCGCAAAAAATATTAGCTTTATTATTTATTAATTCTAGCAGTATTCCTCAGTGTATACTCCATAAATATTAACATATCTGATGTCTTGTAAAGATCCAATGAAAGTAATAGCATTGTGCCAGATGTATAGGGAAGATTTGACATCTCATTTTATGTAGTTGATCTGCTATAGCTTACAGTATCAAAGAGTTCAATTAATTAAGAACTTGTCAAAAAACAGTGCTAATGTAAGGATATTTGGAGCCTTGCATTTGGACTAAAAATAATGTTCAGCTATGAGCATTATTATGGACATATTATGTGGGAAGAATGCATTTTGTTTGCCTATAGATGCTAAATAAATTATAAAATTGCCTTTAAACGCTTGTATTACTGAACAAATGCCTGCTAAAAATATTCTGAGAACGGTGTGAGCATGTTGAGATATCCAGTGAAGTCATATCATAAGTTCTTCTCTTTAAAATATTTGTGCTGGATATTATTTTAAGTAATATGAAAATAACAGCACTATCTACTTGTACTGTTAAAAAACAGGTCAGATAGCTGTGCGTGAGGCTTTAAAAATACAGCTGTTGTCTGGAACTCAAAAAGATCATCTGGAATTTTAAGTTATCAGAAGATTATTATTCAAGGCTGGTTTATCTCAGACCCCCCAAATCCTTTACGTTTGTGCTGACAGCCTCTTTGTAGAGTCTGAGTCTGATGTAGAGTTATTTCTTTTAAGCTTGTTATATATTTGATCTTACTAAGAGCACGACAATCACTTTTGTTTTGATACGTATGATTAAATACTGTGCTGCTTTTATAAGTATTTTCACAATAGATTTAAAGATTGTTTCATTGTCATTTGTCCTAGGTTTTCTCTTCAGATGGATTAATTTATCTGTTACATTAACATTTGGAAGTATGCTGCGTAAATGCTGAGATCATGAAGATTTAGAGAAACCTCATGTTTAGCCATGTTTTGCAAACAGGTAAGCTTGAAGCTCTCAAAGAGGCACATTGTAATGACCTGATAAATGCAATTTAAAGATTATGCTAATAGTTTGAGGACTGTTCTGGAAGTAATGCTTCCTATTTCATTACGTTGGCCCACAATGTCAGAGGTGAATGTTAATGGTACGATGCTAGAAGTTGAACCTTCCAACCAATATTTTGTTACATTTTCTTACAACAAATGAGACAAATGGCAGCAGAGGTGCAATCTGTCCAAATGGCACCTGACGTGGAAGTGCAAATTAAGCAGAGGTGTGTCACTGAATTCCTCCAAGAGGAAAAAATGACTTTAATTGAAGCTTGCTGGATGTTCGTGGAGACCAAACAGTGGGTGTGAGCACAGTGAGGTGGTGTGTTTCAGCAGTGGTGACAGTGATGTGAAAGACAAGCCATGTTGTAGACATCTATGCACAGCTATCACACCATGAAATGAAGAGAGTCTCAATCAGCTCATCTGCTCAAACTGGCAGGTTACTACCAGGGAACTGTGTATGGCGCTGAATATTTAATTCAGTGCATTGGAAAAGATGGTGGTAATGTTGGAATATCACAGAGTTTGTGCCAGGTGGATCCCACAAGTTCTCATACAAGAAGAGAAAAAACACCTTATCAAGTTTGTCAGAACCTGTTGAGTATGAGACAGAAGGGGACAGTTTCCTGGGTCACATTATTAATGGTGATGTGACATGTTGTCACTACTACAAGCTGAAGTCAAAACAGTAGTCGATGGAGTGACCACATCTGAATTCCTCATTGAAGAAAAAGTTCAAGACAAAAGCCTCAGCAGGTAAAATGTGCGCTGTCTTTTGGAATAGGAAAGATGAAAATCCTTCTGGATTTCCTGGAACTCAGACAGACCATCAATTCTGGCTGCTACTTCATGATGCTGATTAAGCTTGAAGTCTCAGAATTCCAGTCAGGCCAGAGTATAAGACAATTTTCTCTTTTGATGTAGTAACACCAGGCCCCATATCAGTTTGAAGATTGTAGACCACATGGCCAGTGTTGGTGGGGCTGTCCTACCACACCTACCATATGATCTGGGTTTGGTGCCTTCTGTCTTCTTTCTGTTCAGGCCAATGAAAGATGGACTACATGGGCAACATTTTCCTAGCAATGATACCACCATAGTGATTGTGAAACTGTGGGCCACCTCTGCTGGTGCAGATTTTTATATGAGCAAGGCCTGCAGGCTCTTCATCATTGGCAAAAAATGCATAGCTGATAGTAGTGACTATGTTGAAAAATAATATTTTGCAGCTGAGAATTTCCTCTATCAAACAGTGTTATAGTGCTTTTTGTATCTGCTTTATGTTCCCTGGAAATAAATAGGAGGCGTTATTTTTTGAGTATATTCCTATGTATAATATATTTTGAGTATTATCCTATGTATAATAGGATTTGATATTTGCTTTATATCTTGTGTTTGTTTACTGTTTTGGAACTGCTTGAGGTATGTAAGCCAGCTAAATGGTCATAGTCGGTGTGTGGCAGGGAGTGAAGACTTCTGTTTATGTCCTAGTTATGCTTGGTTGACTGCAGGTTTCCTGGTAGGTAACTTGATATCAAAAGAACAATAGGAAAAAAAGAGAAAGATCATCCTCAAGGATCTGGCTATAACTAAAGACCGTCATGGCATGTATTCTGGAAGGTGTCACATTTCATTTCTTTACCGAGTTTTCCAGGAAACATAAAGACTCCAGTCATATTTTGGTAAGGTACGCTCTTATTTGTTTCTCTTTATTTTGTAATTTAGAGTACTTCCAGATGTGTTTGAAGCCAGCGTAAAATTGGTGAATCCAAGAAGGCTTACTTAAAGACTTTAAAAGTAAACAGAATGTACAAATATATGGCATTACATTTGTGAAGATTTATGCCTGTATGTTTTGTGTTGATTGTGGCTTCTCTTATCATCTCTTCTGTTTTCATTAGAGAACAGGCTGTGACTTTGGCTCCTAGCCACTATCTTTTGGAAAGGCTGATACTTTAGAGATAGTATGGCCATCCCATATATCTTCATGTGGGTAGCATAGAGAGGGACGCGGATGACGTTTGTATCCTGTATTGGAAAAATTATGCTGAATTT
The DNA here is from genome assembly GCF_905368555.1 of Meleagris gallopavo. Taxonomy (NCBI): domain Eukaryota; kingdom Metazoa; phylum Chordata; class Aves; order Galliformes; family Phasianidae; genus Meleagris; species Meleagris gallopavo. The sequence goes on from NC_139416.1 coordinate 4,624,098, forward strand.
GCTTGCTACAGTTGATACTAACTCATCAACAAAGCAGAATTTCAGCATAATACAACATCAGGATCACACTATTTCTGTACTGTTACCTAAAGAGCATTACATAAGTTAATTATTACTCATCTTTGACATAATACAGCAGAAACATTTAGCAATTCTTTAAAACTCTTGAATTTCAGATAGTTCAGATCTGCTGTGTATTTATTAGAACAAAAGTGGAAAGAAACAATGTAGCATATACACATACGGTACACAGGAATATATTTATATACAGACCATATAAATATCTAAATTAGATAACAGCTGCAAACTATTTATATTTTAAAGCATGAAGCTCAAATTGAGACACAGTGATCATTGAAAGCAGGCAATGCAACCTGGAAATGCACTGGCTGGAATGGAACAGCTCATTACTAATATGAGACAGAATCTATGCATAAAAATCTAGTAAAGAAACTTCAATGTTTCTTAGGCATTATTGAGATGCCAATCAGTGTTGCACGTGTGTCTGGAATTCTAAATAATTTCCTGTATGTATTTATTCCATATTGTTGATATAAAATATCAGCTGATAAATTCTAGTGCTCTCCAAAAGCATGTGTCTATCTGCTACTGAGCCATTGTCAGTCCTTTGACAAAGGTTTCATGTTAAATAACAGCCAGTTGACTGAGTTCCAGATGGTCACCTGCTTTCTTGGGAGAAAAAACATTCTTGCAGACTTGTTCTGGAGAGAGCAGATTATAAAATCTTTTTTCTGCTGAGCAGTAATTTCCTCAAGGCCTGTGCATAGTGTTCAGACTGTTGTGTTAACCCTACTCAGGGAGTTTGACTCTGTTTTTGGTGAAGTAAAATTAAACATTAAGAACTACTTCTATCAGGATGCAGCTCCCAATTGCCGTTGTTATTTGCCTGTACACCTTCACTTCAGAGCAGCCTACTCCAGCCTGGTGCAAAGCTGCTTAGTCCTTTAATTTATTTGTCTACATTTTGTAATTTTTTTCTGTAAATTCTACGTCCAGTGGATAGAATTTACCTCAGGAAAAATAACCCAAGGACAAAAGTGTTTTGTGTATGTTTGACATGAAACATAGAAATCAGGGCAAAGATGAATTACATTAGAGGGAGTTATATATTTTTCCCTAGATCAAAATGAAGAGGGGATTGGTTTAATCTGTTTTAAAAATAAGAAATCTGTAACAAAGTATAATATGAAACCAGAAGTCTACTGTATTATGATAGTTTAGAGACTAGAAGAATTCTACTATACCTATCTTTTTTAGTTGCGTATATGTACATACATCTTTTGTATACCTTATGAAAGATTTATTTTTTTTAAATATTGTTTTAGGAAGTCTCTGTATTTTTGACCTTGATTCTTGCATTCCATGCTGTTAGAACAATATCCAATCTGAGCAGGATAGTGGTGAACCTGAGAATCGAATGTATAGGTACTCTTTGCCTGTACTCTGTCCAACCTGAAGGTTAAACTTGATGTGTTGTTTTAAGAGTGACAAACTGGGGATCTTGTACCAACAGAGCAATGTTAATATATGAAATGCATGAGTTATTTTAGAATGCATTTTAATTGCTCTTCATATAGAATTACAGCCCTGCAATGACAAACAGTATCAGTAAAATTTATTTTATTTTATTTTATAAAACTTTTGTTTGTTTGTTTGCTTTTTTTTTTTGTTTAGGCAAAAGAGAGACCATTATGATTCTTTGGGCATCTGAGAGAATTGTGGCAGGAAACATAAGTATAATATTAATATCCAGTAGATATTTGTTAACTGATATTGTTGAGTACAAAATAAGCTTGATTAACATGCATCTATTTAGCCTTCTTAAGAATTATGTATCAAAGGGATAAAACATTCATATTTGGTACAAAGAATGAGGCTGTAGCTGTATCAATATCACTATAATTACATTTTTAATCTTTTCTCTTGAGTATCTTAACTTTCTTTGGTGTCTGGGATTAAACTTTTTAAAAGGAAATAATTAATATCCACATTTGAGTTTGTGAAAACTTTCACCTGAATTTGTGTATGTAATAGAAGAAATAGTCTGAAAAAAGGATGTTAGCTCTTTTCATATTTAAAGAGTTGAATAGGATGCAAAAAATAGCCATATACTGAGTTTATTTTGTGATCACTTAATATACAAATTAGAGCAGAGTTATTGGGGTCTATTTGGCAGAAATTGGTAACATTACGCAAGGCAGATAAATATGGGTAGAGATAAAGCTAGCCAAAAAAAAAAAAACAAAAAAAAAACCAGTCATGGATGCAGATGTCCCTGCTGAAGTTTTTGCACCTGGGCCATTTGGTTTCCAAACTGACCTCATGACTGGCCACAATGGCTGACTTATCTTCCAGAGCCAAAAGAAGAAGAGGTTTAAGTGGGTCCATATGGCGCACAACAATCGACAGCAAAGATGCATTGCCAACTTGGTATTGCAACTACAGTTTGTATTTCAATGTGCTGTGGAATTGGTTCACTATTCACAGAAGAGCAAGTACTGCCAGTAGCTTAATCTATGAATTTATCTAATTATGTCCTAAAAGCACTGGAGAACTGCAGTATGATTTCAGATGTTGTGTGATGAAGCCAAAGTCAATTTAACCTGAACTGTCCACATTCCTCTTTGTATCTAGAATCAAGAAGTTCAGCTTCCCTTATCTATAGTGACAGAAAATGTTGTATTTTACTGTATTGTAGGATCAGTTGACTTTTAGGATTTAGAAGATGATAAAGTTTACAAATAAGGTATCAAACATGATTATCTGTGACCTTGAAAGACTTCTTGTTGTTCTTTTCCACTATGGACTTCATAATAGAATTTATTTTAAAAATGATGCACGTTTGAAATGAGTAAAAGACCTTTGATATAATTGCTGTGAAGCTAGAAAATCAAATAATATTACTGTAAAATCCTTGTAACAGCCCAGGCAATAACTTGACTCTGTTTGAGCGCTACAGCTCTGTTTGTTCAGTAGTTGTTCATTATGTAGTTTTATTGGTTATTTTTCCCTTTTATCCCTTGTTGATAGAGGGTACTTAACTATTTATGAGTCTCTCCAACGGTGAAGTTTCTATTTCCTGGCTGGAATCCTAAGTGAGAGGAACGTAATGGTACGGGGTAGTGACATCTGCATGTATTTATTCCATTGTGATAACTAGAAAAAGATTTATATATGTGAGTCATTCTTTCTACCTGAAAGCAGGGTAAACATAGTTTGGATAGTACATTGCCTTGTGACTGTGGTATTCTTGTTGACTAATGGCAGATATGAATCAAACACATATTTGCATTTGATAACCCATACAGACACCTGTCCCTAAGATTATACTTAAACCAGTTGTACGTAGGGTTAAGGGAATTTCTTTAAATGGTGCCTTTTTGGAGATACTGATTCTGCTTAGACGTACTGCGGTAGTATTTGAAGTACCAGTGGAAAATACAAGGCTGTATCATATTGCCAAAAATACTCAGCAGATATAGTTTTCCATCAGCTTACTAGAATAAAAAAATTCTAGCTACTTTTGATAATTAAGTAGTATTTATTCTGAAATTTTCTAACATAGAAAAGTATTCCCACCTCCCCTATTTCCAGAAGATATCTCTACCAATTTTTTTTTTAATGAAATTTCACTTTTTTTACCTGTATGTTACTGACATAAGCTCACATTTAAGTTTTTCAAGTTGTCCCAGAGATAGTTTTTCATTAAACCCTTTCATCTTTACATAGAAAACCATTGCTTCCAAAAATCTACACTTCTGATCTGTAAGTGCATAAACCTGCATAGTCGAACTTTTACTGAGCTGCTGTAAAAAACAGATTTTAAATAATTTTATATACAAATCGTACGCAGTCATGCTGATTACATGTTTATCTGGAATGTAAAATTTGGACTCACTGTTTTTTTATAACAACTTTAATTGCCTTCATGCTGCCATCAAATTTTCTCTGAAATACTTCTGTACCTATAGTTCTCTCTGAAGTACTCTTTGAAATCTAAAAAATAATACCATAGCCTTCAAGTTACAGTACATAGAAGCAACTGCTGTAAAAAACAGCAGTCAATCCAAACACATGGAAATGTTTGTAATAAAGATCCAAGTCATTAGACATCACTATGTGTGCCTCAATAGAATTTATACCTATCTTAATATTAATTCAGCAAAGCTATTCTCCTTGGAAAGTCAAGTATAATTTTGAAAGAAACTGTTTTAATCCAGAAAGAATCTTTACTGGTTATATACAACTCACTGTAACATCAAGTATAGGAATCGACATGGAAAATCATTAAGCAATTAAAATTTGTATGAACAAGACTTGGCCTTGAAAGAAGCTTTCCCATAAGATCCTCATCTATGCTTTAATCATGCCCAATCTTGATCAAGTCATAATAAGAAATAAATTCCCTGCAGTATAAAATTCACCAACTGAATTGTGCTAAAACCAGAGCTAGGGAAAATAACACAGATGGTGGTCTCACTATGACCACAGTAAGTGCACTCTGCCAGCAAGAGAAGACCATGGAAACTCCTGGAATACTATGTACTTTTTTGTGCTAAATTCCGTGATGGTATCACTGCACACCACACACTTGAATGATCTAATGCAGATAATCAGCTGTAGATAAAAGCAAGGAATATCCACTTTATAGGTAATGTTCCTCACCAACTAGTCACTCCTCAGATCTTTAAGTTTTCTAAAGATGATACTAAACTTGGAAGTTCTTAATTTGAGTTGCTAACAGCACTCAAATTCATTTTAGTAACCTTCTCTTCATTTGCAGACAGCAAACTTGTCCACAAAGTACTCTTCATCCTCCTTAAAAGTAAATGACTCCTGCCCAAATAACACTCTCTGTGCTGTGAGCACCTTCCACTTTTATTCTCTGTTATATTAATATCTGAAAAACATTTAGCAATTCTATAAAACTAAAGTACTTTCTTTCCTATGGCCTCTAGTACTGTGGAAAGTTGACTGTCCTCAATGGCAGCTCTGGAAAGAGTTGATGTTGCTGTACCTCATCCAGAGTCCTCTTTTGTCTGACATAAAGGATGCAATTTCTGGAAGCAGATTTAGGCTGCAGGAAGCGAGATAATGCATGAAATTGAATGCTTTGTACACAGGGGTAAATAGAGGTATCCCTTGAAGAGAATCTGTTCCATTCAGCAATGTACAGCCAGCGCAGAAGGAGCTCTGTTGGTTCAGGGCCTGAAGCAGAGCAGATGAGCAAAATTTGGGCTACTGGAGTTTGACTATGTTTGATATCGCTGAGAAGTGTGCGTATTCTGGTCTCCTCTGAGAAACAAATTTAAGGAAGTTCTTTGACTTTGATAGCAGTCTGTCTTAGCTTTTGCTTCCCAGCAACCTGCACCTCTTGTAAAGGGAATCACTATGCAGCTGGAAATGGTAATTGTGATGAGCAGTGCAGGATTCACAATGGAATTTCACAGAAGTATGGTAGCAATCTGAGAACCAGCCCTTGTTTGAATAGATATAAGAATGTTTTGTTGGGTTATGTTCATTGCTTTATCAGCTTGCAGAGAAAAGTTCTCCATTTTCTTTTGTGTGTGTGTGTGTGTGTGATTTCAGTACCATGCGATGTGGGCGATATTTTTTTTGTCTAACATGTAAAAGCGTGGGCTGATGGAAAGAGTTTGTCCATCTGTAAAAACTGTAGGGAGGGTCTAAGTGCTTTCTACTTTTAAGTGGTGGTTGAGGGAGCTTTGTTTATTCAGCTAGCAGTATTAGCCAACAATTGTAATCTTTAGTAAGTAGAGCATGGCTCATTTATGATCATCCTTGGAGAGAGTTCAGTGTCCCAAGAAACTGTTTTCTTGAATTGTGTTTTAAGATACTTGCCACATTTTTCAGCCTGAGACTGGTTCAGATGCTAAGCAGCTCTTCAAAGACTGTGAAAAATACAGTGGTTGAAGAAACAATTAAGTGTGCAATAGTTCTTAATTTAAAGGCACCCATACCAAAGTCAATGTATGCTTATTTATAGTTCAGAAGTTTCAGTAGCTTTATGTACCTTTTACTCTTTGTGGACTGCGGTTAGACAAAGAACAGCTATAAAATAGTTTGATAAAATATTTCTTTAGCATAAATTTAAAAGAAAAAAAGAAGATTAAACAGTCTCACAGAATGTTCTGCAAAGTGACTGGAATCTCAGTCCAAGTATTTCTACCAGCAGTTCATGAGCGTTGTCCATTGTCACTGTGGTAGTACCATCCTGACCTTTCCTCAGACCATCTGGTATGCTTTTCGGATGGATGTTGCTGCTAACAATGCCCTGGTTCAAGCTGATCCTGGAGTGCAATTTAAGCATTGTTCACCAATGATTAATCAAGAAGAGGTTACATAATGAAGCCAGCATTAAAATGTATGGGCATGTGGCAAATCAGATTGAATGGCAATATCTCAGAATATATAGCATCATATTGTTGGGTTTCTTTTGTGGTTTTCACTCTCCTGGGGATCTGAGTATAGACTGTGACATGCTGAAAGCTCTGTTTATTTTACATTTTAAATGATTAGTGGAAGATTAAACTTTCATGCTAACTGAAAAATATAATGAAAATGCTAAATTCTGGGCTCCCTATCTAAATATTATTAGCTTTTACATGATGTATTTGGTTCTTTTGTTCTTGCTGACTCACAGTCCGTAGCCTTTCTTGTGTTAATGCATTTTAATCCGCTGTATAGAATCTCTCAACAAAAAGACATTTTGATATAGTAGTGGAAAGGAGAAGAAGAAATATCCTAAACAGAGAAAATGATGCAGGGTTATTATTTTTAGCTACTTTCATCAAATATAAATGCTATCAAGAGCAGTGAAGAAATGAATTAGAAAAAATGGCTGTAATTTTTCAATTGCGAATGGGAAGTTAAAGCTAGAATACATTAGGTAAGACTGATGCTGTATATGTGTGCATTGTATGCTTACTCGTATTTGCTTCTGTCCTGCATTAAGGTCAAGCCCAGTTACTGCAAATTTCCAGACAAACCTCTGAATTCCAGGGTGGAGGGAACAAAGTAAACCTCTAGGTATGTGGATAGTGTCTATATCCTTGCTCTCAAAATGTCTAAAGGTTCTCAGGCATTAAAAAATTTTAAAAAGCACTATTGTCCAAACAAGTAGTGATGCAGATTTTCCAGACTACTAGTACCCCCCAAAAAATATCAATAGATACTTGCAAAAGACTCTCCATTTCTAATCTTCAAAGGATTTGAATTGACCAAATACTTGTCTTTACAGCAGAAACCCTCTATCTTTGTAGCTACTTAAAAATAATGAAAATGCTAGTCATTGCAAATGCAAATTCTGGTGAGTCAATGGATCTTTATTTGGGGAGGGGAAAAAAAAAAAAAGGAAAGAAAGAGAGGAAATGAAATTTACTACTTTTGATTCTGTTGTAGACTAGATTGTTAGTGCTGAGGGACACCTGATTCTCTTTTAGTTTTTCAGTTATCTAGTTGGATGCATAACTAGAATTGGAGAGGAAAAAAAAAAGCAATATCCTTTGCTGGTGTAATTTCAAGAAGTGGAGCAATTGGAAAGTATGGTTCTTCCCTTAAAACAGCACATCTGATGTTTTTACTCAAGGAGAGCCAAGAGATTGAACTATGTCACAGAAAGTCTGAGATACAATAAATAATATGCTTTTAGATGTCTGCTATTTTTTTTATAATATAGCCTTCCACTGACTTTCACTAAAATTTTCCTATGCTTTCCACTCTGAGACATCTGCAAAACATTCTAATCGTTAAAAGATAAAATCTCCAGGGTATATATATCCCAAATCCAAAGCAATGTGAATTTTAGTTAATATATCTTATTCCAAGAATTGTTTTTCATGTAATCCTTCATGAAAGACTTAGTTGTTGGATGTGAGATTCCATCTTCTTTAATATGCAGCAAACACCCAGCATGTTTTATTCAACGAGTCAGATCAGTAGTGTATTCAGACTATAAATTTGTACATTATGTACAGATAAAAAAAATACAATGCTAAGAAACTGGAGAAGAAATTTCCAGTTGAATTTTTTTTTGTTTGGGTTTATAAAAATAACTGTGGTGCATCAATTACTCCCTATTGCCATGGATACAAGCAATACCTTATTATATAACTGTACAGCTGTGCTTGGCTCTAATATGAAAAACAGACTTTTTTCATCATTCCATTTCATAGTTACTGAACTGAGATAATAACGTCTCCTTTTACCTATGAATGTATTCCATTCCTTTACCATTCTCTGAAGTATTATTGATTAGAATTTCATTAAGGCATTTATAATAAAATCTATAGTAAATGTTCCTGTTCTCCTTCAAAGACACTGCTGTTGAAGGTCGTTCTGTTACATACAAGGGCTGCTCTGAAAGTAATGCCTTCTATTTTATTATGTTGACCTGCAATGTCAGAGGCAGATGATGGTGGTATGGCAGTAGAGATTGAACCTTCCCAACCAGTATTCTGTTATATTTTGCTGCTATGTGACAAATGGCAGCAGAAGGGCAGTCTGCCAAAATGTGTGACTTGGGAGTGCATATGAAGCGAAGTTGCGTCATTGAATTCCTCCATGTGGGAAAAATGACACCTGTTGACATGAATTGAGCTTGCTGAATGTTCTGGAGACCAAACAGTGGATGTGAACACAGTGAGGGCAATGGGTGATGTGTTCTAGCAGTGTCAACATCAGTGCAAAAGACAAGCCACATTCATGACAGTAATGCAGATGTTTACAAGTATGGCATACAGAATCTTGCTCCTCGGTCATTAAAATCCATAGCTTATGGTGGTGACCACGTTGAAAAAGTGTTTTGTAGTTGAGAATCTGATCTATCAAATACTGTTATTGTGCTCTTTGTATCTGTTGTAGTTTCTATGGAAATGAGTGGTAGGCATTACTTTCAGAGCAACGTACGTATTACACAAACAGCACAGTTATGGACCAGGTGAGTAAAATGAAGGTTAAAAGGTCAAGCATTCAACAATTGTAGAACATCCAAATTGTTCAGCTGTGCTATGTTGCCATCTTAAATCAGATAAGTGCATTTTCTATATAGTATTTATTTCAAGTTGTTTAAGAAACAATTCTGTAAAAAAAAATATAAATCTGGTCTAATTTTGAGAAGTGTATATAATTCTGGTTGGCTTTTTTTTTTTCTTTTTTTTTTTTGCTTGTAGAAATTGTCACTGCAGCTTAGAAACTAGATTAAACTAGATTTCTTCACAAGCCTGGTTGGTGATGTGTCCATTCTACAGCTATGGATCTGAGATCTTTGCTGTAAGATTTACACACTTGTAATTTGTTCAATTAAGGCTCTCTATGATCTGATTTCTCACAATACATGACTGAATGTGAGAATGTTAATAGCATTGTTCCTGCAGACCTGTCTCAGATCTTGAGCTCATGCTGAAACTGAGCTTCTGAGGTGGTGGAGCGTGCAGCTAGCAATGTACTCTAGAAAATTAGGCTTAAAAAACAGAACAAATCTTGCTAATCAAGATGCAACATACAGGCCTGTTGTGCAAAAGCAGGGCAGCATAGTTCTTGAGCAACTACCCTGTAGCTTTAGTTCGTGCATCCTCGGTACTGTACCATCTTCTCAATTTCCACTGCTGTTGAAATTCCCTTTATTTTCTAATATGTGACTGTTCATACTTGATCTACACCTCTCATCTGTATGATAGATTTCAGCTATGGTAGCATATGTGTTGGTTATTATCTCTTGGCTATGTTAGCTATAATGTTTGAGTGATCCTCACTGAATTAAATTACTGTAATAAACGATATTTTGATATCATTGGTGATAAATGGAGTCCTTGTAGAATAAGTGCTTATAAAGTAGAGTTCAGAGAAAATCTGAAGGCATTACAACCAAGAATGTATATTGAAACAATAACGAACTTCTACATCTATTTATTTCTTTAGTTATGACAAGTTACATGACTGGTTAGGATTTTTGTCAACGTCAATTTATGCCTTCATCCACTGGAAGAAATAATTACATATACCTGATAGCTTTATGCCAATGTAGCTGTGTTACAATAGAGGTCAGTAGAGACTTTAATTGAAGAATCTTGCTTTCAGTTACTAGTCCTTTTCGGTAAGTTACTGGCCTTGTATGGGGAAGGTCTGTTCTGAAGTGCCTGTTCTGGCCCATCCTGGTCTGATGATTAGGGTTGCTGCAATACCATTACATTTTATGCTGAGCAAGGCAGGAGATCTCTTCTCCTGGTGCTGTTGTTAAGGAGGGACTGGACTGCTTTGGGTTATCATTTATTTCTTTCCTCTTATACGTTTTGTTTCAATTTCAAGTGCCCAGATCCCTAAACTATGTTAACTAAAGGTAAACCTTAGTTTTTTTGAGATCTTTTAGGTTTTAGAGGCTCTTGTTTTTTTTTTTCTTTCCTGTGAAGCTTAACAGTTGCAAACATCTCACCCTACTGTAGTTGAAGGGATAAAATGTATGGAAGATCTGTCCTTCCAATGTCACCTTATTAGAAAGAACTAAACACAAAGCAGGTGTTAGTTTGAAGCCACGTTTTAAAGCGCACGTTGTGGATCTGAGAATTGTTTTAAGCATATAACAGTTTGCTGCAATTAGACACCAGCATTATCGCTTCAATTAGCCTTGGGCATAATCTTTCCTCTCCTATTTAGATCACACATCGGCACCAGTAGTTCATGCTGCACTTGTAAGTAATATACACTAAATTTATTCCACTGTTTCATTTGTTCCATTTTAATGCCTATTTGACGCACTATTTAAAATGTTTCATTTTACATAGAATAATTATTCATATATTAATTGTGCACTCGTCTTTACTTTAGTGCCTTATCTGATTTTGTAGAATGCAAGTCTGTATGTTACCTACTTCCAATTCTGTTACACACTAAACAGCCATTATGAATCCTGTTTATAATGGTGCCATTAAAAATGATGTGCTGTCAAGAATATCTCGTAATGATGGTAGAGAATGTGTATTTTCAAAGATATTTAATGACTATATGGTTTTAAAACTGCAATGGAATACTTTTAATGGATTCCAATATAATAAATCAATCATGACTTACTTGACTTAGCTGCGTTATATTTGTTCAAACTGTGTGTTATGAAAAACTGCACAGCTGACTCTGGAATATTTCCCCCCCTCCCAGCCTCTGCACATTTTTCAGGTTTAGATCGTATATATGTATTTATTTGAAAGATCATTTACTAGATGATTTTTTTTTTTTTCTACCAGATTTGTTATGTGGTTAAATAGGAGCAATACACAGCACAATGTGCAATTTTAATTCGAAGTGATAAATGTTATTAGAAAACCTGTGAGCTCTCTTAAGGGAGAACTTAAAGTATTCCTAACGGGTGAAATACTGCGAATAGTTATTAGATACTTCAGATGATTCCCAGTGCAGCTGAAGTGCTGCAATTGCATGGAACACATATTGAGAATAAGAGGGAACCTATGCCTACTGCTGCAGCAGCAAGGAAAACGAGTGACCCCAGAAGGTATTCTGGAAGCAGAATCCTTGCTAGGTCCACGACTGTGGAATTTAAGACATTGGAGACAAGATTTAAAGACGCTGTTCCATCTCAAAAATATTTTTGCAAGTTCTGATCTTCCTGATTACTTTCCACAAAAATTATACTTCTTGGACTGAATAGTAGACATATCTGTGTTGTTACCTTATTCTCTATTGTCTAATGATGGATTGAAATGATGGACAAATGGTTCAGGTTAGCTGAAGATGAAAATCTTTTTTTCCCTTGTTGTAGGTGTGTAAAAACAAAATTGAATTTAGGTCTGGGGACATTTGTAGAAATGAGTTACAGCAGCGTATTGCTAAAAAGCACATGACAGGAGCTGGAAGAGTATGAAAAGATGAGTACACAAACATGATCAGCAGAAGAAATAGAGCAATGACCAGAGGACAGGATTTGCATAGTGAGGCAGAATTGGATGGAAGTTTCCCTTCTCTTTCCAACCACTGATAAATGAGTGTGAGTGTGGCCTTCAGACAAGAGGATGTGTAAGAGAATGTCATGGTTTTCATTATATGAATGGCCTGTGGAATATGTAGTTTTCGAAGTCTCGCATTAGAATTAGTTTTTATACTATCAGTAATGTTTGTTCTTTGACTATCTGACTGCAAACGTTCAACAGCACTGGGATTCTACTTCAATCTGATGTAACATTAATCCTACGGGTATAGATTGTTTCTTTTCCTATGCTCTTGGTAGTCTCCTGACACAAAAGCCATTCATTTGGGTTTTATGATGTATGGAGAACATAGGATTCTAATGAAAATTATATCAAGATACATTAGATTTCTTCTGGCTTTACTTCTCCCTGAGAAAAAAATGAGTTGCCGCATAATCATTCATTTTATTTTCAGGCATTTATATGGAACTTATTTTTTATGAAATTGTCTCAGCTTTTGACAATTACAGATGAGTTTTGATAGGATGGCAATGGTATCAATGCCTCTCATAAGCGATTTAACTCAATAAAACTTAGTTTACTACACTTCCAATTCACTAGACCTTGAGATAAAGGATGTTAATTTCTAACCATGTTTCAGTCACGTTAAATAATTTGCAGAGAGAATCAATACAAATATATGTCATAAATACCATTTAGCATGTTTTGTGATCTTTAGCCAAAAACCAAGAAATTGAGAGGCTACCTATGTATTTAGACACAAGATCTAACTCTTAGGTATCTAGGTATGATATAAATGAGCTATGAGATGTGCACTTGCTGATGTGCTGGTGCCATAGCCATGCCCCATATTTTCATCGTCACTAGGGTACTGTAGGGGAAGGGAGGTGAAGAAATGAATGTCCCTTATCTATTTCACCAACACCAGCAAGGGGAGAATTATTTGAGAAATGAATCAGAGAATGATACGGGCTCCTTATCAACAGCTGTCTGCTTCATGATGCATTGATAGAAAAGCTTTCTCAAATATATCACTGGTTGCAAATAGTGTATATGTATGATATTCTGGATCTCAATTTTCTAACTCAAAACTCTGTACCATACCATCAGTATTTTCAGTTTCTGAATGACAGCAACAATGTTCCCTTCCCAGATATGCTCAGACTGCCAGCATAACGTTGGTGTCATACATTTTTCAGATGTCTAGTGTCTTCCTCAAGGCAGAAAATAAACAGAGCCCCAAGCAAGTAGTAAGAAAACGAAGAACCCTAAACCAACTCTGAATATTCAGTACTTTAAAATGAAGAAAGCAGAAGTAGATTCTCCTGGTATCTACTGTTGCCTTGGGTTCTCATACATTTTGCCAGAAAATATTTACCAGACTAGTTTCCTCAAGAAATTTGATCATATTTTCTAGTGGAAACAGTGTCGTGAGCGTTAAAGAGAATGATTACATCTCTGATGAAAACCACTTTTAGAGCCTCACGCCTGTAACTTCAGACAGCTTGCAGGGTTGTTTTTTTTTCTTATTAAAGCAAAACCTGCTTTTGGAGCTTGTTGAATTTTTTATTTTCTGTACTGTTAGCTCCATAAATTGTTGAGGTATATCAGATTAGGCTGTGACATCCCAAGGAGTCTAACTGAAAGGCTCAATACTCATGTTCTTTTTGTAGGACAGCTCACTGATGGTAATCTGTTTTAAAATTCATTAAAATATTCCGGCCAGTATGAGATTTGGCCATATAGCTGAACAGGTGAGATAAAAATTGAGTGATGTGTACATGTGCACCATTTAGTTAAGAGCAAACCAATAATGCTTTAAATCATGGTTTTAAGTTTATTTCATTTTTATGTAAGGATACTGTTTCCATCTGAATTAATGAGTTAGAGTATAAACTTTTCTTTCTACTTCATAGTATTTTAGCATATTGAAAATCAGTTTAAAGCTAAAAGAGTTTGAGAAAATAAAGAATGTTATTCTAGATCACCGATTTAAGGTTACTGTCGTTTTGTTGGAAATTTTTATGGAAGTTCAAGAAAGGAGTTGCATTTGTTTATTAAGCCCCTCTTTCTGTCCATACGTGCTCTGTTCGCCTATATTTTATTGGATATACTTGTGCCCTCTTTCCTGCATAGTTATTGTATCATCACTTCCTCCAGAACAGTTAATCATGTAATTGTTCTCAAACTATTTAATTTGGAGTGATCTGAGTTTATCAGAGACATATTAATGTCTAACTAATTTTTGACTGAACCAGAGTTAGAGATGGAATATGTAAATTATTATTCTGGACCAGCTAAGAGGGTGGGAACCTTTTAAATTGGAACAGTATGTGTGAACAGCTGCAGGTATTTATCACTTGATTGTCATGTATTTTTTTCCATTTACAGAATGAAACACAGGTTGTTGACTAGGGTATAATCTGCACTTTCATTGTAGAAGTTGTGTTATGGTTATACATGTACCAGAAATGCACTGTAGTTAATGACAGTCATGCACTCTGACCCATATGTTTTTTTTTCTTGCTTTGTCTGGAAAAAAAAAATCTAATTACAAAACCACATTAAATATCAAGTGATTAGAATCCAAATTAACATTAGGCTATTAGCCAAAAGCTTCTAATGCAGTGGCTGAACTTTGCAAAAAGATTTTAATAGAGGTTTGACTGCCTTTATCATGGATCTTTTGCATTAAATTTACATTAAACACATTATTAAGCAAAGCAGTAATTCTGTGACATAATTCTGATTAATAATGTAAGTACTGCACAGTGAACTCAGGAAAAGTTCATTCTTTTTGTTTTGGTTATCATTTAAGGAGACAAATCAGGTTCATGTGTTTGTGGCATTCTGCATTCAACTACAGCTATGACTCAGACTTAAGATGCACAAATATTTTTGGCTGGTTAAAAAACAAACAAACAAATAAATATACATTTTAAATGATCTCGTTAAGAATCTTACATTCACTGGTGTTTGCCAGAATACTACATCAAGAGTACCACTTTCTCATACTGTTTCATAATGGTGCCACTGATTTGAAAGAAGATTTTCAAAGATGTCAAGAACCTTATAGCTTCCCTCAATGAGCTCTGAAAAGAATTTTAGCACAACTCACAAATATGTGGCAGACCTTTTCCATCTGTGAGAGGAACACTGTTCATTAGTTTCATGGCAGGAACAATGTGTCAGTGTTTTCCAGTATACTAGATTAAGATAGGAGGTTTCTTCAGTAATAATAAATGAATATTGAAAATTATTATGGTTTTATGCATTTCTATGTAAAAAGCTATTGGGGGCCAAGAATTCTTCTTCAAAAAGCATAGAGATTAATGGATTTTAAATGGTTGAGAAACATTGACCTGTATAATAACAGTAGGGTCATTTGTTTCCTCCTAATTAGATTCACAAACAGCCAGCAGAATTGGCAGGAAACCATCTGCTAAAAGGAAGATTCATACATTTCATCCTTCTAGGATTAAAATGACTCCCTGCAACTCAGATACAATCATCTATAGACAGATCTGTGGCCCTAAACACTTGTTTGTTAGCAGGTACGTCAGTGTGTGAAAGATAAAACAAAGCTGAGGTGGTCAGTATGTAGGCGTGTGTTAGAAAGTGGAGAAGCCACTTCCAGGGGTTCTTCCTTCTCCTGAAGGAGAAGACAAGATGGATTTGCAAGACAGCAAGCCAAGATGGCAGCAGTTCTGCCTGTGCACAGTGCACGCTTCGTGCTGGGAACTTGGTGGGCAGAAATAGAGCATCTTTAAGCTGAGGGCTTAAACAGTGTATTTTTAGAATTACTGACTTAGGTTTGAATGCCTAAATTGCACTTTAAATCTTGTCCAGATCTAGGGCTGATGCACTGATGGACTAGGTCGCATACATATCCAAGGTACATATCACCAGAGGGCAGTACTAAACTGGGAACTAAAATTTTATTTTCACATGTAATTCATGTGTGTGTGGAAAAAAGCTGCTTTTGTTCTGCTTCAGTTATTACTATTTTAAAAACAGCTTTTTTATTTAATTAAGAGTTGTGTATTCCTAGTTTTAAAAGTCATGAGGAGCATGGTGCTTTTAATTAGGGCAAGGAAAATAACTGTAGAACATTACTTTTTGGAGTCCAGGAAAAAGTATTTGCTGTCTATTTCTCAGGCACCAAAAGATCTTTTGTTAATATTTCTCATGAACACTTCAAGATTCAAAAACAAATTACTTGACAAGTTCTTCCAGTCTGTGGTTAGCCTTCCCAGCAGCCCAGGGACTGAGAAGGCAAGCTGCGAGCGTGGCCTGTGCTGCTCAACCAGGGAATTAGCAACCTTGCTTTGGAAGCATGGCCTGTGTCACGTAGAGAGGCAGACCTGGCACACAAAGAGTTACTGTAATTTGCATCAAAATGCCGGTAAAGTGCAAACGCTGCTTCATTAATATGAATGAAGTTCACAGGATATTTACAAATTACACAAAGCCCCCCATTTAAAAATATATATATTTGATGCAAGTCACACACTGTGTGTATGTGAAGCTGTTTCTGATACTGGCATAACATGGCGTGACAATAAGTAAATATAATGGTTGTCTTCATCTTCATTGACACAGGAACTTAGATTGGGCACTGACAGTAACAGATGTAGCTCTGGATATTAGTTGAAATGAACTCCAGTATAGTATATCATGGTAATAGGCTTTGTCAATATGAAGCATGCTGTAAAAGCAGGAGCTTAAATCTGCATGAAGAAGGGAAAAAAGGGTCAGATTGAAAAGGACATGTCTTTAGTGGTGATATGAGGCTTGTGCATTTCTAGGAAGCATCATGCACATACATGTAAAATAACAAGATGCTGAAGCATTGAAAGTATTTTATTAACAAGAGACTGTTTTCTCGTTAGTCTGTGATAATGAGGAAGATTTGTCTGTGGGAAAAAATAGGATACAGAACTGTGGTCTAGTATGTGGTAAAATCACGTAAAGTAGTCTCAGACATTAAGACTTGTTCATAGCATAACAAATGCAAATAGAGGCTTATGCCCGAAAAATGATGCTTATCTTTCATTCACACTTGTGAATCACCCACATGAGAGTGTGTTTTGTTATGAGATCAATGAAATAAAAAATCTCTCTCTGGACAAGATTATACAAAAATCATTAATATTTATGTTATGAAAAATACAGTATCTAAGCTAGGTTTGAAATAGAATTACATCAACTTCACTCAGCTTAAAGGCATTTTTTTTTTAAATACTACCATCTAATTCAAGAACACTATGCTCTGGTATCGTAACTATTTAGTTTCACAGCAATGAGCTCATATTTTCAGGAAGAATTAAATTCCTAACCAATGCCAGAGATTAAAACAATATCGTAGGACTGAGCCATTTCTTACACATTCATTACTATCATAAACCTAAATATCAAACTATAATTGTGTAACTATTCAGATTGTTCAGTTGATACTTTGTGAAGAATGAGGATTTGGAGAGTTGGGTGGTCTGTGTTTTATTTTAATAAGAAGCAAAGCTATATTTTTCCATGGATTAAGTCCAACACAGAGAGAACTGTCAGTGTGAAAACAATAGAATTTATCTCCACTGATGTAGCTTGACATATGAACAAGAGCCTGAATTGTTGCCATGGCAATAAATGTGTAGGACTTATGCATGCATTTTCTGCTATAGGATTTTGATTAATGGCATTGACTAAATAGTCTGAAATAGAAGAAAACACTGCATCAGGCCTGAGAATAGAAATGGCCTGGAATGGGTCTGCACACCCTTCTGCACAGTTTTACTGGTAAAATAGAACTGTGGTTGAAATTGTAGTTGTCAAGTCTCCAGTAAAGTACCAATGGTGGATTTAGCACTTAAAATTTAAAATGAAACAACAGTCTCCTGAACTGTATTGGAACACTTTTTATATTTTCATAGATTATATTTCTACATTTGGGTGAATTATTTGAATGATACAAGTAGGATTTTTCCTTTATTAGTTGCTGTAGACTCAATAAATGTCTTGATTCAGAAGACAAGTAAGCATCTAACATTGATTCATTCATTAAGTTCCTGCAATGGTGGAAGAGGAACGTGTCAGTAACTTTCTGAGCCAAGATCTTCACTGGGAATAGGGAAAAGTAGACAACTTAGGCAAGATGCAGAGCAGCTCATTGGGAATGGCTTCATGAAGAGGTTGATCAGAACTTACCAGAAATGACTCTAAACGAGGTGTCCTTTGAATTCAAGTTGATCTAGTTGAAAATATTAAAAGCTTATGATTTATCTGTATTTGTGCACACATAATGCAGATGTGTATACTCATCAGTGAGTGAACTGAGATAGCTATAGTAAATTTTTAATGCTAAGTATATTGTGAGAGAAACTGAAGATTCTATATAGTATTGTACAATACCAATTTTTTTTTTCAATGATTCTAGAGCACGTCTTTACCAATTATATATGTTTATGGGATTTAAAAAATAAATTAGGGAGCCTTGAAAACAAACTCAATTCTCCAATGCAAAAAATATCTACATGCAAGAACATGCTCATTCTTGACATGATTTTAAATATATTTTTTCCCCATATTTGTTCATCATAAGAGCTATTTGTGCTTAATCAAGGGTTCAGCTTTTCTACAGCTCATCATCTGTTCCTAATCAACCCTGTCGAGAAATCAGGCTGCAGAATTTATGACATTGCCATCATTTCTATGGTAATAGGATAGTTGATGAGCAGTGTTATTACTTCTTTGTAGGATCAGAGAAAAGAAAGACTGGACTGTGGGAGGCGTAATTAACAGGGACGCAACCATCTCTAGTTGGAGAAAATGCCAGCATGGGAAATGATGGGCAATTAAAGGTGTTTTGCATAAGGGTTCCATTCCAATTTGCCTCAGTGCAAAGTTTGCAATTATTTTATAAACTCTCTGGTACTTTAAGTAATACTCTTAGAAATACTAATTATTGGTGGATGTTTCAGTATCTTGCCATTATATATTAAGCTATGCTCTCTTGATTCTTGCTATGGTAACTACTAATTGCTAACTTTTAAGACAAGAGGACACTTGTTACTTTAAAATCTCCAAAACCTATGTTTGTCATCCTCATGCTTCCAGTCTCCTACTGACATTATCTCTGTTGCATTGGCACATGTGTCTCCCCGGTGGAGTGTGGTGGTGGTGGTGGAACTGGTTCCTTGTGATTCAGACATTTTCTAAGACTTAAACAGCATTGAAGGGACTTCGGGTTGATCTTCATGCTTGAAAACTTGGAAGCAAAGGGAAAAGCATTTCCATATGAGACTACTGTGCTTGTGTCTCAACCCGTTAGTTGATTAATGCTGGTTGTTTGGGCCTCCTTACTACCTGCTAGTGAGCAGTGTGCTTTACATCTGTAACTGTGACTTTCTGCCTTCTTTCCACACCTTTTCCAAAGCAAGCAAGAAAGAAAGGCAGATGCATAGGACTTACTTTAAGGACAAAAATATTTAATATCGTTGGCTTATGCTTGTGGAGTGTTGTTACAGTGTCTGGTGCATTTCTGTATAAGTTTTGTGCTTCTGGCACTTTTAATGACTTTCAAAGCTCTGCCTTGTCTCAAGACATACAGGGCCCAGGTCTTCCATTGATATGGCATGATAGGCATGATACCTGCCTGTGCTGTGCTTACTGTAGAAGGACTGTCCTTGGAAAGAAAAGATTTTGTCCTAAGTAGACAAATAATCTGAGATAGCAACTAGCTGTGGGATGAACCAGCAGCAGGGAAGATAAGGCAACAGACCTGGTGCTGATGATGTTCAACATATTGAAGATCTAACCAGGACAGATCCTGGAGGTACTGCTCTATTTTCATCTGATTAACCCAGTCTGTCTTAAGTGAGAAAAACTTGCACAAATCTGTTTGCCCTAACATGTGAAAAACAAAAGCCTTTTGTAGTCATTCATAGGCTTCCTGCAATTAAAGTGTTTTAATGGTTCTCACCAGTATCTGTATATGAGTAATGGGTCATGTATAGAAAAGCACCAAACTCATTTCCTTGCACTTTCAAGAGGTAACTCTGAAACTATCTCCCACTGTAGGCCAAAGGGGACTGTCTGTCAAAACAGAATATTACAACACATTCATGTGGTTGACAGGTGATCACCTTAATAAGCTGATGATCAGAGATCTTGTGGTTCTCAGACAAGAAGACAGACAGACCAATTATCCTGATTCAGCCTCAAAACCTTAATGGACTCGAACAGAATCCCAGAGTCTCCTGGAGGACATTGGAAGTGAGTGAGAAGCTGAAGACTTAGTGAACCATCATCATGATATGTTGGCTTTTGTATATGCTAGCCAGCAGTGAGTAATATGATCAACACTCTGGTTCTGAAATGAATATCCTCGCCTTATCACGCAGATGCTCTCAATTTTCTGACTGCTGTTGCCTGATGAAAAGCAAAGTAGGAATTCAAATGACAGCAATAATCTCACACTCCCATGTTTGTTTGTTTCAAAAAAGATTTCTTCCTCCAGAGGCTATACTGAAGTTGCATTGCTCATTTACTGCCATCCAGTTTTGAATGTTATTTCGAACCAACCTAGAGAGAAGCTAGTTAATCTGATGTAACTGAAGCAAGTACCCAAGCCTGGCCCGTGATGCTATTTTGGACTGGATTGTGGAACTGAAGCCAAGCATGGAGGATACTGTCAAGTAAGACATAAGGCTCTGCACTTTGTGTGAGGCAAACTTTTCTTTTGAACTTTAAAACATCTGGTCACAACTTCCCCTAGGTTTCTTAACTCTGGAGTCCTCAAGAATTCCTTTATTTGGTCCTTTTCAGCACCTTTTGACACCAAATTTTGTATCTGCACTGCCTTAAGCAGTCCATCAACAAAGCAGTCAAACTGACATGCAACTGTCAACTTTTTCTCTGTTTACATCTGTGCAGTCCAGACAGTCCAGTGTTTCAAAGGGATCAGATCATGTGTAAATGTGTCTGAATCTGAAGTTGAGTACAATAGAGGCAGTGGTCTTTAGCCAGAGAGAACTGCTGAGGGAGTCCACAGTTGTTCATGAGAGCAAACAAGCTCAATCTATAGTTTAGTCTTGACGCTAAGCTTCCTCAAATGGCATCTCGTGAAACATTTTCTGTTGTTGCTGAAATTCCAGCTGTATTCCAGTCTATCCTGCAGTGTAAATATATTGCTTTGGCTATTAACATTTTTGTCACCTTTCAGCTGCATTGCAGAAATATCATTTAGGTGAAATCTGCAGTGCTATATTTCTTACAGTTGAACTTTAACACAATCCAGATTAAAGAACACAGTTGGAAAGGAGTATTTTCTCAATAGCTGTCTAGATTATGCAGTGAACCATCTACAAGCAAAAAAGCAGCCCAGACTGGCTCCAGACAACAACACAGACTGCAAGATATTTTTATTTATTTTTTCAACCTTAACTTCATTAAGTGACTTAAAGCACAAAAAGAAATTCTAAATGATAATTATTTTCCAAAATATGTTTAATTATGCTTCAATATATCACTGGAATACATCTCTGCTACTATAGCAAAGAAATCTACAGACATACATGGTTTATCTTCATAAGCAGATTTTAGTATTTGTCCATTTTGATGCAACTTTGTTCTTCTCCCCTCTAAATCATTTTGGGTTTGGTTGCAATTCAAAGTGATGGTTAATAAGAACTCAGAAGTTTTTGCAGGTCAGATATATCCATGCAGTTTCAGTCAGGAATTTATTTTTTGTCAGAAGGTAAATCTGTTCACAGTTACAGCTGATAATTTCTACTATTATCACATGAAAAGTTCCCTATGAAAGTGAGATATTCACTTCCTTGGCACCATTTGCAAATCACAGAATGACAGAATTGTGGTGGCTGGAAGGGACCTCTGGAGACCCTGCAGCTGGTTACACAGGAAAGCATCCAGGCAGGTTTTGGATATCCCCAGAGAAGGAGACTCCCAAACTTCTCTCAACAGTCAGTTCCAGTGCCCTATCACCCTCACAGAAAAGAAGTTTTTCCTCATGTTTGTATGAAGTGTTCCAGTTTGTTAGCATGCGAGCACAAGCATTACTTTTTCCAACATAAATGGACTGAATTAGCAGAGAAGCTAGCAGCAAATTTATGTCATAGTGAAAGAAGGGTTTGAGAGTTTTGTTGTATCCACAATTCATTCATTCCTAGCTGTACTTTTGTTATAGTCTGCCTCTTCGTGATGGTCGGTTGACTCACTCAAATACATGTGGGCTGAAGGACGTTATGTCACTGCAAAACATTTTATGCAGAGACATCAGCTCTGATATTGGTTGTACTTGAAGTCATGCTGCAAGCAATAACTAAGTACTGAATCTACACATACATGTGGATACTTGTTTGTTTATGGAAGTTGTTGCCTACGGAGAGGCTTTGAATTAGGATTTGTTCAGCAAGACTTGGGTAGGGGAGAGAGGGCAGAAAAACATTTGTTATGGGCCATGCAGTATTTTCTCGTGTGACTTGGATGTTGTAGAAGCCAAATATGTCTGTAGAGTTCACAAAGGGTGCTGACATATGAAATCCAAGAGAGAACTGAATCAAAATAAGTCTTTTCAGTGTCAGTCGGACTTCTGTAAAATTCATGTTCACTTCAGGAAGAAACTTTCAGGACTCCGTCACATTTAAATCCACTTTCTGTTGGTTCTGACACACTTTTTCTAAAGCAGACGCTCTAGAATTCAATTTCTGTCACTTTTATATGGGTTTATATAAATGCACAGTTTGTGGAAGGCAAGAGTAACAGAAACATGAGTAAAAGACAGTGAAGAGCAAAATGGGAAATATTTTAAAAAAATCTAATACTGTATCATTTGGTATCAATATCCTATCTGTATAATGAACGCTGCACAAAAAAATGCAAATGTGTGATAATTGCTAGAGCAAAGGACTATTTTTTCAATATTTCATCAATAGGATAGATTGCTAATATTAAATGAATTTTACTGGGTGAAATATCCATTTGCAAATATTTATTTTCAGAAGCTAAGAAAACGCATGCTGGAAAATAAGTCTGCAATTTAAAGTTTATCTCCATTGATATTTTGCTTAGCTAAAATATTTTTAATTGCATTTGCCTTCTGGATAGGCTGTTCTTATCATATCAAATTATCATGTAATCTTCCAGGGTCTGTAACACAACATATGTGTTTATTAGCCAGTGATATCTGATGTGACAGTTTTAACTATACACGGAGTTAGTCAGCTACCTTTAGGATCCGCATAGATGATCGATTTGAGAGCTGATGTTCCTCTCCCTTTTGTTTTTAAATACACACAGATGTCCTCAGCAGCGTTCACACTTTGGTGCAGTTTTTTTTTCGTAACTCTCAATCAAATTAAATGTTAAATTACATATTGTAATCACATAGTGATCACATTTTATACCACGACAAGTTTTAATAATAGATTTTTCTTTTTAAGGAAGTACCTTTGATGCAGTCTCATCAAACAAAAGAGTCTGCCTTAAAAGAAAAAAAAAAAAAAAAGGAAAAAAAAAGCTGTTTCATTTTATATTGGAAAAATACAATGTGACATCTGGAGAATAAATTGTTCAGTCAGCCAGAAATACGCCTTGTAAAAATTGCTTAGGTTTCTGTAACAAGATTATTTACTGCGACTGTTCACCTATAATACAGCACACTTCTGAAATGGACCTTTTATGAAACACATCAAGCACTGTGGAAATGTATTCAGTGCATTAATCTACAACACTATACACTTTACAATACTTCTAGAACAGATTTTGAAACTCACACCATCTAATGAGACAGAAAGCTTTTTCTTTATATTCATTCTAGTCACATTTTATGCTAAACCTTCATGTTATTTAACATATAATGCAATAGGGTTTTGTTTTGTTTGTTTTTATAAAATGCAAACAAACACAAGGTATTACTCTTCAGTTGACTAGTGAGCTCAGGCTGTTCTCTGCTTGTTTCCATTGCCTGTACATAAGACAGAAGCTGTGTGTACCTTGTGCTCTAGAGCTTTATAAATGTTGAGGCACCTCAAAATGTGTCAGTTTCTAATAATAGATATGTGCAACTAGTGGCAAGAACCAATTATGACCATTTAAAGCCAAAGTATGGGCCTAATTTGGTAGAATTGCTGAGAGTCTAGGTGTCTTGAATGAAGAATCACAGGAAAAGTTGAAGCAGTGAAAAGGATACAATTTTGCCTTGTTCTTAGCACTGGATTTGCAAAGAGCTAAATGTTTTCTATAACAAAACGGTTTCTGGGTCCGAGTGAAGCCATAACTAGAGACAGGATGAAAGCTGATTCAGGAAATATGCAATTCTAATATGTGTGAATACTTAATGTCTAAATCCCAAGCAAGACAGCCATGAGAAAATGTTTATTTTTTTTTCTTGTAATGTTTGTCATAACGAAGTAGCAAGGGTGATTCTTGGTATGGGATTCATAATCACTGCATTCAAACTGTTGGAGGGTTAGTGAGTTAGGCTGCTAATGCAACAGAAATGGTGATAGTCACAAAAGAGGTATTTTACAGTTTCTAAACACAGAAGGCAGTCTTTAATTGCTTTCTTGCCTGAAAATAGAAAGAATATTCACGACAGGCAATAAAATTGCATGAATCACATGTTGGAATACTTGATTCAAATATTGGGTCTGGCATATTTTGGCAAGTCAGAGTGTCCCAAAACAACTTATTTTCTCAAGAAGTCCATTACAAAAATGAGAATCAAGATCATAAAATTCCTGAACTGTCAATTCTCATTAGGGATGTAGGCTGTAAGAGAAACCAGATGGAGCATAGGAATGCAGCACACAACTGAAAAATATATAAAAATGCACTTAATTCTCAGTTTAGCTTTCCTTTTGTTCCAGCAGCATGGTTTATAAGAGGATCTCTGCACAGGTAAGTTAAGGCCTACCTCTAGCTTTTGGGGTATGCATTCAAACCTGCCCAGATCTCCTGCTTGTGTAGATTATATCATTATGGATAATAATCCAAAATGCTTGTGAGTTTGTGGCATAGGATCTCAACCGAGAGATTGCAACTGTGTTGATGGTTAAGTTAAAAGAAGGTATTACCTTGCTGTTATTTGAAGATGATATGAGGGATGGTGAGGCAATGGAGCATGTTGCCCAGAGAGGCTGTGGTCCCTGGAAGTGCTCAAGACCGGGCTGGATTGGCTCTGGGAAATGTGGTCTAGTGGATTGGAACTAGATGCCACAGGTTGAAACTACCCTGTAGTCATAAGAGAGAAGCAGCATTATATTTATTGATATAAAATAGTCATTTAACAAATTGTTTCAGGTGGCTGGATACTTTTGATTATTGACTGCATAGTGGATAAGGTTAAACACACGTGTCCAGGAGACCCTCCCATTGAGTCATGAGGTTCAGAATGGACACTTCGCTTTCTGAACTCCTTGAACCACAGAGAGAAAGAGCCCAGGTACAGATGAATCCCACTTCTGTCCCAGGCTTGGTAAACAGTTTATGTCTAAGTGATTGTATAGGAAATGTATAATCTTAGAAGCTAACAAAGCTTAAAGATACTGTTAGTCACTGGGAATAGCATCTTGATATCAAGATGTGAGGGACTTCTGCATAGAGGTAACCTTGAGAGCTGTCCCTAATGAAGGGGTGATGTTGTCAGCACACTGCCTCAAAGGGACTCTTGGGCTGTTCACTGTTTATGAGAGAGTTGGTTTTTTTTTGGGGTTTTTTTTTGATGCATGCTCAATTGCCCCTCAGTTTTTGTACCAGATGTCTGCTGTTAGTTCTTTCAGCATTCAGTTTGAGACAGATCTGTGATTGTTATCCATCTGCAAGACAACCCAAACCATTCTATGATGTTATCCTTTGGAGAAAGCTAAAACTCATCAACTGGAAGAAATAGACTATCATTTCTTGAACTTTTAGCTTCTGTTACAGACTCAGTTGGTAACTCTCCCATATCAGTTATTGATAACTTCCATATCATCTTGCTATTTTAACACTTGTTATTTGTAGATTGAATTGTGTTTTGAATATATCAACTATTATTAAGTGGATTTTTTTCTATTATTTATATTTTAAAAACCCTTTATTAGAAAATGAAAGTAATTTATGGCAGCCTATAGTAATAGATGATATTTTCAGCCAGAAATTGTCACCTGTCTTCTTTCTCTCAAAGATCTTGCTAATATTTCTTCTGTGTCTTCCCAGTTAAAATTAAATCATCCAAAGATTGTGAGTATTTTTCTGTAGATGCCTTCTGATGTTGTCATTTTCGTCAGTCTTCAGATGTTCAATTCTTGCTGGACTCCTGATTTCCTGCAGATTTTATTCTTTCTTCTTAGAATGATTCATGTTGTTTTCTAGAAGCAGCGTCTACTGTATGTTTACTACTGTTGTCATCAGAATACCCATGCCACTAGAAGTAATACTTCTTCCTGTAATTACTTCTAGTTTCTTGTGGACTTAAAGATGTCATAATTTATTTCAACTATTGTTACAACATTCCTTTTATTTTCCATCTTTATTTGCGTGATTGCTATTGTACTACACCCTATTTTGTAGTGTTGGTGCTTTATCTGTCTCATATGATTTATTTTGGTTATGATTTTGTTTGATATCCTTGATTGCCCATATACACAGTGACTTAGAGACTGTTAGCCAAGAAAATTAAGCACATTCTATCATATATTAATACAAAATATGTAATTTTAAGAGGAAATGAGCAATGTTATATTTTATATAATTCATATCCTAAAAAAAAATAATAGGATTAAAGATTAAATAAAACAATTACTTTACTCACTATGTACTTATTTGTATAGCAAACAGGGAACTGAATCAAATCTAACTTCAGATATTATTGATGCTTCCTTAAAAACTAAATTAAAACTAAAACACCTTGCTGTGTGTGTGTGGCAATCAGAAATAAGAATCAAAAGGAAGTTGAGCTAACTCCTCACACCACTGGAATTGTCAAGGCTTTTTGTATGAAAGAGCTGCTGCAAGAACATTTTCCCTGTTCGTGTTCTGCAGATGAAGTGCAGCAAGATGAATTTGCTTGTAGATTCATGGTTACAGTGTCTGACAGCCTTTAAAACTTCCAGAGATTTTTCCCGTTCAATTTTGATCCTGCACTGAACTTACAATATTCTTCTCGGTGCTCAGTAAGCCTTGGTCAGCTACTTTGACTTACAAGGCCTTTTTTTTTTTTAAAAAAAAAAAAAGACAAATTCCAGTATTAGAATAAAAACCCACAATAAAAGGACATGAAATAAATAAGCTTCTTCTCTGAGAACTTCATATGAAACACATACAGTAAGGTAGAGCATGCAATAGTAACAGTAAATCAGTCACTATGCAGCCAAATGAAAAGGCTGCAGAAATGGAAAAATGCAAAGTATAACACTTGAAATAGGAAAATATGTACATTCTGGAATTAGAACTAGAATCCAAACTGCACGTAATCTCCATTCCTCAAGACAGCACAACTGCTCTGCATGGCACTTGCAGGAAGCCAGTCCTCAGTTCTGGAGGAATTTGCTCTTTAGCTCCAGTAACAGCCATCAAATGATTAAATGATTTGTAGCCACTGTGGCCATTGGCCATTTTTTGTATCCCCTTCGATAGATTTGCCAAATAATTGTAGTTGCAAATTGTCAAGGAAAGATGCAGATCATGCTAATCTCATGTTCCCATGCTGTAACACTGCTATCTAACCCAGTCCTTTGGCCCTTCTCTCTTGACGAGGCATGAGTCAGCTCTTCTGCTGCATTCAGTATTTGAAAAGGGAGAAGATATGCTGCTGTGCAGTAACTACATTGTGTGTTTTCCCTGTTACAGACTTGAGCTGACACCTTGACTTCACTGCGTGGGTGGACACAGACGAGTCGTGCAATATTACCTTCAGCCTTCTCTCAAAGCCATCCTCCCTTGGATTGGTGAGTGGAGTTTGTGTGAAAGGAGTTGAGGTAGAGGCTGGAACAGCAGAATGGAGTTTCCTTACTTAACTCAAAACATTTGGTGCAGCTTCATGGGCTGTGTGGCAGATCCATGGAGCATCTCACGGAGTCTCCGAACCAACTCAAACTGTGTGCTGGAGTAAACCATTCCAGGACATGAGTGAGGGAGGAATAACCCAGCTGATTGTTCCATTAAAGAATGTAGCTGGAGATATCACCCTTACACTGACAAAAGAAGGAAAAATGTATAATGTTTCTAAAAAAAGCTTACTCCAAGTACTAATTATCAGTTCAGACACGCAAAAATGCATCTAGGTCATTATGAAGAAGCAAGTTTTTGTACCAGATTCAAAACCTAAAGGACTTAGGGAAACTGTATTGGCTGAAAAACTTAAACAGAAATGTATATAATTTTCTCTGCTTAAATTTCCATCTCCTTAAAAATTTGCAGTAAATGTACTGAAAAGGATTTCCTTCTATAAAGTGATCCTAAAAATGATCTTCAAAATAATCTCTGGATATTCAAACACATGAAAATATTCTGTCACTGTGTGGAAAACAGTTTTGCTCTTATAGAAGAAATGCTCATTAAATTTTCTCAGCTGGTATGGAAGCTAAACACCTGGGTAGATGATATCCATTTCCCTGATAAATGTGGGGCAAATGTTCTAGTTTTTACAGCTTGAAGCATGGTGTTTGACTGTGTAAGGCTTATTAGCTTGATCTGTATTAGATTACTTATTGCTGATGAAACAAATGCAAAATAATATGGTGAGAAAAACAGGAAAAATACAAGAATTAGTTCTACAGCTTGCTTTGCACTCCTACACGAGGAGATCCAGGCAGGAATTCTGCCTATGCCATACAAAAAAATAGCAAAATGGACTACGTTTTGAAATAATATATTTCATATAATTGTGAAACAAATTAAATTGTTTCCCTACTCATAGCAAGGTCTGCTGGCAGGAGTAAAAGTTGGAGAGGGATCTGAAAATCTGCAAATACTTCCAATTTTTGAAGTTAACTCCCACTGAAGTCATTATGAAAATCTTAATCTTATTTCAGAATTCCATGAGATCTGTCTTTCAACAGTACAGCCTTTGCAGATATGTATCATACACTTAACCTGATATAAAATCAAAAATCTCTTTCTCCTAACCTGCTCTCCTCCTCTTTGAGACAGTTGAAATGAATTGAGTTGTTCAGCTCTATTTTCGTACATATCATCTATAGCATAATTTGCAGCATTATGTTACGTTTTAATATTCATTTGAAATAAAAAACACCACTCCAATCATCATTTGATTGACTAGTACTGCAATACTATAGATCTCTGGCACAACGTAAATTACAGTTTTATATATGATGCCACATTGCAAAGTATTAGCATTCAGATTAAAAACAAATGCACTCTGCCAAGAAAAGCTAGATTTAGGGCCAAAGCAATTGCATTTTGAAATACATTTATGCTTATTTTTTAAAGCATTTCAATTTGTGGAAAATGAAATTGAGGGTAAGCTTTTTGCCTAGTATGGTATACGTCAGGAGCTTACCCTAGGGGATAGAAAACAAGGCATGAAGTTAATTTAGCTTCAGAACTAGACAAAAACCTCTTGGCTCATACAGACAGTGCTCAAGGTTGAGAACAGCTGCAGATCTCTTAAAATCATGCTTTTTCTGCAAAATCAGTTTTTGTATTTCTGTATGTACCATCTATTTATAAACATTTCTCTGGCTATATAGAATCCTCTTTATAAATGGGTTATTTTAGAAACTATTTGATCCACTTAGAGTTTATTCAGGTTTTTTTTTTTTTTTCAAGGTCAGAATTAAATTTAAAGAGAAAAATGCCTCTTGTAAGATTTTTCTCACACAATATTTGAAAAGGTGATTTTTTTTTTCTGTAGAAAAGCCCGTGTCTTTTGATTTGAATAACTGTGTATACATAACTCACTGTATTGAAAATACTTTTTGTTAAATAGTTTGAGTTTTGATCTGAAACGAAAGCTCTCAGTGCTGATTTCTCACTTGTTTTTTAAGGAAAAGCATCAGCCTTGACTAAAGCAGTTCCTTCAGGATGCATTTTGTGAGCCCTACCCAGCAAAACCTACTTCTGTTTTACAGGGTTGTAACAGTATTTTTAAAAGCAGAAAAGTAATATAGAGACCAAAAAGTTGCAAGCTCCCTTGTCTACTTTTTCTTCTACTAAATGTGACTAAAACTGATGTTCATTTTGTAAAAAGAATTTTTGCATAATAGTTCTTTCTGATTAGAAATCTGAAACTTCTTTAAAATAGCACTATTATTATTTGAAAATGATATCATGTATTGATTCTCCAGGAAGATATAATTTAGCAACTGATGTTTGTGTGCTGTACTATTTGAATTAGTAGTTGTTTTTGTATTCCTTAAGAAAATGTCATCAGGTATATACACAATGTCATGCAGGTGCTCAGGTTGTTTTTGTTGTTGTGTACAAATCTCCTCTATGCACTGCACAATTTTCTCAAGTATACTTGGAGGGAAAAAATGTCAATTTATTTTAAGAGTATTTTTGTTATGAGGTCTTAGGTCAATAGATATCCAATGTGGTATGACTTGAGAATTATTGTACATCAACTTCTCTTTAGCAGATAGTTAATAAACAACTTTTGATACAATTTTTGAGAAATCAAATAGAAATTTATTGGTGAAAACCTTCACAAAACATGTTTTGCTCTAAATGCCAAATGTTTGCTATAAGGCACCATATTTTTCCACCCCAGTGCTTTCCATTGTCAAGGCTTAATTCTCTGAGCATTTCTTAGACTCGCTGTGTCACATTCTTTGAGAACCTGAGTTACCAATTTTGTCCAAATATTACAATGTGTATTTTAATTAAATGGTGTTTTAATTGACAGAACTTAAGTCAAGCATATTAACTTTGTCCAGTTGTCCAGAAATCCCTCTGTATTATATAATTACAATTAAGAGC
Organism: Meleagris gallopavo; assembly: GCF_905368555.1. Lineage (NCBI taxonomy): Eukaryota > Metazoa > Chordata > Aves > Galliformes > Phasianidae > Meleagris > Meleagris gallopavo. The sequence continues at coordinate 4,655,009 of NC_139416.1, forward strand.
TGGCTTGCAGCGTTAATATCAGCCATGACATGCCAGTCTGTGAACATGCATCTGTTCCTGCTTTTTTTTTTTTTTAAATTCTTGCATTATTTATCAATTCTAACATTTACTGATGTTAGGTTTTGACAGTCTTCTCTGTAAACACCATGAAGATAAAGGAGTATATGGGTCAAAAAAATGGAGTCCCAGCAGGTCCATGATCTGGTATAGTTAACTAGGATCACCAGCAGGTTATTTAAGAGACATATTCAATCCAACACAAAGGGCACACTTACACTGACATTTTCCTGGGATCATTAGAGAGGTTTTGTGACCTACTGATAATTAATTCAATGTTGTATTGAAAAATAATATATATGTTTTTTTAAGCTGAGTGATCTTATAATGATCCATGATATTTTGAGGTCAGAGAAGCAGATAATATTAAAACCAGTAAAAATACATGTAAAGCCTCCTTTTAGAAAGTTGTAGTTTTACTTCAGAATTCCCATTTTGCAATTGATACTGTGTGGCAGATAATTTTGAAATGCTGCAGGAAGGGACAGGTTTTGAAAGTATCCTAATAATGCTGAAGCAACGAGTGGAAAAGATATTTTCCAAACTGTGCCCATTTTTTTAGAATCCACAAAGAGCATCACTCTTAGAATGGAAAATGAGTATTTACTTTGGAAAATTGCTTGCTTTTTGAATAAGTCGTTGCTCAAGCTAGAGTGGAATAACACAGATCATAAATTAATGCTGTTAAAACGAATACTTGATATGAACCCTGGGAAATATTCTTTGCCATCAGGGTTTGAAAAAAGTAGGAGCTGTGCAGAAGCCAAACCAATTTGCGTTGCTTGAAATCACGTAGGTTTCCCACCACTGATGAATTAGCAAATGCTTTGGATCAGCTCCATCTTGTAGTGTTGTTAGTGTTTACCTAAAAAGCAATAGTGCAAGAAGGTACAGTATGTGATTTGGAAGCAAGTCAATACTGAAGTTCAATAAGGAATTGCAAGTTAGAAGAGCAAAAAAAAATGCAATTCTGTTGACCCGAGCAGCTGATATCCATCTGATAACAGTGCATAGGCCAAAAAGGGCTGTCTGACACACTGCTTCTGCACACCTGTGAAGAGGCATTTATTCTTTTGTGTAAAACTGCTGAAACCTCATAGGCCAAACTGTCAAAGCCTGGAACTCCTCTCCAGTTCTGGTTCTGTTTTTGCAATTGTTAACCTTTTTCTTCACCTGGTTCTCTCATACTTATTTCTTGAGCTGTGCTAATGCTACTGCTCCCAGAAATGGATGACTTCTTCTCTGTTCCTGAAATATTGTGCTCTAAACATTTGTGTTTGTGATGCATTCCTCAGTTGGCTACCTTCTGTCTTTTCTGCACGAATTAGTTTTATTTTTCTACTCAGAAAAGAGATGGTATTAAGGTTAACCAATGTAAATCATGCATATTGTTGGGTTAGGATGGCCAAACACCGTTCCTGATGCTATATTGTAATACTTCATGGTCAGCATTAAAAAAAAACTGATCTGGTGGCAGGAAGTTTAGTTGGTAAAGATGGAGACAAAGTCTGCACGCATCTTCCATGTGGAATCTCTCCTCAGCTGTGGTGTCTGTGACCATGAACCTTGGACAGGAGCCATCCTCTGCCACTTAGTTCCCTGACCTCAAACTTGGTTTTAACTCTGGCTGGCACTGTAAAGCTGCACATAGAGCCATGCTTCTCTATAGCCAAGAAGAGTAATGTTTGAGACGTAAGTATCTGGGCATTACTCTTCTGAGGCTTGGTCCAGCATTTTGACTAATTGGGGTCATCTGTGAAGCACTCGTTAAGTTGGTCTTAATATCTGAAACATTAAGATTTAAATCACTTGAAGTAATTCTTTGTCAACATTAAGTAAATTTCCTAGTTTCAACCAGTGTGTATCTCAAGAATTTATCTACAAGGAATCTAATTCCTCTGTGAATCTTGTTAAATTTATGGCCTTTGCAAAATGCCATGACAAGGAGTTCCAAAATCTAATTATGTGTTGTGTGAGAAAAATTATTTTCCTTTAATCAGTTCCTAATTTGCCCCATTTCAATTTAATAACTACCTCATTTTATTGTGTTATGGAAGAGGAGAAGAAAAGCTCCCAGTTGACCTTCTTTATAGCTTTCATTACTTCTTAATACACTTTTTGTCATGCCTGTTCCTATTTGTCTTCTTTTCAAGAAAATAAACAAAATATGAGTTTAAAAAGCAATTTATCCTTATCTAAGAGCTATTCTTTGCTTTCATCATATTTATCTGCTTCTGTGAACCTCATTTCTTCAATATCCCCTTTGAGATGCAGAAAATCTATAGTATTTTTATTCGCATTATTTCATTATTTTCCTTCTATATTAAAGTGCATATTTTTTTTCTTTTCTTTTTATGAGCGCTCATTCCTGCTATAGGCTGTCCTTCAGCTCTCTTCACAACATTGGTTAGGTGCCTTTTCTGTGATATATCTGCTTAGAACTTGCTAAGATGAATGACTAATTTCCATTATCTCCACAATGTACATTCATTTTCATTTATCAATATTGAATTTTTTTTTGCAGTGGCTTTGACCTAGATTATTAAGCTGTTTGATAGATCCTTATTGTTATCTCAGGACTAAAGAAACCTTAATAACTGTAATTCTCTGTAAATTTAAGTATCTTATTTTATTTGAAGCATACCAAGCATGAAATTTTGTCATCTTTGGACCCCATCACTGTTTTGGCAGAATAGTAAAAAAAATCCAAACAAATTTGAAGATAATAGAATTGTAAGAAAAATCTCTGTTCTTTCATATATATTTTACCAAAGCATAGAGTAAAATCTACTGTGATGTTTGGACATGTGCATTTGGGGACTAAATGAATGGTCTTTTCCTGGCATTATACTTAGGAGATCCTAAGATGGACTTTCCAGTCTGGCTTGGCTAATTTAGAGTGGTCGCCTCAGCAGTCATCCACTGCCATGATTTTCAATGAAGTGATCTTAGAGTGGGTCTCACCTCTGAACTGTAAGTAACATAAACGAGTCATGATAACAGAGATTTATTCCATGTTCTCTCATATCATTTTTTTTTTTTCCAGACTGACAGACAAATAATATTCAGAAGCCCTAGGAAGCAGAGCTGGACATTTTTTTTGTTGAGCTTTGAGTGGGTGCTGATTAAGGGCTCTGCTTGAGCCTCACATTCTTTGCAGTTGCTTTTGAAATGCCAGGAAAAGGATGCCAGGGTGTCTTTGTCATCATGATGGTAGAAATTTGCTGTAGCTCAGCAAGAAAGTACTAAACTGCATCCAAGGAGTCCAAGAGAGCCTTTTTTTTGCTCATATTTCATGTGACACGTAGACTACTGTCCTGACTTCTTACATTTCCTAACTCTAATGCTGTGCTATTTGTCTGATGTACATTTTAGTCAGGATTCAGCATAATTCTTATGAATTGATTTAGCAATTTTTTCCTCTGTTTATTGGACTTTAAGGGATCTAAATCTGTCTGTCATTGAGCTATGCTTTTTCTTATCATTTAATGCTGCTTTGTCTTCACCTTCCTCATCTCTCTAGTGTGACTGGTGCATTTTTGGCACTAAATCTGGCCCTGCTGCTCCCTCGACAGCCTCATTAACTTTATCCTGAGGTGTGGAATTTTGTCAGTAGCCTTTTCTGAACCCAATCTTGTCAGTGGATCAATTGCAATTGTGCTCTGAAATGGTCTTTGTTGCAATTATTAAAGCTAGTGTATTTATCCATTTGGTTTTCGAGACTTGGGTGCAAGTGGTACTTGTTCCTCCTGCTTTACAACCCCCGACACGAGCGGTTATTTTAGGTGTGCAGCTTTGATTGTGAACCTCTGATGTACAAGAATTGCTTACAGAGCAGTCGTCTGTCATTGCAGAGTGCGTACCCACAACGTTTCTGTGCTCCCACAAATTCCTCATTTCATTCCTCACTGACACTCCACCTCCTTAGCTTCAAGGGCATTTTGGGGGCTCGGTGGGGATGGGATCTAGAAGGCAGCTTGCTGCTTACAACTCTGGCATAAGCATTTTTTGTAACATACGTAATTTGGATACCAGGCTGAATTTTTGACAGTAATTAACAGGTTGAGTAACCTCAGCAGTTGTTTATAAAATACCTGCAGAAGTTGTTCTCTACAGAGTGGGCATTTCAGTATTGAGCAATTTATACTCTGGCAGATGCTCTGTAAGCTATGTTTTACCCAGAACCAAATTCACATCAAGTTAAATTTGAATTTGATTTGACTATGTTACCCATTCAAAAAAAAAAAAAAAAAATTATTACAAAAGAATGCTTTGTGTTGAGCTTGGAATAAAATGGGAAACCTATGAAATGAGTTTTTCTATTTCACATATGCACTTTTCTGGGAGGAAATATTGATGAAAGTATTTTGAATGCTTTTTTTTTTTTTTTCTTTTTTTTTTTGTTAAATTTAGAATGCTTTTATATCTCAGCTAAAAATGAACCTATTGCAGACAACATGTAAATAACATTTTGAATATTTCATCCATTGTGCTTTAGAAGTTGTCAGTATTTGGTATCTTTCTAAGGGCATTATGTGAACACTTGTGTATGCGTCATGTAAAATCACTAATACAATACATTTTTTTAGTCTTGTTGTTTGTTTCCCCCCCCCCCCTCCCCAGAAATTCTAAAAGTAGATTTGGGCGACAAATATAATGTGCTTGCACACAAAATGACCATTAGTGTTTTCAGGCCAGAGACTAAAATACAGTCCTAGTCAGTTTGTAAATTCTTCTATCTTTAGATGAAATACTTGGTGATCAGAGTCATCTCCTAACAAAGAGACCCGGGACTGACAAAATATATGTGATACCCTATTCCAACAAGGTAGATAGGTGTGAGGATCATAAGATCTGGCTCCTGTCTTGGGCTTGGAGGGGAACTCCATTGGAGTTCTTTGGAGTAACTTAATGCAACTTAATTGTAAGTTCCTTCTCTGCTTCAGGTAACTGTTTGAAAGACTGTGAGCAGCAGGAATGTCTTGCTGAAATAAAAAAGCAGAAACAAAACATAACAATGACTGCATGCATTCCTGTTGGCACCTATCTCTGGCCTCTGTGGATAGTTTGCTTCAAATTAGAAGCTACAAGAGCTAAGCCAGCTGATCAATACTGACAAGAGAGAAGCCAGTTTGGTACAACCGTATTTTGAAATGATCATGGCAACCTTTAATAAGTTTCAGCTAAAAAATGGTATAATTTAGATACAGGGCTGCTGCGGAGGTAACACCTGACCAAATCAGGTTCTGTGATATGTTTCAAAGCATTTCCATCAAGACATCTATGTTCAAGTAGATATCACTATTGATTATCATTTATTCTACTGTGAGTACTAAAGAAGATAGCAAAATGCTATATACATACCAAAAAGATCAAAGATTTTTCTCTTTCAGGTTTTTGTGAGTAGGAATAGAATGAGCTTCAATGTATTTGTGTGGGAACATGCATAAAAGAAAGGAAACGGATCAGGCTGGATTCTATTGTCAGGGGAAAAAAGCTGGGGAGGTGAAGCTTGATGATGTCTTTTAAGATATCTCAAGGTATAATAAAAGGGGTTTGAAAAAAAGTCAGAGGCGTTAAAACAAAGAGTTTTTGTATGCCTATGTTCAGCAGCACAAAAGCAGTAAAACGAGTATACTGTGAGTCTTTAAATCCAATGGCATTACTGGAGAAAACACTACGCTAGATTAAAAACCCAAAGTTTACATTTTCAATGTGATTTATTGTGTTGCAATATCCTACAATGATGCTCTATTGACAAAGCAATGTGCTTTTTCTAAAAATAAGCAATTATCACTGTGTTAAATATTTGTGCTGCGTGAGCATGTTGAAGTTTTACTGATATAAAATAGAAGCATGCAGATTTAAGAAGCAGTTTTCTGTTTCTTATTCTTGGAAATAAAGGCGATCATTGCTATGTCCTTCCTTAGCTGTCTGGGGTTACACCTGTCGGAAGTATTAAAATTGAGTATGGAAGCAGATTATGATCACATCCTTGCCTATGGCTGCCAATAAGGTAAAAAAAAAAAAAAAAAAAAGGCTCTGGTTAAGAGAGTATATAGCAATGGGAGTATCAATGGATACTTCTGTGTAGTTTTGTTGGCGTGTAATGGACAGGCAGGAATGAAGGTTGTCTCTGTCTTCGGCTGAGATATATACTTTCTCAGGACTTGTTTAACTCCTATTATTTCCCTGATCCTGTATTATATTCCACTACAACTTTTATGGGCTTCATTCAGTACGTGTGCCATAGGGGACTAAAGAATGTGGTTTTATACTGAAGTACAACATGACATTAATTGATGTGATCTGTGTTCTCCTGTGATTCAAACCCAGTTAAAGATGATGCGCAATATTGCCAAGTCTGAATTGACTGGAATCACTCATGAATATTTATCATGCCAGTGATTCAACTTCCTGCATTATATTCCATGTAATGTTGCAGCTGGCCAGACTAGCTGTGGCTGTGGTGGTTTTGGGAGTACAAAAATAAACTAAGACCAAATTCTAGCCAAGAGGAGATGTCAGAGCAAATCTTAAAAATGTCATATGCTTTCTGACTTATTGGGAAATCTGAAAAAAGCAAATATTTCTAACAACATAGGAACTGTGCTGGTATGCAGTGGCACTGATTAAGTGACATATTTAACAGAAATCAAGAGAAGTGCTCGCTCATTTGATGCTGAATAATTCACTTGCAGTACTCATTAATATAAGATATTGTGGAGGTCAAAAGTATTGATGGAGTCACAAAGATGCAACACAAATTTATAGATTTAAGTCCAGCTGTTATTAAATTTGATGCTTCACATGGAAATGCCATCTCAGAAGGGCATTGTCACTGAGTACATGTGTGTCCTGGAGTGGCCCCTTAGTACAGCTCCTGGTTCCTGCTCGTCTGCTATCCCCTCTTTTTCTGCCATGAGCAAGAATTTTGATCTGATTCAGTGTAGCATTTCTCATCTTCCTACAGTATGATCTACTGTAAACAGTGTCCCAGCTTGCAGATACGAAGATACTGACTTTGGGTTTCACATAGCCTTTTTCCTTACACAAACCTTCTGCAGTCCTCCTGCAGTCACTGAATTGCTGTGCTTGCAGATCCCTTCCTATTGCTGCAATGTTACCCATGCAACTATTGTGAAGGTATAGTGTGTACATTATCTCTCTTAAACATAGGTGCAGGAGCTTATAAAGTGCCACTGCAATGTTCCTGACTGGGAAACTTGCCCTCCAATACACACATTTGGTACTCATACATTATCTTTTGGCTTCCTCTCCACATGCCCATCTGTTCTGATGGCATTGTGCCTGCTCACAAGATGGTGTGCCAGCTTCACTAGACAATGATGCCAATCAAAGAAGAGTCACTGCAAGTGCTTTCTGTTCTGAAAGTAGCCTCTCTCAAGTGAAAGCGGTGCTGTAATGGTGCCACTTGTCTCCTTTTTCCTGTTTACACCTGCTGACACTTATCCTGCAAGATAGTGTTGGGATAGTAGGCAAGAGCATGAGCTGCAACATGGTGTGGCTGGGTTGTCAGAAAATACAGGCACAATCCCAAGATCAACTTGTTTTAACCATAGAGTGTGCTGAACATGTTGGTCAGGATACAGATCCAAAAGAAAGCAGAAAAAGGATATCTACCTGGAAAGAAATGTTTGAGAATAAGGGTATTGCTGGCAAAAAAAAGTTTTGTATATACATCACATATATATTATGCAAATACATTTGTACAATGTTGGAAAAGTAACCTTTAAAGCTGAAAGATCCAAGTGCAGGTGAGCCTCTTTATTCCTCTTTATGCCAGTGAAAGGGTACCTGTTCAACTCAGGAGAAATTGAGACCTGTATGAGAGCAAAACGCAACACGTAGGTCAAGCGGTTCGACAGTTTGTTGTAAGATGTATAACCAGTTGAGATTGGAAAGAATGTGTGTTTTTCATTTTCATCTGTTATATAAGAAAGAACACAAGTTCAGTATTTCATATCTGAATGCTTTATGCCACTTTCCATGTTTTCTGCTTTCTTTTGAAAGGAAACCAGCACTGTGAGCATAAGCTTGGACAGAATGCAGAGCATTTCTGTTTAGTCTGCAAAGCTCTCAAAGATGTTAGTATCCAGAAATTCATCTAAGAACAAGGAAGTAATAAAACAAGGGCTGAGGTTACAAATCTCTTGTGCATTTTTGCCCACTTAAAAATGTTTATGGGTACAACAAAATATGCTTTAAGATAATTCTGATAACTGATCAAAGAAAATCCCTCTCAAGAATGTCATTAATTGTTTCTTTCAGAAGGTTTGCTCACCTTGGTATTTCCCCCCATCCATAAATGGAGTTAGTAGTATCTTATTTTTGAATTCTGAAGTCAAGAGCTAATTATTGAATTTGCATAGCATATGGTAAGAAGCCATGAAGCAGTTCCTGAGGTGCACAAACCTTGCATTATTAATCCGTGGAATTACTGGGGAAAAAAAAATTAATCTTACAGAGAAATAAAGAATGGCTCTCGTTTCTTACTTATGATGATCATCTTGCTACTTGAAAGCCCCTTAATAGCCCATTAGCAACCCATTACAGTAATCTTTCTGCTGAGGTGACCATCTCCTGTAATGACAGATGTGATTAAGAAGAATACAGCTTCATAGCTTTCAGATTGGTTAGCTTTTGATACAAGATGTAGGCATTCAAATGGCAGGAGGAGAAAAAATTAGAAGAAATTTGGATTATCATTTCTCAGAATGAGCTGGGGAGAAAGAAAATAAAAGCTGACCAATAAGGAATTAACTTTTCACTATTGGTATATAGTGCAGTACATAGGGAAGTTATACAAGTGAAATACTACAACAGAACAATTATCATTACCAGTAAGCAATAACTGATAATATCAGGCTTGCACAGAGTTTCTGTAACTTTTCAGATGAACTTTATTACTAATTCTTTGCTGTTGATGCAAAACAAAGCAAGAGAGATACCAATGCAGAAAATGTGTTTCAAATCTTACAGTCAACAGTAGGGAAAGTTTAAAGATAAATGATTGTGGAAAGTGAAATAAGCTGCCTCAAGTGCCCAGCAAATTCAATATCAGATCTAGAAATATAATCTGGCTTCTGAGTTCCAGTCTTGTGTCCAATCTGGGCCAAACCATTACCTCTCAGGGTCAATAGGTCAGATGATATCTAGTTAGCTAATATTTTGAAGGAATAGGACATGGGTAAGAAGTGAAAAATTGCCTAGCACCTATAAAGAGATTTAAAAAAAAAAAAAAGTAATAGTCCATGAGCTCTCACTTGCTCTGCAAAGAGAAATGCAAAGTTTTACCTTTGTATATGACACTGATCTAAGGGAGAATCTGATATTATATAAACACAGTCTTTTCATGAGTAAGGTTATTTCACGATGTGAGAGTACTTTTTAGTCATAAAAAAATGCATAAAATCTCTCTTATGTGAAAAAACTGAAAGCCAACTTTTAAATTTCTCTCTAGTGAGAACAATAAAAGTCAATCATTGACCTAGAAAAGCTCAAATAAAGATTTACATATAATTTACATCCAGCATTTTCTGAAGAAGGGAGCATTTTTTGAAGACTGTAATCTAGAATAACCCTTGACCTTCTGCTCTCTCATTCAGGCTGCTGCTACCATGGCTGTTCATTTTATGCACAAGCAGCTCCATTCTTCTAAGGCTTGACTCCATTGCTTACTGGCATTATTTGGGACATGGGATTAGCACACTGTAAACAAGATTTATCTTATCGCAACTCGGAGCAAGAGACTGCTATGTAGAACCGTAAATTGTCACAGAGCTGTCTCCTTAATCCTTTCTGCATTCATTTTTATTAGATTTCTTACTGCTTCCTTCAATCATGTTTGCTGATTATTAAAAAGAAAGAGTTTGGGAAAGTGTCATCTTTTCAGCTGTCAGCTCTGACACTGCTGCATAGACAGAATACATATAAGTAAAAACCTTCCTAATATTTGCTTTACTACTTCCTGTTGTGGATTCACGTGTAATTGTGCTGTTAGCTGCAAGTCTCCAAGTGAGTCTAGAAGTGATTTTGTTTCCCTTCTAATACTAAAGCTTATACTAAAGGATCGCTCATTTATTAGAATGACAGAATAGGAAAACAACCAGGCTGACACAGAAATAATCTGAATTCTTTGAATTCATATCTTCATTTCCATTTAAACACTCTGAACTTACTGAGTTTATCAGTCATAAAGCATCTTATGGTACTAAACACGAATAAATGGAAAGAATAAGGGAATTGTGTTCAAAGTGAGAGAGGAACAAGAGGTTTGGTTGATTCATGTAGAGTAAGGAAGAGATGCAGGGGATACTGAGCAGGTTTTGTAACTTCAAAGGAGTTTTGGGAAATAGGGAAGTGGACCAAAAATAGAAGCTGCCTGGCCACACCTGTACAGGTTTCCCACTCCTGATTCACAGCCATCCTGCCTGCCCCAGGGCAAAGGCTGCCCCTGGAAGCACCCCTCCTGCCTGGCTATGCCTCTGTCACAGGGTGGGATTGCTCTGAGTCCCATCAAGAGCTTTGTGTAAACCTCATTATACTGTTGTGTCAGTAGTTAGCAAATCATTTATAGTAAGCTTCCAGGAATTGTACACTGCTGCTTCAAAACAATCTAATTAATCACAGACATGAGTACAAGTGAGTAATTAAATGGAGATAAAAAGTATAATTCACACTAATGCATAATTATTGTCAGATTATTACAGTTTTTCAAAATCTCTTATGTATTTCAGTCGTTTTTGAAAGTAGGAATGCAGCTTCTACGTCACTTTGATAGTTTGGGGAACATTATACACCAGTTCTCACTTTTTTCATTTGAACCTATTGTATGCATTCACATTTTTTAAATGACAGAATCTTCGTCATGCTTCACAAGTTTTACCATAGTTAGAAAAGTGCTGAAGAAGGACCTAAAAAGAGCAGTCTGAAGGGTTCAGGTATTTGAGGAACATAATTACACAAAGCTCAGGAAAGCTGCATCCACATTAAAAGGAAATAAATTGTGACTGTTGGAATACTAAAAATCCCAGAGAAACAAACAGAATTGATGTTTCAAGACACTTTGTACTTGTGCTTAATATAACTGATGTGAACCACTGCTGGAAAAAGGTTAGTTTGAAAGAGATAGGGACTAATTTATTTACATATGGAACACAGTGCAAAAAAGAACAAATAGAGGAATCTGACAATGCCAGAAGATGGACAGTACACGGAAGAGGAGTTGGGAACATGTATAGGGGAAGAGCTGCTGTGAGACAAGGCTGTTAGATTGGGAACCAGCTGAAGCTACTCTAGGTAAGGTGTTCTTGTTTCTTATAGTTTTATTTGTGACTCTGCTGCAGCCCTTCAGGATGGTTTGTGTTAGCATATTTCCCATACTTAAATGCTTTGCAAACTAGGCTGAAAGTTTTGGGTGTAAAGTACTAGAGGCCAATCATATGTTGTGTTATCCAGATCTGTCCCAAATTCCTGGTGGGCACATTTTTTGTTCTCTCATGTACGCCAAGGAACAAAGAAAGAAACACTGGGTAGTTTCTCCTAATCCTTAGCATCATTCCCATGTACCTACTGGTAACACCATGTTGTACATTTACCTCTCTTATGTTTGTTATCTTGGCTTTCAGTAGAAATGTATATGAGTGCTCAGCTTGTTTGGAAATAGTCATCTTCATTTCAAATAATTTTGAAAATGAAGCCCATATTTTCTGGTCACTCCCTTTCGCATTCCACACTTGCCCTTCCAGTGGACAATATATTTGTATTTTCCTTTCTGCATTTTGGAAGGAAGTCAAAACAGCATCTATTGGTTCAAGTATTTTCTATAAAGTGTTTGCTCACAGTTGGTCTTTTCTTAGCTTTTCTTAAATGTAAAAATGAACACTTGCAAGAAAATATGCCAAAGAATACCAGCTGTGATACAGTAATACTAACTTTATTTTCCATTCTTTGCCTTTATGAAAGAGTAGAGCTTCAATAGTTTGTTTTTATTAATAACTGAAAGTGTTTTTTTGAAAATAAAACTTTTGAACCTGCTTGTTTAAATCACTGATGCTGTTGTAATGAGGGCTTTGCTTCCAAAAAGCCTTTGTTCTCACTATGAGAGAAATTGTTGATAGCATTTCAAATGTGAACTGCAAACTAACAGTTTTTCCTTAGCAACTGCTGTCTCTGCCAGTGCAAGAGCTGTGTTCTGAGATTTGAATATGCAAAAGATGGGGTCAGACTGTCTTGAGGATATAAAAAAAATATTGGATGAAGTAAAATTTTGTCTGAAATTGAATTTGGGGAAAATCAAGTATCTGTTGGTTACTTCTCAGCAGATGTTTAAAGGGTTTTTCCTGGATTCCATCCTTATTGATAGTATGCCTTTTGATCTGAAGCCAAATAAGAAATCTGGATGTTAGTCTGGATTTGGAAATTTTCTTTAACTAAACATATTAGTTAAGTATGTAAATCTGCTTATCATCGCTTAAGGAACCTTGCCAGAGTAAGAAACATCTGGAGCTCAAAATCAGTTAAGTTATTAATGAACATTTTTTAGTATGTTTCATCTGGAATATTGTAGAATTGTTATCTTAATTGCTTAAGTCAGCTTTATCTAAGAGACAATTAACTGTAAGTTCTGTTGTTTACATTTGGAATCCTATGAAATCCACGGAGTACAGTTTTGTAGGCCCAGCTACTTACTTTTCCAGACTTATTCAGAAATAGGCTAATACATGTTGTGGGACAAGTAAATCAGATGAAATGATCATGGTTTTGAAACAGCAGTGCTTTTTTTCACAGGAGGCAGATTCTGAAAATCAGTTGTTTCCATTTAGGATTATGAATTACATGGTCTAGTTTGTTTATTTGAATTAATCACTGTGTAATTCCAAGAAAGGATTATTTGACCTTTCTTTGATAAGGATGTTAAGTACAGATATCGATATAGCTTTTGGCCATAAAGCCACTCAGCTTACCTCCCTAGGGTTAGAAAGAGTTCTCAGTCTAGTTCAGCTTTTAAATGTACAGCAAACTGTTGTGTAAGTTGGGATTTTCAAAGGTGATGGATGCTGAATGTATTATGGAGTACTTTCTAACTCAAGTAATTGGTTTTATCAGCAGATGACATGTATCTTGCTAACTGTTGAAGTGAGAACAGCTAATAGCTGAGCCTGTATACATGAAAAGCCTAGTACAATAAGGGAATATATTGTTGAAGGAGATTTTAGTTATTGGTTACAAAAATTTGAGTAGTTCTCCGCACAAAAAGAAAGAATGCTGAAGCTTGGTAAAGGTTTGTGTACCTTACACTTAAAGGCTGTTTTAATACTTTCTGTAGATAATATTTATGATTTGCCTTTGCTCCAAAAGAAGAGTTGGGCTCATTCTCTGAATTCCCTTTTCTCAAGTGCTATAAGTCAGTCCATCATTATGGATCAGAAGTGTTGATCTTGTGTCCTTGAACAGATTATGTAACAATTTGTGATCATGTGGTGCTTGATATGGTATCTGCTGATTAATTTCAATGCAGTCTTACAGACCATAATAGCCGGTATCACTATTTTTAATAAATAGATTACATGTGATGTGTTTGGAGCAAAGACTGCTTAGCCTCTGTTGGTAGAAGTCGCTGTGTGAGTGCTGATTCAGTGCTTGATTTCCGTGGTGGGTGCTGCCATAAAATATAAGCTAAAAAACAATATTTATACTAATTTGAAAACATATATCAATTAGATGATTGTTTTATTTTCTACAGACGATTTTCTATCTTGTTCTCATTGCTGTTCTGAACATGGAAAGTTACAGTAAGGAAAAAAGATTAACCAGTTTTCAGTGCATAAAAAGGAGAATCTGAAATATGGTGAATATGTGAAAGAATTCTAATATTAACAGAAAATAAAGCTCATGGGAGAGTGCTTCTGCTATTGTAGAAATGGTAATTATCTTTCTGTCTTTAAATAAGTGCAAGTTGCTCCACAATGCACCTACTGTATGAGGTAAGCTGTTCCAAATCTTCCAGACTCTAATCAATTAAGAATATGGTGTCAGTGAGAATCACTATTTGTGCACTTATAAATGCAGTTGCAGTCTCTCTCTAGAGAGCGTCTACGCTCAAAGAGAAATCTGCTCATAAGAATGGGAAAAAATAGAACTAGAGGTCTGGAAATTGCTAGCAGTGTTGAAAAATTGTTTCCCACAGTAAACACAAGAAGTATTAATTTGTATCTTATCCAGTAATTATGCATTGCATTACTGAGAATGACATGTACCTTCTTGCTTTATTTTTTTCTAATGGATTGTGCTTCTATATAATAGATAATAATTTTCCAGCAGTCAAGGTGAAAAAGAGGAAGTGTGATAATAATCTAGAACAAAAGTAATTTTTACTCATACTGAAACATAATCATTTATTTCTCAAAGGAATTCACACTGTTGGAGTGAAAGAAGCCTATCCATGTTGTTTTAAAACCTTGCACGTGCATCTCAACATCAGAGAGATCAGTGGGGTCAAAACAATCTTCATACTGGCTTTCTTACATACAGACACAGTATATTTAACAGGGAGCACTACTGTTATTTTCTGTCGTGATTTCCTTTCATTAATGCTATTTCATCTGTGCGTAGATGACATTAGTTGGGTTCATAGTAGGTGTCAATTATTGTGAGTCCATTAACTTCAGGTGAGATAAAGCAGTATGCATGAGTGGAAACCTGTTCTTTAATCCAAGGACACCCATGCATAAGCTAATTTGTACTCACCTTAGCTTGGTCCCTCTCCTCTTTCGCCTATTTTCTATTTCTTAAAAAACAGAGATACTCAAATTGTGTATAAACAAACTTAGCTAAAAAGAAATCTGTGATATAGTTATTAGTTTTTCATCCACATTGGGTGAAACACAAACTGACTGTTCTTCTGGAAGGAGCATGATAGGAGAACGTGAGTCATTACTGTTACAGGAAAAAAGAAACTCAGCAGTGTGCTCTCTTTTAGAAGCAGACTTACTGAAAAATGTACTGCTAGCAAAATACCAGCACACAGGCAATGAAAGATCTGAGAATACTTCTCCAGCTCCTAAATGATCAATTGTGTGTGTGTTTAATTGGTCGGCGAGGTAGGGCTTTTAGCCTGAAAAGTTTTGACAGAGGTGTTCTAACAACTTCCACGGAGCACTGTAAAGACGAACATTCTTTCTAATGCCTTTGTGGGCTGCAGATTGCTACTTGCTGAATGAAAATGAAAACATTTTCACTCGCACAGAACAGAGAATTTCATCACATTCATATATCTTGAATAAGCTGTTGAAAAGGAAGTTATTTACTGGAATTCAGAAAGAATTTTCTTGAGTTCTTATGGCGATAATAGGCCCTCTCTCTTTGATGCATCACTCAGCAGGTGTCAGCGCTGTAAATGAGGGCCTAAAATTTTATCACGGAGGTCTTACTGCTAAATTATTATTTTTTTTTAAGAGTAATAAGTAGTCATTTGTATTGAATCAAAGAAAGAAATTTGTTGAGAGAGTAGAATGTGATTCTATAGAGGAAAAAAGTGAAGTAGTAAATAGCCACTACATCATACTTCCCAAACAAAAAACAGCATATAAAAAAGATCAAGGTTTATTATGCCTCACTTACTATCAAAGAAAAATGTACTGGCAGATGCAGTGTTAGCAAATTCATGGTGCACTGTTCACTGTTCCACAGCAGATGAATGACTGTCATTGACAGGCTGATCAGATGGACTAGAACAGAATAGCATTTATCTTTTGCAGATCAAGGATTCTCCTGCTTGTGTTTCCAAGAAAAGCTTGAATGCTGGAATAAAGTTTTATGGGAAATGACACACCTTTATTGTCAATAGCAGGCAGATGAGTAGTGGAGTGGCAGAAGGCAAGCTGAAGTTTTCATACTTAATATTTTAGAGAAAAAAAAGGCATGGAATTTTTATGAGTCACTCATACTTTTAAGAGCAAGATTGAACAAGTCTCATTGTTCTCTACCAAGTGATGAGGCCAAATGATTTTTCAAAACGTATTTAATGGAACAAAATCATTTAACTACTCAGTGTGTCTTGGGATGTGTTCCATGGATTCAGCAATAGGACTGGAAAATTACCACAAATTCCTTCTTCTCTACTATTTTTCATTTTCTTGCTGGATTAGTATGAGGTATTTTTCTTTTTAGTACAGCTAGTGACTCTTTATGTTCCTTTGGAGGACATTTCTCAGCTTGATGAAAATGTTCTTGAAACCCACCACTTGTCTTTCTATGTTAGAGAAGAACCTACCTGCATTGGTAGAAAATATGTTGTATTATTTTTCCTTCTCAGATGAAATTATACATTTTTAGTAGAGTAGGAATACCATAGTAAATTGTTAATGTAAGGGTGGGGTTTATGGACTTTCTCTTCCAATCTCTCAATTTTTCTTATGTTAAAAATTACTGCATAGATAGTGTACGACTTCTGAAAAATTCAGACACAAGACGATTTCTGAAAAAAATAAAATCTGAGGGCTGGTCCTTGGTATGAATTGATTTCAGAGAAAGACCCTTATAAAATCTTTAAATTTCTACTGTGCAGACTGATTCATCTCTTTGTTCGCATTTATGTTTTTGTTTTTCAAAAGTAAACACAAATTAAGGTTGGAGAACTGAATCCAGTGGTAGCTTCAATGGGTGCTAATTATATTTATGGAAGAGGGAGTTAATAACTGAAGCCTGTGTCAAACAAACAGAAAACAAGATTGATAGCTTTATCGAACTATAAATAGGACTATTTTATTTACTATTTTATAGAATAGAATTATTATTTTACCCAAAGATTTCTAACTCAAATAACAACTTGCAGAAAAAGAACTTTTTAAGTGAATGTCCAGTATTTTTACAATAAATAAGTGAATAAAGGGAGACATAAACTATTTAGATAAAGGATTTTGTTTTCTGCTGTATTATTTAAAGTGCATATTTTTGGCAGTGAAAAAGTCCAGTATAGCAAACAACTTTTTCCAGTGAGATCTGAATAAACAATAAGCTAATTGTGTTTCATTTGCAAATTATTAAATTACTGATAATCCTGTTCAAACACTGATTCTAATTTGTACTTATCACATATAGTTCTCTTTGGTACAGCCATGTCTTTTTAACGTATGTTGTCACGTCTCTGATAAAATGGAGTTAAGAGTAATGACAGAACCAGAAACATCTGGGAAATGGAAGCAGGAAAGCTAGGTGTCAGATAGCAATCAGTGGCTCACTTATGGCAATTATGCTTCGGAAATGCAAGTAGTTCCTGTGATATAATTTGCAGATGATCAGGCTGGTGATGGGAGTCTGCTGCTTCCCTTAGGCAGCAGGGAGATGTCTGTGCAGATGTATGTCCCAGAAATGCCACACTTCCAGGAGAAGCTGTCAGCTCCCTGAGGTCCCACCCACTAGGGATGAGATAGAGGAGGGCACGTGCCCCGTGGCAATGCCATCCATTAGCGCGATCCGTGCTGCAGAGAAATGAGCAAGCTGGGACAGGATGCAGCAGGAATTGTGCATCATGGAGAAGTTCTCCTTCCAGTCAGTATGAGCTCCCTGGCTCAGACTTCAACATCTCTCCAATGATTTACTCTGTTTTGCCAGCTCTGTCCTTTCTCATTTGTACAAATTTACTTTTTTGTCATTTCAGCTTAGCCCATTTTCCTTCTATATGTTTTCTAGTATAATCAATTTAGTGATTTTGCTCTCCTCCTTTCCAGATCATGTCAGCTAATTACAGTCCTGTGTTTCTCCTGCCAGTGTTGGGCTAACACTGCATCTGTGCAGTATGTCTTTACCCGCCCCCTCCTCACCACTCCTCTGTTATTATTTATTAATGGACTGCACAAATCTTCACCAAGAACCTTGACTTATCTTAAAGGCATTCAATAATTAAGCCTTGCAATGAGCCTATGAAGGATGCAATTATATTGTCTATTTACCAGATGGCTAACCAGGAACAGACAGAAGTTAGGTAAATTGCCCTGGGTTAAAAGTTGGGGAAAGGCAGCACTGGGAATAGAATCCAGAGTCAGTTGAGTTTCTTTGCCAAAAGCTTGTAATACTACAAAGTACATCTACCAGCTGCTGGCAAATTACTGTGCTGGCTCAGGATTGTCCTATTCTAGCTTAGAGTTTAAGATCTATTATTGAATAGGTTTTCAAACTCCGGCCTTGCCCTTTTCTTTCCTAAAGGGACCTTGGAAACAACTGAACTTGTAAACAGAAAGTAAATATCTGCCTATACTTTCAGGTTATTCCTATGCTAGTTTTCTAGATTATTAAGGTCTGTGCATACCTGCGTGTTTTATTCTGATGTGTGTATTAAGAGGAAAACCATATCAAGAAGAGAAGGTCATTGTCTGTCTGTCTGTCAGCCTATCAATCTATCTGCCTATTTCAGTGTGAACCAGACAGCCTGTCCATTGCATCAAAAAGCCAGGCTAGATTTGTTAGCTGTGCTACCATCTGGACTACGTACTGAATTCTCTGTCACCATTAAGCAGATGAATCACACTTTGTAAAGAGTGACTTTAAGGGTTTTGTACTGGAGCTCCTTGCTTTGTGAGGCTGGCATGCTCCTGAGCAGTCCTTGTAAGACTAGGTCTCCATGTCCGTGTTTCATCTTGTTATCACATCTGAACCAGTTCTGTATACAGTATATCAAAGAAAATATCACCTGTAGAATATTCTAGAATAAGGTTTGCCAGCAGGTTTATGGGAGCACTGACACAGCTCCTTAACTATTTTTATGAAACATTTTAGAATTGTCTTTAGCCTTGTATGAGTGACGGTTGCATTGTAGACTCATGTTTTCATAGTCAGTTAATCCGCTGTGATCTTTAAATCTCATTTTACCATAGAAATTATTTGTACATTAATTCACAGCATCATTGTTAAGGATAATTCTTACGGTGGACAGAAGTACTCTGCTTCCAGAGCTGCAGGCCAAGGCGTGTTGTCCTCTGCAAGACTGGTCCTGTCACCAGCCATCACATGCCTGCTCTTGTCCTAAGCTGAACCGTGCCTGGGAGGGAGAGCTGGCAAACTTTTTTTCCATTATTCAGTTATAATAATGAAGAAATGCCCTTTGGTTGTTGTGCCTTCTTGTTTCTTGTGCCTGCCCCAAAATGTTTCTGAGTTGCTTTCAGATACCTGAACACCAAGGGCAGTAGTCAGCAGGTGTCTGGCAGCCTTAGCACATCTCCCAGTATTCAGGAATTACTGCTTTCCAGCCCTCTTTCAGTGGCAATGGCTGTATTAGTTTGCATAAATTCAGTGGAGTTGTAGAAGACCTTTTGGGGCCATTTGAGGTTTTGGCTTGAGCAAGATTGAATGCTGCAATGTAGATTTCTATTTTGTGAAGAAAAAAAAGCCCATCCATGTGAAATTGTGCTCATTACAGAGGAAAATAAATTCCTGTCTGTCAAGCAAATGGCCAGCCTTTAGAACTGTTCAGGCATCCACATCAATTACCAGAGAAAAACAACACCTGTGTACACTAATTATTTCTTTAATTGAAGGTTTTCAGATACAGAGTCTGCTTTTATCAATAGAACGCCCGAAAAATTCCATTGTCATCAGTGGAATAACTCCTGATTTACACTGCTGTGTGATAGAGTAAATTAGGTGAACAGTATGTTATGGAGCACAACAGCAGTGTTGTGACAGCTCTAACTTGTAAATATATACTTTATATACTTACATGATCAATGCCCCTTTAAACAGTGTTTGATTTAAATTGAGTGGTTTTGTTTCATGTCTTTGTCTCATGTTTGTTGACTTTTTACTATCCTTACATCTGTCAAAAGCATTTTGATGCTATAAATAAGAGCGGGGATTAAATACATTCTTTGTGACAAGCAATGTGCAGTGTATTCACTTCTTTCTTCTCAAAGATATATTATTCTTTTTATTATTTTGACTCTGCACTGCTCCATTATTCTGAAGATCAGTAGAAGTACATCTGAAACAGTTATGAAAAAATGGTTTGTCTGCGAACACATACATATATTCTACTTGTGACATATATAGTTGGATCTAAAAATATCCACAGTCATACGGACTGCA
The DNA here is from genome assembly GCF_905368555.1 of Meleagris gallopavo. Classification (NCBI taxonomy): domain Eukaryota; kingdom Metazoa; phylum Chordata; class Aves; order Galliformes; family Phasianidae; genus Meleagris; species Meleagris gallopavo. The sequence continues at coordinate 4,675,169 of NC_139416.1, forward strand.
ACTTCAAGGAAGTTGCAGACTTGTTTTTTTTTTTTTTGGATTTTATTTTATTGTTATTTTCTAGGTGGTCTCCGTACAATGCTGTGATAAAAAAATCCCATGTTGTGATCAGACTGACTCAATCAGACTTGAGGTATTCCTTCTGGCAGAAGTGCTAGGTGTAGGCTATTGGCAGGTCATCATGTGTTGGTTGTACCTCCTGTGCCCAAACACTTGAGGGATTGTGTCCTAATTCCCACCGCAGCTACGCATTCTGCAGCAGATCTGATGCTCTGGCAGGGTGCGCTTGAGTTATGCAGATAATGACCAAATCTTGCAGGTTTAAGGTAACTTCAATGAAACTGTGTCTGTTTGCATTAAAGGAAAGCTTCACCCATGATGTGCATTATACCCATCGATGCTTTCTGAAAATCTGACCTTGTCACTCTGTGGTGCACGGTACAGTAGGAATTCACTTTAAATAAACTCAAGATCACACAGGAGGAAAAATCATGGACAGTTAGGTATATATTTTAGTCGCATATAGCAGACATTATTATCTATTTTAAAATTGTATATTTTCATGGGATACCATGTTAGGCCAGTGATTTGCAGGCAGGAGAAAGATTCCTTCCCTGCTGCTTTCTGGCTTGCAGAAGCCCAGTGGCTGTAAGGTCTAGTCCAGCCTCAGCCAATTTTATTTTCTATTTGTTTTCATTACTGAGCATGCTTCACGTTCTCTTCTTCAGCTCAGCTTCATTTTTTTCTCCTTCTGTATCAGGAAACTGGACAAAGTCAGCTCAGCTGGCAGCGGGATTCAGACTTTTATTAAGCCAGAAATCATCTCAGTCAGTAATCTGGAAAGATGGTGAGAATTTGTGCATTTGGCAGGATAGTAGTTTTTAATTATTGTGGATTTCTCATCTTCTATATTTCCCTACAGTTCAGTATCTAGTTGTGAACTTGCAACACGAGTGTCAAACTCCCCTCTAGTGGTTGCTCTACAAAGAGGATAAACATTAATTTAGCTTGATGACAAGTACTTAACTCTGGACTGAATAAGATGACAATTTGTGTGAGATTCTGATGATTGTACATGGCAGATTTTTTATTTTTCCTTTTGCTTTCTCCCTCTTTTTAATGATTTAGTTACTTCACATGTTGAAATACTGTAATTAAAACATGAATCATTGTAAAAGCAAACAAATAAACAAAAACAAACAAGCAAAAAGAACTGTAGCACTTATGCTCTGCAAAATGCAAATGTGCCACCTATTGGCGATGGCTTTGCACTTCTTGATGCTCTTCCCAACAGGTCAGAGGCAATGTCACGACGAGCAATGCCATTTGTACTGCCCGACAGAGGGGCTCTGCACGCGGCTCTGCGCAGAGCTCTATTAATGCAGTACAAGTCCTGTGATAATATAAAAGCAAGAACTGAGCAATAAGTGTGAAATACAGAACTGAGTGTTAAAAATGTGCAAAGAATAGAGTGATTCATTAAGTGTCATTAAGATTAAAGAGTTCCATTTCTTGCTAACAGAGTTCTCTGCAGCAGATTGTGAAACCAGAAATATACTCTACAAGGCAGAAGTTTTTTGCTATGTGTGAAGAAGAAAGATATGGTGAACTTGTATGTTTCTCAGCCATCTGAGCTGTAAATTTGCACCTTTACAATCCTCTCAGAGAATCTGTTAATAACTTTTTGGAAGCTATTCTGCTAGTCTTATAAGACAGGAAGATTGGACCCTGCCTGCACTGGGTCTGCAGAGGAAAGGAAAGAGCCTCAGGACATTTGACAAACTCTTTGTCAGGGTTTTGTTTCCCAGTTTTCAGAAGGAGCCTTCATCCAGTCTTTGTGTGCATTCAGAGCAGTATTTCTGGTCGTTGTTTTGCACAAGTACCTCTGGTCATCTCTAAGTGCAGTAATTACACTTGTGCATGCAGAAGTGAAGGCTATATTTTAAAACTATAGTTCTTCTAATATAATTTTCTTATGGTTTATGTAGCACTTAATTTTGCCTATTCGCCAGGATAACATTAGGTATTAGTATCACCACTACTTCTCTTATTTAGCTGAGAAAATTTTAATGGCAATGTTATTAATTTCCTCACTCTTAAAAAAAAAAAATTATTTGGTAACGATTTTTGCAGTGTACTTTTGCTCATAATCTTCTGTTTCCCCTGTGCTTAGCTTTGGTTGATGCTTTGTTGTTTGTTTTTCTTTTGCATGGCTTAGCTTAGTGAAAGGACAGAGTCAACCCTGCCTGGCTGCAATAAGCTATGCACTGGTGTATGACATTAAATGTACACACCAGAATGTAAGATGCCAATGAAAACAAACCCAGTTTTGTACAGATTAGGTAATGATGATAGCTACCATACAGCAGGCGTGGTTAATCCATAAACCAATATTTGGCTAATAGCCTAAAAATACTGTTTTTCTTTAAACTTCAGATTTGTCGGAATAACAAAACCTCCAAGAAACTTAGATAGAACTTGGAAGGAAAACACATTTGAAAATATGGGGTATGTTGTTAAAACCGTAGATCGTAAAGAGATAGCTGTGTCAGGTCCTTTCAAAAATAATATGCCTTCGTCTTATGTCTTAATGTAAGGCTGACTTTTGTAGCAGATGTTCTGGGAGCGCTCCCTCCCTTACTCAATGACAGAAGCCGTACCAGTGCTCCTAGAGAGGTTTACCTTTCAGAATTGACAAGTGTTAAAAGAAAAGAGGGGTGAGAACAGGTTTATAATCTACATCGCAGATATGTGGGAAAGGGTTTTAAAATATACTGTGTAAGGGAGAGGAGAAAAATCAGACACATTAAATAAAATCTTTAGAAATAGTAACAGTGAAGTCATACAATGATCTTCAGCAAAATAAACCCCACCAAAGCAGGCCGTGAGCACTGAGAGCCTATTTCTTATGGGATGCAGTGATAAAGAAATTACATACTTATTTGAGAGGAACATAAATAAAGATTAATAGGTTAATGAGTTATTTTCCTTTCATTACTATACTATTGTACTTTATTATAATTGCTTTGCACTCATTTAATTAAATTTGAACTAGGGCCAACACAAGATAATTTGTTTTCCCTGTACTAAACAATGAGTATGCAGATTGGAAGTACTGAAGCAGTAATCAGCCCTCTGTTTGCAACACTTTCCTACTCTGAGTAGACATTATAATTGATAATTTGATTGTTGCAGCACTCTGTGCAATATATTTTAAAGCAACATTAACATAATGGAAATTATGTTGTGTGCCTAATCCGAGCTTTTTACTGTGTAAGTATACGAATCCCATTCTGTAATGAATTAGGGCACTATCCACTAAACATTGATACAACCTTTACGTGCAGCGTTTTGGAATAGAGCTATCTGCTTCTAGTCTCCATTCAGTGCTTTCCCTATCAAGTTATATGGCTTAAATTATACACAAAAAGAGGATGTTACAAGCTAAAACAGCTAAGCATTTCAGTAAAACTAGATTTATTTTGATGTGTTTCTTTCATTACAATAAAATAGTTTTTGTATAGTTCCTCTACAATCCTTGCATTATTTTAAGGGAAGGTTTTTGTCCAGTTCATTAGAATTTTCCATTCTCCCTTTTCAGTTGCTGAAACTTGGTAGCAATTGATATTAAAATAGTGAAAAATGATATGACTCAGCTATCAAGGCAGGACTTTTCAATGCCGGTAATATAAACAAAATTTCTGCAGGCTCTTAGGTTTTCTTTTTTGATATTTTAAAACACATTGGAGTCATTTAAGAAACAGCGACTATCATCTGTGCATGTTCCACGTAGAAAAAAAGGGAAGGCTGGGATTTAGTTTGGCCTTCCCTTTGCTTCCTAGGCACATGCACTGCCTCCTGTTGCCACCAGCACTTGTAGCGGAGTTAGCTTCCGTGTGTCCTGGTCAAAGGAAGTCGTGGGAGCTGCGGGACAGTCCGGAGCAGTTGTGTGTGCCTTTGGCAGCCACCGAGGTTACATCGCCCTTCAAGTTTGGGCTGTGAAAAAAGAAGTGGAAAAACAAAGTGAAGTGAGATGGCTTATAAAACTCTGTCAATACTGAACTTTGTTTTCTGACAAAATTAGAGTGATTTCTGCTTGCGGAAATGTTTGAGTCACCTCACTTAATATTTGCCTATTTGCTTTTATGGCCCAAAGTATCCCTGCACTAAAAAGGTGAGCTGTGGTTTTGCAAAATAAACTCAACTTGTTTGAGAAAAGCATTGTAGAGGAGAGCATTTTACTGTCCTTTAGGACTGAGCTTGCGAAGCCTGCTCTGATCTTTCTTTTGCAAGGAATTTTACTTTGAAAGTACCACTATTAGTGTTAGAGAGAAGTTGTGCTGAGATTAAATGTGTGCATTGGTCTGATTGGAGAATGCTTCCAGTGGCCCAGGCTGCCTGCATGGGCAGGGAACGTGGCCGACAGGCTTGGCTTTTCACATTTGTTTTGGTTCACTGGTGGCATTTTTTTCATTTTGCTGAGGATTAACATTATTAGACAGCCCATTGGGTGAGGAGAGATTCCAGTAGTCTCCCAGAACTGAGAGGAAATTAGAAGCAGGGCAGAAGTCACCTGTGAGTTTCTCAGAGATGGAGTGAGAGGCTGTGGGATAGTTGGAAGATGGGCCATCCATCATTCAGCCTGCAGCCTGGGGAGTGGCAGGGTTTTCCTTACCACCTAAGAATTTGCTGCTGTGCGTTATGCCTTCAGAAAAACTAGTTTCTATGTCTCAACTAGAAAGTTGTTCATAAGTGCTCTTTCTTTTTATCTAAAGCCACTGCTATCAGCCCACAAGGAAAATCCAGGGAGTTTTCTGTTTTCCATTTATCGTACTTTTCAATTGATTGGTCAGTGGTGTGTATCTTTTTTCAGTTTCTTTATTCCCTCTCTTTCAGACTTGGAATATCACTGCCTGAAATCCCGAGGGTAACATTATAGATTTCTTTTTCTTTCACATAGAGGCCTTTAAACACACAACGTATCTGAATTGTCATTCCATCTAGTTTTAATTCAGTCTGGGTGTGTAGCCTAAATCATAGACTGAATACTGCAATATTGCTTCTTTACACAATTTAAAAGAATAGACTAAAAGGAACAATCCTCTTCAGAGGTGTGCATAATAAATACAGCATGACTGGAGATGTAAGAACGGAAGACTATCTTGATATGAGGTGTTATAACCAAGTTAGATTTATACTTACATCAAAAATTGCACAAAGAAAGAAAAGTACAGGGATCATGGAAGGGTATATATGAAAAAATAAAATTGGAGGTATTCAAAGCTAAAGTTTTGTAGCTAGAGAATTACACCTGCCATCCAGCAAAGACATTTATTTGGGAGAAATAAAAGAGCAGTTGAGACTGTTGAAGTCCATGTGTCAATCATCCCTAAGATAAAACTGGTAGGGAAGATTGAAAGATTAGAGAACAAAGTGAAGAATGTAAGCAAAAGGTACAAAATAAGTTTGTGCAAAGGGCTAAGATAAAAGACTTTCTGAATACAAAAGAAATGAGGTTTCCGGATAAAGCAGTAGAGTTTTAAACATAGCAAAGGTAACCTACTCACAGAAATGTATTTTTCAGGTGTTAAACATTCTGACTCAGTTTTCACAATGAAGATAAGGATAATACAAATAAAGGAGATGCAGAAAAAGAAAAAGGAATTAATATAGTTTCAGTATACTGACAAAATCCAGGACTTTAAAGATCAACAGAGATTTCTGGGGGAAGTTATAACATGTAGGGGGAAACAGAGATGCTGAACAGGTCATGCGAAATCGTGACTGGCTGGAAAAGCCTGATGATTTGAAGTATGGTTGAAGACTTTTAATTCCTGGCAGATTTTAAGTCACTGCAGATGTTTCAGATAGTCTGTAGTTACAAGAAAATAGTTACGCCTCCTCAGTTTTGTACATGGCAGTTTCCATTACCCTCATGTACGATGTGCTTTTTCCTACTTTGCTGTGGAGAGAGAGGGGCACCACGTGGCGACTGAGTTGAGGTAGGTGCACAGGAGTATTGATAGAGAGGGCACACTCAGTCCATCCCAGTGGAATACCTAGTGGCAAGTTTAACATGTAGAACAGTCTGAAAGGAGAAATAATCTGTCAAAGCAAGACCTTCCAGTGCTTTGCTAGTGCTTGCATTCATAATATGATATGCAATCCAGCCCAAATTCTTCTATTGTAAATGCAGAAAGATAAATCAGACATACAGAGTTCCTGTACAACCAATTTTGGATTGTATAAACTGCTGACTAATATGCATGTGGTCTTCCATATAGTAGGTACGTGTAAATCCACAGTGACTTTTTTTAGATGAGTGATTTTCAGAAGCTGACTTCAAAATCTGAAAAAATGCATGAACAGTACTTAGAACAGAAAAGACCATAAGCTCACAACCAAGTGAAGGAAGTACCAAATATGTTCTCAGAGACCAGACAAACCACTGGGCAGAAGGCTGAATGTTCTCAACCACAGTGAAATCAAGGAATGTAGAATCAGGGCAAATTGTGAAATGCAAATACAGAGGCTTCGCATAGGTTGGTATCAGTGAGAGAAGACAGCGTTTCAGTAATGCTCAAGAGACCAGTCTGCAATTTAAAAGAAAAATAAATAAATTAATAAACAAGGTTTTGTATGAACAGACAAGGTTCCAAACTGAAACTAGTGTGGTACAAGGGCAGAGAGACCTTAGTTATTTGTTAGAGTTAGAGGAAGCTGGTCTGTAGAAGAGGGAGATGAAAGGTCGTCTCATAGAGTCAGAGATAATTGTGAAAGGAATAGGCAGGATAAATGCTACTAGGCTAGTTGAATTCTTCTGAGATGCAAGAACAAGGGAGCATGAACCAGGAAACCCAGCTGTTATCTTTGCAAATAATTATGAACATTATTTTTAAAATTTATTTTGCTGCAGTGCTATATTTAAAGAATTAAAAAAAAAAAAGGGAAAAACTTTGGAATAGAGATTTTAATTCAAAGGCATTCGTATGTCCAGTGACAATGTCCAGAATTTTCCTGCAACAAATTTCCCAGCATCACAAATGTGTTGTGTGGGTAGAGAATAAAAATTATTTCACTGAATATATTTATGTGTCTATCATTTACCCTGTTTGAAAACATCTGTAGCAAAAGGGATTATACGATGTCTGGGTCATTAGAATATTTATGTACTCTTTTTAAATTTTAAGTTACACATCTGTGCAGATGTACAGTACGCAAATGCACACGTCCACTGAAACACAGCATAGGAATTTGTGCCTGAAAAATTGTGAAAGCACTTCAGAGCTGGGTGCTCCCTGAGAGCTCCCTGCTGAAACAGCAGATCCTCTTCCTTGCAGCCCTTGTTCTGTTTGGCAGCACAGAGTGCTAACTGAGATGGGAAGCAGAAAGGGAGAAATGTTAATTTTATAAGACAGGCAAACTCCAGTTTAAATGATAAAATGGAGGATTCTATCTGTAGGTGCCACAGGCTGACATGAGTTGTGCTTGTAATGCTTAGGAGATGCTCAGAAGCTCAGCTGTGACTGCAGTGCTATGGGATTACCCAGTGGTAATGGGAGCCTTCCCACCAGAGTGGTCATGGAACATCAAATCCAGCTTTATAAATCATGGACTTGAATGACTGAAGCTGAAGTCTGCTCACTCAAAGATGACTGTCTGCATAGAAGCTGTCAGCAGAGGTCCCTATGGTCTGCCAGAACCTGGATCTTCCATTTTTCTTATGTTTGAGGATATGAAGACGGGCAAAAAATGTAAGTTGATACCAAATGATGAGGCACACTGAAGAGAGAGAGTTGCATATTTTTGTAAAGGTGATTGACTTCTGAATTGCAGAGAACTGAAACATGGGAAGTTCCATATGAACATGAGGGAGAACTTTACTTTGAGGGTGATAGAGCACTGGAATAGGCTGTCGAGATAAGTTGTGGAGTCTCCTTGTCTGGAGACATCCAAAACCTGCCTGGATACTTTCCTGTGTAATCTGCTGCAGGGATCTGCTTTAGCAAAATGGTTGGACTAGATGATCTCCAGAGGTCCCTTCCAACCCTTCTAGTTCTGTGATTCTGTGAATCCAGCCTGATGAACTAACTAAATAACTCTAAAGAAAGGATGCACTGCTTGCAGCTCTAACCCAGGCTGTGGCTCTTAGAGGCACATCCAGGCCCACTTTAAATTGGGTTGCTCAGCCAGCGATGCAGCCACGGTAGCACAGAGCCGACACAGGGCAAGCTGTTTACCCAGTTTTTCAGCCATGGAACAACATTCACATCAGTGAATGCAGTGAAGACATACTTGGAATAAGAATGTGATTTATTCTTTCAATGTGAGAAGCAGCTATATGTTCAACAAAGGCTTTCCTTAGACTAATGGCCAAAGTAGGCCCCAGTGCAGCTCCTCTATAGAATGAGAAGAAAGGATTGTTTGTTGAAGCCCAACTGTCCCCCAGAATAGACTGCTTAGTGGATTCTGTCATGTATGAGTTCTCTGCTCACTTCATTGGCAGGGGTGTTTCTGCAAGCCTGCCATGCACAGCAGAACTGGGGAATTTACTACAGCTGATAGAGCAAATAATTCAAAGTCCTGTCACATCTTGAAAAGAATAGATGACTACTATAAACCAGTTTATTATATATAAGATACTGTTTACCAATGGAATACTTGACAATGTGATTTTCTATAAAACCTCTCGTTCTCAGGGAGTGGCAGAACATTTAGTGAAGGAGCTGTGGGTGCTCAGGTTAGAGCATTGCATTTCAGTGCAGTCTGTATGTGCTTGCAGTGGCTCATGGGGCTGTGGCCAGTGTGGGTTGTCCTGCTGAGCAATGGGGGGGCAGTGGCTCTGACACCCTTTTGTTCTCTTGAACCATTTGTGTTATTGCTTACCCTCTCCTCAGATGGGAACCGGAGGAGGAAAGAAGGAAACTGTTAATTCTTAGCTTTTCCCTAATGCAAGCGATAAGTAAGCGTAAGTTTGACACCTTCAATATGCAAGACCAGCAACTGATTGAGCCTCAATTTGTTGCAGGAACTTTGTTCTCCAGTACTGTTTTCTGCGCCAGTGTGTGCCTGCTGTGTGCTTGTACAAGAAATGTATGCTTTGCTGTTCCACTGCAGGATGCTGCCTTTCTGAGAGCTGGAGAAACCAAGTATTAAAGTACACAATTTGTTCTGCTATACCTGACTTCAGGTGAATTTGAAAGGCACTGATGCATCTAATTTGGATAAATAATGCTCCTGAAAATTGTTTCTTTTTAAACCAAGTTTGTAATATCATTCATTTTGGACACTAATCATCTCCAACCATTTGGAATACTGTTTTTATTTGCGTATCTCTGAGTGCATGCTGATCGTGACTAGCATTGATTCTTGGATGTAACACCACTGTGTCTTTTGCCTGCTTTAATATCCTGGTTGGGTTACTGTTACAGAAAGGGCAGATCATTTTGGTGTGTCACCAGTGTCCCACCAGTGCAGTGCAAGGGCATTCAAGTGTGTGGCGCAGAGCTAAAGGCTGAGCTTGCACAACCAGCTTGCACGTCTACACTGCACATTTTAACACGGTTGTGATGTCTGCACGATTTGCAGTAAGCTTGTCAGAGGGCTTAAAATGTCAGTAATTGCTCTGAATGCAGGTGATCAGCTGAAGGAGGCAGCATGAGTCTGGGAAGCTTGCAAAAAATGCCCGTATTCAGCTGTCTCAGGTGAAGCTTGGCTCTAAAGCACACGCTGGAGCACAGCCCAGTCCAGAAGGGGCCAGAATTGCTGAGCCAGATCACGCTGCTCATTTGTGGCACTGAAAAGGATTCTGTTCTTTTCTACTGTCTGCCATCTCTAAAGAGGCTGTGCAAGTTTTCCTTTACATGCAGAAATTTATTTTGCAGGACCAATATTGGTATTATTCTACCCGTAAATAATACTAAGGTGGGACTGAAGTTATTGGATTTAACTTTGGAGATCTACCTGGCATGATGAAAATAGCTTCTTATAGCTGCTGTGGTCTGGAGAATTATTAATTAGTGCAGTATCAGTTTTCTGGTAATTGCTTAAAATGCAAATTAAAACAAAGTGGAATTGACAGTTTTCCTTCTTTGTTGGTTTGATTTGGTTGTTTTTCTAATTTTTCTACTCATTGATTGTTCAGGCAGCTCACAGCTATCAGGGAGGTCTTTCTTGAATAAATACATAACAATGTAGTATTTACAATATTATTTTTTCTCATTTAAGCCATCATATATTGAAATTGAAATAAAGAAAATGTGGGGGAGCTAACTTTTCCTGAAAGCCCTGAGTTTGTTCTGCCTAGAACAAAATGTTTTTTAAGCTGAATTTCCCCATTTCCTTCAACGAGTAAGTTTCAGGACAGATATTAAATGTGTACATTTTTAGTTGCTTGTTGGAGAATGTTCATCTAGAGTTTATTCTGAATGGATGTACATGAGATTTTGTAAGAGATGATCAATTGTTTCTACTTAGCCCTCACAAAGGTGACTGCTGATGTCATTAGGAACCAACAAAAGAAACTCAGTCTAGGCTTTTCTCAATAGATACTCACATAAATACAATTTATAGGCAGGCATGGTCTCCTACTATGGGGACTCTGTGCCACAGAATTGGAATTTACTGGCCAGCCAGCCACAGTTTCCCTTCTCACTTGGGATGTTCTTTGACTTCACAAACATAATGGGGAGGAGTGTTCAGCAACTATTTTTTCTGCTGGAAATTACTTGCTCAGGTCTACCTTTTGCTGGAAAAGCAGGGGAGCAGGTGAGTCACACTGAACCTGTCATGGAGTGAAGTTGCTCCGTGGCATGTAGACCGCCTGCTTTGTTACTCAGGGGAATGATGAGAGGGCTGGGAGGAGATGAGAAGCCCCTCACCCTATGGGTGCTGCAGTAGGAACTGCCCTGCTCATCCCTTGCCCCACCCAGAAGGCAGCCTGCAGAGCTCGGTCCCTGGATGGCACCAAGGCCTTGCAGCCTGCTGGGTGGGTCTCCTGGAAAGCAAGAGAAGGCAAAAGAAGGAAAACAAGTTTTGGAAAAAACCCTGTCAAACAATACCTGCTGCGGGCTCTGCCTTCAGTGAGATGCAAATGTGTTATCCTTTCATTTCTGCAGCAGTTCCGAGTTGCATCATTAATAAGGGACTTGTTTTAGAGAGTGACAGGATGGGAACGAGCACTGTAATTACACATTGTTCTTTTTGCCACAAAAACAACTGTATGTTCTCATTACCTCCAAAGACAAGCAGTGAAACAAATTTCTAACACCTTGCCCTCCATTACAGCTGGACACTGTTCCACAATGACATGAATCATTCAAAAGTGAAAATGTACCCCGTAGAAACGTTATTCAGTAGACTTTGTACAAAAGGAGATATTTCTGCTCACCTAATCAAAGGATAATGAAAAAAAAATTGTGGCTTTTCTGTAGTAGCTATGGAAGTGCGTTGCTTTTTTCTTACAGATCAGATCATCATTGCACAAAGAATTTACAAAAGAAAAATGTTTCCTTGTCTTGGAGTTGGGTAATTAAAAACTTTCTTCCTGCTCAGTTCACCGAATTCCGATGGAGACATTTTCCATCTCTCTTTAGTACCTAGAATTCCATATTTTTTTTTCCATTGGAAAAAAAAAAAACAAACCTGTAATATAGGGAACTAACACTCACAACTTACCTGTGCTCTTTGAAAAAAACAGTGATAAGCATTGCTCTTTTGACTTTGTTTCATCATGCTTTTTAATGCAAATTTCCTAATCTAACTTGTAAAACATTTAATATTCAGAATATACTCCTTTAAGATCCATCAAAAGAAGCAAAGCTGCATAACAATGCTTGGTGCTGGCGCATTGTGAGCCTGCTACAAAGGAATGAGGTGATTCTTTCTTTCAGGTCACAAGGTCAGGCTTCACTGCATTAATTTTGCTGAGTCTCTTTGTTATTTATAACAAACAAGGTCATTTATTTTCATTTCCTTGTTTCTAATTGCATGCATCTCCTTTGGAGTATGAACTCAGTAAACAGGTGGCTGAAATGCTGGGGAAAATGCTTGAAGCTGTTCCAGAAAAAAGGGCATGTCCCACACTGGTAAAGCAATTTGATGAGTTAGAGATTTAGTCATAGCAGGATGTGCACCTGCTTGAAAGCAAACACGCTTCTCTTTGGCACACACAGATACATGCAAATTAAAAGAGATTATTTCACTCTGAATGGTGGGCTGATATTTGATCAAATTTAACATTTTCTATTTTAAATAAAGCCTCGGTGTATATTAGTGAAACACAATCTCTTTTCATCTGCTTTTGATTTTTTTCCACTTCTCTTTGATGAGTATTACAAATGGATGATATTTCTTCACTAGCTGAGCCTACAAAAAGAGTGTGTCTCCAGAGGAGAACTTTATCAGAGAATCTTTATGATGAGAACCAACTCCATGCACTGAAAAATGGAATAATGAAAGCTGGGATGTCTGACTGACAAGGAATGAACCGGATCTTAAATTTTTACTTCTGAAATGAATTCCCACAAATTAAAGAGCATTCTACTGGTGTCTTTCTTTTTAACACAGTAACACTCGTGTTTCCATGCAGCTCAAACAGAAGCCCTAAATATACACATGGGCAGCTTTTGCATAGGAAGTTTTTGAATTTACATTAGAAAATACAGGCACGGTAGGGATAAATTTATGGCTGCTTTGTCCTGAAAGATGAGCTATATTATGGACTACCTTGATTTCAGTGGCAGCTGAGAATATAGCAGGAAGCAGTAATTGTCTGGCATGACCGAGCTTTTGTTGTTGGTAGTTGAAAATGGAACTGGAGCTGAATCTGCAAGGGAAACGGGGAGTTTTTTAAGCAAGATCAATTTCCCCAAAGACGGGGGGAGGGGTGGGACACCATGCCAGTGTCCATAGGCTCGGGCTTACAAAACCCTCTGAGCAAGGGGAGAATGTGGGAGCAAAGCCAGAGAGGTGGACGTGCCATTCCATGGGACAATTGTTTTGTCCATTTTGCAGGACTGGGCATATGGGTGTGTTTGGAGAAGGCTGTGCAGGGTCACGGATCCCCCTGCTTTCCCTGTCATTTGTCTGCAGATTATTTCCGAAGAGTGGGGCAGGGAAGGCAAATTGGTTGTAAGGATTATGCTACAGCTTTCATTGTTTAGGATGCATACTGTAGCCTTTCTATGAGAAGATTACTGTCCCAGGCTTCTCTTTCCATGCATATGAAAATACACTTTGTAATTTCAGGAAGAAAATATCTTTAGCTGGCATGTTGGGGGAAGAAAAGTATTTTGTATCGCTAAAGAAGATAAAAATCCAAAACCTCTCTTTGAGCAAAATATTTGTTTTTTGAATGTAATTATAAATGTCATTGTACATTCTTCCTGACTTCGATGCTTATCTTGAAGAGTTCAGTGAAAATAAATTGTTTTCATGAAAGCAGAGAAGCCATTTGATAAACACACTGTCTCAGAAAATTGTTCCTGAAGGAGAGGTCGTTCTCTCACTTTAAAAGAAAGAGAATATGTTTTAGAAAACGAGCGAGGCAGCAGAAATAAACATTTTTGGTTTCAGTCAATTCATTTTAAAAGGCAATGTGTAAATCGCATGGAAAATTCCGCATTGATTATTCTGACTGCTGTAGAACCCTGAAATAAATGGAGTTGAAATGGACTTATATCAAAACACATTGTATTTAGCAGCAACTTGGAGTGTTATTTTACTACTGCTTTTTAGATTTCGTTTTGTGATGAGATGTTTTATTAAATATTAGCCATTCGTGGGAACAAGGGCTGATTCTGTAAGAATAAGCTTGGTACATACTATTTATAAGCTTGGGGAAATAGTCTAGAGAACTGGGTGAAATCTGTCTTTAGCTTTTGAATGCTGAAAACTCAGTCCATTGAAGCATCAGAAAAAGAGCTCAACTCTGTAAACTGAGCTTAAGTCTCCTGAATGAAAGCATAGTAGTTCTGTTTGGAGAAGTTGCAGTCCCTAGATCATACTTCTAGAAATCTGTTTGTTAATTTTTAATCTTATTAAAAATTATTAATTATTACTAAATCCCGAAGTCTTTCATACCAGAACTTACCAAAAAATGGCTTGTTTTCTGATTCTCAGCTAAAATCTTCCTGCTGTTAATACCAGACTTAATAATAGGCTTGCAGAGGATTGCCTTAATTAGACACAAGGAATAACCAACAAGTCCTTTGAAAGATCATTTTCAATTATTGCATGGATCTGATCTATCCCAGTAAGGTTGTATGTTAACAGCCCTATCAAAGGTGGATAGATAAATTTTTGTTTATCTTCATATGTTCTCTAGCATTGATCACTAATTACCTTATAGAATCATAGAATCATTAAGGCTGGAAGAGACCTCCAAGATCATTTAGTCCAACTGTCCACCTACCAGCAATATTTCCCCACTAAACCACGTCCTGTACCTGTGCTGGTAGCAGGTGACATTTGTACCATGGTGGAGCACTGCCTCATTAGCAAGGAACATGAGAACAGCAGTTTGCATGTCTTGCTTCCCACCGCACAACTGTGGGGTGGGAAGTGGTAATTGGGAGGAAACGATGAGAGCAGATGGCCATCCCTGCTAACAAAAGTCAGGCAGATATCCTACACAGGTCATCTCTTTCTTTCCCAGCAGTGTTGAGGCTCAGCATCTCCTTGCACCTCATTTTCATGAGGATGGCAGCCCCCTTATAGTACGTTACTGTATTTTTCAACTAATTGCCTGATAGAACATTGGGTGAAATGAAAACTGAAAAACATGTCTGAGTGAATCTGGTGCAGTGATGAGGATTAAATGTAACCTTTCTCATCAGGAAATACTTTTCACCATATCTCACTAAGACCTTTCAGATAAGTTTCATTAAAATAATTCTTTTAGTAATTAGATTTGATTCTATTGCAAAATGAAAGTTTCTTCCTGACAAGTTCCATAAGACTAACGCAGAAATGTAGAGAAGAATTTGGGTTGCTTTTGATAAGCATTTTTCTGCTGAAAGTTTGCAGGCATTTTTTAAGCAGTAGATGCCCCTCTTTTAATTAATTTATTTGTTTAAATTCTGTAAGTATATGAATGTGAAGAGGGCCAGAGGGGAAAATAAACCAAACCAACCAACCAAAAGAACATCCAAAAACAGCGATGGCTTTATATCAACAGGTGACATGAAACAAAATATACCTACAGTCGTCTCTAACCAGGCCTTTCCATCTTGCTTTAAAATGGCAGCTGCAGAGGAAAGGAATACCTTGCACCGTTCTCTTAGTTTCAGCTCAAGCTTTTATTCTTTAATGCTTCTTCTAGAAATGACACTCTTCCAGTCATTGTTCTCTTAAAGAATTTAATTTTTATATTACCGGAGAGTTCCTTTTCTGATTTCAGTACTGTAGTCAGTCTGTTTTTCAACGCGGTCTTTATCTCACAATAGCTGTATACTACTGTGTCAGGATACTGTAGCACTGCAGTCAATAGCAACAGGATATTCACGCTGTCAAAAAGTAATCCTATATTATCCATTACACACAGGTTATTTTGGAGTGCGGTGGAATACTTTCTTTAAAGCGACACAAACCTTTTTGCTCTAAGACAGAAATAATGCTTCAACTTCGTGGCTGTCTGTGCTTTGTAAACAGCCAATAAATCTGAATGATTTTTTTTGTTGTTGTTTTGTTTTGTTTTGTTAGAATAAGGTTAAAATTGCCAAACGCGGGTTGAGGTTGTGAAACACTTAAGGTAAAATGAGATTTCAGTAATCCACAGAAGCATCAAATCAGGTGCATGTAAATGTTTGAAAAGCTTCAGCATTTTGTTTTTCCTTTTGTCATAAAATCCCACATTTCTCAACTTGAGCCAGGAGAAATAGAATTTTAACAAACCAATAACTTATATATTTCCTTATTTTTTTGTCTCAAATCACTCTACATTTGCATATATTTAATTAATGATTAGTACTTTTAAGGAATGACTAAAAAAATAATTTTTTAATATATAATTTGATTTGTAGTTTTCTACACAAAGCAATGGAGACAGAGGAGGTGAAGGACCAGCTCGCAGACCGGGCACCAAACTCCAGGTCTCCAGGTGACGTGGCTGCTCCCATCTCTCCTTTACTACAGGAAACGTGGTCAGTGACTAATAAGTATTTATTAATCTCTGCTCGAGACACTTGCTGAGAAACAGAGGTATCAATGAATATTTGAGCTGAATTAATGCAAACAAAACAAGTTGTTGCTCTGTTGCCCTGTTTATGTAGTGTACTCCTGCCTATAAGATCACTTGTGAATGCCAGCTGACCCTACATGCTGAGGAGAAGGGGACATTGGTGGGATGAATTAATTAATTCATATGCTGTTTATTGTGCTTTTTCTTAGACAAAAGTTACCACTGCACTTGTTGCTTTGAGGAACAAGTCAAAATATCATTGATTCTCTGCAGCTGTACTTGATAAGTAGAATATAGGTCTAATTCACAACCCATTGCAATCAATTCAAGGGATTTCCTATTGATTCTAAAAGGGTATAGATTGTTTTCTAACCTAACCTGGTTGGTACTCTATCTTCCCTCCACCTGTTTTCCTTTCATTATGTTTTATGCCCCTTCATTCTCCATGGCTGCTCTGCTGGGAAGGGCCAGGCGCTGCTCCTCAGCAGATGACATGAGGATGCTGTGTTCTTCCCCCTCCTCTTGCTCTGCCCAGGCCGTACAGGAGACACCAGATGTGGACCAGGTGCTTTTGGCTTCAAAAGAATGAGCCTGAACCTGTGGCACGGGGTTTGTGTTACAGACTGGGAGCCTGAGGCAGGGCTTACAATAATGCAGTTTGGGGAGGTCCATAAAGGTAGCAGCGAGGATCACTGGACAAAGCAGATAAGCCATAACCATGGAATGTGTTGTGCTGCCTTGCTGTGTCCTAGCATAGAGAAAAGGGCTTGCCAGGCTGGTGTGGAAATCAGCAGCACCTGGAACATTGGTATTTACCTATGCAAGCAGGCAAGTGCTGCACTGGACAGCAGTGAGAATTTGTGCACACGCACTTTCAACTCTATATGTGACTGATTCACTCCAGTCCAATTTCTGCTCTTCCATCAGAAAAGCAGTCTGAGCATCCTTAATGGCTTTTAAAATTGAGTTGTGATGATGACTCAGAAGAAAGTATAGCTGAAGATGGAACAAAGTCACAGTTGTGTTTGTTGTGTGACTGCCTGAATCATCATTGTTGGCATTAGTAGGCATATGGTCCAGTTTTATTCAAGTTCACTCCAGTTCTATTCAAGTCCTCAGAAAGTTTCTTTGAAACTGAGGCTGCCCAGTACCAGAGAAACTGGAGTGCTCTGCTTAGAGTAAATAGATGCTTACTGTCATTCAATCAGCAGAAAAGATGGGCAATGCTTCAAGTTGCAAATACTCGATACTTCCAACTGCTCTGAAAGAAAATGTAGAATTCTAAAACTGGAGTTTTACTGAGGGATCTCAAATTGAATGATTTCAGAGAATTTGTTGGACTCCTTTCAAGTGATATGTACAGAAAGATAAACGTTCTTTGGCTCCTATTCTATCTTTAATGTACTCCAGAGATAAACACTTTGTTCCTAACAGCCAGCTCCGACTTCATGTATGTGGATTTAAAGCCTAGCAGAGATTACTCAAGTTTACTTATTTAATAAACTACTTGAAGAGGTGTCAAGAAAGGAAAACACACACTTGTTAATTTTTTAGATTGTAAAATTCCCTCTGGTGCATTATCACATAAAACATAATATTTTGTTTAAAGAGAAAAAACAAATTAGCACATCTATCCCAGTTTCTCTTCTGTTCTTCAAATCACCCATTAATTTCTCTGCAGTCTTACCAGTTCTACAAAATGCTGAATTTTGGCATTGGCAGAGATCCCAGTTTATCATGGTCAGGAACTGGATTTCTTTTTTCTTCCAAAAACCACTGGATTTCTGTGTTTTAGTTTCTTAAGTGTAAAAATATGCACTATCTCAAAGCCTTTGTCCAAGTAATATTTTGGGGATAAGCATCTTACCTTGCTGGAATTAAAGACAAACTAATATCTGACTATTTTTTTTCCATTTCAATTTCATACTGACTCCCTTCCACATCGAGGACAAGATGGAGTATGCTGGGATTTTCCAATTGTGCTTGTTCTTTCCAGAAGAAACAGGGTTGGAAGGAGCATGCTCCATTGCAACACTGTCCCATCACTTGCTTCCAAGGTAGCTGCCCTGTATCGTGCCCCGTATCCTGCCCTGCAGGCCCTGCCCTGTTCTTGGAGCCAGGCTGGCCTGGGGGGAGAGCTGCCAGGACACTGCTCCAGGCCTGCCTGCCTGCCCAGCAGCACTGCTCTGCAGGTTGTGCGTAGCCCAGAGCCATATGCTGCATGGATCCTGCCACACTTGGGGTATCCTTCGAATACAACCACAGGATTAAATCCTAAACTCATAATCATTTGCCTGTTATTCCTTGCTCAAGCACTTTCCCTCTGCATTCCATGGGAGCATGCTTTCAGACTGCATTAAGAGTTTAGAGAGCCAGAGCAAGGGGGTCTGGAAATGCCCTTGCATTTATATAGCAAGGCACTCTGCCCTTGCTGCCTCAGAGTTGCTTATCCAGCACGTCCACTTGTTCTGCAGAAACGTTTGCCACCTAATGACTAAAGCAAAGCAGGGATTGCTTTATTAGCCCAAGCTCAATGCTGAGAAGAGTTTGTTGTGCCCATGAGTGACCACTTTTCTGCTACTGGAGCACTGCTCTAATGCAGTGGTGCATTCTGAAGCAGATTCAGTACTTGGCTGTCTTTATTTCTAAACAATTGCTTTCTCTAAGGAGCATAAATAATTTTTGCCACAGGTATGGGGTTTGCCTGTGAGAACACTCAACTGTGCATTCCTCAACCATTCTCCTTGTAGCAACAGAGCAGATTTTTGCAGTTTTTCCCTTTGGTTAGGAATGGTTGATGCTGAATGAATATGCAATTGGATTAAGTATTTGGCTGCATGTGTCTGCTTTCTTTTCTGCTTAGGCACTTACCAGTTCACGCACATTTTTCTATAAAGCTAGATTATAAATACTCCATGTAAATACAGATGTATATCCATGCTATGTTTAATTTTGCTTGTGGAGCAAAACATCACTTTAGAGATCTTTCTTGGCTTCAGATTATGACATTTCCAAATCCACACCCCAAAATAAGCATTCCTGATTCTTTGATCTGGCATTCCCAATGCTAGCAGGAGCTTGCCACGTTTGTGTTGCAATAAATCTTGCAAGTAACATTTCACAGAATTGAATTAGGAAGATGTTCCCTTTCCCATGTTGTCCTTGTTGCCTGCTTTGCCATTTGTTCCCATGTACCTGCACAGTGCAGACCTGGTTGTGGTCAGCGTTGGGACAGCAGTGCTGCCCAGGACAGCCATCCTCTGCTGGAGCTGCAGCAGTGCAACAGCGTGGTCTTTAGGGGAGGCGTTGGGATGCTGTGCAGCTGAACCTCGTGTGGTGGTGGTGGCATATGGCCATTTTGGAGTAAACCGAAACACAGCTGTGGGTACATTTTCAGCTGAGTTACAACTGCATAGGACCTGCCCTGGAGCCAAAGGGCCATTCTTTCCCCATCACAGAACTTTTGAAGCCGTTTCCATCCTTTTCTTCCTTGCACCTGGCTTGCAGGGCACAAGTTACTGCTACATGGCCTTTCCTACTGCTTCCACGTTTCCTTCAAGAGTTCTGGAGCAAGATGCTGGGACTTGAAAACCCCACACACTGCGGTGGGTACAGCTTCAGTGCGCAGCATCTCCACTTGAACAAACGTGGATTATTAGAGGATGTTTTTGGATAGACCTCCCCCGACTTCGGGAGGTCAGGAAGATTTCTGCAGGGCAGCAGCGTTAAAGTCCCGCTCCCGGCAGCCTCCCCCTGCGACCGCCCCCTCCTCGCGAGGCAGCGGTACCGATCGATAAAGTGCACCGCACGGAGACCAAACGAGGGCAGCGGCGGGGAAAGTTCCTCACCTGCGCCCTCCGAGGAGCGGGGGCAGCCATGGGCCGCCCGAGCCCGGCGAGCAGCGGCGCGGCCCCGCACCGGCCGCCGGGGGCGGCAGCGGGCGGGCGGCGGGAGGGGCGGCGGCGGGGAGGGGCGCGGGCCCGGCCGCTCCTCCCGGGGAGCGCTGCCAGCGCGGCGCCGGCTCCTTCGGCACTTCGCGCCCGGCCCGCGCAGCCCTGTTGCACCCACCGCCGCCCCCTCCCGCCCGGCGGGACCGCTGCCGCCCCGCGCTGCGTGCCCCCGCCCCGCGCCCGCCGGGGAGGCTGCGGCGCTCCGTCCGTCCGCGCCGGGCGCGTGGCTCCTTTGTGTACGGCAGCTGCTCCTGAATGCGGAGGCGAAGCCCGTGGCTTGGCACCGAGCTTTTAAAAACCGGCAGCCCTCCTCCCGCCCTGCCTCCCCTCCTGCCGCCGGGCGGACGGCTCCCACCTGGGCTCCGCCGCTCCCCCCGTCCCGCGTACCTGCGCCCGCCGCATCCCCGCGCTGCCCCGGCCCCGGGGAAGGCACCTGAAGGTGGATCTATCACAGCTCCCGGCCGGCTCTCCAAGTGCACTTCTGGGACCAAAGCACCGGCATGGATGTAAGATTTTACCCGTCCGCGGCGGGCGGCTCGCTTCCCGGAGACCCCTCCAACCTGGACTTTGCCCAGTGCTTGGGCTACTATAACTACAACAAGGTGATTACCCCAGCGCTCGGTCGTTCCTCGGGCTGGGGCGGGGGGGGCTCGGGGCTCCGTGGAAGCTCCGGAGCCGCGCTCTCGGCTCCCCGGCGGGCGCAGCGCCCGGCCCGGCCCGGCGCCGAACAATGGGCGCTCGGCTGCGCCGCTCCGGGACGCGCTCAACTTTTCGTTCTGCGGCTCCGCGGGTCGGGGAGAGCTCCGCGGGGCGGGAAGGAACGATACCGGTTCTGTGCCTGTGGGACGGGAGCGAGCGGGGAGTAGCTAAAAGTGCATCAGCGCCGAAGGTAACGGACGCCTGAATGTGACGGGGTTGTCAAAGAAGTTGCGGTACCACTTCTATTTATTCACACCTTCTTTGCGGCGCGTGCAGTTTGTTACGGTCGGAAGCAGTAGTGGTTCCCCAGCGGCTTACCTTCCTTTAGAAATACGCTTTAATAATACGGAGATGATTTGTTTAACAAATTACCCACATGTGGGAAAGGCGAAGTTAAGAACGGCGCTGTGACTCACGCTATTTTGCCAAAGACTTCGCTGTTTGCGCTGCGATGTGTCAATAGCACATTGAGCTATTAGCAGCGGGCCCTCACACATGCACATAAAGATCCCTTTCACGCTGTGTTTTCCTGGTGCTGTGTTTGTCCAACCTCTGGGGCCTTTTGTGAGGCGCCGGGCGAGATGCTGGGCGAAAGGGTGCCGCACTAAGTCTGAACTCGCATGAAAAGCTGCTCGCCGCTTTAGAGCCCTCTCCCAATAGCTAGGCGAAGTTTGGTGGAACGCAAAGATCGCTTTCAGAGGGAGAAATAACTCGGGTTCAAGTGAAGAGGATTAGTAGCCGAATAAAACTTTCTCCTAGAGGAATTCCTTCTAACTAGGTGTCGCGAGTGCCATTCGCTGTTGCTTTTTATGACCCGGCTCTCGGCTGTTGCCCCGTTGGAGCCCGTCGGTGCCGCTCTCAGGCTGCTCCCCCCCGCGAGGTGCGCGCACGTACGGTGCGGGGATGCAGAGCGGTGTTCGCGCAGCGTGCAGCAGCACTGCGCATGCGCGGCGCCGGCCTCATTAGCATGCTGCTTTGTTAGTAGTTAATACAGAGAGACACGGGAGCATGAATTAAAGATGAAACGTCAACCTTAACCTCGAACGCTGCTAAGGACTTCAAGAGCTCTAAAACAGAGTGTAAATATTCACTGTTGTCAGAGGTGCCGACTAATTTTGGAAACTTACAGCGCTTTCTGACAGACAGCATTGCTTATTGTAAATCTCGCTTGTTCAGGAGCTAGGTTGTTACGCACGAGGTGTGCTTATCTCAGGAGCTGTTACAGTTTGCTGCAAGGGTCCTTCTATTATTTTTGTAGTCCAAAATGTTGAATGCTTTCAAAACCAGAAGTTAATTGCATCTGTTACCTTGCAGCAAATGTAGAATTATTTATAACTCTTTCTGCTGTGTTTCCCTTCCTTGTACAATGAGAACAGAGCACACATTCAGGATAAGTCAGAAGTAACCAACTTTTGACCTATCCAAAAATACAATTTGGTTTCTGTGCTCCTGAATGAAATCTTGGCAAGTCTTTTGCAGCCCAGGCTTCCAGTCCGTGGCAGAATGTACGTCAGTGAGTGGAGCACAGCTCCTACTGCCTATGTCCTGTGATGGTTATCTTGGCACGTGGCAGGCCTGGCGTGGGCAGACACACGGAGCAGGGCTGTTTTGCTGTGCTCTGGGTGCAGGTGCTCCGAAGACGAGCAAGGAATCTGAGTGAGTTCCTAGAAAGGAGGGCTTTAGCTGCACTGAGCTAATCTCATCGTCTCTGTCCTTTATAATCTGCAACAGGAGCAGATATGGTAAGGTTGGTTTGTTTGTTTTTTTTAAACCAGCGAATAAAAGGAGAGCATTTATTTTGCAGCTTTCTCTGCCGCTTTGCTTTCCATCCATTCTTCCCTTTCTTTTCCCTGCTTTTCTAAGGAAAATAAATGATTCCTCTGGCTGGCACTGAGATGATCAGAAGGCACAGAAGTTAGCTGAGAGATGTACCCTGCTGAATTAAATGGGAGAACTGTTACTGATTTCACTGGGGACAGTATTTCACCTCAAATCTTTCTAGAACTCATTTGAGCATCCTGCCTGCTTGTCTGTGCTGCCTGGTTGTGCTCTTCCCTGATGCTGCCTGTGACAAGCAGGCAGGGGTGAGCGTGTTGTGTGGTTGGATGTATCTGCAAAAGCCCAACTCTTTATGTGAAAGCACTCTCAGGATCACTAAGACACAGCACTGATGGCATATGGCGTACCTGTGGCAAACTGTACCTTGTAGCACAGTGTCTGCAAACACTGAACGTGAGGCCTCTTACTGTAACCACGATGGAGGAGCAGGGCTGCTGCACAGGCTGCTGTACCTCGGGCTGCACCTTGGTCCCTCAGTGGGAGCAGCAGTGTGACAGCCGGGCCCTACACCAGGCTTGGCCTCTGGGCAGCAATGTGAGGGGTCCAGGCCTTGTGCAGGTGCCCTGGGGCTGGGTCCTGCCCCACTGCTCCCTTTTAAGCTTAGTGTTGTTCTTTTGAAACCCGCTGCCCATACTGGATGGACATTCTGAAGGTTAGGGGTTGTCGTATTGCTTTTTTTGGGGGGGAGAACATTACTTTTGAGCACAAGATATCCCCTTTCTGAGTGCCTAAAGTGAGTGTGGTAGGGACCACAAGTTGTGGTGCAACTTCTGCAAGTGTCCAGGCTGGGGTTATTTCTGTCTGGATAGTGGGCAAGGTGGTAAACACGCAGAAGGGGTGAAAGAGGAAACAGGGAGATGGAAAGACAGCGATTTCTCCAAGGTTACACCGTCGGTCACTGACATAATCAGGGCCACAACCAAGGTATTCTGAGACTCAGCCCAGTGGTTTATGCTGAATCTCATTTACTCTAATAGGATTACTTACATGTTTAAAGTAAAGCATGTGCTTAAGTGCTTTGCTGGATCAGGGCCATATTTGATAAGTTTTCAGTGCTGGTGTGAGAGTCCATAACTTGACCCCACATGTGTCTGGCTGCTGGTGGTTTGGGATAGCAGCGATGCACCTCTGTGCCATGGAGTTGCACGAGCACAGTCTGTTTCTAGAAGGCTCCTGCTGCTTTGTGTACAAAAAAATCACTGAAAAGTAGCTATAAAAACTACAGAAAGTTGAAGGATGCCAGCTGTTGTAAAACATGCTGCTCCTGTTTTGAGCCCTTTTATGGCTCTGCTGACGGAGAGTAATACTGGACATTCGGTATAGTTCTGTAGTTTTTTTTTTTTTTTTTTTTTTTCTAAACAAACTTTTGCACTTATTGAGTAAATAATGTGTCTCGTACTAGAAATATTTCGGGAGCTACCATTCATCACAGCAAATATATATATGTATTTTAGAGGGACCATAATTCTCATGATGTAATTTGAAAAGGAAAAAGAAAACTCCAAACCCTAGATGCGTACTGCTCAGCCCATGAGTTATCGTTGTATGAAATTCCAGAATCCTTACTTCATTATTTAGCTGTCTACATTTTATAATGTTTATCTCTCCTGTACAGATTGTCCTAAAAGGATACAAATTTCAAACATCCGTACCTTAATTTAGGCACCAGCATACATGTGTGAATGTCAGAGCTTGATGTTTTTGGCTGAAATATTTTGCATTTTACAAAAGAAGCTCAGGAAGGTTATCTTGTTCTTCCAGAGGTAAAGAACAGATAGCAGTAGGTTAGTAGCATGCTCAGCTGGGCTATAAGCCATTCCTATTAGCACACATTCGTAGCAAAAATGGATTACAGTTATGCAAACGATTGAAAATTACTCTCCTTGCAGATTTAGTGTGCCTATACATGCATAGGTTTTTCTTTCATACAGCAGATGGTGAGAGACAATGAGTGCATGTACGCTGTTAAGACAGAAAGCTCAGTGCTCACTCATCATCTGCTCTGCATGTATGCTGGTTCACATCTGGGCTGTGCTGCGCTGCGGGCACGGCGGTTCCTTTCCTGGTGAGAGCTCCCAAATGAGCTGGGAGCTGCTGTGTGCCGTGGGTGTGTGAGCAGCCCTGCTCTGCCCGTGCCGAGGCTGGCCATGGGAGATACGTACCCAGCTTTGGCTCAGGGCTTGGGAACTTTCTGTTGTTTTGACTAGCAGCTCCGTAAATGCCATTTTATCTTTGGTGTTTCCCATTGATCTTCCGACACATGTGGCGAGTGTGCTGAATGGGTTCTTTCCCAGAACAGCCTTCCACTGTCTCTCATATCTCAAAACCTCCAGACTATGCAGACAACTACTGCTGGGAAAGAAAAAAGATCCCCAAATATTTGGCTGCTCATGAGGGATGTGTGATTCCCTGTGCTTGCAAGCAGAAGTGTGAGGATCCCATGAGTGTGTCCTCAAGGAGACAAGCTGCCCTTTGTAACACCACCCCCACTTGCACTGCACTGTCCTACGGGTGCAGTCACCTCCAGATTTGGTGATGTGACTCTCAAAGAGCTTTGCAAGGAAACCCATGGATGCCAAGGGCAGCAACTCTGCGAGACCCTGCGTTGCTTGGAATGAGTTCATATAGTGGGGGCACTAACTGTATTGAGAACTGCAACTTTTCTGCTCTAATGCTGCAAATCCTGTACCGAATGCACCCTTGGTTATCAAGACCTGAGGAGGAGCTGGTTGTATAAAAGTTTACTTAGGAGAAACGGTTTCTTCCTGGTAATTAAAAAAACAACAACCCAACACCTGTTAGTTGTTTTCATTACAGTGGATTACAATTGTATCAGCAATAATGCACAGCAATATACCAAGTGCTTGAGTAATCAGGAGTACTTTCACTGTGTGCAGAAAGGATAAGCAGGTGTGTTTTTAAAGTACCGATAGTTTAAAGTAGCAATGGCAGCTCTGCTGTGTGTGTCAGGGACCCGCTCACCCCTCTGCTTCTGTGGTGAGGGATCACTGAGTGCTGTGGGTGAGCAGAGCCTGCAGCACTGCTTGCATCAAGCATGGCACCTCAGACAGAGGTAATGAATTGCCATGAATTCATAATAAAAGCAAAGCAGAAAGATGGGAAATAACAGCTTATGTTCTTTGGAAGATGCTTGAAGTGGGGGTATCTCAAGTAGACTGCATTTTACTGGCTCAGTGGTCCCAGTTCTGTCTGGTCCCAGCAAAGCGAGGTCCACCACGCTGTGCCCTTTGGGATGTGCTGCAGGCTTCTATCACGTGCACAGTTAACAAATATGTACGCATGTGTTGAGCTCCGACACCCCTGAAGAACCCAACTCATGCTATTGAGTGATGATAATCTAATTTAGGAGGAAAAGAATTTGCGCAGTGCTAATCCTACCTTTTTAATCTGTAATCACATTTCTTCTGCTATAAAATTGCACCGCTACGTGGACCTAATGGCAGGGCTGCATTTTCACATTCTTCAAACTCTTATCTGGTAGCCGTCTCCATACTGTTACTTGTCTGTATGATGTATTTATAGAGTGCCAGTCACCATAGTGTCTTTGCGATGATTGCTACCAAAATTGAGAACTCTGAGGTGAAAATCTAATCAGGACTTCAGATAACAATGTCACACAAGAGCCTTCTGGTCTTTGCCTCTGTGCTGCGCTCAGATGAAGACTTTGATGAGATCACGCTCGCTGCCGCCTTATTCATTGTTTGTTTCTGTAACAAGGTTACCATTTCATATCTTCTCCACTGTGTGTTAGCACCTGTCAGACCAATCCAAATCTCGTTTTGCGTGTATTCCCTGTTTCACAGTATTGGAAGATGTGTTTGTGGGACTGCTGAACTGTCAACAACCAACAGGAGGGCTGCTGCTGCCCAATGGCTTCTGCAGCACACACCTGAACACAGGTCTGCACCAACTTTCTCAGATGTGTGGTGGTAATGGGCAGGCAGGCTGACGATACGGACTGCTTTCAGCTCATTGAAAACACTGAGTTTTCTGAGCGGGGTGCTGCAGCTCCATCTGACAGGACTGCAGACTGTGTTCCATCTGTTAAGATCTGGTAGCACACCTTAGTTTGTTACTGAAAATGAAGAATGTTTTAAACAAACAGTTCTTCTTGTTTTTTGGTTTGTTTGTGTAGCTCACGTGCCAGCTGCTGGCATCAATATTCTGCATGTCTTCCTGCCCAGCAACCTGTGTTTTGTTGAAAATCCCTACGTAAATATCAAGAGGGGAAAGAAAAAATCTTTAGGAAGATGAAGAAGCTTCCAAATTCTAATCCATACTTGAGGATATGCTGTCAAAACTAAATGTGTTTGCTGAAACAGTCTGTACTGAAAAAACAGACACTTGATCCCTTAATATTCCTTTAAGCTTGATTAAAAAAAAAAAATCTTAAATAGAAAAATGTATCTCTTTTTTTTTTTTTTCTTCTTCCTTTTCTTTCTTTTTTCTTCTATTTTGTTTTCTTTTTTTCTTTCTGGCAATTGTTTCTCAGTTTTGTTTATGCACTTTGTAGACTGTGACTCAGTGTGGACATCTTAGATTTACTTACATGGACATTAGATTAGACCTGCCCTTGGCATTTCTTGGGAGAAATGTTTGCAATTCAATGCTTTATTTTTTCCTATTGTAAAGCTGCCATTTTTTTTACTGTCTGGGTCACTATGACTATACATCATCACTCCTGGCCACAGGCTTGTGCAAACTGAGACTAAATCTTATGCAGATGAGTGGGTTGTGATATAGTGAAGGTAAAAATGGAGGGGAAGTTTGGATGAAAGGTCAGAATTGGGACTGGCAATCTCTGAAATAAGGCATCTGTTTGCTTTCTGATTCTACTTTTCATTTCTACTTCTTTGGGCATGACTTTATTTGTTACTGGTAGAGGTGGCAGCTGCAGAGGCATGGATATCTCCTCATTTGCCTGTTCCATTTCACGAAGGATGTCATTGGTGATGATGTAAAATCATTATGCTAAACAGAATATTGCTTTTACACGCACATTTGGAACATAATTTTCTCTTCTGTAGATTTAGTATTCTAAGAGTGTGGATCAGCCAGGGAATTGAATAAGAGATTGCAAATATGCAGAATTACTGGTAGGTAGGATATGTGCAAGATGAAGTTCTGCATTCAGACAGTTTTGGTCACTGGAAGCTATTTGCCTTCATCTATATGTAAAGGACCAACCCTCAATTTTTGGAATGACTACCTTCTAATTTTTCAAGAGTCCTCTGGCACTGAACCTTACTGGGCTTATTACTGCTCTTCAGTGCAGTTCCACAAAATCTATAGCAATCAAAGTAGGGCTCAGTTCTCAGTCTGAAAAAATCTTTTCCATAGTTTCATTATGACACTGCCTTTTGAGAAGGTGACATCTCCCCACTTGGCTTTCTAAAGAAAACTCACCAAGAGAAACTTTTCTGAGCTTAGCATTGAAAATGACATACAATCTGCACTATAATTCTGTAAACAGAAAATTCTAGAGAAATTAGATGGGGATTACAAAGAATTTAATAGCTTCTTAGATGGGTAAATTAATGCAGAACTGAATTATTTTCATCTTGCCAGGAATCCATGCATAGAAACAACTTGAACTATGAGAACCATCCCTACTATCCCAATGGGGCAGCTTCTATATTTAAAGTCAGTGAATTACTTAAAGGTTTGTAGGTTCAGGACATATTTAAACACCTCAATATTGATTAACTGTCTAATTTTGATATGAAAAAAATGTGTTAAAACCATGCAAAAAATCAATTGCTGCTTGGTGGAGTAGCTTATTTTCAGAACAGATCATATTTATCTCCTGTTCTGCTTTTTGTATTACTCTCTTTAATGTCATAAGGCTTATACAAATAGTTGAATGGTTTAGGGGGCTGTATTTCAGTATTACTGTGTTATTCATAAAAGCATATTTTTTAAAAACTGCTTTTATCAGTAAACAGTTTTACTGATAGAGGATTAGAAGGCCTCTGCTTTTTGAAGAATTTGTTTTATTAAATAAATATGAATTGTAATAGGCATGGGAAAATAGTCATTGTGTTTGCTTTAGTAGGGTACTGCAGTTACTTTTGTGATTCCTAGCAAACATGTGGATGAAGTGATGATGATTATGGGTGCCCATGTAAATATGAGGATATCATACTATTGGTTTGTTCTTGTGAAAAACTTGATAGCTGCAGTTTCTTGTCACAATCCATCTTGGCTCTTTTTTCTGCTATTGTTTTGTTTGCTATAGTTAGAACTACACTGACCTTACAGCTAAAAGGAAAAAAGTTGTTTCCTGCTCTATACATGAGGCAAAATAAGTAGAATTTTACAATGAATTTTGTGCATGTTTTTCATGGCAGAACTGTAGGTAAAATGAGACTGATTTCAAGGCTGTGCATGGGGCATACCACAAAGCTTAACATTTGAGGAGGTGCAATTTTGAACAAGAGTTCAATTTAGATACATGGGTGAAAGCGTTTGCACTACAGAGTAATACTTGAACTAAATAACATGTTTGTATGTACGTGACTCCCTGTTCCTGGTTTTCTAAGAGTGTGCAATGACAAGTCGATGCAAGCTCCTTCATTTTATATTGTTCTACCAAGCAGTTCACAAGTACAAGATATTTTTATGGAAATGGATTGAACAGGTGTTTCTACTCGGTCCTTCTAACATCTTAAAAGCCTTCATTCTTTCTAACAATTTAAAACCCTACCTGAAGTTGTCTTTATGCTCACCTGGTTGTGAGGTTGAGCCCAAGGAGCACAATGGGAACTAAGTCAGGTGTTATGTCATGCCAGGCAGTCTGGCTTTATAGGTGGTGACTTGCACCATTGCTTTCTTGATACCTACTGGTTATTTTGGAAGCAGCAGAAATACTGGTAAGGAAAAGCCTCCTTTGATTTCTTCTCGTACCTCTGTGTTTTAGGGTTTAGTACTTGATACACCTTCTTTAACCAGACAGTTTTGTGCTGAGCTCTTCGTTGATGCCTGTAAGGTGTGTAAATGTAGTGCAGCTTGTTGAAAATACAAAATTGTTGTCTCAAGGATTTGATGAGCCGTATGGACATACATTATCTGTGCTCTGCTTTGATTTTTATTTTTTTTTTTTACCTTGGTCTTTTAAAAATAATGTTTGACACAACTGTTTGCATCAGCAACTTCAGGGAAATGTGCTACTTCATGCTTTCCCAGTAGCTGCAACTTGAGATGGGGACTTGCAGCTGAGATTTTGCCTTTGTGGAGTCAGCTTGGTGAGTGCCTCTTCGTTCAGAGCATCCCTGGAGCTTACTCAGAAGCAGCAGCTTGCTGGGGCTGCTCTCTGGTGTCCCCTTGGCTCTGTTTTGGCCTGGGCTGGCTGGTGTCTCTGGGGGCACTGCTGCTGGGACAGCCATTTTGTTGACATACAGCTCTGACTTAGGAAGGCAAAAGGCAGGCAAAAGGTAGGCAGTACAATCTAGGGCTAAGCACAACCTAGCAAAATGTCGCAAAATTAAAACATTAGTTCTATTCATTGAGTAGGCAAAGTGATAGCTCTTCAGAATTTTGCATGTACAGACTTGTGGTATGTCCAGCATAGAGTTCAGCAACAAATCTTGCTCTTTTTATCTGTAATTCTGCTAAAAAACTAAATAAAGTACAAAATCTGTGATTCTATGATTTATTTTGTCTCAATCTGCAGCTACAGTTTACACAGTTTAAGTAGAAAATTGTTTTTCTAAGTGTAGTCAGCAAGCAATTTGTAGTAGATTAGCAGCCTTTCTTGTCTTCTCTGTTAGAAAGCACTTCAAAAAGGATGGCAAAGATTAGCTTGAATTCTGTCAGCACAAATATATTACTGGTGATAACACACTGTACAAGTTGTAGCAATGTGCCACTGCTGGGAAAGGCGGGGAGAGGCTATTTGTTGTTGTATAGGTTGCATATATTAGTATATGTGCACCTTCTTTTGAGATCACAGGTCTCCTTGTCATTTCTTGCACTCCCACTCATTAACTGAGTTTCACCATGGCTATCTATGCATGGCATTCCATGTTGTTTAACTGTGTATTTATGCAAAACTGTTTCTAAATGGAAGTTCTTAGTCTTAGTTCTCCTATCATGAGAAGTGAGTGACAGTGATCAAGAGCTTGATTTGTATTATGACAAACTGAAGATGAACATTATGCTGTTCTTCCTAACTCTTTCTGTGTCTCAGAAAAGGATAACAAACTCCATTAAAATGTCATGACATCAATAGTGAATATTTAAAATGCATAAGAAAGGATAAAGTCTTGATATCATAAGAATGAAAATGCTTTCTATATGATTTTAGACTCTATATTTGTAGATCTTCTGAGTTTCATTTATTCTCTGCATGCGTAAGAACTGTTAACAAGCATACAGCTTGCTCTCTGCCCCCTGGATGTAACCTTTTTTCTTTCAAAATAAATGTGAATGTAAAAAAAAAAAAAAAAAAAAAAGGAACAATCTCCATGGAGGAAAATCAATCTTGTTCCTTCAGAATCATGAACTCAGGTTGATACATCACAGCTGTGGTGAGTACAAGCAATGCACAACACTGTCCTAACGCAGAATTTTAACAGTGAGAAATCTTCTATCTCCTTTTCTAACTATTGTTTTTCAGTTTCTTCTTATTTTGTTGAATATTAGTGCTTTTACTTAGTCTTTCATTCTGCTGTAGTAGGAAGCAGTCTTTATATTCTCGGGTGCCACTTGTTAATTTGAGAAAAGAATGGAAAAAGGGCTGTGAAAATACCTTGATGAGAAAGACAGTGGCAGATAGGGAACACTGTGAAGCATTTAAAATTTGTTGTAGTTGTTTAATTGTTTTCAGTCTGCCTGAGTTCATAACTTTCTGTAGTTTTGATGCTGTAGGTTTGGAGAGAGGAAGGCAGTGAAGAAGGAGGAAATGCATGCTCTTTGCATTTTGAGATTTCACATTAACTTTGGGTTAGAGTGAGGTTCATAAGTTCATCTTTTACTTCTCCATTCCATGGACATGTATTATCCAAGCAAAGGAACTCCTCTCTGCAGCCTTCACCTGTAACTCCCTTTGCCTGGGATCTTTGCATGCAGAAATAAGAAATAACAAGATTTCAGATGATGAATCTCAGTATGAATGCTAGGAAAAAGGCAGTTGCTTTATTGATCCCAACTGCTGAAGTTTTCCCTGTGAAGATGACTTATGTTTATAAAAAAAAGAAAAAAAATCAATGAGACAAACAAACAAACTGAACTTCTGATAAGAACTGGTTTGAAACACGTTCAACTTCTTCTTTCTCATCTTTACTTTCCAAAATCTTCTAAAGAAGCGAGTACAGTTCTGCTCTTGTGCATAGGAATATACTTTTCTTTGAAGAAGAGAGATGTTTCTACTTCTTAGTTGAGCTTCATAAATGTGCTGGAAAAAATTCAGCTTGGCGGATGTGTTTTGAAGCGGTCGTTTCTTGGGCACTGAACCGTTCATTTTGTAAAAGCATAAAGCCACTTCTTCGTACCTGCTGACAAAACAAAAGAAACAGTTCTAATCATACGTTATGTGTGGACAGGCTGTGATGTTGGTAAGCATTGCTCGGGCTGCTAAAAAGCACCAGCTCTATCCAGCCTTTCATCCACATATTTGCCTCAATAGAAAGCATGAAAATAGCCCCAAGTTGGTTTTGTCTGTGTTTTTACTAAACAAGTGAATCACCACAATGTTTTCTCCAGCTTAGATTCCAAACAGAAATGAAGCTACGTTCAGCTGCTTCGAGTTGGGAAGGTGTAGGTAATCTTCATTTCTGAAGTGTGAAAGAACTGACACATAAAATTGCAGGTCTGGCAGCAATTTTTTTTTTTTTTTAAATAAGTACCTCACAGTTGAAGAATCGATTTTTCTTAAGAAAAGAAGACATAAGAAACCTGAAGTATCAATGCTTTAACAGTAATATGAGAAATGTGGCAAGGTGAGATAGAAGGCGATGCTGATACAGACATGGCTGCACAAATGCTGGCTCTGGGTTTATGCTGGGAATGAGAAACCTATGATCACACTTGATATTGGTGTGTTTCCTTTTGACCATGAATACAGAGTATGTCATCATGTCTGTTGAAGAAGTTCCATCTGCCAGCACTGTTGTAAATGTTCCAGCCTTGCGAGAGCTGCTTACTGAACCAAGCAATTCTTTGCAACTTCCTTCCACCCCACCCAAAAAGTTTGGACACTTAATTTCTCACAGCCAGACCTCACTGTTGTATACAACAAGGGCTGGGAAAACTCAGATTCCCTAATCTAGGCACTGTTTTCTACCATTGTACAATATAGCTTCTTTGGCTTTTGAATTTAAGCAAAACTGTTGACAGTACCAGATGTTGCTATAGATGTGATAAAAGTGGAATTACATATAGTAGAGTAAATTAAGGATTAGAGCTGAACTATGGATTATTGGTTAATATCCAAAGTACAGAGGAGCAGCTTAATTCCATTCTTTCAATCTTTCCTTGAATAGTCCAGTTTATAATCTTGTTTAGGTAGGAAATTGGTGCATTTTGCACGACTCTTTTTATATCATTGTATAGAGTATTTGTGCTTGCAACCATAGTGAAGCAATATATATATATATATTTGGCAGGAATTGCGAGGAATTTAGTCCTATAAGAGCTCTTGTCTTGATTTTCTCTAAGCAAATCAGAAGTTTTTCAGAGGGCGGCATTCCCAGGAAATATACTTTTATCTCACGATGTTCATTTGCATCTGTCTTTAGACCAGTGTACAAAAATAACAAGATAATTTTTTACTTAACCATATAGGGAAATTCCTGCTGTTCTCTTTGATTATTATTTTGTCTTTCTAATCATTCTTATGATTTTTTTTTAGGTACATTTCTATTTCCTGGCCTATCATATAATAGGAAACTGTAGGTTGTGTGTTTGTTCATTTTAAGCAGAGATGTCTGCCAGTTGAAGAGAACCTGTGGGTAGCAGTAGATAGTTGGCTAAATTGACTCTGGAGCAAGTTTGTGGATGGCCAGCACATTGGTGGATCGCCTACAGGAGTGAAACAGCTCCTGATTCACATTTGGGATAGCTGTCTTGGGTCTGTTAAAATAACAGTTCAAAATAAAGAACGGGGATGAGAATTCCAGTCTGCAGGGTGTGTTTGTATTGGTGACAGCGAGTTGATGATTGTGACCTGTCTAAAGCATGTGGATTTAATGCAGCCACCTGGAGACCTCTGTCTTTGTACTTATGTGTTAACTCATGGCATCCTAAAAGCAATGATTTTTTGTTTAGCTCCATGTAATCTTGCAGCGAGGGACTGATATTTAGAGCCCATCAGTCTGAGCTGGCAGATGTAACAGGGTAGGAAATGACACTACATAAAGCCTGAATCTGTCAGAAACTCCAGTCCGCAATGTGTGCCTCTGGTACCAGCTAACTGTTTGTATATCTGATTGTTGCTTCTGTAATTAAGGCTTAGAGTTCCTTCTTTCTTTTTCAGGATGAGCCTCATGTGGTAATTCAGTTTTTATTCTCTTAAAAATAAATTAATTCAGAGGAATATAGTTCAAGCACCCTGTTACTTCTGACATGCTAAAAAAGAAATCACAGTGGTTGAGCACAGATTTGGAGATGCAAAGTGGCTTTCCTAGAAAATACAACTGTTGTGCATGTTTGTGGAAGAAAATCTGTTTAAGGAAGCTATAAACTTAGGTGGGCACTAATTAATTACTGCAATCTTCATTTCCTCTTCCTCTCTAGTTTGATGTCTGCTTAGGTTGTACTGAGGCTCAAGTGCCCATGGGTGAGAGGGATGGGGAATATGGTGACCTTTAAAACTGTAGTCCTAAATCCTTGTGGTACACAATACTACCGAGATGTGGTACCCAAAGAGTTTAACATGTGGTAGAGTATTTTGGATTGTGTGTTCATACACTGGAAATGAATCTGATTTTTCAGAGGATGGATACTGCAGTTATGAAGTTGAAACACTTTAAAAAGTCACACTGTCCATGCCCAGTCCCCTATCCACAGTTGCCCCCTGCACAGTAACAAATTAAGTATCTACTACTTAGTGCAGCCTGTGAAAAGGAAGGAGAAGTGGTTCTGAATGCTTACCATGAGGGTTGTTCTGAAAGTAACGCCTTCTATTTTATTCTGTCGGCCCACAATGTCAGAGGTGGATGTTGGTGGTATAGCAGTAGAGGTTGAACCTTCCCGCCAGTATGCTGTTAATTTTTGTTGCTGTGCAACAAATGGCAGCAGAGTTTGACAGGACCTGTTGAACTAACACAAGGCTGAAGGTGACAGTTTCCCAGATCACGTCATTACCAGTGATGGGAGGTGGTGTCATCACTGCAAGGTGGAATAAAACAGCAGTCCACGGAGGGGCCACCTGTGAATTCCCCACTGAAGAAAAAGTTGAAGATGCAGCCCTCAGTGGGTAAAGTGATGTGCGCTGTTTTTTTGGGATGGAAAAGGGGTGATACTTCTGTATTTCCTGGAATCTGGACAAACTATCAACTCTGATGGCTACTTTGTGACGCTGACTAAGCTGAAGTCTTGAATGTCCAGAATAAGGCCAGAGAAGAAGACAACCATTGTATAGTCTAAATTTGGTACCTTCTGACTTCTGTCTGTTTGAGCTGATGAAAGATGGACTGTGTGGGCAAAATCTTCTTAGCAATTGTGCCTCCGTAGCAGCTGTGAAACAGTGATCACCTCCACTGGTGCAGATTTTCAGGTGTGGCACACATGCTCTTGTTCATCGTTGGCAACTAATGGGTGGTGACTGCTGAAAAATAATGTTTTGTATCTGAGAATTTACGCTATCAAATAGTGTTATTGTGGCCCTTATTACAATTGTCATGGAAATAAATAGGAGGCATTGCTTTGGGAGCAATGAACATACAAAAGAGGAGCGTAATCGTGCCGCTTTGTTTGGGCTGCAGCAGACCTGGACACCACAACTGAAAAGAAATTGTGATTTGTCTTTCAATACCAAAGATTTCACTGTCACTGAAATTTACTTCTAATGTTTAAAGGAATGGTAGGTTCAATAGTAACTATTATCACTTCTGTTTGTTAGAACATTTCAAAGCAGCTTCTTTATTCTTATTAAAGTATTTTACAGTCACGTCCATTTATTAATGAGAAGTAATGACCGTTTCCAGACTTGCAGACTTCAGTTGCAGAGGTCCAAGAGTATGTGTGCCAGGATTTCTTACATCTGGCAGAAACATGCCACTGCCTTGCTGGAAATTGAGCTTTCCTTATACTCTTTTGTATTAGTTAATAGAAACCCTCATTGAGGTACTCATCAAAGAATGCTTTATGAAACAGAAAAGCAGTACTTGTAAACCCCATTGGATTCCTAGAGTTATTACATTTTACATCATATACAGTTTATTTTTCCAGATGCCATGGTTCAAAATAATGAATTTTTAATACTACTTGCAGAATTCTACAGATTTCATAATAGCATATGACATGTTAATATCTTCTGTGACATCCTACTGGTCATATCCAACTGTGATAAACACTTGTGTGCGCTATAAAAATGACATCTATTATAAAAATAAAGATAATGCAAAAGGATACAAACAATCCCTTAAATTTATAAAGACTGTTACAAATCTTGAATGTTAATTTGAAGGAAAAAAGTGCATGCTAATGCTAAGTTTATGCCTTCAGTTAATAGTCCTTTATTCCTTCAGGAAAAAAAAAATCAAGCAGCTATGCTTTAAATGAATTTAATGAACTGCAAAGACTGACATTTTCACTATAAAAGTCACACTTCATTTAATGAAGTAGTTAAATATTGATGCTATATTAAAATACAGGCTGACTAAAAATGGCAATATGGTTTTCAAAATAGGGATTTGAACTGTTTTTTTTTTCTTGTTATATTGAAAATTTCATGAACTGAGAAAAGGGAAATACAGCAGAATATCTCCATAATAAACAAAGTACTGTTGAAATAGCATTAAAGTTGAAAGACAAAACCCCATAAAAGTGAAGAAATTAAGGCGCTGTACTCTTACCTCAGTGCTCTTTGTGCTTAAGAACGGAATTTCTGAATGGAACCCACGTTATCATCATTTGAATTGCAATGTTTTCTAAAGTTCTTGAAAGCAAAGACAGATTGTACACCCTGCACTTCAGGTGGCACATGAAAGAGCAAGCCATGTGTTTACCCAGGGTGATTATTTAAATATGGTATTTTCAATATGAATTTGAGTAATTGTGTTTTAAGTGCTATGATTGCACTGGCAATACTCTGGCAAGGCCATATTGACTGTTTGTGGTTTCCGTTGATATCATTTGAATTTTTAACTTTGTTTTTATCTGCATTTTCACCATAACAATGTAATGTTGGCAACGAGTGAGGAAATATCCGTGACAAATATGCCTCAGATTTTTCTTGACTCCCAACTTCTATGATAATTAAGTGAAAAGAAAGCAAGAATCTTATAGATGTGAGTTGGAGCAGTGACTGACTGATGTTATGATCAGCTTCACTGTGATGGACTGAATTACACTGGATTGTATTTGTAACACTGTACTAGATCTAACATCAGGCCTCTACGTACAGTAAAATACTGAGGATGACATCTTTGTCCCGTTGAAGTCAGTGGCAAAACTCCCATTAATTTCAGCAGTCTGTGATTTCATCCTCAGTGACTGACTTGTAAAACAACGATAAATTGATTTAGCACTTTTTTTTTTCTTTTTTTTTTTTTTTCCCTTGAGGAACATCTCTACTCCATGTAAAATGACTATCTTTTAACTTTTATTCTCTTACTCTGAGAATGAGAATTTTAATTCAGGATAAATAGTCTTTTTTCTTTTTTTTTTTTTTCTTTTTCCCATTTTCGTATACCTATCATTTAACCATCAAAGATGATGGGAGAAAATGGATCTGTTTTGAAAGCAGTAGGCTGTATGCACAGTTACATAAACAGTTGCTAACCGAAACCAACAACAGGGAGTGCAGACTTCCTAACGAAGACTGATGAATCACTTCTGTAACTAGCAGCTGTCAGGTATGGTCTCTACATGTACTGGTTGAAATGTATTTTCCCTATATGCAAAGAACATTTATTTGAAACAACAACAGAAGAAAACACTGGAAACTGAAGAAATAACTGTATAAGTGCATATGTATGTATTTAGAAGGTATGCACTGTGTTTATGATCATGGTCTTCATAATTCTTCATAAGATAGGTAGATCACCATCTTTTTGCACAGTCATGACTTTGCCACAGCAAGCATGAAAATGTTCTCCTTAATAGAACATAAAATTTTGTGGGGTATTTTGGAGACTCACCAGCATTTATCTCGAATTAATAGAGCGTTGAATATTTTCTACCTTTCCTAGATGTCAGAAGAAAATGGATGCCAAATGTCCGTTCATGCTGCTGGTGGTCCTGAGTTCTGGTTGTGCAATGCTCTTAGTTGCTGATCTAGTTTGTGCTTAGGGCAGAGATCCTGCTGAACGTGACAGAACAGGCATAACCCAAGAACCATTTGTAGCACGCTTAGCAGCTTGTGCCCTTGAGTGAGTGTATTTTTAAAGAAAGAATTACAAAATTGAAAAGGTATTTGTATACTGCTGACATTCAGAATGCTTACATTGAAGACGGCAGCACTGCTATAGTTTCAACAGTAGTATAAGGAAAAATGTTTTATTAAACACTAATTTTTCTTGTTATTTAAGAAGTAGCTAGCTTTGCACACATTAATCTCTTTTTCTTTTTAATTCAAGGTTGATGGTCTAGGTCTTACACATTGTATTTATGAATAGGGCACTCAATAACTATGCAAAATATCTATTTCTCCCATGGGAATTTGTGCTTTGATATATTCTGATCCTTATTAAATTTAAACAGGATCAAATTTATACAGCTTTGGCAGAGATTTATTAAAATACACTGAGTGGACAGCTTGTGGGAGTGCAGTGTGCTATAATAACATATGCCTCTTACCAGAGAATAGTAATTATTGAGAATCAAATAAATCTGTAGGAGGTTAAGTATATATGGAAAAGATATCAATTGTAGTTTTCTGCAGTCAGACAGCAGTACTGTCTGAAGATTTGTTGCTGTATAAAGAAATGAGGCACATCCTTTTAAAGCCCTAAATATTCAAAATGTCCTTTACCAACAAAGCTAATATTCATCCAGACTTAAATAAAAAAAAAAAAAATGACATTTGCTCAGTAGCGTTTAATTAATTGTTTAGTGCTATTTGTCTGCATAAGCACTTATTTACATTTATACCAAAGATTTATTAAAAGTAGACGTATTTATTAAATGTAAATGAAAATTTTGCTTTAAAATTCTGTAAATTTC
Source organism: Meleagris gallopavo (assembly GCF_905368555.1). Taxonomy (NCBI): domain Eukaryota; kingdom Metazoa; phylum Chordata; class Aves; order Galliformes; family Phasianidae; genus Meleagris; species Meleagris gallopavo. The sequence continues at coordinate 4,714,184 of NC_139416.1, forward strand.
TTTTCTCAGTCTAAAACATCCTATCATTGGAAAGGAAAACCCAAATAATGGCTGCAGATGAACAAAAACTCTTTTCTAAAATTAAAAATAGATTGCATAATGGCCATCATTCATCCAAATTTCAGCAGTGATCTGTTTAAGATTAGGTGCTTTAACCTTTTAGTTGACTGTAGGTGATAATTTCACTAGCAAAAGAATTGAAAAATAAATAGGTGAGTCAGCGACAGCCATACCTTCTGGAATAGTTGTGGTCTGGATGGAACCTCTGTGTTTTGCGATAAAATTATTTGGAATATCAAAGCTTGGGGTGTGTAAGAATGGTAATTTTATTACTAAATGTGGAAAAAGAACAAACAAAACAATGATGAGTGGGTGTGGGGAACAACATATATTTATATGGAGAGCAGCATATATTCTATCCCTTTCTTCATCGCTCCTGGCAAAATGATTCATCTACATTTTAAGACAAGGGGACGTGGAGGAAAGCATTCAAGTCTGTGAGTCTTGAGGAGGTTGTCCTGTGTCTTTGGAGGATGTATCAGACAGCTGAGTGGTTCTGGGCCTTTCATGGTCTGGATCTTGCACACACATTTTCTCTGGAAGGCCAAACAAGATACACCATGTCTTTGGTTATGTATGAGTTTCATCACTTTGTTTTTCATCTATCTTCTGCGAATTAAATCAAGAACAGATTTCTTTTTGAAGTTGTAGTTGTAAACCTGTAATTTTGATACTGCATTAATGTGTAATAATCCTTTATTATGCTTTTTATGGGCTAGGAATAGTTGAAAGTTAGGACTAACCAAAAAGGGTGCCTGTTATGTATGAGCCTGAGTGTGATAACATGACCTTGCGACTATGGTCTTTGCTAGGGGCTTCAGAAAGAGGAGGATTTCATTCTGACTATGCAGCGTATGTTTATCCTTGTTTTATGAAAGAAGTGAAATAATTTCAGCAGCAAATACATGTCTCTGGGCTTATAATACTCAGAAAATTTGATACATGTTTGTATTTATTATATATAAAAATATGTATGTATTTAAAGAAAATGCATTTAGATGACAATTATAGTGGCTTAAAGCTAGTATTATCAGAATATTTCTGCATTTTATTATGAACATCTAATGAAAGCTGCCTATTTTTGGTAAGAAAAGTGAAAGGTATTTATTTTGATTAAAGTTTATTCTTAAGCAGTTGCTTCCTTCGGGGGGGAGGGGGAAGCAAAAACCCACTGGTTAACATTGATATGGATTCAAATCCAGTTCTGTGTTTATCAGTTTGGTGTTGGTTCTCTTATTAGTAACTTCAACTTTCTTTTAACTTACAGTTCCAAAATAGTTACAGATTTTTCAAAATAAACTAATGTAACTTGATTACTTTAAGATAGCAAGACTGTTCTCTTAAAAAAATAACCAGATGCTCTGTTTCTGTCTTTTATTCTAGCAGAAGAAACACTTAGTTAAAACAGAAGTCAGGGTGTTTGGGCTGCAATTCCATTTCAGTTATTACACTGCTATATGACCTTGGGCAAGGCATTTATTGCGCCTGTCCCTCGTTGACTTTTTCTATGAAAGCAGAGATGATAATGTATAGAATCCCTTTGGTAATGCTCTGAACCTTAATTCATTGCTGTTTGTGGAGGGCTGTGGGTGGCCTGTCTGAGGCACTACTGCAGACCTTTCTGTACATACATGTATAATATGTTGTTAGATATGAAGTATGTACAAATATCTAACGTGTATCAGCGTGTTCAACTACTCTCCTGTATACCTGCAGTTTATATTAGTGAGTCACACTGTGACATTACTGGTGATTTCATTCTCATTCATCATTATAGTTGGATCCAGATGTAAGAAGTAGGAGCAAATTTTAAGTTCATGTGTGTTTTAACTCAGAATGCCTATTTCTGGGTAGTTTCAGAATCTCTTTTGAAAAGGGGTACGTTGTAACAATGTACATGGATCTTAATTTATACACAGTTGGTAGAAACTCAGTAATTTTTTAAAAAAGAGGAATTGCAAAGTGAAATCATTAGAATAGTGGTCTGCTTATTGCACAATATTATGTAGAAAGCAAAACAGTATGGTAGGTAGGTGTCCAGTTGTCCTACATTTTTGGATTTAGGGATCAGCAGAATCAAGTAACTGTGGAATGAAATTTGGAGTATGATGTGCTGCAATTCTAAGAAAATCTTCATCTCATCTGCTAAATACTTCTAGGTCCTACTTTCTATTTTCTAAGGCAATTCACAAAAATTTAGTGTTTTGCAATTGATTCCTATTGCTGCATTTTCTTAGAAATAAATTAATTTCCTTTGGTGTGATATAGATTAAGGAGTCCTTTGCTTATAAAACGAAGTAAAAGAGATCCTAGGTATAGCACAGGAAATTCGTCGTTAAAAAGATAGCTTTATTTGTTGATGGACATGACACACTAAGCTGCTTTGTGCTTACCTTTATTAACTCTGGTGTGTAATAGCAAAACTGTATATCTTTTCAAAAGCATTCCATAAGGACAATTATCTTTTGAAGTTATTTTCTCTTTTAACTTCTCATATCAAGTATTGTGACAAGCTGTTAGGCTGTGATTTTATTCATCCATCACAGCATGTCAGGTTGGCACAACGGCTTCTAAAAGATCATCATTTATATTGTTATCTTTAGGGTCAAACAATCTCATCACTTCTTACTTTGAACTGGTGCTACTGGCTATATGCTTTGCTACAGACCCTAATACAGATATATTCTTGACTGTTTTGAGGGTTTTTTTTAAGCATTTAAATATATTATTTATATATATTTACTGAAAAAAAAAATGGCCATTTTGTGTAGGGAAAAAAAAGATTTGTTTATAGATGCAAAAGAATGTAATAATTCCCAAGTTTTTTTTGTGCAGGGACACTGCAAGCTGAAGGTAATAGCCATGTATTATCTAAAGACAGCTAAATAACTGCTCTGAAATATCAGTGGCTGTGACATTCTAAAAACACTCACTCGTGAATGATGTCTGCTCCCTCTTAGAGCTGCATTGATTAATTAATATGGCTCAGACAGTAAAAGTTTTAATTTGAAGATAACATACGAGGTACAAGATATTAATTGCACTGAAGATAACATGCTAATTAAAAGGTTCATATGATGTTGTCTAAAGTTAACTGCATACATTGAGATACTTGGAATAGATACCTAATTATAACGTAGTATCTGAATGTTGTATTTTTGCAAAGGTAACATCTTTTGTACATTCTAATTCTATTTTCCTGGGAAGAGTTCATTGTGTGATGTTCCTTTTGTAGAGAAACCAGGTCAATACAAAAACAGACATTGCAAACCAATGATCTAGAGCAATGTAAAGAGTTTTATGTTGAGTGTTATTTCAGCAAAGACTGTGGGTTAATACAAATGTATTAAATTTTAGAGGAGAAACAAAATGCAAGCTTCTCACTTCTTTAAAATAAGGAAGTTGATTTTACTTATTAGATCCTTCATTCTTAAATAGGGGGATAGTGCATGGTGTCAGCAAGGTAATTGATAAGAGCCTTAGACAGTAGTGCTTACAGTTTATGTGGCAATCTGGAATTGGTCTCCTGGGCCAGGCTCTATTGCATTCTCTTAGCAAAAATGGAAAGGGGAAAAATGCAGCTCCTGTGACTCTCCTGTGATTTATTCTGTTGCAGTGCAATTTTCCAGCACAGCAGTTTCTACAATTCCTTCCTCTGTCATCAGCAACCTTTTGGAAGTTTCAGTGTCACCTTATCTAGTTTGCAGGAGTGAAGCAAAAGCTTCTTGCTCTGGAGAGCATTGGCTTGCATCTTCAGGGAGGCTGCACATCACTGCTGGCTTCACTGAGATCTATCTGCCAGTTGTGCCATGTGCAATTTAAACAAATAGCATATGTAATGCAAATGTCATGGTTTAAGATACAAAGATTATCTTCCATTGAACATTCATGACTTTTTCTGTGTTGTCCACTTCAGGGTAATGCAATGAAATTACACCTTCATGTAATCTTTAGGGAGGAATAAAATAAAAAACTTCACACAATGATGGAACTTGATTAAATGGCGGTGAAGTGGCTTTTGGATCTTATCTACATGGAGGAATGGCTGTGAACATTGACAAAGATCTCACACCAGTGTTAGCATTGATTGTTTGTTGGCTCTGAGGGAACAGCCATTCTTTAGCTCCATAAACCATTTGAAAAATTCATTGTCTCAAAATGTAGAGTTGCTGTCACTTATATTTTAAATCAAGAAGGTGAATAACAGGAAAAAAATTCCTGTGCAAGGTAATTAAGCAAATACTTAAGAACATTGAACATAAGTCTTAGCTTTTTTTGGTGCCACCATTGAAAGCAAAGCAGTTGCTGCTCTGTGCAGTTATGTGCATGCGTAGGGTGAGGGATTGAGTTGCACATAAATAGTAGGAGTACAGTTGCAATAGCTTCATATCACTAATATCCTGCATTGCACAGTCATCCCTGTGCTAGGAAAAAAAAAACACCAAACGCTTAGCTTATTTGTCTCAGCCATCTGAGGTACCAGAATAAAACCCATTAGTCACATTTTAGGAGTGATTGTTTCATTCTGTGGCTCTGCAGTACAAAGAGGTAATTCACCAAATAATATATCTGTCCTTTGGAAACCAAAGTAGTTCAGGAGCCTATACCTTAGTGCATAGAATAAAGATCTAGGTAGAAAATGTCTAAATCCAGAAGTACAAGCTTTAGGAATGTCTGCTTTTGTGTTCTTTTACCTCTAGCCCTAATGAACCTGACATTTTCTCAGAAGTGCTAAATATCTAGAAAAAAAACCCACCTTTGATTCTACAGATAGACGACAGTGTCAACATATTGCAGAGAATGTGGAAAAAAAAAGCAACACAACTTGATAAGACCTCTAAGACTGTGAATCCTGGCTTCGTTCAGGGCTGTAGTCTCTGTTCTGAAACTTGAATGTCTAAAAGTTGTGTGCAGGCAAGATTCAAGCACAGGTCTTGCTGATCTAGCCCTATGCCAATAAAAAGGGACTTGGTATTTTGAATTTGGTATTGTTACACTTAAAGAGCTAACAAATGCCAGAGTATCTCCAAAGAAAGACTACTATTTCTTAACTTAGTCTATTGAGACAGTATGAATACTATCGCTTTTTCTCTTCCTTAATTTGATACCCAACTGGATGTTAGCACATGGCGATTAAATTCTGATGCCTGATACAGCCTTTATCTCTGTAGACTTCACAGTTTTTGGCTTATTCTCTTTGCTTTTGGAGCAATAATTCTTTTTCTTATTCCCTTATTAGTTAAAAATCTATGCCCTGTGATGTAGCAAGTTTTTTGCTGTCATTAGATACTCAGGACTAAGAACTACAGAGAGGCTGAGAAGCTTGACAAAGGCCACATAAACTGCAGTGGCAGAATTAAATCTTCTACTTGTTAACTTTTCAGTGTAATTCCATCATTCCTTTCCCAGTGATTCCTAACATGATGCAGAAACCTGTATGTAACTGCCTTGAGGCTGTTCCATGTGCTTCAGTGGCTCCCAGGGAGAAGCCAAAAAGCTATAGTGGACTGGAATCAGCAGCCCCCCATCTCCTGTCTGGTTTCAGTTCTCTTGTCTTGTGGGATGGCATCAAAACTATTCCTCCGCCCGCCCCCTGGCACAGGCTGAATGGGTTACCCCATTTGTGTGACTGAGGCCTCTTCGGGGAATTATGCTTAAATAAATAAGAGAATCTGTCTTCTAAGAGTTGTGATTCCAAATCAACTCTAACAGATGTGAAGATAACTTCTTGTGCCAGGAAAATAAAACATTCTCAGTAATGTGTTCCTGTTGGTTATTGCTCAGGGATAGGCAGTTTCAGATTTGATCTCTACTTAATTGACACATACCGTTGTTCAAAAAACGCTCAAAATGAAGATTTGTCTGTGCTTTTAATTTTCTTTTTTTTTTTTCTACTTTCAAGAACAGACTTTGTCATCCAATAAGATGCAAATCAATTTCCTCCAAAATAAAAACATTCATAAACTACTAGTTATTTACTGAAGTAGTAGAAAACAATCTTTTGAAACCTGATTTTCTGCTTGCATTTTCTTATGTTGATTCCAAAATATATTAAGCCCTGTTAAGAAAGACGATGGTTTTGAATATTTTCCTAAAAAGTACTAAAGTATGTATTCTTCAGCACATTAAATTAAATCATTTTCTTAGCATGCCAAATACTGCTTTTTTCAAGATAATTCACATGTAGGGCTGGGATTTTTGAAAGAATCTATACTTCATAGCCAGCCACACCTTGTGCCTAACTCACAGCCTGTGGATGATGGGGTAACAAAAACCTGGGGAGGCCCAGGCTTCACTTCTGCAGCTTTCAGAGTTCTTTGCTGCTCGTGGTTTATTTATTTTTTAACATTTTGTCATTTCTTGTGGGAAAATGCTCTTCTGTAGACAGCACTTATCATCTTCTCTGCAAAAATGTGTTTAATGGTCTTCAAAAGAAAATCCTGAAAGAGCTTATTTGAGCAGAAGAGGCTGAATTGTCCTCTCATGTCTAGCAAGTGTTGGTCAGTATATTGCCTAATGGTGTGACAACATTAAGGCTCAGAAAATGCAGCCTTCAGGGCAGTTTGTGTAACTATGGTAACAGCAGCAGTTAGGATGGTTATCTAAAAGCTCCATCTTCCGAGATTTCACAGAAGTTATTATTTTGGTGTCGTTACTATTATTCCAGAGATTATTATTTCATTATAACAGAGGACAGAGGTTCCAAAAAAAAAAAAAAAAATCTGAAAGAAGGTGCTTCCATCAGTGATGGTCCTGACAGGTCATCAAGTGGGTATTTCAGTTCAAAGCTGGTGAGTGAGCAGTGTGAACACTAGTCAAATTCCATATTTTAAGAGACTACTCAAGGTACCACAGAAAAAGGGCTGTTTGTAACACCTTTTCATCAGCCACCTCTAAAGAGAGTCATTTTACAAGCACTGCTAACAACAATATGACCTGGAAATGATCATCAGCAACTCCTAGGCAGTGAGCTATGTCAAGGTGGCACAGCCAGTGTAACAGATATTAGGTATAAAAACTGTCTGTCTACCTGAGAACAGGTTAAACAAGCTGTAACAACAACTTGAGGCAGATAGAGGCACTACACTGAGTGGCAAAGAGGTGCTGAGTGAAATTACATCCTTTGTCAGGCACAAATAGATTACCATTGGAAGATCAGAAGTAGTCACTTTTTCACAGTTGTTCAAGCAGGCTGAATGTAACTTGGAAAGAATTCTTTCTTCTGCAGCAACTGGAAACACAACCCACTGCTAGGTAGAGCTCTCGGGGGCAGTGGCTTTCTAGGCACAGTGCTGTGAAGCATGGAACTTTTGAATCTCTACGCTGAAGTCTTCACTTGCATGCTTTCTTTATTGATGCATATTTTGTAACTGAATGGTTTCAGTATTACAACTCAGAATCATTGTACTTGGTAAAAGAATCAATCTGTAAAAGTCCAATTTCAAACAAGGTAGGGCTGTGGCTGTGCATACGTAACGGTTTGAAGTCCAAGCCTACATTGGATGAGCTATTATTGCTCACAAGCTTATTAGCTGGCATTCTACCTTGAATGTACTGCTTACTCTTTTTAATGTCATAGTTACTATTAAATGCACTTCTAATCAGTATTTCTGACGCCCTGCTAGTATGACAGCAGTATATTCAACTTAAAATATAAATATGTTTTACTTATTTTTTTCTGTTATACCAGTAAGTCTATCATAATAGGGAAAGAAGGAAGAGAAGTGCCATGACAATTTAAGTTTTCTACTATCTTGTGTTATACAATTAAAATTTTTACAGTTAAATTTTTATACAATTAAAAATTTTACAGAAGGGACAAAAAATTTGCAAGTCTCCATGAAAACACATTTCTTTATATTTGTTTGTGTTTAATTTTCTGCTGCAATAGCTGCTGCAGGAGAGGAGAACAAGGTTTTAATTTTTAATATCTTTTCCAACAGTAAAAATATGTATATTTTCTTACTTTGTGAAGTTACTGTAATAACTTCAGGCTTTCCACTACATTTCAGATTTTTCCCGTTGTTATAACCTCTGCTAATGAAAATGTCCATTAAAGTGCCACAAATATTTAAATACATATTCATGCTGAGTTTGAAATCTTGCACATAATTTTCTCAACTAAGCCATTAGCATCGGGGTAGATACTGTTATTTTGCAAGTCTTCACTTCTGCAATTTGTATGTGTCAAATTTAACCAATGCACAATACCTATATAGAGTAATAAAAGCATTAGTGCTTAGATTTTAGTGCTGTCTACAACCTCAGCTCTCGCTATCTCTTTTGATGGTTGATAACAATCATGCTGCTAGATGTTTTCCAGTGTATAATGCAGAACACAGGTCACTCTTGGTAAACCTATTCTAATCGTGGCTTCTCAGAACACAAATCCATTAACCTGTGGTGATAACCCCTGCTGCAAAGATTTGACGCAGAAAATGCTGCACTATCAGTGATAGAGCTCATGGCTGTACTGCATTTGAAAGAGTATTCTGAGTAAAGTTAAGAAAATAATGGTTACTGAAGCTTAAGGTGAGTCATCTTCTGTCAGGGTAGAACTGCTCACTGAAGTTTCTGCTCAGAAGAAGACTAATTCATATAGAATCTTGTACTCATGCATACGTAGCCTAATTCAAGCAATGCAGCTGTTTGTTTTTTTTGTTGTTGTTGTTTGTTCTTTCTTTAATTTTTTGAAATTGTTTAGCAAATACTTTTACAGGCTTATTCAGAGTCACTTAATCTTGAGGAGGTGAAGAGCTACTTTATCATCAAGAACCGTAGAATAATTCTGGCATGACAGATGATGGTGGTAGTAAAGCTGACATTATCAGAACACATCATCATCACTTTTGATGAAACATTCTACAGCAAGCATCAGCTAGCTGAGGTGAAAATCTGTATCTCTTCTTTGACTATATTTCTTCTTGAAATATCTGTTGTTTGCTTGTTTGTTTCCTCTAGCATAGGATTTCTCCATATATGCATAAAAATATGGTTTCTTTGGAAGCAGAAGAAATGATTGCTTCTTTCCTTTAATCAGATCTCCTGAGACCCGAGGGTACATTCTCTGACACACTTCCCTGGACTTGTATCATTACATCTCTTACTATGCATAGGATCATTTCTGGAGCTGTGCTGAGATCTGTCACTTTATTTATTTATTTATAGCAAGTTTCTCAAAAACAGCCTCAGGCTTCTCTTTCTCATTGTTTGGCGTTTTGATTTTTCTAGCTTTCAGCTTTGGCAAAATTCTTGTTTTAATCTTATTGGAATCACATTTTGTTCAGGAACTGAGTTTGGTACAATATTTTAAAGTCTTTGACCTCTTGTAACTGGAGATGCTCTTTAGAGTAGTTTGTTTCATTGAAAACTTGGATGGTGATTGTACGGAAGAAGTTATCTCAGACAGACAAATGGTAGATGATGGACTTGTGGCTGGTTTTGAGAACTACTGGATCTCAAAGCTGACCTTTCCAACTCCATGTTGAGAATCATCTGCTGCAGCTGTAGACTACCCGCACCTGAAAACCACTTGTGAGGTTTTTAATCTTTCTATCATCACAGAGGCATCCACTCACTCTTGAGAAGAATCCATTCATACAAAGAAAATGGCCAAGGTCTGTGCTGTCATCGGGGAACTAAATATGACAAAATTTGAACTTGGAGTCAGTGTAGAGGGCCTGAAATCTTCAGCATCCCAGACAAGCAAATAAGAGAGAACGATTTTGTTCACTTTGAAAGACAGTTTCTATTGGTAAAGGCATTTGCAGTCACAGATATTAATGCAGATAATACTATTCCAGTTTAATACCAGATTGGCTCAGGTGAAAACTAATGCCACTAATGGCTTTTTGTGAATTGTTCATTGTCTTGTAAAAACCTGATGAAAATGTTGCCAGGGGTTATTGTGTGATTGCTTTAATGTAGATATGAGAACGTGCAATTATGATTAAAAAGAAGCTTGGGTCAACATCCAGGCTCAAGCTCATAGACAGGCGTTTTTTCTGTTGTGCAGGAAAGCGTGGCATGTTATCAGTTATTACTTCCTTATTACCTACAACACTTGTGTAGTAAAGAAATTTAGTACGTACTATAAATGCACTTACAACAGATCTTAAGTTTTACATCACGTTAATAAATTTTCTTGTCCACACTTTTGGAAATGTACTCAGTATTTCAGTGTAGTCTCTGATACCTGTAGAAGTCTGTGAAAAAATGGCAGAAAAGAAGACGCGTTTAAAAAGAAATGTAAAAATGTTGGTGTAATAAATCCAACTTAGAATGACTGAAATCTCTATGCATGAAAGAACTGGTTGGTTTGCATAGAAGTCACCTCGGGTCATTTTCTGGTGATCACAGTGAAATCCATTTTGCCTCTCTCTATCATAATTTCATATTTTCTTTTTCACTGTGATCTTTACTTACAGTCAGCAATTTCTTCCTGGATGACTAAGTCCCTGGTGCGCTTAGCAGCTGTACAGAGCCATTTGTGTAAGACCCAATCAACCTGAAAAAGGGCTGAAGAACTTAAAGCCTAAAAGAAATCTATGTGGGTGTATTTTAATTGCTGCATTACCATGACAGTCTGCACTATTTATGATTCTAAAGACCTCTTGAAAAAAAGAAAGAGAAGAGGCTTGTGCATTGTAGAAGAAACGTAGTTAATACTTCAGGTGTTTTTTGGATAAACATTGTAGATACCATAACCAAGATTTTGCAGTTGCATGAATGTTTGAGATAGTTTCAGTGTCATAAGTTTAATGCCTCTTGGTGCCTATACTTTTTCTGATTTCCCTAAGTGATCATAAAGTCATAAACTGTCTTTCTAGGAGGTCTATAAGAATCCTGTTAGGAGCTTTTTATTATACTGGCAAATTTATATTGAACTGATGTTCCTTTTCACTATTACAGAATAATCAAATCAGTGCTGTTATTATTGTACTGTTGGAAAAGAAAATAATGGGAATGTAATGTAAAACTGCTAATATAATGAAACGCTCTTATTTTGCTAGGTTAAGGATGCTATGGCTGCTCCTTCCAGCTTCCTTCCAGCAGTGACTGTGTGATGAAATAGGTGTTCCATTTGTGGCAAGGGGTTACCTTTATTATCATTTGAACATGTAGTTGTCCTTCAGAGGCCAAAAGGGAGGGTTACTTTTGCCTATTTGTGCTTTCTGTCAGGCTGTGTGTTGGTGTTGGACTTAGAATGCTACTGTGCACAGTGTCACGTGTGCAGTACTGTGATTTCCTTTTATAATCTTGACTAACATCTGATGGTTCTCTTTCCAGAAGAAATCCCTCTTGTGTTCTTTCATGCCCATCTGAGCCTTTTTTCCCTTTTTTTTTTTTTTTTTTTTTTTCCAAAGGGGAATGGAGTGCATTGTTAGAAAGTACAGCCAGCCCCCTGAAGGTTCAAATTTGACAGGGATGTTAGGAGGCAGGTCAAGTGACTGCCTAATGAAGATGAATGGAGAAAATTGCTGGTACAATAATCACGTGGTGGGCGCTTAGCCCAGGTTGCTGAAAGTGTGATGGAATCTCTCGGCTTCATTTATCAGTGTCATATTTGGGCTAAAAGTGAGCAGTATTGTTCTCATTTCTTCCAGATGGATAGGTCAACTTTAATATTTATTGCTCTTGTAGAACATTTGTTTGATGTATTTCCATTAGCCAGACAATAATAGAAAAGCAGTGGAGAGAAACATAAAACAGCTCCCTTCCTCTTCAACTGAAGTATGGCATACACCAACGTGTAAATACTTCTAAGACCGTCACAGATTTTTTATATTTTTACTTGATGACTCGATCATATATATTAAAGAGCTTTATAAATACAATGGAAAAAAACATCATCAAGGAGGTATAAAACTCTTGAATTTTGATGTGTAATTTTTAATCTCTTCAGGAGCTTTTTGTGTCTTTCAGGAGCAGCTTTTGCCTGAGAATGTCAACTTTTTGTGTAATATAATGAGAAAACCATATATGAATGGTTGTGAGAAGAGAAGCACATTTTAGCAAAATCAACATATCATTCTGGATTGCCTAATTGGAATATAAAGATGGTTGCTGTTTCTGTCCTCTTTTTTCGTTTAGTCCTGTTTTCACTAATTACTTTGACTATAATGAGAAAAGGCCACTTAATGTGGATGAATGTTAAAATTTTAAATAAAGAAAGAACCTAGCCATTATAAAATGGTAGCTTTTAGCTAATAGTGGTCACCCCTGGTTACTGTTTATTAACTGATTTTTTTCTCATTTATGGGAATCAGGTTCAAGGTGTTTGACATGTATTATTTTATAACTGTGGAAGGAAACGTAGCTGTTTGTGAAGCAGGTGTTGTGTTAAGTGCAGTGCAAACATCCTAGCCATATGTTTCTATAATTTAAATTAATTTGGTACAGTCATACTGTTAATCTTTAGTGACTTGTTGATTGGCATTTTGCAGACATATTTCTGGAAGGCACCCAATACCATTTTCTGTAGCCTTTCTGGCAGTAGCAGAGAGTAACATTTCCACAAATTGGAATCTTGTACAGCTCTGGGAAGTGAGCCAAGATTTAAATTAGACAATAACCTCTGCTCTGTATATAGCTTCTATTCTTCAGCTGTAGGGAAAGTGATTTGTTTAATACAGTCAGCTCTGTAGCATATAATAGACTGATATATGAGTCACTCCTTGGCAATGCGTGTTTCTTAAATTTATATAGATTGAACAACTAGTTGGTAATGTACTTAGTTACAGTTGTGCAAACAATAACTATTAGCAGAGCCAAACAGACCTAGAAAAGCTGCGTTTGGTTGGGGCTTATTACAAATTCTGCAGTTTCAGAACAGTTTTTCTTTTCAGGCACAGAAGAAAATATAAAAAATATGAGTATTCTTTGAGCTTTAGCAAATCAATAATAACACTTTCGTATCATAGCTTAATATTTCTTAAGCTTTGGCCATGGGTGTACATATGCAGTGTTGCTCAAAATTTAACCTTAGTGGCAATCTGTGTTGTAGCTACATAATTAGGTAGCAGCTCTTTTTGTTTTGCCCTTGTATATTTTTTTTCTCTCTTCATGTTAAAATGTGTTGCTGTCAATTGATATCTGTGAATGCAAAGAATTCTTTTCTTTCCAAACAGCAAGGATCTTTTCTTAAAAGGAGAGCTCTTTACACCATTTGGTTCATGTTTATTTAAAAGCTTAAAATCATTAGACCAAATCTCACTTATTGTCCAACAGAAAATTGATTTTGCTAGCAAAAATGGAGTGGGCCTGAAAGAGAATATTCAGAAATATGCAAATTAGCAGAGATAGAAATCTGTTTGAGCAGCTGAACAAAGCAATCAAAATTTTCCCATTGAAAGTTTATTTAGCTCCACTGTGAACATTTTCGAACAGAATTATCAACTGCTGTTAGTGAAATACTTCTTTTTATAGGGAAAATGGCATTCGTTTTAAACAGAACTATTTTAATAGTCAACATTTTTTTTGCCACGTCTTATATTTACAAAATAAAGCATACTGTAAATATTGAACAATACACAGATATATTTCCTAACAGTTTATAGTATGCTGAATATTCTGGATGGATTCCAAGCAGTAGTTAGTACGTATAAATGAAATGCCAATCAAAATTATTTTTGCAACTATAACCTGCTATAAGGCAATCTCTTATCTGAAGCGTCAACTTGATGGAAGCCAGATCTCTTTTCTCAGGCTTTAACTCTTACATGTATAATTTCCCTTGTCTTGAACTAATCCTGCTTCTGTCCTATAAGCCTCTCAGAAGTGCCTGATAGCAAAGCAAACTTTATCTACTGGCTACATAAAATTTAATCAACATTGCTTTCAATAGACCATATACATTTCATTCCCTAGTAGGAATTAACTGTGTATAGAATGTCTGATAAATTTTAATGAGTGAGTAAGATTTTCAAGTGCCCAGCATCTTCTATCCAGGCAAGTTTTCTCATAATTCAACTTCTGTGTAAAAGCTGACTTTTCCAAACAGCTTCCTGTAGCCAAGCAAGTTGTTGCTAAAAATTTGATAATTTGTATGGGTGAATAAATATGTGGTTTCATAACATGCCAGGTTTGTCTTTGTAGCTAGTTTAAGGAATTCCTTTCTTAGCTCTTTATCCCCATCCTATTTTAAATTGCATTTGCCCCCAAATCCCAATGAGTTCAGTGTGTCATTTTTGCACTGTGACCTCAACAGAAGTTGTAAGGGCATGAGCGATGGATAGTGAATTGTAGAGTGAATACCAAAAGCACAAGTGGATGAAGGTTTGAAGCATGATGCAATGTAAAAACTTCTTGGAACCTGATGTCACCTAACAACACTGCTGCAGGTGCCAGTGCTGATGCTGACCAGTAGTCACTGTAATGTCCTCTACTTTGGTCCCCACTGCTGCTGGTAGCTGACATTGAACCCTGCATGTAACTGTTTTATGGAAGCTGGAGATAGGTTGTAAATCTCCTTCATAGTTGTTGATATTGATGACTCTTTAGATGACTTGGGAACTTCTGCTGGTATGAAAGGACTGTGTGAAATTGTCATTTTTCAGATCCTCATAATAAAAATATTCATGTATGAGGTTGAAGCGCTGTGAGATTAACAAGCTAAATGCCATTCTGTGTCTCTGAAGGAGTCAGAGGTTCTGGAACCAGCAGCATGGATTATGCTTCAGAGAGGATGAAGAGAAAAGAAAGGGACTTGTCTTCCCCAAATCTGTATTTATGGAACAGAGCATAGGAAGATTGAGCACAGTAGAAAGAGAATGAGCATTTGAAAATGCTGGAAGATTTATATAGGGAATGTCAGACTTGCTACATTACAGAGACTAAGTAGTATTTCAATTTAGCATTCTGTATATAAAGCAATTACTGATATGTCTCTATAAGGAATGTAATAGAGGCATACTCACTCCTCCCCCTTTCACACATGCATGGTTAAATATTGCAACATGGCAGAAATTTTTCCTTTTCCCAGAAGATGATATATGTTAACATAAAAATCAATAGACCTTGACTGAGATTACAACTAACTTCATAGATATAGTTAGAATTCAAAGTAAATCTAAATCTGATGCTTTTAAGTTCAACTAAGAAGTATCCAACTTCTTTCACATCTTTAGTGTGAATAGCATAAGACACAGAAATGTCT
Source organism: Meleagris gallopavo (assembly GCF_905368555.1). Lineage (NCBI taxonomy): Eukaryota > Metazoa > Chordata > Aves > Galliformes > Phasianidae > Meleagris > Meleagris gallopavo. The sequence goes on from NC_139416.1 coordinate 4,729,401, forward strand.
CAGTCCGCTAAACTAGGAGAATATTTTTGGAGCATGAGTTGTGAGCTGTGGAAGAACTCAGAGGAAGAATTGCCACTGGGTTCTGGTGTCTCTTACACTTCAAGAAAAGAAACTCAGAAATTGCATGTGTCAAAATTCAGGCTTGCTTATATCAAGATACGACGGAGAGCATCTAAATATTCAGGAGAGCTTTTATTACCATTTTTAGTTTTATGTTAAAAAACCGTTTTTTCTCTGGCATCTGAAAACGATGAGGAAAAATTACATTATACTGATGCCTTGTGTGATTTTTAATGTGTGCTTTAATTCTCATGCTAATTAGTGGTTAGCACATTGTAATACTGGTGCTGAACATCACCTGAAGCATGGCAAGGCTTAGTTTGTGGGGTGCATTTGTGAAGAGATTGGGCTGGCTGCAGCTGGAGTTTTCAGAACTGACAGTAGTCTCCTTACTATATATTTTTAATATTTCAACTTTGGGATTTTCATGTTTGTGTTTTTTGATTTGTCTGTTTTTCTTGTTACCTGGAGTGGAGGCTTTGAGTGAACCTTCCATCAGTTTGCTACTCGTGAATGGAGTTTGCAGCACGTTCTATGTCCTCATCTCTGCAGAACCTTGGGGGCTGCAATCAATATTCAAAGTAATTTATGTGCCCACTTGAAAGAAGAAATACAGTGACCCAATTAAGAGAGGAAAATGCTAGACTTCAGTAATGGATGAAAATGCAATTAAAGTAGGTTACTCACCTACAAAATAAGTTTCTGCTGCCCAAAACATTGCCTTTAGGATGGAACGGTGCAATGGGAAGCTAAAAATAGATAAATTAAGCCTGATTAGTCTCAGCGGCATAAATAGGAATACAGGCTAGCATGAGGGATTATTCCACTCTTAAATTTAATTCTCCTCTACTGCTATTGCAGAATATTGCATCCAATTCAATCTTGCCTGTTTAAATAAAGTTAGTTGTTGCTGAAGACTCTCCAGGGGCCTTCCTGCTGTGGGATTTGTAATCCAACCCCAGCTGAAAGCAGCAGAGAAATCCACCAGGTTTGATGTTGATGGAAGATAAAGAAAGAGGAGAAAGCGATACTATGTGCCTGTTTCAAACAACTGTTTACTTCTATATTATATTGACATTTATTCAAAACTGGAAAACCTCTTCTCCTGAGCAGAATTCCTAAACCTTTTGCCTGCCACTCAGTCTCTCATACAACTGCTTTGTGCCTGCTCTTATGGGATTATCATAGGAAATCCCTGGGCCTCATCTGTGCTTTCCTGTTGAAGGGCATTTCTTTCTGCGTGCTGCAGCTCAGAGCAGGAGCAGCCCCACCAGCTTTAGCAGAGCTTGGTCTGGGGGTGCAAGCAGCTGAGTTATCGCTGAGCAAAGCTCCATGAGAGAACAATTTGGTATCTTGCTGGTCTGCCTGGTGAATGGAGAAGGCTTTATGTAATTATTATTTTATTATGTGTTTTTTGCTGTTGTTGCTTCTCCTTTTTCCTGTGCCTACTTGTGAGATGATTCTTAATTTATGAGGTTTACAAAACAAGAATCATCACTTTTTTGGTGTTTGGGAAATGTCTGCTGTGTAAAGAATGCTTTGGAAATCAGCATTAAGTAATCAAGTGAGAAACTTCCCATAGAAAGCATATGAGGGGACAAAGAAACCAAGTGTATAACTCCTATGCTGCCCACAAGCCCATCTTGATTGGGAGTGACAATCATTGACTGCAGCCTTGGAGCTGGTGTGTTTCTGGGTGGCTTTTCTCCAGTTCTTATTCAGATGTGTGTAATCAGAGCAGAGTCCTTGAACTAGATGGTATTGCTCTGTACAGATTTCCATATAATGAAGCAGAATTAATTCAGTCTTTTAAAAATGTCAGTTTTTAATTTGATTATGGTTATATTTTCTAAAATGGAGAGTGTTTAATCTCAGAAAAAATCACTTGAATCAGTGGTATCAACATGGCTGCGAGCTGAGATATTTAAGAATTCATGCATGCATTGACTTTAGCCTGAAAGTGTCTCAACTAATCCTCCATTATGATTATAATAAAATGTCTACATCTGCTTCACCCTTTCTCTATCAATTTTATATTTAAAACCTGATATAATTTGCTAGTGTAGTAGAGCTGAATCACAGTCTAGAATGGAATTTACGATTTTCGCTAGAGTGAGTGAAATTTGATATAAGATTCTAAGAAAAGCTACTTATGGCCCAATTGCAGTATAATCACATCTCTTTAAATTCGTGTGAGAAAATGTTACAGTAATCTTGAATATAGTGATATAAAACTATTTCTTGGGATTCTAAGAATAAAATGCTGTCATTATGTTAAGAAATACTCAAATTCAATGCTTAGACAGCTTATATGAAATAAATATGGGAGTAGACGTGATTATCACCTTGACTGCATGAACTTAATATCTGAAAGAAGAAGGTGAAAAAGAAATATATTTTGACAAAAAGTAGGTCTGTGTTTGTGCATTTTCTCCCATCTCAAAGTACAAAAATATCCCCTACAGCAGTTAAAAACAAACTTTTGGGTGCAAAAGGAGACTCAAATGACGTAGGGTTGTCTCATCCCTGCTGGGAGGACTCAAAAAACCCCTGATGCTGACCCTGGTGTATGGAACCGTGGTGGATTTTGGGCCCATGTGTACTGGTGGGCTGCTGTTGCTGAGCAGGACTTGAGATAGACCGTAGGGGCAGTCCCAAAATCATGTCCACAGATTTGGTCCTGGCAAGCTGTTTTATCCATGTGTACATGGTGACGCCATTTTGAGAAGCTGTTGATCTCCTTCTGTTTGGTAAATGTCATGGAGAATAGAGACATTTCCAGCCTCTCACAGGGCTATGGAAAGGGATCATTTGTGCTTTATCCTTCCAGTGGTTTTTTAAAGCAGTTGTGGAAAAAATGTAATTCAACTGCTGTCTGTTCTCTGATGCTATCAGAAATAAGATCTTATGTATAATGTGAGCTGTTTAGATAATGATTGTGACTCATAAAATACATATATTAAATAGATGCTATGAAACTGCTTATTTGATGAGGCCTTTTCAATGTAGAATCTAAATTGCTACAAAGTTGTTTAAAAAAAAAAAAGAATAAGCAAGAGTGAAATCCCTATGAGTAAGTTCTTTATGCATGTTAGCAAAATATGCTTTCCGCGGCATTTACGTCTAATCTGGTTTATTCCAGCAACACCTCTGTGTCTCATCAAAGTGAAATCATGAAATCATTTCATAATTTATAACCGCAAGCAACTCTAGATTAAAAAAAACAAAGAAAGGAAACGTTCTTTAAATATTTAAATAATTTTTAACAAATACTTAAAATTGTAGAGTCCTCTCCTTGGCTTTCTAACTAATTGTATGTATCTTAACATTTGATATCTCATATTTTAACCTTCAGGTAGCAAGAGAGCATGGTGATAGAGACTGCACATCAGAATTCCTTGAAGTAACATCTTGTGGAGTAGATCTTGTGGAGCTCTTTCATTTTTTTTGTGGGAAACTTAGTGTATTGGTCTGAATTTAATAATTTTATTCACCTTCTATAGAGGAAAAATATGTAGGTGGATGAAGAAAGATGCCTAGAACACATGCTTGATTCTCAGTTTTAGTACCTTTGAAGCCAAGGGGGTAGAATGGGCAACATCCTTGTCTACAATTTGCTAACATGATAAATTGAAACTCTTTGTACATATGGCAACAAAGCATTTGGTAGTTTGGCCTTGCAGAGAAATTTCATGATTCATACTAATTTTAAAACACCTTATTTTTGTATGAATGTTAGGACCAGTACTGCATCTTAGACCACCTATTAATATTTATACATTTAAATACAGAATAAGTAGCATTAGGAATCTGGCATACATGGAATTGCTTTGACTGTCAGTCAGCAGAATAATAATACCGTGTATATTCATATAAAGTTACTTCTTGCATATAAAAACGTTTATGGCCTGTATCTTTCTTAAGAGATCTGAAAATGTCTAGCATGAGACCATTAAATATTCCTTTCATTACTGTTCCTTAGATTGCTCAGTATCACACTTGGCAAAATATCATTCACTTACTGCTTTTGGCCATGGAATTCACTGAAGGAGTTCATATTAAAGAGTTTAGCTGGAATTGGAGAGATTAAGACAGTGCTTTTTACTGTTATTGTTGAAGTTTTTATTTGTTGGCTGAAAGCTTTTAAAGTAATTTCAAATATTTTCCTTCTAATTGCTTTCTGAAAACTTTTAAATCTGTGCTATTTGCAAACAATGTGTCTGAGGGAGATTTGAGGATATATGAATAAAATATCAATGTCTGTTTTCTTTAGGATCTTACTCGAGTATTTTATTTGCTGAGATTCTTTTTTTTTGGCTATAAGCAATCAGTAAAAGCATGTGTATACATACATATGTATATACATACGCACATCTACATGAAAATTAGTGTGGCAGATGTTTAACACTCAGCAGTAAGAATTCGAATGGTTGCCTGAATTAAAGGCATTTAAGATTTTAAATATCAGAAGGCTGCCAAATATATGATTGTACAATAATTAATGAACCCTAATTATTCCTATTAATTTGCATAAAATGAACAACTAATTTGCTTAAAATTCAGAGATGTGATTGCAAAACTGGATATTTAAATACATTTATTTTAATATTTTATGCTTGCTGGCCAGTTACTCAACAGTGATGTGGTTTTAAGCAAATAAATCTTCTGGAGCCACCGTAGGAACTCGTTTTGTTTTCAGTGGGGCCTGCATTTCCTTCTCATTACGGAACCTTGATCAAAGGTGAGGATCCTAATACAGTGCTGTAGAGAATCTTTACAAGGTTTTTCTAAATTCTGAAAGAAAATAGTAAAAAATAACCATGGTGCAGTAAGTTGTGGTGGGCGAAGCCAGCAAAACTAACACATTCCAAGTAGTTTTTTGCACATGTACTAAGAGATTTCCTAGAAAATGAATACTAGAACCTAGCAGAAAATGAATCTACTTCCAGAAGATATCTTCCCCTAAAAACATGCAGAATGTTGTAATCTGCCTCAGGAAGCTGGTTTCTATTGTGCTATCCTATAAAAATGACTAATCATAAATTTGTTGTAGGAATTGAAGTGGAAAGGTTCAGTTATGAATCTTGCATATTAAGCAATACTCTCAACATGAAATTAATCAAAAATGGTATCTTTTGATGACAAATGTGTTGTGTCTGTGCTTATATAAATACCCTTCACATATGCAAGTATAGTGGTTTGAACTTCAGTGGAGATGGATTCCAACATCTGCTTGATGACATTTGGACAAAAGCCATCCCAAATGGAGAGCACTTTGTCTGCATCTGGTCAAACTGTCCATCTCTTCTGAACTCAGTGAATCAGTGCCTAAACCCCGAAAGCTACTTGTTGTTGGTGGTAAACAATACTTTTTGCAATTGGCAAAGAACGGTGTTTCTTCAAAACTGGTAGGACCATGCCAGGGAAGCACAAATACTTCTAAGGGTAGCTCTGTAGCGTCAAAATTGAGGACATCATTTTGCATTCCTTTTGAGATAAAATTTGTCCTTTATCTATTTACAAGGCTTACATTTCAAGTTTTGAAATATGCTTTTATGAGTATAAATCCCTAACAAATGTAGTGATATTACATCTGTGAACCAGCTACTAAAATCAGTAGCGAAAATAAAATAGATACTTGTATTTTATAAAATAATATGAATGCCACCTACTGCTTCTGAAGTATTGAAACTGTCAAGAAGTAGTTGCTCTTTCAGAGAAGAACACACTGCTCCTGTTATGAACACATCTTACTTAAAAGTAGAGCCTCTACAGAGATTAGCTGGATATCCATCTTGAATAGAAATGTAATTTTTACTTTCACTAAGAAAATAAATTGTGTTTCCTGATGAGAAGAAACATTTAATGTAATATATCTGATGATACACTGGTGTTTCTAGGTACTAGTGAAATAATAATAAACCTCTCCCAATCCTATTCCCACCCCATCTACTTCTGTTACCAAAGTAATTTTAGTGTGTACTGTTTTGTTTGGAGTAATCAGGCTGAAGTAGCTTTAGTCCAGCTTCTCATCTTTTAATTACAGACAGTTTATTGTCTATGCTGTCCCACTTTCTGCATGGTTCCCCACCAGTCAGCTAGACTTAGCAATCTCCATTAATTTAATTTGGCATTTCATTCAATCAGACAGGCTGTGAACATGATTTTTTTTTTTTTAAATAACACAATGCTCATTCTTAATTGATGTCCTTATCAGGCATTGTATTTGCTGGAGCTGTAATTATTGGTTGGGCAGCAAAATCAAATCTGCCCAAATGCAGTGAAGATGTTCTCCAGTGAAATTATTAAGATACAGTACTTAGACCTGCAAAGTAATTTAGTTTTGGTCTGTAATTACATCTTTTGGGATCGTTATCTTTCTTTTTACTCATAAGGATAGTGCAACCTCAGAGGAATTATTTTGCCAGATATGAAGATAAAACTGAGATCTTTGCCATAATGTATGTTTGTGCAAGTGGATATTATTCTATATAAAACATATGAGCATGTTCACACTATAGAAGAATGATTTTATTAATGTCCTTATTTAAAAAAAGATATGGTTTCTAATCTTGTTACAGAACTACTGGAACTGTGATCAGCTGAGGATGCTGTTTTCCATAAGTAGTAAATTGACATTAGAAATGATAGAATTTGGTGGTTATGCAACTACCTGAAGCACGTACACAAGTGCACTTGTAATTCTCTGACACAACTAACTTAGCACTACTTTGCAGGCAGTAGTTCAGCATCAAGCCAGTCAGAATTCTTGTCTGAAGATACTATTGAGTATCTGAGCTGAGAAACTTAAAATGTATGCTTTGATGAAACATTAACCAATAATTGTGAAAGGAATCTTAGAGTCATGAGGACGGAGAGAATTCTGTAGTCATTTCCAATAAATCTTTTATTTATTCTCAGATTAATGATATGTAATCTTTGAGTACAGAACTGCAATCATTCTGTTTAAGCCAAATGTCAGTTCCTTAGTATGTTCTGAGAAGACGACAAAACGTGTCTCATTTTTTTATATACGTTTTGTTTGATATTTTTAATTTGGAACATTTATTCACATTCCATGGTTTTACTTTTATTCTGTGCTGGAACAATAATTTATCCAATCCTATCCTCTCTTTTTTTCTTGCATTGCTAAATTAACCAGCATTATTATTAAAGGACTTATTTAAAAAACCTAATGTGGTTTGCCTGATGAATCTCATTTTACTCTTTAGCATAAAATACCAGTTTTATAAAAATTCTTGTTTGTTCCACTGAGATGCTCAGAGAAAAATCTGGGTAGCTGTATGCCTAATTTTATGTTCCTTAAATATGTGTCCAATTACCCTTGTTTTGCCAATGAATAGTGGTATATGAGCTGTAATGCTTTTCAGATTAGAGCTGCATCACAATTAGGTTGACTTAAAGATAGAAATGTCCAGAGTTCTAATAAAGGACTTCAATTAAAATCAGTAGCAAAGTTCCCATTAAATTTGTATGTTCAAAATTATATTGTGTCCAGAACAACTTCATAACTAATAACAATTAATTTCAGTCTTTGTACTTCTGTATATTATGTTTTCATGGTGTAAACTTTCATTCTGCTTATTTCTTGCTGTGGCTTTTGACTCATCAGGGTTGCAAAAGTACTCAAGGAGTGGCTCATATTTAATCTTTTGGGATTTTTCTGAAGTTTTAATGTTTTTGTTGTTGTTGTTGTTTTAGGAATTCAAACTCCGTGGCTATTTAGTGACTGATTTGTATCCCCAGCTGTCAAGATTTATTTAATGAAGCCAACCATGTCATACTTCTTTCTTAAAACATCAGTTCCTTGATTCATGTGTATTTGTTTTGGTGCTTTCAGAACCCAACAATTTTTAATCTCTGGTAGCTACAGAGGGTGGTTTGGAAACCCAATCACGTTTTGATCACAGGTGGTTAATCCTTTGATTCACAGTTACTGTAATATCTGGCCTAGGTTTGGTCTTTGAAAATATGTAGTTTGCAGAAGTGGTGCAATGATGCGGTTTTTAAACTCTAGGCAGGAGCTGATTTGGTCTTCCTTAGCGCATGCACTGGGGAAAGATAGAGGGTATGAGTTATCTTGGCATTACATATACACACCCATCCTACAAAAGAGCATTAAGCCTACATGTTGGGCTTTGGGTTGAGTAGTCATGGCTAAGAGAAGAGCATCAATGAACTATTTTAGAAACAATCAGTTTTCTTGACATTCTTTATACGAGGTGTTAGTAAGCAAACGCCCAGCCTCCTAACAGCATTCTTCTCAGTGCTTGTGGAGTTCAGCAGGGCCACTGCAAGGGCCCTTGTAGCAGAAGAGTAGTGAACTGAACTGTCATACTTTCCATGCAATAATTTGCATGAAGAATGAAAGCCGTGTTTCACAGCAAGTTCAGAAGAGGTTTTGTTTGTTTGCAGTCCGTTCTGTAAAATCAACATATGTGTATGGATGGTTTCCATTGATCTGCTGTGGCAATAAGATATGACACTCGGGCTTAATGTTTCTTGAACCTTAAGATGGAGTTTGTTGAGTTCCTAGAATCAAAGGAAACAAGTAGTGTCTGCTTTGCCTCTGCTTTGATTGACATTGCAGATGCTGCATGAAAGGCCACAACTATTTTTGTAAAAAAAAAAACAACACACTGGTGTTGACAAAGGAAGCTGGAAAGTTCCTATTCCTTTGTGGTTACAGAACTGAGTGCTCTGAGATATTTAGATGCTAAAAGTTCATGCCAAACCTTGCTCGTGGCTATGGCTAACTCATTTGTAAAGCATCACAAAGCCAGCATGAAACAAAAAGAGAGCTGAACTAGGTGCTGCACCTCAGTCTTGCTCTGACCCAGGGAAATACAGGAGGTGGTGGTGGGACCGCACAGGGCTGTACCTGGCCAGACACAACTGCCAGATCTGACCCTTTAATTTGAATGCCTGCTGTCAAGTGGAGGGATGCTCTGTCATGTTTATGAGGGGTCTGGGCAAGTGATCCGTCGGAAACTAAAGGAGAAAAGCATTGATTGTAACAAGAGTCATTTTGCAGAAAACATCTTTCCCAAATTATTTTACTAAAATAGACAAGAACCCCTTGTTCTATTTAGAATGATTTATAACTGTTCCCCACTGATCACAAAGCATTTCTAAATTAAAAGCCATTAATTATAGCCTTATATAGATACAAAGATATGCAAGAAGTGCTTTGTAATTCCAGCTCTGCACTTCAGGTGAGAGCTTTTTAAATTACTTGGACCATTGGAGCCACCTGCTTGACTAAACGCTGAGGGCCCTGTGTTTCTGTACTCATCAGTGCATTGCAGTGTTAACATTGTTACTGATTTTTCTCATTTCTCCAGGGCAAATACTAATTAATGGATACAATTCACAGCTGATTAGCTGTAGTTTCTTCAGTAATTACATTCGCAGACTAACTGTTCAGAAGAGGATTTCTAACCCAGTTCTTATTTCACTCTAAGCTTAATTTGTTTTTTGAATTGTTTAGGTCCTTAAGATAATAACCATTTTATTTTCTTTTGTTGTTATAGGTACCATTAGATAATAAGGAATGTTAATCTTAGAAATACTCACTGATAATTGTTGTGTGCCTTAAATGGATTTCTAATTCAGAGAGAAAAAAATAAATTTCAGTGTTTTTTTTTTAATCCATATTAACAAAAGCTTAAATGTGTCAGGTTCTGACATCAGTGCCTGAGCCATGTATCACAGAGTCCTAAATATTGCATCCTTATAAGGGCCACAGGGCCACGCAGCGGCAACTTCTAGCTTTGACAGTCCTCATTATATCATTTACTGTCTCAGTCTTAATAAAATGGATGCATTATTTTTATAAATAATGCTTGGCATTCCAACCGGCAGTAGCTGTGATGTGAGGAATGCATGTTGGTCAAAATAATGTAGAGTTGTATTACTCAAGATAAAATTCAGCTTCATTCTCATTGGAGGCCCTAGGACTCTAAGCTAATGGAAATAGGATTGGGTTTGTTCCCATTTATTTATCCAGTGTTGCAGTTATATAAGTCTTATATAAGTTTTATCTGTGCATTTAGGTACAGTTTGAAAAACTGATATGTATATTATTGTTGTTATTATTATTATTATTTTGCTGTCAAAACAACAGTTCTATTGGGACCATTTGAGGTTTTTTTTTTCATGCAAAACCTTCTTAGTTTGTCTCTAACTGACATGAAAAAAACCTATCTATCTTGTAGATCCTGGTGTTGAGCTGTAGTATTATGTCTTGGTGCCCCATATCCATGCATGCATCTTTCTGTGCCAAAACAGTAACTTGAATGTGCAATTTAATTTCATGTTATTTTTTTAAATTCCCTCCCCAGTGACATCTGAGATTTAAAAGTGGATAACATTGTTTGAGTTCCTGTGTAGCTAAGGAAAGCAGAGTTTAAATAGCTGTGAAGCAGCTTACATAATGTGTAAACATTTCTGTTTCTTAATGTGATACAAGTTGAAAGAGTCAGCACTTTAAGTAATATGAAGTAAGGAATATCTTATATCTCAATCTGTTTTGTTGACCAGAACTCAATAGTTTCACCAGGTCCATTAGGCTCCAGTTCTTTGTCTCCATCTCCCTTTTTCTGAGCACCTTTTTCATCCTCTGCATTTATAGTTTCCTCATTTTTTTTCTTTTTCTTGTTTTTTTGTTCATTTGACTTTTGGTTTTATCCTGAGAAATGAATTTGGATTTTCATGGGAGAGAAACACGCTTGGAAGAGTTGCTCTGTGGTCCCCCTCTGTTCCTGAATGCTGCAAGAGCTGCAGGGAGTCAGAACTGGAAGGATTTCCCCACTAACAAGTGCAGTAGTGAATTGAGCTGGAGTAAAGTTGTTACCTTTCAGGACAGGTTCTTCTGCTGTGGGGTCACAATGTGGCTTGCTACTTGGAAGGAAAAACAATCTCTGCAGGTTAATGGCTACCCTCTGTCATGCACCTGAAGAGCTTGTGCTGGTGGCTAGAATAGATTGTTGTTGTTTGGTTTTGGCTGGGGAAAGATGTGATTTTTGCTTTGTTTTGTTTTCTCTGGTAAGGTCTGGCAAGATAAAACAAAAGCCTGGTGGAAAGAGTTGCTTTGCAGAAGTCACAAACATGAGAATAAGCAGGTGCTGTGCGCTGACCCAGGGGCTGGGCATCGTGGTGGTGATGCTTTGCTTTCACTGGGACCTCTGCAATGTGTGCTGTGCCCAAGACTAGAAACTTGAAGATGTGAAAGCTTATGATTTAGTGTTTTGCATGGTAGCTGTGTGGCATGCATACTGTATATTCTTCAAAACAAATACCTGCCTGCCTTTTTGAAATGCCTTTTATGAGAATAAGGCATGCTCAGTGCCTATTAACCAAATGCTGGGAGTCTCCTCCTTTCTGTGCTCAGTCTATAGAAGAACAAGTACTTACGTTTACCCACAAATGTTCATACTTCAACATTGGGTTGAAATGGCTTGATGGCATCTGTTGAGTCCTTCCTGCTCACCCCCATGGGAGCTGCGCTGCATGAGTGAGGCACTCAGCACCTCTGCCTTGGGCACATCTCGGGGTATCAGCACAAAGCAGTTCCTCTGATGGGTGAAGTCTCCTGGCCTTCAAGGTTCTTTGAGAGTGGGAGCTCAACTGGAATGAGTGATGGACAAAGGAGGATTGTTTGGCTTTTTAGTTTTGTAGATAGAATGGTATTTTAAAAGCAACATTACAGATGCTCTTTCTTCCCTTTCTTACCTTCATCTCTTTTAATACAGCAGTTACTTCTAGCTACAGCTGTCTGCAAGATCAGGATCATCTGCAAAGTACAATTATGTTCACCAGGAGAAGCGTAGCAGTTTATTTATTTATTTATTTATTTATTTATTTATTTATTATGGGGGATAGTCCATTAGTAATGAGCTCTTGATTTCTAAAGGCATCTGTAGGTCTTTGGGGTGGCCTTGGTACACAGGAAGTCAAAGAAATGCGCTTGGAGATCTTTCGTGTACCGGTCTGGGGATGCAGAGAATGTAATAATCACAACACTGTCACATGGAATCTGATTCTGACTTCAGAGGACATCTGCAAAATTACATCTTATCTGTTTGTCTTTTGTTTTTGTATTTTAAAACTTTTTTCATGCTGGAAAATGAAAATGGTGGCATGCATTAAAATCCAAATATTTATTTTTCTTTCAGTTTGGAAACAATAACAACTACATGAATATGGCAGAGGCAAATAATGCATTTCTTGCTGCAAATGAGGTAGATGTTTTTCTTTTCTTTGTTTTATCTATGCTTACATTCTACTGTGCTTAGATAATTTAACAGACTGTGAATGGGTGAAGAGTGAAGGGCTGAATTTCAGTGTGTTTTATGGAGCACAAAATAAAGACTTTAATGAGAAAGAAAATAACCTGACAGCTCTCCATTACTAGTCAATTTAGCTGTCCATAAGGCTGTTACTTACATAGCATGTCAATAGAAACAAATCTGCTTTATAAATCATAAACAGAAGGAAACAAATAAACAAGCTTAGGAACAGGCAATCCTAGCTAATGCGTAATTTCTGCTATAGATACAAATGTTTTAATTTGGGTTCTTAATAGTCAGCTAAGTTAGAAGAACAAACATAACTTTGTTCCTGAAGGTTGCATGCTGCATGAGGGAACAGGGCTGGGAACAAACCTGGGCTGGGTGGGGGGGCTGCCTGGGCTGGGAGCTGAGAGGTGTGCTCAGTGGTTTTGGGTGGGAGATGGGAGGAAGGCATGGCAGCTATGGCCTCGTGCATTTGTTGTTACCGGGGGCCCCTTCAAGTCAGCTGATAGTCCATCAACATGCTAATATTGACCCCAGCTCCATACAGAAACACCTTTTGCTCATTGCTAAAAATCAACATCTTTTATTCCAAAGAGCGAAAGGATGGAAAGTGCAGGCGGCATTGCCTCGTAGTCTGTGTCACAATGTAAAGAACTCTGTTTTTATATAGCGTGTACTCCATAAATGATCTTCCAGACATAAGAAGAGGTTAAAACCTGGGCAGCTATGACTTCACAAGTTGTAAGTGATAATTCAGTTGCAGGTATTCTCAGAATATTAAAAAAAATAAAAGTGATCTCGGAGAAAATAAGTAGAAGAGTGTAACAATAAATACGAAGGTTGGAATTAAGAGTCTTATTTTATGAATCACTTATACAATGGTCACCATCTCTTTTTACCCAGCAAGACTGCTTAGATAAGGGAATATTGTTTGGCACTAGCTCCAGTGTTATTTGTGATAATGAACACAAACCCCATCTGTAATGACAACATGATGTTTCTTTCTGTAGAATTTCTTTCCTACATTTGAATCAAACATTGATGAAAGCTCTGCTGCCAGCAGCTGTTCAGAGACAATTTAATTCCAGCTGTGATAATTCACCGTGTCAGACATTGGCTGTTATATGTTGATACAACAGTTCTCCAGATTTGCATTTTTATCAAAAGGAACAAATGTTTTGAACATTTCAGTACAGATGGCATTTAAGCATGCACACAGTTTTTGTGTCTGTGTGTTTTTATAAATATTTGAAAAGTTAATAACTTAAAAAAGAAAAAAAAAATGATTGGTAAGATGAATCTCACAAATGTTAGATCTTTTGGGCATAACAGCACCTTTCTGAAATCCTGGATTGCATGCTATGCAGAGCCCTTCTGCGGTCTGCATGGCCAATTGATTTGAATTTAAGACTTCTTCACTAAGGGGCTTTCTTTCTTCTTAGAATACATCTATTTCATCTTCATTCTTAGGTCCTTGATATGTTTTTTAGAAGGGTACACATGCACTTGGAAAAGTTACACTGTGAGAATTAAATTTACAATTAAAAAATTGTTATGGCATTCATCAATTCACTTTCCCATTTATACTAAGCTGTGACTATTAAGATCAATGTTGTTTCTCTAAGTAAAATAGAGTATTATTGTCTGGCTGTGTTACATATTTACACAGATGTCCTAGATTTATTCTACTAGATGAAGAAAGAAGAGCCAATTCTTATAATTATTACTATCTCATAAATACAACGGGTAAAAGGAGGTTCAAATGCACTATGATACTGATTTCATCAAACCCTTTTGCTTGAACAAGGAATGAAAATATCATTAAGTGTTAACACTTGCATTAAAGCACAAGCCTAAATTTGCAATTACTGTATTACAATGGGTTTAATTATAGTGTTTTTACATTAGCACGACTGTAGATTTCTCGCTAGCATTTTGGGCATGAGCACTGCAAAGCTAGAAGCCCATTTTATTCCTTAATAATGCCTTAAGAGTGTAATCCTAGAGCACATTCAGGCTAAGAAGCTTCACATTTGCTTTATGTTTTCTGTCTCTATGTCATGATTACCACGACCCATTTTAAAGCACCTTAAATATTTATTGAAATAATATTTCAAGTGTTAATTACAGTGGTAATGAAAACAGCCAAATGCCACATATCAAGAATGAGTGTTTATCCGTATTGTTAATGTGATATGTTAGATTTCATTAAGCAGTAATGGGGTAGCAAATGAGTCACAAATTACAGTTGCATCTGTTACTAGACCACATTAGTGCCAAAATAACTGCAAATGCAGCCATAGGGTTATGTTCATTAGCCAACCACTTCTCGTGGCCAATCCATCCTTTGTGTTTGTGGACTAAGGGATCTACAGGGAGAAAAAATCACACCTTTTGTGATACAGCGGAGTCAAACATCCAGGCCCAGCCTTCACGTCCAGAATTAAGTTACAGCCTTGCGCTCGCATCTCAGCAGGCTGACGGTACTGCAGACCGCAGCAGTCTGGGACCTCATCATTTCTGGTGCGAGACCAATAATGACAGCTGACAGGTTCTATATGCAAGCAAAGGTTTTTCTTGTGTTTCGGTTTCCATCTTCTCTCAAGCGGTTATTAATTTATATCATCATTAACAGTTTGAAGGCTGACAATTTGCGGCAGTTAATGAGATCTTTCACTGAACATATCATTTTTAAATTAACTGGCATTAAGTCACTCTTTCAAACAATGTAAATAATACATAAAACAATTTCCCCCCCTCTCATCTAGAATCCTGAACTAATACAAACAAACAAGTCCCAGAGCAGCGTTGCATGTCCAGAACAAGACAGAGTGCCTATTTTAGGATTGCCAACTGCCCAGTTTGATCAAGACGGTCCTGATTTGGGTCCATTTAAAATGGCCTAATTTCAAGCACTGGATTTCTATTATTAAGTAGCAGTGGACCTGAAATAATATATGAAAGTTCATTTAACTCACAAGAAATTTGAATAAGCATAGCTCATTTGTTTGCCAAATAAATGTCAGCAATGTTGAAGCCAGATAGGGGCTCTGCTTGAATAAAGATCGTCTACAACGTACACATGCACATGTACGAACATGCACAGACACTGTAGATAACTGGCAGTAAATGTTTTGCTAAAGGCATCTTAACAGGTGTTTGGTTTGCAACAAACCTACTGTTTAAACAAAGCTGGCTGCCTTTACAAAGCTGCGGTATTCACCCGCGCTGTTTTGTACATTGCTCTCTTCAAAATTACAAAACTGGTGTGTGGAAGGATGCATTGCACTTATGGGATGGAGAAGAAATAAGGACCAGAATTGTTATATTTCATGTTTATGAAGAAGGTAAAAAGGAGACAAAAGATGTGGCATGGTCGGTTCTGAATTAATGTTGTGTGTGTGCTACAAAATTGTTGATATTTTATGAAGCATGAGAGCAATATAAGCTGTTTGTGCTATTTCTCTAACATATCAATAAAGTGGCAATTTGTTATACAGCCAAATCCAGTGTAGCTGATACTCAGACTAACAACAAAGACAGATGTTGCTAATTAAGCACGCATTAAAAAACTGTTAATACTGATACTCTATTAAAGCCATATGATAATTAGACTTAAATCCTTAATCAGAATGATCCACAAACCCCGTTAGTATATGAAACTTTTTTTTTTTTTCTTAATTATGTATAGAGTTTGCATTTGAGTACAAAACAAGACTTGAATGACTGGTCAAATGAGGCTGCTGAGAACAACGTGCTCTAATGTGGCTTGCCTTGTCCTGTCCTTTTTTAGCAGACTTTCCACACGCCGAGCCTGGGGGATGAGGAGTTTGAAATCCCACCTATCACACCCCCACCTGAGTCAGACCCTGCACTGGGGATGGCAGACATCCTGCTGCCCTTTCAGGGCCTTGGCGACCAGCTGACAGCGCAAGGAAATGAATTTACACCCCAGTTTCCCCCTCAGAGCTTGGATCTGCCCTCCATTACTATATCCCGAAATCTCATGGAGCAAGATGGCGTCATCCACAGCAATGGATTGCACATGGTAGGTTCAGTTCTGCATTTCAGTTGCAAAATCTTGTCTGTCAAAGCATAATAATATAGCTTTGTGTGTTGTGTATCAGTTTTAATTGACCTTTCTGAAGATATGTGTGATTTCTTGGTATTGTGGTTCAACCAAGCGTTTGCCGATGTTCTGCATTATGTGCAGCCGTATTCTGTATGAATGATGACACATGTTGTCAGTGTAGCACAGTGAACAATGATATGCTATTATTCAGTTCCCTGAGGCAGTTGGCAAATGTTTAAAGGTTTACTATTGGTGGATTCAGGAAGATAAACATGGTTGTTAATGTACAGCACAATGCTATACCATGTGTAAACAGATTTCTTATAAAAAAGCACTCAGGCTTTATAAACATAGAATTTTAATTTTGGGAACAGACTTGGAAGCATTGGATCCATTGGCATCATGTACCTCTCTGCTGTTACTTTTCAAGAATTTGTTATACAGTTGATAATTGGCATAATGTGTTGAAAGAGCATTGCTTTGGCCAGAAGGTACTACAGCATGAGTAGGAATTGCTTCTCTACATTTTGGGGTAGGACCCACACTTGACAGCCTGCAGGATATTCTAAAAGCACACTGTTGAGAGTAGCTTAGAAAGGGAGCCAGACACAGTATGCCACCAATAATATCTATGTATATTTCCCTATTTTCTATACTCCATGGGCTAAATAGTTATAAATGGAAATTTATTTTTTTACAACTTCTGTAGGGATGCATTGCCTGAATCACACTCAGAAATACAGAGCCATGAAAAGACTTTCTTCTGCCCAGTGCTCCTGTTGATCAAAAACTGTGGGCAGGCTGAGCTGATTTCTGTGTTCCTGGACTGTTCTGAAGCCCTCCAGAAAGGGGTGGAATGATCTTGCCAAGGGTAGGGCTGAGAGATGGGTCTGCTCGGCCAGTTCTGGTGTTCAGTTCTGGTCACTAGAAAAATAAAAAGTGAAGATGTATCAAGATTTCTCCAGAATCTATCCATACTCTAAAGCTGTGATCATGGAGGGAGGTTCCATTGGTACATTCCCCTTTTGGCTTTTGAGGGTCTCCCTGCCTGGGTTTCTTAAGCTTTGAGCAGTGACACTCTTACTCACTGGGATGAGACATAGCTGTGAGTCAGTTTATCATATTTAGCATTTTAAACTCAGTGGTTACAGTTAGAATGAGATTCTGTATTGGATATTAAAGCCAGGGTGAATGATTAGTTTGAACAGATATTTTACATCAACCATAGTTATTCAGATTAGCTGTTTCATAGACCTTTTCCTAAACCTGGTGAAGTGAAAATACAGATTTGCTGCTGGACTATAATAAGGGTCATTGTGTTGTCATGTTATAATTTCATGTAAATCTTTTTTTCTTTGTATTATTCTGATGAGTGACAATTAATTAGTTACAAATTCTCACAGCAAATTTATCTGGAATTCTTCAGGCTTCTAACTTCATTGCTAATTTTAATGTTTCCTTTGAGGTAATGAAGAGTAGCTAGCACTAATACAGAAAGGAGCTCAAGCTGCTCGCTATTTAGGAAATATAGAGTTGAGTCCAGTAAGTCTGCAGACATAAAGCAGGGACTGCCTGAAACAGGTCATGAAGGATATGGTGCACTTTTCAGATCTCTATGTGCATGGGATTTTGCATGCCCTGGACCTTCTGGGTGATTCGTTGAGTGCCAAAGACAGCAAAAAATAATAAAAGCTTAGAGTCAAGCATGTTACAACTGGAAACTGAAGCAATGGAGTGTATATAGACTGGATCCAAAGAAATTTGTTCAGGAATATGTAATAAATGTCGTAAGCTCCATCAGTCTTGTGTTACATGTCCCTTCAGTGTTATCAAGAGGTTTGCAACCTGACCTAGAGTGGTCTTTTTGTTTTGCATGCTTCCACTGAGTAAAGGTTTACATTGCCTCCAATGGTAAGGACTTGTTCCCACACTGGTCAAAGAGAAGACCTAGGGGAACTGCTGCCTTCATGTACCATAATCTGGTGATATTTTCTAGGGTGACTGCTATTTCAAATCTGTGTTCTGGGATCTGTGTGTAGTTTTGTCACAGAGAGCTGATGAAGAATTGTGGGATTTGATACAGAGGAGCAATGTGGGGAGGGTCGTGTGTCAGGCACTTCCTGACAACTGCTTGATTTGTGTGATACTGTGAGATGGAGCGACCCCCACCACCGTGTTGTAGTCAGTAATCTTTTTTCTCCGCTGCTCGTAAATGCTGGGTAACATCAGGAAATATAAAAACACTGACAGAGTCCTTGTGTAGTTTTCCTCTGAACTCACATAACGCTTCTCAGTACTCAGATTTTCCAGCCATTGATCTATATTTCAAAAATAGAAAATGAAAACTGTGTATCATATTAAATGTGAAAAATGTGCACTTTATTAAACTGGTAAATATTTATTAATAATATTAGAATTCATCTTTAAATTAGACATTTCATGAATTACCTTGCCTTGGAGCTATAAAAACTTTATTACAGCAATAAAAAAAAAATGTAAAGGAGGCATTCTGACTATGAAATTTCATTTCATGGTCAATTGAATTTACTATATCTGAAAGAACTAAAGATGGGGTTGTAAAATAATTATGATGTTCGTATACACTTGCAGAACAATGTTCTTATCCAGCGATACTAGGATAGTCTTATTTAAAGGCTGTATTAATAATGTATTGCTAATCACTAAAGCTTCTTTAGCTGAATACAAATTTGAATTATTTTAATGCGAACTGCACCGAGTTTATTGGTTATCTTGTGAAGCATTAGAGAGCTTTACTGTAAGCAATATTTAATTTAGATAAATGTAGTCCTACTCTGTTGAGAAGTCCGGTGGAAGAATTTCACCTTCAAGAAATGTCATGAGATTTTAAATCACAAATGTTGAAAAAATAAAATGGGCTCGGACAGAATTATGATTAATACTGTGTGTCTTCGGCTTTTTGCTATGTACTACCTGACATGTTCACCTATAAACTTGAATGCAGAATCACCAGAGGCATGGTTAAAAATAGGTTATGTCAAGGTTTTCCTATGTCTCCCTTAGGGTATGGAGTTGGCTAGCTACTTCATAATACTTCTGCAAGTATCTCACATATTTCCCACAGGAAAGCAGACTAAAGGAAAAAAAAACATAAAGAAATAATTCTCTTTATCATATTCTTTGTGCACTATTATATTGAAAGATTCATTCACAGTGCAAGACAGATATTTGTTCACAGAAAAAATGTGGCTTAGCAATTATTAAAAGCTTGCATTGATGAGTTACCGATGGCTCATATTATTAAGAACAAGGAAGTTCTGATACACAGGAGCTGATTTATACTAAGGAAAGAGTGACATTTTGTCATAATGCTGATTAACTTTATTATTATTGGCAGCAAACACAACACATTTATCTTAGTGGCATTTTTCTACATTTAAAAACAGAAAAAAAACAACAAAAAAGGGAGGTAAAATGAAGGCACTGCGGATTAAGTTTTGCATTTTAAAAGTATACAAATAAAATCCCTATACTCCAAAATAAATCACTGAAAAGTGCTGAAGTACATCTGACTCCAAAGAACACATGGATTTACGTGATGCAAATATTATCCCTATAAATACTTGAATAGAAAGTAGAAATCAAAAGCAATATCCTCATCAAAAATCAACCCCTGGTATTTTATATTAATGCTCTGTTTTCTCTTGAGCTGACCATGGGAAAAAAAAAAAACAACTTTAATCTGCAAACTGTGGCAATTCTATAAAACTACAACTTGTGCTCCTGAGGGTTCCTTTTTTTAACACCTCTCTATAATCTGCCCAGCCTGCTGAGTAGCATTGACATCAGTAGTACATCAATTTCAGAAAGTGGATTATTTTTACTAGACAGCTATTGTGACATATTGGGTCAGTCATAAATGAAAGATATTCATGCAAGCATGCAATACTTGTAATGAAGTCTCACTCTGACCTTCTGTATGATTGATTCTGTAATTTAGTTTTCTCAGGCAGTGCCTGAAATGAAATGAAATCATGTTGAACAAGTTTTGAATACCCACAGTGCACCAGGAGAAGAAAAATCTGCAGCCCCAGAGGCTTGAGAGAGAGCAGCTGAACGATTTATCTCCATGCTATTATAGCCTTTGCCAGCATTCAACATTTCTTTTTTTTTTTCTTTTTCTTTTTTTTTTTTTTCTTATTTGGCTTAAGTACTTAATTCTGCAGGTAGCTGTAAATGGGAAAATAAAATGCTGTTCAGATTTAAAATGACAGGACAGGAGTATGTGCAGGGGACTGATAAAATATCTTGAATAGAACTGACCTTTCATGTAGCTGAAAGTTACTGGGGGATTCATCCTCATAATTACCATATAGATTATTTTTATTTCTTTCCTGCAATGAAACATTTCAGAGAGCAGTAGTGCTGATTGAATGAAAATTGAACTTGTTAACATTCTTTTCAGCTTAGCCTGTTGTACATAACAGAAGGTTAGCTTTGATGAATTTCAAAATTCTCTTTCTGATATCTAAGAAACAGACAGTA
The DNA here is from genome assembly GCF_905368555.1 of Meleagris gallopavo. Classification (NCBI taxonomy): domain Eukaryota; kingdom Metazoa; phylum Chordata; class Aves; order Galliformes; family Phasianidae; genus Meleagris; species Meleagris gallopavo. The sequence goes on from NC_139416.1 coordinate 4,750,374, forward strand.
AAATAATTGTCTCTTTTCAGTCTGATTTTTCTCTTTTATTCATAAAAGTACAGATGTTAAAAAAACGGGCTGATAACTTTACTTATTTTACTCCCTCCATTGCTTATGCTGATAGATAAAATGTTTCCTATTTGATGAAGATTTGAGCCTGTTTATATTTTATAATTGTTGCAATGCTTTAAGAGCATTCAGGATTCTGCACAGATAAAGGTAATTCATGGTGGAATAAGCTCATCGTTAATTACATTACTACCGAGGAGTGGCACTGTGCTAAGCTGAGGACCTGATGGTGGCTATTGTTCTTATTTTAAGTAGTCTTTTTAAATAAACAGCTCAATGATGTGGCTGTAAAGACTGGAATTGCAAATGTTAGCTCACCGAGGGCTGCATACAGCAGAAATGCTATCAATGTTTCAAAATAGTGGTGCTTTTTATGTCAAGGTCCAAATCTGAATTTATTCCCTAATTACTAATTTAACTTTTCAATGAACAGTTTAACAGAATATGGTGAGAATAAAAGCTAAAGGAGATACTTTAGAATTGGCACAAGACAGCTATTTCTCTGCTCACCTGCATACCTCTAATTTATGTTTAATTTCCCTTTACAGAGAAACTACTTTGTAAATCTCTCTTTTAATATTCCATCTGTAATCTTATATTTAGAGAGTATGGAGTAGGTTTGCAATTAATGCAGTGTTATAACAACATTGTTTAATGTGTTGCTGATGAAGCAGTTGTTTCATGGGTCATTAGTGTGTTTAACGCCTGGAACAGTCTATTAAAACAAGCCCTTGTTATTGCTATGAACATGTTTATTGTCATCTTTAGTGCAAAACATACAACTAATTTTGAAATGTTGAAATTATTCATAGGAATAGCAGCTATTCTTACTACAAAGAGGGATTATCTTCAGAGTATTCTCATCTGTAATTTTCCTTTGAAAAAGGATGGACTACTAAACTCAGGTTTCATATCAACAGTGTTAATCTGGTTCGTGTTGGACGTTTCCATCGTAAATGGCAGCTGTTACCATTGCTGTTGTTAATAATTTGTGGTAACAGGAAAAAAATAATCTCAAAACTAAGTAAACACAAATGAAGTAATGTTCTTATGGTTCTAATTGGTGACATTTGGTCAAATACAGAACCTTTCAAGTGGTGGCTGATGCTTTGTGAAATTGGACCTTTAGAACTCATTTAGGATTTTGCAGCTTGGTGCCTGTTGTCAGGCAGGCACTGGGACAGGCTTGTTTCTGCTGCAGATCTGAGCTGTGGGCATTGCTGATGGGCTTTCAAGTCTTTATTTATTTATTTATTTGGTGCATGGTTAAGTATTTTGTATCTAATAGTGTAGTTGTACGTTTTTAGTTTCAGAGAGTGTGTGTGTCCACTTCATACGGTCCCAGGGGAGAATGGGCAGCGGGCTGGCAACCCTAGAGGCCACAGACAGCAGTGGCTTCTGTACAGAAACTATTACTTCAATGAGATATGAAGACAGCGTAGCCTGATGGTATACTGAATAATAGAGTTTTTAATAGTGTGTAGATTCTTATGTCCTCAATGACATTGTAATGCTCAGAGCGGATAATATAGTCACTGCTCTGTGAGACGTGCTCTTCTCTCCTTTCTCATTGATAGGGAGACAATAGGCCATCTGTTAATGAGCTGTTATGGTTGGAGAAGGAAACGTATTCTGGCACTCTTTTTAGAAGTTGGTAATTCAGAGCAGAACAGAATCTTTAACTGAATCTTTATTCATAGTCTATTGGTCAGCATGAACTATTTCCATGTCCTGGTAACCACAAGAGAGGACCTGCCTGTAGGAAACAGTGGCAGCTGTTGATGAAGACACCTATCTGAATAGCTTGTATTGCTGGTGCTAGGAGAAAACAACAATCTTGCAAATAGATTATTATCTACTCAGATGCACAAAGGACTTCCACATGAAGAAAGAAAAAAAACGTGACTACAGGGAAAGAAAGACTGTGACTGTTATATATTAATAAGGCCTACATCAAGATCCATCAACTGCAGAAGGTATTGGGAGGTACCATATGAGTACATGGAAGATGCTGCACTCCCCAGGATGCTGTTAGGAACTGGAACAGAAGCTGAGCTTATAAGAAGTGGATTCAGAAGGTCTGCAGACACAAATGACTGTGGACATCAGCTGAATGTTAAGCCTAGACCATGGCTTTGATCTATTCTGCCTGCTGCATTTAAAATCCAGTGTGAGCAAACACTTATCTCTGCATTGTGATGTCAGCCAGATGAGGCAGATAATGAAGCTGGTATGCATGTGTTTTACATGGACAGCAGCTTGGTTGGGTCCAGCCACTCTCATGCTTGGGTCAGATGAAAACTTCCTTTGAAATTCCTCCTATTCTCAGCCCTTACCACCTGTGTTTTCTCTTGGGCAGCTGAACCAATGTTCAGCTTCCGCCTCAAATTCTCAAGCTATAGGGAAATACAAAGTATCTGTTTAGTTTTAAATTATTCTGTGTTACCAGGTAGCTGAAAAAAAAGTTCGGTTCTGGTAATATGAAAGATAATGAGATCTACTTTTATGATATGCTTTAAAGGAAAAACAAAAACCAGCAAACTAAACAGATATCAAGAAAATTCACAAAGACAAAAGCAAAACACCCCTGTGCATAGCTACCACTGCTTGCAGCAATTGTTTGACAAACAAATGCCATGTTATACCCAATTCTGTTTCCCCCCTGCCTAGTTCCCCACACAATTTGTGTTACCTCTGGTAATATCTGTTGGTTGTCATGCTTTCTTGCAGTCTCTCTCCATGTTGCATGCTGCATAATAAGGACCTTTGAAGTCTGCCTTTGATTTGGAAGCTGAAGCACCTGGAGTTGCAGAGGTTGTAACAAAACTGCTAACAGCACTTATCTGACACTGTGCAGCTTCATTTGAACTATCTGGTGTTTGTTTGCAATTGCCTTCTCTGTTTGCAAACAGAGCAGATCTAAGCTTGTACTGCTAATTTGGATAGAAGCTTCTCGTGCCAACATACTGATCAGATCAGAGCTCAGATCTGTGATCTGAGTTACACGTATTGAGAGCATGCTGTTGGATTCCTTGTCCAAAAGAAGTGTATTCCAGTATGGTTTAAAGCATGGTAGGTATTTAGGGGAAAAATAAGTGGCGTATCTGTTTTTAAAAGCATCTGCAAGATGGTGTAAAACTTAAATGGCAAACAAGTTGTGAATTAGAAGATGCTAAAAGCATCAGTAGTGGACACTGTGGACAGTTCTGGGCTACAGGAAGCCCATGATGGTGTCCATTTGTATGAGCAGAGGCAGTTACAGAGCAGAAGACTTAGAGTGCAGCTGAGGCCAACAGGAAGTCTGCCACCTTCACCTACCTTGGGGATGGCAAGAGGAATGTGCCGAGCCTTTCAGACAGGTGCAGTTTAACAGGAAAGTAAATTGTTAAGAACAAGGTTCCCAAGCCATAAAGGCTCCATGCTAGGCTGGTTGGATGACTTGCTGGAGCATTTCAGAGAAAGCTCTTCTATCACTTGGTCTGGCTGCTGGTGCCTGTAGAGGCCCAGAGGCAGGGTTAGCATGATAGATCCCTGGGCATCCACCACATCTCTATGGTGCTGGCCAAAGTGTGCTCCTACTGCTGCTCCCCAGGTGTTGTCCATGGAAGAAATAACTTGAACTTGTGATTCAGATCTCTCTCACAGCTGGAACAAATTGTGGCCATGAGGTGGGTCTCTGCAAACCTGCTCACAGGTCAGACCTGAAAGAGAAGCTTGGGAGGGGTGCAAAATTAGGGGATGGTAGATCAGAAGTATTCAGAGAACACATGATAAGTTAATTTGGAGGTGGTAGCTGATTCTGTCCTGTAGCGAGAAATGAATTTCCAGAAAGATGAATTTCTACAGACATCTGAGACTGTCAAAAGAAAAGGAGATAGTTGCTCAGTTTTGAGGAATAAATCAGTGGACCTTTGTGTTATTCCTTTTTCTTTCTTCATATCCCTGCTCTTGGCTTTGTGCTTTTTCTGTGTAAATGGAAAACGGAAATTTCTGATGTATTGGGACTAAGGAAACACACAGGCTGGGAGATTGCTTACTCTTCATGTCTTTCAGGCAGCAGAATGTGCATAAGCCTTCTGTCACCAACCAATCTTTTAGATCCATCTGCAGACAATTTTTTTCTGAACTGACATGTCCTGATTGTTGTTGTAGCCTTTATTTGGGAATTAAATTAGGTAAGGTTTACTTTACTACAGAGGCATGGAGAAAAACATGGGGGTTTGTCAGTGCTAGAGAAAAGAAGCTGCTGCTTGTAGGGGATCTCCTGCTAACTGTGGCTTGACAGATCATTACCGATTGCAGCAGCTGAAGAGAGGAGAGGTAGGATGCTTCTTCAGCAGTGGCAGTACCAAGTGCAACTGTTTTATATTCTATTAAGTAAGGATTTAATCTCTGACAGAGAAAAGCATCCTGTTAGTTTGATTTGTTTTGATTGGCAGTGAATTCCAATCTTCTAAAAATTTAGATTAATGGATTCTTTTATCTCTATTTTACTTGTGGAGGAAAAGAGTATTGAGGATTTCTTATAGAGATATGCTTACTTGCCCATAAGTAACAGGAGTAATTTACAGACAGGACAACTGAGGATTCCACTCTTCATATTGCAGTGCATTTGCTTCAACTTGAATTTATCCTTTAAAATATTACATCAGCTTATGTTACACTGACAGTGACAAATTCCTGAGGCAAAAGAATACATAATGTTGTAAGTCAACATCCAAAACCAGGGCACGGTGAGCATAAACATAAATGTTAGCTTTTGCACAGTTCTTTTTGTTGGCAGATTTACCACAGTTTTAACCATGTCCCTTAAAAAAATGGTTCAAGCAATAGTATAGGGTCAGATCCTAGGCTTATGTCTTCTTGTAGGCACTTCCATGGACTCAATCCTGATGCAGATAGAAAGAATCTTAGTGGAGGTGTTGCTTGTTTACATGATTGAATATTATAGGCTTTGATTTTAATCTTCAGTATTACTCAAAATGTTCTAATATTGTCTGCAAATGATGCTCAAATTGCCAGGTGGAAGTTAGGATATCTCTAGAGGTCATGGCTGGCTACTGTTTGTTTATCAAAATAAGGACTAGCTGTATTACCTACTGAGTGCCTAATGACTTCATATCAGAAGAATAATCTTTTATTGCCATAATTTACCCTAGTACTCAATGGTATGCATCTCTTTGGCTGGATTGTTGCAAAACACCTTTAATAGTATACACAGTATAAATTAGAGTGTTGGAGTTTATACTTTTTTTTTTTTAAATCCCATTATTCTGTTTGCTTTCCATTGGCTGCTGAGTACTGATTTCTATCAAACTTTGAAAACTTAGTACTTCTACCAATCAAAATAAAATAGGCTATGTACTTGGCATGTGCCATGTGACATATACTTTGGTATGACTTCTAAAAATGACTAAATAGGACTTGTTTTGGAGTGACTATCTAAATAAATGAGAGAAGTTGACAGTAGGGTAGATGGATATCCTCATGCCTTTGATGATGTTTTCTACACATCAAATGCTACAAGTCTTTACAGTGGCGGCTATTGGACTCTGCGGGTGTGATAGAAAAGATTGATATACCTATGTATAGTCTCACTCATGTGATTTACATGCAGGTTTACAGCAGAAATCTGAAATTGTCATTGGAATCACAAAAGTAATTTCTCTTTTGTGTTCCTTTTCACCCATTATGTCCTTGTTTTGTTGTTAAGCTGGGTAAAAGAGAGGTTGAGTATTGTCTGGCTTTATGTGAAAACCAACAAGTTTTGCCTAACTTCAGTTTAAAACAATAAAGCAGATCAAGCTCACTCAACACTTGATTCTGTTCACTGAAGAAGCTCATGAATTTTTTTAAGCACTGATCTGTCATTTCTGCATTATACTATGAAAATCCTAAATGCATATAATACTTACATATCCCTTCAACTTCTAGTTAAGCTTATGTAAGAAATGAGCACGCGATATTCTCTAAAATGTTCACAACATTTGTGGTGGATTATTTTGAATGCACAAGCTTTGCCTTTTCAGTTTTCAATTTTCACGTGGTAATGTAATTAGGGTGTCTCGCAGATGCTTTAGTACAATTGCACTTCTGTTTGTACCCTTGATATGTTTTTGCTGTTAAACATTTATTTGCTAAACATTTCATGAATAATGAAATGCTGATCTTTTTGGTTCAATACTGGTCGTTGTAATAGAAGAAAAAAACAAGGCTTGAGAAAATTGATGGAAAACTTGTTTACTTGATTATAGATTCCTCTTTAGATAGATTTTGCTTACTCAGAGTTTATATACAAATGCTATGAACCTCAGTGTTACTATTGACTATCTCCCTTGGCTTCTTACTAGGCACCAGAACTCTGTACAAACATGAATGACTTGTGCTTCCTTGTCTGAAAGCTCTTCTGTAAGTTCCAAGGGGCTATAGATGCCCAGACCACCAAGCCACAAAATAAAAACGAAATTCCTATTCTTTTCATTGTGATTTTTTTAAAAAATGTGATTAACCAAAGAACTTCAATTCAAAATGCAGAAAATAGATTGTTAATATTTATATTATGCACATAGATGTAAATGAGAAGAGATTGGAAGTGATATTATTATTTTTTTCATATATATTTATCTGTGTTAGGTAGTCATTTACAAAATATTATTGTTTCTATTTCTAACCTTTAGTGAAGTTTTTAGAGATTTAAGAAGTAGCTTACAAATTAGGAAAAGAGATAGAAAAACAGGAATTAAACAAAACAAACACAGAAGCATCGAATTGTCTCAGAAGGGGCATTTAAGAATTCATGGGCTTGTGTATAAAATTAGATTCTGGGTCAGTACAAGTCAAGAGAATTTAGTCTCAGTAAAATCATAGATGCAACCAAAATGACAAGACTTGGAGTAAATCGCTTGTAACCCGTGTCGTCATATTTTGTTGCCTTGGTGTAAAGGCCAAAAAGGCCTGTCTTGTGTAACAATAGAGAGCAAAGGCCTTTTAGGCATAGAACACCACTATGAAAGAGCTGCATGCAAAATGTTGAAGTTGATTTTTATGAGAGAAAGTAATTGTGATGATCTCGACCTTTGCTTTAACAACACTTTTTTCTTAATGCAATAAAGCAATGTCTGTAAACTAGAAAGGAATGGGCTAATATGCAGAAAGTGATATCCTTTTAAAAAGACTTTGAATGACTTCCAGATGCCGCTGTCAATACAATTTTGAATCAAAATGACCCTCTAGTTAGCGGTAGTAAATTTTCACAGAAAGGTGCCCTGAAGCAAGTGGGTATTTCAGCCAGTAAGTCTGATGTTTTGATCTTTCTATATCAGTGCTCCACTTTTGACACAGGCATTCGTCTCTGAGAAACTATGCTCCTTTGCTGAAAATATTAAAAGCCTCTGAAGTAGGAATAGTGATGTGGTACAGTACGGATGATGAACTATGCTGGCAACGTCTTGGTAGGCAGGGGAAAATGAGGATGAAACCCAGTATAGCACCTGCAGCATGAACATGCACAGTTAACTTCATCTGTACAGGACCCAGGGACGACAATACGTGGATGAGGCAGGGCATGCATCTTCCTTTACAAGTGCATTGCATCTCTGTGTGCTGCACGGGGCTGGGCCAGGAGGTGTTCAGGAGCACTGAGCCCACTGCCTCTGCTGGGACAGGAGCAAGAAGAAAGTCACTCAGGACAAACCTCAATGCTGATGCAGGTTTTTGAGCACTCCAAATAAAATCTGAGTGCACTGGAAAAGTCACAATACCTTATGGAGCTCAGGTGGGCCCGTATGCTGGACCTCCAGTATTGCAATTCTCTTCTGCGGTATTTCACTAAGGATTATTGTACATGATGCTGATTGCAATGTGGATTATTAATAACAACAGTTTTCAAAGTCTATTGCATTTCCTATGCTTCTGACTGTTTGAACAACGGGTATAGATTGGCCAAGTTGCTCAATCAATTTGTGAGCTAATTATTCTCCCCACTTTCTGGCTGGTTTAAAAATCTTCTTTTCTGTTTAAATGTTCTTTAAGTGTCTATTGATCTGTGTGTGGTTAAAAATAACAAAACCGAGTTGTTTGTAGTCAGATTCCAGTTGACTTCTACCTTTGGGGTCTGACTTTGTTTTGTTTACAACTGTGATAAGTGTTGTGTAGATGGAGAAGATGACTTAGTTTTAGCCCTCAAGAAACAGCAGAGACAAAAACGTGCAAGCACTTGAGTTTCTGAGGGATGAAGTACAAGAAAATAAAGTGGGTGATCAGTGCATAGCGTGCTACTTCCACATGTGTTTGATTGTTGGATTAAAGATAAAAATGTATACTTTTGTGTGGTGCTGGCAAAAAGGGGTTTTTAGGAGTGATTAGGATTACTTGAACGGTTCTCCAGAGTGCTGCTGTGTCTGCACTTGAGATGTGGCAGGGCAACGTTCTTTGTCTGAAGGGGATTTAGAAGTTATTTTAAAGAGAGTTGTTTTATACCTACTACTGTTACTGGTAACAGCTATGAATAATTGAATGTCAGAAGAAGATGCTTTTTCTCTCTCTGCTTCCTCCCCATTTTGTTTGTTTTCTGCATTTGACAGCAGTTTGTCTCTACTCTATTGCAGTGTTTTCCCTGTGTCATCAGTCAGCCGGTTGCTTATGTGGGTATTTGCACAGCATCAAGAGAAAAAAAAAATTACTTTAAAATAGGGAAATAAAAATTTTTATTACCCAAGAAAATCTAGCAAAGGGAGAAGCAAAGTCTGAGGCAAGTACTGTAACTGTTGCTGCATTCAGTTTATTGATCTGTTGAAAAGAAACCAAACAAAATGAAAGTTGACAATGTCAGTTCTGTGAGTCAGTGAAAATGATTTGCTAATGCTGTATGATCACTGCTAATAACTGCATAATGTTTCACTCTTTCAGGATCAGAGTCACACCCAAGTTTCGCAGTACCGCCAAGACCACTCTTTGATTATGAGATCCATTGTCCACATGACAGATGCTGCTCACTCGGGAATTATGACTCCCTCTCAGCTCACCACCATTAACCAGTCCCAGCTAAGTGCACAGCTGGGGCTAAATTTGGGAGGCACCAACTTGCCACACACTTCTCCCTCCCCTCCTGCCAGTAAATCAGCCACTCCTTCCCCCTCCAGCTCGATAAATGAAGAAGATGCAGATGAATCAAATAGAGTAAGTTAGTCCATGTGTTGCAGTGAGTAAGCTTTACATGGCTATATGCTGTATTTTCATTAATGTGGCAGTACTGTCTCAGCTGCCAAGTGATCATACAAAATATGTATGCTTTAACATACGATGAGCTATGTCATTTATTTACTGTTTAGCTTCTGATTTAGGAGGCTTTCATTATACCTCCATAATAGATGTTAGAATATACATATCCGTTCGTATATTTTCAGTTGAATACATTCATGGTTCATTTTAGATTTTATACATCTGGTGAATCTCTTTACTCTTCAACTTTGGGATTTTTTTCATTTTGATATTCTCTGGAGTCATTTAAAATATAGATGCATTTAGACAGAAATAAAATGAACTTTCTTCTATTTGAATGCTTACTTAATTTACAGTTTGCTTTAAATTAACCTGTAACAAAAGGAAAATGTTATAGCACTACATATACAGGGCTAATTCAAACTGCTCGATGAAAGATTTTCTCATTAGCTTGATGGAAATTGTGTATATGGAAAGAAGATTCCATTCAGGATTCTTAAAATATCAAAGTTAAACAATGAGAATAGAGATGTAGTTAGAGCCACACAATGTGGCAACCCTTGCTGCCACAATCTGTGTGTAGTCCAGAAGAAGGTATGGGGCATGAGGAGCATATGAGGATTGGAGATACTGGCAGTCCTTGAAGTGCTGCTCTAAAGGTTTCCCCTTTAAGGTGGGAGGAGATGCAGGTATGGGGATGCTGCTGTGTGGGGACCTGACCCCATGTGAGAAGCCTTGGAAGAGGGTGTTGGGCACAGGGGTGGTCCACTGTGCTTGAATAGATACTGCAGAACTGCTGCTGCCCTGACCCATGTCTAAGCTGACAGCCTAAGTCTGGGAATCAGGGAATGCCTCCAAGCTCTTCTCTTTTGAGTCTCTACTGCCGAAATTGCATTTTAATGGAAAAACATAGATCACCTGCTCAAAGTACACTATAGATTGAATACATATATATGTATATATTGAATTAAAATTAGTTATGGTGTAGTTTTTGAGGTCAGGCTTCTGGGAACAATTCTGAGCCATGCTTACAGCGAGTGGTAATAATTTTGGCACTTAGTTCCAGTGGTTCTGATGAGAAAGACTGAGAATAAGTGCAGTTTGGTGGGAGAAAGGCCCACATAACATGAGTGTCCAAAATGCTGCCTACACAGGAATTTTTATCCATTTATTGATAAGCCTGACTGACAATAATTATTCAGAATTCCTCTGACTTCCATTTCATGCGTATGTGGACTGTTCCTGTTACTACCGTTTCTTAGGCTACTGGAGAAAAAAGAGCTGCCCCAGATTCTGGCAAGAAGCCGAAAACTCCAAAGAAGAAGAAAAAGAAAGATCCCAACGAGCCACAAAAGCCAGTGTCAGCATATGCCCTTTTCTTCAGGGATACTCAAGCTGCAATTAAAGGGCAGAACCCCAATGCTACGTTTGGAGAGGTTTCAAAAATAGTGGCATCTATGTGGGACAGTTTAGGAGAAGAACAAAAGCAGGTAAAAAATGGATGAGGGGGATGTCTGACATGAAGTACAATAGTTATTGCTTGTAAAAAATCCTCCTATCTCAGAGCTGAGCACACTGCTTGCTGATGTAGACCTCTTGGTCTGCAGAGCTGCATTGATTTTTGAACTTGCTGAAAATCTGGCATCTAAAAAGCATTTTGTTATAAGAGTCAGTTGATCGTATTCAGTGACTGTCTTTAAATTTTAAAGGGCACTTTGTAAAAAGCTCAAGTGATACTGTCCTGGAGTCTTGTTTAAGACCACCTTTTGATGATTCCCATTTCAAAGTTCTTATTTCCTATTAATCGAAGTTAGAATAGAAAAGGGGAAGGTACAACACATTTACCATTTCCTTTGATCTGCCTTATGAATTTGTTATAAAGCGTGTTGATTTTAAACCTTTGAAGCCAATCCTCTGTGCCTCATTACAATGTTGTGTGTGAAATGTTATCTCCAACTCAAAATTGGTACAGAATGATGAGTTTTGTTCTTCCTTGAGGGTTATTATTCTTGCTAAACACATGTAACTCCTACACATAGATTGGAAAAAAATCCTTTGGGGCTCTTTGCCTGTTGATGCTCCGTGCAGCTCCCAGTCATACTTAGCAGTCTGACAGATGATGATATCTCGCAGACGATGATCATGATTTAAGGATGATCTTTAAATGTAGTGCTGATTAGAGATACAGATTGATTCACTTTTTGTTTAACTGTTCTACTGAAGCTCTGTGGGATTCTCTAATACTGACTTTGGGGAAAGTGAATTGTCAAAACTCTGTGAACCACATTTTCCTTTTTTCTTTTTTTTTTTTTTGGCTGCTTTATACTACTTTGGGTACTTTTCAGCACGTGAAATACTCAGTGTCAGTAAAATATCATTTCCTAGGAAGATGAAGTGTGCATAACTGGTCTTGTCAAACAGTTGGCTGCTCTAGCAGGTTTTTTTCTATATGACAAATGGTCTTACGTTGTGGTGACATTCCAGCAAGTGGACCTGAAAGTCTGCGGCCACTTGCAGGAATATTTAAAACTTCCAGGGAAGAAAAAGCCCTCATGAAGTAAAAGTGTTTTTGGATTTTTGATCTGAGCTTTTGGTTTCGTTGCAAGGGATTCTGAGAGCATTCTGGCAAAAACTTCTTAATAATTGAAGTTGGTGAAATTGTGGTCTCTTTTAATAGGTATATAAAAGAAAAACAGAAGCTGCCAAAAAAGAATACCTAAAGGCACTTGCAGCCTATAGAGCAAGCCTTGTTTCCAAGGTAAGCCTGATAATGCTGTCTGCATAATGCAAGTTAGTTTTTGGCAATGTTTTTCTTAAATATGGGGGTAGGAGTGTGGTATAATGCAAAGCAAAAGTAGAATCCTAAGATTTCTGCAATGCAATTCTAAAAGATGTGCTGCTGCTTGAACCCTGTATAGCCTCTGCAAAGAAATTTCATCTCTTTAATGGCACTGTAATGATTACCAAACAAGAACTTTGTAAGCGCGTACATCTTCCATTATCTTGGGAAGCAAAATAATGCACTTCACTACAGAAGTAAAATTCAGTCATGAAAAATATGCCGACCTTTTGACATTAATATTTACAAGCTATTTGCAGAATTGTTTTTTGTTTTTTGCTGTTGGGTTTTTGTTTTTTTTTTCCTTTTCCTCAAGTGATTCTTCCCAAAAGACAGACTTGTTTTGCATGGGCTTGAAGAGCTGTTATTGTGTGGCAAAGCTTAAGTATTTCTTGCAGGTGAGGGGGAAAAAATTTGTGTGGTGGCTCTGAATTTGGAGAGTACTTACAAATGGACTAGCTGGCAGTGAGCCATGCTGAGTATTAGAGCAGATCCCTACTTAGTATGAAACTCACGTGAAGAAAACAAAGCTTTGGTCTCAGATTTGAGAATTTACTTTTTTAACTGATAGCATGAGGCTGGTTGTATATCTGCTGCCTCTGGACACTACAAATGGAAACATGATTGTAATACATGCGTGAAAATCAAGGCAGTCATTTCTCTAATAACATTTCTTAAAGACCAAATACAAAAATACCCTTGATCACAGGAAAGCAACAGACTAAAGTGATAATATCTAGTTCCTGAGAATGCTTATTTAAATGTACAACTACAGAGCATTAGGAGGTAGCGCAGAAAGTTGCTGCATATTTTAATTAGTGCTTAGAAATACAACAACAGAAATTAGACACATGCATTCTTGAAAGCTGGAAGATTTCCTTGTGTTGTGAAGCTGTGTTTTTCTGTTGTCTCTAGGACTTAGATAATGTTCTCAGTCTTTAATATCATGATGCTAAGTTCAATGGCAGCAGCAATTCTGAATTGCTGCTTTGAGGGAACGTGTCTTGTCAGTCCTAACTGCCCTTTTCAAAAACAACAGAGATCATATTTTCTGTCCCTTCTGTGGGATTTGTGCTGCTGAGTGACTTCTTAGAAGACTGTGAGTAGAAATTACACTCCATGTCCAGAATTCATCTCCCCTACCTTAAGACATCCTTGCTGTAGCTTTTCTGTCAAAGGTTGTTGTTGAGAGTAGATACAGAATAAGCACTTCTGAGGCAAGAGTTGATGCATTCTACGCTAAGTGTCTAAAACATATCTATTTATTGTACTGGATGAGAATTTTTCTCTCCATCACCTACACAGAATTCTAGGCAACTGTATTACATGTCTTATGCAATGCAGATGTGTAAAACTATGCAAGATGATCCTACTTCTGATGCTTAATCATATCTAGTTTAAACATACTCAATATATTTAAACATACCTAATAAAACTATGTCTTTAAAGGCACCAGAAAGCCTCAGAATGAAGTTTTCCTGCAGGTGTCTCTCATCAGAAAGCTCATGACAGTGGAATTAGGCAGGATGTTCTAAGCAGGGCACCTGCTGATGTAGCCATGCTGCTTCCAGTGATTCTGGGCTTCTGCCTTCACAATGCTCCCTTAGACTTCTTTCTGCTGAGAATACATTGGACTTAATGCCTTAGAAGTGAAGAACTACAGTCAGCTAATTTAAAAAAAATTGTTTGATAAGTTTTGGTGCTTGTACAATACTTCTATGACATCAGAACTGGTGTAGTGGGATATTGGTGTTCTCCTCAGAACAGGTTCTTTTGTTGTTTGTTGGTTTGTTTTTTTAATATATAAATAGAGACCGTTTTAGCTCTTTCAGCCAGATGAAGTACTACAAATTTCTGATGTTGAACCAGGGCACAAGTTAATTTGTTGTCTAAGAATTGGAATCTAAGTAGAAGCTGGAGGTACTTTGTACAGAGACAGAAAAAGGTGTAATGTAATGGACCAGTGACCTTTCTCAGACTGCTGATTGATGTTTCCCCATGGAAAACAGAAGATGAAAAAGTCTCTCTGAGTATTTGTTACTTTTCTTTCTATATAAACAGTAACAAAGTTTTTTTTTATGAACAACACAAGATAATTTCAATTGATCAGGTCAAACTGAGCCAGGGTTCATAACCTTTCTAAATATATATCAAACAGCTAGATTTAGGTATGGAGAGAGGATAAATAAGAACTGAGATAGTGAAAGTTCAGATTGGATGAAGAAAATAGGCAACTCAAGTGAGATTTTGAACTGCATTTCCTGAATAGACTATTATAATAATTGGACAAATTCTCTAGGGCAGTCTTTCCACTGAGCAGCTCATGAGATTTGAAGGGGAAGGAACAGGTTTGATGATTTTTTAAGCTCAATATAGGATTGTGTCTACTTTTGCCAATACCTGTTCTTCAATTTCTCCTCATAGGCTGCTGCAGAGTCTGCTGAGGCCCAGACAATTCGTTCTGTGCAGCAAACATTGGCATCCACAAATTTGTCTTCCTCCCTTATTCTGAATACTTCTCTCTCTCAACACGCCACAGTCTCGGCATCTCCTCAAACTCTTCAACAGTCCCTTCCCAGAGCAATTGCTCCCAAACCTCTGACCATGAGACTGCCAATGAATCAGATTGTAGCTTCTGTTACCATTGCATCAAACATGCCGACAAACATTGCAGCTCCATTGATAAGCTCTATGGGAACAAACATGGTGGCAACGCAGTCTTCATCTCAAGTGAGTCCCTCCATGCAAAGCCAGCAGCACCAGATACAGCAGCTGCAGCAGCAACAGATGCAGCAGATGCAACAACAGCAGCTACATCAGCATCAAATGCATCAGCAGATACAACAACAAATGCAACAACAGCATTTTCAGCACCACATGCAACAACATTTGCAGCAGCAGCAGCAGCATCTTCAGCAGCAAATTAATCAACAGCAAATGCAGCAGCAGCTTCAGCACATACAGCTTCAGCAGATGCAGCAGCAGCAGATGCAGCACATGCAACACCAGTCACAGCCTTCTCCTCAGCAGCACTCGCCAGTAGCCTCTCAGATCACTTCTCCCATCCCTGCCATTGGGAGCCCTCAGCCAGCACCTCAGCAGCACCAGTCACAAATACAATCTCAGACACAGACTCAAGTATTATCACAGGTCAGTATTTTCTGAAGATAAATGATCTCACAGCATCGCTTTGTGTTGATGGAGGGGGTAGGGGTAAACCATATTTGGCTGAAAACTGTAAATTGTTGATGGTAGTTATGCAGGGATGCATAACAGATCAAACGATCCTCTAAAGTGTCTATTAGATAGGCAATAAAGAACTACAATGTAGCTGTGTATCATCTTTTAGCTGACTATAAATCATTTTGTTTAAAAAAAAAAAAAAAAAAAAGCTGTGCTCTCTTTCATGTGATGCCTTTTTAATTTATTTAAGCTTTACCTACAATATGTGAATCAAATGGCCTAATAAATACCTGGACCTTATGACTGCAACATGGCCTTTCAGAGTTACAGATTTCTCTAAAAGTGAATAATGCACTTCAAGGCAGTATGAACTCATGAAGCCCTTAAAGCACAGTTGTAACTACCTGTAAAATGACGATTGGATTTCATACAGTCATACTTGTATGACATGAGTTCGTTGATGGCATTTTTTGTCATGAAAAAAAAAATAGAGTAAGTCACAGATATTTGCCAAAGCTCTTAAATTTCTGTCCTAAATATCTTCAGAAAAACAAATGCAAGTAACTGAACTTCAATGTTTGATCCATCCTTTCACTCCATTCCTCCCGATAAACTTACCATAGTTTGTAACAAAATATATATTGACAGTTACCCTATTACATTAATTCCAGTTACAGAACAAATGTGAATATTATATTCTGTGTGGAAGTGATGAGTTTCAGATTTAATACACTGTATTTTTAAAAGGGAAATGCACTTAACTAAGGCTGTTATTACAAAAAGCTAAGATGAAAAATGCAAGAGTTTTTAATACGCTGTAAAACCAGTAGAATATTTAAAAGGAACTCCACGACCGAATAATCAATGTAAATATTTTCTTTAAAAGTTGTAACTTTTCATATCATGTGTTGTAAAGTTTTCATAAATGAGGCTTTAATGTAAACACTGGTAACATGAATTATTAATTGCTACATTGCTTATTGTGTTTTTATGCTGTTTTATACTTTTTTATGAGTTACGATAGCAGCAATTAAGTTGTTTGTATTTTGCTTATCTAAAATAAATGCTTTTATCTTGCTATAGAATAAACACATTTCAGTAAAACCGATGGGCCACAAGTCTTTGATAAGAAAAATAACCGAGAGAAATGTTTCCTTGCAGAACTGCTTTCTCTGGCACTTTATTCCACTTTCTGGATTTGATATTCTCTCAGCCATGCTGTGTAAGTAGGTACTGATCTGTGCAGGCAGCTCTGGTGTCCATAAGTGCATGGCTGGAGGGTGGCATGCAGCTCCTCTGAGCAGGCTGTGGCTTCGAGGTGCGGGAGCGATGAGGTGGTGGAGCAATGATGGCACAGAGCACTCATCCACCCCGTGTTACGTCTATCGGTGGGAACGGGGTAAGGAACCTGTCTTAGCCACTCAGGGATGAAAATAAGTACAGTTTGGGATTTTCCTTGTGTCCTTGTGTTTTTGCTGTAAGCCCAACCGCTATCCTGAGCCCATGAGCCCCCGGCTCGTCCCAGACTCTGGCTGGTGCTGAATGGTGCAAGCAGGGAGCAGTGGGTGTAGAGGAAGCTGTTTCACTGGAAATATTTGGAAACATTTGCATCCAACATGTTGGCAAGATATTAATGCTCTTTCTACATCTCTACTCTTGATGGACGAGAAAAACCCTTCCTTTCTTCTTTCCCATCCCTGCCTGCTATTGCTGTGTGCTGGGTGCAGCCTGACCACTATCCCCAGTTGTCTTGCATGATTAATTACAGCATCTGTCCTGTCAGGAGCTATAATGAAGAGGTCTTGATAAAAATTGCAAATTACCACTGGCAACAATCTTAAACTGCTTATGATAAAATGAAAATTAAAAACAGCAAGTGTCAAACCCGAGCAGAATCCTAATCCTGTTTCAGGCCGTGTCCATGGCTACCGACCAGGCCCCAAACAAAAATAATGGGATATAGATCCCCCAAAAGTTGCAGCCAGACTTGAGGGAAAAGGTACTGTGCTGTGTGAGTTTATTAATAATGAATTCAGCTTTCAATATTTCACAGTCCTCAGGTACTCTGTTTATTATCTACAAATATTGAACAGCAAGAGATTCCAATTAGAAATTTATAGATTTCTTGAAGCAGAAAAAATCATGTATAAATTGAAGCTTTTTGTAATAGGTGTTAGTTGACGGCTACCCATGCTCGTAATAGCCTTCGTGTGATATCTAATCGTGTCTGGGAGGGAGGGGGCTTATTTCAGGCACAAGGAAGCCTGTGTGCATTGGAAATGGCACAGCAGAGGCTGGTTGTGAAAGATGGTTTTGTGTCAGTTTTAACCAATGTTACATAACAAAGAGGACCATTTTATAGTCTTTTTGAAACCTTTAGACAACTGTCTTCAGAAATAATTGCTAAACTGCATGTGACAGTAATTGTGTATTAGTTCTGTAATTGTCATTTTGAAGACCTATGAAGTATCGTTGGGAAAAATGTCACTAATGATAAAAGTTAATTACAACTGAAGTCTGTTTTCAACTATTTGTGGTAAAAAGCAGGTGTTATTATACTCATTAAATGATTTCATAAATCCTGGGTTTTATCACATTTGATTAAGAGCTGCTGAACTACTGATAGTCAATTCCAGGAAAAAAAAGAGAAAAAAGTTTTAATTGCCGCAGCTAAAAAAATTAATCATCAAGCAGCACTGAACAGTTTAAATATCAAAATTTCAATCATGGAAAACTGGAGCATCCCCCTGCTTGCTACAAAATTATATTTTCCATTACCCGCAATAGCATATTGCAGAACATCTTGTGTTTCAAACTGTGCAAGTTGGAGTTCATATTCTCTACGTCTAAGTGAATAACTTCACTATCATAGGTCACAAATAAAACTGTTAATTTAAATCACTTACTATGAAATTTATACAGGAAAAAATGCCTTAGCCATGATTTCAGTGTCATACATGCTTTAAGGACTGTTTTCTTCGTATCGTTTACAAGTACTTAACTGCTCCCTTCTTTTCCCAAGGTTTCAGATGCTTTATCACCCCAGTTAACCACATTCTACTTTCACATTAACCCAGGTTGACACATGATGAAAGAACATAAGGAGGTTTAATTTTTAGCTGACACAGGGTCATTGGTTTCTAACTTGAAGAACAAAGGCTTTAAATACCTCTATGCAACATAATCTCAATTTTATTTTATCACCTGACCATTGTGGTTTGCGGGACAGATGGATTAAATATCTCAAGTTTAACCAGTAGTCTTGCACTGTCTCTTTTCAATGGGGATTGGACTTTTGAATGGCTCCTTTTCCATTTCTCACTTCATGGAGTATTTTTCAACACTGGACTTCATTCTAACCTTTCCCTCCCCCCTTTGTTTGGCTTTTGTTTTGCAACAGCTGTTATTATCGTTTTTGGTCAGCTGTGATTGCTGGAGGCAAAATAGGACCAGATGGTGTTTTGCTATGCATGAATGGAGAGTTAGAGGAGTTTAGATTGAATAGGCCAAGTTTGAATGGTGTCTATGCACCACCTGCCCTCTTCAGCAGCAGCACACACATCATAGGAGCATGATCTGTCTCAGACCTACTAGAATTGGATGGGAATGGAGAGAGCCTTGTTGGATTTTCTCCATATTTATTGATCTTCCATGCACTAACAGCATAATGCAGTACACAGTCAATTTGAGTTAATTGGATATGACACAGCATGTACATGTAATCTATCACTGTAGTCTCTTGGTACGCTTTAGGTTTTGCTGCCACAGAACATGCAGTATTAGCCTGCATTAGTAGGCTAAGTGGGTGGAGGTAAAGCAGGATCGTCGTGCAGCTTGATTTAACAAAACAGGCCAGAGTTCTAAAGCAATGCCCTTAAAACTGCCAGCGATAGAGTGAAATACTAACGTTTCTGATATGATAGGGCGGACTGGGTATTTTGGCACAGAAAAAGCAAACAACAAACAAAACACCTCATTCCCATACTTTTCTCAGAGGTTTGCCAGTGAAATGTAAGTGAGCAGTTCCCTAAGAAATTGAGCCTCGTTAGAGATGAGTCAGTGCCGCTCTGAAAGGACTGTGTGTGTGTGCAGGAATCTATTCCAGAGCAGGAGGGATATTAGATTAAGCAAATTCTGATTACCAACCCCTAAAACATAGACATTAAAATGAGGCATTCCAATTTGTTTTGGAGCAGCAAAGGGCTTCTTCAGTGCCCAAAATCAGCCATCAAAGTGGAGCTTAAATGCCGCAGAAATTTAGGGTGTGTTTTATCCTCCATGAGGGCGGACTAAAAGGCGTCCAGTGTGCGAGAGCTGTAGCTGAATGCTAGGGAATAAAATACATATGTGCTTGTACAAATAACTCGCTGAAACTGTCACAGCCATTGGGTGTTTCAGGCCGACCTCTGCCCACGTTGGCAGGAGCCGCTCGCGCGCTGCCTTTGTCTGCGGTGTCAGGTAGCCAAGTGAGCTACTTTATTATGAAAATTGCATTCAGCTGAAAAAATGCTAAATATTTTCAAGTGCCTGTGGGAAAAGCTAGGTTTGTATTAAAGGATTTGGTTCTTAAAGTCACCAAGAAGCTAATGCTTCTCAGGTGCATCTGAGGGAGAGTATTTTCGATTATAATACTAAAATCTTTCAGAAGAGAATGTGTGGCTTTGAATGAGCTGTTCTGACACTTCAATAGGCTACGCTGGAGATTTATAATGTGCTGTTTGCCTCTGCTAAAAAGTAGAAGTAATATTTTAAATCTCATTTTTGTCCAAGTTCTCTCAGCGTTAACATCTTCCACTCCTACACAAACTGAAGTAGTGCAGAGTTTTGTTATGAGGTTTGAAATGAAATGCATTTTAATCTTTTAGATAAAAGAAACATTGAACTGAAGAGTATTTGATGTTATGTGGTACTAAGATGGGCAGTTCCTACAGATAACTTTTATTTTCTTTCCCTTCTCTAATATCTGCACTGATACAGATATCTTTGGTCTGTTATTTTTTCCAAAGTGAAGTTGTTACATTAATTTAGCTCTGCTGCTCTAATTGAAAAAAAAAAAGGCTTTGATCCAGCAAATCACTTAAAATGAGTGGATAATTCTAGTATATAGGTAGTAATTTCATTAAAGCTTACAGTTGTACAGTTTCTCAAGTGCTTTCATAGATCAGGGGTCTAATTACAAAAATATTGCATTTGTTTTCCAAACAATTTCAAGTAGCAATTATTTGAATCTAAAAGTAAATAGTTGGGCTTACTTTTTTTTCACATTTTGTTTTATTAAATTTTACTTGGAACAAGTTACAGGGCTGATTTTCAAATACAGGTATCTAACCTTTGTGCTGGTTCAGCAACCCTGCATCATTATAGATGTGTAAGGAATTAACCATCTGATTGGGATATTTGCATACTCAGTCTTTTAGAGGTGTTTCTACTGTGCACAAGTCTAAAAATCTACGTCTGTATCAGCAAGCACAGTTCTTAAGTGGATACCTTGACCAAATGTTTGCATTTACAAAACAGAATTAAATACAGGCAAACAGAGCATTATTAAACCTACTGGCAATATTTGTGAAACCTAAAGACTATAGTTACTTGAGACTGCTTCATTTTTAATGCTAGGTCCCACAGTGTACTGATGACCAACATACACATTGCATTAACACAAAGTAAAGAAATAATAAATCCCTTGTGTTGTGTTTCTCTTGCTGGTGTTTATAAGTGTTTAATTTTGGAATTGCTTTTCTATGAATCATGAGACTTGACCACAAGGCATGGATGTTTAAAAATTGATAAGTAGTTGTTTCACTGCTTAATTTCTTTCTTGCTCCTCCTGAATATTCAATGTCTGAAAATCAAAGGTTACTTTTGAAAATTCTGCCTTGCCAGCTGTTCATCGGGGATTCTCTGCTGCACCATTTTATGAATGTGTGCATATATGTGTAAATTGATCGAAGCAGTTCATGAATGTGTTCCAGACTCAGGTTCACCACTGTGGGGTACTCTCAGACATTCTCAGAGCAATCTCCCCTGTTGGCTATTCCTTGTCCCTCTGCTCTTCCAATCTCAGGAGCAGCCTGTGCTTGCTGCCCACCCTAGCTCCTGCTCCTGCACCCACCTCTCGCCGGCCATGGGCAGCTCCTCCTGAGGGGCTGCTCCTCTTCCTCAGCCCTTCTCCTCCCTCCTATTCCTCACGGTCATGGGAAAAGGAATAAAAAATAGGCAGCCCAAACATGTGATAGGTGTTTAAATTAAGAGATGTCCAGATGTGTACACATAATTTTATATGGATAATGTATATGTGTAAAAATGAGGTATGGATTTTGGGACTAATATTCCAGGTGTTTGGTAGAGAGGGCTGTCAGGTTCGGTTACTGCTTTCCATGCTGTGGCATTGACAGAATATAAGTGATGCTAATAATAAGTATCATCCTTTTATAAACACTCTTTATCCCTTACAACATTGCGTCAGATAAATCTAAAAGTGTTTTGGCCACTTACTGTGGGTAGCGTATTGAGGCAGACCATAGGCCCCTGGTGGAATATGTACAATTCTGAATATAAACCTACAGACACTTGTGTTTCTATAAGGAATCACCAGCTGGGATTTGTTTTGTTTTGTTTTGTTTTATCCTAATGCAAATAGAATCTTTATTCTCTTCAGGAAAATAGCCAAGCTTTTCTAGCAGGTTGGAGAAATTAAACATCTTTGAACTAAAACAATAATAAAAATGTAGTATTTTCATGTTCAGTTCTGTTGAAGTCTGCTGGAGCTGTCCTTGGCTGCAAACCCAGGCTGAATTGGTTCTGATACTGTCTTTCCATCTTCAAAGCTGCTGATCGGCAAAGCTGAGTGGATCAGTGCCCGTCCAGCTGTGCCTGCTGATAGGGTCAGATGCACAGAGGAGTGCTGGCGCCATGCCATCAGCATGGGCTCTTCTCTGCTCACCTCCTTCAAGTGTCAAAAATCCAACCAAGGCAATGATTTTGAGGAAGGCGGCATCAGCCCACCTCATACTGCTGCATCTCCTCAGCCCCATCACTGTTGGCCACAGTCACTTCAACAGGGCAAGATTCACTTCTATGCCATTGGGCCAAAATCTCTGCACAAGCAAGTCCACTGAGCACTGGGCCTACTAAAAATTAAAACCAGCTTTGTAGCATACTGAGGGCTAAATAAGAGGTCAGAAGAAATAATCCCAGTGATTTGAGGGGATGTTGGGTCACAGCTGAGCTGAAGACAAGCACAGCAATGCAGCCATTGGAAGCAGGCTTGTCATTTCCTCAAACGATGTTGCAATGAGTCTTGTACAAAAAAGAGCTAATTCTAAGGAGAGGGAGGGACTGCAATTTTCCTCTTGAATTGAGAAAATGAAAACTGTTGGGTATATGTTGCTATCACAGCAAAGTTTTTCTGTCCAGGCTCAGTGCTCCAGCATGCAAACAGCTTCCCCTAAATCTGCAGTGAGGCTATGCTGAGCATCTGGGGAAACAGTCATGATTTAAATGCATTAAGGAAAATGATAATGTTATTTGACTTTGGTTAATCAATAACAGAGGAGAAATGTAACACTTTAGTTTGATTAACCTTCTGCCATACAACACAAAGTCAGTGAAACCAGAGATACCTTGTTCTTTTTTTAAATTTGCATAAATTATAGTGGGATTTAATTGCTGGGAGGGTCTGTATATTTTTTTCTGTGTTATCTGTGTGTTTTATCTGAGGTTTGTTTGCTGCTTTAGAACAACGCATTCGTCCAGTGTAGACAAAATATGCACTTTGTTCAATGCCTTACTCGAGGTCAAATTCTCTTGAGGAGAACAAGTGTGGGTTGTGTAGCTGTCAAAAGAGGTTTTAGTGCTTGACCCTAAGAAGCATTCAAAGCCCAGATCTCTCTTTTTTATTGCTTTTCATTTTCATTGTTTGTACTTTATACTTAAGAAGGGGCCTCTGCACAGGGAAAAGCCCCTGCTTTGGTATTCACTGCCAGCAGCCTTCTGCTGGAACACCTCAAAAGCTTTTCATTGTGAGACTTTGGAAACCTCTGCTCAGACCAGACCTGGGGTGTAAGATCCCAACAGAGGGGGCAGAGCCAATCGGATCAGGTTTGGGGGGTCAGGGACATGAGATGTGTGCATGGGGTTGTGGGCAAGCTGGGGCTGAGCTGGGTGCAGAAAAGCACGTCTGCAAATACAGAAGGGTCAGGTTGAACTAAAAGAGTTTAGAGGAAGATGCAGCTAGTAACTCGAACTGGATGCTCACTGGTAGCTGCTGAGGTAGTTCTGTATATCTGTGTGAACACAGTAGCTGTGCCTTATATTTTCTGCAGATTATGTTTATATAGTGCGCAAAAACTCAGTGTTAGAAATAGCCATAAAAAAGCCTGAGATTTTGCTTAATTATTCACAGTTGCTGTCATGTAATTGGAAAATGTGAGCACTGTATTATGTTTTATTTTATAGGACTACGATGCAGTTATCCTTGGTAACTATAGAAGGTGCCCTATTTGCAAAATGTGCAAAATACATGGAGTATTTCCAACTGAACGTGAGTTTCATCTAGCATGCAACAATAGAAAAGGTGAATTATGAGTCCTTTTTACCCCGCTGGCATGACACTGGCCTTGTCTAGTTTATCTCTGTGGTAGCTCCAGCTCTCCAGGAATGTTCCAGGGAGCACAAGGGGATGGCACAAGCAAAGGCTGCAGCAGCATGTAGCTGACAGCAAGGAAAGTTACCTTCCCCAGTTGGCATATGGTCTGCAGGTGGCCTTTGCTGCTGGACAGGGGGAGACAAGGGGAGAGCACACATTCTCATCTAGATGCCTTGGGATAGACTACATGCACTATCTGGGGATAATTTGCACTGTTAACAAACCCTAAAAAGGAACACTTTGTGCCCAATGTGGAGCAGAGACTTTGCATTTGTATGGGGAAGCATGATTTTACCCACACAAATCTCCAGCTAGGATTTGGTAGCAGAAGAAATGTAAGGTTACCAGAGCACTTTGCATCAGTGTCATATGGTTTGGCAAACCAGACACATTTCATGTGGTAGTGTGTTTATTGAGAACATAGGCAAAGAAAAGCTGAATGGGCCAAGAAGCCATACGAAGAAGAAATAGCTTTCAGGATCTTTGGAAGTACCAGGGAAAAAAAAAAAAAAAAAAAAAAAAGAAAGAGATTTCTTTCCTCTCAAATTATGGACTGGAGGAGCTTTTATGTACAATTTCTCCAGAACTGTATTTGTTGCTCATAAAATTCAACTCAGAATGAACACGACAGCCTTGTGAAGTCCCTGCAGGATGCAACATGCATGCAGAAACCAGGCTATATTCTTGGGGGCAGATGTTACTTTCTGGTTATTCTCATTGGTTCAGCACTCTCATTTTCATCCAGACTTGAGGCCAGACCATCATTTTTCAGTGCCTGCTCTCAAATAGTCCCACCAGGCACTGTCAGTGGTAAAGTGTCTTGCAAACCTAACCTAGGATGTCCCTAAGATGACAGCATCTCCTTACTTGGAGCTAATTTAGAGGTTTCCCAGGTTGTGAGCTCAGCCCAAAACTACAGAGCACTGAAAGCTGTGAGCAATATATCCATGGCAGAAAGCAGAAAGAACAGGAGGTAACAGTTTTTTGCCTCTCACCTGAAGATCCAGATCTCCAGCCTATAAGAATTTCTTAGAGAGGACCAGTTTAGTGCATGTGCAAGAGAGCTACGTGTTCTCTGTAGGTTTAAAAGCTGTGGGAGAGGAAGGGATGTCAGAAGAGTGGTGATTTGTAGCTGTACTCCTACAGTCTTGAAAATTTGGTTTGTTTGATTTTTTTTTCTCTGTTGCAGAGAATTACATGTTTTAATTAGGATGTCACAGAATTACAGAATGGCCAGGGTTGGAATGGACCTCAAGGATTATGAATCTCCAACACCCCTGCCACATGCAGGGCCACCAACCTCCGCATTTAATACTAGACCAGGCTGCCCAGGGCCCCATCCAGCCTGGCCTTGAACACCTCCAGGGATGGGGCATCCACAACCTGGGCAGCCTGTTCCAGCCACTCTATCTGTAAAGAATTTCCTCGACATCCAATCTAAATCTTCCCTCTTAAAACCAAACTTAAAACCATTTCCCCTTGTCCTGCCATTATCAACCCTTTTAAAGAGTTGATTCCCCTCCTGTTTGTAGGCTCCCTTTAGGTACTGAAAGATGTCTGAGGGTTAAGGATAGCTGTTTGAGGGTGATAGATGCTGTGATGCTCTGTCCTAGGCCCTCTGTGCACTACTGAGAAAGAAGAGGCAAGAAAGACGTAGAAAAAAGTAGGTACTGAGTGTAATTGATTGAAAATTGATTAGAAAAAGGCAGCAGTCCCAGGTGGATCTCTACCACCCTGCCCACCAGTGTACTGGGACTGGTGAGAAGAGCATAACTAAAACGCATGTTCTGTCAGATGATGTGATGATGGACATTGGGATTGGGAGCAAGGATGGGATGCCAATCTCTTGTGTGATTTTATTTGAGCCCTTAGAGTTAAAAATCTGCTTGAGTTACATAGTTTTAAAGAAAAATTATAGACATTAATAAATGCCCAGACCTAATCAAAGCTATATAAGTATCCTGCAGGCACCGATGGCCTTGGTGCCTTTTCAGCCTGGGGAAAAGCAATGATTTTTGTAGCTTCTCAGAGCAGCATTCTGACGCTGCCTTCCTCTTCCTGGCTTCAATGACTTTCAAGTGCTTAAAAGAAAGATCCTCTTGAAGTATGTTCCTGAGTAGGAAAAATAATTAAGATTTAGGAACAGTAGAGAAGCCTGTGATGAATTATGAGCAGTTACATCTTCCTTCAGGACTTGGAAAAAGAAATAATGAGAATTCTCAAAGGATTTATGTCTTATTTAGATTTTTGATTCTATAGAGATTTCCCTCCATAGTAAAGTGAGAAGGCAAATTTGTTAAGGAGGATTTTGTTAAAATGAGCAGCAGGATAAATAAGTGACTTTGTGGAAAGCTGAACACAGTAATTATTGTTCTTGGTAATTAATTAAGGTCCAGGATATTCATGTGCTGTTGACAGTGCTTGTTCCTTAAAGCACCCTCCTGGGTCTTACTAGGGTAAAGCCATTGTGAAGATCTCAGTGGCTCTGGTGGACAACATCTTGATAGAGCAGGTCTGATATTTTTATTCAGTAAAAGAATGATCCTAACTTGGAGCCCTGTACTGGCTGGGAATGTGCTCAAAGGACGCGGGGATGTGGTTGATGACAAAGAGCTGGTGCCTTAACATTGTTTCCCTTGGAGCACAGTTTGAGCACACTTCCCTAAGAGCCGCTGGAGTCACCATCCTTGGAGGTTTTCAAGAAACATGTAGATGTGGTTTAGTGGGCACGGTGGTGATAGTCTGGAGTTGGACTTCATGATCTTGTTGATCTTTCCCAACTTTAATGATTCTATGGATTCAGATCCTGTCCATGCTGTGTATCACTTTCTGAGGCAGTTAGGTAGCTTCTCACTACAAAAAGGATACTTTCTTCTGCCTTGGCACTTGATCACAAAACCAATCTGACTGTACTGGCTTTTGACCAGTGGATCCCATTCCTTTACTCCTGGTGACACTACCCTGCACACCCAGTGATGTCAGACTCTTCCTGCACCTCTGCCCGTTGTGGGGTTCACATCTGCCCTACTCCTCACCTCACTTTTGGTACATATACAGCTCTCTAAAGCAGTACAGATTTGCTTTAAAAAAAAAAAAATACAAGAAAAAACAACCCAGCAGCAGCAGCATAGAACAAAAACAAGTGTGTTCGCTGAAGTGTTTTGTACATCATAGCTGCTACTTACCATTTTTATTCATCTTGCATTTATAGAGAAAGCCTGTCTTGATATCTTGAAGGCACTTTTAATGAGTACACATCATGAATTTCCCAACTGCTTTTAGACTGAAAATGATTTCCCTTCTATTCGTCACAGAATCCTGTTATTTTACATTTTAAAAGGTTCTTGCACACCTCCCCAGCACCTGGATTGTAGATGATTATTGGCCATTGTCGTTTGGAGATGGAAGCTGGCAGAATTTACCTCAAGCCTGTTCAACTAGATAAAAAGGTTAACTTCTACTGAAAAGGAAAAGAAAGAACAAAATCACCAAATAGCTGCTGTACTCTCAGCTAAAGACGTGCTTCAATTTGCTTATAACAAAGATCAGATCCTGCACTACTGGTCTATAGAGCCCCATTGCCTGCCATTCTGGTGCCTTTGCTGTCTACACACAGTGCTGGACTCCTGCTCCTTTCTTCTCTTTTCCCTTTCCTTTTTCCTCCCCCCTCCCCTTCCCCTTTCCTTTTCCCTCCCCCTTCCTTTCCGCTTCCCTTCCCTTCCCTCCCCTCCCTTCCCTTCCCCTTTCCTTTTCCTTCCCCTTCCCCTTCCCCTTTCCCTTTCCCTTCCCTTTCCCTCCCTTCCCTTCCCTTCCCCTTTCCTTTTCCCTTCCCCTTTCCTTTTCCCTTCCCTTTCCCTCCCTTCCCTTCCCTCTCCCCCTTCCCTTCCCCTCCCCTCCCCTCCCCTCCCTCCCCTCCTCCTCCCCTCCCCTCCTTTCCTTTCCTTTCCCTTCCCTTCCCTTCCCTTCCCTTCCCTTCCCTTCCCTTCCCTTCCCTTCCTTCCTTCCCTTCCCTTCCCTTCCCTTCCCTTCCCTTCCTTCCCTTCCCTTCCCTTCCCTTCCCTTCCCTTCCTTCCTTCCCTTCCCTTCCCTTCCCTTCCCTTCCCTTCCCTTTCCTTTCCTTTCCTTTCCTTTCCTTTCCTTTCCTTTCCTTTCCTTTCCTTTCCTTTCCTTTCCTTTCCTTTCCTTTCCTTTCCTTTCCTTTCCTTTCCTTTCCTTTCCTTTCCTTTCCTTTCCTTTCCTTTCCTTTCCTTTCCTTTCCTTTCCTTTCCTTTCCTTTTTTCTCTGTAAATAAATTGGAATTAATTTCTTATTTTATTAAAAAAAAATACACACTTGTAGGAGTGTGACTGCTGGTTGATCACCTCAGCTCAAATGGTTTTAGAGCCCTTCACAACTCAGTGTACAACCATTTGGTCATAACCTTGTAAATATCACTTTATATTTTAAAATATTTGAAGTGAAGAAGGAGAATAATTAACTTACTTCTGCTATCCACATTAAATAGATAATTAAGAATATGAATATTAAAAAGCCCAGTTTAATGTGCTACTGATCGATTTGCTGCAAGTTACTGTGAGTAAGCTCTGCAAGGAGCAAAACAAGATTACAATTTAATCACTGTAATTAAATAGGTCAGAATTTGTACTGTTTCCCATTCTCGTTACATCAGCACAAATAAAGGAGTTGTATCACACATCTCATAACAATTACTGGGGTAAAACATGTTTATCTTCTCAGTTGATGGTATTTTGACAAGCACACAGTCAGTGCCAGAGAGCAACCAAAACATCTGTTTTTCAGTGCAGTTTGAAGGCAGGATTTATTCTTCGGATGAACATAGCAGAGTGGTAAGAGCCACATCCCATGGATGGTATGAAATTAAAACCTTGATGAAATGATGTAACAAAATTAAGGAAGAAATCTGCTAAATGCTTCCCAGTGCAACCCAGGAGAAGGCAATGCTAGCAGCGTGGCAGGGCTGATGTAGTCAATGGCTTTTGCATTTCTGTGGTGTGGTTCCCCACACCTGGAGTACTCAAGTGTTCTCACTCTGAACCAATTTGGGTGGGTTTGTGGTTGGACCACTAACTGCAGCCTTTGAAAGGGTTCCTTGAAGCTGGGAGCTCAGCAAGCTGCTGGCTGTTCTCCTCTGTTAAGCAATGCAAGCCTGATGCCCAGTCTGCCCTCTGTTCAGGTTTAAGGACAAATACGCTGACGGGGAGCATAGAAATGGCTTGTTTTTTAGCTAGCTATCACATACGGCTGTTCAGTTTTTTGTAAGGTCTTTGCACAGAAATCTAAGCTTTGTTTTCCAAAACTGATGGACTGAGGATATGGTAGCAGCTCTTATTAGAAAACAAACACAGCTCTATTTATGCAGAAAAGCTGTCACTTTGTTAGTGATCTTATGTAGGTAATAGCTAACGATAGTAATGGTAATTTTTTGCTTGGAACACATTTACCCAACATACTTGTATTTATTTTCAGAGAAGATGACATATACTGACTTGTTCAATACAGATATAAAGAAATCTCTGTTGTGTTTTACAGAACAACTGTCTTTATTCTCTCTTTCCCTTTGTCCCTGGAGCTGTAGAGTATGACTATTTAATTAAAGATTGAATGAGAGACCAAGTTTAATTTTTTCTAAACAATAAACTCCAACATATTCAACAATGTCTCATGCCTTCCTGGCATTTTGACGTACGCCTGCAGCAGAGAGTCTATTGAATTTGGTATGTGACTAAAATCTAACAAAGAACACTGTCTACTGAACTCTAAATCTGCTTGGTTAAATCATTCAATGTGCTGTACAACTTGTACAGCTGAAGCTGAAAATAAGCAGAGCCCTTACAAAACACAGCCAAGATGAAGTTTGGCTAAAATTTTCTAGACATAAGTTAGAAGCTTTGGGGTAGCTTTGACAGTACAGAAACAATCCAAAATTGTTACTTGATATGAGTTCATTTTCTTTCTTTTTCTTATTACTTTCTACTACTTAAATTAAAACTGAGAGAATTGTGTTTTCTGGATGCTTGCAACCAATTGTCACAACAGTTGTAATCTTGGTAAGTACATTACTGAAGTAAGAACTCTGTCTGAGTGAAATGTGGAATTGGCCCACTACTGACATCTCTACAGTTACACAATAAATTCTTGTTGTGTATGATGTTAATAAAGAAAGAAAGGAAGAAAGAAAATAAATCCTTTTACTGAAAAATAAAAGTCTTCTTTTACACCTCCAGTCAGTCACATCCATCTGTCAGATAGTACTCCCCAGGGGAGACACTTCCATACAGTGGGCACAGTGTAGAAAATGCATAACACTGAAAATACGATGGGATAGTATCCCATTTAAATAATAAATAAAGAAAATAGAAGGAAATATCCACTGAACTTTGAGAGATCTGTAAAAATTACATTTCATGCTAGACAGGGCCTAGAGGAATTGGAAGCAATGAAACAAATACAAAAGCAGATGAGAACACTCTCAGTAATCTGGTGAAACATTGTTATATATACTGGGCTAAGGATTCATCTTTGGTCAAACTCCGTTGAAAGCAGTCATTGGAAATAAAAGGTGAGGGCATTTATGAGCTGTTTAATACAATAATCTGATGCCATGTTAAACCTAAATGACCTGTTCCACATGAAGACTGTACCCTAAATTATTTCAGAGCTGTTATAATGAAAATAGCAGGTGTCCTATTGCTTTCTGGTCAATTACCATAGTTAATGAATGAAGCAATTTTTTAATTACATTTAATTACACAAGATTGCTCAACTCACTTTCAGCATCTGTTTTTCTGCATGGATCTACTTTTGAACCCAGTTTTTTTGCATGTAGGTCATCTAGAGTTTGATCCAGCACAGCATCTGAGCTTGCATCCTCAGAAGGATGGGACATGGGCCCTGAGGTCAGTGACAATATTCCCTTACGTTTCAGACTGGAACAATTGCACCCCCTTAAGAGCTGTAGTCATGACCATGATGGGACACGGGATTAATAGAAGTACCGTCTCTGGTTTCTGGCTGTGACTTCTCCCCATGTGTAAAGTCAGTTACCTTGACAAGAACAGAAAGAGTTCCTCTTAACAGCTGTTTACCTGGTTGACTGACCTCACTGCTCTCACTGTGGCTGTACCCAAACAAAATGCTAAAGCTGAGCTTTGAGTCTGTGGGCTCCCAGCTCAAACATAAAGAACCCAACTCTTACAACAGGAGACCTGAATATCACAAGAACTTCCTGGCATCAGACACCTCAATGTATTTATTGTGAAGCATTCATCTGGCTCGCTGTGCAGTAAATACCTCTAGTACTGAGATGCACTCTTGCTACCAGAAGGCATCAACTTGATAAATGAATTATAGAGTAAAACTCTATGGTCAGACTAGATAATCACAGTGATCCCTTCTGGCCTTAAAATCTATTATCTTAATTCTCTTTTGCCCTAAGGCCATTTTACCCCCCTCTAGCTATATAAATGGACTTTAAGGTTTGAATATTTATATCCCCTTGGAGGTATTTTCACATTGCCAGAATGATGCCTTAGTAACCTTTGTGTGAATGAGAGCAAGGAGCTCCAAGTGCCTGGAATGCCCTGTTGGAAGCTGGCTCATGGGCTGGGGTTTTGCTCATTTCTGTGGTTTTCCTCACCTGATCAATAGGTGTAGACTGTTTGGGAGGCCTAGTTTGAATATTTTATTAGCATTGAATCTCTTTGCTTATGCCTTTTGTGCTGGGGATTGACTAACTAGTGACATAACCCGATCCACCTGCCTTTGGCATTGTGTTAAACCAAGGTGTATGCATTTCCCAGATGTTATATGAAATAATATCAGCCTGAAAAGAAATGAAAAGAAGTCAAACAGTAAACCTAAAATGGTCTGTGCTATGAGCTTGGAAATGAGTCCTAATGGCCTGCAGCTGGACTTCATCCATGATCAGATGAAATGTGCAGGTTCCTATTCGGAACTTTTGTTCCCAGTGCCTAGAAATATCTGCTCAGTCCAATAAAGGCTGTAGTATTTAGTGAGTCTTGTGTGATAGTAGCACTTCATAGTGACTATGGTGACATAGATGATCCCATAGTGTTGGAAACTCTCAGCTGGTGCGCCAGGAGCTTACTATGAAAGTAGAACATCTTGAGCCGATGACCACCTATTAATGTTATTGTGGCTGTGCCTTCAGTGTTGGGTTTTTTGCATTAAATCCTGCAGCAGGATGGCTCTGATGAAGAGCACACATGTGCACACTCTAGTCACAGCCTCATTATTCTTGTGGTGTAAACAAGGTCTAATAATAAACAAAAATTCATAGTGGATGCTTGGATTAGAGGAACATCTGCTCAGTAATCTCTTTTTAAACTGCACAGTGGCTCTTCCCCTGAAGCTTTTCACTTGGGTGAAAAGATAGTGAAGGTAAAGAAAAGGAGAACTTCAAATGTTCCAGATTCCTACTGGATAAACACTGCCATTCATCACTTCCTACAGGACAGCACACCATTCCCTGCATGGAGCCCTTCACAGTTAAAGTCAGCCCTAATGCCTCCTACAGAGAAGGGCTCTTTTTGTTTCCTTAGGTACCAAATGCAGCATTACAAGCCATGACTTATGTCAAGAGAAAATCAGGCACCCGAGGACAGATTCCTCTGTTGCATAATTCCAAGGCTGAGAAATGTGCCAGGGAATGCAGAATTATGATTAAGACTTTTCCTTCTTTCCCTCTTGTTGTCTTCATGGCCCAGTAGAAAATTGTGACAGCTGGAAGTGAGGAGAAAAAATTGAGTTTTATTGCTTTTCAGATCAGTCAGATGGCCTTCTGCAATTGTTATAAGAAAAGAGAAGTGTTCTTCTTACTGGCTTTGTCTCAAATCTATGGACTTGGTCTGCCTATTCATTGTGATTATCCTCCTAGTCACAGAGTGCTCCCAGGGCTCTCTGAATGGCAGATGCCTCCAGCATCTTCCCACTTGCAAATCAACAACTCCTTCCTGCAAACATCCAGGCCATCTTTATGCTTTGTCAGTGCAAGTGAAAATAAATGGGACAAGCTAACCTAAAACTATGCATCTGGTAGAGTGCCTTTTCTTGCCTTTTCAAGCCAAGAGGCAGAAGTAAAGAGCAGGAAATAATTTTGTTGCTTTTATTGTGTCATTGCTTTTTTAAAAATACTATTATTATTATCAATATTATTTTGAAATACAGAATCTGCCCATGGTGCTTACATGGGTCCTTCTGCCCATCTGGAGTATTGCATCCAGGTCTGGGGCCCCTAACTCAGGAAAGATGTGGACCTTTTGGAGAGGACCATGAAGATGATCAGAGGGCTGGAGCATCTCTCTATGAAGACAGGCTGAAGGACCTGGGCTTGTTCAGTCTGGAGAAGAGAAGGCTGCGGGGAGACCTCATTGGGACCTTCTAATATTTAAAAGGAGATTATAAGCTGATGGAAAATCAACCTTTTACATGGGAAAATAATGATAGAACTAAGGAAAACATTCTTAAATTAAAAGAAGGTAGATTTAGATTAGATGTCAGGAAGAAGTTTTTCACTGAGCGGGTGGTGAGGCATTAGCACAAGTATCCCAGAGAGGTTGTGGATGCCCTGTCCCTAGAGGTATTCAAGGCCAAATTTAATGGTGCTTTGGGCAACCTGATCTGGTGGGTGGCAACCTTGTCCACGACAGCGGTATGGAACTGGATGATCTTTGATGTCCCTTGCAACTCAAGCAACACCATTCTATGATTCCATGATGACTTCTTGACAGGTGATTGCTGTGCACTCTGAAGATCCAGCTTTCAAGAGTGAAGCCAAGCCCCATGCTGGCTCTGTCTGAAGCAGACTGGGAGCATCAATCATGGTAGCACCCAGCCCTGCTTTACAAGAGCCTTAATGAGGCGGTGGGCTCCTTAGAGCCTGTTGTTTTGGATTACACCATGTCACTTTCTGTTATACTGCACGGAGCCCTAAGCTGGCCTGACATGGTGTAACTCAGGGGACCCTGATGTGGAATGGCATTGCATGATGCAGTGTGTGAGAAAATCAGGCTCAGTCTCTCCTGGCATTGGCTGCTCACTGTCTTGCAGAGGGCCAGCTGTTGGTTGGCGAGCTGCTGTGTAGAGCTTGAGAGAACAAGCGAATCTTCATTCAGCAAAATCTCATTGGCAAATTCTCATAAAGTCATAACACAGGGCAATACTAGTCTTATTAATCCAACACAAGAGTCACTCTCATTACAGATAAAAGCAATGATAAATGTTCTTAATTTTGTGCAGGCCAGCAGCATATGCACTAGTGTTTCCTCAGTGACACAGCGCAAAATTTCAGTCTTCCAGGTTAAAACTGATGCAATATCTTTTTATTTTTATTTTTAATCCAACCAAAGCATATACTAATTCCAGGAATAGGTACTGCTGTGGAGAAAGAGTAATGAATGCCCAGAAAATGTAATTAGGTACTACTTCCTCTTTACTCTTTCATCAATTAGCACAAAACTAATCAATAGGGTGGGGCCTTAACCACTTGAGAATATTATTTAAATTTCCTATCTGACAGTCAGTCAGGTGGTTTCTGTTGGCAAAAAGGAGTTGGAAATGGTGTTGGTGGTTAGCTGTGTGCTATGTAAGTAATGCTGCTCATATGAGGATGTGTTCCACAGTTTTGTCAAGAGATGTAGATAAATTCCTTCTAGAACTAATCAGTTTCCTTAATTTTGTACTGCATAAAGAGCTGCCAACTTTAAAGACTCTTTTTGTGAATGGAAAAATAGGAAATCAATCCCATTTATCTGAATGAATCTTTCAGCGAGCTCAGGATTTAGTGTGGGGTACTGAAGGGAAAATGTAAAAGATGCAGTAGCAGAAAAATGATTAAAACATCTTGAGTGAGGTTATAGAGATAAAAAATGAGATGGAAGGAGCTGGAAAAGTGAAAACTGTTTGATATGAAAGGTTTTTGTCTGTTTCTTATATTTACTTCTTCTCTGTTCATAATTTCTTCTTCATAATCAATCATTGTCAATTTGAAAAAGTACTATACTTAGGGTCATTTATCCAGGGCTATTGGAGGCTAAAATTATGCAGTTTCAGTCAAATATACATGAATAAAGACTGTCATTTCTGATTAATGACATGTGACTTCAGTGTCTTACAGAATCATCTTGCCATCCAAGCTTTACAAAAAGGTTATTATGTAAAGGCCTTTCCCATAATATTTCTCCTTTTCCTCTAAGAACACTGCAAAAGACATTTTGTTCACATTAAAATTAGTGCTGATATCCCTTATTCTTCTGGAAGTAATTGTTCCTCTGACTTTGAGATTTAGGCCAGTGTTAGTGCATTTCTGTGGGACTTAGAATTGCACTTCTGAGGATGGTCACTGAGCTTGCGTTTTTATGCTGCTGCAGTTGTAAGAAAGATCTCGGTGCTTGTTTGAAAACAACAATCTTTACAAAACACTGATCTCATGCAATGCATTGGAGAAAAGCAACAACGAAAGAGGTGCATATGGCATTTTAGCATTAATTGCTGTTTCTCATGCTCCACCTTTTCCCTTTTCTCTTCTTGCACTCTGCGGCTCTGGAATACTTTCATCTAAGGTATATCTGTTCAGTTTATTTAACTTTTTTGGAAAGTCCTTCAAACCAAATGTAAGCATACTTTTCCCTATAAGTGCTGGAAATCGGTATGGCACTGGTGTGGTAAGGCCCCTCATAACAACTTGCCTCTGCTTCATGGCAAAAGAAACAGTGGAGGAAGTGAGGGGGTAAGATGAATCTGAAGCCCGAAGCGTCTCCAGGTGACTCTAATTGCTAAACCCTACCTGCTCTTTTGTTCTTCTGTTTCTAGAAGCTTCTTCTGTTGCTTTGCCTCTGCAGTGTATTAGAAGCTGCTGAGGGGTTGCTCTTTGTGGCTTTTTTTTTTTCCTTCATTTTCCTCAACTGCAAGTTCAAACAGTATCTCAGTGTTGTAAAATTCTCCAAATGGTCAAACAGAATATGTTTTAAAGAAAACTCCCACTCATCTGAAGTCAAATGTTATTTTCTTCCCTTACTTCTTGTAGCAGAAATGCTGAGTCACAGCTTGAAGCAGTGATTGAGCACCAGGTGGGAAGGCAGGGCCAACCCAGGGGAACTCAGGTGCATGCAATGGACCTGAGAGACTAGAAGGGGCAGTCAGAATCCACCACTTCCTAGACCTCGTTTAAGGGTTGGTAGTGGAGGTGAGAGTATCTTGCTGGAGATCCCTGCTTATGTGAGGCCTTCTGAAGGTAAGAAATTTCTTTCCGTTGTTTCTGTGCCCAGAGCTGTTGTGCTTGAACATATCCTCACTTGCCGCCCTGCTGTCATTGCTGTACTTTCCATTGCATTACACTTCTGTATTTGGTTTTCATTGTGTTTTTAATTGAAAAAGACCTGCCTATTTGGCTGTGATAATTTGTGTAATGGCTGGCGCTTGTGAGTTGATTTGGTAATCTGAGTAAGATGCTATAGGAAGGTGTCCATGTGTGTCAGTACCTCATCACCCTTGCTGTAGAAAACTTCTTTGTTATATCCAAGAACGTGGAAGTCTTGGTAGATTACCTGAAGTAGGAGAAAATGAAAACGAGAGATAAGGGCAAAAAAAAAAAAAAAAGTAAACAGATTACAAGCCAAGGGAAAAAGGTCTTGGTGATCAATAGCAACAACAGTAGAACTAAGAAATGTGCAAAACCTCTTATTTGCATTGCATAGTGTAATACTGTCCTATTTTATGCTATCTTTTTCTCTGCAAATCAAATGACATTCAGAATCATGTCATGATATAGTTGAATCAGCTCTCATCCATTATGTTTAAAGACCTCAACACAGGGCATCTGTAATATAAGACTGTATATATTTCATGTGGTTCTGATACTATTAAAGCTACTTAAGTGTCATGACATGTTTATTTATGATATCATCAGAGCCACTTAATAACTTTTTCTTGGTTACTTGTTTACATCTGTGTAATATGGAGCCAGATTGTGCAGCCCACAGCCACACCAGTGAGCAGTTAGTCATGCAACTTCTGCCACTGTCATAAGGGTTTCACAATCTGGCCTGTAATGTATCAAAATACATAAGGCCAAGATCTTATCACTTGCAATCATGTAAATCTGGCTTTAATCTATTTAAGCTCAGAGTTAGGTACCTAGACATAAATCAGTGAAATTCCATTGGCTTCAGTATTTGATTCAGTAGAGCTATTCTGATTTACCCTGAGAGGATCAGGCCCATTAGATTTGCAATTTAGAAAAGCATTTGCTTCACTGCATGTATAAATGTTAGGATAGCTGAAATTAACATCACCACGAAAAAGATTATTTTCAACGCTGACTGTTTAAAATATCTCTTTTCATAATATAAACAAAGAGAATTGTGTTAAAGTCAGAAGCTGGAAGGTTTAAGTGTCATATATGTCTTAACCTTTACATTGGCTATGAGTACATCGGTTCCTACAAGATGAACTGCATTATAAAGTAAATAGATCTGCTTTAAAGAAAGGTCAGGACACATGTTCTGCTAAAATCTAATTTCAGTCTATTGCCCTATAACCTGCTGCTCTCTCGAATACAACAGATATAATAGTAAAGAGACTGCATTTAATTATCTGTGATATAAAGCCTCCTTGTCCCCTGAGAATATTCACAAGAATAATAGAAGGTATTCTCAAAATACTGTATTTACTTCTGTATAATGATTGCTTTCTGTTCTGTCTCTCCTGCTTTCTAGTAATATTATTCTAGCACCTCTTGCATCCTTAATCCAATATTATGTTATATTTATGCCCTGAAAGAGTGGATTGTTTTACAGAGCCATGCAAACACATTGCATGCTGTTAGCTGCTGGTACGTTCCTGGGAGCTTAAGAACAAGCGTTGCTCATCATCCCTATGCATTAATGGTTTGCTGCTGCCTCTCTTTAGGATCAGCTGTATTAGTATCAACTCAGTAATATCATTATTTTTGCCAGAAAATAATGTCAGAATAATTTGTAAGTGAAGGGTGCTTGCCACAATCTCAATGTTAGACTGGGTCTGGCAGAGAAACACCTAATGATAATGTGTAGACTCTTAAATAAAAGAATAATTAAGGCAGGCTCAGTCATGTTATAACAGTACTAAATCAACATGTCACTTAGAAAGGAGGTAGATGGTAAATTAGCTTTTAATGGCAGTCATTCAAACACCTGCCAGAAATATTTAAACAATTTTGGGGATACAAAAGAAACAAACACCTGTCTGGGTTTCACATCCAAATGTATAAATTTGTCTCACTTCTGAAAGTGTCTATCATTGCAAACAGATGTGTGCAATCTATATTCTAAACTGATATCAACCGGCCTGATTACTGCAGAAATTAGTGCAACTTCACCTAAACACAATGCCAGATCATCAGGCCTGAAGAGGCCTTAGCAATCTTCACCTGGGCTCCATGCAGGGTTGTCCTGGGGGATGCACAGAAAGTAAACTTGACCTAAGACTTAAAGTGTTAGCAGTTTAAAGAACTTTTAACTTGTTGTTCATATATAAGGAGGGATTGATTCCAGGTTTGACTCCTGAAATTGACCAAGCTGATTGTGTTCCTAACACAGCCTTTCTTCCTTCATTTGTTACTGACTCCTTTATCTAATATGTAGATGAAATAAAACTTTATATACTGACATGGAATCTTGTCTTTGGAAGACAGTCTAAGATAGTACTCTGTTGTCATTTGAAACATATCCTTCTCACTGAAGTCTAAGGTGTTCTGTGAAAAGAAAGAAATGATGAGAGAGTAAAAAAGGAGAAGGAAAAAAAGAAAACAGGATGGTTCCTCAAGATGTCCCAGGAAAATGAATAGCCTGAATTTGTATATCTGTAGGAAACTTGGGAATAGGATTGGGAATGTCTATAAAATTGTCACATGATAAGATGTGGAATTCTCTTTTTCTATGAAGGGAAGCTGTCATATGGCTGGAACATACTGCTTTGTTGTAGGTCATGGAAGAAGATGGGAATAGTGCAGCTTAAGTCCTCCTTGCCAGCAGCTGGGGCATACGGAAAGTCTTGTAGGAGCCAAAATGATTACATTATATTTGTCAGGCTCTAGATGGTGATGTGCTTAATAGCTCTCTTGGAATCTTTCAAGGGGGGAAAAAAAAAAAAAAAAAAAACAACCAAGAAACTACAAAATAATAGATGCTTACCTTGTCAGCCTTTTAATATCTGATTGATGTTCTGATCACATATATATAGGACTCTACGCTGAGAGAAAAGCTACACAACAGTGTGTTACTGGGCTTCTAGTAAGACTACTTTTTTTTTTTTCCTCTAAGTTTCTTTCAGAGATCACCACAGAGTACCCTTCCAGTCTGATGTGGCTGTAGCACAGCTCCTTTGTGGAGCCAAAGGGCTGAGACTGCCCAGGGCTGTCTGAGGGACCTCTATTATGGGCTTCCTCTTCTTTTAAGTCCATAAAGCTGTGGCAATCTGATGCGTTTTAGACACACAAAATCTGTAGACATATGACTGTACTGGTGAAGATGATTTAATCATGCCCAAAGGAGTACAGACAATTCCACCTAGAAGTGAGGAAACCTCTTCTAATTCTCCATTAGGGAGCATCTCTATAACTAACTTTGCTCTCTCAGTGCAAGGAAGAACCAGCAGTCTCTGTGGAGACACTTGGTTTTACAGTTCCAAGATTTTTAGAAACCTTAATGCTTCTACTCAAGAGAGTTCCTTCTGGGGCATGGAAATACAGATCCCTAGGACCTGTCTTGCATTTCTTGCAAAATTAATGGTAATTACCAAGAATGATTAGCAGGTTCATTGCTTATTAGTCTTACTTTTTAAAATTCTGAAGCATTTGGGTTTTTTCTTCCACTGTAAGAGATCATTTTAATTTCACTTCTTTGTCTGTAATAAAAATTGACGTTAAAGGATGCCTGAGGCAGCGTAATGAGAAAATGAAATTAGTTTTTCAGTTGGCTGGTCAAAAGCATTTTATACATGATAATAAACAGTTTATTTTACTCTTTTGCTTATGACATAATAAATGATAAAAACATTTTCCTGAAATAGATATTGCCCACTTTGCTACAGAGAGCTTAAGTTGCGATCTTTTCCATTTGTAGGATCAGATAACTTTGAGGAATACTTCTTCTTATCTGCTTTTCTTAGCCTTTTTTGGGGGGGAGGGGGGGGGGGGGGGGAGAAGGGAAGGGGGTTGTATGCAACTGTGGAGTTCTACTCTGGATCAAAACTTAGGGTTTTTTTCTTCCTCCTTTAAGACCTTTACTGGAAATGCAGACTCAGTCTGAATAAACTAGGAACAAATCTGTGTCAAGACACCTTTCAGAAATTCATTCTTTTCAAACTATTCACTGCTTTCTGGGACTGTGTTGGAAATTTTTTGGATGAAGGGAAAAAGAGTGGTTATTCTGAAGAGCCATTCAAGATAGATCTATAACCACTTAGAGATTGGCCTGGTTTCAGCTGCCTATCCTTGCATTCACGTTTTGTGGAATTTTAAAAACAATTTCTTCACAGAAACTCCTTCTGAAGGGAGCGTATGAGATTCTCTGACATTTTTAGATTGGCTTAGATTATGGAGGCTTCTTCAAGGAAAGAAATCGGAATAGGCTTGTGGTGAGATGAACACATAACATACTGATAAATGTAGTTACATATATGAACTGGGTAAGAAAGAGAGGATAGCAGAGATTCTTGCATATGATTCTTACAGTTCTTGACAGCTTGAACTCCCACATGCTTGACTAGTTCAATACTGGATTAGTGTGATGCCTGTTTGGCGGATCCTGTGGGGCATAGACTCGGCAAGAAGCACATCACTCAGGATTTTGGGGACAGCTTGTAAACTATCCAGCATCACTGGCAATCCCACTCCAATCAAATTCAAGCTTGAAAATGGAACGAGGGGGGAAAAGCGAAGCTTTTGTATTTATGCTCCTATAATTTATGTTCTAAATTGAGACTTACCCATTTCTGCAGAATAGCACCACTGAAAGACTGCTTTGTGAAACAATGGGAACTTTACTGAGCAAGCTATGAGATGCTTAATTACAAAAGTAAGAAGGAAAATCAGAATGCATATGAAAAGACTGCACTGAAATTATGATTATTTTTATTAGTAAAACAGCAGCTGTCATTAATAAAGTCAAACAAAGTCATGGTGTTAGCTATTAACATCCAAGCCACCTTTTTTTTTTTTTCTGTGCTTAGGGAAGAGGAACGTTCCCACTGAAGCACATGAACAACTTGTTTGCAAATTTCAGGCTATTGCATTGAATTAATAGAATGATCACTCAAGTGGTCATCTGGCCTAGTTTCTGAGGGCAGGCCTGCAAGGAGGGAGGTGTATGGTTTTGTTTTTCTGTTTATTTTACAGATGTTTTTGAGTCTGACCATAAAGCCTTGATGGCAGTGAGAGCCACTGCATTTCCCTTCCCTCCAGACTCATTTTTCTTTGTGGAGTGGAATCCAAACCCAGCTCAGGTGCCACTTCTCAGTACTGTAAGGATAATTAAAGAATAGAAATGATTAGCAAGGTGCTATAACCTGCCTGTTCTTTAATGTCCTAAAAGCATGGTGTATCTCCAGGTTTAGGTACAAACTGTGTTTTACTGAGTGGGATTTGGTGGCCTCTGCTCTGTTCACAACTGCAAGACCAGTTTGGAAACATTATCTACAGCTGTATTACAGATTTTAAGAAGCAGTTTGCTTGCTGTAGAGATAACTGTATATAACTTGCACTCTTCATGTGTATGTGAGAGAGCCCCAGGGACATGAAGGAATGCGATCCTTATGCCCAAGGTCCCTTTCCATGTTAATAATAGATATTCTGGTTTTCAGTGCATCCATGCTGGGGTAGGGTGTGCAGTGTGACTGGGGTGTAATTCCTCTGCTCTAAATCCAGACCTGAACCTGACTTCCTCATCTTGGCCTCAGCACAGAGCCAGAAAGGATGGAAGATGTCAGGAATTGAAATACCAAATCAAACTAGTGCCGTAAAGAAGACAGATTACCTAACTTATACCTTTAAATTTATCCCATTAAGATACAGATTAATTATCTTTTGTCATTCCAGATGTATTTCCTGAGAACAATCTAATTTTAATGGCTGAGACTTCTTCCTCTTAAATTCTTTGTAGCATAGATTACATAATTATCCAGGGATTTCCTTCATACACGCCAACAAATCACCCCACAATATTTGAGCAAACACAGATATTGCGGCAACAATAGAAATCTTGAACCCATACCGAGCTATAATTTAAATAGGAATTGTTTCAAACATACTCCAGTTCTTTTTTTCTCCAGTGAAGAGAAATTGAGTACATTTCAGAGGAAAATATTCAGTGTGTGTATCTTGCTTTTGTAAGATTTCAAGTAAGCTCCAAATTATTGAAGTGTTTTTTTCCTATGCGAAGAAATGCTGCTAATGTTTCTAAAAATGAGTAAATGGGCTTAGTTGGTAAAATAACACCTACTTCTGCTTAGCATTTGATATCAAAATTTCATTACAGAAGTTGTTTGTCATAAGGGTTGAAAAGCTGAGTAAAGAGTTGCACCTGCCCCTTCATAGGATGTCTGAAAGAGATCACTTATCTCCAACTTTCAGCAATTTGTCAGGATGCCTAAGGACAAGCAGAGTGACCTCCCTTTCACTTTAAAACCCAGTTATAGGAAATAGAAACATGGGAAAAAAAAAAAAATCAAACCTTTTTCAGAGAGGGAGCAGCAACTTTTAATCTCTCTCTCTGACCCCCATTGTGTGTGGTGTCCATATGGATGAGTTTCTATGGATGTATATTGCTCTTCTAACATATCAAAATATTTACCTTGTGCATTGCAGTACAACATCATTAATTTTCCTAACCTCCCATTCTCAGTAAGTGCCAGCTGTCTTTGGGTTTCCAAGGCACTTGGATCTGATAAGCGAGCTCTTGTGTTAGCGCTGTGACGGTCAAAGGTCCATGTCAGGTCAGGACCTCTGCTCTGTGGGAGAGATAAACTGATTTAAAACTACCAGAGGAAACAGCTAAAGGGAAAAATGGAATTTATAAAGCTTATGAAATGTCATGAGACACGATGCAGCCTTTCGGACAAGTCAACCTGGAGGAAAAAGGGCAAGATCAAAAGACTGCTACTAGAATAAGAGCTGGTGCTAGAGGCATAATGAGATCTTTTTTAGCCAGATCAGCAATGATGCTTCGATTTCCTTCTAGGAGACTGGAAATGTATAATTAAGAAGGTTCTTTTTTCTCTGCAAATTCAGCTTGTGAGCTTTATTTAGTACAATAAAAAAAATTCAGAGAAATAAATGCATCTTATTTAATTGGACTTTATGAAATATGCTAATGTGTCATCTTTTGGTCAAATGGATAAACCACACAACTATTAAAATATGCAATATATAAACCACAGCCAATTAGATGATAGCTAAAGTAGTGTGGCAGACCAGATTAAATCAGTGTTATTGAGATGATATACACAACACCTGTGGAACAACAGGGGTATCTGCTGTGAAGGAGAAGAGGGATTTTGCTGGGATTCCAGCTGCCCAGATGTGGGTCCTGAGCTGTGAATAGGGATTCTGCACT
The DNA here is from genome assembly GCF_905368555.1 of Meleagris gallopavo. NCBI lineage: Eukaryota > Metazoa > Chordata > Aves > Galliformes > Phasianidae > Meleagris > Meleagris gallopavo. Next base: position 4,793,950 of record NC_139416.1, read on the forward strand.
CACAGACAGATCTGAAGGAGGCCTGTAAGTTTTCCCACCTAGCAAAGGCAATCAGCATCTTGTATTTATTTGTACCAGCTGCCACCAAGGGAAAGGGCAGGAGAACCAAGTGGAAGCAGATTTGGTGCAATTATTCCCCTCTCCTCATTAAAAGCAACCAGCTGTGCCCTTATGGAAACGCTGAACTCAGGGAAAAGGCAGCAACCTTTGAAAAACTCACTGTTGCTGTATTTAAGCAGGAGTTAGCCCTGAATATTCAGGGACTGAGAGTAGCACTTCTCTATTTTCCCTTCTCTGTTTTCCCAAATAGGAAGGTCTCACCACTGAAGTTCAAGAGTAACTTTATAAATCCTTAATCAAGTTCAGTACTTATGATGCAATGGAAAGACTCATGCTGGAAATCATGGTTCATTTTTTTCCAAACTGTCAAATCTGGAGCAATATTAAATGTGTCACAGCAGGATTAGGATCATCTTATATTCTCCTAAGGTTCTCTTGATGTGAACAAATGAAGGAAAAATGTACTAGCTAAGAAAATATAACTAGATTGTGGTTCTATCAGAAATCAGAAATATATTTTACATATTGCAATAATAAATATGTACAACCTGGTTTCAGTCTTACGTTTGGAGATTTCTGTTAACAGTGGCAGAAATTTATAATTCAGTGCAATTAATTGTTCTTGTGGGGCTTTCCATCTGCTTATAAAAAAAGAAGGATTAAAATGATATTTTTTTCTCATCTTTTCCCAATAAAATTTTGCATATTTGGATTAGTAGGAGTCCAATTCAGCAAAACCCAAGCTAAATCAAATTGAAGGAGAGAGGTTTTGTTAGAAATTTTAACTAGACTGAGTGAAATCAATAGCTGCTTAGTCCTCAAGTATTTTCTGAGATTTTTGAAGTTGGTATTGTAACCTATACAGAATATTTTTGGGAATTAACTCAGAAGATTTTAATTCTTTTGCCTCTTCCTGCTACATTTGCACAGGAATAGAATTGCTGGAATACAGGGAAGTACAGCCCAAGATTTTTGTAATTCACCGTTTCTAACACAGAAACAAGAGCCTCAGACTTACAGCGTCTCCCCAGGTACACCATGCATGGATGGCTTTCTTTCTGCTCTGCCAGCCTTCCTAGCATATACAGAGTAAAATTGCATTATCTTGGCACTTCCTATCTTAATTTCTGCATGGCTAGATTGCTTTTCTCCTCTGTTTTTGTTAAGAGGGGTTGGAGTGGTGCAGAGTTTCACTAAGCTTTTCCAGGAGATGTTTCCTGCCTATCAGGAAAATTGGGCAAAATAATGATCAGACAAGAGTGTACATTTGCCATCTTGCTCTGCTCTTGCAGTGCTGACTCCTTTGTTGGTGTTGATAACATCAGGGAGATGACCTTGCAAGGTGTGCCACACATTTATTTCATATCCAGGCTCTGCCAGCATGTTGGTTGAAGTATGATTGTTGTCAAGCCCAGGGATGTAATTACCCTGAGAGTAAATGTTAATTGGTTTATTGAGTTTAATTGGGTATCATTAAAAATACTGCTTTATTCAGGAGCTAAGACAGTATACTTTTAAAGGAAGAATGATCATTCTGATTTAATCACTTGCGTACAACCTTAATTTTCCATGTTTTTTCCACAATGAATCCTGAATGAACGATGTCCACCACCAAGGCTTGTTGGTTTATTTACTTTTTACTTATTGTTTGGACAATCTCTTCTTTTAGTTCTGTTTACTGTTCTTGACCTTTTCCCAAAATTTTGGGTGAAGAACTTGATAGAACATTTGATGCTATTGTTAAGCTTAATTACAACTTCAGCTTTGGCAAGAGATGTACTGTAAGTGATATAAAAAATAATAAAACTGTAGAGGTCAAAAGAGCTGAAAAGGAGGTTTCAGTAGTCATAACGAATAATGAGTTGGAATAATTAGACAGTTTTAGTGATGATTATCAGAAATTAACAGGTGATGTCACTAAAGGGTTTCAGCTGCTCTTAGAATTACTGATAAGAATTTAAAAACAGGCAGGCTACAAGTAATACAGGTGGTTTTTGACATTTGTGGGCCTTCAGTTCATAAATACACAGAAATTTAGGATGTCCTAGATAAAGAGAAACAGATTTCAAGAGAGCTTCAGCGCTTTTGTGAGTAGAATTTTGCAGTATTGTGTCCTTCTATGGTAAGCAGGGAAGATGGGGCACATTGAGTTTCCTGTATTTTCAGAATATATGATGCTACGGCATCATATAGATAAGGATCACAGAGTAGAAATCCATTATAAAACTTAATTTAAGCTTTCAATTTAATATTAAAAATTTATTAGTCCTTCATTCCTCTCTAAGGCCTGTGCATTTGGTTCCCTTTAGTGCCACTGACTCACGGTTACTAAGGCAACTCTGGCATTGGAGCAGATAGCACAATAAAAGTATTTGTTATTTATTTAAATTTAAAGGCATTTATTGTCAAGAATAGCTATTGACATTAAAGGTACTTATTGCACTGGAATTACAAAATGTATAAAGTAAAACTTTAATTATGCAAAACGCAGTGAAGATATTAATACTCTTTTAGTATTTAAACCAGATAGAATTAAACAAATTTTCTCCCAGATGTGTGGGACAAAGAAAATCTATGTAAGTGTGAGTATTTCATAGCAGAATTTAATATAAATTTTTGAAGCAGGTATGTGGGAATGCCTCTGTGGCTCCTCTACATCTCTATCCTTATGCAAAGCTCAGCACCACCAGGCTGGATAAAGCCCTCACTGCTGAGTGTGGGGCTGTCCCCTCAGAACAACATTAGGACTTGCAGGTGGGCCCCAAGGCAATATTGCTCAAAGCAGCAGAGTCAGCTTTTCTTACTTTGGCTTCAGCTGGCTTTGGCTGATGGGAAATTATAAAGAGGCTTATTGCAAAGCAGCAGTAAGGAGTTCAATGTGAAGTTTGTTTTCTTATTTTCTGTCTTGAAGTTGGAGGGATCTGAAAATCATCCAGGAATTTGAAACTTCAGCAGCTTCTTTTCTGGTATGCTTCAACCAGGCAAAGGAATTTTCAGGCTGTTTTATGCCTTAATTCTTCCATGCAGCCCATTATCTGCTCGTTATTGAGCTATAATAAACATAGAGTCCTTCAAGTACTTTTTTCTTCCCAAATCGCTTTAAGAATGAAAGCTTGTGACATCAAATTGAGGATGTATTGTCAAATGGAATAATTTCAAGGTAAGCAGAGAGTTTTCTTTGCAAAATGGCTGACATCTTGGGTAGATGTGTGCAATTTGAATAAAGGGAGGTTGGAGTTTATATGTGAGAGTGAGCTGAGAGGGGTTTTCTCATCAGTCATTGCTTAGTTTCTTGCATGTATCTTGTAGCAAAATTAGCCCAAACAATGCTGTCTGATTCCTGGATAAGGTGTAATGTGATAAATTAGCCTGCACAACTAACTACATATGACTGGTAGCAGCAAAGAGGTAACATAAATGAAACAAAGTTAATTAAAATGTTAGCAAATATAAATAATCCAAGGTTAGTGAACATTGTTTCATTTTAAATTAATAAATATGCAAAGGTAATGTTTATAATTAAAGCTATAATTTATCTTCATGCTCTGCTTGTTTAATAACAGTGGTAACATAATGTTACATGCAGAAATGTAGTAATAGATTTGTTTAGCATTGACATTATAAACAAATGTCTCAGTCTATTTATTCTAAGTTATGATACAGATTCTTTTCACATGCATCTGATGGCCTTTAAACCATTTAAAATGAACTACATTAATGTAATCTAATCTTGATACTGAACATAACATTTCAGTTTGAATTATCCAGAATCCATGATCCATTTTATTACTCACAAAGCACTTTATACATTTATGATAATGGCAAACCTTACTCTGGTATTTAAATCCCATTTCAGATGGGATTTTTTTCTTATAATTTTATTTTTTAAAGCATTTTGGTAGTAAAATACAAATAAAGAAAAGTCAATGCTCAGTAAGCCCTTTAACAAAGCAAACAATTCGACTTTTTATGACATTAGCAAATAATAAAGAAAAGATCTGACATTTACACTTGATGAAATTTTATGATATAACAGAGATGAAGAAAATGGAATGGAAATCACACATGATAAAACCTGTCACTGAAATTCAGATAGGTCTTAAGAATAACTGCTGCTAAATATTTTGGGAGGTCTCTTACTTTTCCACCCTTTGCTGGGAAAATCTGTCCAAAGAGTCAGCTCTCCAAATATTTTATTTGGTTTGAGTCATTCTAGTAAAATAATAATGAGGGTCTTCAGGGGATTTATTCATGGAGGGAAGAAGGCAAAGTAATGTGGTATAGAAACAGTCAAATAAAGGTTTGTAGGTATTAGAATCAATTTGATATAATGGTCATAGGAAATGGATTTAATTTTCTTGAAAATTCTGGTAAACGTTCTTGGAATTTGCACTTAATCAAATGGATTTTGAAGTAGAAATATTTTATATTTATAGTTGGTCTGGAGTTTCAGCTTATGCACCTGTGGCTGTATTTCTGGTGTGGGAATATTACCTGTGTTGCTAAGAGCAGTTTTGCTCATTATCTTATTTCAGTGAAAAGAATCTACAGATAATTCACACACAAGACCTAAATTTGAGGTGAGAAGCTGCAAAAACCTTCTTTTAAACAATAAATGATGAGATATGAAGTTGATTTGACTAGCCTTTTGAGAACAGGTCGAGCTGGCTGTCCTCACCCCCAGTGCTACAGAGCTGGATATCCAGCTTAGACACAAAACAGTGGTGAGCATAATCAAGGAGGATGACTGCTGACCCAGTATTGGGAATCGGAGCTTATCTGATCGCTCACTGGTCTAAAATAAATTAAAAAAAGACAATGAAACATATTCTGAGTCTGAATGCTGAAGAATAAATTAAATGAGCATTCTGGATAATCTGATTTTATTGGCTTGTTTGACTTCAGATACTTCTCAGAAGAGAGTGGTAATTGTGTGTGTGTAAGGCTGTTATTAACAAACTGCTGCTGTAAGAAAGCAATTTGAGAATTATGTCATTCTCTACTTTGAGGAAGTTTGTCTTTTGAAAACTTCACCTTCAATGACATCCCCAGCAGAACTTAGTCCTTAAGAGGAACAGTGCACGAATATTCTTTCTGTATCTGCATATTGCCAAGGGGACAATAGGGGCGTAAAAGGCTGAAATATTGCTGAAGTGTTTATTAAAAACAACAACAACAACAACAAAAAAAAGCACAAAAACCTTACCACAAAGCTAGCTAAATTTACTCTAACAGCATTCCCTTATAGCACAAAGACTCCATTGCACTATATACATAATAGATATATGTTTTCACAGGGCTGTCATCAGTAAGTAAATAGGTTATAGACAGATAAATGTGATGTTTTAAAAAACTAATGTGCAAGAAAATGATGGGGTAATAGAAGAGTCAGAGATGATGTGATTCACACTGTGGAGCTCGCTGAGATGTTGAAGATGTTGGTGCACTTCTGCCAGGATCTCAAGGAAAAAGTGTTACCTTGAAGCATGGAGAACTGGGTCCAGGAGCTCCTGGTTCTTCATTTCCAGTCCTTGGACCAGCACCTTCCATTGTGCTGGACAACTCATAACTGCTCGGGTGCATTCCTCCTTATTATGTGCAGTAGGTAATAGGGAACTTAATAGCCTTTACAGAGGTTGGGAGGTGTCTTTTAAATGCCAAAGTCTAGCATCTTAAAAAAGAAGCTTGCATTTGGTTCACTTGGTATTGATTCACTTAGGACAAGTGGAGAATATTTAGACATTTAGTTTTCAGTAGGTTCATTATGAAAAGAAGAAAAGCTTTCTAAAATGCTATTTTTAATACTGTATTTAAGAACAAAAAAAATGGAGAGAACATTTCTGAGAAGTTAAACAGCAGGTTTCATCTTTAAATGATCTTTTATAGTAGGAGACAAAAAGAGAAAAGGTATCTTCAGAAGTGGTATCGTGCTATTTTCATGTTGATTGCAGCAGGTGCCGAGAGTAGAGCGCATTCTGTGTAAAATCAATGTCTGTTGGGGGGGGGGGGAGGTGGAAATAAAAGGAAAGAGCAGCACAAAAACTTCAGGATTTATCTTTTCAGTGCCTCTCTGGGAACAAAGTGGTGCCCAGGGAGGGCAGGAGCAGGGCTGGAGGAGGCAGAGGACAATAGTGGGGCTATGCAGGGTGAGAGCGGAGAGCTCCAGGAAGAGCACTGAGAGGGAACATCTTCATTAATTTTATCATGTATTTACTTTCTAAATCTTCTTGTCTGTTCACTCAGCCTCGATCCCCTTCTGTGATACCTGTGCAGATTTATAGTAAACATCTCCCCTCAGGGTAGCACAGAAGAGATAAGTCTGGACTGTACAAGGGGAAAAAAAACAAAACAAAAAAACAAAACCAAAAACCAAAGGCAAAGCTTGTTCAGAGCTATAGTCAGTGGTACAGCCTGACAGCAGCTGAAACTGATAGTCACAAAACGCTGGATATAATATAGCCAAATTACTCCTGTGTTCTCTCACTGGAGAAATCTTTTTCCTTTTCTTCAGAAAAACCTTTCCTTGGTATAATTATTAAGGCAGGGCTAGGGAACCGTGTTCGTTTCAGAGCTTTCATTTTTAGAAAGGCTGTTTAATATTTATATAAGCTCATGTTAAGTTTATGCACCTGTCAAAATACTAAATTATATGATAGTGATTGCAAAATGAGCTATTTATCAGACAGATGTCTCTGCTGAACCTGCAATGTGTAGAGTCCTGGATCTGCAGCCTGGGGGGGGATGCTGTTAACCCTGTTGGCTCTGAGGGATTATAAGGAGATATTGTGGAATCATAGAATCATGAAGGTTGGAAAAGACCTCTAAGGTCATCTAGTTCAACTGTCCATCTGCCGCCAATACTGCTCAGTAAACCATGTCCCTCTTTCACACTCAGAGTTTCCTGTAGTGTTTTTGAAAAGTTTGGTAAAGTGTGGCTTCTTTCTCTAGCTATGGTCTTAGGAGAGGAAAAAAAATGTCATAGTATGTGTTAAGTGGAAGACAGATATTCTCAGAAAATAAATCTGTAATTAACAGCATAGTAGGACAGTGCTTTGAGTTGTTGAGGTCTGATCTCATCCAGCAGTAAATCACAGCAGAAATGGCTGTTTGGCACTGCTGGTGTGGGTTATCAAGAGCCTGTGCAAAGGGGCAGAGATGGAGATAAAGGTCAGAGCAGGACAGTATGGAGATTGACGTGTTGGTAACCCAGGGCAGTCATAGCACCACTCCCATGTGAAGCTTAAGCAGTTTGCTGTAACTTCTCCCAGATGTCTGTGGCCTTGCGTTTGCAGGGATTTTGCATGATCTCTATTTGCCTTTGAGGCATCTGCCTAAGGACTGTGGCTGCCAGGCTGGGCTATCAAGACACGTACAGCACAGTGCCTTGTTCTAATTTTCAGTGAGCAGTTCCTGTGCACCAGAAACCCCTGCCTGTAGAAATCTGGTTATACACCAAAAAAATTCCTCCAACTAAACATACTCTGATCCCAGACTTTAGATGTTTGGCACTACCATCTAGAGACGTAACTACTGGTCTAAAGCAAGCTGAGCTTCTCTCATAGTAGCTTAAAAAATGAAGTGTCTCTACATCCAAAGGAATGTTGTGCTGCTTTCTGAAAAAGGTATTTATTTTGGAGGAATAAATTGCATAGGCTTCACTCTGCTTTGGAGGGGAGTTCTTGCAAAGACAGCTCAGCCAATCTAATCACTGTTATAATAAACTCCACTGATCTAACAGGTGTATGGCACAGTTGCAACACAGCACTTCCTGCACCATCAGTGGAAAAGAAACGCTCATATAAAGGAGAAAAAATAAGAAAAAAGGGGATAACTGGATTCTTTCCTCAAATGCAAAGCAGTATCTGCTGGTAAGCTCCCCTGAACACTTGTGCATTCAGAAACCAAGAAGGAAACTAGCAGTCGTTATCTGTCTGGAAAGTCATGGCCCACATTAGCAGGAAAAGCAGGGAGAATTTTGTTAAATGTGTGCTTGGGACAAAGTAGATTTTTATTTTTTCTTTGAGTTCTTCAATGCAAAAACCATTAGTGAATTATGCACAAAGAATTAAAGTATCAGTACAATCAATAAAACATCCTGCATTTCACTTATGCTCCATTCTTGCCCTGGTTACTTAAAACATAAATACACTGGGGAGAGAAATAGCTTCTTACTCAGTTTGCACTTGTTTTGATTTTGTGTGATAGATTATGAATTACCATTATACTGATATACCTATGCAAAAATATAATGCAATAGATGTCTAATTATGACCTGAAGTGAAAATGAGTTATAACTCCTCATGATACTTCTTATGATTTGCTGCATTATAAATAACAGTGATTTATTGTTGTTTCACCTACTGCTCTGCTAGTGATGGATCATAATAGTACATCATCATAATTTTGAAATCAGAACAGAGCTGTTTTTTCTCCCATATAATTCAATTTTAACTCCACTGCTAAGGTTGTTGAGTATCACAATCCATCTACTTTATGTTAAGTTTTATTAGAATGAAGATATTTTAATATATTTGGTAGCTGTTCATTACTGCCATCTGTTTATTAGACCTCTCTATTAAACTGTCCAACATACCTTTTGATACATTTAGTGTTTTCAACATGACCCACGTGGCAACTACTGAGAAAAAGAGATGACTGGGAGGTTGTGTAGTCCCCTCTGGAGATATCCAAGACTCACCTAGACAGTTTTCTGTGCCACCTACTATTGGGAATCTGCTTTAGCAGCAGGGTTGGACAAGACAACATCTAGAAGTCCCTTCCAGCTGCCATGATTCTATGAGAATCAGTGATGAAAAGGAAAGCTTCTCTTTTCACATTTGATTTGTACTTTGAGCAAGACTGCTGTGATGCTATTGTAGGTTTTCAAGGCACTGGGGTTTAGCTCCATGGTATTCTGTGATTTAGCCAGAACCTGGGTCTCAGATTCTGATTTACTCTCAGCTGTTCCATGCATCATCCCCTTGGATGTGGCTGGGGTAGGCATGACAGACCCAACAGGGCTCTTGCATCTCCGTGAGAGAGTTTCCATGGGATGTTATCCTTTGCAGTAGGATGTCTTGTCCAAAGCAGAGCATCCCTGCTGTTATCAAGCCAGGCTTCTGTAGGAGATGAATGAAGATGAGCCGGCCTCCTTGACTGGGCCTTGGGGGGAGCATTTGGGATCCCAGCCCTAAGAGTGAAAGGGGTTGACCAGGCAGAGGGAGTATTGTTATCAACTGTCCCACTGGCTTAATCTTGACATTTAAAAGCAAGGAGTGATGGAAGTACACATCGAAGCTCAGACAAGTTATTTTAGTAGTTAATAATTAACTTTTCATTAAAAAAAGAAGTTCAGGTCAATCTCAGAGCTTAACAATTAAGAATTTGATAGAATGATTTTCTTTCCCTGTGTTTGTCTGTGAGCACAAAATAGCATGTTTTGGTTTTTTTTTTTCAGTTGTTTGTTTGAAATCATTTTTGTGCTCATATGGCTGTTCATGAAATGTTTTCCAATTCTTTCCTTGTTACGTGCATCCTCTAAACTGGAGGTTTTCTGCCTGGACTTAACACACCTACAATTTCTCTGCCTGGAGTAGTTACTTCTTAAATACAAGAGCATGAATATTTATGATGTGAAGTGCATTTTCTCTGAATATTCTACAACATCACTTAAAAATATTTGTTATGACTGTTTCTACCATTAACTTGTAAATGTATGGAAAGCAGGCACAAACAGAGTAATAGTTTGGCTGCTCTGAGCCCCTTCTTGTAACTGTGAGTTTCTGCTAACTAAATAGCTGGTGGGGGACTGCAAAGAGATGAGTGAAGCTGTGGGTTGGAATGGAGAGAGAGAGGGAGAGAGAGAGAGACGGATTGGAATGAAGCCCCCAAGGTCCACTGCGAAGTCCCAGTGAGAACAAGCCACGGATTGTATCTCTGGGAGAACATAACCAAAGGGTGGGAGTGGGGTGGAATGGAGTGGTCACAAGGTGACCCCTTTTCATCACACCTCCATAAGACATTGGGCAGAACAGCACAGTCTGTACTGTGGTTATTCTGTTTGTGTGCTCAGTTGAGAATTAGCTGTTTGGCTCCGCTGCTAGCTTTGACATAGCCTACAGCTTCTAATTTTCTTAAATGGCCCTGAGAAGGGAATGTATTAGCTGGTCGATGTAGTTTTACTTTTTCTTTATTTTTTGACTGCATATCCTTCATATAGAAAAGGGAGTGCATATAAAGTTTATCCAGTGCTTGGTTGTTGAAGAGCAAACAATTCCAAGCGTCTGAAAACTTTCACAAAAGACCAGTGGACCTTAGAATCTGGGAAGAAATGAATAAGTAAAATGTATGTGTTAAGATGAATAAGTAAAATATAAATGGGGGGAAATAACAAATGCCAAAACAACAACAAAGCAAACCAGAAAACCCTGGAAGCATGATTAAAATGCGTATGTATGCAGTCTTAAAGTCCCTACTTTACAACTGATTAAATAACTGCTTGAGCAATAATTTATTTGCATGCTGTTAATTAGAAGCATAATTAATTTTTGTAGATTATAAATAATGGTGTGCAAAATGTCATTCCCAGCAGATCAAATGGAAATAATATAAACATTCTTAAAAACCCAAGAATAGCTTGCAATGAAACAGATTTAAATTAGTTATGATTTTTTTTTTTTATGTCTTGTGCTAATGAAAACTATAAATTTGTGTCTGAAGTTAGTAATTTATCGGCAAAATGCAAGGGTTCATTAATCATTCTGCTTTCTCTTATACTTGGCACATATGGAAGGAAAATCTCTATGTTTATCACTGCTTCAAATAAACAGTAGCATAAGTAGATTATTCCCAACAGAAAGATATTTCCCACACCCTAATCTCAGAGCAATCATTCACTGATCTAAATGAGCAGTTACTTAAACCGCTAAGAAAGGATGCTAATTAGCTAAGAAAACTAGGCAAGAGTGTTTAATTTAAAAAAAAAAAATCCATTTTTTTTCTGCTATCTTGTTTCTAATGTATTATTTACTTTCAGTTTGCTTGGATGCTGTGTCCATGACAATATCATAATTAAATGTGTCTTCTCAGGAGAATGGGATGGGTTTTTACCAACTTCTACACTCTGAAGCTTGGGTTTTGGAGCCCCCAGTCTGCCATGGTTACGCCTCTCATTTGCCAGTTAAATTAGGCATGTACTGGTGCAAAACTTGGAGCAAATGTGAGCCTGCTTTGCTCTGTGGATCTGGGTCTGCCTGGACTCTAAATGCTTTAAAAAGTACGTAGTTCAGTTTTTCTTTAGAAGTCTCATGCCTCAAGGTTCAAATAATAGGAAATAAATAACAAGCTCTGTGCCTTAGAGCAAAATATTTTTTAGCTTTTGTTGCAAAGCAAAATCTGTGGTGTGTGATGCATAAACAATATCAGCACTTTGCTGGGCTTGTAGATAAAGTTGGATTTCTGGCTAAGGAAAATGTCTGAAATAAAGTCAGATCATTCAAATGTAGTAGATCTTCTCTAATGAGGAGTCTCAGCATCCTGTAAGGAATGTCTCACAGACATGCCCAGGTAGGACGTTTGGTTGTTCACTATCAGACCATACTAGCCTCTTCTGCTGGTCTGCCCAGTGGTAAGGATAAGGCACTGCAGAGAGATATGAAAGGAGGACTTTGTCACTCAGCTGTGTTTCCTTCTTCCTACAATCTGTCCTGGGTGTTGGGGCCACTCTTCCAGTCTTCCTGCAATGCTCTGGAGGGAAGGGTTGGGATTTTGATTGCTGATGACCTTGCGTGGGTGCTTATGTATTAACTACTGGTGAAGAATATCTGAGTTTAAGCGTAGCAGCTCTAGAATGGCTTCTGCCATCAGATTTCAGAATCATCATTTGTTAAAGTTGGAAAAGATCACTAAGGTCATCATGTCCAGCCATCATCATCATGTCCACTACCTCAATGCCACATCTACACTTTTCTTGGACATCTCCAGAGACAGTGACTCCACCACCTCCCTGGTGAGCCTGTTCTGACATTGCTGCTCAGACATAATGGCACATCTTGATGCTTGAGGTGTTGCTGCACCACAACAGCTTCACCCTGCTGGCTACTTTCACAATGTGCATGGCTGGAGCTGCATTCTACAGGGGCAGATCATCTTCTTGTTAGCTGTTGTCTTCAGTATATGAGGCTCTGGCAGTTGACACTGTGAAAGGGGACGATAATCAGCACAAAGTAAGAGTAACACATTTTCCATGGATTAGGGATTTAGTTTTCAACTTTTGGTTACATTTTGCTCATTTTATTTTGCCCTCTGACTTTCTAGTGTTAAGGGATATAAAGAAAGATATTTCATGGAAAATTGTCAATAGTCAGCTAAAGGCTGCAGGCAAGCTTTCAGATTTTAAATTTATGTATTTATTCCATTAAAAATGAAATGATTTTACAGAGGGGAGAGAGAGACTGAGCAACAGTGCCACTATGGCATGGATGGAACATATTGGATGTGGATGAAATTCTTGAACTGTCTTACATGCCATCTCAATCTTTCATCCTTGCCTCCAATTCTGGCAGATAAACAATACTTTATAGAGCTGATGCCATTATAGATATAATTTATTTCTTCTTAATAAATCATTTTCCCTTTTGAAAGCACAAGAATCCAAGTTTCCCATACACTGTTCTACTAAATAGCTTCTACCTCTTTTTTTTTTTTATTTTGCACTAGTTCTTCAGCTAGAATTTTAATATGTTATAAAGGACATGTTCAGCATGGCTAGCAGAGACCAGGTTCTAACAGATCTAGGAATCGGGGATTTTGCTGATATTTCTAGAATGCGGCAAAACCTGTGAGTGAAGAGTGGAAGCAGAGCTGAATGCTGTTGAGCCTAGAAAAATACATCAAGTATATTCCTGTATACAGAGATTAAAAATCGAGCATACATGAAGTGCTTAGACTGGTCTTTGTTTTGTCTGTGAGATGTGATTCACCAGTTTGGCATTCTGTTGAGTAGTCAGGCATCATTGTGGACCTTTGATGTATTCCCCATTAAAATGCATGTGCTGTACTTCTGGAGGATTGATGAGAGGTGGAAAAATTGAAGACATAGTAGAAAGAAAACAGAATAAGAAAGAATTCTCATAGGCTACATAGACACAACTCATGTCAACATGTGAATAAATACTTCATGTACCTATGGCTAGACAAAAAACACTGAGACTTCAATGCTCTGCTGCATTTTGTCTATAAAATTGCTAGCTTAGAAAATTGTTCCAAACAAGACAAGACACACTCTGAAATAATGCTTTGTGTTCAAAGGACAGTGTTTGAATACCTGTGATTATGGGTTATGTTCTTAATTCTGCCACAGGCTTATTGCCAGATTTCAAAAAAATCTTGCAAAAAACCTACCCATGTTCCTGATTCTTTATTAATTTATTTACCAAATAGATTGAAAAGAAAAATATGATTAGGATGTTGTTAATTATCATTTATGAAATGCTTTGAGATCCGCAGAGAAAAGCTCCGTAGGCATGAAAACAAGTTTTATTTAATAAATCTTTATTAAATAAATAGCCATGGGATGTAGATACACTGACACTAGGGATAAATTGTTTTCTGATGGATACCTTCACCTGTGTAATATAGCTACTATGAAAACTAGAAGAAAAGTTAAACTGCAATTGAGAAAGCATCCAAACAACTTGCATTTTACTGTAAGCATTACTTTAAATCTCCAGATTAGATCTGTCATTAGATAGATGCAGAATTTTATATAGTGTTATACAGAAATAATTGAGAAAAGGAGGATTCAGAGCCATATGACTGAAAGCATAAAAGGCCCCCAAAGCCTTTCATGTTATCATCTTTGAAAAGAGCTTTGGTCTTTTGTTCCTCTTATGATAGATGATGCTTTAGTATTGCGATGACAGTGAAGCTGTTACTCTAAATTGCAGGGAAAAAATGTTAACAGAGATTAAATATATGTTCACTTACCCACAAAATCTTTTTATAATGCTAGATACCACCGATAGTCTCTTTATCTGCTCCTGATGATGTATTGCTCATATATGACTACTTTCCTTCACACTACGTTGAATATTATGAGCTGCATAGGGATGAAAACAAAAAATTAAACTTTATTAAAGAAAATAATTAGATTTTTAAAACCACAAAGTAGCACTATAATTAACTGTTTTATTAAAATGCTGGACAATATCTTCCTGTAGAGATATGTTTTAACTCTGATTTTCTTTATTCTAAATTACACTTCCTTTTTCCTATTCTGTACCTGTCTCTACAACTTTTTATTTTGTGTTCAGGAAGATTTAGTGAATCCAAATTCATCCAGTAAGTTAAGAATTACAGAATCTCCTATTTGTGAAACAAACAAAAAAACAACACCCAAACACATGAAAGTACAGGCCTTTTCCTCCAGCATCTCCTTTTCTATGTGTCAACTAGATGAAAGGAATTTTTTTTGTTAAAGTAAGTTGAATCTGAGGTGTGATTACTGAATGGCTAATTGATATGTCATTCCATAGAGCTACTTACCCAGCTTATGCAGCTGCTCAGAAAAGCAGAATAGTCTCTTTTCCTTATGGTGTTTGGTGCAGTCACAGGGCTGCCACAGCATCAAGCAATTCTTTTTGCAGGGTACTCTGGATAATCTGAACCAAAATGTAAATATAAAAATAAAATGGATTCCTTTTGACACGTGTTTCACAGCGTATAGGCTGCTCCTGTAAGACTTCTAGTTTTATAATGCAGACCCATCCTAATCCAGCTATTGGACTAAAGCTTTGTTTATTTGTTTTCTCGAAGTATTAGGCCGTTAAATGTGTTCTGCCCCTCACCTAAGAAAAATTCCATGGGAGAGTTTGTGGAGAAGACTCAACCTCAGGTCCTTCAGAGACTGAACTCCACATAACCAGTCTTATGCAAACACTACAGGCCTACACTTTGTTAAGCTGTGCTGGCTATGTTTCAGTGAGGTAACCACTGTGGCTGCTCAGATGCTACAGCAAGACTTCTATCAAAGTTAAATGCCAGGTGTCAACAATATGATTTTGTACGGTATCTTTTTTGCACTGATTTGTCAGGCTTTCTATTCCTCCTGTTAGATCCGTTAGAGTTCTGTGTTCTCTGTGTCCAATCTAGATCCTTTGAAGTGCATCCTTCAAGGATAAAATGAGCCAGGAGGGATATTTCTAATAGCAGTCAGCTGTTATGGGAGGACTGTGTGCCCTAATCTTAAAGAATCACAAAATGAAAGTCTTTTGAAATAGGGAGGTTAGTTGCAGTCTATTCCCTGATGGCAAACTGGTATGTTTCTGTTGAGTGTGGTCACCTTTTGACCAGGTGTCGGAAAATTAGAGAGAAATAGAAGAAAACAGGGTTGAACAGGCTTGGATTGAAGAAATGTTTTATAAGAATGATGAGCTTGTTTGATTTGTACATAATAAGCACCAGGTGCCGCACCATATGTATAGGCTGTGTTACTCTTGTTTCAGAGTTTCAGGAAAATTGTTATGCCTGTCTCTTGCCTTCCTGAATCACTTTAGACTAAACTTCAGATGGATGACAAAACCTCCAAGATTCTTCAGGTTCATCCATTACCACTGTCCGGGAGAAAATAATATGCATACAAGTAACAATGCATTTGAAGGAAAATTCCTGGAGCCTATGGATCTGTTTAAATGTCAGGATGTATATTTTGTTTGGTTTAGAGGCATTGCATGAATGATATAATCCAGTACATGAATAGAAAATTATGTTTATGGAAATATTTGTATTTTATATAAGAGCATCTTACTTGGCATCTAAATGCAAAATAACTTCATTTTTACTGAGATGACATGATCATGAATAGGAGATATTGAGCAATAGAATATATAATGACCCATATGTAACAGTTGCCTTTAGATATATGTCTGTGTTTACAGAGATTATGGGAAGACTTCATGCACTTCAGTGCAATTTACTAAATACAATGTGGGATGAAATTGCTGTTGTTGGAGCACAGGACAGCTTTAGAAATGAGTAGCTCAGGGGGGAAAAAAGGCCTTATGTATTCACATGGAGCAGAAAGCATTAGTATATTTAGATGATTATTCTCTTGAAATAATTTACAAAATTGCTATATCTTCTACAGTGAATTTGAGTTAATTGCTTTACCATAAAAGAACACTTGTTTTTCCAGGAACAAGTTCTCTATGAACCTTCCCTTTCTTACAGACTCTTGTCCAGTTTCCTCACATCTTCTGTCCTCTCAGTGACTTTTTCCTCTCATTCTGTCTTTTCCGTGGTGGTACCTCAGTGATAGAATCATAGAATCATTGAAGTTGGAAGAGACTTCCAAGATCATCCAGACCAACTGTTCATCTACCACTAGATGTGGTTCATCTATAACATATTTCCCCACTAAACCATGTCCCTTAGTACAACAGTTAAGTGTTTCTTGAGCACCTCCAGGGACAGTGACTCAACCACTTCCCTCAGCAGCCTGTTCCAGCTCCTGATCATTATTTCAGAGAAATTTTCCCTCATATCCAACCTGAACCTTCCCTGGCTCAACTTGAGGCCATTCCCTGTTGTCCTATTGATAGTTATGCAGGAGAAGAGGCTGACACTCAGCTCACCACAACCTCCTTTCAGGGAGTTGTAGAGGACAATAAGCACTCTCCTGAGTGCTCTCTTCTCCAATCTTTTCTGTTTTTTTATTATCGTACCTGTATTCAAGCCTAGCATTCTAATGAAGGTGTTTAATTGCTTATTTCCTATTTTTCCTTCAATAGCTCTTGTTATGTATATAAATGGACAAAAGAAAGGTCAGTGCCTGTCCTCACCACATGCAGCCAGCACTAATACTGAAAGAACATGGACAAAGTCTTCTGTGCATCCCCTTAATGGGGAGGACAGTACTTGACTCTGGCCCTGACTTTAAGGAAATCTTTAACAGTCTTTCTGGTAGCTCTGCTTGCCTGTTGAGAGTAATTGGACAACAGATTCAAAGAGACTGAAAGAGGTACAATCACCGGAGACTCATTTCTTTAGAAGAGTGTGCTAAAAGTAATTTAGATAGTTGCAGTATATTCTACATATGCAGTACATCATCACACAATTCCACAGAATCATAGAATCTTTTGAGTGGAAAAATACCTTTAAAAGTCACCTGCAATGACCTACAGCTAGATCAGGAGCTCAGGGACCCATCCAGCCTGACCCTGGATGTCTCCAAGACAGAGCATCCACTACCTCTCTGGGCAACCTCTTCCAATGCCCTTACTGCCCTTATTGTAAAAAAACTTCTTCCTTATGTCCAATCTAAATCTTCCCTCTTTTACTTTGAAACCATTTCCCCTAGTCCTATTACAACAGACCATGATGAAGTGTCTGTCCTCTTTCTTTTTATAGTCCTCCTTTAGGTATTGAAAGATTGCAATCAGATCTCCCTTCTTCAGGCTGAACAGCCCAGATCTCCCTTCTTCAGGCTGAACAGCCCCAGTCCTCAGAGGGAAAGAGTTCTATGCTTCGGTTATTTTTGAGGTACTCCTCTGGATGTGCTCCAGCAGGTCCACATCTCTCCTATGGAGGACTCCACATCTGGATGCAGTATTCCAGGTGAGGGCTCATCAGTGCAGAGCAAAGGGGACAGGATTACCTTCCTTGACCTGATGGCCACATTTCTCTTGATGCAGCCCAGAGTACTGGGCTGCATGGGAACAGTGCTAGCTCATGTCTACCTTGATGTCTACTGGTACCCTCTAGTCCTTTTTGGCAGGGCTATGCTCCATCTTTACATCCTCCAGCTTGTATTGACAGTGGCAGTTGCCGCAACCCAGGTGCAAGACCATGCGGTTGGATTTGTTGAACATTGGGAGATTGAATTTGGGCCCAGAGCTCAGCCTGTTCAGCTCTCTGAGTGGCAGCCTGCCCCTTGGGCATGTCAATTGCACCACACTGCTTGGTGTCACCTGCAAACTTGCTGAGAGTGCACTCGATTACACTGTTGATGTCACAGATGAAGATATGAAAAGGTACCAGCTCCAGCTCTAGTACTGATCCCTGAGGGACACTATCAACTAGATCCGTTAAACTTTCCTTCTCTATTATTCCTGAAAATATTTATGATTTTTTTTTTTTTTAGCATTTTGTTCTTCTTACTGCAAAGTATTTAAGGGTTTCCGTATAATATCAAAAGCAGAAATGAGTGCTGAATTAAGCAAGTGAAAACTACAGCCCCCAAAACTGAATGCAAGTCTACTGCAAAAAAACTGTAATTAATTTATGAAACTTGTCTGAAATGGAAGAACACATAATTCAGCGAAATTGTGAACTCTTACTTAATGGAAATGCCTAATAGGATTGGCCCAGTAAATTTGCAACTAATAGTTTGCAGTGGGATTTTCAAAAGCACCAAATGAGAAAACACTTTAATAAAGCCTCTCTAGAACTTCTAGAAATTAGCTAATTGTTAAGCTTCCATGACATGAACTTCTCTTGTAACTCAGATTAGGAAAGGACTCTCATTGTTAGGCATTTGCTTTTGGATTGCAATATTGAAAATTCACATTTGTAAAGCATTCTCGTGTTTGTTGATAGGCTCTGTGAATTGTACTGTCCTATAGATCACCATAAGCCTAGTTTAGGTAGAAATATATATACCCGAGACCAGAGTAGCTCTTCATTACACCGATCAATTAAGACATTTCTCAAAACTTAATGTATTAAACAATAAATGAAGGAAATAGGAAACCTGGATGAATTCTGTCTACAGTGGCAGTTTGTACAGTATAGATGCTTGGTAAGTAGCAGGCTAAATTTTATGTAAGTGTTCTATTTCATGACAATTTAGTCAGTTTCCATGGAGATAATTATGTTGTCACAAACTAAGGGTAAAGACTTCATGTGCAAAACAAATAGGAGGAGCACGTGGACTTCCAAGCAACAAAGATGTTCTTCTTTTACTTGGTAGTAACAAAAGGCAACAGTAATCACAGAGCTGAAAGAGTGAGCTGTCTGCTATAAACATTGTTAGTGCTCTGTAAATCAACACCCTCTATTTCATACTATGCCTCTGAATACATCTTTCTTTATGATAGTGCTTTCAGTAGATAATAGTTTTCACCAGTTACAGTAGAATTAGGCCAACTCCTTAGCTGGTATAAATCAGCTCAGCTGGACGAAAGTCAATGAAACTGTGCTAAATTAAAACTGAATTAAGCTGTGCTGAGATAAACCATTTGAGAATTTGACTTCACATTGTTCCTCTACCCTGTCAAACAATTGGGTCAATAACATAAACAACAGGAGAAAGGCACCTAATAGATTTTTTTTTCCCCCCCCTCTATAACTAGATGGTCCTGTCAGCCTCCCAAGTTATTCAAGACACTTGTTGGGTCAAACTTGTGCCTTACCAATTTCCCAACCTCTTACTTGCTGGGTCTGCTGAGAGCTCCTCCAGACTTTTTGCTAAGGTCATTTCAGGCACCATTCTGAACTATTTTTTCTTCTGTGATGAAGAACAGTTTTATTCAAGAGATGAGCCTGTTATATTTCTTAGATTTTTTGCATTTCTCATCCATGAATCTCTTGCTTGAAGTTGCTCTCAATTTTTTTTTTAAATTATTGGTCTATGACAACACTGGAAAAGAGTCTGACTATTGCGTGAATGGAAGCATTTAGGTATGCTAAAAGTGAACTGCAGGTGAATTGAAGCACATTTGCTATTAGTAAGACCACTTGTAATGGATTGGTTAACTCTTGGTTGTGCTGTCTATTTGTTGGCCTTGTATATCACATCAAACATCAGAATAAGAAGGAATATCTCCTTTCAGTGCAAAATTTGCTCTGCTTTTTAAATTTAAAATCTACTCAACACCACAACACACACAGAAAAGATACATTTTTGTTCTAAACAGAGAAAATTTGGTTGCCTGAATACAGGCACTGAGTGCCAGCTCTTCTCACAGCTGGCAGAACTGGGTTTAGGGAGACCCATGTGCTCCAAACCATCATGCAGAGGCTCACAGTTTGCAAAATGACAATGAACACTGATGCTTAGACGACCAAATCTCACCCTTCAGACCAAATCCACTTCCCCTCCTTGTGCTGTGTGTTTTTTCTTCCGTATTGTTTTGTGAAATAAACAGACTCTATTTAAAGGGAAGAAGAACAAACCCACTAGAAACTGTTATTTGGGTGTGTGGGAAAGACTGCAGAAAGCTGTATTGTAAAGAAGCTCTTCATAGGACTTTTTTTTTACGTATATGTTCAATATTGTGTGCATGTGATTTATATTTTCTGTGTAATACTTAGGCACACTTTATTTAAGTCATAGATAATACAGTCATAGGTAATATTAGAGGGTGTGTTGCATTTTTTTGTAAGCAGTGTTATATGCATAGTGTATGTAGGAAGCTTTATATGCTCATAAATGTGTTGAATTTTTCTTAATTCAGTGGCATTACTTCAGTTATGTGCTTTGTTCAGTGCTGACAAAAACTTTTGTAACTTAAACCATCTAAAAGAATTCTTGCTGTGGTTTCACATTATTTAAGTGAGAAGGATGCCCTGGGCAATACTGCTGTTAGATTGCTGGCTCTGGCCTTGGTGGAGAGCAAGCTGTGGCCATTCTTGCTTCCTCCTGCAGATCAGGAGTCCTCTCCCAGTCAGGTTATTTACTAACTCTGCCACCTGCTTTTAATCTGTGAGTGCATCATTCTGCTCTTGTTCATCTCTCATCTGGTTATTTTGTCTTACTGGCTTCTACTGTATAAGACAAGGGAATAGCAAAGTAACAAGCAGAAAATGATTTCACATTACAGACAAGACATTTGACAGTTTTTAGTTATTTTTCTTATAACTCTTTTACACTGAAGATATCTTTTGTTTTGTTTTCTTTCTTCATTACTATATCTTGGTTTTAACCTTTGGGTCAGGGCTTGCTGTTTCTGTTGAAGAAACTTTTCAATTTACTCTTTTTACTCTTCAAACTAGACTCAAACAGTGGCTCAGATCTAAGCACTGAGCTGTCTGAATTATATTTGTACACTGGTATAGCAGTGAAATTTCATATCATTTAAAGTACTTCAGATTTTCTGTGCAATAGTTAATGTTACGTTGTGAAACTGAACTTGGAAATATTCAAGAATAAAAGATCTATGTGAATTTCTGAATAGTATGTTCCTAAAGAAATTGCATTCTTACTGTGGTGAGATTCTGATATACACATTTGCCAAGTTATCAGCTCATCTGCATGTGGGGTTATTGAAACCTGATCTTCCATAAACCATGGCTGCTAGACCTTAAGACCCACCCTTACAGAAACCCGCAAATGAACATAACCTTCTTAATTTCCAGTGGGGTTTTCAGTGCCTACCATGCAAGGAAAAAAAAAAACAACAAAGGTCTCATTTGAATTTCTTTGTCCTTGAATTTTAATTTGAAGTCAGGAATGACCCATAGAGACGCTTGCTTGCTTTAAGGCTACATGTATTGTTTCATCCATTAATGAACAAGCATGGCAGCTCTGGATGGCATGTTCAAGTCATCATTATATGTTGAAGCACAAGGATATGAAAAGCAGATGAATGGATTTCGCGGGGTGCAGAATGTTGTTGTATATGACGTAATGCAACTCAAGCACAGGTAGTAATGCCTTGTTAAAGAGGGCAAGATCTTGTAAATTGTACTGAGGTTCATAGGCGGAGCTTGAGGGAAAAGTGGTACACCAGCTCTTACCAGGTTTTGCATTTCAAACCATTATTTTCACTCTATCTGCATGTAGTGCAACCAAGATGATGCATATAAAACTTCTATATCCTAAAGTCAAAGTAATTCTCAGGTTGTAAGCACCTCAATTTTTTATTTTTTTTTACAAATTATCATAAAAGGAGCCCAGAGAAGCTGATCATTGATATTACAATGAAGGTGGGCAGAAAACCCTGTTCCTTCTTCACCCTGCTCTTCTCCCCACAAACTACAAGCAGAAGTTAAAGTTGTAGCCTCATTTGTTTTTTCCAGAGTGAGAAAGATGGATTTGGTCATTTGCTTCTGTGGCTTAGTGTCTCAACTCTTTGGCATTTAGAGAAGCAATTACTCTTTTCCAAGATTTGATGCAATCCTATTGCATTAGTTTAAATTCTCCAACGACAGTCTGTTGATGACTGTTGGTGACTGTTGCAACTGCCATGGATAGATTGGGATTGCTAACAGACGTTCAGGATATTTAATCCTATTGAACCACACCATGAGATGTAACAACTGATTTATTCAAAGATCTCTGCTGGCTTGCATTTACACAGTCTACCAAAAGGCTCCTACTTCTTAACACTTGTACTGAGAGAATTTCCAAAGGCTCATAGGGGATGGCGATAATTCAGATGGTATCAAAAGACAATTTCTGTGCCTGGGAGTCTGGGTAGTTAGAAAAGTGCGTCAGTGTCCTCAGAGGTCAAATTAACTGCAACGTGTTGTATAGCTGCTGTTAGTTTGGTTGCAAATCAAATGCCCTTCATTTAGTAGATTGTCCAAATGAAACATTTTGTGACACCGTTCTTTGGAGCTTCCCCATGAAGGCAATGATTTAAAAAATAAATCTTTTTGATAGGGTTTAACCTTTCATGGAGAGAATGTGTTAAAGGGAAGAACTTCCATTAACAACTTAGTATGGAAAGCCAGGCTTCGAAGCTCTTCCTCTCCTTTGCCGCAGCTGTTTTACTTATCAGTAAAAGTTCAGTGGGCTACGCTAGGTTTGCGGTGGGAGTGTGAAGGAAAGGATCAGCTTCAACATCTAGTACTTTTATCATGAGGATTATATTTTTCCTTGGCCATTGTTTTTCTGTAAGAAATCCAATAAACATATGACAAACAAAGTAAATATGAAGCAACGTCAAGGCTTGTCACTCTTTTCAGCTTTAGTTGGGTTAGGCTTTCAGCTCTTGTTGCCATTTTTTCTCAGCACCATGCTTTCTCTCCTAGCATACTCTTATCACCAGAGACAAAATGATTTTTTTTTTTTTTTTTAAAGTTTTGGATGCTTAGGAATTGTGCCAGGTTGAGCTGGCAAAGAGATAAGTGCCACAGCAGGGAGGAAGATTCATAAAGGATGAAGACACAATCTCTTAAACTCCCTGGCTCACAGGTGTTTTTTTATTAATGAAGCTGAAAAAGATGCTCCAAATTATGTCTCCTCCTTGACATGAGAGCTTTGGCAGCCCTTTTTTACTGAAAGCTCCTGCTTTTGCAGGTGTGAGGGATAAACTTGCAAGCCAGAGTGGAGAAACAGGAGAAAAAGAAAAATAGTCACAGATCTGAGAGATTCTAGGGATAGAAGGGGGAGGAAGCAGGGAGAGTGAGAAAAAATGCTCAGTCAATGCTTTCTGAAATGTATTCTATCAATATATAGGAAGAGAGATAACTATGAACTTAATCTCCATACATATTATTTATTCCTCCAGCCCACATACACCTGGCAACAAGGAGAATTGTAATCTGGTCTATAACCTTACACAGACATCCTGTTTAAATTCCTAAGCAGAGAAACCTAAAGGCTGAAAAGGATTTATGAAGTTAAGCAAGCTCCTTTCCGAGAAGTATTGGAACAAAAGAAAAAGAGTTATTTTGCTGTTTTTCTTTTTTCCTTCATCCTTTTTTCCCCAACATGTTAAGACCTGACTTAACAACAAATGGAAAATAATTATATTACGCAGGGTTTTATTGCCTTGTTATGGAAGAATGAAGTTCATTTTTGCCTTTTATAGGCACCATCTGTTTCTTTTCTGGCAAGCATCTAAGACAGCATCAAATAGTAGTGTCATACGTATAAGTGGGCTTGTCCTGAAGTATTCAGTTGTACTGACTATCAGATGCTCCAGACTTTTATTTTTCATTAGTCTTCTTTCTAATGCATAGCCTGACACAACAAAATTAGAAACAACAAAAAAGAACTTAATGTGCATTTCCTGTATGTAGTAAATAGTTATCTGTTAGAGATGATGAAATAACTGGGTAATGTGTTCAGGAAGAATTTGACTAAATTTTTCCACATTCATCCTTCTAGAACACTGGAAATGCAGGAGATCAATGCTCTCCCCTCTTCAGTACATGGAGTGGTGTGCATTGCATTGGATCTGGTGTAGTTCTGAGGCTAACTGGAATTTTTTCAGTGACCTTATTGCCACAAGACACCTGACTTTTAGATAGATGTTTTGGGTATGTGAGTTGACTAATTATACGGCAGTACCTATAGTACCTATTGGTTTCTGCTGACTGTAAAGGGAGCTTAAAATATGACTGAAGTTGAGTTGTGGCACTAAGGGACATGGCTTAGTGTAGGGTCTTGATAGGTCAGACTGATGGTTGGATTTGATCTTGAAGATCTTTCCCAACCTAGGCAATTCTGAGATCAAGTATATGATTATATGAGACGTTTCCCACTTATCACATAAACAAACAACTCCAGATATAATCTACATATAAAACTGCAACATTTCCTAAAGCCTTTTGTAGAACTTTTTATTTGAGAAGGAATCTAACTTGGTGACAAAGTTGAACATAAAGATCTCTTTATGTATTGATTAAAGGTCTCAACATGAGAGCAGCAGCAGAGCAGTTGACAGGAGCTTGAACTTCAGAATCCATTTTGAAGTGTAAAAGGGATTCACAGTGTTTTCTTTGGTTTGTGAGTCAGTGCCATGTGTCAACAACTCACAGTAATGACCTAATGCACTGTTCAGGTGCTACACAGTTATACCTCAACATAAATTATCACTGCTGCATCTGCCCTGGTGCTAAACAACTGAAAAGTTTACTTGGCCCTAATGTAATGATTGATTTATTTTTGATTGGTTGGAGGTGGAAAAATGTATTGTTTTAATAAATTTATACTAAAATTGTTCATAGACTTATATGAAATTTGCCAGCAGTGACAGTTTGTGCAGTACACGTATTTACTGGTTTTCTGTAAACAAGGTCCAAATATTGTGCAAATGTTCTATTTTGTGAGAACTCAATTCGTTTCTATGGAGACAATTATGTTGTCACAAACTGAATATTATGACTTCAACTGTGAGATAAATAAGAGCTTGGGAACTGCTAATCAGCAGAAAATATCTACTTTTTCTTTATAATAACAAAAAAAGCAACAACAATCTGCAACAAGGAAGCTGAAGCCATTGCTTTCTTTAATTTTGTCAGAGAGTAACATATTACTATTCTAAATTCATCTTCTGACTGTGGATACCTGTCTTCTCAAGGACTACGTGTAGTTATTCTGCTCAAAATTAGCATCACTTTTTCAACTAACTGTCCTGTGGTAGTGGAAAACGAAACTGGTAAAGCACACATCAGGGCTGGTATTCCTTCAGAGACCCATGTGATGGGTCAGATGGCAGATGCATGCACATTCACTGCCTCATGTGTGATGTAGCAGGGTTAGAAAAATTTACTGGCATTTTTAAAATCTCTTTTACTTATGCATTAGAAAATGAAATACAGCCTGTTTGCTGGATGGCATACTTAACTTTTACAGTGCTCCCTGCTTGTCAGTGTACACTGCATAACTAAGAGAGCAAAAGGTGAAGATTTGGTACTTATCATTGCTGTAGATTTAAACGTATTATCTTTATGCTCTGGAGAAGGCCCTGGGTTCACAGGAAGCCTGCGTGGTTATTTTACATGGTCCATAGTCATAAGATTCTTTTCTCATAGAGCTGTAGGTGTTAATGTACTAAGGTCTGCTCTGTCAAAGGCGCATTAACGGGTCATTCACTCCAAACAGGGAAGTTATCCCTTGCTCTGTAGGTACAGTATTATGGAGTTTGGGGATGCTATTCAAGAAACATATACTGAGCATGAATAACACATGAGAGACTGGTAATTAGAAAGATTTTTTTTTTGTTGTGAGTAATGAAGCACAGAGGACAGAAATATGCATTGGGGACAAATCTTATAAATTTATGGTAGATCAGCATATACCTATGTGTGTGTGCATGTAAATATGTATTCACACAATTTATAGTTTATCATGTAGTGTAACTGTAAAAATATAGTAAATTCAGTACATTTTCTCTTTTAGTACATGCATATATTGACACTCACATTATATATTTATATTGAGGCTCCCTCTTTCTCTTTTATTTTGTAATTCAGTAGCACTGTCTGGGCAACCGAAACGGCTGGTTTTCTTTGTTCAGCACTGACAAGAGCTTTTACAACTTAAAAAATCTGACACAGTTTCAGCTTTTTTTTTTTTTTCCTCCCTTTTCTTTCTTTCTTCCTCTATTTTTTTCTTTTCCAGGGTTTCATGTTACTTGAATGAGAAGGATATATACTGGTTGAACCTTCTGTGTTCAGCTGTTAAACTGACAGCTTTTTCTTCTGCCATGAGAAGGCTTTCAGTAATTTGGATGTGGTGCCTTTTTCCTGTCACTGCCAAGAACAATGCTTCTGTTCAGGCTGACATCAGAGGTATAGAATTGCTCTGTGTTTGACCTCTGATAGCTGTGCATAATAGATCTGTGCATCACAAATACTCCACAAATAGTCTATTTGGGTGCATAGCTCAAGTCAAAACAGCAGTATATATTACAAGGATGTGTAAGTCAGAGGGGAGAGAGTTTAGGGGGGAAAAAGTCATTGCTAGACTTGCCATTCTGTATCAATGTTTACAAAGGAGCTATCTTCCTTATGCAAATGCGATATATCTCATCCCTGCTCCTGCCTCAGATCTACTTCAAGTTCTGAACAATAGCTTTCGGGAGACAGGTTTCTCAGAAGTTTAGTTTAATTTACCTGCAGATGCAAAGAGCTTTGTGAGGCAATTTAGCTTACATTTTCTATTACAGTTGGTTGAAATTGGAATACAAACTTTTTTTGAATGCTCTTTTAATATTCAATATGCAGTGTAAATAAGGCCAGATGGCACTAGCCAATAGTTTGCAAAGAGAAATGAGAATTACATGGAAGTGAGGGACAGCATGAATCCATTTTCCTGCTAGTACTACTTAATTATTATTTTTTTTTAATAGAGAAGGTAGATTTCTTCAGGCTCCTCTGAAAATTCCTCTTAGAGACAGTTGTTCTACTTAATTAGAATTTTGTGGGTGTTGTTTTATCCTTCTTTTGATCAAAATACATCTGAGAAGACTTCCTAGTATACTGAAATATCATTCTGTCTATAGATAGTTTTATTTTGAGTAATCTTTCTTATAGACTTAAGAGAGTAATTTTGGCTGAAATCTTTTTACTGCCCTGAAATAAACAGTTAAGTCAGAAAAAGAATGAAATTGGACCCATCTTTCTTTTTACAAGTGATGAAATGAGGTGCAGGGGCATTATTTAAGCTGTCACTGGAAAGTCTGTAGCAAGAGCAGCTGGTGTATCCCTGTGCAGTGTCCTAAGCACAGTATCTATGCTCTATGAACTTCCTCTTTGTCTGCTCTATATTGTTGTTTTTGTTTTGGGTTGATTTGTTTGTTTTTCTCCCCAAGAACTAGAGTTTCAAACTGAAATTGCTATGGAGAATCTGTTTTTACGTGTCTGTGCATGAGTAAATACTGAGTTGTGTCGTACTGCATCTTTTCATCATTATGCTTCTTTGTGTACTTTGCTAATGATTTGCTTAGTCTTATTCATAGTTCCTGTCTTTGTATGCATTCCCTTGTTGTACTTATATGTTTTTATACATGTATAGTTAGTAGTAGCAACGGAAGATTAATTCTTATTGAAACTGCCCCTTCTTTCCAGAAGGCCTTCAAATACCTTTAAATCAGAAAAAAAGTTGCTAATTTTATCAGGAGCGTTGCATAAAAAGTTGGATACAATTCAGAGCAAGACATGAATAGGGCTAAGTAAAACACTGCTGTGAGCCATTGTGTTTTCAGTAAGTCCATGTTTCTGGACTGACATCAGAAAGCAATTTGGCCCAGTAGCTCTACTGAATGTTCTGCTACTTTTAATTCTGATTTTTTAATAAAAAATATATATCAAAGTTTTTATGAACTGTTGGAAGTAATTCTTAATGTAAATGTTCTTAGCAGGAGAAAAATGTATTTATCCATTAAAAGAAAAATTGCAAATTGAGATTAAATGCTGTAAATCTTCATTGTATCCCTTGGTGCAATATAAACTAAAACATAAACCAAAGGATGTGACTTTCGGAAGTATCTGCCTATCTAGCAACCTGACACATAATTTGATCGATTATTTGCCCCACCTTTTAGAGAATCTAGATCAAATACTGATGAAAGCAGCTATACTGTAAGTGAAGTTCTAATTTTTTATTTTTTTTTTTCATGAGATGAACTGTTATTTTTGGTAAAGTAAAGGTAAAAGAAAGTTCATATCTACACATTAAACAGTTGGCAGCTTAAGTAATTTTTTTTCTGTCTCACAGAGCAATTTTATTTGGCATGTAGCATTAGTAACAATTTGCTCCTTGTTTCCTGAATATTTTAAATACTTCATCATCTGACAAGCAACTTGTACCATTTTATGCTGATGGTAAGAAATGGCCAGAGATGCTACTTATCTTGATTCCTGGAATATGTGTATGATGTATGTGCCTAATCAATTTACAGAATATCAGACATGAGATGTTGAACATTAAGAGTTTCACCACTTATGCTTGTATTTCAGGGGAAAAAAATGCTGTTCCTATCTTAAATGGATTGAAATTTTATATTAGTAATCCACCTACGGAAAGAAAATACGTACAAAGTCTAGCTGTCTACCATGTATTCAGTATCTAATGCTGATATTCTTAAGTAATAGGTAAATGGTATAATTCAGTGTTGTTCCACTGAAGTTTTTAAATTTTGAGCTAGCTCAAATTACCAGTGCTGGGGATAAAAGTAGTTCATAGAAGAAGATGAAGGAACTGTAGCTTGGAGGAGAGCCACTAAGGTGATCAGAGGGCTGGAGCATCTCTCTTATGATAACAAGCTGAGAGAGCTGGGCTTGTTCAGTCTGTAGAAGAGAAGACTCTGGGGAGAACCTCATTCTGTAGCCTTTCAGTGCATAAAGGGAGTTTATAAGGTGGAGGAAAATCAATTTAGTAAATGGGTAGATAGTGATATAACAGAGGGAAATGTTTTTAAACTAAAGTAAGGGAGATTTAGATTAGATGTTGGGTAAAATTTTCACTGAGAGAGTGGTGAAGTTCTGGAACATGTTGCCAGAGATGCTGTGGATGTCCTGTCCCTGGAGGTGTTCAAGACCAGGTTGACTGGGGCCCTGGGCAGCCTGATCTAGCACCTTATTTAGTGTCTGGCAACCCTGCCCACAGCAGAGGGTTTCACATTGGATGATCTTTGAGGACCCTTTCAGCCCAAGCCTTTCTAGATTCTATGGTCATGAGAAAATTTTTGACCACGCTTGCTCCAATGCATTCCAGCTCAAAACTAAGCACTAAGGATACCGCAAACTCGCAAGCATGTGAAGTATAAGAGTGAAGATATTTGAAAAAGAATAGATTTTCCTTAACACTGCTCTGCTTTATTCTTTGCAAAACTAATAAGAGAAAAAATCGGGCAAGCTGTATAAAAATAATGCTCCCTATCGTAACCTTTGTTCCTGTAGTATAAGAAGAAGAAAAGGTAGGTAGGCTTAGAAATATTGAATAGCTTTGTAAAGATAGGTTAGTCAAGAGCTGCTGTGGTAAGAAGTAAGATAGTACACTTTCTTTCCTTCACCATCTCACACCAAGAGCTATGCAGGGAGAAAACTATGGTGTAGATTTTTGCGGTTAAGAGCAGCGGTTATTTGTCAGTATGGAACTGGCCCAGCCCTCAAAATGTAGGTTAAATCCATAGTGAGGCCACTGATGATACAACAGTGATCCTACTGTAGATTTATGAAAGAGGAGGGGGAAAAAAGCAATATTTTACCTCAGCATAAAAAAAGATGACTTTCTTCCATTCTTTTTCTAGAAAATACTGCACGCTTTCAATGTTGAACCCTGACTTTTTTTTTTAACTGAAGACAGAATTTCATTTGGTTTTGTTGAGTACAGGTGCTATAAGAGTTTTTCTGTCATGTTGATGTCTACCATTTTATTCCCATCACTGTAGTAGTGGAAAAAATTGAAGAGAATTTCTCTTATTAGATGGCAATATTTAAATGAATTCCAAAGCCTCCTGGTTCTCTCTCCTCAAATTTCTTTTGGTTTTTGTTTTCTGCTACAAATCAACGTATGTAATATCTGATCCAGCTAATTACTGACCCAAATAATCTCCAAATGCAATGTAGAGTTTGTGTGTATGAAAGAGTTTTCCAACTCACTGCTTTCAAAATAATACAGAGGGCATATGCTCAAGCAGAAATGATATGGTGGAAAATTCATCAAAAGTAATGCTCAAAAGTTTAAGTTTAAGATGGAGCCTGGTTTTCAGTTAGTTGAACTCTCACTTAGAGCTACCATATGTGCCAGAAAGTGAACTTTTGATACTTGAAAGCCTAGCCCTGAGCTTCTGAGTATTTAGAGATCAGTGCATATAATGTAAAATATATCTAGTAAAGACTATTTTATGAATTAAATAATTTTTCAATCTCTTAATTGCCTAAGACAATAAAGAAACGCGAAAACATTTGCAAAAGGAAAGTTATTAAGAGAGTAAGTCCAAGCTCTTCTCTTATACTTAGTTTATGTTATTATGGTTTATTCTTGGTTTATTATGTTATTATGTTATTTATTGAAATATCTTAATATCTTGTGCATGTGGTCATGCAGTTATACAAAATAATAACAGCTAGAAAATTACATGCAATGTCAATGAAAAAATTTTGCACTTGTTTAAAGTGTAATTTTATATTGCTTTATTCAATTTTTATTCCTAGAAATATTTATGTATGGTAATATCATAAAATACCAATATAAATGGTACTTTTACTAGGGATTGTGTATTATTTATATCTTATGGAATTTTCACTGTATTTCCTCAGAGTGAGAGCTCATACAACGTACATTATGACAGTATATGGCTTTAATGGATATCTGCTTATCTGTGAATCTTCTAGCAAGGCAGATTTCCTCTATTGTTATATCTAGTATAAATAAATAAATAAATTTTTGTTGCTTTGATGATACTTGTTCAGATGAATTTATTAAAAATTAAGCTGATTTAACTTTTAGTATTTTTTTTCTGATGATCCATAAGAAAACAAATAATCATTTTCAATTCCTTTTGAGAAATCTGTTAAAATCACCCTCACGTTTATAAGAGAGAATTGCTAGTCCTTTAGCCTTGATAACTATTGATTATGACAGGGTAGTTAAGTATATACTAGGGTTCAGAATCCCACAGGCACTTAGGCCCATAGCTCCCATTGATTTCAGTTGGAATTAAACATCTCCATGAGTTCTGAAAACTAGGTCTTATTGAACTCATGTAGTTTATCAAATTATCAGTTTTTGACTAGAAGACAAAGACAAGTAATAGCAACTGAACAAACATACTGTTAGAAAAATTAAAGTTACTACCATGTATTTCCAAATACAACCATTTATTTCAGTTGTATAGGTGTGGATTTTGAATTTGTTCTCTAACATGATAGATGAAAGCCAAAAAGATGTAAAATCTTCTTGACCTTAGTGCTCCTGCTGTTTTTATCCTATGTCTTGGGGAAGGATCAATGGTCTTGGTATGTGACTGTTAGGTTAAAGGAAGCCCTGCCTTGCAGCGTCTGTTTTACTCCAAATGTTTTTAGTCCTTGGTAGAGAAAGCAATAAAGTTCTGTGCTTCAGGTCACGTACCTGAGTACTGGCAGTTCTTTTCAATATCTTAGATTAAATGAACTGTGAAATATTTGTTTTATTATAAGAGCTTTAGTTTACTTGTGAGTACTTTTCTAAATCATTTCTGTCCAGAGATTTGAAAATCAAGTAGTGTGCACTGAACACAGTGTTCAGAAACATTTTTAACACTTTGATGCACAATGCTTCATTATTTTGATATTTGTTTAAATACTGTATTGTTTAAATACTTGTAGAGAGCTATTCTCCTCCTTAGATGTGTGAATAAATTTCAGGGAGGCTATTGGGAAATTGTGTACATGCAAGGAAGGGAGAGCATGGCTCCTATAGCAATGGTGGTAAAGCTATACATATGACATGGAATTTCTTGACCAAAAGCAGGTAACAGCAATAAAAGTTTCTGTTTAAGAGTCTGGATTAGGATTAACAAAGGCCACATAAACCTTTGGTTCTGCTATGTGTTTTCACATTCTTTTCCCTGTGATGCAGATTGTACTAGGTGTCTATGTGTAGGGGTACAGGAACCAATGCTGACTATGCTCATAGTGACCTCATTGGAGACATCCTGCTCTGGGTGAGAGGGAGTCAGAGGGACACCAGGAACCTGCTCACATCTGCACTTGAGGTAATGAATCCATTACAGGAGGAGCTTGGAGATCGACTCCGTCAAAGAGCTTCACACTGCATTTCATCTGTACTCTTGCAGACACCTCCAACAACACTAGCATGAATGAAAATGTTGCTGCCTGAATATTTTTGATGCAGTAGAGTTTTGCATATGTGCATTCACGTCTGGAACCATAATGTGTTGTATCTGTTCCTCTGGAAGTGCAATAAACCATTTTTTCTTGTGTAGTTTCTTGGGTGCTTTTCAAATAAGATCATCCTGAAAGAAGCAATATTCTTGTAGAGAGTTGCACCTGGAGGGAATGAACGTCCAGGCTTTTCTAGAATTTCAGCTATTGCTGAGAAGTTCTGTATCTGATTAGCTGTGAACTTAGGGTGTGAATTTCTTACCTGCTTAAGGCCAGCCTGGAAGTATGATGCTTTTGCTGGTGTGATGCTTTTGCTCCTTAGCACAGAAAGCAGGTTGACCTTCCTTCTAAAATACTCATGCATTGACTTTGGTGTAGTCCTGAGTACTTGTTTTTCTGTTATAGGTTTTGAGGCTAGCCTACACAGTTGTTTGTAACAGTTCTGTTCATCAGTGATTAGAGTTCTTTGCGGATGAACTTTTGGGAAAGTTTTCCTAAGAGAAGGATTTTAGTGAGGTGCTAAGTTAGAGACATGCTGTACCTAGACTTCTATCTTCACCTTACCTAATGTTTAATGGGTGTTCAGTTTGAAATAGAATGGGAATTTGAGAAAAGGTTGAAA
This sequence comes from Meleagris gallopavo, assembly GCF_905368555.1. Classification (NCBI taxonomy): domain Eukaryota; kingdom Metazoa; phylum Chordata; class Aves; order Galliformes; family Phasianidae; genus Meleagris; species Meleagris gallopavo. Next base: position 4,827,134 of record NC_139416.1, read on the forward strand.
TAATATTTACAGAACAGCCAACATAATTAGAGAAGTCAGCAGAGAGTGTGTCTGTCCACTTAAGAAAGATTAACTGTCTATCTTTGTCTATCACTTTCAGAGAACTATCAGAAGAATACAATTAAACGGTCACCTCTCTCCACCTCCTCATAAAATTGCAGGGGGCAAAGGAACTAAAATGCATAGGGACTGGCCAAATAATTGACATTGTCACAGTTCTACTGCATGCTTCTAATAAATGGGTTTAAAGAACATGGTCTGTGGAAGAATTGGAATGGAGTGAATAATGGAAAAATATCCAGAAATATGCTATTCAGAACATTTCATGTATTCGTAAATTATTCACCCCACAGAATTGCAGGTGCCTTGGGACTTTTATGGGTAATGTCACATCCTCAGCTGGCATAAGCTAGTGCTGCTGAATTTGTTTCCATGGAGCAATGCCAGTTTACAAGGATCTGGCCATGTTATCCTTTTGTTTTGAATGCTTATTTTCCCAAATGCTCAGACATGTACAGTAATCTATGCTGAGTCTGGAGATGAACCTCAGAGTTCTATGATAGTACAATCAGTTTAAGCTTTACTTTCACAGTTTCCATGATAATATCAGTTCTTTTGGGAATGTTCTGATAACACTGCTGCTCACAGTTATTTGCATGTGCTTTTTCTCACTCTCCTGTAACTGTTTGGTGAGGGTATGTTAAATGATTGTTTCCATTATCCACCTATCTCCAGTTGTTATCAAGTTAATTTATGGGTGAATGTATTTAGTTTTGTACTAAAACTAAAAAAAAAAACAAAAACAAAACAACAACAACAACAAAAAAGATAGTAAACAGAATTGTTTTTCCTTATTTAAAATCCCGTTATAGCACCTGCACAATAAAAGCGTATTTTTTTTCTACCGTTAAATATTTTATCTTGACCACAGTTTGCTGATACGCAAACTTGTAGCAGTGTGTTGACTGTTATCTTACGTGTAGCAAAGCACAAGATAGTTTGGAATAATTAAATAACATTGCTTCTCCATTATCCCCAGAGGGCTGGTATTCTTTTCTTCCAGGAAGATAAAAGGTAGACATAAATTACAGCAAATCAAACTGTAGGATGATAAATACTGTTGGAAGCCAGGATAATAATGTAACAAAAATAAGATGAAATTCACCCTTTCTCACTTGCATTCATCTTCTGTATTTATTTTTGCTGAAACAGCTATTGTAAAGGAAGACAATGGCTGTGGCAGTGCTTTTGCAAGTCCATTATACATTTCTGAATGACACAATCATCATTACTCTGAGCCTTATTTGCTCAAGGTTTTATAAATATAGATTGGTGTATGGTTTAGGTAGGAAACGTATCAAATCTAAGACACATACATAACTCAAGTCAGCACTATTTCAATTCTTTTTTGAGATTCAGTAGCCTTTTCTTTATGAGATTTCCAGGATAATTTCTGTGGCAGAGTTGTGACCATGTGTTATCTGTGTATGCCCATGTTTTCATTAGCATGACTGACAGTTACAGTGTTTGTAATTCTTCAAGTGAAAAGAAAGCATTCCCCTGGACTACCAAAATAGAGATTTCATAGAATCAAAGAAAATATTTTTCATGATGGATTTGTATCTAGTGTTATGTCTATGACATAGATGTTTACACAAGAACAGGATTTCATTAACTACTGGTCATTCATCAAATGAACTACTCAGAGGAAAAACACTTTTAATTTGGGAAATATTTTGAATATTATTTTAATAAAGATACAGATATGAAATAGTTTTAGTTATATAGGGTGAAGTAGTTGTAACAGATGGGAAGTCTTGAGGGATTTAGGACCAGGAGAGAAAAGTCCTTATGGCACAGATTCAGGGAAAAAATAGAATAAATTGAGCATAAGAAAAGGGTGTGATGAGGATCAGGAGGTACCAGAGGATGAAATTATAATTCAATCTGCTAATCTTTGCTGTAGAACTTCACGACAGTAATAATTAATAAGACGTTGCTACAACTTAATTTAGCAGAGAGAAGCATAGAATATCTACGAACAATTTATAGAAATATATATATTTTTCCAACTGAAATTCTTGAAAATTCACATTGGCCAGCTGCCATGGAATTCAGGAATATATGTTTTTAAACACAGACTACACATTATATTGATTGTTTGGAGTATGAATTACAGGATTCTTCTAAAAGAAAAAAAAAATGTTTACAATTTACTGTCCACTGGTGAAACTGTTATTAATACAAAGCCTTCCATTCCAGTGCTGCTACTCTTGACTATAGGTGAATTCCATTTAAAAAGGATAAATAACTTCATAATTTTCAGAAGAAAAGGAAGAGTTACATCACTTAAAGGTGTTGTTACATATCTGTAAATACTCCGTTTCCTATAGAACATAGATCTCAAAAAATGAAGATGCCATGAATTATTTTGTTTACTGCCTTTTGTGATTATAATTGTCATTACTCTACTATGTTCTAAAGGTGACTTTTCCCATTTTTGTTTACATAAAGCTATTATTGGAGTTGTACTAGAAAGTATATAATTTACATAATCATAAAATAAAGAATGCACATAAAGATGTGAAGTAAAACAGTAAATATTTTTATCCATGAAATGTTACTGCCTGACTGAAAGTAAATTAAAGCCACTTGAATAGTAATTATTTGTTACTTTCAAATGCTGATACTGAAAAAATGAGGATTTTTTTCTGACATCCTCTATGTTGGAACAGTAATCTTTTATTCCATTTATTTTAAGTCTTTCGATTTTATAGAACTATATTGGTCATTTAATTGTGGCAGAGATGAACAATAGGTACTTGTATTCATTTTGGCAGTTACAAACATGTAAACAGAATGGCCAGCACATATTTTCAAGTGCTACAGTCATAGGGAAAACTTTGTGAAACATTTAGTTGTTCAACAGAGTAGCAATGCTTAGAGGTTGACCTTGAAGTTTTTGAAATGCGAATTGATCCACTGGAACAAGTACAAAGCCAGCTTTGGTGCTAAATGTAAATTGTTAAAAATGGTGCTGCATAACATCTGCCTTGTAGTATGCCTTAATCAGCACTGTGAAAAATGAAAGTTTAACGATCTACTATAGTGGCTTCTAAGTGAAGGATAAACAAAGGATGAAAGAGTTTCCTTGCATGGTTTGTAACTGATGGCATGAAAAATGTCAAGAACCATCTGCCTCAAACTTATCCAAACTGTCATCAACTATTCTAATCCAGTCAAAGGAGATACAACTAGAACAACCTATGTAACTTGCTGAAGGCTTATCAAAAGAGTTGTAAATAAGAAGGAAAGAAAAAAACACACACAAAAAAACCCCTATCAACTGCATAACCACAGATTTCTGCCAGCTTGCCTGTGGCTTTGAAATTCAATCCCATTTCTCTAGTCTGACAAACTGTACTAAATGGTAAAATGGATTTTTATTGCTTTCAGCCATTTTCATTCCAGCTGCTATCACAAGGTAAGTACTCAGTTTTCTAATAAGAGAATTATATTTTTTTTCTATTTCACTTTTCTCTTTTGTGTGTGTATATTGACTGCAATATGCACGAAAATCTATTTTTGCAGAGCTAGGCTGTAAATGGGGACATTTACACATCTGAGCTTAAAAAGCTGCTACTCCTAACCTAGCACACAAAAGAACCCCAGACATAGCTATGTCACTGCAGGAAGCTACAATCTAGCAAACACACATCTCTCTCCCTGTTTTTTTGTTTTTTTGTTTTGTTTTGTTTTGTTTTTTCCCTTTTTGTTTGCACTGCTTTTCACAACTGATAGGAAAACATTTTAATTTTCTTTCCCCAAGAAAGAAACAAGCCCATTTAAAGATGTTACTTATCCACACTAAGACATAATCGAACAACTGTACATTTGCTAGTTTGATTTGCAGTAATTTAGGGCATTCTGCATTCTGGGCTCCGATTTATCTTTTTTGAAATGTCCCGTAGTCCTGTCAGTGCAAATCTCAGTGAAAGGCAATGAAAAGTCAGTTGCTAACTCAGAGAGGTACTGAAGTGCATTGTTTCATCTAATAGCATGCAATACTGAACAGAGCCCAAGACTGTTTTTCTATTTTTGTTTTTGTTTTTCCCCACTGCAAGCCACCCTGATCCTTGTGCTTAAGTTATTTCAAGGATGGGGAGAGAAGCACCAAGGCTACTCTTGCACATGGCTTTCTATACTCCTCAGGAGTTCCTCTGGTTTTGAATATTTTCCAAAATGAGTGAGTTGTGGTCTTCTTGTTTGTACTACTGCTATGAAATCTGGGCCTAATCTTGGCTAAGTCATATAAGATCCTTTTGTTAAAAACTCATCCAAAGGCATTTGTTGAGAACTGATGATTTGGGGATATTTTGGATAATCACAAGGAACAGAGAAGGAAAAGCGAAAGCATGATAAATACTGTACTTAATTTGTGATGTTGTTTCTATTTAAGTTTTTTTTTTTTAATTTTTTTGTGTGTGCTCAATATGTTGCAGAACTGAAGTTAGCTTATAATAGGAAAATTATGAATTTTGAAGATTCAGTGGGAGATGTGTTTTCATATGGTTCTGTTTAAGCTCCATATTGGCAATCTGTATTGATGTATTGAATTTTCACATAAAATTCAGAACTCTTAGGATACATACAAACACACATATATTCTGTTGTTTGAAGCTGTAAGTTTTTATTTACTACCAAGCTATGATATCTTATAATAGCTACATAGTACTAAAGGAAAAAAGAAATCTTTCTGTTAAATGTGTCCATACTTTTCATTGGTTCTTGGGTGAATTTATACAACTAATGTGGATACATTAGTCATGGAATATTCTTAACGTACAGGTGGAAACAGATGATACAGTATTACTTTTTTTGGTTACAAAATGGTATGCAATGCACTGAAAGATTATTTATCCATAGCAGTTATATGAAATGCAAATGTCATAACACAGATTACATTTCCATAAAACCAAAATAACACTTCAATGTATGTGATTTAGTTTTACTGTGCACATTTTTATTTAGCAGAACTGACACATTGCTTCATATTTGCATCAATTTTTTTGCATTTCACATTGAACAAAAAGGTGAAAAATTATTTCAGAGTAAAGTAACTATTTCAGTGCTGGCAAATTCTCTCAAAAGGCATTACCATTTTACAAAAAATAATCTTCCCCATCCCCACACACGTCTTTATTAGTTTTTTGTTTTTATTTGTTTTTTTTTTTTTTTTTTTTTTTAAATTTCTGTGCTAAAAGTAAATGGGAGTATGTAGGCCAAATAGTTAATCTTCTTCCTGCAGTTCTACATAGAAAATTTTGCCTTGCCTATTGGAAACCTCTCTTTGAGGCACTTTTTTTTATTGAAAAAGAACTAAGGAGAGACAATACACAGTTATTGGCATTGTCTATTCAGTGTTATCCAACCAAATCAGTTGATTACAGCAATTCAGTATTTATTAAGATAAGCAGTTTCTTGTTTGATTTCTGGGACTGGCTTTGTGAAGCAATTCTTAGCACATTTTTGTTTTGAGAATATAGAAAGGAGCTGGAGAAAGTGTTTTGCATAGGTAGGTTGTCTTCCATCAGAGCCCAAACATCCATCCTTCTCTGTACTATTTAGTCATCTGCTTATTAAAAAAAACAAACCAAACCAAACCAAACAACAAAAAACAACAACAACAAAACTTAAGTGCAACCATTCATACTCCACAGACCTCTGGTAATCTGCTTATTTGATTTGGCATATTTTGTTCATTAATTATCATATGCTCACGTATGTGGATAATGAACTCCTTAAGCTAGGATTTCAAGGTACAAAAAGGCAGATCTTTTAACAAAGAATTACAATAAACTAAGTGTATGATGAGAGGCAGCAGTTAAGCACAGACAGAAGTTGTGCCAGGACTGAGAAAATCCCCAGTTTGGTAGGCAGAGATCTCAGCATGCTGTAGACCTCACTGTACTTGCCATAGGATGGGACGTCTCGTCCTGGAAGGACCATGTATAGCTGTGGGGATCACTTATACACTGTTGCTATATTCTTGTTCATCTGTCAGATAAGCAACTGCCAGGAATTATTATTTAATTTCTCTCCACAATCAATATTGAGGTATAAATACCTCTGTGCACTCCTATCTTCAGACACTCCTGGAGGGGGTTGTATTTTCACTGATGAGTGGGACAAGGAGTTATGTTTAGCCAGCTAAAATGGGAAGGGACAAGTCCTATCCTCTGTGTGCTTTGTCACAGAGCTGGCATTCATTTCCTGGTTTTTATTTTATTTTTTATTTCTACACCTGCATAACTTCTCCTTGTTAGTATTCATATCCCAAACACTTGGCATGCACTGGCATTTAAAACTAAATTACTGTTAATAGTCTGTAACACATCACTAGTAGCATGAAGTGCTACTTTGTGAGATAACAATGGCTGCTGTAAATGGAACTTGATTTTTCACAAAATCTAAGTGTGGCATGAAAAAAGTGGAATCTAAATGATCATGATACAATAAAGCATCTGCGGACTAGCTGAGACACTAAATTAGCTCCTTTTTTTTTTTTTTTTTTTTTTTTTTGCTAAAGAATAGTGTGGTGCATAGCCTGTAAACCATGCTTAATAGCTGTATCTTTGTTGTTCACAAAGCATATACAGCAGATGCAGGTGGTTCTTATTTTTTGTACGGCAGAATTGTTTGAGTCTTGTACTCAGGTATGTATCCCATGAACTTTTGGCTTCCTCATGAACCAAATCATTTGTTTACTGTTACTTTTTAATTGCTTTTACTGATTGATCATGTCTGCTGTGTTTTGCTGTAAACATGTGATATAATGAGAAAAAAACACCCAGATGTCATTGCAAATTATTGCTGCTATTACTTCGTAGATCTGTTCAACAAAACTTGCATGATGTTAGAATTCATGGAGAATTCATTTCCATTAGTCAAGAATAAGTCAATGATGGTAAGACATATAAGTGCACTATAATAAGCCACTAGATGCATATCTGTATATTTGTTGTGGGTTAAGCAGTCCAGAGTGACTACAAAAACAAAAACTCTCCTAATGGTGATTTTAGATGGTTAAACTGTATAAAGAAGGTTATTGCAAGAAGTTATAAATGACAGGAGAAAAAACACCTTCTCAGTTCTCTGTGGCTTGCTGAAAGAGATCCTCTGAGGTGTGCTGGTCGTGCAGACGTTTCCATTGAGATACATGTGAATTTTAATAAAAACAGACAAGCCTCTCAAATGGGGTTTGCAGTTAACTGCATAAAAGCATTGGATGGAAATCAGCAAAAGAGCTGGACACTTGTGCTCAGCAAGCCTGGAAATATGTTAATGTACTCTTATGTAAATGGACTTAATGGAGAGAATGGAAAGTGTCCAGCTACAATAGCTAACTTGATAAATCTCAGCACACTGCTTAGCCTGCCTGACCTGAAAGAAGATGAATTCAGTGAGTAATCAGGATGAACAATGTTACATATAGTTTTCCAGAGCAATGCTCCAGCACACCAGCATTTGGCTATGTGTGCCACACTGTGTGCAGCCTGCCCTGAGACAAGATGGCGATTTCCTTCACGGGATTGGCTTCGTGCCCGCTCTGATTTTATGTTATTTTCTGATGTTGCATAGTGGGAGAACGGGGGACGGGTCTGCAAGAGGTGTGTGTTGGTGAGCACAGGAAGCAGCCCCTCAGCTTTCCCACCGCCTCAGCTTTGTCCTGCTTGAAGACTGCAGGGTGGGAAATGTCCCTGAGGCACCACTGCAGCGTGAGCAGGCCTTGCAGGGCTGGGCTGCTGCCATGGTGCACGTGAGCCAGCGTGCAAAACCGGCATGAGCACACAGATGGGTACACTGCCTGTATCTTCAGCTGGTCACTTTTCACAAGTAATAATTCTTCCTTTACTGTGTTGGTGTTTTCTGCACCAATGTGAAAAGTGGCTGCAAGAGATGAAGAAGAGAGGCACAGGACAAGGTTGCCCTGAGAAGCTCTGAATTCCCCTTCCCCAGAAGTATTTAAGGCTTCCTTCAGCCAAACTGTTTATTTGCGGAAAATATGAGGGAGTTTTCTTTGGGCCCTGAGGATAATATACTCTACACCCTGAAGGAAGAGGGACAGCAGCCATGACTGCTGCATGCTGCTTCAGCTACATGCATACACTCAATTTCCTGTCAGAAAGATCTGGAAATGTTTGTCCTGTGTTAGGTAAGCCACTGAATTAGCATGGAGGGAGGAGTTACTGCAGCCAGAAATTAAGCATATGAAGTACGTATTTCTAAGTAAATGCTCACTACTTTCTTTGGTTTTATGGATTTCTGATAGTAGTTGCACAGGGCAGGGAAGAAAACCATGAATATTTATTGCCCTCTTAGGAGAAATGGGTCATTTGTTAAATGTAACCTAAAATTTGATTGTGGGGGAATAGGTTAATTTCAGGGAGTGATTTTCAACACTTTGTATATTGAATATATTAAAAAAGAGGAAAACTATTGACCGTGTTTCATTAAATCTTTCTCACAACCCTCAATATTAGTGCTTAATTGATAAGGACTTGGATAAAAACAAGCACTAAGAGGTTGCAAAGCTTTTAAATCGTGTCTTAGGCACATTTGCTGTAAGTGATAGTGTGAGTTTGGAAACTTAGCTTGTTTTGCAGAGAAGTGAAGTTGTTACTGCTGTGAGGAATATTCCACCATAATCTAACTTCTTTGTTTCCCAGTTAGCTAGGGTTTGAGGTAATATTTAGTTGTATCTTAGAAAGAAATTAGAAATTTAGTTTCATAGTCATTGTTAGTGACTTTGCTGTTGACTCATCTTGCAGTGCATGTTTCATCTTGCACTGAGGTGCTCATCGCAGCTTTATGTCTTCATGCTTCAGACTAGAGCTAATTCAGCACAAAGCTAGAACAATGTCAGTGGCTGATCTTAAATAAGGATCTACTGGAATAGGGACTTGGAAATGAAAATTCCTGGCTGGGAGATCTTAAACCACTTCAGAAGTATGAATTGTGACATTTCTAATCGAACGCAAAGTGCCCTAGAACTCTGTTGATTATTGCCTGCAACCACCAGCTGAAGAGTTGATCACAGCTGCATCAAATCTTTACTCCCTGCTCTCCTTCCCCCTTGAAAGTGTATGCTGTAAGGGTGGGATAGGTAACCGTGTCTCTGTCAGGCTGCTTAAGCTGGCTGATATAATATTGCAGCTTATTGGAAACACATGCAGATATTTTTATTTTTATAATTTTTTTCCCCCAATAGATTAAAGAGGTAGTGATTTCTCTGTAGAAGCTGTGATGTGTTTTTACCATGTGGACCCATGTAAGGGCTTTCTAAGTGTAGCATCAGCATAATTATACCTGCTGAAGAGTGTCATCTGTGCAAATTATTGTAGTAACAAAGCCTTTCATCAAGACTATATTTTCTGTTCTTCTAGCTCTTCAACATTTATGAAGTGGACATGCGGAATAAAGATACAGGTAAGTTTTCTTGATTTTTTTTTTTTTTTTCATGGAATAATCCAATATATGAAATACTGAAATTCAATATTATTTATTTCCTTTTTAGTTTTTATTTTCTCTTAATTATATGTAATTGTCTGTCTTTACCAAAAAGTAACTCTGCTTACATATGCAATAGCATTTGTGGGTTTGTTACGCCTTACCCAAGAAGATGCACCTCTATATACAATAGATACTTTTTTTTTAATAACTTGCTGAAGGAAAAAGAATGATGTTGTAACTTAAATGTTATAAAATTACTGGAGTCTTGAATTTTCTGTCTTCTGGAGTATATGTGGATAGTTTTATCACTGTCTGGGAAACTTCTGTTGAATGTTCTGTAGACTGTTATGAGGTAATACCTTAAGGATGAAATAACACTTACTGTTACTTTCTTAACCATCTGACTACCTCAATTTGATCTTTGGTTTCAACTTGAATTTTTTCTTTCATCTCAAGCATGGGGAAACAGGAAGGACAATGTTTGTTTTTCCTTATGTTTCCATTAGTTTTTATGGTCTTCAAGTTACTAATAGGATTTCTAAAAATTAAGGTTAGAGTAATAAGGCCTTTGATATAGGAAGTGGGTAAATTTCTCAAGTTTATTCTAATTGCAAAGCTCTTGGATTTCTGTTTCCAAAGTTAGTAACAAGTTAACATTTAATATTCATATAATCTGTCTTTATCTACCTGATATTTAAAGTGAACTATTAATAGTTCATTTAAAAGCTAGGAACAGCTATCTTTTTCTTCTATATTTTTGCTGTGTTTTTTTTTTTGTTTGTTTGTTTGTTTTTTTTTTGTGCTTTTTATTGTGTGTGTGTGTGTGCTTTTTAAAAGTCAGTTTTGGAGGTGGTAAATAAAGAGAACCCTGATCCTTAAATTTTGTGTGATACTTGAGATTTACTGTCTAGCAAATATCTCTTCTCAATGGGATCTTACACCTGGCATGAAATAATGTGTGAGAGAATGCTGCTGATGAGCTTGTGGGTGCTGTGATGTGTGACTCCCTTGTTTTTGTAGTTGATGTCTGCGTACAAAATTCTTCTTTAGCAGAACTTCTTTCTCATTAAAAACTTTGTTAGCCCTCCTCCTTTGTACAAATGATAATATTTGGAAATGACTCTTTGTTTGTAGCCGTAGGAACTGAACACCAACCCTATGACTCAAAAGTAAATAAATAGGAACGTAAAGTAAAAAACTTTGAGCCTGTAGTAACTGTGGAACTGTGGTGCAAGAAAAAACACATAAAATGGTGTTGATGTGCAACAGTTAATGTACACAGCTGAACTCTTCTGTTGGGTAAGGTATTTTCTTTTCAGTTTCTGTTTTTAGGACTTATCCAAAACTTTAAATGTGTTCTGAGGGATGATATGCATTCTTCTAAGGTTCTGTACTATATTTCTAAGTTCTCAACTTCAGAATTCAGTTTTTCATTTTTTGCTATTACACTATTACACGTCAACACTGCTCACTGATGTGAAAGATTATTATGGCCTCTTATCATAAATCTGTATTCCTCAAACTTTCAGGTTTGTCTATTTCTTCATGAGTTTAGATAAACTTCTTTAATGATATGACACATTTGGCAGAAGCTTCAGCAGTAAAGTGTGAATTGAGTGCTTTTTTAGAGTGTGTGATGAAATCTGCTGTGTGATGAATCTGTCCTCTGATATGTGTGGTATTCTTAAGAGTACCTGTGGACTCTTCTAGACACCATTCCATATTTTTTATTTTTCTGTATGTCTGTTGAAGTATTTTTTTTTTTATCTGAGCTGTATGTGGTGAGAAGGTTATTTTGGTGGTGGTGGTATGGTATGTGGGGTTTTTTTTTTGTTTGTTTTTGTTTCTTTAATAATTGTGGGGTTTGTTGCTTTTTGTGAGGATTGGTTGTACGTGAAAGTGTTACAGGCACAGTCACTTCCAGGAGTTGTGCTTCTTTTTATTTTCTGTTGTCAGTCCAGACTGTGAAGGAACACAATATATCTCAAAGCTGTTTAAAATAGGCCTAGATAAGCTGGTTCAGCTAGATGTGGAAGCACAGTGGGGTGGCAGCACTTGCATATTATTATTTATTTTAATGCTTATCTCTGTGGAGCTGTAGCTATAGATCTACAGATCTTTTGTGGTTCATTCTTCATTGATGTTAAAGACACTGTAATTGCTGAAGTTCAAGAAGTCTATGATTTAAAGAATCTTAATTTTAAGTCACTGTCTGAAATGCATCTACAGAGATTAGAATTCTACTCAGTATATTCCTCAATCTGTTTAACATATCGCTGGTTGGTAAAATATGAGCGACTCGTCTATTTGTCACACAGACTTTTTCTGTTGTCAAAAGAATTTGACTGTGGAAATGATGCTTGGAATTATGTACGTGCTTCATACAATTCTCCCAAGGAAGGCAGAGGGTAGGGAGCTTAGGAGATCTTGAAATATTTCTGTATTGCTACTTTAAATTTTAAAAAGAAATAACATCAATTTATACTCCCTATTTCTTGCCAAATAATGGAGTGGTAGTAGGTTTTATTCCTTGTATATGTACAAAGCACACAGAACTCCTGGGCTGTTTAGATGGTTTGTAGTGTCGATATATCTATGCAGTACTTATCACAATGGAATCTTATATTCTTTTATTGCTAGAAGAATGAGAACAAATGAACAGATGATACAAGACCTTATTCCAATTTTGTGTAGCTTCTGTCGTTAGTGAATATGTTTGGAAAGCTGTTGTTAAGTAGTGTTTTTTGAGATTATGTCTTAAAATCAGTTTGTACAATACTGGATTTGTGTTTCCTAAGAACAGGTATGGTAATTTTTCTTCTTTCTCACATATATTATAGATTTTATGTTCCAACTATTCAGAATTTTCACAGTATGTTAAATAGACAGGATAATGTATATGTATGCACAAGTTTATAATACTTGCAAAATGTATTCTATATTTGGGGAAATGTCAAAAGAAAAAAAACCCACAAAACTATTTGGTTCAGAAACTCTAGGATTTTCTACTTAGCTGTGCAGTCCTTGGAACATTCATCATGTTAGCTTATCAGATAGTGTATTTTCTTTCAGCTGAAATAGAAAAGTCTGGATGATACACCCTTGGCACAATACTATAAACTAACCTATACAGTATCTATTGGCAAAGGTGAGATGTGCTGTTGTGGTTTTGTGAAGTCATTTTTGACTCAGAGCTTCTGAAGTTCCTATCAGTTGGAGTGCAATAGGTATCCTGGAATCTCAGTATCCATTTAGATAAGTGCCATGTCAATCTCTCTCTGTCTGTATTAACTGTTCTGCAATACATATATATCTGGAATACTTGTCTTGGGGTAAGGAAGGTTGAAAGAGAAAGTGAAATTGGAATGCATCTTCATCTGCTGAAATATTCTCAGATTCTTTTTAACGCTTTGGGTTGCATGTTGATCTCATCTACAAAGGCCTGTGTTGATGCATAGCACAAAAAATGCATATGCTACTTGTGTACAGTGGTGACAGCAGTTTTCTAGGAGGCACAGTGATATTTGAACTGATTTTGTATTGATTCTGGGAATATTCTATGAATTTAATGGGGATCTAAACTCTACTGGCAACAACAGAGTTCCAGACTCTTTGTTGTTATTTGAAATAATAAAATTTTGTGGCATAAATGTATTTAGCTATAACACCACAACTGAATTGATCTACGTTTCTGCGTATTTTGATCTTCATTTCACTCAGTAAAATAAGATAGTCTTCATTTTTTCCAGTGAATTGTTGAGTGAACAGTTATGTCTTCTGGAAAAAACAATTACTTTGCAAGTCTATAGCATACACCGGTATCAAATGAATTTTGTGGGACTAATTTTGCTTTATTCTAGCATAAAAGGCAGGAGAATTAGGCTGATGGGTGTATTAGTTGTAGCCTCATTATATTCAAATGCTACATTTAATTTTCTAAGGAAACATGAATTTTACAAGTCTTCCTTTCAGCCTTCATGCCCAAACTCATGGAAGGAATTGTAGAAGTCTATCAGAAAACAAGGCAGTCCTTTATTGCACAGCTTCAGCTTTCTTGGTGGGTGGTTCTTGATGCATAATTCTCTAACCAGGGTATACTTCATAACGGTATGAAGCAGGGGCAAGTAGAGAGCAGGATGAGTAGCAATGGAAAACGGTCAGAGCAAGACTGCCCTGACTTTCAGGGCACTGAAAGATGCTCTCTGGTTGAGAACCAGCCCCTTCAGAAAGTGCTATTTTGAGTTTTTGTTTCTACCATGTAATGATTTTCTGTGGTCTGGGGTGTAGATTTTGTACACAGGTGAACTGATAAGGGCTCTTTTAGAATTTAATACTGATATTTCTTGATTATGAAGTAAATGTACTCCTCACTGTAAGGTTCTTGTGATGCTAAAGGGCATATACATGTACATGAACCTGTCTTAATTCTAATTCCTGGGATGTTAAGAGGGCTATAATCTTCATTCTTTGGAGACTAGTACTTCATTCTGTAGTCTGAAAATCACAAAGGTAGAGGGGAAAAAAAAAAAGCATACCAAAGATGACTATAACATTTCCTGCAGAGGCCTGTAGAAATTACAAACTACATTTGTCTACTGAAAAATGTTTGCCTAGTGAATAATGAAAAATGCCTTCTGGGATTATTTCAAGCAATTTTGACAGACCCTGAGAAGAGCTGGAAAAAATAAGTGGGGGTTTCTTCTTCATTGTGTCTGTAGTAACGTCTTATGGAAGTTACGTTATACTAAGAACTACTCTTCTGCTTTTACATAGGAGCTAGGGAAATATCTGCCTATGTGTTCGGTGTGGTTTGCTTGGGGGTGTGAGGAGGGCTTTTGTTTGGTTTTGTTTTGTGTTGAGTTGTGGTTTTATTATTACTTTTTTTCATGTGTGATTTTTTTGCATTGAGATGAAGCCATGAAGGGAATGTTTTCAAAAATAATAAAACTCGTTGGCATTTTAACAGTTGGTATTCACAAATTTTGGAATTTTTAATGAATGTTGAATAAGCCACTTCTCCATTATATAGCTAAGTGAAACGGGCCCTACTTAATGAATTGGGAAACTGAGGCTGGGAATGGTTAAGGGACTTGTCAAATGTTGTTCAGAAAGTCAGTGTCAGAGCCAGATGTGCCTGACTGCACTCAAGCCAGCATATACTGCTACTTTTCTCTGGCATCTAATTAAAAATCATAATTGAAATGTAGGTTTAGTAGATAACGATGATATGCAATTATCTTTTTTTCTGTGTTGGCATAATAATTCCAGATGATGTGAACCATTTTTCAGATATTTTCAGATGTCTGAAGACTCAAAAGTCTCCTTATACTGTGTAAGTCTGCTTTTTTTCTGCTGCCAGAGAGAGGTGAATGTAGAGGTCAGGTTATGTTTCTGAATCATATTTGTCTTATTCTAAGCATGTTTTTGCTTCTCCACTTCCTCCCCTCCCCTCCAGTTTTCACAGTTGGTTGTTGTTTTTTTTCTGGTGTGTGTGTCATTTTTTTTAACAGCTAAGTGAAGACATAAAATGACTCAATCTACAATGACACATCTAGATTTCAGATGTTATACTGGCCAATATGTTCATAGTTAAGATGTATTTATAAAAAGTACTTTTTTATCACTGGTGAGAGTGGTTTCAGGCTTTTTATGAGGAGCTGTGATAATATCCAGTTAGATTTATCATAGGCCTATTCCCTACAGACATATAAAATGATACAGTATCCTAGGACTTTTTTTTCTGTTTTGAAATGATTCTTAATATTTGCTGTAGAGCATGCAGTATGAAATATCAGTCTAACATACCACACCTCTAACTTTCCTTCACTGTTTTTTTGTTTTAACAAGGAATAGACAGCTAGCTTCTCAGAAAACTATGCTGAATAGTTTCTGATGGATCTTTAAAACAAATTAGGATGTTTTTTAAGGACGTTTTCATAGAAAATACAAAAAAACACTGAGTGAAAAAAATTCTGTTCAAACTGTATGTTTAAGGCACCAAAATTAAGAGTTTATGGAGGGGGTTTCATCTGAAGTCTGTGCTTTTGTTTCCTATTTGTGGACCAAGATTTCTTTTCTGATATGTTTTCTGCAATAAGCTCTTTGGGGTACTGATTCCTTTGTTCTACTCTATGTAGCCCAGTAGATCTTTGTCATTATTTGTGGCCGTCTGAAAAAAGTATCAATAGTGAGTAAGCAGACCTTTCTTTGGAGTTCTTAAGGTTTTGCTGCACTGCTGTGTGGAAAATGCTTCTCTAGTAGAAATGCTGCCAGACAGATCATTGCACCATAAACAGGAGAATGCTTTTACTTTTGTAGCAGCAGTGAGCCAATGTTTTTGTGTTGATCTCAGTTTGTTAGAAAGGCTTAGATCTTTCTGACACCAGGTTCTTGGCATGCTAGGACATCTGAAAAGGCTCACCAATGTTTTCATTCATTTATCCCCAGGAAAAAAAGTAGTAAGGCAATGGATGCTTTAAAAGATAGGTTAGTACTGCTTTTATTACAAACTCTGCACTGGTGCCCTGGGGCTAGCTCCAGGTGCAGGCATAAGGAGGAGGTACCCAGGTGACACATGTTACAACTGTGTAAAAGTTATGGCAGTTTGTTAGAGAAACCTATCTGGAGTCTCTGATCCAGATGCTGACATGGAGCAACATCGCAGTACCCTTCAGGAGCAGTAGTGACTTGGAGAAGACCTTGGTAAGAGCTGGCAAAAGGGCTGTTGTGACCTTGGTTTTAAGTGGTTCATTTAGCAAACAGATGTTGTACTGTCCTGAGTGAATCAGTGGGAGTTAATATTCACTCAGATTAATCTGTCAGATAACATAAATGTAATCAGATGGATTATAGACTGGCTGTCTGAACAGGAATCAGACAACATGAAGGAGATGGAATATCATCAGCGAAATACCTTGTAGTCTTCCCTCCTGGTCTAAACAGGTGGAAAGGCAGAAACTTTTCTTTACCAGATGGGAATGGGTCCTTAGGTAGAAAAATCAAGCCTAGAGTTATCTTTTGGGATAGCGTTGAGGGGAACAGAAAGCTACCATGTCCAGCTTGTCCTGATTGATCTCAGAGCAAAAAGTTCAGCACTAGTAGTATAAAATTCTCTTGGAAAGTGAAATGTTTCAGTAATATTAGCAGCTAACTGAAGGTTTCAAAAACACTGTTTTCAGACGTGGCTAAAAACTTAAAAGCAGAATGGATATTTTACTGCTTCATCTTTATTTTTCATACATATATATTTGGTTGTTACGGGGTTCCAGATAGACTTAATTTCACAGATTTCCTACATCTGTTTACAGTTTGGTATAGGAGGAATTAAAGAGTGTAGAAAGAAAACATGCTTTTTGGAGAGCTAGTCAAGACTTCAGAAATGCGGATATTCATTCCCTTAGTCATAAGTTACTTCTGTCCTGGTAGAAGTCCATTTCTGCATATCAGATATGCTAAGTGGGAAGTGTAGAACACCCCTACTTCTAGTGACAATGGTTGAAAAGTTTCTACCAAGCAGTGCAGAGCAGCATTTTGACAATGAAAGCTTTGGGGTCCCTTTGACATGGCAATAACTGCTGCTGTCTCAAGAAGCATTAACAGCTGTGTATTTGGGTAGGGCTGACAGGTATTGGAATGTACTTTCCACAGTTTTAGTAAACTTAGGCTTTACTCGCATGATGCCAAGTAAGCCACTGGGCAGCTTGCAACTCAAGTTGTGCTCTAACCAGCCTCGAAAAGAGGGGCATAGTAAGTGAACTTTTATGTCTTCTTTGAGATGGCCTGTCTCAGCTTGGAGAGATTCCTCTTTGTTTCAGGGGATCTCTTTCCTGAGTGATAGTTTTCATTTCTTCCCAGCAGTCACTAAGCTGCTGGAGTACCACCTGGAGCTCTGAATCCTTAGTCTCCAATCTTGCTTCCATAATCTTTTCTTGCTCTTTTATAATTGTTCCATTTCATTTAGCTTCAGATGAGCCTACGCAAGCTCTTATTTTACATGAAGATGATTGTGCTCTGCTGTCTTTTCTTCCAATTCTTTCATTTTACTAGAGAGCTCTAATTTCGCATTATCCAAAGCTGGATTAGACTCTTCTGTGTCTCTAGACATACTTACTTTTCTGGTACAGCTACATATTTTTTTCTAGTTCTTCATGGAGTTGTTTGAGCGCTCCATATTCCTCATCAGAGTTTACATATTTAAGCTGCACATCTAGCTCTTTTTTCTTTCTTTTTTTTTTTTTTTTTTCAATTTCCTCAGTCATATAGTTAAGTTTAACTTCATTATCAGCTGCTGCAGAGAGCAGCTTTTCTCATTCCAATTTCAGTAAGTATAACTCCTCATGTTTTTCAAGAATCTTTCTCTGCTGCATTTCAACAGTGTTTGGTAGAGAGTGTAGTTCTAATAGCTCTTTTTTTTTTTTTTTTTCCTAGGTGTACATTCTCTTCCAATGCTTTTTCTAGTTCTGCTTTTAAGTCAGATGCCTTTTTTTCGAGGTTCGAAGAAACAAAAAGAGAAACGAAAAAGAGAGAAACAAAATCTTTTGGAACTTTACCCTCCATCAGTGAATTTAGCCTCGTGTTTTCTTGAACTATAAACTGCAACTCTTTCTGCAAGGCAGCTTGCATTTTTTTTTTTGTTTGTGGTTTTCCTGCTTCTATTTGGCTTTGATAAAGTTGCACATCATTTTGCTTTTACTTGTGATTATTTAAGAGTTCATTCATCCTCTCCTTCAACTCCAGATTTTCTGTTCTGAGAAAAGCAGGTTCTTTACTGGCATCCAAAGCTACAGTTTCCCTATCTAAGATGGATTTACTCAGCTGTTGAATGTCCTCAATTACTTTATCAAAATCTTCCGTTGAAAGAGAGGTGTCTATTTTTTCCACTTTGGATTTCTGTAGTTCTTCCACACTATTTTGTAATATCTTTATTTTGATCCCTTTCTCTTTTACTTGTTCCAGTTTGGACTTCATTTCTGCCTCAAGTTCTTCATTGTACGCTTCAGTATTTGAAACAATATTCTTTAGGCTGGTAATTTCACGCATTAGTTGTATTTCATGATCTCTTTGTGTTTGTTTTTCCAGTGCTTCACATTCATCCATTTCTATCTTCAATTTCTCCTTCATCTCATTTATTTCTGATTTCAACTGTTCAATTTCTAATACTAACTACACTAATTTATTAAAGTTAGCTTGCACGACATTGGTCTCACGGCAATACCCTTTTCTATGGCTAAAGCTTCACAGAGTTGCACAGGCTCTTCGAAGTCTCTCTGAGTCCAGTTTATGTTATCCATTCTGAATCTTGAATTTGATCAGGAACAGTAAAATACTAGTAGTCATGTTCAGAATTCTCTATTAACATAGAGTTCTCTGCTTCTAGTAGCAATCACGGATACATTTTCTTTTTTTTTTTTTTTTTTTTTTTTCTCTTGTTGTCATTAATGTTGCTTTTTCGAAGTCTTTAAAATAGTTCACATTTTCCTGGTTTATTTTACCAGGAACCCCCGTAACAATCGCTCTTCTCTTGGCTGATGTGTATGATGCAGAAGTTCTGTTCTGATGTGAATGAGGCAGAAGTTTTCAGCATCTCAGTTAAATTTCGTATCCTATCCTCCTGCACTTTTTGAAGAGTTTTTTTTTCTTCCAACATATGGGCCAACTGATCTTTTTCCATTGCATGAATTTGAGTCTTCAAAGACTCTTCCTCCAATTGCTTTTTCAAATCCAGAATTTTTTTGCAATATCTCTTCAGGAGGTCATGAAGTACTTCATCGACTCTTGGTGTATTCTTCATTCTTTTAGCTGTGCTGACAAACTGAAGAGCACTGAGTGTTTCATCAAAAGAAAAAGGAATGATTGTACAAATAATAACAGCATTGTAGACAACAGTGACGGAATTGGTGGACAAAGGGAAGGCGATTGATGTCACTTACCTGGACTTGAGCAGGGCCTTTGACATGGTCCCCCACCACATTCTTAACTCCAAATTGGAGGGATGTGGATTTGATGGGTGGACCGCCTGATGGATAAGGAATTGGTTAAAAGGCCGCAGACAGAGGTTGGAGATTAATGGTTATGCCAGGCAGAGGCTGGTAATGAGTGATGTCCCTCAGGGTTCTGTCTTGGAAAAAGTGCTCTTTAACATCTTTATCAATTCCATATGATGGAATTGAGTGCACCCTCAGCAAGCTTGCTGATGACACCAAGTTGAGTGATGTGGTTGTCACAGTGGAAGGAAGGGATGACATTCAGAGGAACCTCAACAGACTTGAAAGCCGGGCCTGGATGAATCTAGTGAGGTTCAACACAGTGAAGTGCAAGGTTTTGCACTTGGCCCAGAGGAATCCCAGGCATATATATGGGGAGTGGAAGGAGCAGTACTTGAGAGCAGTCCTGGAGAGAAGTACCTGGGAGTCGTCTGAATGAAAAACATAAGGTGAGCTAACAGTGTGCTTTTGCAGCACAGAAAGCAAATGGTATCCTGAGCTCCATCAGAAGAGAGAGGCAGGGAGGTGACTGTCTCTCTCTACTCTGCCTTTATGAGAAAATGATGAAATTTTAAATGTTTAAATCCAAACACTTCCCTCATCCCAGTCCTGTCTTTTTCCCACTTCCTGTGGGAAGTCCTGCTTGTGTTTTTTTAGATGGCAATCTATCTCATATGAAGTTAGAGCTTGTTGAAGATCTGGTTCTGTGGGGTCTGGAGTGTTTCCATGTGGTTTAAATAAGGAATACGTTTGAGAAAATACAATCTGCTTGTGGACATGCTGGAAGCAGAAAAAGAGGCTAATTTTGCTTAGTTAATTATTCACTGATAATTATTTACTCAGCTCTACAAATTGATGGAAACTTGTAATCATGTTGCTATGGCACCTGCTGTCATTTATAAATGCTGCCGAGTGGAGCAGCTCTATTTAATTGTAAAGCTGGACCCAACTATTGAACAAATGAAATCTGTCAGACCAAATTTTGTGAGGGAAATCTTACCAACAGTTTGCAAGTTAAGCATCTAGCCGTAAATAAATTCTTCCCTGTGAACCCGAGAAAGAGTTGCACAGTTTTCTGACTCAAGCCTGCATATTATTAGCTTGTTAGAGTTAAGCAGCATCTGAATAACAAAGTCTGCTATCTGAAACTGCTGAAGGCCTTTCTGAACCCTTCCTTCACTTGAAACTATAGCTATTTTCTGTAAATCTGTCTTGCAAAGCAGCCTTCCAGAAAAGACCACTATCAAGGCTTTGATGCAAATACGCTCAAAATCTAATTTCTCAAACAATTTAGAGAATAGTTGATGATCCTCCAAGCATTAAAATGTGAATATTATCAGGCCTGCAATATTTAAATGTTTAATCCGTGAGCTGCAAATAAAGCTTTAATTCTGAAATGTAAGTGGACCTTCATTATTAATTCTCTTGCCTATATGTTTGAGATGAATGAATATGGCGCTATATTAATTTACGTATTTCCATATGCCTTTCTTTGTAATCTAGCCATGTATAATGCATCACTATTTTAACAGCAGTGCCAGCAAATTATTCTGTGTGTACTTCTTTTCTAAGTTCTTTAAACACTTTTTCTGTATTGTGTGATTTCAATTGTTTCTGCTGCTTTCTTGGTAAATAGTTGAGGAGTAAGCACATTTTCAAGAGCTGTAGGGAGGCTAAGATGCCAGTTGCATTTTAACGATATGGTGCATTATCATTCTTACTGTAGCCAATTCTCTTTTAAATCATTGCAGTTTCTGCTTTAGCCTCCAGCTATAGAATTCTTTTCAAACCGACAGTGAATTTGGCAGATTGCCAAGAGAAAAATAAAGGTGTTTTGGTCCACCAAAGTATTTTGAGTCATTCTTAGTGATACAGTTTTCTTCTCTACATCTGCAAAACATTTTTTTTCCTGAAGTGAATTTTCATGTGAAAAGCCTCCTTAATAATCACCAGTATTGTTTGTTTCAATGCAGTTATTTGACTGCACCCCTGGGTGCTTGCAAAATAAACAAGAGAGTCTTCTAAAGAGTTTTAAAAGTGGCAGGTGCTTAGTCTGTGCCCTATTCACTTAGTTTGCAGTGACATTTTTGTGCTAATCTATAGACAAACAAGAGACAGGTGACACACAGCATCAAGTACAATGTGCTAAGTCGACAAACTTTGGTCTAGATAAGATGTTTGTGCTGCATATGCCCACAGTGGCAACACAGATTTATAGTGCTTATTTTGAAGTTGTGCTCTCAGCACTGGCAATATCACAAATTTTAAATGCTTATAAAGTGACTGAGAATGAAGTATTTTGGGGGGTTAGAGAATTCGAAGAATCTCACTCGAATAAAAATCTGCCAATTCCTGCAAGCAAAGCATGAATTTCATTTTATTTTTTATTTTCAGTATTGTTGAAAATGCGAGCATTAACTAAACCAGATGGTTACATGTAACTGAAATAGAAAAATGGTGTCTCTGAGAGTGTAGCTATGAATAGAATGTATTCATTATAAAGTAGCATGTCCATGGCACTCTCAGTCTAACAGTATTGTACAGTTTATTGCATTTAGTAATATCTGTACTGCTTTAATGTAAAAGTGTGGCTGACTGAGAGAAGTGCTAACAGATCTTAGCAACACATGGAAGCAGGGTATGCATCATCCCTTTCTTATTTTACAGTCAAACTCATCAGGATATAAGCTGAGCAACCAGCTCGAAGTATTTTAATGATCTTCTTTATAAGGAGAGGGGATGAGATGGGAGGACAGGTAGACAGAAGATAGACTTCTTTTTTTTTTTTTTTTTTAATTAAAACAGCGAAAAGGTTAGGAAAAGCAGTGTGTGTGTGTGTGTGTGTGTGTGTGTGTGTGTGTGTGTGTTGAGGTATCAGACTGGCTACATGAAAGTTCCACTTTATTTAAAAATGCCATTAATCCAGATGGATTCCTTGCTTTAGTTGCGGGAGAAACAGGCCTTAGTAGTTGCAGGAGAACATGTATATTCACTTCCATTTGTACCCTACTTGTCCCTGATATCAGAAGATACAGAGTAACCTATTACACTATCAGTGTCGCTGCCTTTACATGTGAGGCCAAGTATCAAATTGCTTTCCATAACAAAATAAGAGGGGAGCAGTAGTGTGCACACACAGCTGTGTAGCTTTTGTTGTGCCTCACATTCCTCCTTATCATTCTCAGTGGGAGCTGTAGTTGATGGCAGAAAGGAATGGGCAGGGGGGTTTGTTGCTGTAATAGAAGAGAATGGCAGAGTTTTTTTTCCCACTGATTCATCTAGTCCCAGCAAATGGGGCCGGTCTGGGGAACCAGAAGCTGAGTCTATGTAGATATAACACAGAAAGTTTGTGAAACTTGGTGCATGGTATGAGCAAAAAGTGTCATCGGACCCATCCCTTTACATCAGAATACTGTATCTATCCCAAGGACAATTCGTCCTTGGAACTTAGGCATGCTTTCTCAGCCATCCTTTGCAACTCTTGTCAACTTAGAATCCATTAGTTTCTGAGTGATTTTCAAATATACGTTACAAAAAATAGAATAAGATTAAAAATGATTCTGTTCCAATAATTGAATGTTCTGTGGGATGTGTTTCCCCAACTCCACTGCTGGGGCTGGAATTTACCCTTAATTCTGGGAAACATGGGGTAAAATGTTACTATTTTTTAAAATCAAAACACAGCTCAGAATCTGATGTGTTTGAATTGTAGATGAGCAGATGCTTAATTATCATCCATGTGCTTTGAAGTATGTTGGTTTTCAGTATGGAGGGGAATAACACAGATGTAAAATCTTGCTTTCCATGTAAGCACAGATAAAATCATATTCCCTAAATGAAATGTAAGAGAGGCTGCTCTTGAAGATATGTGATAATCTAGACAATAGAGAGGCAGTAGATCTAATTTTCTGGACTTCAGCAGAGCATTTGATAAGCTACCACTTGGGAAACAGTTAGTTAACCTGCAAAAGATGGGGATTAGTAGGAAAAATGGATGATGATTTGGGAAGGGACAATGGCATGGAGGTTTTATGTAAGAATTGCTAGTGCAGTAGCCAAGGTGTTGGCTGCTTAGAAACTAATGTATGTTGTAGGTTTTTTTTTTTTTTTTTTTTTTTTTTTTTTTTTGTGATTTTTGAGTGGAAATAAAAAGAGAGAATATGATATTGGCTCTTGAGGCGTATTTGGGAAAGCAGCATTAGCACTAAAAATGATCTTAAGCAGACAGAATGTGACTGTGCACTTCAGTAGAAATAACTGAGTAGAGCATGTGACTTCCAAGCCCCTATAGGTAAGGGGCTCCAGTTGCACGGAAGACAGTAATGGTGAAGGACCATATGTGCTAGGTGATCATGAGGTTATTCCAAGATACAGAACGGAGGCAAAGAAGTATTAGTTTGAACTGAACCAAGTGTTAATCTGCAAAAGATACTATATTGACTACTGCTGCATGGAACAGTCATTTGAGGTGGTAGATATAGCAGTGGAATCAAGAAATTTGGTGTAAATTTTAAAGCTTAAAGCCATCCCACGTTGTACAGCTGTATTGTGCAGGTGGTGATGCCTGGTTGGCTGTGACGTTAAACATATTGACAGGACTATTGACATTGGCTTTCTTGTGTATAGCAGGAGTGCAGAGGTAAAACATGAAGTTCTTAGCTGAGAACCAAGTGGAGGCAAAGCAGATTAATGACAGAACCTGGGAACTGAAGTATTAATCTCCTGCAAATCTAAGTCAGCTCTTTTAGATTTGTTCCGCCTCCTTCCAGCCTCCTGTTGTCTCTCCTCAGGAAGGCTACTGATGTTACTTATGTGTGAAAGCAGTTAAAATAATTTTTGCAATTCTGACAACTATGACATTAGTGTCTGTTTGTTTTGCTTTACAAACAAGTGATCTACATTATATATAGTACTGACCATCCTTCTGATTATCCTATCACATGAGTAATTTGTATAAATAATTAAAAGCTGGGGTTCACAATGGTGTCTGCAACAATGGGCTTGTTTTCTGCAACTTGATAGGAAAGATTTGATTTACATCTGCTCTGGGTATTTTATTCCCCATCTTATTAAAGCTTGCAACTTAGATATACCATAGCTTTTATGGGGAACCTTGCCAAATATTTTCAGATGAAGAGAAATTTTCTCCAATTAAGAGATAGTATCTGTGGAATAGAGCGTTGTCACAGGATAATGGTCTCCTGCTGCTTTGTTAAATGCCAAGGTAAACCTGAGGCATTTATCAGAAATTAATGTCAAAGCAAAGTCGAGAGGTTTATCTTGAAAGGTGGAAAGACTGAGCCTGTGGAAAGTATTCTATTAGTCCATGTTTCCCTGTATTTGTTGTGTTATTTCTCTCCTCCCAGCCCAGTTATACTTGGAAGCAAATATTTGGTCTGCCTCTCAAAACAGATACCAGCTTTCTTTTAGAGATGTGAAGTCCTTAGTCACGTTTGACTCAAAGTTAGCTGCATTAGTTTTATTATTTTGCAAATATATATGAGTTTTAGCACTGCATCCTGTTGCCAAGGTGGCCAAGAGGGCCAACAGCATCCTGGCCTGCATTAGAAGTAGTGTGGCCAGCAGGAACAGGGAGGTAATCATCCCTCTATTCTCAGCTCTGGTGAGGCTGCACCTTGAGTGCTGTGTTCGGTTTTGGGCCCCTCACTACAAAAAAGACCTTGAGGCCCTGAAACATTTCCAGAGAAGGGCAATGAAACTGGTGAGAGGTCTGGAGCACAAGTCTTATGAGGAGTGGCTGAGGGAGCTGGGATTGTTTAGTCTGGAGAAAGGAGGCTCAGGGGAGACCTGATTGCACTCTACAACTTCCTGAAGGGAGGAAGTGGTGAGGAGGGGTTTGCCCTCTTCTCCCAGGCAATAAACAGGACTCAAGGAAATGGCCACAAGTTGTACCAGAGGAGGTTTAGTTTAGACATAAGAAAGAACTTCTCCCAGACAGTGGTCAGGTACTGGAATGGCTGCCCAGGGAGGTGGTGAGTCACCATCCCTGGCAGTGTTCAAGAGGCATCTGGATGAGGAGCTGCAAGATGGTTTAGTGGCTTATGGTAGCAATGGTAATGGGAGGATAGTTGGACTAGGTGGTTTTGCAGGTCATTTCCAACCTTGCGTTCTATGATTCTATGATACAATGAGCTAAACTGGGCCTTCGCTTTTGTTGGACTTCACATAGCCCTGATTCAATGAACACTGAAGTCAAGTGAAGGAAAAGAAAAATTTTAACTTGTGGATCCTGCAGAGCAAGTAGGTAAATCTATTGGCCTTGCACTGCTAGAGGTTGAAGAAAGAGCTGAAGGGATGGAAGACAAAAGTAAAGCCCCATCACCTAGAAGACTGCAACAAATATTTTATGGCACAGAAATCAAGTTTAGTACTTTGTAGCTGTTGATGCTCCTCAGACACTGAAGTTTGTCAGCTTGTTATTTATGAAGATCTTACTTGCTAGATCAAAGGTAACCCTTTTTAGATTATTAGATTCCTTTAAATATTTTTGCTCTTCTGCTGCAGAGCTTGCGTCACAAGGTGTCCTCTATTTGTCAAGCTTTAAATTAACTATGTCAAATCAACCTTAATAGCTACCTAATCATGTATTAATTAGTCCAGAAATATGCATGAATTTTGATAATTGTCCTCAAATTTTTCCCTTCCATAAAATCTGAAATATGAATACCTGGGGGACCTGAATTTTCTCCCTCTTTTTTGTGGTAGTAATTGGTCTTCTGCTCCTCCTTTACCTTCTGCTGATATGAGAAAAGGGCGTTGACATATTTCTTTGTCATTTAATGTTAACTTAATCATACTGTTAAGAACAACAAACGCAAAACCCTCATGAAATGTGTGTGGTCAAATTTGGGCATACTCTAGAAGTTAGTAGGAAAGGCATTAGTCTTGCAATCAACAGAATTATCTTCTTGATTTTTTTTAGAAGTAGAAACTTTTCATAATGGATCACATTACTTGGTATTACTTGCAGGTTGTGTATTACTTCACTAGGAATCTAAAGGTGAAAGTGACTGTACAGAGAAGTTGATTGCTTTCTATTGTCCTAGTCTTGGAGACTAGAAAAGTATACACATGCTGACAACCCTAAGAAGAAATCAATTCAATCTTTAAAAGTGCTTTTTCTTTGCCTGATTTATTCAGGGTAAATATTTTTCATCTGGAATGTTCTGTCCCTTTAAAAATTAAGGTGACCCTATACTTCACTCTAAATGGTCTCAAAACATGAGGCACAGTCCTTGTGCTGCAGGTTTGTCCTGTCTGTGAAAAAAAAATAAACTAAAACAAACAAACAAAACAAACATACAAAAATTTTCCTGTCCTCATTGGCAACATATTCTGCTTCAGCTTCATTTTATATAACAGTTCACCACTTTAGTGTCCTGGTAGTTATACAATTTACTAAGAAGATGAAAGGAGAAGCAAGTGTATTTATTTTTTCCCCTCTTCCAGCATAGAGAGATTAATTTCAGAGCTGTTTCCAGAGGACTAGATATAGGGCAGTACTGCAGCATACTGCATTTCATCAGTCATGCTGCATTATGTCACATTAGATTTTTCTATGAATTCATTTTTAGTTTCTGAGATTTACTGAGGTATGAGACAGAAATCTGTTCCAAGAACATCTATCAAGGCAGCAACAGGCAGTTCTCTGTCACCAAAAATGGTGGATCCTTTTTTAGGACTGAGAGAGGTTGGGAGGAAAAGCAGTAATTACAATAATGGTCTCAACAGCATAGCATGTAATATTAAGGCCTTTTTGGAAAAGATGATCATGATGCTGTTTTGTTTCCAGACGTGGCAGGTTTCTCAGCTTAGTGGTTAGTTCAGCTCCCCAGTATATTCTCTAGCATCAGTGATCTAATGGGCATTTGGTGAGGTAGGCATGTAATTTGTGTGGTTTAGCTGTGCAATGTGGTGCAGGAGTATTTGTAATGTCAGGTGACGTGTTAGCATAAACTGAAGGCCCCATAGCAGCCCTTCCTGGAAAGGAGAAGAATATGAATCTGTGTGGCTATGTTTATAGTGAAACCTGCACTGGTCCATTTTTGTCAAAAGTTACCTTTAGGAACAGAAGTGCTGTAGTAAAATATGCCTTAGGAGTCACAGAAACAAACTCTTCTTTATCTTACTTTGTTCTTAAATACGCCTGACTCGTGTGAAAGAATCAACGAGATGTTTCCAGAACCTGAGGAGGTAGAAAGTGGGATATGCTTCTTTACCAGTTTTAGCTCTAGAAACAGGATGGAGTACTGGAAGCTTTTATCTCTGTGGAAAGTTATGAAACAAGTTCTGAGATGAGAAAACAGCTTTTTACCATTTTATTCACCAGTTGGTGTGTACTCAAATTATATATTCAGATAGATGCTTAACAAAGCTACGAACTGAACCAAGGAAGTATTTTGCTGGGCAAAAGCCAGAAATATTAGCTGCTGCCAAATCAGTCTCAACAAACTGGATCTAACTCTTTTTCTCAATGTAGGACAATTTTTTTAACAACAAAATTCATTTAAGCATCGTTGAGAGGAATTTCTAGGCAATGTGTAACTATAATCCTGTAAGCAAAAGCAGATGGAAGCTGTGCTGATTTCAGTAATTGATCTGCAATATTTTGCACTTCAAAAATAAAATAGTTTTACAAATATTTTTCTGAGAGTATATTAGTGAACAACTTAAGAAATTGGATCTTTTTTTACTAATCATTGGTAAAACAATGTTACTATTTTTAAACAAGCTAAGATCTTCTAGGAAGTTATTTTTCTGTTCTACCTCTTTCAATATATCCGTTCAACAGCACAAACTGAAATTTTGACAGAAAATGAGATGTTCTCATAAAACATACATCTCAATACCAACTTCTGTCAAGGGGATGAGGGTGAAAGGGCGAAAACATCCACAGCAAATTTTTGTATTGAAAAAGCAGGAGTGAGAGAAAACTCTACTCCTAAGTCTTCTGTATCTTAATGAAAGCTACTTCAGGTTATAGAAATGAATCTAGGTTTTCTGAACCTGAATGTTTTTTAGCCTTCATAGAGCAATGTGGAGCTTTTAGGATACCCAGGAAATTGTGTGGAATGGAAGACCATTTACTTCATAGCTCTGGGATCTTTTTGTTAGTTTATCATAACAACAATGCATTGAAATGGATGCATTTCTGGAAATGGATCCTTGTAGCAGTATCAGGGATCTGAAGAATAATATTTAGGTCTGATAATGGGTTCCAGTTGTAATGCCATTCATCTCCTCTAACTGTAAAGACTGTTATAGCATTAGTATGTTAATTTTCTCATGTCTTTACTGGTAGCCCTGCAGAGTAAGCTGCGGTTTTCCTGTTTGTGTACATTTTGACTGTTGCATACCTGAGAAAGGTAAAATGGCTTGGATTGGAAAAGGACCTCAAAGATAACCCAGTTCCAACCTCCCTGCCGTGGGAAGGAACGCCTCTCTCTAGGTGATGTTCCTCAAAGCCCCATCCAACATGGATTTGAACACTTCCAGGGATGGGACATCTACAGCTTCTCTGGGCAAACAGTTCCAACACCCTCTAAGTGGAGAACTTAAATATACTCTCTTCAGTTCACAGCCACTACTCCTTGTCCAATTGCTACCGTTGCTGATGAGGAGTCCTTCCTTATCTTTCCTGCAGTATCTCTTTGTGTACTGTAAGGCCCCTATATGGTCTTCTCCATGTTGAACAACCACAGTGCCCTCTCTTTTCATGAGAGGTGATCTATCCCACTCAGCATTCCTGTGCCTTCCTCTGGACTTGCTCCAACTGGTCCACATAAAGAGCTACAGGGCAAGTTTGAATTTGAACTATCCTTTTACTGAACTGTGTAAGTACATAATTGATGTACAACAGAGGTGATAGAAATTCATCTGAACCTCTCCACTTGAAACTGGTGGGAGTTTTGCTACTGATTCTAACAGTCCATGATCTTTGCTATTAGGCCCAGAAGTTTAGTGGGCTTGAGTTGGAATGTGTAGTCCAGTAGATTTCAAGGTAAAAAATAGAAAGTAGATAGACACAGTAATTCTAGGTTACTTGGCTAAATCAGGGACAACTCTGTAACCACTGTGTCTATGAGCTGAAGTTATTGTGGACATAATAGTGTGAACACTGTCATTCACAGACTGCTAGAAGTAAGAATGTATAAGAATAGTATGGCAGTAAAAATATACTGTGAAATAGTTACACTGTCAAATCTATTATAACGACATATCAGAAGGAAAAGAATTGCAGCCTATTACACTACTGCACATCCCCAAGGATGATATCAAAGCAAGACTGAATACTGACTACTTACAGCAATTTCTAGTGGCTTCAGTAGTTCATGGCAAAGAGATGAAAGCCAGCAGTCCCAGTAAATAGACTTTCTAGGCTAGGTTTCTATTTATGATAAAATTTTGTTCTGGTTAGCAGGAAAAAACAATATCCGAAAGTGAAAGAATAAAAACTAAATAGAATTCTCACGGGGTTTATTTTTTGCTATAAGTAGTAGATTATTATTATTATTAAAAACATATGTTTGTTTGCTATTTGAAACTGATAAAAGCATAAACTACTATTTTGATTTAATAGCTTAATTATAGCTAAGGTTGGGTAGAGTTATGTCAGGTCACTTTTTTGCCTGGAGTTGCCTATCAGTTTTCAGCAGAAGAAAAAGAATAAGAATGAAGCACTGACAGATCCCATCTGGGCTCCCTGAGACAGCTGGTTTCAATACAGTCTGGCTAATGCTGGAATTGTGTGTGCAGTTGCTTTTGTTGGCATATCACAATAGTTTAATGTTTTGAGATAACACCTACAGAATGGATTGAGTCAATACTGTGTTAGAAGCAATGTTTCTCAAGAACTGGAGAGATATTAGGATATTTGTATATCAGCTGTGCAGATTTAGGGTGTAAGTAAAAATATATGCATGCAAACATCCACTTAAAGTGCTGTGAATACACAAATTAAGTCAAAACTAGGACTAATCTGAAAGTTTCTTTTGGTTTATCTGTGTCTGCAGCTAGCAGGAGATCAAATGGGCAGCATGTGTTCTGAATTCAGACATTTAAGTATTGTATATTAATGTTTATTTCAGCTTGGTTTATAAACATACTGCATGGTTCACACTGTTATTTAATACTGGCTTTAGATGGATATCCTGTGTGTCAGAAGTGCAGCAGAAATGTGAAAAAAGATATGGGAATTATGAAACATTTTTTGCTGTGGTTATTATTATTATTTTTTTTCATTATCTCATCTTTGCAGTTGATTTGGCTTTGTGTGAAGTGTTACTGATGACTCCTAATATTGTCTTTAGCCTTTTAGTAATAGGTATAGCTGTCTTTCAAGAACATTAAATTCTGCCTGCCTGAAGGATACAGGAAGTGGGATGCCCAATGTACAGGGTGTACAACGAGAATAAATTATAGCAAGCAACAGCAACTGTACAGGAGTTAGAACTCATTCTGGGAGAAGTTAAATTGGAGTCTAATGTGGAGAGAAAATAGCAGACTGGGAAAATGGCCATATTCCCTGAGGAACTTCAATGCAGCTATTCAGAAAAAAAACATTACGAGATTTCTAATGTACATGCAAATGCACACATCAGTATTGGTCCCTGAATTCTCTTCAGCTGAAATCTTATTTTGCAAAAATTAAGTTGCCTTCTGCCAGGAAAAATGATTGTTTGTCATACATTCTAAGAGGTTGTCTTATGTTGTGTGATCAGTTCACTACGTTTGCAGTATGGAAACATACTGCCATTAATGCAGGTATTTAGTTCCATCTCCATAAGACTGAAGCACACTACTCTAAATTTAGAAATGTTTTCCCTTCCCTCCCGCCCCCTCCCTTCTTCAATTTCGTTCTTAAATGATGTAGTTAGATAGCTAAGATTGATTTTATAATCAAACGCAGCCCATAAGATGACACTCACTTTGAACAGATAGCTTATCCACCTTCTACCCCAGTGTTCAGATGTGCAGCTGAGGACAGTTATTCTTTTAGTCTTTTCTTTGCTCCCACATTTTTATTTTTTTTTTAAAGCTGCTTATCCCCAAAGTGATAGAGAGGGCACAAATTATTTGGAGGAAAGCATATTTCTCCTATTTCTTTTTTTTTTTTTTTTTTTCTGTTTAAAATGAGCTATTGTGCACTGCAAACTGGAAATAAAATCACAGTGGCAAAATAAAGGACACTTATTGGGAACACCAAGTTTAATGCTTGCAACAGATGCAGGATACTTTCCAGGGTATTGAACAATATGAGAAAAATGTTAGGTTTTTTTTATTTATTTATTTATCTTTTTGTTTTTATCTCTGATTCATCAGAATTTTTTTTTATTCTGTTCTTGGCATGCTTGCAGGCCATGAACTTGTACTCTTGTTCTTTAAATGTAATGCAATTCAGGGAAATGGCGTTTGAAAGATGGTAATCTTTGTATGGTGAATGCAAAGATAGAAAAAAGTAGAAATGCCAACATGCTTGAATAAGAGTTCTGGCAACAGTGGGAGAAGCCTAAAATCACTACTGAAAGGAATGGTAAGAACAGGAAAGGTTAGGACAGTTCTTCTGCCTGGAGATATTTCACTAAAGAGTTAACAGAATAACTTCTGTAATCGTGCCTTTATGTTGGTTATATTATGATTATTCTTATTATTTAAGTGGTGTTAAATGGAAATGTTTCAGCTGATAGCAGGCAGGCCAAAAAAGAGTTTTTCAGATAAAATATGCATCATACATCCTTTTATGTTTGTGACATAGTGTTTTGTTATGGGCATTTTATGGTATGTTCTAGAGCCTGTCGGAGTGGAAAATGATGCCCCTTGTAACTAACTCCCATGTCTTTGTGTTAAATCACCCTTCTCTTTCCCAGGTCTCCAAGCAACAGTATCTTAAAGATGAAATATTCATTTCTGAAACCTAATTTAATTTCAGTGTTGCCTGAGCTGCAGAGCTTATCAGTTCATGGAACCCACAAAATTCAATGAATTAGCAACTCTTTTCCATAGATGGAAGGTTATTTTTATTTTTATTTATTTATTTCCAGGATCTTGTTAAAATGCATCTTCTTGAATTTAACCTTGATTTGACTGGCTGTGATTTACTCATTTGTGGTATAGAGAATAATAAGAAAAACTGGTAGTAATAAACCCCACATCAATAAATGCAAGGCATTGTTGCTTTGTAATACTAATAGTAGCCCTGAGCAGTACTGAGCCAAATAAAAGAGGGTTAAAACATCTCAAAGCTGTTATTTACACCCCCCACTTTTTTTTTTTTTTTTTTTTCAGATTTTTTAAACTGTATTTTGTTCAGAGCCTTTAGGTAAGTGTCATTTCAATCAGTTAAGCCAGTAACAAATTGAGTATAAAAACATTAAAAATAATCAATGTGCAGGAGCTCAGAAAGGCAGGCTATCCTTGTAAATGATGCCATAAAATGAGCTAAGTTGAGCTTTCCAAAAGATCTGAAGTGACTGAGGAAGTTTTCTTTACTCATATGAACATTCGTTGACTGGCAGCTGAATGCTTGTTCTTCCAGTGTTTATGGAATTTCACAAGTTAGATGCTTCTGACAATTCGTGAATTAATGGATATATATTATCATCTCATTTTCTTCAGAGTACTTGGGTATGTTTTATAGATTCTTATCTGAAACTAGCGTTAATAATTAGATACACGAATCATTTGTTAAACATTGCTACGTTCTTAAAAAAACTGCAATTGTGCATTGTAGGTGTTGTGTCTTCCTGGAAACACAGAATAGCTGTGCTGGCAATAGGACACAAAAGCTATTCCCTTCTGTTCACCTGAGTTTGTTCCTTGTGCTTCTACCAAGCTGGCCTCGCACTGTGTGTGAGTGCAATGTGCTGTGATCTCTCTTGGAGTCACAGTAGGTGGAACAGCTATTGCCTTTCTAGGTATGTACTGATGATATGTCTCACGAAGGAAATGCAGTAAAATCTGTCACTGATGATTATTATTTTTGGGAACAGGTGAAAATCTTGGACTCAATAAAATGAGTAATACAGTCTTTCCATTGCTTTGCTCTGCAGCAGAGCTTCCACTGAGGCTATTTGGATTTACGTGAACCATATGGATAGAAATACTTTCTCCAAGGAAAGAATACTCTGGAGAGCTGCATTATTCTATTAGAGGTGTTTTACAGAGTATGTGAACGCAGAAGCTGCACATTTCTAATGTCACCCAAATATAAATAACATTTGCTGCTGCATATGAAATGATGAATATCAGAATTGTTGACTAAAACCAGAATCTTGTACCTGATACAATACCTAATAACATGACTGTGTAAAATTGGTGCTCTTATGTTCCAAGGACACCGAATGATTGCTTAATCAATTCTATCCTACTATATAAAGTAAAAAGGAGTGTTCTTTGTTGGTTTTTGTTGTTTGTTGTTTTTTGGTTTGTTTGTTTTTGTTTTGTTTTTTAGCGAAAAGTCATCGTAATTGTGAGAATTTGCAGGTACTTCAAAATACTTTCCCAAGAGTGTTAGTGGGAGCTCTTACAATGAATTTGCATGTCAGGGCAAATTTTCAGTCTTTACCGTGGTTCATAGATGTCAGTGACACAATCATGTCTTTCAGCAAGAGAAATAGGAAGGCCTAATTCAAGCATGTTTCATCATTTAATGGCTTTGCTTCTTGTAAACAAGTAGGTGGAACAAACTGGTATGTGTAAGAAAGTAAGGAGAGATTGCTACTAATGACAGGTATTTTCTGCATGGTTTGTATAAAACTCTCATAGTTTCTGGTTTTTCTCATATTATTATATAAGTACATAATTTTTAGTATAAGTTTAAAAAGATGCTTGGATCATTTATGAAAACTTTTAGTGCCAGAAAAATGAACACAGTTTTTAAGACCGTTGACTGTGCTCAAGAAAGTAGATAAGAACAACAATTGTCCATGAAGAGTAGCAAACAGTTCTTCCCCTTTGGGAAGTGGAGAGTTTTAGCACTTTGAGCAAGGCTGTGCTGAAGTACCACCCCATTTATTTCATTATTTTGTTATTCCTTGTGCTGTTATTTTACAAAGTTCGTAGCCTAAAGTTCTGAACAGCTCTGAGAAGTACACTTAACAACTAATGAGAATCCATCTAGAATAAAGTCTTCCTTACTGCTGTGTAGGACACCTCATTACAGTTGTCTTTTCTCCAAAGAAACAAAGAAAACTAACCGTGGTAAAGTATGATCCCAAAGGAAAAAGTCATTCCTGGAGGGCATCAGTTGTTTGGGATTATTTAAGGTACTGTTAAATTCTTAATTCTTCAATTCAAGCAAACAACCCTCCTTCCCCTTCTGTTTGAACTTTTCACATCTATTTGAATACAGATATGATAAAAAATCCTGTTGGCATTAGAGTACTAATGAAAATGTTAGGTCCAAGTATTTCTCAGATTCTTATGATTTTCTTGTTTAAATTTCACAAGGGGAGGAAATGGGAGATTATCTGGATTAAAGACAGTTCGAGTCCAGAAGGTGAATGTGAACTTATTTTGGAGAAAAGCAATTGTTATTCCTTAGGGAATGACAAAAATTAATCTCATCTGGTGCAGTTGCTCACGAGCTCACAAACATTTATAGTGGTCAGGACTGAACTCAAGCTACTACTCTGAACGTAATGCCTCCTATTTTATTATGTTGGCCCACAGTGTGAGAGGCAGATGTTGGTGGTATGGCAGTAGAGGCAGAACCTTCCCACCAATATTCTGTTATATTTTGTTGCTGTGTGACAGATGGCAGCAGAGGCGTAGTCAGACTGAGTGGCGTCTGACATGGAAGTGCGTGGGAAGCAAAGGTGTGTCATTGAATGCCCAGTGTACAAGCATAAATCTAGATTTTTCCTCACTGCTCCATAGCTGGGAGTCATTTCTAAGCGCAGCACAACCTGAATCTGTAAGCCCTCTGGTAATAGGAGATAGTGCTGACAGTGAGAAAGTTTAAATGATGCATACTCTGCTTTACAACAAAAAATACGCAGCACATAAAAAGTAACTGTCTACAGAATCATTTTTGCTGGCATGTGAGGCTTAAATAAACTAAGACTCTTATAACAAATCATAGAGAAAGCAGAAATAACTAGCGTTATAGCTACTCTCTTTCTTACTGGCTCACCTTCAACTTAGCAGTATGTTTGCCTATCATACATAAAACCAACATTGCTATGAGAAGATGAGAGGTATGAGAAACATTTAGGAACATTTTCCCTTTCACATCAATAATGAAAAGTAATGTTTGATTCCCTGGGCACTTTTTCAGCACTGGCTCTGAAACTGAGCTTAATTACCAATTCTACATTACAAAGTGGAACCTTTTCTGCTTAGGGAACTGTACCAACATTAATGAGAGCTGGGTTTTGTTTGTTTGTTTTTAATGTATATATTCTATATATTAAGTTTATTTTATTCAGTGTGCCACCCTTATTTTACAGTAGCCAACAAAATAAATAACGAAATTCTGTTTCTGTTTTTGCCCTTTAGTTTCTAACAGTTTTCATTTCTTTTTTTTTTTTTAAGAAAATAAAGCATTTTAATTTGACTTCACTGTCATATGGTTAGTTAGCAACCTGAGATTTCAGTGAAATGTCCTTTGTTGAAGATTTAGAAAAACAATCAGTGTGCAGCAAATACTGATATGACTCTTAATGGCAATTTAGCTGATTAATATCCTTTCATGCTGCTTTGCTGTGTGAAACACAGTGTTTTAATGAGCGCCAACAACAAAGAGCGTACCAGGTGTGTTACTAAGAAACAATCTCTAGCGTGATTTAATTAATCAAAGCATTGCATGGAGCAATTATGAGCAACCCTGTGTAAGTGGCAGTGCTACGTGATCTTTGATTTAAAATTGGTTTTAAAGAAAGACATCATAGCTTAATAACTGTGATTTGCTAGTCAGGGAATGAACCTTTGTTTCACTGGGAGTTCTGTTTTTTAAATTAAAAAGAAAAAATAAGTGTGGAGAGAAAGGAAACACTATTGGTTTTGAGTGTTGGTAACTGACTGGATGAAAAATCACTAGTCTATTGAGTACGTTACTGAATTGTATTCCTTCAGTGCTTTTCATCATGCACTTTTTCCTGAGTGTGTTGTGTGTGAGTAGAGTTCTCTTAGAGCTGAGCTGAATTCTTTTATGAAAAAAATTTTGTGGCACTAAAGTTGCCTGATCAGCTTTAGGTAACAGCTTAGTATGTATATGCAGTATTAAGGCCAAACTTGGTCTGACCTGTACTCTGCCAGGTTAGCAGAGCTGCTTTGTGGCAACGTTTTGGTGGGGAGGAATGGGGTTCACTTCAGCCACGTAATGTAGGAGCAAGAATGGAATATTTCTAAAACTTCTCTCTGGCAACTTTTGACTCCAAATACTTTCCTGTGCTATTCAAAGACAACTAAAATCAGAACAGTCTGCAGGGTCTAGCTGGAAACTTGAGGGTTTTCCATGAAACATGACCACAGCACAAACCTACTTGGAGAATAGGAAGATTTCACCTCTGCTTGTTGGAGGACAAAATACTATTAACGTATGATCTTTCAGCACTCTCAACAGAACCTAGAAAGAATATTTTTGCCCTGTATTTTAGCTTGGTGATATTGCAGTTAAGGATGTTACTATAATGTTGCTAATTGCTTTACTATAACTTGTTTTTGTTTTTTCAAACAATGAGGTAGTACGGGAGAAAAATGCATGTGCCATTCTTGTGCACAGACTTTCTAAAAAGTTTAATATTTACTTAAATGGAGACTGCTCCTTGGCCTTCAACCATGCCTTAACAAAGCTGCAGCTCTTAACTGAGCTGCAGAGTTTTGCTATGCAGAAAATTACTTCAAGTTGATTTTTGATCCTTGTTCATCTTCTAATTTGTACACCCGATAGTTTCTGGAAAGAAGCTTATCTCAAAATGTTGAACTTTACTTATATACTAAGAATTATTTCTCTTATTGTAAAAAAAAAAAAAAAAAAAAAAAAAAAAAAAAGCTGAAAAATATTTTCTGCTTGAGGTGCCACATAAGGAGTAAGAACAAAAAACTTCCCTGTCTTCTTAACTGGAATGTAATATAATATTACCCAGATAAGAGAAATGTTACTATTTGCAAAATATGTAGTAATTTACAAATGCCATGAAAGTTATGAAGCATTCTTGCTATTAAATGTATTGATATGGAAGAGAAAGCACCATTTCTTTCCAGGATCTGCACTGCACTTCTGCCAGGCCAGAAGCATCTGTTTTGATGTAGATAGTTTTGATCTGCTTGACTTTGTACACTGAATTGTTTGGGTGGAAATGCACCCCACAAAGGCTGAGCAGTAAGCAGAGTACTGGCCTCATTGGAACAGAGCAAAGCAGCAGGGGTTGCACAGTGTTCCTACTAGGTAAGAATGGAGGGAGGTCTAATTAGGGAATGTTGAGCAAGGCTGACCTGATGGGATGGAAGCAGATACATTGTTGGGTTGCAAACCATGAGCTGCAGTGGATCAACTTGGAATGTCATAGACATACTTGGACCATGGCCCAAGTTGATTCATATAAATTATTTTTTATATTTGCATCTTTATTTTTTCATACTACCTATGAAAGACTTTTTAAAATTTTATTACAATTTGGAAAGTCTGATTTCTGTCAGAGAAGGTTTTTTTTTTAAGCTATGAGGCTGCATTTATACTCTTATTTTTGTTATATTGTTGTTTGCATCTTCCTTTTAAGAGCCATGGCATTACAGATTTTGCACAAATGAGTTAAAACATTGAAAACACATGGTTACATTTTTTTATGCATTGTTTCTCTTTATATACTTTGTGTGCTGAGTAAAAAGCAACAGCAGAGAATGTTCTAAGCTACATTATCTTACATTATATTATATTCTGTCTGAAGCCACCCTAAAAGAAACAGATCTTGAATTTTAGTCTGAAAGTTCACTTACGTCTTTTAATTTTACTTCTTAATACTTGTGGTTTTTAAGATCAATCATACAGAGGCCCAGAGGAACAGAGTAGGAATAAAACATCACTCATGGTTCTTAATTTTCTTGGTAAGGCAGACCTTTTTTTAACGCTGCAAATCAGACCGCTGTCATACCTTAAAGTAAGTAGAACATCAACAAATGTTGCAATTTAATATTTTGTACAAGTTTAAATCCTTCTGTTTTTTGTAGTGTCTTAAGGAGGCACTAAAATATTGGTTGAGATTTTCTCGACTCCAAAAATTGAAACTTCAAAATAAACAGAGTTGCAAATATCATGAGAATCCTCTAAAATTCGCAGTGAGGAGAAAGAGCTCAAAGATTTTTTGTCATGTGCTCTCCCACCTCCACGGTTCATCGTCTTTAGGGAGAAGAGTTCATATTTCCTTTCACAACTGTTCTTTAAACCTCCTAGTCTTAGAGGCAGCAGTTACTGCTTCTGCTTTTTCTCAGTTGATTGCCTTTGCTTTCTCTTTATCCTATTTCTTTTCAAGAGCTTGAAGCTGACATGGCTTAAAAATACCATTGTCACCAAAGTATGCCAACCTAAGCCCTCAATTTCCTACTATAAGGAAACTGAGTCCACAAAGCACAGAAGATCCCAGAAGGCAGATTTCATTCTAAAAGGAATGTGTAGATCTCTATGTGAGAGGTTAACTGATGTTTGACTAATGGATTCTGGGACAAAAGGATTAGAAATTTTTGGGAATAAGGCATGTCTGAAAGATGGACAGAAATTCCATTTTGTTTTGCAGAGGAAGGACAGATTCTTTTTTTTTTTTTTTTCCCCACTGCTTTATGTTGATGGTATTTTGGATAAACCTGATTGCTTGCTGATTTTCAAGGAAAAGGCTAAACAAGAAAACAGTAACCACTTAAATACTACAAAAGTCTGAAAATGATCACTACTGCAGTATTTTGGAACTCTAGAATTACCTATAGATTTGAGGATTATAGGCAACATACGCTGCAACTTCTGAGATCATACCACTGCCAGATGGTGACTCATTCTCCAGTCCCACAGTCCTGCAGGGAACTAAGCTGTGCCAGGCCTTTTCATGGTTTATCTCTATCTCTGTGCTGGATCAGCTGTGCTGGCTGACAAGCTTTATCACAATCAAATCTAGGAATTCATGAGTCAGATTTCAATGCTGCAAAATTAACTTTCAAATCATAAGGGTTTATATGCATACAGACATACACACACTCCCATCCACTCAAATTATAAAATGTGTAGCTCCATGTCTGTTGATTACTGTATTCTTATTTGCCACTTTGTGTCTTTCAGATTTACATCTCATAGTGCTTATTCTATATGCCTGAAAATTAGAAACCTTTATTTTATCTTTAAAAGAAACAAAGATAAAAAATGTTCTTTTACTTATTTTACCACAGAGTGGAAACAAGGTTTCTTAAAAAAAAAAAAAAAAAAAAAAAAAGAAAAAGAAAAAAGAAAAAATACGAAGTAGTTGAGCAGTTTGTTTGTTTTGTAGATCAGAGTCAGGGCTGAAATAAAAACTTATTTTATGACTATTGGTAACAGTTTCGTTCCTCCTCCATTCTGTGTTATGACCCTACTCAGAATAGTAGATCTTGCTTTAGCATTTATGTCAAGGAATGGCTATAGCTTTTCCTTTTACAAGATCCTAAATTTCCATCGTGTGTTATGGAGGTAGGAACATATATTAGCATACAACATGGAGTTGAAATGGGCTATGATGTGAAAACATAACATGATGTACTGGTAACTCAAGAGTATAAAAGCATATTTCTGACTGGGATTGCAGGAACACTGATTGTAGATTAAGGCTTCTGAACTGTCAGTGATTTCTGAATTTTTGCATAGAAGTAGTCAGTGTGTAATTATTGACTTTTTCATCCAGTCTTTCCTCTATTCTTTTATCTGCACTCTAACAACAGATGTGGTAGGGATGGTGTCTGTGCTCTGCAGAGTCTGCAAGACTACAGGTGTCTGCTATTGCTCTTCAGGTATTCCAGGGGTCCTGTCAGCCCTTTCTATTGTTTCTTGTATGGGTCCTTATGCAGTCCTAAGAGAACTTAAAATTAAATAAATAATTAAAGTGCTAAATTTAAGAAAAAAAGAAAAAAAAGTAAAACAAAGTGGAGATTCAGAATCATGAGATTTGCTTGGTGGGGGATGCTCTCTGCTCTCCTGATTGCAGTCTTGGCTTGAGTGAGAAATCTGATTTGGTTACTGTGTGGCAGCTGATCTGATTGGCTGCTGTGCTCCCAATGAAACTGCCACTGAAATGTTTCCACTGGGAATGAAAGAAATGGTAATGATGGCTTTCAAGTGGAGCCAGGAAGGTTCAGGTTAGGTGTTAGGAAAACCCTTCTGATAGGAAAAAAAATAATGGGAAAGTACATACATAGGTTGGCCAAGGTTTTATGGAATCCCTAAAGGAGCAACCTGAACACTACAGTCTAGCATTGGTAGAACACGTGACAGAGTGGACCCAGCATGCAATAACTCACTTCTGAGGCATTATGTATTACTGGGTAAATTAGCTGTAACTTAACATGCGGTCTAATAAGTTTATGAAAAGGAAGCTTTCTATACTCATACCTCAGGTTTAAAGAACCATCTGCGAGGAATTAACGATTCCTACAGCCAGTTCATTACAGTTTATTATGTTTTTAAAAGCAACACCTTGAGAAATGTATGAATACTGCTACTTATGTTATGAGCTACTTTCTACTTCCCCCTTTTTCTGTGTTCTTTCTTTTAAAGGGGGAGCAAAATATCCCTGGATGTATTATAGAATATTAAAGTAGAATAAAACCTTCCCTGTACAAAATAATTATTAAAAATCGCTTTGCAAACTACTGTTAACTGACTATGCTTTTGCAACATGATTTCTCTTGACTTTTTGAAGGAGCGTGCTACTTCATTTGTTAGCCAGAGGATATCTCACTCCAGGGCCAAGGTTAGAAGTCCTGTTCACCTCACAAGAAGTGACTCAAGTATGGACTATGTGAAGTTCTTTTATTTGGTACTCAAAGTAATAATAGAACTGAAGAGGTTTTCTTACAAAAACACAAAATTTCTGTATCAGGTGAAGGGTTAGGACCCTTCTGGAAACTGCAACAATGGAAAGTGTCCCAGTCGTGCACAAACTCTCAAACTGTGGATGCCCATCTATTTCTGTGTTACAGATTTGCTGTCATGGTACATCTCCACAGCTTAACAAGAATTAGGGAGTACATGATTGTTTTAGTTTCTTTTACAAAAGGAGAGCAGACAAAGAACATGCTGACTATAGGCATGCCCAAATTTTGGAAATAATTCAGTATTCCAAAAATGCGTAAATTAATACAACTCTTATTCTATTTGAGTGATGATTACTGTAGCAGAGAATGCTACTTGGTATGGCCAAAATATGCACTTTCTTCAAGAATTAATAAACTAAACTATTTTGTTTGTTTAAAAACTTCTTTCTAATAAGAACTATCAGTGAACATTTTAACTATTCTAAAAAGTGAGTGCAGCATCACCAGCACAGCACTACAGTTTTTCCACTGTGGTGGACAAAAGAATCCTAGTTTTCTCCAAAAAGTATGTGAAAAATGCAAAACCAGTGGAAGAAACTTCCACCTCATTTTTTCTTGTTTAGTATGTTGTGAAGGATCAAGGGCTTTTTTTTTTTTTTTTTTTTTT
Organism: Meleagris gallopavo; assembly: GCF_905368555.1. Lineage (NCBI taxonomy): Eukaryota > Metazoa > Chordata > Aves > Galliformes > Phasianidae > Meleagris > Meleagris gallopavo. The sequence goes on from NC_139416.1 coordinate 4,869,305, forward strand.
TTTTTTTAGTAGGGCAGTTTGTTTGCTGGTGTGCTGTATAAGAGAGTTTGTTTCATCAAACATTCCTAAACAATCTGACAACGAGAGGATAAAAAATCAATACTACTCAGAAGGGTAAAAAAACCCCTCTATTTAAAGCAGTACCCTTTCAGAATATTCACTCAAGGTGAATATGTTTCGGAGAATGTGGGCCCAAAACAGCCCGAGGGCAAAATCAGCACGGTGCTGTTGAAATAACTTCAATGCACGTGTGCCTTACTGACCCCTATCAAAGCATCTGAAAATTGGACTAGCAAAGGTGCCTCTACTTCTGGCCTCATATCCTGAAGATTCTGGAATAGCTCTTTTCATAGACCTTGCTTCAGATACTAAAGTGAGAAATAGCTGAAGTTCAATGATCTTGAAGGCTCAAGATAGAGCCAGGAATGTTAGTGTTGGTGGTTCTGTTTTTATCTTATAAGTGTTGTTGTTGTTTGTTTTCTTTTGTTTAGTGTTTAAAATGTACTTCCTCCCTCATGCACCTCAAGAGGAGAGCATGAAAAATGTGAGAGTGATCATAGACTGCATTTCTGCACAAGGGCAAGAAGAGTTTGCAATGAACTATTAGGTGCCAGTTATCATACAGGTGTAGTGGGCCTGCCATTACATTAGTCTGCTGCTGTTTCACTTGCATTCCTCCATGGAAATCAGACCATACATGGGAGATGATGCTTACATAAATGATGTGTTTCTCCCTAAGTTTTAAAGGTTGAACACATGCTATATCCTTCTGTAGTGGCCATCCCTTCCAGCACGTATACATGCCATCATAGTGACTCCTATATCGCATGCATGGAAGTACTGTACTTAGAACTTATTTTGTACTGAATAAGAAAGCTGAAATATTACAGACACTTGGGATACAGAAACACATTTCTCTGGGGTTCTGGATTCTTTTGTTTGATAATATGATAAGCATATCAAAATAAAACCTAATTAACATTGTGGAATAAAATGTAAAGTAAATGGTGTTTATATATCTCACTGATAAACAGGATATTTTATGTCATAATGTGTGAACAGTGTGTGCTAAATGTTGCTTTTAATTAAACAATAAAGAATGTAACAACCTTCATTGTATTGTAAATTTTGATGTTGTACAACAGTTTGATTCCTTAAGAATTAATTGCCTAGGAGTGTGTTTAAGTAATATTGATTATGTTGGTGCTTCGTGTTGATCTGTGATACTTAACCCAATATTTAAAATATCTTTTTTCCATTATACATTTGTGATGCAAGAATAAAAGCAAAGTACAAAACAAATAGGCACTTGAATTCTAATAGCAATAAGCAATAAATGTCAGGCATCTGGAAATTATGGTTGCAATTTCATCAGAGTACACTTTGTTCTTCTATTATGCCTGCATGAATTTTGCTACAGGCAAAATCTATTATAGATAACAGTTAAGAACCTTTCTAATCTACACAGATAGCAGTGGAAAAATGTTAGAAAACTAAATGTTAGAAAATGTAATATTGTCAAGAAAAACTGACACTCATGGAAAGTAACATGATCATATTTAGAGCTGCAGAGATCATGTTGAAATAGAAATTTCTGAGGTATTCATTTCTGTTGAAGGACACAAAAGTAATAATATGCAGTATATCATACTATGTATTTCTGAACTGTATATAGATAGATATTTATCTCTCCACTGCAGGCTAGTTATTTTGCTTGTTTAATGATTGCTACCTGAAATAGTAATTACCAAGTCAGATTACATGTTAGAAGTCAGTACTTTTCCATTGCTAATGATTATATTTGACTAGTGACTACTTCTCTTCCCAATCATCGGTGTTTCCTATGAAAATATTCATTTTATACTTTTATCATACATCATGATAAAAGTCTTCAATCAACCCTTAGAAGACTTACAACTTGTTGATCGATTAATTCTATCATGCTCTAAAAGTAGATTATTTTACGCAGCATTTTGGTGCTGAAATACCATGCTCTAGGCAGTCTAAATTCATCTTAGGGTTATAATGTAAAATAGTACTTATACTATTGCTCTTGGGATATAACACAAAATGGAAAGGAAAACTTGATTTGTGCTCTTTAAAGTATTTCTTCACCAGTGGGAAAGTGGGTGTATGTATTTACAGTCGTCTGTAGGTTTATAGTAAGGAAATCCAAATTTCTCCTTTTCTGCAATATTAGTCCTAGATTTTTTTCCACATCTTTTGCAATAATACATTGTTCTAGTATATGAATTACATCTTCCATTTTTCTTCACCAACTAGGTATTTCTTTTGAATTACTACAAAAAGGATAAATCTCAGTTCATATTCATACAATAAGCATCATGTTAATGGAAGTCGTGTTAAAATTTAATTGTACAGTGTTTGCAGTTGTTTTTACGAAGGTCTTGTTACAATCAATAAATAATGGTTTTTAAATTCACCTGATAAACTTTTATATCCCCATTAAAAGACATGGGTGAAGTATTTATTAGCAGATGGCCAGTCCTAGTTGGGTTTCACAGGGATCTATTTTAAGTCAGACATACGATTTTAAATTTGAGTGATACTGTGTGGAGCCAGGATTTGAACTTGGTGATCCTTGTGTATGTGTGTATGTATGCATGCCTTCCAACAACAGGATGTTCTGTGATTTTCTGGCATAGTTTCTGTTCTGTTAAGTGTGATAGTCATCTTTGTTATCAGAATGTTTAGTGGAAGTAGGGGTGGAAGAGTTTTTGAGGAATAAATTTGTAACAAGAATTACTTCAACCTTTCGATGCCTTGCTCAATGTCAATTAAATTGAAGAATTGTGTATCTCTAACATTTTAGTCCTACTTCTCTTAGTTAGGAAAAATTCAAAATAGGAGTTGTTTACTTGTGAAGCAAAAAACTTATTTCAGAATGAAAATTAAGTTATTTCTTTCAATCACTAGTGTTTTGGCATCTGGAAAAGTTTTTCATTACTTTATATTTATTTATATATATTTTTTGCTGGAACTAACTACAGATTGACCAATAAGAGATAGTTAATGATTAGAATCTGGTTCCAATTTTGTGTGTTTCAGAGATAAGGAAAATCTTCATAAATTTTCCTTATTATTATTATTATTATTACTATTATTTTGGAAGAGAATAGCTCTCTTCTGCTGTGAGAATATTTCTTAATGTTCTCTATGAGTAGAATCTCGTCTCTCCACCTCTCTCTCTTCGTGTCTCTCTCTCTTTCAAATATCTTTAACTGATATTTTTGGAATCCTCAAGTGCTAGCTTGAGATTTTTGTGTTTAGAAATGTTTTTCTTGAACAGAGACAGAGAATTTGACTTCAGAAAGGGGAAGCACATCAATCAGAAATGCTAAAAGTGATGTGGCTGGCTGGAGATAAATGCAAGTTCTTGATTAAGAATCTGTTCCAGTAGTCCATCTAATCTGTCTAAAGATGAGACTCTCTTATCCTTCAAATGGCTGTGATTGAATCACATTTAATTTTTGAAACCACTGGTTTGTAAATATATATAATTAGTCAGTTCATGGCAAGTTAAGATTCTTAGTTTCTTTAGTAATTCTTTGTCTCACTCTTGCTGGTGAATGCTTTAATATTTGGACAAACTTGATAAAGATAGCAGCTGTGCTTACCAAGATTTCAACAGCCCAGATCCATCCTCCAAATGTGAGCTAAACAAAAACAGACCAGTCTTGAAGGTGAAAACGAACCTTTACATTAAGTATAATCTTTCACAATACCTATGATGCCTTCTCATGAGGTTCTTCTGAAGTTGCATGATCAATCCAAAAGAAATATAAAAACACTTTCATTTTTAATATTCAGATGAACAAAGTGTGGTAATTCCTTTGATGTCACTAGGGTTGTGAAGAATTTGTCATGATTGTGCTTATCTATGAATTTTTAAAGAAAAGAGAATGGATTCTGACTTAAATGGGACTGTATGTGTGAGGCTGGATCATATTTCATTTTTGTTGTTGTTGTTGTAAGATCAAAATCTGACCTCTTTGGCATTACTTTTACAAGCAGATAGAATATACATCAATAGGAACAAACAGAACTCTCTTTACAGGCATACACTCTACTAAGTTCTAAGTTAATATTCCGTTTGTGGCTGGTTATATGTAGTAACTTTTATATTCAGATCAAATACTTATTTGAATAGAATTTATTCAGAATGGCGTACTAAGATCATCTCTCTGTGTACTTAATAGAATGTCATTTTGAATGAAAATGGATTATCTGAATAAATTTACTCCATTTTGTTGATTATGGAAAGACTTTTATTTTCATGTAAAATTTGAGTAATTTTTTTGTGATGCTACTTTCTCTGTTTATTCAAGTTTATATTTGGATCATTTCAAAATTCTAGACACTATAGTAAAATTCACAAAACTTCTAAGACAACATTTTTTATCAACATGAGATTTTTCTTTCAATTCTTTGATATGTGCCAAGAATGTTTGAAATACAAGTAGTTTATTCGTTTTAAAGCCCTTTAGTTCTATTAACGTTCAGCATGCTTTATTTCAGTATTGTAGGATTCCCTCCAGATTTATTCTGTGCATCTGTGTATGAGTCAGTTGCCCTATTCTGAATTCAGTGACCCTTATTAGTGTCTTATAATTTTCTTTAGATGCTATTAATTCATTGGTGTTTCCTCAGTTTTACTCTTTAAGTGTGCTTGAGCAAGTTGCAGATATACTTCTCTCACAAAATTCTTATCAACCCAGAGTGTATTTGTTGCATTTTGTGCAGTGCAAGAATTATCTAAAAGCCCACAACATCCTCCTCACGGTTTACTCATTGTTTTTCTTTCTTTCTGTCTTTGTGGTATTTTGGGGCTCAGGTGACTGTATGCTCCTACAACTTGCAAACTCTGGGACAGTTTTCTGTCTCATTATGTCTTTATGCTGTACTGTTTGGCTCTCTGTTGATTCTGCCTTCTCCATCACAGATATATATGTCATCTTCTTGAAGGCACTTTTTAAAACCAGTTTAAGTCCTTTGCTAAGATTTTTTTTTTTTTTCCTTAACCACTTGTCCTGACCTCTTCATTTTGCCAAAAAATAGTAAATGTTTGTCTGCATCTCCCATGTTATTTTACTATGCTGTTTTTTTCCAGTCCTCCCTCAAATTATTCACAAGGCTATGGTTATTTTAAGATCTCAGCTGTCAAGTATCTTATGAGGAATTAACATTCTCATCTTGGCACACTGTCATGACACTTCTTAAAGGATGAATCAGATGGAAGTTGTATTACTTCTGCCTTGTCTTTCATACATTTGTTCTCTTTTGGGTAGCAGAGAAAACAGATCCTGCAAGGTGGGCCTGGCATCAGAACTAACTTAGTTTGGGCTTTCCCTGTAAGTCTCTGGACATACTTTCGTAGTGCTGGTGTAAATGTCACTTGTTATATAAAGAAAATCAAGTGTTTGTGTCCTAGCTTAAGGCAGCACAATGACAATTGTGGACAGTTCTGGCTCTCAGAAGCTTTTTAAAAAATAAAATAAGAAAGTATTTTGTTTCTTGAAAATAAAAACAGTGAAAACAATAAACATAATTTTCCCTTTTTTTTCTCTGAAAGATCTTCTTAAGCATTTCAGTACTTTGGGGCTATTTAGATAAAACTTTCTAGTTAGGTCTTTGTGAGTGCAAACATTTAGTTATCCTTATGTTATATAAATCTTACCTGCAAAATATATTTTACCCTGTGAAAGGAATTGAAAATACAGCATGAGCTTCAGATGTTTTTGGTTACCATAAAACATTGATTTGAGCATAAACCTAAGTCCTTGTTTGTACCTTGTAAAAGGCAAGGACATTCTGGGAGATATGCTGTCTAGGATGTTCACCTATGCCTTATGTTGATTGTACCATGAAAAAATGCTATTCGCTTCTGCAATCTGATGTGGTCTTGATGTGAGTTGAAAATCTCACAGCTTGTATGATAAAGGAGAGAAGGACAAGATGGAAGAAAAATTCAGAGAAGAATGGGAATGTGATGAGTGCAGACATACCATGAGATTTCAATCCATTTTGGAACTTGTGCTCACATAATTGTGTTCAGGGCCTCCTTCCTAACCACCTTTAAAACAAGCCAACAAACAAAACAGACAGGAAGACGAAGGAAATGTAACAGAGCTTTATTTAACAAAGCTCTGCTGCTCTGGCAGCATAGATATCAAATCCATTACAACCTTATCATCTGAGAGACATTGCTTCTAGGTTAGTTCTTTTGCATCCTTTCTGATCAGGCTTGTTCTTTTTCTTTTTTTCCATGGTCTTTTCAGAGTGGGAAGTAATCACAGACTAACTACTGGAGTGTAGGCACATTGATTTTCATTTGTAGCCATTGGAAAAAAGGAAGAAACAATCTATGCTTACTAGGTATTCTATTCTGTTTACTTTTCTGAGTAGTGACAGGAATTTGGTATGTTTAGAAAGATGTGCAATCAGTCAGTGTACCACAGTTTAAAAAAATAGTTTTAGCTGGGGAATGATTCAAATTATCCATTTTCTCTTTTTTTTTTTCTTTTTTTTTCTCCCCACTACAGATTCCCAGTTCTCAGCAGTGGAAAGTGTGACCTACATAACACTAGTGAGATTGGTCGTCAGTGTTTTCTTTAAATATACACATCCATCATCAGCTGCTTTATAATAATAAATGTCTCCTGTGTTATCCCATTTGTCTGTTTAAAATCACAAAGTAATGTCATACTAGAAAAGGCAAGCGTGTTCAAGATAAGTTTGCTTCATCCTGATATTGAGTAGTGTAGTTACACTGCATGACATACAAGCTGTCAGCCAATTAGGTATTAACATATTTGTTATGTAATTGAATTCCAGAAATCATTTCTTTGAACTGAATAGTCCTCTAAAGTGCTAGGAAGAGCTACCAGAAATGTCAGTGCACACAGATTCTGCAGAAGAGCATTTTCTCTGACTCATGTAGATCTGTTTGCTAAAGTAGAGACAGAAACAACAGAGGCTGTCTTACTGCTGTTACAAACATCGCAATACCCACATGGGCTCAGCCCAACCAGCTAGTCACTTCTGTCTACATTTTGCTTCATGGAATGTTTACATTTTTAGTATGAATTAATTCTCAAAAATTTTTGCCTTGGAAATTCTTGTGTTTGAAATCTTGCAAATAAGCAAACTGCAATTATGGAGATATATCTCTAGCCAATTAAAATATGCAGGTGCAATAACTTCACTACCAAAAGCTTCAGTGTTTATCTAGGAAGTTTCATACAAAAAAAATTTTGAAATAGTTTGGGAAAATATGCCCTTTAGAAAAACTCTCTTGCTATTTCATACTGAAAATGTAACTCAAGAATATTGGAGTCAGTACCGACTTTGACCAAGTCGGTAGGAATTAATCCCACTAGTCCTGTTAACCCCACTAGGCCAGAGAATCACTCAGGATGAAGAGCAGAAAGAAGGATTAGGAGGAAAACCAAATGTACATTTAATCAGTTAAAGAGGTTAATAAGACTGATTACAAAAGAGGGCTATCCTTGAAGATAACTGCTATTGCACAGGGGGCAATTCTGCTTCAGAGGCCCAGCTATTGTTTTCAGTAATTTTTTTTTTTTTACCCTGATCCATGAAGCACTGTAATGACACTGACAATACAGTAGGCAATTTTATTTAAATAAAAATGGAACTCAATAAGCTGCAAAGGATTTGGAGTGAAATATGTACTGCTGCCTCCATTCTGATAAATCTCGTTCAAGGAATGCATAGGGACTGCCTCTTAAAGATTGGGGCTAAACCCGGAATCTGAAGGAATCCAAGAATCTGTGTGAGTGAAATTAACAGAATGTGTCGAAACAGATAATAATTATGTCGGATGAGGTATTAGATTGATAGAGTCATGCTACACAGTGCTCCACAAGTGCTGTGCAATTTTGTCTGTTTCTATAAGGAACTCTGACAGTTTTTCCATCTCTTCTATTTACCTTGATCATTAGTTTTCCTTGTTCAAGTTCTGGTAAGATATTCAGAGGCTTCTCTTACAGGTGCAGTTCCTGAAAAGTAAGCTATGATTCATCCTTGCTCAAAGCTCTGAGATAAGATATGGAAACCAAAAAACAAGGTCTTAGATTATCCTTGAAACCATGGAAAACGTAAAAGTACAATCTCTTGGAAGTAGTTTGCAGGTGTTTCTTTTTGTTGTTGTTTGTTTTTTTCTCTGTCAGAATCCCTGGTTACCCATCCATAGCAAAAAAACTATATCAATCAAGTGGTGGGGGCCTGTCTAAGTCAAAACTGGGACAAGGGTACTGGGAGTAGTTTGGTGGGGTAAGAGACCTAAAGGAGCTCTGTCTTTTCTTCCTAATTATAGTCTTGTAGATTGATCTGAGTCTGTGTTCTGGCTTAGAATTTCACCACAGATTGTGCTTTCCTTGACTCTGTGATCTCATTCTTAAAAGTTTTCTCTCTGAAATTTTGGCTATGCAACATCTAGCTAGAGTCGTGCCCTATTTTTTGACTGTGGTGTGACTGTGGTTTCTCCTGGGCCAGATGTATTTATTTTAATCTTTGTGCTTTTCCTTTCAATGTTAACTTCAGACGGATCACTGGTATCTTGCTATTGTCACTAGCCACCTTCACATTTCTGAAGAAAGACAGATTATAAGGAAGAAATTAATCCATATCATTTTTCCTGAAGTATTCACTTGTGCAGATCTAGGGTTTATATGACAAAACATTGCCATTAGTGACCTTGGGTGTTATGTATGCTGATATGTTATGGGATATATGTCCATGCGGGTGTTTGTTGATAGACTCAGACAAACCAGAGTGAAACTTGGCTAGCAGGATGCAGGATGATCAGAGCATCTTATAAACTCATACAAGAACTGAAAACTCACAAGTCAACTTCATGAAGATTATCATGTGACTGCTTAACTACAATAAAGGAGAAACAAGAATTTGCTTGTCTTCCTTTTTCTAGGTAGTTAAATGTTGTTGGGTTAAGCTTATAACTTTGGGTGATTCTTCCCTCTGCATGGAAGGGGAAGATAATCAGTCGAGTAACATTTAACTATCCACCTCTGACTTGCTAGTTGGCCTTTACAAGACAGCTCCTTCAGATGATGGTGTGAAATTTCTTCACTTGGATGGATAAGGTGACTTGACTTGCTCTAGATAATGAAGTTTACATACTGGTACTTGCTTGAGATACACCAGAAGCACAAGGTAGCTCTCTTCCTTATTGAATACAGAACCAAAGCTTAAATGAAAAACAGCTCTAAAACCTTTCTTTCAAGGTGAAAAGAATGGATATTGTAATCAGTGCTATATATAAATGAAAGGTAAGGGAGGGGAAAAAAAAAAAAAAAACAACCCAAAAGCCAACTCAATATATGTGTTCCACTCATATATTTAGCTCGATGGACACTTAGTTTGTTTTGGACTAAATACAGCATCTTAATAATGATTTCATGTTATCAACTGCAGTGGTATTTGATGTACCTCCAGTTTCTTCCATGGAACTGCTATTAAAAAAAAAAAACCTGTCTGCAGTAAAGAGATTGGTTAATGGCACACAGGGAGAATAATTGACAACTCAGCCAAAACATCTGGGGATGAAATATATTTTGACAAAGAGCTAAGACCCTTGTGTTGAGAAAATGCATTTTTTCACTCTGATCCATTCTGTCAACAAAATACTTTTCATCAGAAACATCAAAGCCGTTCCATCTGCAAATTTCATTTTTTGAATCCCTTAATCTATTCTGTTGACAAAAATTTCTGTCAACTGCCTCAAACCATTGTATTAACAAATTTCACTTTGTCAATCATGATTTATTCTTTTGCCAAATGCATTCTATAATACTCTGCTTCCTTCTGTGGAGAGAATACTTAAGCAGTCTCCATCTTAATTTTTTAGGAGGTGAAAGGTGAAAGCAAAAGTAGCATCGCAGCTGCTAATCTACTTGAATCTATCTGCTGACTTTTTATATATCCAGTTGGATTAAATTTTCTGCTGAATAATGCAAAAGTTGAAGTAAGGAAATAAAATAACCAAAAGGAAATATTAAGTGAAAAATGCATCTGTTTGTTAATCATAGCTTTCAGGCTCGCAGCACAAAGGTGATCTCTGAGCTTTAACTTGTTTGTAGGTGCTGGTGTACTGAGGCTTATTGTAACCTCATTGCTTATAACGAACTACTGAAAATGAACAAGATACTGTGGCTACCCCTAATGTATGCCATGCTGATTTAATATTAACCTACATAGTATAAAAATGAATTGCTACCAAATTCATTCATTGAAGACTGTGCCAGTTTAAAAGAAGAATCACAAGATAATAGAGATAGGATAATAGCTTTGCACTGAAAATGCTGGCAAACATCATTAAAGTATTATTGTGATAGTACAGGTACTGCTTCTTGGAAAGACAGAAAAAAAAAAACACAGAGCTTATGAACACAGAGTTTAAGACAAGATGATGGATGGTCAATTACTTTATTCTGAATCTTCCATCTATTTTGGGTATATCTTGGCCTTCTCTGATTTTGATCATTTTGAGGTGTTTCTTTTTCACCTTAATTTTGAAATCAAATATAGCAAATGTATTTTGGATTATAAAGGAAGATGCAGGCAACTTAACTACAATGTAATTTTTGGTATATGCTGTATAATTCCATATTTTCCATTTGGTTATAGGTTCAAATATAAAATTATGCTATTAGTTTTGATGTTGAAAGTCTCTGTGTATGGTGCTAAGGAAATTCTCCAAAAATTTCAGCAACTTTTTCTCTCAGTAAAATAGGAATAACCAGGTGTCAAAGCAATCCAACATTTTTTTCTGAGTTACAGGGAGAATTAAGCAGTAACCTCGAGCCAGTGGCAGTGCATCAGAATGGATTTAAATTGAAGTTTCAGTACAGCTTCTCCTGGCTAGAAAAAGAGCAGTGTGCTATTTTCTCATACCTGCTCAAATGCTTTCATTAAAAAATAAAAATAAAAATCTGGATTGTGCCACTGTGTAGTTTGATGTGCTAGTATATGCCAAGAATTATTTAGCAGTTGGCATGTGCCTGAAAAATAGGTGTGCTATGAATATATGACTGAGGCTATATACATACATACATACAGTGTATTTATACACAAACATGTATTTTACTGGCAATAGTTACATCAATGGAAACTGAAGCTCTAAGAGAAGGAAATAACTGCAAGATGTAAAAGGGTGATACCGGCCATTGTTGTGTTTGAACTTTTTATATGTAGGCAGAAATGCTACAGCTGTGCCTTCTCTAGTGGGTTATATTTGTCCCAGCAGGCTCCAATTCAAGGTTGGGACAACCACATAACTATAAATCATAAATTTTCAGGAATTTAATACAAATATTAAGAATGAACAGAGATATCTTGGACAGGGATAACCTGCTAGACTTGTGTCTAGGTGCTAGTTGAACAAACAATTTGGTATGTCTTTAACTTGTTTTGTTATTGATTGCCACAATGCCTCTAGTATTTTCACACTTAGACTATTGTGGTACTATTTAGCTGTGGATTACAGATCAATCTTCTCCTCTAGCCGTTTGTTTAAAAGCCATGTACCAAATTCAAGCTGCCTTTTGGATAAACATTAGGCAATTTCTTCATGCACTGATTCAGGGTTCCTACAATAGTGTGTTCTGAGACAGTTCTCAAATGATGGATGGAGACTGGTGTCTCCAGTCTGATGGTGTCTGGAGTAGACTTTTCCTGCTAAGATTGATCACCACAGGATGTGCAGATGGTCTGACCAGCCCAAAATCGAACATGCCCCCAAAGTAGGCCTTATATGGATGTTTATCATTCAATTTGCACAAATGTATATGTCAAAGTGTTTAAAAATGGATCAATTACCTTTTTCTCTGAAATTAATTATAATGCATGGATTTTTTCCTAATCCTAACTCTGTGCATTCTTTTTGTCAAAGGAGTAGCCTGTCCTCAGCGTAACTTCTTCTGACTCAAATACTCTTCTCAATTATGCATTTTAGGGGGACTCTGTCTTGTTATTTCATTTCTTTTTCTTGCTGTGCTTCCTGCATTCTGTGTCTCTTTACACAACTTTAATTTCACACTCAAATGTCAATTTCCTCTCTGAAGTTTTTGCCCTTTATCTACAGAAGGGCAACAAAGCAGTCACTTTGTATAAGGGCTGCAGTAAGCAATTGAGTTGACAGATTCTAATGACAGATGCTAATAAATTATAAAGTTATGAATTTAGCATGTCATTCTATTGGAAATATGATTGACATTAATCAAAATTTGTTTCTTCATCCAGTATCATAACAACTACAGAGAATAATGAGTTGTATGCAGGGTCCACAATTCTCAGAGAAAATATGGAATAACTGATTAAAGGAGTATTTTGTTCAATGCTATCTTACTACTTTAAGACAGAAGTTCCTAAACTCTACAAGAATAAGATTTGCTCAGGTTGTCTTACTTCCAAAACTGTTTTGTACTTTCTTGTTGTGGTTTAACCTGGCAGCAACTCAGTACAGCACTGCTGCTGGCTCACTACCCCCAAGTGGGACAAGGGGAGAACAGGTAGCAGCTCTCCACTGCTTTATAGCCTTCCCCAACCCTCCATATATGTCATTTTTTTTCTCATTGTAAATGGACATCATTTCTGCAATAAGATCCAGTGCTGTTTCCTTTAAAAGTCAGTACATCTTTATAGAAAACAAAATATTTCTCTTTGTAACAGATGAGAGAAACACAATACAGCAGTGTAATAAAACTGACTTAGTGTTTGAATAGCAATAAGCATAATGTAAAAGTAAGGGAAATTTTTCTCTTATAATTTCACTTACTTGTGTAGGGCTAATTAAAATAGAAGGTTGTTCTAATTTGTACTTTGATCCTGAGGACAACTGTATATCTGATAATTTTAGATTTAAGACAAATATAAGCAAAGTGTAAATACTGTACACATCTACACATCCAGAGGCCAGTAGAGGAAAGTTGTGGCTCTGTGAGTAGATTTGATTCTGGAATAACAGCCTTTACTCGGGGAATGCATTCATCTTCAGTGGAAGTGTATCTTGTTGGAGTTCTAGAAAAACTCAGCACCAGGTCTGTGTGCACGTAGGGAAGGGAAGCAGAGTAATTAGAGCTGTTCAACTGGCTGTGCAGGCACTAATCTAACACTCAGCATACAAGTAACCTCAGAAGTCAAGGGAGTAAAAACTACAGAGCAGTGTTTACTTCTTCTCTACAGTGGGGCACAGTTAATAAAGAGGAATGAAAGGAATAAATCTGTTCTAAGGATTTTTCCAGTGGTTGTTCAGTGGAGGCTAGGTATTCTGGGAGCTGATTATTTAATGTGTTACTACAAAGGAGGGACAGTGCTGTGTAGAAATCGTTTCTGCAGAGAAAGTAAAAGAATACAATTTGACATTTTATTGCTTTTACTAAAGGTCACCGATATTTTACTGTTTTGCTTAATGGAGACAATAATCACACATGTTCCCTTCAGCATTTTGTGTGTGTGTATGTGTGTGTGTGTGTGTGTGGGTTGGATTATGTTGTTTTTGACTTTGTGGTTTTTTTTTTTTTTTTGTCTGTTTGTTTTGCACTGACATTAAATAAAAGAGAAAAATGTGAAGTGAGTGCAGGAAAAAGGCTATGCTATGGCACTTCTTACTGCTTTACTAAGATCCAAGCCTCTCACTGATATTGGATGGATTCGTTCATTGCTCCAATGTGCCTTGGAGCTAGAATGCACTCCAGGAATATCTGTAGATTAGAAGTGGCTGTATGACTGGCTAAGTTTTCATATCAACCCTAAGAGTTGAAGCGTAATGCAAAGTTAGTTTTAGATTGTTTAAATTTCTTTTAGCTTCTTTTCCTGGTATTTATTTTACAAAAAACAATCGAACAAAAAACCCCAAGCTGAAGACAGAGTGAACTTCTGTTACACATTCCCCACATGTTAATTTATTTTGTTTTGATTCCATTTAATCACCTTGCAGGTGCAGAAGGGCTGGCATAGTTTGTTCTTACTATACTTTGTAAACTGCATGGTTTTTTTCTGAAACCTTTGGCTTTTTTGTTGCAGCAATAACTGCAGGATAAAGGAGTACCAGAATGTCTTTGTAATATTTTTATCACTGGTCCTGTGGATGATCCTGATTTCATTACAGCACTTGAAAATCCTCTGAGAACATAACTCTACAGCATTCTAGTGATTCTGTAAAATCTATCTGCTGCTTAGCTAGATAAAAAAATACAGCCTGAAATACATGCATCGTCTTGTTTTTGGTGTCTTAGTGTCTAGTGCAGATGCATAGATGATGATACAGAATGATGACTTCGTGTGTCAAAGCATTTTTAAATTTATCTTTTCCAGAATTTTCTCAACTGGATGTGACTCCCATCTTATCACTTGCATAAAATCAGGAACTTCTCTACTGAAGGTGCATCACATGTTGCGTAGAAGAAATGAAGGTAGGAAAATTACTGGTTATTGTTGTTTGTTCAAGGCAAGTTATGTATGGAAGACAGTGGAATTATATCTGTCTAAAAATGGTCAGATAAGGAGCAATTCTACGTTAATCATTTAAAAACAAATCCACGATGCTCTGCACTAACTTAAGACACTGTATATGATATGAAAACCCTGCTTTCCCTCTTGATAAGATCACCAGCTATTATGGATAAAAGCAGTATTTACTTCTGTTCTTTAGTTCAGTTGATTTTTGGTTGTCAACAGTTGAGAAATATACTGAATTTTGGATGTATGCATAACCCAGTGGATGTGCCTCTGACCAATTTGCGTGTAGACTGTTGGCACAAGTAGTTATTTCTTCATTATAGGAAATATTAAACTTTGAAGTCAGATAACTAAGAATTGATTGCTGCTAGAATTTCACAGATGAGTACACCACTTTTTGTTGTTTAATGCATGTTTGTATACAGTCTATTTGACTCCCGTGTAGTTCAACTGGAGAATTCTTTTTCCTTTTATTGTGATATAGGGGTGAAAAATTTTGGTGGAAATTATCTAAAAGTTTGAAAACCACTCCATATCATCAATCTGTCCTACTTTATATTGTCTTATTACATGTTGCATTGTAGCTTTCATTTTGGTTTTGCTGTTTGAATTCCCTTGATCATCAGTACGTTAAAATGTGTTTTTCACTGTTTGTTCTTGTCGTCTATATTCTGTTTCTCCAAACACATGGCATATGCATAAACATGCTCCCAAAGAGAAATTATCATTTATCTTTCTCCTTAGCATGACTATTGTTTAATTATGTAAAGACAGTCAGAAATGACATTCCGAGGCTTTTCAGATTTTGGATGAAAACTGATATCTGTATCATCGGAGCTAAGGATGTGCAATGCACTAAGCTAGTTTAAGTCTTAACCTGTTTTGAAGTGTAGACATCTGACCAAGAAAGCAAGATCTGCTGGTTGAATTCAATGTGAAATAATGGTGTAAAGTGGTTTAGTCAAACAGGACTTATGTCTCTACATTTGTTGCCATATTGGGTACTCTACTATTGAGATTATTAGTTTACTTCCTGCATTCCAGGCAGTCATAGAAGAAGATTTGTATGAGGAAAAAAATACATCTGAGAAAACAATGTATTGCGTGATACTGTGGTTTTTGTTACTTTATTCGCCTTGTAAACATTGGTGATTCGATATTGCTACTGTCTATATAGTCATATTTAATGTCTGTATTGTCTGTAGACCATCAGATCTTTCTAATCTGTGGAGAAGTTTACATTGACTTGGGCCAAGCTCCCTAGTCAGGGACAGGCAAGTTTTTTTCAGATGGTGTAATACTCAACTTAATCTAAACTAATAATCTGTACTAAAATAAGTAAAGCATGTATCCCCTCCGTTATTCCTCTAATCACTTTGGAGAAATCTTGAGTATGTCAACAACTAAACGTGCAGAACTTATTGAATTTGACCTTTGTTCCATATGTGCCCCTCAAAAATAAGAAAGTTACTTCAAACTTTGCTAATTCTTCTGGTTTTCAGTTAGCTTTATGCTCTCCTTTTATATATTTAAACACATGCTGATGACCCTTTCACTGGACTATTTATGTTGGTTTATTTAAGCTCTATACTTAAGGGTCTGATTTTATGACTTGGCGTCTCAAAATTCCTTTCATAAAAACTGTTACAAAAGTACACATTGATTTCCTACAAATACTAACTTTCCTGTTCTTGACTCATCAACAGTTTAGAAGTGTTTCATAATGTTGGGCAGGGAATGCGTCCACTGATAGAGGTAACAGTGTGTAAGATGGTTAAATCAATGGAATACTTTCTATTGACTATGAGAACTAGATCAAGATCCCAAGAATTTGAAGGAAGGAGAATGTTCCACAGAAGGCAATCTAGAGGAAATGAGGTAATAATACTGCGTTAACAGTTGTATTATTGCAGTATATCTCCCTTAAGGATGTTTATATTTTAGTTTAAGCTACCCCTAAGCTGCTATTAGCTAAATGAGAATAAGGCCCTTTAGTGCTGAACAGAGGTCATCACAAATGAAGAATTGGTTTTATTTCTTTACAGGATATGTGTGGTTTGTACATAGGACACGTGAACAAGCCATTAGCAAAATATATCATATCCTGGATATTTCCAAAACAATGAGTACTCATAAGTCATCTCCAAATGAATATACATATTTTTTAATGAAGTAACAATACCTGACTTTTGCAACTGAATTTCAACATTTCATTGGCATTGGTCTGTCTTCACCTACCATTATCTTTAATTTATGTATGTTGATCTGAAAGTAACGCCTCCTATTTATTTCCATGGAAATTAAAAAATACAAAGAGATGATAGTGCTACTTGATAGAAAACATTCTCAGGTACAAAGTACTGTTTTTCAACATACTGCTGCACTTTTATTAGTGTTGAAGTAGAGCATGAATGCGTAAAAGTGACAGCATGGGTGTCCAGAACATGGCTTGTCTTTCACATTGCTGTCACGACTGCTGAAACACAATTCCCACCACATCACTATGCTAACCTCCACTGTTTAGTCTCCACAAATATTTAGCAAGTGTCGATGAATGTCAGTGGGTGCCATTTTCTCTGCATGGAAGAATTCAGTGACACACTTTTACTTCAGAAACCGAGTTGTCAGACTACCCCTCTGCTGCCATCTGTCGCATGGCAACAAAATGTAATGGAATATCAGTGGGAAGATTCAGTCTCTACTGCCATACTGCTAACATCTGCCTCTGATGTAGTGGGCAAGCATAATAAAATGTGAGATTTCACTTTTGGAGCCCATAAAACTGAAAAATAAAATAAAGCTTTGCTCCACTGGAGATTTCAAGAGGTGATGTAACTCAGAGATTAGATTGAGAGTTGCATTTTGCTTGGGTAAAGTGGTATGTGATAAGAAGGGATGGTTATCTATGGGGACGTGAATTAAACAAAATGTCTAAATGGAAGTATTTATTTTGCACAATCATCCGTTCTGTCCGTGTCTTCCAGTTCTGCAATAAAATAGTTGACATTGAGTTTCTTAGGATCTGTGAGAACTCATATGTATCACCAAAACAATCATGGAATAAATACAATATTTATAATGTATTATCTCACTAGCTAGGTCTGTCTAGCAGTTTAAAATACGCCTTGGCAAATTCGTTCTGAATTTTCTATCATCGGTTTCATTGGCGTTCCAGTATAGCTGGAGAAGTAGCATATGAACATGTAGTTGTAGTTCAGTCTTTTAGAAACAAGACTTAAAAAGCTTTCTTAAAAACAAACAACAACCTCCATTTTTATTCTCTATCAGAGCAGGTTTCTTCTTTCCTCTTTTCCAGAGGTTATGAGGCTGTTCACTTACACTTTTAAAGAGAAAGCTAAACAAAAACTGTTTAGCTGTTCATATGTACATACCTATATATCCTTGTAATTAGGGAGTTTGCTATCAGTACAAGATGAGACGATTAAGTAAACTTGAATCATAAATGGAGCACCCTACTGTAAGTAGACATACTATGTATGATAACAGTACTTGTAGCAATAACATTATAAGCAATAAATATGATTAATGACAGCTTTCAGAAAAATCTGTCATAGGTCAGTAAAACAAAAATGACCGCAAGCTTTCTATTGAGTATAGATATGGCAGAAATCAAATGTTACACAAATCCATCAGTAGATGAGTACATTTGACTGGTATTTTCTACAGAAAGTAGTAGCTGCTCCAATATTCTGGAAAGATTTATTCACTTCTGAATTCCATCGTATCCTCAGGTATCCATATTGCCTTACAATGATGTGTAAAAATGTGTACAGAGTATACTTTCTTTAACCAGGCACTTAGTTACACTGAAATTTAATTACACTGGAATTGGAATTAATCTGTTCCAGATTCTCCTGATTTCTGTGATTTTTTGAAATAGTGTTTTAACTCTATTGCCCTATTTTATTTATTTTTTTTGTTTTTCTTAGTGATGTAGAAGTGATTGTCAGAACTTCATGTAAAATATTATTTTAATCATCATTGTAATCACTGCCCTCTTACAACTGCATGTGCAGGCAATATGTTGATGAAATTGTCAATGGTTTAAGATGTTTTAAGACCTCAAAAATGCTCATCATTGTCTCATATTTGATCTGGTTTTGAGCATTCTGAACAAAGAGACATTGTTTCCTATGAACTTTTCTAATTTGGCTGACTTGAAGGTACAGTAAATCTTTTTCAGAAGTGTTAATTCTGTGTCATTACTTTCAATTTATACACATTTGATCCTCACCCCTCAGATAAAATCAGAAATGAATGTTTATGAGACTGGTTCACCATAAATCCGGCAAACCTGTTCCTCCCATTCTCTTCAAAATCCATTATGATTTATTTTTATTCCGCAGTTCATTCCAATTTCATATGGATCTTGAAATATGTACATCTATTCACACTCGCTATTTCTTAGAGGATTCTTCTTTGTTTTATGAACATCTTCAACATAGTCTAAGATCTGCTAATACATAAGGAAACAGCCTTACTCAGTTCAGTAGTTACTGTATGCTCTCAATCAAAGCAACAAATGCGATTTTGCAGTTAAGCAAATGATGTTGAGTGATGGTGGTCAGTGGGATGTTCAGAGTGTACAACTGGCATCATAAAACAAGGTAGTTGTTTTTGTTGTGTGTGTAGAGTAACATCTTTTAGTTCACTTTCTGTATATCAAGGGAAGTGAAACTTTCCAAGAGGCACAACACTCTTGACTGTCCCTTGTTGTACAAAATGGTGTACAAATCTGGTCCTCCTCCTTTTTTACATCTTATCATGATTTTCTGAGAATGCAATGCTAATAAAAGTATCTCTCAGGACTTACCTTCATATCTACTAGAAATAGCCTTCTAGTAACTCCTTGGTCACAGGGGGGAGTACCTGTTCATTGTTTAAAGGAAACAGAGCAGGTTACGTATGCCAAACAATCCAGTCCAGCCAATTACTTTAGTACTAATTGTTCTTCAGTAAAATGTGGGAACACTTCCCACCTTCTGCACCTTAGGTAATGATCTGCATTTAGAAGGGCCTGATCCAAATTCATGCAGTGTATTTTTTTTAAGCTGTCATATTTTAAAATCATTTAGTTGTCTATTTCAGTAAAGCACTGCATTTCCATTGAACTTGATTTGTGAGATCACTTTGCTGGCTGTTGCTAGGACAACAAAAGCAGATTTTGTACTCCAGTACATTGAAGCTAGTACATACTGTATCCATTAACCTTCAGAAATACTGCTAAAATAATCAATATCAAACGTATTGAATATGTTAGGTTTTGAAAGTACAATTACAGTGAAAACAATTTTATTCTCAGTGTACTTTAGGATCTGTATGACTCAGTATTGATTTTTATTTCAACTATCATGTTCTGGTATCTGGATTAGCCATTATATTGGTATTCCCTCTGGAAATCTAGCATTTCTGTATAAGAGGTGTCATGGTAAATGGAAATGACTAATGACTAAGGAGAATAGTTTGTTTGCTTTTTTATTTAACTGAATTTAGAAATTCAGGGGATTATGTTGGAGGTTTTCTGCTGTAGCTATTTAAACCTCCTCTGAGATGTCTGTGCTTTAAATGAAATCGTTCTAGTACTGCAAAAATGGCTGGAAATGAGTCTGCAAATGACCAACAGCTATCAATGATGTTTCATGCAAGCTGAGTTTTGTTGACTTCACTTGGAGTTTGAGGTCTTCTGGTACCCAGATGGATGGCAGAGAATTAGAGAGTTTCACCTGTGAGCTTGAACCAGTTTAAGTACTGTAAATAACTAATTGTCTTAAAAACATACTGCCAGTTTCTATGCACAGGTACTTCAAAATAGGTTTAAATTTGGGTGCTGCTTATATTATAGCCTGGCGGTAATACTGTTTTTCTCAGAGTTGTTATATCTCAACCAAAATGTTGTCATGGTTGAGCTAACAACTAACTGAGAGGCAGGTGGTAGATTTATTTCCCTTAATTTTATCTTTCTTCTTGGATTTAAAGGGATTTGACAATCACATTGTACAAAATTCTGGCCCATGTGAAAATTATATATCTATGAACCCTTATTCTTTTGGATGGCTAATAAGCATGCTACTTCTACACTGTTGGGAAATAGAATTCTACTGTATCATAGGCAATATTATACTGCTCTCATACTCAAATACAGTATATAGATTACTGGCTCAGATGCAGAGAAAATGTGAAACGTATGCTTAGCACTGTAACATATGCTCAGCACTGAAATGAACGCGCACAAAACATAAAAATCAAACATCTCCTCATTGCTAGAGGCCCAACCAACTCACAAGCCCTCCAAGAAAGTTTCCAGCCCCAAAGTTTTTCAGTTAAATGGTAGATCATTATTTACTCTCCTTTAAAATGCACGTGGTTAGTAGAATCAAAATATGGTATGAAACGAGTTTCATGTGCTTCCCAGCATCAACACATGATTCAGCCCTCCACATATCAGATAAACAGTTAGTGAAAGCGTGTTAGTTTTTGATTTGTATTATTTGATCTTGTCACCATATGTGATGGTAGCAATAAAAACAACTGAATTCTGAGCAGAAGTATCATTTTCGTAGAAAGACAATTCTTCTTCCTGAAGCAAGAACTGTGTCTCATTTAGTCTAAGTGTGAATGTCTTAATGGGAAAGCTACTGTGCGCAGTGTCTGGGGAAGGTTCATTCCTGATACCTGATACTTGGAAAGTTCAGCCAGGGAAATATTTCCATTGATTTTCTTTAACCTTCTTATAGAATTAGTCCAATTGCCTTCTAGTGTGTTGGTAGTTTTCTTTTTGTTTTGGTTTCGTTTTTTTGGTGGATTTTTTTTTTTATTTTTATTTTTATTTTTTTTGGGGGGGGGAAGTGGGGATTCAAGGTATGTAACTGAATTCCTATGGTTTGAATTTCTCGGTCAGGTGCTTAAAGATGCTGATTACTTAAAACTTCCACGGAACATATTGGGAATTGTCTCAGTATATATCAGAATAAAACCATGAAATTATTATGCAAAACAGTTCAATTGAAAGTGTTGGCTTGGCTTCTCGAAGGAACATAAATGCTATTAAAATTCAGGGGGACTTGGGCATCTATCTGCTTTTCATTCAGTTGAAAATCTCAGCCAATATTCTCTAAATAAATTAGAATTTTACTTGCTTCTGACCAAAATAATAATTTTTTCATTTCTTGATGGTTGTATAATAGTAATTTCTCTGCTTTTGTGTACTAGTGTGCCCAGGCCAATAATAGATTCTTTGATGCAGCTGTCTTGAATTGCATTTTCTATGCTTTTGGCAGTGACTTCAGCTCTTTTGCAGGAGCAGTGTAGGGAACCTATTTTAACATTTTATTCTGATGTTCTACAGTATTTTGACAGAGAAGAGACATCTTCCTGTTTCATGATTTTGTTCTACTCTTTCATTTTCTAGTTAGCCTGAAGCAGCCAAAGTAATATGATTTCATCCAATTGCTGTGCTAGTGTTGTATTGTCACCTACGAGAAGAGCTACTGAGAACACTCTGTTCTATTTTTTTAATTAAAAACAAACAAAAAACCTCCCAAACCTCTCAGTTTCATAGCAGCTCATAATGACTCATAAGAAACCTTGTGGAAAAAAACGAGGTATCTTTCATAAAGATATCCAATGGGATTTTATGTTTCTGGAGGCTTCAGATCTGCAGTGTGTGCGTGAAATGTGTTTAAAATAGACTCATAACTGCGTTTGCTTCATGATTGGTGAAACCTAGACATTTTTCATGATGTGTTTACACTGGTTGAAATAAAAACTCTGCGTGAATAAATGAATCTTTGTGTTACAGTGCTGGTTAATTTAAATATAAATCTAAGTGTGAATTGTTCTGTCTTTGTCTTGAATGTAATTTCTTCCATACTATTGTGATTTACTGTTATTTTAATCTTCTGGAACCTTTTGAGCTATTTTCAAGTTTTGAAGCTAGGTGAAATTCATGAACACATTTTCTTTGCATAGGTATTATTTTATGTTTTACTTGTACAGTCAGTACACTTTTTCTCTGTTGTTAAGGAAAGACAAGTAAGTGTCTTCTCTTTATAAAAGCTGGAATGATACAAGAGAAGAAATCAGATTCTCCCATTAATCTATTTTTCATGTATTCTCCTTGTTTCAGTTTTACTTGCTCTCTAATGCATTTTGCTTCCTGTTTCCTCATTTTAATTTTTCTCATCTCTTTTTGCTTTTTCCCTTTTCTGTTGAAAACTATTTGAATTCAAGAGCAGCTTATGAATTAACAGTTTGACTCGTTTGAAATCATTCTTCTCTAGTGCATTCTATGGGAATGCAGAAACATTGTGTGAAACACAGATGCTTCTGGACAGCTTCTAAATACATAACCCACTGATGTTGGTTTCTAGTGATAGCTAGTGAAAATTAGACATGAAAATGGTTCTCATTTGTTTCATTCCTATGGTCTGAATGGTTTGAAGAGGTAAAGCCGTTTCAAATTCTTTGGGAGCAATGAATTCAGACATTGAAAATGTAGTATTGTCCTAAATTAAACTTCCGTACTGCTCTTACAGAGCTACAGAAAAGCTAGGTGTAATGATGACTTTTAATTCTGCACTGTGTTGGATGCAAAAAGTTAAGTCTTCAACTACAATAAAACAGGCTTAATATTCAGTGTTTTGACCAGTCATAGGAAAGGAATCAAAACTAAATGAAGATTGTCAACATTCCTCTTGTCAGGGAGGTGGTTTAAATCAATATGGTTGTGAAGCTGGTTCCAGTTTGCATTGTTTTCATGGAAGCAGATCTAAAGAAAGACAATACTGGAAGCTGTCTTATCAAGTCTGATTATTATTGTCTGATTATGGATGTTAAGAAAGGTTGGGCTTCCTAGCTAAGTATTACATTATTTAGCTTTACAGGTGTGAGGAGTTTTGGGTTTTCTTGTGTTGTGTTGTGTTGTTTGTTTGTTTGTTTGTTTTCTCTCAGAGTGTTTGGACAGCTCTTGAGGTTTGTGTTTAAGAACAGGAAATGGAATTTCAAATCTGCTTATTTCCTGGAACTAGATGACGTTTTATAGTTATTCTTGAACTGGGAGTTTCCGCAGCTGCTAAAGACTTGTAAGAAGACTACAGTGAGAAAAGTATCCAAAGATTTCAGTTCCTGTCCTGTTTTCTGTGTATGTGTGTGTGGTGGGCTATATTAGCTGTGTGTACTTGCTTTTAGTTACTAGATAACTGAGCAGGTTGTAACATTTGCAACCAGACTTGTTTCATAACTTTGCTTGTGTTTCTGTGGGGTCTTTATCAAACTATTTTCTGCTTCTATTTTGACTAAATATAAAATGAAAATGAAATGCTTTTAGTGATCAAGTACTCTGAAATTCACTAATGATTCACTAATCCTTATTAGGACAATATACATATGAATTCTAATTTCAGCTGATATGAGTTGTTTTTCTACGGGACATCTGAGAATTAGTTCATTTCTGGTAGGCATTTACATGCTAAAACTTTGGTCTTAAGATCACAGAGTCTTCTACCCACAGTAGCAGGAAAACTAATGTGCATGAGCTTGTAAAGAGGTAAGCAACCACGAGATCATGAGGATTGTATTTCAGACAGGAAAGTTGAAACAAAGGAAAAGAAGAAAATCTTTATAGCACAATGTACTAAAGGGCTTTAGTGTGCTTTTGTGGAGATCTATGGCTTGGAAGACTTAAGTTGTAAAATGGCTGAAATGTAAGTAACAATATATGCTTAGTAACTATAGACTGTAAAATATTACAGTAGATGTTAGTACAATGGTAGCTATACCTTAATTTTTACAGTCAAAACATGTCTTCTTGCTCTGCATTTATGGAGCATAAAAAGATTTGTAACAATGACTTGCGTTACTTGGGCATTTCTTAAGAAATCATTTGAGCTGGTCTTCCATTGATAGAGTCAAATCTGGCATGAAATTAAATCCAATTCAGAAACCTCATGAATAGCAAGAGAAGGTCTAGCCACTAAAGACCTGGCAATTACTTTGTGGTCTTTACAGGATGGGTGTCCTGAAAACCAAAGTGACAAGTCTGTCTGTGTTTGAGTGGTCATCTATGCCTCAGTAAGCAGACTTTAAAGACAGGTTCCAAAAGCCAGAGGCAGTCAGATATACTCCATTAGAAAACCATTCCATTTCCCTTCATGCTCTGAAGATTTAGTATCTCAGGGGCTTTTTCTCCCCAGCCAATACTAGCTTTTGATAAGGGGGGTTGGTGGAGTGAGGGACTTGGTTTCATAGTACAAAGATTCTGTGTGTGATATATTTAACTGTCAAGTACCTTTTCTTGTGAGTACTGTGCAAGCTCTCAGATAAGAGAATTGAAGATGTAGAACAT
This sequence comes from Meleagris gallopavo, assembly GCF_905368555.1. Lineage (NCBI taxonomy): Eukaryota > Metazoa > Chordata > Aves > Galliformes > Phasianidae > Meleagris > Meleagris gallopavo. Next base: position 4,894,188 of record NC_139416.1, read on the forward strand.
TTTTTTGCTGAGTGTCTCAAGAGATGCTCAGGAAGTACTGGCAGGGCACCCAAAGTGTGTTAGGTTTAAATATAAATAATCCAATACTCATGGATATTTAATTTGCATGCTATTTTTTATTTTTACTATGAATTTCTGAAATACAAGAACAGGAGAACCTTTTCTCAGATCTGGAGATAAATGTAATACCTTCTGGACAGATACTTTGTCCTCCCAAAATTTTGAGGACTACCAGCTGAAAGATTAGCGCCATTCCAAATAGCTGCAAGACGAAGGAAAGGATCCCCACTGTACATCACAAAACCCCCCAGTACCCAAAAAGACAACAGTTAGACTAGTGGCCAGATGTAATCATCTCCCTATCACCACTCTCTCATTTTTTCCTAAAATGGAGAACATAACCCTCCCAAAGTCTTCTGACCATTCACTGGCAAATAGGAATGTGGCAGGCTACTATGTTTTATCATGGCCATTTTCTTTAAAAACAGAGCTAGGTCCACAGTAATCCTTTTCTATATGGAGAGTTTCTTCCTTAGGAATCTACATAATCACATCTCTTTCCAGAAACGTGAGTGTAAATGTAAGACTGAAGGCTGCTTCTTAGGTCTGCTTTGGTATTGAAGAAATACAAGTGCTTCTAATACTTGAGATAAATGCATCACTTAAATTTAAATATCTCAAAAAGAGACTTGTACTCTGCATATGGATACTTGCTGGTGAGCTCTGACTTTCTGTCTTGCATTCTGCACTGTGAATAATGCAGATAAAATACTCTCCAGGTGTTTTGCCTGGCTGTTGCCCAGATTTAGTCTCTGGAACCATGTTTTGAGTTTGATGCGAACTGCATTACAAACATGCTTTGCTTCTCCTGACAGCAGAGAAACCACTCTGGGATAAACACTGGCATTAGCTTACAATGTCTCTAAAGAATTGCAGGTATTTCATCAAAAGATTTATCTTTTGGTTTCTGTGTTTGTATAAGGCAGTGCAGTGACCCATAGGCAGAAACTACATGATGGATAGTCCATCAGAATTTCATATCACCCCAGCAGCCACCCTCTAGAAAACAGACTGGAATTAAAAGGTTAATAACTGTTAAAAGCTGACATTTTTGTAGTCTCAAGCTTTCATTTCCTGAGGGAAAAGACAAAATCTAATTTACAGGATATATTTCAGAGTTATGAATAGGAAAGTGTATTTTGTTTACTTCGTTTTCTTTCTGAAAAATTTTGTTCTAGGAGAGAGTCAGCATTACTCTAAGCCAACCCAGTTTTATTTAAATCAGGGAATTATTTTAGCTTTTCAGCTGTGTCTCTCCCCTCCACTCTTATCAAGTTAATCACTAGAAGGAACAGGCTGGTAAACAGTTATTAGGGAAAGAGAAACAAAATCTACGTTACTATTTTGGTCAAAGTCTGTATTAATGTGTTAGGCTGGTAATTGCTGCTGGCCTTGCAGTTATGCCTTCAAATGCCCTTATAAAGGCATAAAATGAAGTTGTCTGAGAGAAACTGATACCATAAAAGCGATCTACAAGGCAAAAATTCCATCTTTGCACTTGAAGTTCTCATGAAGATCTGAGCCCCCATGGTTCCCAACCAAGTAAATAGTGACTTTGTGCAACATAGAACAAATTCCCTGTTGGCTTAGTTCTGCTTAAAGCAATACTGTAGTAATCAGCAGAATAATTTGTTTTATTTTAATATTAAATCTTATATTTCAGACCCCCTTTTTCATTTGTTATCGTAGCAAAGGCAAGCTAATTCCTTCAGTTGACTTGAGTATGTGTCTTCTATTTCTTTTGCTGGTTAATACCCTGGCAGCTTTTGTTCAGCCTAATCCAATTCATTTTTTTCACATCACTGATATTTCATATTTAAAATTACATTTTAAAATACAGTCATGAATCTTGATCCTATTTGTAAATCATAACCCGTTAAAGACAATATAATTATAGCTGTATCAAGATTAGAATCACACTCTGTGTGTGTGTGTGTCAGTAATGTTTCATTAGTGACCAGAAGATTATCAAGTAGTATTTTTCACTGTTAACTGGTGTGACCTAATAGGATTACACTTTCTGGATTCCTTATTGTGGGCTTCAGATAGAGTGATACCTAGTATACGGATGGTTTATTATTGTGTTTAAGACAGATGGAAATGTTTTAAAATTCCTAAATCAACATTTAGAGGTTTTAATATTGGTAACTTTCTTGCAGTAATACATTGGTTTTTATATTTTTCAGCTATGTGAAGCATAAATTTAATCATGCTTTACTAATTAAATATAACTGTTTCAAATAGCTATGGGATAGTTACCTAAAAATATAAATACTGATAAGATGAAAGAAAAGGAAGAAAAATATATGTTATAGACATTGGTAAATCAAAGGATTTAGCAATGATGGGCTGGGTTTTGCACTCCTTTTTGAAATATTTTTTTTTTCTTGCTCCTTGAGTAATCCTACTTATTTCAATAAAGATCGGTCAGTAATTTAAAGATGGTAGTGTGAAAGAGAATCCTAGAATCTTTCTCAGTCAAAGATGGCAACTACTCTTGAAAGAAAAAGATTCTACATTTTCTGAGGATCACTACATATTATTCTTTCTTCTCTCTATTCATGTACTCTTTTTTTCCCAGGAGAGAGGTCATTGCCCCTCATTTTGATTTGATCTCAGTGTGGCTGAAAAGATTGTCAGTCATATGTTATGGTAAAGAAACGCAACATTTCTAGGGTACTACTCAAGTGCATCAAAACAAAATACACAATCACATCTATCACACAAGCTGCAGGTGGCATCATGAAAACATCACCAATATTATTATCACAGTACATTGATAGCATCTAAAACTCACCTTAAAATCACAACTGCTTTTCATCTCCACTCTGTCGTTACTCTCTTAAAATGTATTTTTCTTTTAGATTACTTCTTTTTGACAGGGAAGATCAATGTAGAAAGAAAATGAAAAGAATTTGGCAAAAAATATTGGGACTGAACTGTTACTGAAGCTAGACTGTAAGGTCTCATAGTTTTTCAGGATTTCTGGAGGCACGGGGATGAACAGACTAGAGCTGGTGTCTCCAAAGGGGCCAGGTCCCCAGGGATGTAAAGCTTCATGTTAATCTTGCTCAGTAGAATCTGAGCTCAAGCTGACAGTAGACTGCATCAGTTCTTGTAATTTTGGACTTTCTTTAGATGATCATTTTGTTGCTCTATTACTTTAAGTAGATGAAGGGGAAGGGGAAAAAAATATTTTAAAAGCTAGTCCAGCCATTGTCCTTCCTTTCCTAGAAAAATAAGTACAAAGAAAACAATTTTAGAAAGAGGCTCCAAAGATGCTTATGACTATTTTCTTTTCCCATCGCACATCCTAATTTCTTTAAGAGCATTTCTATACTACTATCTACTCTGTAAAATAAGAACAAAAACTTTCAGCTGAGGTTCAGGAACATAGGTGAAGAGAAGATCCAAGTGTCCATAAAGAGTTGGTCTGAAACCCACGGATAGTGAAGCCACCCAGGTGAGTGGTTAATGGCTGTCTGTTACATGATAATGATTTTAAGTGGACAATATTTCTCTCTTTTTGGCTAAGAAAAGCAAAGGAAAAGAAAGTGGGATGCAAATAAATAAACTTCCTACTCTTCCTGGAGGGTTTGTTTTCTCCAGCTATTATGGAGTTTTCTACCTCTTTAATGATTTATTTCCTAAGAAAAGTAAATAAAAAGGATCTAGGCTGCTTTCTGGGAACTCATAAGGCTTTGGACAATACCAGAGTGTAAACCATGTTGGAGTGATACAGCAACAGTAATGAGATGGTCCCCAGAAAATACCATAAAGAAACAGAAAATCTTTTGGAATGTAGAAGGCTTAAGAGTAAAGATGCCAGAGTGGAAGATTTTCTCCAGGAGAGAGGAGAGAAATGCAATTTTCACTTTAATGTACTTTGTGAATGTAAATGTAAACATAAAGTTCCGTGAGATCTGATGGAGGTAATTTGGTTCTTTGCACTTTGCATCTTTTTCTTTCACAGTTGTTTTAAATTTCATTTTGAGAACTGACTCATGTCTCTGTACAACTGTAACATTGATTTGCATACTTAATGAATTATAGGGATTTCTAGTTGATTTACTCCTTTCCTACCATTGTCCCTAGGTTTCATTTTGAAATTACGCAAGGAAAAACCACAATCTACAACTTGAATGCAACTGGGGTTAATGCTAAAGCTGTATCAAATGTATTTTAATTAGCAGCAAACACAAATTAAATTCCAGGATAAAATACTGTCATATTTTAATGCAGGTCTTTAGAGGGTCAATAGTTTCATTCGTTGCCAGAGATGAGCATTGTTAATGCTAACACTGATTAAAGCAATGAGGGTAACACTTTTCAGATTATAGTTTGTCATAGTTCTTCTGGCAAGATGACGCACTTAGTTCCTGGCTGCAGAACATAGTGAGATAATTATTTTATTGGCCATTATGGAGAAATACTGATTTCTACCCTAGGCGTTTATATCTGTATTATACAGAGCACTATGCATAATCTTGCTTGTGCAGAGGAAGAAACAACCAGAATAATTGTGTGTGCCCACATACATATGTGAAAAGAGGAATAGATTGGTTCTTGCATCCAAGAAAACCTTTAGCTATTGACAGAAAGTGTTGCTTTTTCACCAGTTGACCTACATGAAAGAATCCAGTACTTAGGAGTATAAAATAAAGAGTATGAAGGTGAAAATCAAGATGTCTAATTGTGAAGATATGTATCAGAGAATATTGTACTGTGAAATGTTGAGAGTTATATTAAGAAATCTGCTGATCTCAAAATGTACTGATAGCTTACATATTTCCTGCAAACTGTTATGGTGTGAGAATATATGTTTTAACATGTGACAAGCCTAGGTATCCTTTTAAATCTTTGAAAGATATTTTTTTCATTCAAATCTGTGTTTAACTTAAATTAAGAGTTATTGATTTTAATGCCAGTTTTAGCTTGAAATTTGTGCTTTTTCTTTCATAATCCAGTTAAGGGACTCTGTGCCAAACATTTGTTCATTTTATTGTTTATATCATATCAAAGATGTTTTCTCTCCCTGTGTCTTTTATTTGGTTCTCTTAAAATACTGTTTCTGTCAAGAAAAAAAGAAGCAATGGCAAGACATATTTAATAATAGGTTCCAGGCAAGACACATTTTTTTTGGTAGTTCTCCTAGAACAAGTTATCCATCTTTCTATTCTTAGCCCAAGATTGGTTCCCATGATGAAGAGGTTCTGCTTTGTACGAACTCCAGTGATCTCTTTTTCATTGGCCTCACACCTAAGCTCCTGTATGATCCTTGAGATATGGCCAGCTGAAAAGGATAGCATGTGACTTCATCCTCTAAATAGACAAAACCCTTGCCTGGGCACAGGAACAAAAGGAAATGCTTCCTGAGGGGCACAGACCTTTAAAACACAGCATATGTGAAGAAGGATAGGGAGCACAGTGATAATTCCTCCAGGAAATTTAATGCTGGGTTTGTCCAGGGTGAAATTTGTATATTGAGCCCTTATTTGAAGGGTTTAGGGAACTGGTGGATAATTACAGACCTTCAGTGTCAGGGAACCTCCAAAGCAATTAGTATAAAGCACAGCTGTCTCAATTATCACCTGAGATCATGTGTTATCACACAGGCATATGGGAGAGAAATTATTTTATTTCAGAGTTTTTATTAAATGTAAGTAGTACTTAATAAAGGACTTTGGACTTAAGGATGAAATTCATCTGCAGGTGATGTTAAAGGGTATGCTCTCACATATTGCTTGCAACCTGGCAATTACAGATTCTCAGGAGCTAGTTTGTTGAAAATAATAGGAAAGGGGTCACTTCATTCATTTCATCATGAAAAATCTTCCAAGAACTAGTGAAGATATTGGTCACGTTTAGATATTTTGACATTTTCAAAAATTGCATTTTTGAGACTGTCAGGGTGCAGTGAGGGACAGGGAGCTGTGGGGGATCTTTGGGCCCAGCATTTCCTGCCCTGCTGCCCCCAGTGTAGGAGCAGGACGGGTTTTTTGGAGGAGTTCAGTCATTGGTCCCCTTCATGGGGCAGAGATGAAGCCAGACAGGGATGCTTGCTTACAAACTGAGGATGATCAGGATCAGGCCTAGGGAGGGTCATCAGGGTCAGATACAGACCCAGGTGGTGCTTGTCAGGGTCAGGTAAACCAGAAAATCACCTCACGAATGTGCTCATGGTGATTTTTTTGGCCTCTCAAAAATGTACTCAAGTAGGTTAATAATATCCCATCGACCTATATGGTATGCATCTTTCTTTTACTATGTTTTCCTGCTAGCAGGTTTCCTTCTAGTAATCTGTGTAATCTGTGTTTGATATTGTCTTACTTATGCTACTTGTATTTCACTGACTACTCTTTTCTTTTTACTAAAATTTGATTTTATTGTCTCTCTTCTGCTCATGTGTAAGAGGAGTAAAAGAAGGTTCATTATAGTTCTACAAGTTTATGAAGGTGAGACAGTATATAGCAAAGTATATAGAGCGCTCACAGTTTCAGATGTTATTGTCTCAGTGATCAATAGTGAAAGAGATTGTGTGGAGGCAGAAATCACTGTGCATTTAAACCAAGCATACTTGGCTAGGCTTTCGGGTCTCCAGCAAGAGTCTAAAAAGAGATCTGCATTAGAGTTATTGCTGAAATGTTCACAACAATACAAAGGAAAACCTGGCAATATCAGGGCTAAACAGTTGTCAGAGACATTTTTCAAATGGAGATAAAAGGCTCAGAAGGAATTCAGGTTTCAGTGATATGCTTAGTTTAATATCAATATATTGTCAGATTTTTTTTTTTTTTTCTTAATAGCTCTTTGGGTGAAAGAATTTGAAAGCAAATTCACCTTTCCTTAAGCAGGATTTGTTGTTAAGTGCTTATATCAAGTATTTCATTCCATTGAGTGATACTTTATCATATGCATGCATGCAAGACTTTGAAACAACCACTGTATAGTAATTGTGAAAACTGTTGATTCCTGTGCAGAAAGGGGAGAAAATTTGTATTTCAGTGTTACGTTACTCCGAGTGATTCATCTGCTCACTGTCAGACTGGTAGAGATAATGCTGTATTGGAGCCACTGTTCTACTGTAGTATTTACAACAGCCCTTTGTTAGGAGACTTTTCCATGGTAGATCACAGCATCATCTTCAAGTAGAAATAATGATATGCAATAAGACCCTGTTATTTTCTATTTTCTATATTCAGTAGTCATAGAACACAGGGTGGTGGTACTAAGAAATCTTCAAATTAAGTGTGGGAGAATTGTCCATTCTCCTCCCACTGAGACATTAATAAGCTTTCTGCAAACAACTGGACTATGGTTGAAAGTAAAGACTAAGTTGGCAGTTTGGTGAAATATGAGTCTATGTAATATTTTTTCTTACAAGGAATGATTGATTTTTTTGCCTCTGATATAACTGTTATCTGCTGCTGTTATCTGTTCATTAGTGCAGGCTCATGTTTTGTGTTTACCATGGATATCAGATGGAAAAACACATCTAAGTTCTATTTTTTCTAAGTATGGCTGATTACTGTAGGACTGATGAGCACAATTGTTCAGAGACTAACAAATGCACCGGTGTTTGTGAAATTTTGTTTAATGATTGTGTTAAGTAGCTTACCTTAAAACTTATGGGATGACAACAGTGATTTTAATTCTATATTCAATTAACAAATTATTATGAAACTGCAGATTATGTTTTCATTTATCACTGAGACTAAATTTTGGAAATATTTTTTAGGTAAATTGGTACATACTGTAATTTATTCATAACCATGAGACATAAACATGTCTAAATGATCCTGAATCCATAATCCAAAGTATATTGCAGTAGATGATTGTCAGTTTTCAACTGCTGACTTGATTACGTAGGACTTTGACAAGCAGATGTTACTAGGGAGACATTAGCATGTAACGTGTTTTTTATAAACCTTATTTGTGGATAAATATCCTTCCCTTACTATGTCTCAAAAATAGAAGCTTATTAAAGAATTTCAAGTTATTTTTCCCCTTATGTTCCCATTATCTGTTTTTTTTTTTGTTTTTTTTTTTGCATGAAAGTGGGTTGTGTTTATGCAAGATTTGAAGCAAATCTCCACATGATGGTAATATATTCTTTAATCAGATAAACTCTTTTTAGGCTTTATCAAAACATTTCCATAGTGAACTCAGGTTCTCTTGCAAATTAAAATAGTATGAAAAGGATTTGACAGTTATAGAAGTGAATGCTATCTACACTTAGTAACTAGGACAGACAAACCTTTTGCTGTCCAGATAACGTTACAGTATCACTTCATTACAAAATGTCACATCAGAAATACCATTTTAGTATTTTGCATGCTTATTATGCCCTTTGTAGGGCAGAAATCTTTGCATTTTTTCAACTTTCCTCATAATGAGAGATTTGGCATAAAGAACACATTGTATTTCTGCTGGAGTCTGATTCTATTATCAAGCACTTGCTCTGTTCCAGATAATTTTAACAAATGTGCTACTGTGTAACAGTTAGAGCTCTGGCTGTACAATTCCTTCAATTCGTTTGCTAGGTCCCACTGATAATATAGGATCTATGTATGGAATGAAAGCTGTATTGCAATTTGCACCTGCTGTTAGAGTGTCTGCTAATTCACAGTTTCCTAAGATGAATGAGAAATGGAAGTCCATTTTTAGTGGCTTTGCTACAGAGTTTATGTTGGGACAAGTTTACTGTGTTAATAATACAAATTTTAATTTTACTTATTGATTTCTATAGTATTCTCATTGAAGTTATTACTTCAGTCTCAATACATCTAAGGCATTCTGAAATCTATATGGGTTACATACATCCTGAAATCTCAGTTTCAGAACTATAGTGCACATATTTCCTTAGTGGTTATATAATCTGTTCAGGCACTTCTATATTGAAGCTCTGAACAGGTTCCTGAAATTGAGCCTGTGCATGTACTGTTGAATTTCTCTGTGTCCAAAGGTTTCTGAAAATTGTGGTAGTTGAATGCAGACCTGAACAGAAAGGGCTAGAAACTGAATGAGATACTAAAGGTGAACTTTGAAATGAGAAAAATGGGTAATGGGAAAAAGAAGATCCTCTGCATGTTGAGAAAGCGGAGGGAGGTGTACTTGGATATTTTCTTGCGTGGGCATGATTATACTCACTTGTGTCTATAAATGCTAAAAACCTACATAGGTGTAGCCTTAGGAGCAGGAGAAGGTGTGTAGGGGACAACCTTCCATGTGGAACTGCAGAGCCATGCTGTGACTTGGAGGAGATGAAGCTGACACTGATCATAGTGAGAAGAATTATAAGGGGACTCTTATGTTCTAGTAACTGTCAAATGTTGTCCCTCCTGTCAAATTCCATTGCATGAAACTTGGACCTGTCCTTTTTTGGCTCACTGACATGTTTTGCTCTGTGGCCCCAGCTGTGAAGTGAAAACACAGAGTTGCTCTTGCTTATAAACAGGTATAATCCTAAGTAAATAAATAATCCTCATTCTTTCTGCTAGCATGGTCAGATCCAAGCAGTATAACACAACTTGTGCCATCCCCCTTGCCTTGAACTTCTAGGCAGTCATACTACAATCTGGGGTTCAGAGTCCGACTGCAAGATCTGCCCATGCTGTCTTATTTGCGCTTGTCTCCTGCAGTTAGTTGACATTTCAGAGTCTTGTTTAGTTTCACTGATGATGGCTTTTGCTGAGAGACACACATCATGTCAGAGTGGGTAAACTAGAAGCATGCCAAAAGCTGGTTGATTCATCTTTACCTAGTCTTCCCAGTGTTTCCAAAATTGTGAGTGTATGATCTAATTGTGCTATTCTCTTAACTTTCAGTATTTCAGAAAGCAAGGTTAGAATGTAGAAAGAATCGAAACGACCCTGTATGACTGGAGTATGTCAGAGACCTCTGAGTTATTTCACCTGGAGTCCATACTTTTCTGAATTTGTATTCTTTTCTTCAGAAGTCAAAGTGGAAAGAAGAGTTTTCTTTCCCAGAATGGGAAAGGCTTCTTTTTACAAGTTCTAATTTGTAAATGCAGAGTAGCTGTCTTTGCTGTGGTGTTAGCATAAGCAAATTTAGACCTCATGTTGAATTTGGGGTTCTCAATGTTCACAATACTTGGAGAAGTGCCCAGTTCCCAAACCTTCCAGTTGCCAGTAGTAGTGGAAAGAATAGTTGTACTTTAAAATATTATCAAACCTAGAATCCTTCTTTTTTCTTTTTTTTTCTTTTTTTTTTTTGAGCCTTTTCACTTACAGTCATCAAACAAAAGCTACATTCTCAAAGCTATTGGAAAGAATAATGTCAAACCAAAGTAATTATTGTTCAAGTATTTTCATATTCCATACTGTATCTTTTTCATATTCATACAAAGTTTGTTTTCAGTGGACAAGGTACAATGAGTTTAACACTATTTTTTATTACATTCCTTTTCTAATAACTGGAAAGAATTCTGTTCTCCTGCTCTCTGCAGTACATGCTTTAGCATACTGCTCAACTTTCTCTGGTTTGCAGGGTGAATAGTTCCTGCTCAAATGAACAGGAAATAAAAGGTCCTTTTTAAATTCAGCATATGACGTGATGTCATGAATGAGGAGACTCTGAAGAAACAAGTGGCATCTTGAGTCATCTTACGACTGCCGAGTCAATCAGTAACTTGTCTGTGAGACTTTATCACAGTGGCATACAATAGGAAACCCTAAATGTAATGTCCTGTGGTAATTGGAAAGGGATCTGTTACAAATGTGGGTTTTTCGTAGATAGATACTGTATTTCAGATTCTAAAACGTGATGGTAAATGATTTCCTGTCTACAACTGCAGTCATTCCTGAATCTGTTCTGAGGAATCTTGCATGGATACATGATCACCATATACTGATTATAGTGCTCAGTACGGTGGGTACAAACACTAATGTGAAGTGTAATTACCTTAGAAACATCGCATCAGTGAGGGTCACTGTGATTTCAAAGCAGAGCAGAGAATGTTTTTTCACAATAGAAAATGATTCCTGAAATGGATATTATCCCTAAATCCCTTATTATGTACAAGTCCTAGTAATCAACGAGAAAGCATTTATAGCAACAAGCTATAAGAGTTCATGAATTAGAAGATATCACCTGCAGAGACACTGTATATATGTGTAGTTAATGAATTTCACTTTCCTTTTACCAATGTATCATGCTATTTCAAGAAGCCAGCTGGGAAAGAAGTTAACCTAAAGGTTCTTTCTTATTTCAGAGGAAATTGTACTTTTCTCTTTGAGTGATCTGTACCTAAGTATTTGGTTTCTGTGGGAGACAGACATGAAGTTGTAACAGAATGAGGTGAAAAGTCAGTTAATTTAAACATCTAAATGATTTGTGAATTGCTAATTGTTAAAATTTAAGAAATATGTCCGTTTCTTTCAGATCCTAGTGCTGATGCAGGAAATAACTAATTTAGACATGTCTCTTTTGAAATATTATTGCAAGTATATGCGAAATATGTTTTCTCCTACTGCCTGAAATATCAGAATATCTAGTCTTGAGGAAAATTTCCCAGCTGTATTGAAATTCCTTTTTCAAAGTCACCATTCTTGGAATTTCTCACTTTTTTTAGAAAGCACCACTTACACAACATGAAGATGTATGAGCACAGAGATAGCATCTATATCTCCAAAATGTTTAGACAGCTAGTGGGCAAATTTTACATATGAAGGAATTAAGACAAAGGAACAGCATGCAATTTACAGTCAATATCAGAGCCAAAGACTGAAGAAGCCTATACTTCTTTTAATCCTCATACACACCTTATAGGCATAGCATAATTTAAAGTTTCTTTTGAAAACGATTTTAGTGGCGATAATTTAAAGGAAAATAATATGTACTAGATATGATGAGGATTACTGTGTTTTTGTGGAGAAGGTTTTTCTGTTTTGCCAGCATTTCTTTTTGAAGCAAAACTTTGTTATCTAGACTAGAGGAAATAACATTATACTGAAGCAGTAATTGCACAGCCCAGGGTGAAATTGTGGCTCAGCTAGTCAGTGGAAAACTCTTGCAGATGTTGGAGATCTAAATTCCACTCACTGGTTGGTTATCATTGAAAAATCTACACTAAGCACATGGCAGGTCTCACACGTGCTGCTTAGCTTCTCTAGCAGCAGTTGAGGAGTTTCAAAATGAGAGTGAATGGGCTTTATCTGTATCCCAAGGATTGATTTCCAAGTATGTTGGGTCAGAATTGTAAACAGATTCATAATTTATAGGCTAACATTAGTAGAAAGCATTTTCAGTTAACTGCTCAAGAATTTGTCTTATAAAAGACGTAAGAAGCTTATAAAGCTCACATGGCCTAAGAAACTGCTTAGTCACCAATTATGCTTATTCATTCTTTTCAGGTGCATATATTTTCTTTAAAATAATATTTGGATTTCTTTTTTAATATTAAATTCTGTTGAAATTAACCTAAGTAGAAGATCTGGCAAGAAATATTTAAAGAGAATGTTTCGTCACTGATTTAAGTATGTGACATACCTAGAAATAGCAATGACCTAACCTAAGCTCTTATGAATGCACTATTTAATACAGTTTTGTGTGCTGCAGTACATCTGAAACATTTTCCTCCTATCTAAAATATGCCTTTTCATAGCTAGATAGGAAAAATTAAATTGGACAGAGCACTTCAAATCAACTGCAGGGAATTTCTTCTTCCACGCATGTTTGAGAAACAGTATTAGCTGTTATGGAGTAAAATAATCTTCTAATGAATGCATGATTTGTTACAAGTTAAAAAACAAAATAAAGCTTTGCACTTGGTGGTGCAATTCCAGATTATTTGAAAAGTGACATTTTCTCAGCTTAACTTGGAGTTAAAATTTACTCGGTGAAGAAGTATCGTGCTGATCAAGTTGCAAGAGCCTCACTGACATCAAAAGGCAAATTTAGGCAAGATACAAATCCAGCTTGTCAACTCTGGAAGTCTGAAATAAATCATCGCCAGACTGAATCATTTCAAAAATGAGAAGAAAGGACTGCTCAAAGTAATGTCAACCATCTGGAAGAACAACTGTGTAGAAAGAAAAAATGTCTCTGTCCAAATTATCAAATTTTCCAAAGCTTGTAACAAAAACATGAACCAGTTATTTTGGCAGTAGTTCAAACAACAAAGCTGTGAAATGAACTGATAATGAGTCAAGGCCACGCACACCATGGCAATGAAATACAGTAAGATACTGCTTCTGATCATAAATTGAAGAAGAGTTCAAGGCAGATGATCAAGACAATGGGAAGAAAAGAGACAGACAAAGAAATCTAGTAGTATAAGCAAACTAAATTTTTCAGAGTAGTCCCTCTTGACTTTTATTTGCTTGTGTGGTAATTTCAGCTGAGAAACTATTCTTGAATGTAGAAATTGGTGGGGGGGAGGGTGGGAAGCAGCTTGATTCTTGACTTCTTCACTTCTTTCAGCTTGTGTACACTTAAAATATCAGATGTGATCTCACGCTCCAGGAGATTGTTCATAATCAGATTAAGTGTCACATTAGGAATCAGATTTTTGCCCCATTCATCCTTCTGCTGGGCTCTGTGTTGTGCTGTTTGGAAGGGCTATGACTTAAGGTAGGGTGGAATAAAAGTACTAGTAAGTAGCCTATAAATTAGCAGGTAAGAATAATGGTTAAGTGGCTATCTAACCCTTGTCCTTGGAGTAGTCATTGAATGGAAATTTTGCCAAACATAATTTTAATCATATTGAGCTTTTTAACGCATAAAAACATGCTTAAAATATAGATGGGTTACTGTCAGTAGCACTTTCCTGAAATACAGCTTGATTTGTCATGCTTGCTCTTTTCCTATACTACTATGTATGGGCAGAAATGAAGGCAGTCTTGCTTTTTCATTTTCTTGTGCATGCAGAGTCCACAGGACTACATGTTCCTGCAAGATGCAAACATCTGCATGTTGCTGTATGCCCACTTTCTGTTTCTGTGCTTCTTCCTGTTACTGAAGGAAACAATTTTCAAGCATGCCTTAATTTTGATGTCAGCATGTGTTTGTGAAACTGCTGTTGAAAGTTATCTGCTCCATTTTGAAACAAACATGGCTACAGAGTGGGTTTTAGCAGTTTGCATTGCTTTAGTAGAGCTTGTTTTACCACAGCCTACACAAAATAATTTCCACCTGTAGTGCTCTGAAAAGCTGCTCATGCAGTCAGTGACAAATCCTACGTATAACTACTTTGCTGAAACACACATAAGCCATTCAGTGTTACTTCTGCTGTACTCATAGTTATGACTTAGCCTTTGTTAATTGAAAAGCTTTAATTTGGCTTAGCTGCGTGGTGTCTTTCACAGAATATTTGCAATATTTCTTCAAGAGATATTTCTGAAACTGGAGGAAACTCAACATTGATAGAAAAAATGCAATGCGTAAGTCATGACGGTTACTCATAAATGATGTGATCTATATCTAAAGTAAAACTGTATAATTTTTTGTCTGAAATAGTTCTAGAAGTGACATTTGCCCTTTAGATATAGAGATAAAAATAAAGGGTAAATTAATCATAGCAAATGAGTCATTTTTAAGATTACAAGCTTCCATGGTATTGTTATTATGAAAGTTTTGTTCCCTGAAGATGCTCTACACCTGATAAGATTTTAGAAATTTAATTGAAAAACTTTACTAAAGAATTAAAATTATCATGTGCCCTTTTTCTGAAATACAAATGAATTGAGAGATTCTTTGTAAGAGCAACTAAGGTGAATAGCATGTTAGTGTTCCTTTGAATACCATATCAACTTCTTGCTTTTGTTAATAAAATTATAGTTGGTTTGCTCTGTGAAATGATTTTAAAATAAATAGCTTTTGTGCAGATATTACAAAGATTTCAGTGTTGCTATTTCACAGTATTGAGATAATGGGGAAGAAGATATACTTAAAGGTCATTGCTTATGCTGTAGTTGTATCTCTCACAATGCCTGAATGATGTTTTTAAAAGAGTAACTGAATACTCATAACTCACAGGATTGATATACTTTCCGATGCTGACAAACATATATTTATCTAGATAATGGAAATGATTCTTTTTGTGTGTGTGTTTGTTCATATAAATACAACATACAGTGCATTCAGCTGTGACTCATGAATAAATCTTGAAGGTGCAGAAGGAATCAGAGCATTCAAATCTGATTTTCAACCAAAGGGAAAAAAAGTTTGAATTCGATTTCCTTAGGCCATTGGCTGATGGGATTTCATTTAACCCTTCTTTGGTTAAAAAAAACAAACAATAAAAAATCACTTCCCAAAATATAAGTCTAAAAAATTATGGTAGAGGTTTTCAAAGGCACCCAAGAGATTTAGTATATAAATTCCAATTTTATAAGGCAGAAAAGCCTATTGAATTGTTAAGAGAGTATTACAAAGTACTAAGTATTACAAAGAGAAGGATTCTTGAAATATTGTAATATGATAAAAGGGAAGAATAATAGGAGTGTAAGAAGATGACCAAAAAATTATGACTTCACATCGAAATTATGATTTTGTTACAAAATGCTAATTTTGGAAGATTATGATCTATTCTCTAAAAGAGAAAGCTGATATACGATTTCTTGAAACAAACAAACAAACAAACAAACAAAACCTACAAGCATGAATGTAAATTGAAGTAAAGCACCTGCAGTGCGTAAGTGTGAATTTCTGTAGGTCTAGACTTATACATGTGATTAATGGGGACAAATGGGTTAAAAATAAAGAGAACAAAAGGAATATTTACCGGGTGAAATTTTGCTAACTTTCATATACTTTCTGGTGGGGAAATCATAAGAAACCAGAAAATGTAATCATCTAAATCTGCAAACTGAAAACAGTTACGAATTTTCTTTCAGGCACTGCTTTTGAGCATTTTGTATGCTTAGCTACTAAACATGAGAAGGAAGACATCAAGGGATTATGTGTGAGCAATATATGTGAAAATTATAGAAGTATACATCCAAATGTGCTATTTATATGCCCAGATATGGCTCAGATGTCTGCCTACTCATTTACAATGAATACATGTTCAAGCAATAAAGATTAAAAACTAATTATATGCACATTGTCGGTACTAATATTTGTACTTAATTTGATTTACCGTACACCAAATAATAAACCTGACTAAAATTATTAGAAGTTATATGAACAGCCATTAATATGCTCTTTTTATAGTGCCTTATTCATTTTTAAAATCATATTAAATGAGTTTTAATGTTTGTAAAGCAGATGAAAGGCATGTGAAGCTAAGATAAAAACCAGTGAATATGATTATTTAGCAGTAATATAGATTGCCTTTACAGTGTTCTGTTTGAGTCCATTGTGATATTATGTATTTCAAGAGATGAAAAGAAATCTAGCTACAATTAATTACTATGAATTGAAAGCACCAACTAGGAACTCTACAGTCCCTGGTTATGGGAAACAGTGATGGAAAAGGAGTGGAAAAAGTTTTGAGTATTAGTTATCCTTTGGTTGCTGCCTCTCATCATGGATGCAGAGAGGTGTGTGCTGTAACATGTCATAAATAGATTCAGGTCTGCAGTTGAACTGATATTGCATGTTGCTGTGGGAGCCTCCTTGGAGTGAGTCTACACACAGCCCCACCTAACATACATTTCCCTCAGGATAGATTTGCTGTCCTGACACTGTGCTGTCGTGGCTGGTCTTTTACTAACAGTAGCAGCAAGGTATCCAGGTTAGGCATGCTCATTTCTTGTGAAGCAAGCTAACTTACCCATCTTCTTCAAAGTGAGGCACTTTCTCTGCTAAAATCAATGGATGTCTGACAAGCCACCAAGTGTAAAGGTAATAGTCTAGGAACAAGACTTACCCAACTAATATCAAGTTATTGTGTCTGAAAAGCCAAATAAGGATTATCCTGATCTTATGTAGAGTGCAGAATGGTACTTGAGATGCAGTACCTGAGATGCAATGTGGAAGGAATTGTCTCTGTGAGCTAGCAACATTTTCCTCTATCAGAAGAGTGACATCTCAAAATACAGCCACTCTTTTGGAGTTTAAACTGCATAGAAAAAGCACCTTAGAGATCCTGACAGAAGCCAAACTCCCAGTAGTGGTAAATTTGCTAGAGGGCAGAATGCTCAACAAAGAGAATGAGAAAACAAATTTATCATTTCATATCCATTAGTGGCTATCTATGGTCCTGTATGCACATTAATAATAAAAATTTTACATTTACAAAATAAGGCATCTATGCATTTCTGAGAAATATTCTTTCTGTTATCAGCATGTAAACTTTGATAGACCATCATGTAATTTCCTGAGTGTGCTGTTCTTTAGCTGAAGCACATATAATGTATCTGGCACTAACAGGAAATAAATATATGCCATTTTGGCATTAAGATTCATGTCCTGACATGGTATCAGATCTCTTTAAATTTTTTAACCAATACCTTATACCAGAGTGCCTAAGCATGTGGGTGATCTGATAACATTAGAAGCACATGGAACAAAAATGCTTTTCCTTTCAGTGTCTTGCCACCATCTGCTACATTCTTCAGTGAGTGGTATTATTTTTACAAACTATTAATAGGATCTACGTGGCAGCTTGAGCTGTTTCTAAATAATTAACTCCTAAAGTCATATTCTTCGCCATATATTGATTTATTTATTTATTATCTCCTCAAACTGAAACTGTTCTTTATTTTTTTTCTGATCTTTCTTTATCTACATTGTGGTTCTTCAAGCTGCTGTATGGAATTTGGTTAAAACAAACAAAATCCCTCACTGCAGTGTAATATAAAAATAATACATATTTTAAGGGGTGATGCTTCCTCCTGTTTTCTACTCAGTTTATGTGATTATCATATACTCATATTTTTATGGACTTGCTTAGGAAATTCTGACAGTACTTCTCCAAAATTCCAACTTTGAATTTATATATTGGGATATCTTGCAAAATACATTGTTCTTCAGTGCTTTGAACAAGAGTTTTTTGTTTACTTTTTAGAACTGTGTATATGTGTTAATAGCAACACAAAACAAAAAAAGCCTCTCTAATTCTATTAATTAATTTGCTTTCCTAAGTTTCCAACTCTTCAAAGATGAATTTTGAGCTAGACAATAATCTCATAACTCATAAGCATTTTATAAATATTTTTGTTTTTCTCCAGCGAAATGTGAGTAGATTGAAAAGTGTGAAGTACTTTGTGAAGTAAGTCCTAAATATGTATCTTTCTTTATTTTAAAGACAGTAGTGTGCACACAATCTTAGTTCTTCAGTGCGTCTTTGAAGTGTCTCTAATTTCTAATAATTCTTTCATAGTTTTTACTACCCTTGTCTAATAAATACACGTTATTACTATCATTAAATATGTATATATTAGAAATTCAGAACAACATCAAAACAAATGTGAAAATTAACCGAAGACGACCACGTTCTCCTCTTACAGGAATATTATTTTTTAAGCAGCTTTATAGATTATAGTTAGGATTCCCACTGATGTCAAGAGTATTACACTCCATAGTAATAATCTTAGTCCTCAATTACTCATACAAGAAGAAATCGGTATCCAAGCTGTTGAAACAATTATCCCACTACAGAATGCTTCCTATATTCTCAGAGAATTTTTCAAGAGATGGTTGTTAGGAAAGCAAACAAAGACAGTTTCACATGCTTGTGGAAAGCCATAGAACTGGCAGGGATATTAACAGCTCAGCATGATTCATTCGTCCTTCTTGAGTGCTCCAAATCCATCACTCCATATGACAAAATTCACATTTTTATTGGATTTTCACTTCTTAGAGAAAAGCTGCATTTTCTTTTTTAATAGATCTCCAGAATAATACTTTTTTTTTTCTTATTGCCCATCTCTTAGCAGTTCTGCACAGATAATGTAAATCTTAGTTTACTTTTGTAACTGTCTGTATACGCACATGAATGCAGGTTGCTGAGCAAATGGAAAGAGGTCTAATTAATCAGACAATTAATTACTAGGACAATACCAGTCTTTTGCTTTGAGCAATAACATTTACATAACACAGTAGTTCTAAATTTTAGTCTGAAAGGAATAGTGGTAGAGGAGCTCATCCTGAAAACATTTGCATCAAGGTAAATAGGGGTTATATAAACAGTTGACTAAAATCTGATTCAGTATGAAGTGTTACTGGAACATATTTACCAGGTAGACAGACTATTATTGGCAAAGCTGTCAAAAGCAGTCAGTGTAAATAAATATGCAATTTTGCTAGTATAATTAAATTTTCTATTTCTCTTTCCAAACATCTGCTAGTCTTTTAAACCCTGCAAATTCAACACAGTAAAAAAATATTACTTAGACCTTTTCTAGTCCAGTGGAACTCAAATGTAAAGATTAATACCTTTACCACTTTCATTTGCTTCAACAGATTATTGACACTGTGTTTGGCTTCTCTTTTGCTACCTGTTGGGTTGTTATAGGTTGTTATAACTGTCCAACTACCTAGGTGACAGAGCTATGATTTCTCCAATTGTCTGCCCCTTGCTCTATGTTGATAATGATAGGGTGAAACAGCTGATGGAGTAGTCTGCAGTGGCTTTCTCTGTCCAGTCAGGTAAGAACCATAGAATGGCTTGGATTGGAAGGGACCTTAAAGATAACCTAGCTCCAAATGCAGTGAGGATGAGGACAGTAGTGAGAACATAAGGATGAGGAAGATCTTGTATTTAGTAACTTAACTATAATTTAGTGTGATAACTGTGCTCCTAAGTAGTGTATTAACTTACATTTTAAATTCAAAGAAATAATTACCTCTTTTCTTTCTCACACTCTGTTTCTGTCCATGTTCTAGTGTTCCCTACAGATTCGCTTGTAATCTGTGGTCTTCGCTCCCTCATTTTTTGTTTTTGGTTTTCTCAGTGCCAACTAGTTCTCAGCCTGTACGTGACATTTTGGTTCCAATCTGAGATTCATTCTGCAGGCTCCAAAAATATATATATTTTTTAAGATGTTCTGGTTGGCATGCTTTTCTAGTAGGAATTGCATTATAATTCCATGAGAATATGATTTCTATTCATATATTGCTTCTCAAAGAGTTAGGTAGTCTTTATACAAATTCTAGTGGGCATACCAGTCAGCTGAAGCTGCTCATGCTAAACACGCTGTTGTCCCTGTTTTACAAGACACTCCTGACTTTAAGCAGGTTTGATTCCATATATTTCTAACCTCATTTACATCTCAATAGGATCACACCCTGTGTGTTTGCACATTTCTTTTGTTGAGGCTTGTCATGTGAATACTACCTTTTATCCCACCTCTAGCTTTTACATAGGAATAGTTGTTGTCATCTTGTGATCTACTGAGCATTAATATTCTGCAAGGCACTATGGGGGTTGTGCTTCACTGAGCACATTTTTATCTGAAAGAAGTTTCTTAATATAAACATTTGCTTAATATTCTGTACATTTAAAGCATTTTATCTGCATCAGTACTTTACTGCAAGTAATTTAAATTCAGTGGAAACTGATTATGCATAAGGAACCAACCTTTTTCATAGTAGTTTTAATAATATACATACAGATTATAAAACTTACATGCTTCATTGGAAGAGCACTTTATGATGTGGACAAATCCACATCTAAGCATTTCATCTGTTTCTACATGGACACTAGATTTTATATTTAAGAGATTCTTCTGTCATTATCATGTTGAGCATCTTTTAAAAGTTTAATTATGAGGCATCTTTTGCACAATAATTCTTTCTATTATAAAAGTAAGCGATTAAAATAGTGTTTCACAAAGGAACTGTTCTGGCTCTTTTCAGATTTGTTTGGTTGTGATGGCTATCTGACCTCTCAGAATATACCAGTCCTTGCTGATTTTGAGCTTATACTGTGTGCAGAGGAGGTTGTACATGAGTTGTATTTTTGGGCTCCATTTGTCTTGTGTACTTCATAGACAGCCACACTGATCTATGTATTTTTCCTCTATCCTAGTAGATCAGATGCTGCCCTTAGGACAGAATGACCTAAGCTTTGAAAACATCCCTTAATTTCTGTAGACTATAGTTGTGTCTTATATAGTTAAAGTATTTAAATGTCTAGAGGGCTAAAACTAAGTGAGTTGAATTCTGTCCCTTGAACAGTGTTCTGTATTAATTCAGCCACAAATTGATACTTGTCCTGTCTTGTGTGGTTCTGGGCTGAAGTCCTTAAGCTAAACTGTGATCCAGGATTCCTAAACAAATAATCAGATTTTCAGCAAGAAGAGTCCTCCTAAGCCTTTTAATTTCAAGTCAGATTTTTGGTTCTCAGGGCTTTTGAATATATTATAGAAGTAATAGATGTATTGATACCTAAATTTAAATATGTGAAGTTTGAAACTTGAGGTTGTCTTTGTTTCCACATGTGTGAAGTAGAGTTAATAAATACTTAAATACTTTAGACAGAGGTGTATTATTAATGTTCATTTATAATTAACGTTCATAGAGAGTTTTTGAAGATTGAAAGCGACATACAACTGTTAAGTATCACAATCATGGTAGCTTTTCTAATGAAAAAGGATTACTTGAGCATTAGGTCTCATTTGCATTTAGTTTGGTTTAATGCATTAGATTGGTTTAGTGTGATAAATTAGTCATTGATTTCATAGCATGTTGAGCCCATTTTTAACTTTTTAAATAGACAGATGTCCTATTCATAACAGATAAAAACTTTTAAAATATGGGTATAATTCTGAGATACATATCCTGGTACTGAAATCTTTGTGACAAAATATGGCTCTGGGTGATAAATCACAGAGTCATTGCAAAACCTAATTTTACAATTCACATTAGCTATCACTGTATCTTTTGCTCTAGATCTGATGCTTCATCTCCAAGCAGCTTCTAAAAATGTTCAGCTTGATGGTTCTTCCTTAGAACATTGAATATTCTTCTTTCAGCTAGTGGTACAGGGAAGCAATCATTTTAATGATGACAACAGTGTAAAAGAGATTCCACCCCATGCATTTCACTTTTTTTTTTTCTGTTACACTATGTATAGCAGATCAATAATGGGCCTCTGCAGAGTTAATAAAATAGCTGTACACTGAAGTTGAATTTTTTTTATTTTCAAATTTTACTCGTATCCTGTACAGAATGTTATTAGTCAACAATGCATTACATCTAGCACATTCTTGATGTTGGTACAATATACTAATTTTATTCTATCCACATAATTATTTTATAATTGTAGTAGAAGCATATTCTGCTTCTAGGTAGTTCAGGAGGTCTAAGTCAGTAGAAAATTAGGAAATTCTTAATTTTTTTTTTCTGTGAGAATGAAGGAACCTTTGAAAATACCCTATTATTCCTTAGATTTTTAGACTATGCTTCGCTATGGTTTCAAGCAACCCAAGGAGTATTGATTCAGTATCTCAAAAAGGGAAACTTTATAAAAAATTAATAAAATCTAGGTTTTGGAAATTTCGTATTAAGTAAGTAACAAAGTCATATCATACATACCTCAACGAAGTTGAACAGAACTTTTTCAATAAAACATGAAGAAACAACTATCACTTTATTCTGTCATTGCCTTTTGGTCAGTAACTGCCTTATTATTCAGTTTAGCACTCCCTTGTTTTGATTTTTATTTCAATTTAATAGACTGCAAATCAAATTAATGTATTCAGCTTTAAAGAACAGTGTTATTCATTGAAGAGAATATTATAAATCTTTATATCTTAACTCCAAGAAATTGTACATCCTAATTTTTCTTTCTTTTTATTCCCCCCTTTCCCCCATCCCTTTGTAAAGGAATAAAATAGTGAACTGAATAATATGTTTTGATTTGTTAATACTGTGTTGCTTTAAAATACATTCCTAGTTTGCTTTTGGCATTCTTTTTTCTTTGGCATATTGTTATTCTGTCACATGTAGTTACCTTATTGTCTTATTTAGGTGGAAACCGTTCCATTTTGTGCATCATAGAAGAGATATGTTTTCTGTCCAAATGAACACTGAAGGTGCAAATCTGTACAAAGTTACCAAAGAAATCGTGTTAAGGATGCAAGTGGATAGTTTCTCTTGCAGCACTGATAACTATCGATGAGGTGATTAAACCAGAAAAATTATTTTAGTTTTGCATTTACTTTTTAGGCTCTGTGTGTAGGAGCTTTCAGCTGAAAAGAACTGGACTTTCTACAGATCTATTTGCCTGTATTTTTCTAATGCTGAGTTAAAGACACTTCCTTTTCCTCTGAACAAGTCAGAGGATGAAATGAAAACATACCTTTTGAGTCTAATCCAGAGTCATATAAAAATCTGGAGATTTCTCTCACTTTCTGAAACTCTTTTTCTTTATGCTCTTAGCATATCAAAAGAGATCTTGGTTAGCTGTCTAAGCAAGTTCTGACAAAGAGCACCAACAGGACTTAAAACTGTAGTCAGTCACTTTCTATTGCTCTCTATTAACATTTCTACTATGTCTATTAGGTGGTTTTGTTCTAAATGACATTACTGGTTAAGAAAAATTATTAGTCTTCATTGCACTGGAAACAAATTGTGTAGTTTATCAATATGCAAGGAGATTTAAATAAGAGAAACATGTAGACTTCAGCAGCAGAAGATGAGAATGTACATAAAATGATTTTCCAATCAAAAAAGAACATCAAGCCAAGATTAATGCAGTCATGAGTGTGAATCCATAGGTTCAGACTGGGTTGGAGAGTTTTAACACAAATCTTTCTTTAATTAGGACTGCACATCTTTCCTGCTATCTGGTAGAAACGATTGTAGCTTCTGGATTTGCTGCTGGGCTGTTTGCACAGTCAATGTTTATGGTTCTGCTCCCTTATCCGTATTTCGTTAATCATAAATTGCAGTATGTACTAGGTTTGACACATCTACATATATCACCGTATTGATTACAAAATCTAATGCAGTTCACCGTTGTGCAGGAGAATGAAATTTATTGAGATTATTGGTCTTTTAGCACTACTTGTTTTGCTAATTAATTTGCATACTTTTCTTCAATATTTCCATGACAATTGCAAAACTAATTACTGCATTTCACCAAGAGTAAATGTAGGGTCTGTTTCTTTAAAGTGCCATGACTAATTTCAAGGGAGGAATTCTGTTCAATATAGTCTAATTGTCTTCTTAAAATGATGGCTTATGTAATTTTGATTGTCTATATTTATATATATACATGCTGTCTAACTTAATGCAGATGAGCTATAATTTGATGACCTAAATGAGTACTTGGGAAGCATTGTTGACTAATTGCTTTGAACTGAACACTGCGGCTTGGTGGACTGGTCTTGCTATTTGTTATAAATATATCGTTTCCTGCAGAGAAACGATCATCCTGAGAGAAGTTTTTTTTTTTTTTTTTTTATTCTGAAAGTAATGAAACTAAGCTCCATTCTCAAAGCTTGCATGTGCTTTATATGACAAGAAAAAAAAAGAATCTTTTCTCTATAGGAAACTGGAAAAGCATTACTGAAGACAGAAACTAATGATCAAAAGGGTTGTTCTAGGAATGTTTCTAAACTGATGATGAGAAATGAAATCCAGGCATTAGGTAACATGCAGGTGCATACCTATATTTGGTGCATACAGTTTCCACATACAGGGAGAGAATCCAAGGATGTACTATGCTGAATAGCTCAGTTTATGTGTATACACACATGAACATTTATCTTGACCTCTAAAAACAGTTGTTTGCACAAACCTAATGGATGTTCACAGATGCTTGTGACCTGATTTCTAAGAGCTAAGCCCATGAACATGATGCACTTATGGACTATCATGACTTCAGAGAAAACTGTATTATCACTCAAATAGTCAAAACTGCTTTATTTTTTTTTCTCTTTGCCTCAGGGAAGTGACAGTGATTTAATTCAGTTTCAGCTTTGTTTACAATATAAGCCTCTCATAAACAACTGGATGATTTGGGCTTGTTTTCATCATGTTTGAGTTGCTCATTAATTTAATGGCTTTGGGTTTGTCTGGAGAATTAGTTTAAATTTCCTTCAAACCCCCTACATACACCAAAACTGAGAATTCTGATACCATCAGTAATATTATAAGAGAAAATAAAATGGAAAGGTAAAATCCTATACAGAACTATGAAGAAGGTCCAGTGTAGCAAGGGAATATTGCAATATATACTCAGAAACATACTGTTTTTGAAAATGATATAGAACACGACCAAGAAATGGATTAATTTTCTTAAGTCAGAAATGGAAAACATTGTGGGATTTTTTTATTTTTTAGGCTTTTTTTTTTTTTTTAAACTTCAAGTACTGTGTTTGCTTAAGAATTTGAGAATGTGAAATATTAAACTATAAAAATATCTTCACTGCTGTCATACCGTAAATAATTTGAAGGATGAAAATCTTTCACCTTAAGTATCAATCCTATATTTTTTGTCAATCTTCCAATGATCAGTTTGTGTACATTGTTTTAGTATTTTAGGGGGGATTTTTAAAAATCATTTTGTTTTGATATCAAAAGAGATAGAGATTGGAAGAAAGATGCTGGCCTTCAAGAAGATTCCACAGAGGAACCATCTGGTGAACCCTGAAAAGATAAACCACACAAGATGTTCCAAAACAAAACAGGGAAGGCAGGCTTTTACAAGAGTGAGGGAAATGAGATGCAAGATTAAATAAAATTTTTGGAGCCGATTGTCTATTTGTCAGAAACATCATCCTTGAGTTAGAGGGGGATTGCTGTTTGAGTCAGCATGCTCATACCATCAACTGGAAAGGCTTTTTTCACTGCCACTCTTTGCTAAGACAAAACAAAGGAGTCGGGATCTACAAAACTTATTCCATGATTGTTAGGGAGCTGGGTTTAGCAACCAGGCTCTTTTTGAAACGGTTAGGATATTGTTCCACTTCCCAAATCACATCTTGTGGAAAATGGTACCCACTGACCTGCTTAAATGATATTGCCTTAAAAATAAGAATAGACAAATAATAATATTAGTGATGTCTGTAAGTGTGAAAAAGAGAATGATTTAAAATTTAATTGAAAAAAATACTTTTGACCAAATGCTGGCATATTTTTTCCTTTTTATTTTTCATTCTGTTTTCCAGTGGAATTCGTACATTCATTCATCTGAGCAGAAAGTAGCTATCTGAATTTGAGTTTAAAATAATTTGGACCGCAGCAAGCTAGTGACTCAGAGGCAGATTGAAAACAGAAAAATAGTTTTTTCTGTAGTTAGCTTGGTAAAAGGATACTACTTAAAATCAATTGGAGAAAAACCTAAATGCAATTTTACTGGAGGAACTCGGAGAACTGGCTGCATGGGTTTAATGTATTCCAAAAACAATAGCTCAGTGAGAGTTTGTGGGAATTAAACTTGCCATCAACTTCTTGCTAGAAATGGATCAATATCCTATTCTTAAACCACAAAGTTTGTTTGTAAAGCTGGTAGGGGGAGGGGGCTTCTCCACGTTGGCTGATCCAGCACTGCCAACAGGATCCCTGGAGCAGCAGCAGAAAAAGTTCTCCAACAGGGAAATCAAATGAGGGGCTATTTAGGTACAAGATTTCCTTATGGGTTGACCAGTGCACCTGGTGCATTTCAGAGAAAAACAGATCAGGTACTGCAGGAGGTAAACGCTGTTGTCTGCTACTTGGATGATATTCAAGCAATTGGAGGAATTCTGAGGAACTTTTACAAAACGTGGAGGAAGTTCTAAAGGTACAGTTAAAGTTATTGAAAAAATTGTCACTTTTCAAAACGTGACTTCTTGCGGCTCTGCGTAACCCAGCAAAAGAGCTGATGAACACCATTAAGCATGAGATAATATTGCTGAGAGGCTGAGCTTCAGTTTCAAATAACCAAAATAGGCGCACCAATGGTTAATGTGTATTCTTAGCGGCCATAACAAAGGATCCCTGTGCTGAATACATAGCATATGTGATTTAGAGCATACCTGTCCCTTACCTGGTGCTAGATTGTTCGTTGCAAGTAACAGATGTGACAGTCCATGACTAATTTTCGTTTGTAGAATACAAATCAATCCAATGCTGCTTGGCATCAGGTGACCTAAGAATAGCTGTGTGCTACAAGACCCAAGGCCATTGCAGCCTGGATTCCCTGATGTTATGGGAACCATTAAGAGAGTATAAGAACTGCTGAACCCCAACTCCTCTTTGCCAGAGCCCTTCTTCAGCTTCTAGTGACTTGAGACTGGGGACTTCCTGAGTCCTCTCAAGAAGAGAGGTGACACCTCTCTCTTTCTCTCTCTCTTTCTCCCTCTCTCTCTTTCACTCACTCACTCACTCACTCATTGTTTGCATCACATCCGAATGGATTTTTCTTACTTAAATATTCCAACAGCTTACTGAACCTAGGTAGACTTCTATTCTCTATGGCATAACATTGTAAAGGCTTCCACAGCTGAACTGTGGACAATGTGAAGAAATACCTTCTTTTGCTGTTTTTGAGTATAAACTCTGCTTATTTTTTTCCTAAGTCTGTCTGGTTGTTGGATAGAAAGTGAGAGAAGAACAGTAGTTTTCTGGTCATCTTTCCTTGCCAAACAATTATATAGACTTTATCCATACCTATACAAACAGTTTCAGTTATCTATGTTGCCTTTCTCTGCTTTCTCTGTAGTACTTCTAAATAAGTTTTTGTTTTGTTTTGTTTTGTTTTTAATTTTACACATTTTAAGCTGTAAAGAGAATCTCTAATTACACAACAGTCTCATAATGCTATTTTCTGTGTGGTTTCCTATCCATTTCCTAATTTTAAATAAGATGTTTTCTTTTTAACTGCTCTTGACTGTTAAGATGAATTTTCTGCTGGTCTGTTTGGTATAATGTCAAAATACTGTTTCTGAGCATTAATGGTCATCAGATATGTACAGTTTGGGTTGCTGTCTCTCCATAACCATTGCTTTCCATTTATCTACATTGGACGAGTGGTTTTTTTGCGTACACTAAGATGAGACATACAACAAAAATGCTTAAAGAACATCACTGCACCGTACTACATTTTTCATTTTAGCTGCAGGTTCATTCTATGCAGAGTCTTGAATAATTTCAGAAAGCATACTCTCAAATGAGAGTCCAGTGTACTCCACTTACTGGTGATGTTAGACTTGATGGAAATGCTGAAGATTTCAAACCTTATAAAATCCATATCAACGAATTGCAAGTAGTTTTTCAGTGTGCACCAAAGGCATTGTTAAGTAATAAAAGCAAGAATCTTAAATGGCAGAATCAAGTGTTGAGTCAGGTTTTGGGACTTCCACTTATTTAGTGGAGATATGTGGATGAAATAATGCAATACGTATGCCAAATCTTAGGGGATTTCTACTCCTGACAGTCAACGTTATATCTGATGTTAAAAGTATTGTTTCTGTTGATGAAAAGAGAATGTAATGCACGTACATCAGTATGATGTTTGTGCTTTAAGTAAATCCTCACAGTACAGTGATGGAGAAAAGAATGCAAGTACCCATTTGTCCCATTCCTTAACAAAGTCGATGTCCCCTTCATGTGGCTTACTTCTCTTTTGTTCTGCAAATAACAGAAATTTTGATGGATAAACAGGATATGTGAAGAACAGCCTCCTTTCTTTATTTTTGTTAGACTGGTCTGGGGGGTGGGGAGAGGGGGAAAGTCGTGAGCACTTGTTTTTTTTTAATCATAAATGGAAATTAAAACAATTTAAGTGGCTTTAAAATTAGTACAATTATTTTTAGTTATTGTACTGTGTTCTAAATGAGCATGGATTTTTTTTTTTCTGCATTTTCTGAGTGGTGGAGCTTATTTTTAAATTTAATATAAAGTGAAAGCAAGACTTGCATTTATTTACTGTGCTGTTATTCTACCTGTACTTTGAATAACACAGATTAATTTATTTCACATGAAATCCCAAATTGTTCAGTTAGCTGTCTAAGACTTAGAAAGAGTTTATGTATGCAGCATCTGCCCATACAAAATCTCTCCAGTTTTGCCTCTTGAGGTTTTTTTCCCACTGAAATTACCTGTCGTGATCTCCAGAAGACCACTACAGAAGTCCTTAATGGCATTTCTAAGAATTTGAATGATCTGAAATCTCTCTAAAAATCAGTCACTTCTTGAATTTTACAGCCTAAGACTTTGACATCACACCTAAGTCACTCTTTTAAAAAGGATTTTAATAAGATAAGTTTCTATTTGGTCTTTGCTTTCCAATTTCCTGTTATAGAATGGTAGTGATGGTATTTGTGTGGGATTTTTTTAGGACTAGAAGCATCTGTATCATTTCAGAACTAATATTTCTAATAGCTGAAATGCCATTTATCTTCCATTGCAAATGTCAATTTCTCTATAAACTGTGGTTTAATTGGAAATATTTTTGCAAAGTTGCATTCCGGCTGGCCCACAGGTTTGTTGCTATAAAATTCAATGAGCTGGATAAGATATGCATATACCTTGCACAGGCATGTACCTTGCATTTCATAGCCATTGTAGTAGCACAGTAAGTGGGTATGAATTATTATTTGATTTGAATAATGATTTGTGTCCGTCTTGCACTTGTATAAATGACTAAGTGAAATGAGGCTCAGAGCAACAGGGAACCAGGGTGGGATTAAAATGTTCAGTGGTATTACTGTTGCAAGTGACCCTTCCCAACTCCTGTTGTTCCATTTCAGTATTTCGAGGCATCTTTTCTATTCATCTTGTCATGCTTTGTGCAGCTTTTCCCAAACTTTTGACTATCTGCCAAATGGTTTCTTATCCACTTCAAGAGATGAGAATATTTCACTCTCCTGTTGAAATTCTTGCAGTACAGAATCTAGTTTGACTTTCAAAGTCTTTAAAAGGAATAAAAGAAGTTTAAATGAAAGGTTTTCTAGAATTTAAATGCATTCACTGATTTTTACATTCTTCACTTGCGAAGTCTGAAAATCGGTATGTAATGCAGCATGATTATCAATTTTATCTGTTACTTGCTTGCACTTTCAGAAGATTGAATTCAAGGGGGTTTTAATTTGAGGATTTTCCCATAAATTATACCTATTTCTGTTCTTCCACAGTAATGTAAGCTACAGTTTCCAGCAAAAGGCATTTGTTTAATGTACTACAGGTATATTTGGAATAAGTGATTTCTGTCTGTTTAAACACCCTCTGCCCTGAAACTCTGCACTGACACTACTAACAAGCATTCTTTGAGATCCTGACATGTTTTCCACTCTCACTGTTGTCAGTGATATATATGTGAATATATATATTGGGCCCTTCTGAAAGGGTTATAGATGTTCTATAGGGGACTCTATAGTTTGATATCCAGAGCTAATCACTGACACATCTTATATCAAAATGCTAATGTCTATACAGAGCTGTAATTCAGCAATGTTATTTTTAAGAACTCATTTCTCCCTTTTGTCCTCTCTGTCTGGAAATTGTAGCTATGGCATTTGTGTTCTGTAGATAATTCCATTTCTTGCTCTTATTCATCTCTATTTCCTGAATTACCTTGGTATCTTTTCAAAGGCTAGCAAAAGCTGTTTAGATCCATAATAACGTGCATTTGAGTCTTCATAATTCAAGAAATGTTTCCCCAACCCCCTTCACTTGTTACGGCCCTTCCATCCTCCCTTTTTTGCATTTCTTCTAGCAAGCTACGTAGTGATTCTAGGAGAGATGAAGAAATTTTGTCGTTTTTTAAAATTATATACATATATATGTTTATTTGTGTATTTATTCCTTTCTTTTCTGGAGACTTAATTTGCATATGTTCAAAGTCTTGTGGGATTGAAAACTAGATAAAATGATGAAGATAAGGATGAAATTTAATAATGTTGTCAATCTTCCTTGAAAGCTTGAGACTTCTGCCATCATTTTAGTCTGACTTTATCCTTCCCTTTTAGGTTTATTTTTCAAATAGTTGATCCATTTCTGCTAGACTAGTAACAATGAACTGAAATATTTTAATATGCCAGGAAAATCAAGACTTAAACATTCCTTCAAATATCTGACTTTATGTTTAATATACTAATAACAGGAAAAGAAAACAAAACAAAACAAAAAAAAATAAAAACCTGTTCTTCAGATCTACATGGGTAATATAAGCAGTCTTGACCAAGTTTTAAATTCTAATCTCTCTGCTTGGCTAAAGCATCTTGTATTTTATTTACTTTGAAAGATGTTTCACCTGCTGAAATCTTGTGATTTTTTTTGACAGAAAATAGCAGTGTGATCCACCTCTCAGTGTAGACTGTGAAGCAGGTGACCTGAGTCACTTGTGTCCTGTAGGGGCTGGCACACTTTGAGTTGCAGTATGTCCAGTCTCGTCTCTTGAGCATGAGCTTAGCAACTTTCTGAAAAAGAATAGTCATAAGGAAATTTAGTTCTACTTCAATAGTAACTTTTTTAAAAAATAAAATCCCATTAACAAATAATCTCTTTGAAATGAATAACTTCAATGTAACCACACTTTCTACCTCTTAATAGAATTTCCCCATCACATAATGAGACATTAGACATTAGTCTTTTCAAAAATTGTATGCAAAAAGTCTTTGTGCAGAAGTTTCTGAATTTGGCTTAGAAGAATAACGAGCAAACAGCTCTAGTTGGCTCAAAACATCAGGTGTTAGGTCTCAGTTGACTCAGCCTCTGCAGCAGCACTTGGTATCAATATGCCAGTCACTCTTTCCCTATATAACCTTATTTTCTAGAGAACATGAGAGTTTGATGTGCTCAGAAAATTGCAAGCCTGATGGCAAGTGCAAATACGAAAGAAAATTTCTGAATCTGAGTGCATCTAACCATCAAGTAATAAGGCACAAAGTCTGCCTTTTTATCCACTGTTATTTGTGGATAGAAAACTGCTCACAAAAGTACAGGTTAGGTTGTAACCTTTCGAAAATTTCTGTCTGTGTAGCTTCTGATATCTTTAGTTAATATATTTAGTCTAAAATTTGGCAAATAGATTGTCTTATTTAATTTTCTATAACTTTTCTTTACTATTTAAGCCCTTACTATGTTTAGAGGATAATACACAATACATTGGGTAAAACTGAGTCAACTTCATAGCAATTAAAATGCAGATTTTGCTCATCTAGAGTATGATATCTTTGTAGTATACCAAGGCCTACTTAAGGAATCTTTTTGTTTGTGTATCCTAATAGAGCATAATGACTGCTTTCAAGCCATTATAGTCCATCATGTTAGTGATTCTGTATGCTGGATATTTTTATCAATGATGTTTTCTCAGGGAAAATGCACTGTAGTTATGAGGCTGTTAAAATGTGTATGTGTATAAATACACAACACTTTTAACTAAAAAAACACTTCACTTTCCAAATAGTAGTTACCTCTCTACACTTTTGAAATTAGTACTATGAAGAAGAAAGGGTTTTCTTTGTTTTAATTTTCACTAAAATTTCCTTCTTAATGAAGACAAGGTGTTTTACTTATTTATGAAACAGATCTACCAGATCACATGGTAATGTTGGGTAAGCTTCCCCATGGTCAATCAGATCTGTACATCCAACCCCAGACTGTCAGCAGAAATATGCTGTGCTCTGTGCTGTGCTTGGAATTACCACCAGCCAATCATACAGCACCTACAGGGCTCAAAAACATGAAAGTTCAGTTTGGTGCCTTTTTATCTCCCTTTTGTGCCCTAAAAAAAGCACAATGGCTGCCATCCTGAGCCAAGCCCTCTACTCTCTGACTTTACTCTTCATTGTGAGTAGTGATGTGAAGAGCTGTAGGATGAAGGCAGGCAAAAGATGAAGAGTGTGATTTAGTGTCAAAGTGGAGTTTTTAAAATATCTGGGTTTATTGTGTTTGCTCTTTGTTTACTGCTCTCTACAATCTCATTTAAAGTAAAATCATTCGACAGGTTTTCTGGTATGTATGACTCATGTTACTTTGCACCAAGGTTGAGGGGGTAGAAAGATCATGCCTGAATTATGAATAACTGTTTCATGTGGCGTTTTCTCCCTGTGAGCCTAATGTAGTGAAAACCTCTGCTGCCTGACTGCAACAGGAGATAGGGGTGGGCAGGTGGGCAGAAGCCTTGTGCTGACAGCAATAGACCTTGGGCACTCTGTGTGCAGTCTCAGTGGTGAAAGCAATCTGGGCTGCATTTTTAGCTGTTTGTAGCTCTCAGTCTTCTACGGATGATATCTTATCTATCATTATACTACGGGGGAATTATCTCCAGCCACAGCAACTGCTTTATGTTGTCCTATTGAAGACAGTATTTTGGGAATGCCAGCCTTGGGCTGTCCCTGTGCAGCTGTGATAAGGATCATAGCACCAGTGGTATGTTACAGGCTTGAAAACAACTGTAGGTGAACATTGTACCTGATGGTGTGTAAGGTGATTCCAGGTTTCATATTACCACCAAGCTAATGACATCAATGTCCTTGATGAGGGGAAGAAATCCCAGAGTAGCTTTTCCTAGGAACATCAACATTCTAGATAAAAAGCACCTATTATGACAGTAAGACCATGTCTGAACTGTGAGACAGGAAAGGTTTGCTCTGCTCCTCTTTCTGTCTGGACTGGGGACTAGATAAAAGCTTTTCCTTTATGTCTCACTTGTCCATTACGTTTTCATTGGAAGTGCTGAGTGGAAGAAGTAAGGATTTTCCAGTCAGGGCATTGCCCAAACCTTAGGTCACATCCCAGGTCCCTATTGTGTGATATTTTAAATAGTTAAAATGGAGTGAGAATATCTTTATTGCTGGTAAAAGAAGTGGGCATCAGTTTGGGTTGTTCCTGGCATGGGAATCTCCCTGCCAAATTCAATCTTATGTCTGACTTCAAAGCTGAGTTGCAATGTCTTGGAAATAGTCTGGGATTATGATGAAAATGCTGACAGATCCTTTAACTTCAGCTGTGGGAGTGGGGCTGCTGTAATATACAGCTCCTGTACATTAGAGATATAAAGTATGTTTAAGTAGAACCAATATATGTCTAGATATTCTATTGCTATTATGCCCTTTCTGTCCTGTTAATTTTGCTTTACAGAGTGACAGTGATGAATTGATATATACTATTTCCAACTGCCAGGTAGACTGTGTACACATTTATTAAGATTAATTAAAAAGTAACAAATTGTAAAGTAATAACATTAACAACTAGTGGAAAAAGTGTAGACATTTTGACAGTCTCTTTGAATTTCATTAAAAGATGGTAGTGACAAAAACCCAAGAGACTATTTCTACTTTACTAAAGAAATAGGTCACAGATTCAATTACAGTCACTGAAGCATGGACTCAATCTATCATGGCAAATTAAGTACATTTTAGCAACCTACTTTCCTTTAAAAATTTTATAGACACTTTCACTGGAAGAAGAAAGAGTATAGAAAAAGAAATTGCAAACTGAAGCCTGTTTTTTTTTTTTTTTTAATCCTATTGCTACTGAATGCCTGGCTTATTTACCATAGGTGTATAACAGAGAAAAAATCATTATGGAATGCCAAGATATGTAATCATCATGTATCTTTCCATTTTTCTTTTTTAATTAATGATATCATTTGGTCTTTGACTAGGAAGCATGGTTTGTATTGAATCCACAGTACATCAGTTAGGGGGCTTTGTTCTCTCATTGAAATCAAAGGACCATTTACTTAGAAAAATTCACTGCACAACCTTTATGCAATTTTGCTACAGATCCATAGTGCTGGGCTGAAAATGTGTTGCACTCCCAGTTCCAAATAAATAAATAAATGAAGACACATACAGCCTGTGGATATGGTTTAGCTGAGTGCAAATATTGGAATGATGAAATACTCTTTTGCCCATAGCAGAATTGATTTCATGTTGACAACTGGAATTTATAAAGATCCTCTTTCAACAGAGTAGCAGTGGCCATATTTGCTGCATTACCACAGCTGCAACAAAATAGGAGCAAATAGAAGAACTGATAAGAGAGATGTAATCTATTTCCTCTCTACATATAGCCCCCAGATTTGCTGTAGTACCCCTAGGAGATTTTTGCACTTTCATATATTAGGGTATTCAGTGACCTTTAGATTAATATTTATTTATTTATTTTTAATATATAACATTTGAACATGCTAAGGAATTCACGTCTGTCATGCAAATGAAACCACAGTGATATTGGTTAAAAGCAACGCAATGTTTTCTGAGACAGTGTTGATTAAACGTGTGATCTTCTCAAAGTACACTGGGGACAAGATGCTGTCCATTTCCAGATAGGCCTCTTTCCAACAGCGCTTTTTACTGCTCAACGGTTTTTGCTGGTTAAATATTCAGGGCCACTGTAACAACAGAAAAGTAAACAGCCCAGTAAGAGTAGCACAAAGCCAGACTCGTGAAACAAGCTTTCATTATAGTGAATTGCACAATCCTCATGTCTCACATCTGTTAATAGTTAACAGTCTAGCCATGATCACAAGCTCAGGGAGGATTTTTCCAACAAGCCTACCTACACCAGTACAAATTGTGCAAGATTGAAAAACACCCACCACTCTTACTAGCCATCAAATTCTGCTGTACTGCAGGTACCTCAGCATTCACGGGAATATTAGATGACAAGAAGCAGACCAGATTTACTCTGTCAAACTTAATATACTTATTTTCTTGTCAAAATTACATTTCCCTTTCAAATGATTCCACTTGGTTTCTATGTTAAGGGCAAAAAATTTAAATAACTCCTGCCCTGAGTTTTCACATGCACTTGCTACAATGCAAGGAGAGCTGATCGTGAAGCCATCTGAAGCAAATATAAATACTTTACAGAAGATCCAAACCTACATGAAATTGTCCTCCTTTTGGTTATGTTCTATACTTGTTATTCAGCCCCATTTTCTAGAAAACCTCTAGCTTTCTTATTAATTAATAACCATAATATTTGCCTGTTAGCAGCTCTAGAAGAAAAAAACAAAACAGTCATTGAGCACCTCTGCTTTTTCTGTATTCCTCATGACCAGGTCTCCAGTTTCCTTCTGGAGAAAACCCACATCCTCCCTGACCTTCTTTTTGTCACTGATATACCTGTATATTCTTCTTGTTCCCCTTTATGACTCAGGCTAGATTTAATTCTGACTGGGTTTTAGCTTTCTGTCTGGATTTTAGATTGCAGATTAAGTGAGGGAGTCAACTGAAGAAAGAGAAAACATAATTTTTACTCCCTGTGTCTGTGTGTCTGTCTGTTATCATCAGGGTTTGCAGTTGGTACCATGTCCAAAGTCCTCTAGAGACCATAACAGTACAACATTTTTATCTCTTGATATCCTCTTTGGAGACTTGGTGCTTGCTGTCACCCTCTTTGAAACAGGACAAAACATCCTGCAGGTGGTACCCTTGGGGGGTGAAGCTGTTTATAGGGTCTCTGTGAGCAGATGATATTTCTGTCCTGGGACATAAAGTGTTTTGCCTTTGGATTTTATAATTATTTAACTTAATTTTGTGAAGTCTTAAATGACTGTATCTGCATGTAAAAAACATTTCCTTATTTATCCAGTTCTGGGTGTTATCAGAATGCTTTGGCTCGTATTTGGAACTGGCAGGAGAGTAACACTGCTAGGATGGAGCACACCAAACTCTGACGTCAGAACTAGGGCTGAGATGGGGATCTTTTTTTCTCATGGTGTTGCTATAAAGTCCCAGTTTTCAAGCAATAGATCTTCAGTGGCCTAACTGGTGAACTGGGAAGGAGCCAGCTTTATTGGAAGTTTGAGTAAAATCACTTTTTTTAAGTCTCTCTACTTTTATTATTGTTAAAAGATACCTGAAAATGGGAATAGAGGGGCTGTTACACTTTTGTTTTAAGCGGGAATGATGAATAGATTTATTCATGGATTATGCAGAACACCTCTAAAAATACTCTCTTCTAAACTGTCTTCTATCCCTGTTTTGCATCTCATTTAAATATCTACCTTTCACTGGAGTATAAAAGCCAGTGAATGTGGTGCTTTAAGTTTTTTCTAATATAATAAGTTATGTTAGTTTTAGTTAGTTTTAACACGTAATTGTAAAGAATGTGTAAGGTTTAGAAAAACAGCTTGGCAAAAACCAAAGCTGTAATCTTGACTTACAGCAAATAAGTCGTGCACAGTTGTAGTCGTAGTTAATAGTCCTGAGGCTATTTGTGCTCTTCTATTTTGTCTGAGTCTTGGGAACTGAAAGAGCTCTGTCATTGCCACTTCTGAGGAATTACTGAAAATGTTGGGAAGGAGAGAGAAAAACCCTGGCCTTCAGAAAACTAGTGAGTGCTGAGGGGTGCTGGGACACATGACAACAAAAGTGTTTTTTAGAATATATCACATATCAGAAAATCTATGGGCACTGCTTTTTATTCTAATGCTTCCATATGGGTTGCAATTTCACATTGGTATGCTGGGTTAAATTGCTAACATCTAAAATGCCATCTGGTTAGAGGCTCACTGACGTTGAAACTTGTATCAAGAGTACTTTGTTTTTTCTATGTTCACAGTTGGAACAACTGAAGGAGAGGAATATATTTGATATTAAATGAATAGAACAACCACGATTAACTTGCATGTAGCAATGACTAGTGCACTGAGAGACCTGATGAAGACCTACAGAACAAGAAAATGCTATTTAACAATGAAAAATCCATTTCATTTGTTTTACACCAGATTTGGGAATAACAAAAGAGCAAACGTGCTGTAGTCAGACTTCCCTTCAAACTTAGATTGTAGTAACTGACAACCTGGATGCAGGGGAAGAAATACTCTCTGAATGGTAACCCTTTGGAGTGTGCTTTTAGTGCACTGGAAGTAGCACCGTCCTTTGGTGTGACTTCCATGCCTGCTGTGCCTCAGCCTTAAGGGCCTTAAGGGCGTTCTGCACAAAGAATCATGCTGGCGAAATAGGAGACCATGAGAAGGGCTGCTCGACATGTATGTACTAGTATGCACTAGTATTTTGGGGCTGTTATCTCTCTAGAATGTG
Organism: Meleagris gallopavo; assembly: GCF_905368555.1. Lineage (NCBI taxonomy): Eukaryota > Metazoa > Chordata > Aves > Galliformes > Phasianidae > Meleagris > Meleagris gallopavo. The sequence goes on from NC_139416.1 coordinate 4,932,089, forward strand.
GAATGTTCTTTGGAGGAATTGAATAGACGCCCTTCTCCAAAAGCTTTTTTTCTTCAGTCTTATATCTTACTCTGTATATCATGTGGGATTTTACTAGCGGGTGAGCAAATTCTGCTGAGTGACTTTTGTTAGTATTGACTGCTTCTCCACATGAAAATCTCGTGCACAGGAAGAAAGTATGTGGCTTACCCTAGGGAACAGAGAGGCTTTAGTCCTGGTACAAGTGTGTATCCAATGCTGTTATTAGGGCAGGGAATAAACACCTTTTACTCTCTGAAGTGAATTGAGGACAGTCTTCTAAATATGACTATTCAATTCCTGACTTCTTTTTAATGCTAGACTTGGGAAATGTTATTCCAAAGAGGAAATAAAGTTTAATGGATTACAAAGGCATATATGTATTCAAGAAAAGTGAGCCAGTATCCAAAGTAAATAATACATGGATATTCTTAGTCAGTGAAAGCATAAATAAAGTTTTCATGTCACACTGGAATAATTGACTGTTTTCTCACTTCTAAAAGTCTAAGAATGAATTGTGTTCCAATAGCATCAGTTTGCTGTCTCAGTTAAGTTAGCTCTCTGAGCCATAAATAACTGCGTGGTTCAGCATAGATATATTTATTTTACAATTCATAATGTGCACTCATCACTAGGATTCTTGGCATGTATACAAAGATAATAACAAAATAAAAACATATTGACTAGTTTCTACTAAGTGAACTTCTTCAACATGTCCTCAGTGAATGCATATAAATCACTACTAGCATCTCCAAGCAAAGGTATCAATAAAAACATCAGCCCTGAACATTGTCCTGAAAGTCAATGAACTAGGAAGAACACGTGATCACTAGGGAGCAATTTCCAGAGTTAACAATGCTATAACAAAAGCTTTCTGACTTAGACACAGAATTTAAATCTATCATGTGATATATTTAAATCAGCTATTAGTGTTACTGCTGATGGACTTGATGACTGTGATGATAGATGGGGAGAATGTCTCACTGTAGCACAACTCTGTCACAATGCTGTGGTGATACATAGCTCAGTCTACATCACACCTGCAGCAAAGTGGGATAAAACACTGCAGCGGCTGTGAGAGGATGTGCTGCTCTCCATGCTGTTGAACTTGAAGGAAATCCTAAGTGAAATGAAGACAGTGATCATATTTGGGACTTGGTTGGAGAAGTGAATGCAACTTGATTTTTCCCTCCGAATGGCTCAGGGAATTTTTTCATTTTAGTGTGAATGTGGTTGTTTCCTGATGGGAAGTAGAACTGAAGGCCTGGTGCTGTGGTGAGGACAGAGCTGAGAGTGTGGCTGTGGGCCTCCTGCCTCCCGTAACAGGTCATCACAGAAAAGCTAAGCTGTGCCAGCATGCTCCTGCACAATTCCCAGTGTTGGTGTAAAAAAAAATTGTAAAATTATTAGATGCCTTAATTATCCATAGTCTATCTCCAAACTTAGGAGAAATTACTGCACAAGTTCATTTTTTACCAACAGTGACTTTGCAGTGACATTTGTTAGTGATTTTATTTAGTTACAAAAGCTGAGAATAATACTGAAACATGGCAGAATTGCAAATCATCAGCACAGAACAATCCAGGCTAGTGCTATCTCTCCTTGGCAGCCCTCGTCTGCATGCTCTGGGCCATTTCAGTATTCTCAAAGGAGGAAGAGCCGGAGTTTAACTAGAAAAAAACTGTTGCATTTGGTTCTTCTGGACTACCTGCTGCCAAGGAACTGACTAATCCACCTTAATTCCAATTACTTTAATTCACAAAGCATATGGAAAATTCACGGCAGGATAGAAGTAGTCCAGGAGACAGGAGAAGAGGCAGACTAAAATTACCAACCTGTTCACCTGTTAGGATTTCACAGATGCTACTAAAGGAAAGGAATAACATGTAATTTGTGCTGTAATGCAGGAATTTAAAACTCTCCAAGGGACCAATTACAGAGATTTGGGCACTTAGACTCCTAGCAACCTTCCAAGCCCCATGTGAAGTACTCCTTTTTTCAGAATTCCTTATGTACATTTCCAGCTTCTTTCCATACGAAAATTGATATTGTTTCTTTGCCTCATTCTGGCAGTCAATGTATTCCTCTAACGATGGCCCGAAGTTTAGCACTGTATCATGCTTAAGAAATATACCTGAAGCCTTAGGATTGCATTTTCCATGTTTAATCTGCTGATTTGATAACTCTTCAAAGCCCTTTGTTAATTCAATTCACAATCTCTGCAAAAATAGACACCAGATTTCTGCTGAGGTCAGTTGTATTTATGGCCTATTTAATGGCTTTTAAAATTATTTTTTAAAGAACTTTGTTTGTATAGGTCCTACCAAGACTTGGGCACCTTGCAGCTAAAATATGTTATGTGTATGCAGTTAATTCTTACCACAGGCTGACTTCTGTGAAAGCTGGATCTGAGTATTTCTTAGACAACTACCCACTTGGAGAACACTTTTTAACAGAGACACTTGCCTAAGTATGCAAACTGTATTCAACTCCAAGAAAAATTATTTCCCTGGAAGAAGAATTCTTAATAGCTTAAAATACTGGACACTAAGTTTAGAGAGAGTAAGTCCTAAAGTCTTGCCTTTCTTTACAGCTTAGTTTCATCAAATATAAAGGGAAATGTAAATCTTAATTGAATTTCTTCTGTATTTAGAGGTAGGGTTGAGAAATGGTTACTTTTATTTCTATCAAGTCTCTCAAGACAAGTCTACTTACTTGATCCCAGGATGATGTTTGTGTGTACAGGAGAGAAATATAATTAGGCTTTCAGTTCTGTACAACATAATCTGTGGCAAGTACGAATGACATGAAAGAGAGCAGAAATTGCCAGGGAGAAGGCTGTTTTTGTTTATTTGGGGAAAAAAAAAAAAAAGGTTGAAAAGATTTTTTCTGTGGCTGACGCAATTTGGCCATTTGCTCTGAGCTAGACACACTTGTGCATCGCAGTGAAGGCAATGGAAGGGGTGGGAAGAAAGGAGAGTCAAGGGGTAAATTCCACTTGCTGTAATACCTGCTTTTGATCTAAGCTTTAATTGGATGTGATTTAGAAAACTGCTGGCATCACAGGGGATATTAATACTCTCCTCTTATTCTCTGTGCTGCCTGTCCCTGAGGGAGCTGTTATATTTCTGTCTGTGTTCAGACTTCTCATGCCCCTTCCTTTTTTCCTGAAAAAGCATTGGATGGCAGGAGAGAAAGTGTTGAAAATGCTTCATTTTCCTTCCCAAGTGGCAGAGTAAGTCCTAGAGGTATTTGTCACACATTGGCTTCATGTAGAGCTCACACTGTGCTCATCCCCATGCCCTACAATGATTACAACATGTTACATAAGAAAGATTGTAGGTCCTCTTTTTTTTTTTTTTCCTTACTTTACCTAACATTGAACAACAAGTATCTTAATTCTCCTTTTCTTGTTGAGTCACCTGTCAGCCACCCTTGGGTTAGAAGAGTTTCCATATGCCACTATTCTTTTCAGTCATTAAATCTGGATATAGCTTTTAAATGAAGTGCATGATGCTTCTGTTGACAATGCAGTCCCCATGGTCAGTGTCTTCCTCACCGTTTGTCACTACAGTGCATAATATCTAGTTGCATAAGGAAGTTCAAAGACAGTTCTGTTACATCAGTTTATACTTCTGAATCACATCTAATAGTACAGAAACAAATTTAGTTTCTAAATAAAAGAGCAGTGCTGGCAGCTCAAATCTTATTACTCCATCTTGTGGAAGAAGCCAAAAACAACAGCGATACTAATGCAGCAAATGTCATGCTGCCTATAATAATCTGAAACTTACAAGGCCTTTTGTTGTTGTTGTTGTTGTTATTTTTTGTTTGGGTTGTTTTGTGTTTTTTTTTCGAAGGATCATGCTGTCTATTCTTTTTTATTCCAAAACTTTCTAAGATCTTAATTTAAAAAAAAAAAATCAGCTTTTGTTTAACGTTAATGTTTGTTTCAGTGTTCAGTTACATTGAATTGAATTTCTGAACTACTAGGAAAGTCTGTTTTTTCTTTTCTTTTCTTTTGTGAAAATAATGTGGTTGGTAGAAGAAGACTGGGCTCTCGTATAAAAAACTGGTTGTTAAATATTTCTGTCGGGCTACAAAATGAAAACCCATACGGTATGGCTCATGACATGCTATTTCCATTTTTTGTCTGACAGGGTTCTGTGGTTTCAACAAGCAGGGACTGAGATATCACCTGTTCAGTGTATGGACACGGTTTTGTTTAACTTCTGATCTTTTTGTAGTTCCACTGAGAATTTTGCTCACAACAGAGACCTCTACTGAGAGCCACAGAGCATCTCTGTGAGGCTGGAGGAGTTCAGTGCTGCAAAGCTGCTCAGAGGAGGCCAATTGTTAGTGTATCACACAGGAGAATAATGACTATCAGAATAATCCACTGCTTACCTTCCCTGCTCATGGAAATAGATGAAAATAAGTATGAATTACTTAACATACTTTAGTGCCTTCAAAGTGGAGTAATTGTTGGATGCGTAATATTTCACAGCCTGATGCTTCTGCTAAAATCAATGTGCGAATGGTTACACCTGAACTAGCCCTTTTTGAAAGATGAAATCGTGAAAAATCCTATGTGACACAGCAGCGCTGCAAGATTTGAAAATCTTTTGTTTTAGTCTTACAATTTTAGCAGAAGAAAAGGCATCTTCCAGGCCGAGATGTGTAACTTAAGCACAACACTGACACCTGGTGTTTAAGTCAGGTTTAGTCCTGGGCAAGCTGAAGGTAACAAGGGCTAGTATCTGGGGCTGTCAGGTGTTAAGGTCAGACACTTTATAGTATGTATTATATATTGGTATATAGTATATTCCTTATATTCTGGAAATCTGGCCTGCAAAGCACGTGCTGAGCTGCCAGAAAAATTTGTGGTAAAATTTGAAGATGCCCAAACTGATTCTGGTGAGTACTTGGGGTTGAGGGGGTCAGAAAGAGTTATTTCCAAAAGCAGAGCCTTCAAGCAAGCAACTAAAATTTAGGAATTTGCTTTAAAATATAGGTAAGAATATTTTTCCAAAAGAATTGTTCAGCTAGGTGCCTGATGACTACAGGCTGGGAGAGAATGTTCATCTTTCTGGGGGTAAGAAGGTCCTATGGAGGGTTTTGGACAGGCTGGATCAATGGGCTGAGGCCAGTGGGATGAAGTTCAACAAGACAACTGCTGGGTCCTGTACTTTGGCCACAATAGCCCCGGGCAACACTACTGGCTTGGGCCAGAGTGGCTAAAAGACTATGGAAGAAATGGACCTGGGGATGCTGGTTGATGTTTGGCTAAACGTGAGCCAGCAGTGTGTCCAGGTAGCCAAGAAGGCTGATAGCATCCTGGCTTGTATCAGAAATAGCATAGCCAAAAGGAGCCAGGAGGTGATCATCTGCTCTGTAGTCAGCTCTGATGAGGCTCAGTTTTGGGCCACTCACTACAAGAAAGACATTAAGGCTCTGGAGCATGTCTAGAGGAGAGCATGAGTTTTATCAGGAGTGGCTGAGGGAACTGGCATTGTTTAATCTGGAGAAGAGGAAGCCCAGGAGAGACCTTATTTCCCTCTATAACTGCCAGAAAGGAGATTGTGGTGAGGTTGGAGTCAGCCTCTTCTCTAGCATTATTTGCAATAGAACTGGAGGAAACAGCCTCAAGTTGAGCTAGGAGAGTTTCAGGTTGGATGTGAGGAAAAAATTCTTATCTGAGAGTGATCCAGGCTCTGGAATGGGCTTCCCAGGAAGGTGTTTGAATCACCATCCCTGGAGGCATTCAAGAAGAGTTTAGATGTTGTACTAAGGAAGATGGTTTAGAGGGGAATATTGTTGGCATGTGGATGGTTAGACTGGATGTTCTTGGAGTTGTTTTCCAACTTTGGCGATTCTATTATTCTGTTCTAGGCAATTGTTTTTCCATGTGCCAATTAGTTATCATTATGTTCTTTGGTAATGTTTATTCAGTGCTTTTTAATGTTCTTATTAAAGTATTAGTTCAACAAACACAATGATGGTTGCTGTTCACATCTTAATTAACTTCTTTCATATATTTGCTATAAATTTTAAACCAATAAGTGGGTGTGATTGATTATCAGTATTTACATTCTGTGGCATGTTATTCGTTCTGAGGAAGCCAAAACTGTTTCCTCTTTGCTGTGACTAAGCCTGATTCTTGGTATGATTTGAAGTTTTCCTTTTCCTGCCATAAAATTAAAAAACAGTGGAAAATACAGTAGAGAAGTGGTGCTGTAGCATCAGACATGCTCTGCTAGCTTAAGGGGGGGCAATCAGTTTTGTGCTTTAAACACCTCCTTAGGTCTCAGGTGCAGATAAATTTTCATTCATAAACTTGCCATTTACAAGGACCTGAGAGAAGGAACCAATGCTGCTTCTCTGTGTCGTGGCTTCAGTGGCTGGTGTGAATACAGATAAGATTCCTAGCCATTTCTGAAAAGGGGCCTCACTCCAAGAGGCAGCTGAGATTCAGGAGGTATCTCTTTTGGTCTGTGATGAAAATGAACTAGAATTAGGAAATATCTGAAGAGCTGCTGTTTATTTTGTTTTCTCCACAAGTTTGACTTTAAGACTGCTTAAAGAAGTGATACAAGTGATTAATCCCTCTTGGCTGAAGTTTCCATAATTGGTAATAATAGGGCGAATCTCAGCAAAAGAGGCTACTGTATGCCTGAGTTGAGTAATGACATTAAGCATCTGCCCACGAGTAAAGGGAAAATATGCCAGAAACTTGCATTGGTGAGCAGCACGTCTTTAATGATGAAACTTGTCTAATTCTATTTTCACCCTGTAAAGTGACACATGTATTGTCCATGGTGTCATTGGGTCATTCAGCTCATGGGAGTGATAAAATCTTAGGTCATTAATCTATCACAGGCTCCTAAAAAGTAGAGATTTTAATTTGAGTTTTCAGTTTTATTCTGTCTTCAGCCACAGACTTGTTTTTCATAGCAAAGGCATCATGGGCTCACCTCCTCCACACCATGCCGTGGTATGCATGACTGCACACTATAGAAAAGAGCTAAAAATAAGAGAAGCAACAGCACTGAAAAAAGCACTGTCTTCACAACTCACCTTCAAACTACGTAACTATTGTTATGTTTCTGAAAATTAATAAATGTGTGAGGAACAAAAAGTAAACCATACATCTCTCTGAAGGGAGTGATGAGGCAATGGTGTGTATAGGTAGTTCTGATATACTGGGGTTTGTTGTTCTGAATCTTCTTTAATTTGGTGATAACAGTCAGAAGTCAAATATCCTTACTTCTCTTATGTTCTTAATAGCCACCGACGTACTAATTTTTTTACCTTATCTGCTATAACCAGAACTAGTTTCTTTCTTCTCCTTGATCCTTTTTCCTTGACCATTTAGTTTGAGGGTTGGTATTTTCTTGAGTCTTAATTTTGTGATGGAAACTCACCTAAAAATTATGCTTTTAATTTCAAAATATATTTCTAAGAGCAGAAGTCGGTGGGAATGGTGATACTTCTCAGTAGAACAGATAGTGTCATTGTACCTACCTGTGTTTTCAAAGAAGAGTCTATATGCAATTTATTTCATGTAAATCCTAATTCTTGCAAGACAAAGCCTTTTGAAGTTTCTCCATAAATATCTGTGGAAAAAAAGTTCCAGTTCCTGATCTGACACAAAATGAAAAACAAAAAGAATTAGAAGGAAAAGGAAGGAAGTCCCTCTTGGTTTATTTTACCAAAATAAATCCTGGACTGGACATAAAAAGTAAAACATACTATCTCTGTAAGGGACTTGTAATAAATCTATACAAAGATGGCATACAAAATGGTATCATCTTTTTATTTGGCTCAAATCTGGAGGTTTTTTTTATATCTTTGATCAATAGAGAGGCTAAAGTTCATATACTGAAACTTAAGAAAAGGCTTCTCACCTAAAACAAAGCCAGATGCTTTTTGTAAAAGATACTTCATGAGTAAGAGATGCAAATTCACATGCTGCCACCAAAACATTACAATTGAATTGCAGGAATCGCAGTAGAATACATTTGCATCAAATGACTCCTCTGCTGCACAGCTACTGAGGCTGGGAAACACCTTGTCTTTATGTTCTTTGTGCTCTGAAAAAGTATAGTAGTTGAAGCATCAAGCACAGTTATCAAATCACACAAGATGTAGCAACTATGTTGGTGGTACTTGTGTGTGGGAATATGTAGTAAGAAAGGATGTTTGTAATTACCAGGGTGTATCTACTGGTTACATTTATAGGAATTCTGTTTCAAACTCTATAAGCCACTCTGTATCATGAGCCGGAGTATAAATTTTTCTTACAAATCAATATCCTATTTTATTACTTCCAAAGAAGTCATAAGATTTCCATAATAAGCACTCAAGGAAATTAAATCTCTGAATTTCTTTCCATGTGCATAATTTAAATCTATTTGCCAAATCCTTACGGGTACCTGGGTTCTCCTGGGAGGGTTTGCACCTGTGTCCAAACCTTCAGAGATTTGCCTGCTGTTAATATCCAGGTCAGCAGAGAGGCTCATGCTGCAGAGCTTCTGCTATGAGATACTTTCTTCCAGTCCAGAAGGTTTCTAAATTTAATCCACTGATGTATCAATATCTTTAAGCATCCAAATTCCCCTGGTAAAGCAGGACACTGTCATCATTTAACACACAAATGCTAGGGGGGAAGTAGGAGATGTTGTTCATTTGCTTTTGTTTTTAATCTACTAGAATCTTCTCCCTTGATTGCAACTAAATGTTCTGGGATCTGAACTGAAACCATCATGATACACAGTTTTAAACAATCAAGAAAAATATTTTTCACCCATTCTTACAGTAGGAATATGAAGCACCATTTAAAGTAATGGATCACGGTTTCAGTGTTACATAGATGCATTACAAAAAGCATCACTTTCTTTGTTTCTCATCAATGTGGCAAGTAAAAGGTGATAACAATAGGGTTTTGTTTCTGTATAATTCAAAGGCAACAAGTGCAGTCCCTTTTCCCATCTGTGTACTCTAGAGTTGCAAATTAGATGTTCTGGGACCAAAGATGATGTCAAAGGTAATGAGAGCTCTGCAGGCAAACACAGAGTTTGTGTTAAAAGATGAGTCAGTAACCTGCATAGGAATAGCAGGAGGAGGGAGCAGACTCCTTATCTTTTTGAAAAGCAACTTCCAGTCTACTTTTAATGTTTGAAAAGGAACATTGTATAAAAACACATGCAAAAACATTCAAAAATTCTACAGATTCTTTTGTTCAGACTAGATGACTGTGTATCTAATAGCCTGAGCCAAAGAGCATGGCATTGCTTGGGTATATTACATCCCTTACCATGTACCAACCTCTGGAAAAATTGAATGATATGATGGACTGCTACAGAGCACTGAGAGCAATGGGTGCTGAGATATTCAGACATTGGGATGCACATTTAGCTGAAGCCTCCTTGCTGATCAACGCTCAGGGGTCTGCCAGTAGACTGGCCCTGCCCTGTCAAACCTCTTAGATACCATAGAAAGCAATAAAGTCCCTGCAGTGCACATGAAGAACATGCTGGGCAAGGCAGTCTGGATTATCCCTGCCTTAGGCGAAGGCAAGCCTATTTGTGGGATTGCTTTTGCTCAGGGACCTGGATGCATTACCTTGGTGGGTATTGTGGAATCCTAAAAGTCTGACAGAATGTTTTAAAAAGGTATGCCCTGATCCTGGCAATTCCAAAGAGCTGTTTTAGTTAGTTAGTTAGTTAGCTCCATCTTTCCTTCCTTTCTTCCATCCTTCCTGTCTATAGAGGGGCAGGAGACTTTGCTACATTTTTATTTTTCCTCTTTCAGTTTAGAAATACAAAAGCCATGGACTTAGTTCTTAATTCACTACGTAGGCAAGATAATGCTAAAAAATTCAGGGTTCATCTGGAAGAACCTCTGAGATTTGAGAAAGTGAATGTTTATTCAGTATTTTAAAAGACTTAGTTTGTTGAACAACAGCTTCTAAATGTTTTAGAAAGCTAACTTAGTGTCAGAAACTTTTGAGTTTACCACCACAAGCCTTAAGCAACCATTAAAACATGCCTGTGGAAAGGTAGATTACAAATTTACGATCTTAATTATGCTAGAAATGTAACTTGAGGATTTATGTTCATCCAACTGGGAAAAGAGTATGTTTAATCTAAATAGCTCAAGTATTGAGCACTCATCATTCATAGGCCCAAATAAAATTTAGAAGTGCCATTTTTGCAGATCCCTGTCATCTCACTGTATGGTGGGGAAGAAGAGGGATCAAAAAGTACTAAGTTGCATATATGACAGCTTTTTATATATGCATATCATCTATTTTATATGCAGAAATTCAGAAGGTGTCTATGTGCATTGCAGAGCATTTAGATTGCATAATGGTATATTCAATAGTAAAAGCAGTCCTGTATACTCCCATCAGATTGATAATAACCAATGATTTATGTTAATATTGCTCAACTATGCTTGATGAATTTTTGAGGTTTTTGAGGTGGGGAATTGAAAAGAATCAGTGAACCAGAGGAACAGATTCCTGTGCCTTATAGAGTGTTAGATCTCTCAATAATATCTATCCTCCTCCCTTTGAGGTGAAAAGCCTATTTCATCTTAAATACTTCCCAGCTTATTGTTTATATATCCTTCCCTTATTTATCAACCTAGCAGTTCATTCATTCTGATATAATCCCGTTCTATTTATTGCTATTCCTTTGTTTCTATTTTTTCTCAAACTACATATTACTTGTGTTACTTGTGTTCTGGCAAACAATCATCCTGCAGGATGGAACTGATACAAGGCAGTCTGAGGTTCTGTGCACTGACTTAAATCAGTCTTCCAGCTCCGATTAGGGATAGTGCCTGTAGGAACTATGAAAGGCAACAGTCATTGCAAGATTTCCATTGGTGTTCATGGCAAAACATGAGAAACTACCAGAGACAGTATCAGGGTTGTGGTGCCAAACAGTTTAATATGGAATTGGTGATTTTCTTTTCTGATGAAGTTGATTTTCCTTAAACTCTTTCAGAGTTCATATGCAACTCTGGAAGCACTGCTCACAAGGATTTTGAGACTCATGTAATTAAACTACCCTGAAACTGGTTTCTTCTGTAACCTACATCCTGTGTTCTCTATTTTTCTCTTACAAATGCTCACTTCTCTTCCACTGTATGTAAATGATTTCTAGCTGCAGTTTCTTTATTTTTGATTGTTGCATTTTTAGTTTCTTTATAGTTTACTCAAGTCAGTGACTATTAAATGTTGATGCACTTCTTTATTTCATGGATTTTAATATTTTATAATAAACGTAGGAGTCTTTTTTTGGTTAAGTACATAAGGTACCTTTCCATAAAGTAGAAGATCAATAAAAAGTAATCTGCAGACTATTTTCAGCTTATATTTCACAAATAAAACATTGATGCTTCCTTTTAAGTTGGCCATCACTCATCCAGCAGGTTTCACAGACAGTAACAGTTAGTTAGTAATTTCAGAAGGTGAAGATGTATGATGTTGTAAATATTTAAAATCAAATTTGAAAAAAACGACAGAGATGAATGTGATCAGAGTAACACAATGCTGAAGGCAACATTTTCAAAGCAACTCGGTACATACTGTTTTCCCTTGTAGGTGGCAGTATTGAAAAGGAAGTAATATGGGGATTAGTGAAGGGAATCTTAAATCCCTGTGCCTGAGACTCAAATCTGTGCTAAGACAAGTACTTGCTAATTTTAGCCAAAGGTGGATTTAAAAAAAATAAAAGAATTGATTAAGAAATTGGATATAATGCCTCAATGCTGCTATATCAATATTACAGGATAGTAGTTTTACAGGATGGCTGTATCGGTAGGGATAGAAATCAGTTTTATTTTCACTTCATGTTTATGAAAGGTAGAATATTTATAAAAAAAAATTCTTAGATAAAGAAAGTATTTAGTATCGTTAGTCATAGGTTTCTGTGATTCATGACACGGAGAATCTCATTTACAACACACTTGCTAGGCTTTTATTCTATGTTCTGATGTAATTGCCCTGTGGCCAACCTGGGCTGTTACCCAACTTACTGCTGAACCCCAGGCAATGCTCTCAGGAACCGAGGGTTTTTAAAAGTCAAACAAATTGCTGATAGGGTTATGGATTTGTTTTAGTCTTAGTAGGGAAGTATAGACAGTGAGAACAAATGTCACAGAGTAAATAGCAAATTCATGGCTTTTAGCTAGCAAGTTGCTTTGAATCACTTCCCAGCATTCAGTAGCTCTTCATTTATTGCCAGGAAATGCCATACCTAGAGGTCTTTACAGCTATTTCAAATTGATGTTAAATAAATAAATGAAGAAGCACAAACTTTAAGTCAATATATCAGTTCAGAAAGTGTTTTTAGTCATTTAATTTGAAACTGTAGGTTGTAATGGTGTCTGAAACTTGTTTAGTGACACTTTGTAGTAATTCATTACAAAAGTTGGCATGGCGATAGCTTATTTTAATGTTTTCCTTTTGCAGTATGCCAAACACAGAAAAAAAATCCAGATCATCTGTGATGCATCTTGACTTCAGAAATATTCTAAGAAATACAAAGCAGTAGCTAACACTGAAATTTAAATGAAACGAATAGTGCATTCAACTTATGGTGCATTATTGGATCGGTCATGTAATTGCAGACCATACGTAGCTTTCTAACTACAAAATTAAAAGTAACTTGTATGCAGCACATCCTTTATGGTATTGTTTGTCAAAGGTGCAAACATGAAAGTTTTGGGGGATTTTTTTAGAGTTTGTTGTTGTTTTTTTTTTCCAGAAATGGTAGCTGAAACCATGCAGGGCTTGCTTCTTGCTTTTCATTTGCTGCATTTCTGTGCTATAGAAACAGGACTATGGGATAATCCAGGTTGGAAAGAGCTTCAGGAGGTCTCTAGTCTAGACTCTGTAGGGTCAGCTGCAGGCTTAGAGCTGGTTCCTCAGGGCTCTATTTAGGTGGGTCTTGAAAACCTCCAAGGATGAGGAGTGCACAGCTCCTCTGGGCAACCTTCCCTCTGCTTGGCTGTGCTCACCTCCCTCACCTGGCTGGGCTCTGCTGATGGAGGCTGTAGTGCTTTGGCTGTGCTGCCAGTTCATGGTGCCTTGTGCTCAGCCAGGTGCCCCTTCAGCACAACTTCTCCTGGTTGGGAGGAGCCTGAATCACTCTTAATAATGTTCTGGAACTTCGTGTGTCAAAATTGTTCAAGTGCTAAATAGATATTTCCAAGTACTAATATAGATTTATATTTCATTTTCTATTTTTCAAAAAAAAAAAAAAAGAAAAAAACAAAAAAAACCCTCCATTTGTAAAAATGCTGCAGATTTTTTTTTTTTTTAAGTCTTGACTTCATATTAGTCAGAATACAACCTAATCAAAATATTTTTTAGACTAACTCATCCTTTATGGTTGCATTTAAAATAAATGAAGAAATCCAAATAAGGTGTGTTCATCACTGCTTTTTTGCTTTATTATTTATCATATATTTTTAATACAAATGTGACATCTGATGTATTACTTAATCAAGAGAAAAAGAATTATACCTTGCACATAATCAGTTATTTTTGCCATATCAAAAAAAAAAAAAAAAAAAATTAGACTAACAAATGAGGAAAATAAATAAGATGAACTTTAAAAATGAAAATGCTTAGCCTTTGGAATTTTAGTTGACAGCTTTTGAAAATTAAATTATAAGTCAAGTACTGATAGGTTTGATATCTTCTTTGCAGCTTTGCAGATGATATATTGCAGCTTTAATGGAACATCATTTATCATCTGATAATAACAAATGTAGTATTTCTGAGCTTGTCATCTCTTCTGTGATGACAAATAGTCCAACTTGTAGCAGTGATAATGGGATTTTATAATGATCTCTCCAAACTGACTCTGCTGTGGTGCTAGGTACCTTACTTTAAATCTCAATATAACTTTGAATACTTTAAATCTCAAAATATCTTGGGATTCTCAGGCTTTTGAGACCTATTTGTGTATGTGAGTCTGTGCTACTAAAGTTCCATTTACCTCAGTGGTTTAAAGGCTTGGTCCATTGCATTTTGTTGTTCTGTATTAACAGTTGTCTAGATTTAGAAAGCACTATGTTTATCACAGGTTCTATTGTAGCAAGACCCGTGTAGTTGTCCAATAGCAAATCATTATACCATAGTAACTTGCTTTATACCAGCCTATCACTGCAGTACTATGTTATTCTGATAAAAACAAACAAAAAACTTAGTAAATAATTGTAATGCTATTATCTTAAAATGTAAGCGATTTTCATTAGTCATGTTGACTTCTGCAGTACAATTTGATGTGTCTGTGCAAAACACTGGCCTTTTTGAAAGCTCTCTGGTTTTCTCAGGAAGTTATAGATGGAGCTCAAGTTTACCTGAGCTCAGACAGTTAGAGCATTTGAGCTGTTCTTCTGGAGAAAAGAAGAACAACTTCTCTTTAAAAGGAGAAATGCTGAAGGAGAATGTTCTGTAGTTGTATAAAATGCACATACAAAAGATGCACACTTCTTGCCAGACATCTGTCTCTTGTAGAAAAGCTTACAGGAAAGTACTAAAATAATTTAAAGTACTTTAATATTCATGTATTAAATAAATATTTGATGCAATTAATTTTTATGGGGTTTGAGCACGTTGTCCAGGTGTTTTGCCATTACATACGTAAAATGTTATGACACTTTTGATAGTATGTGATTTTAAATTGAAAAAATGATCCTCCCAATCTAAAAATACAAAAAGCTCAATCTGAATTTCTCAATTATAGTTCTGTTCATTCTCATCTTTCATAAGATTTCTCATACAAAACTTGGTTCAAATGAAATTGTAATTGTTGTTTAGGAATGGATTTGAAGTTAATGGAAAAAATCTGTATTTGACCTCTTTCTTCAATCTAGTTCACTGAAATATGGCACCTGTTTCCAAGATTACATTTATTTTCTTGTCTCTGCTTTCATTAAAGAGGCTGCTTATCTCAAGCAAGTGCTACTTTCTTACCACTTATCCTGCGTTTTCTGTGAGCGTCCCATTAGGTCCCTAAAACCTTTGTTCTGGGAACAGGAGAGATCTGTTGAAGAGCTCTACTGGACCCAAGCCCTGACCACATTTGTGCATTGATGAGTAGAGCCAAGCAAGAAGCTTATCCACATTTTTGCTTAAGAGAGGACTAAGCTGATAAATTCAAGAACTGTGCTGTGTAGACAGGTGAGAAATTACTTCGGAGACCTCCAGAGCATCGCGCGATCTCTGCACACCCCAACTGCTGACTGGAGCCCTGTTGAGGATTTGGAGTTCAGGACCTTTCTGCATGGTAGATACTGTAATATTAATGGCTGTAATGCTACTATTGAAGCCTTTAAACCAAATGCTATTTAATGTGCAGAAGCTTGGATTTTGCATCCATGTACTGCTCACAATAACCATGAAACTGTGTGCATTTTATGCAAGCTTAATTCAAATCCTAACGTAGCCTACAGCCACATCAGAAGATAGCCATATTGTGCTTTGTACCCTACAGTCTTTACTGTCCATGTTTCCAGACAATATTACATCTCAAATAAAATTAATCCATGTTACTCCTTTTTATTATTACTTGAAAAGTTGTTGAAGTTTCCAGAGGGTTGCTGTGTAATCAAGAATTCCCAGAGGAACCAGCAGAAATATGACCGCAGACTCTAAATTTTCATTCTCCGATTATAATAAGTCAAGATATTTAAGCTTCTTTAGCGATTTCTGTCAAGTCTCTTGCACCCCTGTCTTGTTAAAATGAAGATTATATCATTCACCATTCTATTCTAGGGGACCAAGCATGTAGAAAAGAGATGTAATAACAAATATGCAATAGTTTCAACAAACATAATTCATGCCCATAAACTTTCACTATGTTTTGATGTAAACTGAAACAATTTAAAATTATAAACCAAGCTATAAACCAAAATATATATCTGCTTATGAACAATTTCATGAAAAGAGAAAATGTCACAAGTACAGTATGAATGTTTTACCCTGACTTCACAGTGGCAAAACAAAAGTATTCCTAAAAATGAAGTGGAAAGTTAAGCAAAAAAATTCTCCTCCACCTTTTCTTCCAGTATGCCAAAATATAGCATGTTGGATTTTTCCTTCAGTATCTAAGAAGCAATGTAAAGTCTGAAGACCAGAGATATTTCTTGAAGTCAGTGGATTAAAAAGTAAATTAAAAAAAGCAGAAAGTCTAGAACTTGCCGAAGCAGTGATAAAGTGAGAGTATGATAACCATCTACAACTGTATTCGAGGAAGGAGAGGAATTGGAGGAATTACATAGTAAGCAAAGGTATAGGTGGAATTTACAGGAAGATATCAAAAAGTGTAAAGTTTTAGTTGATTATTAGCAAGAAGTTTCTGTCAGTGTTATATATCAGCTGTGGGAAAGTGGCTGAAGTGATGTCCCTTGGGATATACTGTAAACTAGGAAAATGTGTAAAATGACTAGACAATAATCCCGCACTTGTAGTCAGGCACCAAAAACCAAAATAGGGATTTTTTTGATAGTTTTGATTTTTTTCAAACTTTTTCTAAATGTAATTCTTGGTGTAAAAAAAAATAACAATCACGTGATCTTATATCAACATAAACACTTACCTACAAACAGATATAATGACCAGTGTGACTTCCTGCAGATGAATACCAGTGCCCAGAATTTCCTACTATTTTACTGCCTTGAAACAAATGACTGATGTCCAGTGCTAATCATTTGCCTTCTGTCAGTTCAATTGCGCATTCCTCTTTTAATGTGATCTAACCCCTGCAGCAACTGAGATAGCGTACATCACTGCTGTAGTCAGACTTCCATTCATCACTGGAGAAAGAAGGCACCACCTCCTTTTTCTCTCCTTGTCTCTGCACTCCACTTTTGCAGATACCTCTGCCATCCTAAAAGGACAAGATAGACATTGATAAAAGCAATTTGAAGTTTACTGTTGGTTGGTTTGTTTTTCTATTTTTATAATTCTTGAGATTTTGCTTCAAGTGCAGCTCATGGAAACAGGTAGTCTTTGGTACTGAGACTTTGGAGTTTTCTATGTTAAATCAAAAAACATTGACTGTAATATGAAAGCACAGATTCTCAGCTAGTGTAAATATGCTTAGAATTCCATTGACTTTAGAGGCATTCAGATGCACACCAGCTAGGATCTTTGCTAAAAACCTGCTAAGAACTTTAAGAGCCGGAATACCGAGCTCCTAAAAATTTGCACCAGCACAGATGACCCACTGTTTCACAGCTGCTCTGGTGGTGTCATTGCTAGGAAGATGTCCATCTGTCCATCTTTCATTGACCTGAAGAAATGGAAGACAAAAGCTACCAAAAGCCAGGTCATATGGTGGGTGTGGCAGGGTAGCCCAGCCAAGGTTGGCTACGTGCTCCACAGTATTCACATTGGTATGGAGTGTGGTGTTATCATGTTGCAGGAGAATGTTTTTCCTTTTCCCTGACTTGACTCTGGAATTTTGAACCTTCAATTTAGTCGGTGTTGTGATATAGCAGTCAGAGTTGATGGTTCATCCGAGTTCTGGGAAATCCACAAGGATCAACTGTTTCCTACCCCAAAAGACAGTGCAGTTCACTTTACACACTGAGGGTTGTATCTTGAACATTTTCTTTGATGAAGAATTCATGTCATTACTTCACATGCTGCAGTTTTGATACCATGTGTCATCACCAATAATGAAGTGATGATGAATCTTTCAGTCTCATACTGGTTCCATAGGTCTAGACAAATTCGAATACAGTACTCTCTGCTCCTGTGTGAACATTCAGGGAACCCACTTAGTGCAAACTTTATGATATCCCAATGCTGTCACCATAGTTTCCAATGCACTGGAGCTGGTATTCAACTCTGTATGCAGTTCCCAGGTTACAATCTGCTGATTCATATGGATAAACTGATAGAGACACTCTTCATTTAACTGTGTGACAATTGTGTGCAAGGCCACCCAGAGTATGGCTTGTTCTTCATGTTGCTGTTACCACTGCTGAAACTCAACACACCACCTAACATCCGCTGTTTGGTCTCGATAGATGTCCAGCAAGCATTGATAAATGTCAGGGGGTGCAATTTCTTCCTCATGGAGGAATTCAGTGACATGCCTTTGCTTCATTTGCACTTCCATGCTAGACACCATTTGGTCAGACTGATCCTCTGCTGTCATCTGTCACACAGTTGCAAAATGTAATCAAATACTGGTGGGATGGTTCAGCTTCTACTGCCACACCACCACCAACAGCCTGTGCTGTTATGGGCCAGTGTAATAAAACAGGAGGCATTACTTATGGGACAGTCTTATAGTCACTACAGCATCCTGATTTTTCAGACTATTTTCTGAGAATATTTGACAAAATCTCTTGACCTTAAAATCTAAACGAGTCCCGCTTTCAAGTAAATTCAGCTGAGTGCTGCAAGAAAATGTAATTGAAATCTTTGTTATTTTCCACGTGTTTTTCTTGTAACATCAGAAAAGCTTAGGTAGGAAGTAGCTGCTGAACTTCAAGTTATACGCTCGTGCACACATCATCTCTCTTATGTGCTATGTTTTATTTGATTCCATCACAGCTCCAGCTGTCAGAACCTCTACAATGGGTCATTTTGAAATACTGTAAGCTGTATTTTGTTATAATATTCTATTCCTAATAATGCTTGGGGCTGATGGAAAAAAATCATTAAAAATTTTGAAGTTTCGAAGCAGAAGTTGATTTAAGAGCAAATTATGTTTTAACACCTATGGGAGTAAATATTTCTACAGCTTAATGATCACAGTGGCGAAGTCATGGTGTTCTATGTGATAGATTCGTTTGATTTTTTCCCTGTTAAAGCAAGCTCCTCGAAATGCAGACTGACCAATGCCAGTTTCACTTATCTTGAGTAATTTTGTGAGATCTTTTCAAGAGTGTAACTGACTGTTAAGAAATTACTGGATAACTTAATAAAAATGAAATGGCAAATTTGTGTATGTGACAGGCCCTATGAGGGATTATGTCTTGAACTGCAATTTTCAATTTGACAAGCTCTATTAAACATAAAATTGAATGTCATATCTAATGGACATATGATTACATTTTACTATTAAAATTATCTTTGTGAGAGAAAATGAGATTTCTTTTAACTGAAATGTATACAAAATTTAAGACCAGCATGGCTTGATTAAAATAAGTATATGTGATAGCCTTTTCTTACTTTATCAAAAAGGTAAATTTCTTTGCATATGGATGCTTAGAGCTGGTGAATAATGACATCAATCATTAATAAATTATAGGAGGACTTAAAACACAGTCACAATTCTACTGTGTTAATGCCCATTTTATCAGCTTATTCATAAAAGCATTTCAGTATACTTTTACTCATGACCTGATTAGAAATACAACTTTGCTCCTTCTAGATCTGAATTTCTCAGGCTGCTTCCACACAAAAAAATATTTATCTGGTGTGGAAGCAAATGGAATTTACAGTATCAGTTAATCCAACCAGGAAACAAATTACACTGCATGATTGCATACACACTTTAAAAATCAAATATAAGGAACAGGAAGATGTTTTTCTCTGCTGACAGTTCATAAGCCATCCATAGGTAGGAAGTAATTTTCCCTATAAGTGAGGCAACGTTTATTAGAGAATAATTCATTAAAACATTAAAGCCCATATGGGTTAGATGATTACTGAGTAGCTGGTGCCAGAGTCTATGTTTAGACTCTGTTTAGCTTTTACCATGCAAAGGATGCGCAATAAGGCCATTTCTGTGTCTGTCTATACTGTTAACTTTCAAAAGCAGTTAAAATCTAAAAGCAGTTCCTGCCTGTTACCCTATCTGAGCTAATTCCTGCTTGGGGTTTCAGTAGTACTGTGAGAGTAAGACGGGTGAAAGTCATCTAAGATATTTCTGACACTTTTTTTTTTTTTTTTGCACTTCAAAATTGCATTGAGAATTTGCCTTGCTCATGTATAGATCTCTTCACATACATGTGGACTATTAGTCTGTATGTGAAAATGCTATAATTCTTTGCATTAATATTAGATAATGTGGTCAGGTGGCAATGATTCTTTAGTAGTTGGCTCGTTTGTTTGTTTGTTTATTGAAGGAATCCTTTTGTGGGACATAAGGGAAGAACTTTACCATTCATTAAAAAATTAATAATGAATAGGGAATTAGCTGTGCATTCGTTTCATGGATTCATACTGTTCACTCATTTCACTATAAACAGCTGTACCGTAGACTCTATTTTAAATACGAATAAGTATCTGATTTATATTCATGTAGATCTACAGTAAGGTCACAAGGATCAAAAGTCCTGTTTATATATGCTCAAGAGCAGAACTTCCCAGGCAGATGATGCTGGTACTACAGAAACATACAATACTTTTATTATTTGCATGAATCATACCTATGACTCTTTGTTACCTCTGGGCTATATATTCCTTGCAGATCTATGCATTCAAAGGATTCATAAAGTACATTTGAGCAAACAAGCTACCTACTGTTCATGTTCATCATGTCTCTTATCTTAATAAATAATGAAGGTGCCATGGGCTGACAATGAAATATTTTGAAAATAGTTTTAATGTATAGCTGGCAGAGGACCTGTTGGGCATTGATAAATTACACAAACAGAGAGGATGAGAAATTCGTAAAATATTAATGGTCTGCTTCTGTAGGCAGTGAGGGAGAATATACCTGTGTCTTTTGCTGCCCATGTCAGGCTAAAGGGAATGTTTCCTATTGACCCATAGGATTTCTATAATGCAAGCAGAGCTCATTGCCTTTGATACTGCTAAAAACTCTGGTGAAGTGCATGGTCCAAGGGACATGGAGTGCAGTGCCTGAAGATTCATCCACAAATTCTGCAGCACGTGGTCATGACATAAGGCAGCCCCTGCAGTGCAGAGGGTAGAAATGGCTCTTGGCTTGTAAGGAAAGAAGTGAACTTATTAGAAATTCTATCTGCCTTGGTGCTCAGAGTCTCTGCAATGCCCTGGGCTCTCTCATTGCTCTCCCCTAATGGCTCTTAGATTGCAATTCATGGAGATGTGCACAGTGTGGGCTGTGAAGGCCTATAAGGGGCAAGATGTTGCCAGAGGGAGCGGAGTCTCACTGTGGTAATGCCATGAAGAAAGTGAGGAAGGATGGCAACGCAGCCCTTCTCCTTCTCCGTCTCTCTCCGAGGCCAGGAACTCTGTTACGTGCCTTTACCCAAGAACACAGCATATTTCTACTGGATGAAGACAGCTTCTCTCATACTCATGTAGTTACTTGGCTCAGTGGCTAAATACAGTGATTTTACCACAGGTGACACTTTTTGATAAAGCTGTTAATTGATGATACTGTAAAAATTTTAGACATCCAATAAGGCACTGCCAGGAAGCTATCTTCTATGCAGGGATCTGGCAACATTATTGCACTTTTAGAGGGTTTCTTTCCCTGGTGTTTTGATTCAGGGTTTTATTATACCTCAAACATGACTGTCTGCAAGGAAGTTCTATTTGAATTTAGCAGATTCAGGCATTCTTATATGTCAGTTCTTCTACAAAATCTAGAAAATCTGAAGATTATTGTAAAATCATAGTATGGCTTGGGTTAGAAGGGACTCCAAGGATCCTCAAGTTCTAATCTCCCTCAAGCAGAACGTGCTTTGATTGATTCTATGCTTTGACTAGTATGTGGGCAGTAGGGCAATGAATTGCAGCAGCCATATAGAGGCATGATTTCAGCTCTCTAGTGATATTAATTTTATTTCAACTCCAGGTAATTTTGTTTGAATCAAAACTACACATTTCAGTTTCAGTGAGAAAGATAAGTCCATGTACAAATAGGAAAAGCAGTTTAATTTCTGAATGAAGAATACCATAAAGCATAACCCTGTGCCTTGGCTGGGATGCTGCGAGCCTGCTGTCACAATGCCACTTTCCCAGCCAGACATAGAAGCTGCCACTTGTCTCACTTTTGCATGTACTTTATCAAGTGTAACACTTTAACAGTGTTGTATGGTGTGGCAGAACCCAAAATGCAATTTCTGTATAGAGGACAATGTTGCATGTAGGCAGAGGCTGTGGGTAACTGAGTCCAAGTACAGTTTTTTTGTGTGTTTTTTTTTTTTTTAAATGTACATTCTATATCCCAAATCTCTTTAAATTACTTACTATACTGAAACATTTATTAAAAGTATCTGTGTAAAAATAAAATCGGTTATCTTAACTCCAGATATTGGTTAATAGTTCAATTAACTTCCAACTATTCTCATTACGCAGCATAAATTTTATATTAACAAGAAACACAAAGCTGTGTAATCCATAACATAATCTACAGATACTCTTTATTTTACTCTACCCTGCATTGATTCTGATACAGAATTCTTTCACTATGGAGCATAATTATCTGTGCAGGCGAATTCTTATTTAATTTCATAGAAAATTGTATAAAGATTTTTTATATACTGTGCACTAACCTCGCAGCTGGATTAACATCATGACTATCGAAGCTTCTTTAGGGACATAATGCACTGTTGGGTCAATAGTCCACGAACAAAGAGGGATTTACACAATAATCTATAATGGCTCTTTAGGAGCTGTTATGGTCCATCAGGATAAAAATCAGGTAGGTCATACATATAAAATGCATACCAGCTTGTGGAAAGCAAGCATTTGACTGCTTAAATTCTAGCACTTAAAATGTCAGATGAGATTATTTTCACATTTTGTACCTGAGTTTACCTGTGAAAAGATTTTCCCGTATCTGCTTAATTGCATGCTATGTAAAGAAAATGACGCATGGGAATGTCATAAGCTAGGAATACATCTAGGATATCACACATTTTGTCATGCTGCTCCCCAGAATCAGTGTGTTTGAATGTAGATATGCTAGAGTGAATGAAATAAACTGAATTATCATGAAATTCTGCTGCGGTTCAAGAAAGATTATTGATTTTTTGAAGTTCTCTGCTGGATTCCTCTGTTGGAATGAGCTTTGTGCAATTTGCAAGAGTTTTCAATTTCTTTAAATGGAATTCTGAAATCAGGTAAAATGCACAGTGTTTATGAAGATAATTTATTCAAGATAACAAAGCTTCCCTGTTAAAATAATTCACAAAGGTTAATTTCTGCCATCACCCCTCCCTTGGTGGTGGCCAGTGGGGGTCTGAAGAGCGGGTTGCAGTGTTGCAGTTCCACAGGTGTTGGAACTTACCTGGCTGCATTGCCACCACATCCCTGGCCTTGTATTGGGTGCAGGTGTCCCTGGGAACCAATTTGTATCCCTGGAGACAGTATGATTAATCAGAAAAACACTCCTTTCAACTTCTCTCAATGAATTTTTTATTATCTACTATTACATTGTGTAAGAAAGAAAACTGTTTCTTAGCAGTTCTGTTTCTTCAAGTGCTTACACTGTGGGATGACACTGCAGTATTTGGATTCCAATTACGATAAATGAAAGGGAGGATTTTGCTTCAATTTAAGTATATTCCTACTTTAAGAATAGCATTATCTTCTTGCTCTTGCATATAATCCTACCTGATGGTAACCAGGCTTAACTTTACCTTTCCAGATATACACATTAACTTAAGCTGGCACCAGATATCTAACATCTTGTCACTCGGAAGGAAGAGGTGCAGAGCATCATCTGCTTGTATTCCATAAAGCAATAAAATCCCATCAGGTTTTGCAGCAGAGGGCAGCAGAGCTGCAAGCATCCTCTCTGCACCAGGGGTGTTGACATGGGACCTGGCAATCGGGTAATTTTTGATATTGTCCTGACACATAAACACCTAGAGTCAGGTTTTCAAAGGTTATTTGCACACTAAAAGAGGAATTAACCAAATGAACTTACATGCCAAAAGTAATTTTGAATATTCTAAAAAGGCTATAGACCTATGAAAAAATTGGTTTTAGGCAGAAAAAAAGCCCTCACTGGCACATGGATAGAAATAAAAACATGGTCAAAATAAATGACTCGAAATTGCTTCACAGAAGTGCAGATAAAAAATATATAAAACTACATAATTGTAAGAAAGTCCAGCATTATGTGTGCTTCAGACTGTATCACCTCAGCAACAATAATAAAAAATAAAAAGGCATTTTTACTTTAAATATATGCATGCAGCGTACTACCTAAAATACTGATGTTAATACGAAGAGCAACTGTGGTGGATAATATATTCCTGGGTTTGTTAGTGTGCAATTTACTTTTAAGTCATTACTCTACCCTGTACATAAAAAGTCAGCAAATTATCAGAGTTTATTCCATTGACTTTCTCACACCTTGAGAAATAGCCCATTTGTATTATCACAGTTTGATATATTTCCCATTTACTGAGCTTCTTTGGCAAGCTGGCATTTTAATTTAATTATACTTTTTTGCTAATGGTCTTTATTTTTCAGTGTCTCTGTGGTAAAATGCCTTTAAGGTCTGGGATTTTTTTTTTTTATTTCTTTTTTTTTTTTTTTTTCTGTTGGCATGCTCTGGTGTAAGTTTATAAACTGACAAAATTCTGTGTGAAATTCAAAGAGCTGAAATTAAGGAATCTGTTAAGAAATCCTGCACTTTAACAGGTAAGCATTTCTTCACTTTGAGAATGCGATTCCCAATTATATTTAGTATCAGACACCCCTAATTAGGATTTGCAAAACAAAGAAAATATTGCATGTAGAACAAGACATTTAGAAGGATTCATGAAGTCTCATATGTTTTGTCTAAAAAAAATTGTAATGGTTCTCAGCCTCAGACCACTGAATGCAATAGGAACTTTGCCATATATTTTTGCACTGGATAAAATTCTTAATGTCTATTGTGGAACCTTATTGTAAATTAAAACTACTGTTAGGAATAAAATACATGTATTTTTAGTGTAAGTATATCTGCAAATTATTGGTAGCAATGTAAAATTCCATTTCTATACATGAATGCAGTTTTTCACTCTGTAGTCCTTTCTCAACTTCTGTTAGCTCCTTACCTCCAGAAAGGTGGTGCATACACATCCTGCTAATCCTTTTAGCATCCTCATGTTTGCACCATCACCTTCCTAATAACCTGCAGGAACTGCTGGATCTCTTTTCCTGGAACATTAACAGAAGTTTGTGGTGTGATTGCTAACTGTTTGCTTTGGCACCTCTTAGGAGCCAGAGAGAAGAGGACAGGAATTTTTCAGTGGCGGGGACACTGCATGCTGGGGTGTGAATTAGGAGATCAAAACACAGCTAAACAAATGGGACCCATGCTGCAGGGACTATGGAAAACCAGGAATGGGCATAGCACACCTCACCTCACCGCAATTACAGCTTGACTAAAGCACTAAAAACATTCCAGAGAGGGGAAAGCTGTGGCACGCAGAAATCATACCGAGAATGGGAGAGTTTTTTATGTAGTACCCTGTGTACATAGAAGTTAGTGACGCTAGGCCTACCTCTGTCTTCTGTGCACCAGAGAAATCAGCGTGACTGATGAAAATTTCATTTTTGGTATAAAAAGACAAAATAAGAAATCTCACTTTCAGCCCTGGCAGCAGAGCTGTCCAGTTGTTCACTCACGACAGGCTGCCTTGCGAAAATGTGCTGGGCCAAGGCTTTGCTCAACCTTGCTTTAATTGCAGTGCAAGTTTGGAGGAAATTTTCTGCTCTTTCTCTGTGAAATTTCCATTAAAATCTTCCTGGTTCTCCTCCTATTATACCTCTCTCCTAAATGCTTGTGCTTCTTAATTACTCTCACTCTTTGTCTTTTCTTGAAGTTGACATTTTCTTTCCTTCGGCATTGCTCGTAGATATTCCTGTGCTTTTCATGAGTAGTTGTTATAACACATCTGTAATCATACCAGCGTGTACCCAGGCACATCTTGGACGACCGTGGTCCTGCTAACAACACTCATGCAGATTGTTCTGTTTTTGCTCACTGAAGCAAGAATTGGTTTTATCACTCAAACACTGCGAACTGCCTACCTGTACTGAGTCTTGGTACAGGTTGATTCCTCTTCCTATGCCTAGAGTTTCTGCATTTACTGCAGCTGATCTCAACCAGACAGATTATGCATCAAACACAGTACATGTCTTAACAACAGCAAATGAGAACAAAATTATTTACACTAACTGCAAGTTGGAGCTCTGGACAAGCTGAGCTGTGTACAAGAGTCAGAGCTGTTCTAGCTAGCGGCTGCAAGAGCTGCTCTTTGTCCTCTGTTCACATCAGCCCTGAACAGCTCAGCATCACACGTGTACCTTCCTAATTGCAGAAATCAAATAATTAAATTTAGCCCTTGATGGGCTATTTATTTTCTGTTCTGAGTGTTTTTGAACTAAATGGATCAAACATATCCAAAAGAGCCTGAAAATGAAACACATTCTTGGTGTAAAAGGAGTAAGTACTTTTATCCATATGTGAAAAAGTAATGAAGCATGGATTTCATTTTCAGTTGCTTTTACTATTGGAAAAAAATAGTTCAAAATTAGGAAAAATCTATAGAAAATAGTTCAAGACCATGAAAACAAATTCATTGCAAGACTTACGGAATTCAACGTATTTATGTCCTCTAAAAGAGTGCTAACTGCAGAAAATTTAATCAAATCACATGAGGGAAAAGGGAACATTAACAAAAACCAAAAACCCTTTGCCAAGTGACAGTGTATAAAGAAGCTTGAAAGTTAAAGAAACTCAGATCAAAAATAGTATACAACCCTAGCATTAAGATTGATTAACCACTAGACAATTTAAAGTGGTGTTTTCAGATGAGGATTCTCTATCACTTAAAACAGAGTGGATATCTTTCCAGCCAGATGAAGGCTGTGGATCCTCTGTTGTGCTCACCCATTCTTTCTCAGACTTGCTCTTTAATTTGTTTGTACTTGCCACCCTCCCCAAAGATGCACGAAGCCTTTAATAGCAAACTATTCTTGTGGCCTTTTTTTATCCTCAGAACAAGGATACTAGATAATAACATCTCATTTTACAACTTCCTCTGTAAATGTTGGCTTGACAATTAGCATTTTCAAAGACTAAGAGCAACCATCAAAGACAACCATCACTAAACAGAAGAGTGATAGTGGAACCAAGCTTCAGGATTAATGGCAGAGCATTAACAACGTGACAAAGTCCACCTCTTGTGTTTATTTGGTGCCATTTTTTTGTCCTCACTAATACCAATGCAATAAGATGTCAGTTCAAATACTCCTGGAGTTTGCTTTGAAGAATATATTTACAAATTCCACATTTGTGTAATATTGACCTAAAGCTCTGGGAACCTGCTGCCCTCCTGCTGGGGAGGGTTGACACGGAGGTGCTGCCCACTCACTGCCTGGGGCTGGGCGCAGCTGCCCGCCTCGGCCGGAGTGCAGCCCTGACGTGGTCTGATAGCTCTGGGCTCTGGTGAGTTCTGCCAGGCTGCACTAGGGCCTCATACTGACAGCTGTCTATGTTTGTGAGCCATCAAAAAAAAAAAAAAAAAGAAAAAAAAAAAAAAAAAAAGAATGGTTTTGTCACTCTTTTTATTTTTCCCCAAAATTTTCAGCATTCTTCTTTTGTCCATGTTCAGCGCACACAGTTGGTTGAAAGTTGGAATTTTGACCAGACCACATCTTGTGCTGCTGATCTAAGCAGCTATGGTGACTTGGTGGCTGAGCCTGGAGCTTAGAGCTTTCAGATGATGCCTGCTCTGGGGGCTCTGGAGATGACTGTAGCAAAGGTGTGTTTAAATGTGAGCAGCATAAACCGCGTTAACAAATCCCGTTATGGTAGTGGTTCACAAAGATAGGAATCAAGCAATCAATTAAATGGATGTTTTAGAACACGCAGAGTGTGAGCACCTTATAGTGCTTATAGTGCTCTTCTCTTATTCCTTAAACTCTGATGGCAAGAATTGAGGACAACTGTAAAGGATTACCCAGAACTAGTGGTATATAATATAGATTTTAAACTATTATTTTCCTCATACAAAGCAGAGAAATGGAAGTTATATATAATAGAAGGAGAACAATGGGAGAGAAGTCTTGACTGCATATTTCAGAGTAAAGTTGGAGGAGAACAAAACCAGAAGACATCAGCCTTTGCTCACACTGTGCCCTAAAGGCCTGGCAAATGGTCTAAGCTTTACAAGAAAAAATCCATTTTAGTCTTCCATAGAAAATGAAACAACATTATTTGTTTTTAATTCCCAAGTATCTTTCCCTTTTATTTCTTGTTCCATAGTGTTCTGCATCCATTTTTTTATTTATTTATTTTTTTTTGCTTGGAAATTAATATTGTACTGGATATTAAATAGTTTGGTATACAAATGTTACTATTCCCAGTTCTTTACAATGAGCGTGGACAGATGCAACTGTTGCCAGATGGAATCCTTTCTGAATATAATTCTTTCACTCAATTCAGATTCCCTGCAGCATCTCACATGAATGTGGTATAGTTTAGAGAGCTGTTAACCATTAATTAAATTCTGCTTTATTATATATCTCCATATAATAAGTTATCAAAAATGATGCTAAAGAAATGACTTGAAAAAAAAGTTTCAATCAATTTTACATATGAAAGTAAACAGCCATAGTCACGTGTAGTATTGACAGAATTAAAACTTGTGAGTGAAGTTTGTCCAGTTGCAGATCCAAAGCAGGACTGTTCCATAATGCAGCAGCATGAAGGCAGGAACTCCTGACACAATGAGTAGTGTAGTTTTGGGAAAACTCTCTTGGTAGCAGGAAGTTCTTCCACGTGCACTAAAGCAGACTGATGGCTTTCAATTTCAGTTTCTTGAGCATTGTGGTAGAATAGCTGAACTCCCGAGTGTAGTTGTTTTGTGTTTCTGTTATTGTTTATTTGCTTTTTAAACCAGTGCAAATGAGGGATTCTTTGAAATCATGTAAGAAGGACTTAAAAACCTTTCTTTACAGCTGTATAAATTTTGAGCAGCTGTAACTTTTAAGAGTTGAAAGCAAGGACAAAATGACTGCAGCACCTGAACTGCACTGCTTCAAAGCTGACAAAAAGATATTTCAGATTTCTCTGAGAAGAATAGAGGAAAATTGAAAAAGCTGAGGAAAAAGCATGATTCAGGATCTGGGAAACCAATGCTACCTGAGAAACTAAATCTATTCTGCTTATTGATGAAAAGGTTAACTAGTGACTTGATCAGAGTGTATAATTATCTTCCTAGGGAGATTTCATGTTCAGAAGGGCTCCTTTAATAAAAAGAAGAGTAACAAGACAAAACAGCTGGAAGCTGAAGCTTGCTAAAATCAGAGCAAAAATTGGACACACGTTTTTAATATGAATGTTAATTAATCATTGGAGTAACACAGTATGAGGCAATTTTCCATTGTCATTAAATCAAGATAAAACAAAGCAGAACATGGTTCTAGAGAGTTGCAAGCTTTCGTAGTAAAAAAAATACTGAATTCCAGGAGTTGAGATAATTAATCATAAGGGATTTAAAATTTTAGAAACTATCTATTTTGCAAATTTTTCAAGTTGTAAACAAGAACAACTGGCACTGTGTTTATTTTTAGCCTCCTTTAGGTGCAAGCATACCCTAAGTAAACCAGTGCATGATGATGGTATGTTATGTCTAAGGAAATTCCTGGAGAATAAGATTTTTGACTTCTAAATCTCAGAGAAACCAAAGCTGACTTGCTGCCAGGACTATGGATTTTGAGGCTGCCATAGATTTTGGTTGATCCTCTTGGTGTCTCTATCTGTTTGAAAATGCATATCTGTCCCTTCTCTGTCTTTTCCAAGCATAAAAATTTTGTATGTGAACGGGCTGTAAAAGAATGATAGCTACATGTGTGGATAGGACAGGTGGCTGCTGCTGGCTTTGACCTCAATCCATTCCATTCTCTCAGTACTATAATTCCTTGTCTGCGTTGTACAAACTCTGCCAGCTTTGCTGAGCTGTCTCAAGACTCCCTGGGCAGGAATATAATCTTGTTTTTTGTTTTTGTTTTTTTTTTTCATTTGTTTGTGTCTTCTGTACAACTTAGTTTAGCAAGTAGATCAATATTATCTGTTCAGAAGGGGCAGGTGAATGGCAGAGACCATCTCATAGCACGGACCCACAAATCAGCTCAGAAATTTCCTGTGGTTGTGCCACAGCTGGAGGTACACAAAATGTGCTCTCTGCTTCATGATAGATTATGTTTTCAGTGCTTATGAACATCAAGCTACCCATACATACATATATATATGTATGTATGGTAGCTATATATATATATATAGCTACTGCTGCAGCTTTATATAACTGTGGCCATTACTGTTCCTTTTGTCTTTGTTCTTTGGAATGTTTAAGAGAGTTGTGCACATGCTGTTTAATGAGATTTATTTGGCCTGCAAGCAGCAGATGGGCAGAAATCAAAGGAGGTGGAAGTGGACATTGACATGACCTCCAGCATGTTGTTTATGGAGAACATCCTTCTAGTGATGTATGACAAGTCTGAGGTCAATGATTAGTATCTATTAGCTCTGTGAAAAATGGAGAAAGCAATAGTTCCTGGTGGTGCATGTTTTTAGATCTGGATTAAATGGAAAAGCCTGATGTGAGAATAAAAAATGTCACAGTGTCTATGTATGCAATTACCACACAAAACCAGGGCATCTTAACACTTAAAATGCTTACATACAAAGTTGTATTAGTATGAAGAACTGTGGTCTAGATTCCTTCTCCCCCATCTCCCCCCGTGACAGCTGGATTTGATTATTGTTATTCACTTCTTCCTCTTTCTCCTCTAAATTCTCTTCATTTCTTTTTGTTTTTGTTGGAAAGCTAAATCAAAGAGTAGCTTTACGTTCAGTTCTGAACACAGCCAACGAAGCAGTAACTAGCTCTTCTGCAAAAAGGACTGAGAGGGTTTGTGTGAACCACCTTGTGCCACCTCTCTCCTGCAGTTCAGCCCACCCGGTCCAGAAAAGGGCAGGCTTTCCAAAAGTGGGCTTAACTTCCAATTTTATGATTGCAGGAAAAAATCTCTGCTGTTGTTTAGAGTAACTGGTAAAGTGATTTCTATCTAACCACTAATGTTAACTGGCATTTCAGCAATATTCACAGGGTTTCCTGTGAAGTTCAGCAGTCTTCACAGAGACTCTTTTTCACCTAATTGCGCATGAAAATGAAATGAAACAGTTTGGTCAAATGCAGCTAAGAAACTGCGAGCAAATCCATGCATATCTGAAAAGAGAACAGTTAGAACTGTCAAAAAATATTTTTAATCATTGCATTGGTAGGAAAAAAAAGGTCTTTTTCACCTAAAAGTATTCTTCAGAAATAAAGTTGGAAAAAAGATTAATGTAGAAGAAATCTACCACAAAACATTGCTTTGCTTTCATTATTTATAGCAACAATGAGCACTTGTACAAAAAAAGAGTTGTTATGGACCTCTTTAGAATGAGACATGAAACTCTTCATAGCAGCAGGGTAACTTCCAGTTTTTTCCTTCAGGAGAAGCTCATCTACCCACCACGCTGTACATGTTTGAGGAGTTCAGTCCCCGCTGACAGCTACTCTTCATCTTTGCAGTGTTGAGGCAAAAAACTTTTAGGAAAAGTGACGATTTGTACTCAGCACAAACGTGCCTAGGGGCTGCGTGGTGCCGCTGCGCCTCTCCGACAGGCTGTGCTAGAGGACGTGCTCTCACTGAGCAGCTCTCCTAAATGCTTTTGCAATTATTTGAACGCACTTTCAGGAGCTGGGGAGGTCGAGCTCTATTGTCTGCGAATCTGTGGCTCGCATGGAGCAAACCGTGTTTGTTTATGGGTCATTTGAGACGTAAAACTATCAAAAGGGCTGCAAAGCACCTCATTGCCAATATTTCCTCCTGTTGCTTTGGACTTGTGGCTCAATGAACAGAGTGCTCCGAGTTTCATGCAACTCAGGGTGAATTGTTTTCCTGTTACAGATGGGATTTCAGTTGTTCCCGAGCAGCTCCGCTGCAGCAGAGCAGTGACATTTACTCTGGGGAATACTGTGGGCGGATGACCCTGTGGGAACATGTGTGTGCGTGCAGATGACGATGACAATATTTGTATGTGTGTGGAGAGATGACCACATCTGTGCGTGCTGTCGGACAGGTGCTGGTGTCCCCCCTGCTGGCTTGCAGAGTTCACATTCTCTAGGAAGAACCCCTAAATCCTAACCAGGGCTTTGGAAAAGCCTCTTCTACTGTTTTCAGTGCTTCAGACAGGTACATAACTTTCCTCTTCCATTCATAACTCAGAGTATTATCTTTTTTTTTCTTTTTTTTTTCTTTTTTTTTAACTCTTCTTTCACAGAAATTAAATGGCAGTGGCTGGCTCCAATCACCGCATTCTCTCCCTGCTTAATTTCTGCTACACAGTTCTCCAGTTCTTTTATCTGCACAGCTGTTTTTAATGGGCTGTTCAGAGAAGGAACTGATAATGGGCACTTTGTGCTGTTTGGATTATCACTAGTTCTAAGGTTGGCAGGCAGCACTGGCAATATGTTTTTCTTTAGGCAGCGTTTCTTTTAGCTGGACAGCAACCCAGTGACACTAGACAAAGCTGCAGCAGCAGGCTGGCTAGCAGCAGTGTGCTATCTACTTGCTCTGCTTTAGCTGTCTCTGTCAACTTGGGAACTGTTTTCCCTTCTCTTTCTGTTTCTTTTTTCACCTTTATCCTTGGACTACTCTTTATGGAAGTTAAGAGTAACCTGCAATTCATCAAAATATGTAATATACACAGAAGAGAAGCATGACACAGGGAGAAAAGACATTTTGTGATGAGGCAGGCAAATAGAAGTGCAAAGTAGGGGAATTTCTGAGGGTGCTTTTGAAAACACCCTGGATTTTCCTCAAGTTATTTCTAAACTTTGCAATTTGTGGTAAAATAACTGTG
Organism: Meleagris gallopavo; assembly: GCF_905368555.1. Taxonomy (NCBI): domain Eukaryota; kingdom Metazoa; phylum Chordata; class Aves; order Galliformes; family Phasianidae; genus Meleagris; species Meleagris gallopavo. Next base: position 4,964,947 of record NC_139416.1, read on the forward strand.
AAAATGGAAAGAGGCAGGAAATGTGTGAGCAGGGAGTGTGAAGTGGAAGGAGGGCAGGCATCCCTTTGCCATTTTATGCAGCCCTTGTGCTTAGAGTTGCAGGTAATGAGCAGTTGGGGGTGGCCTGTCCACTTCTTACAGCCTCTTTGACCTCTAGGCAGTTTTCTGCTCTTAGTGTGGTTGTGTCTGTGGGGAGAAAATGATGGGAATCCATGAAGGAAAGAACATGACACAGAACCTACCTAAGTAAGAGCATTCTTCTCCTGTTGCTAGTGCTGGTCACCAGCATAAAGCAAAGACACGTGATGAAGAGTTCAGGATTATTACTACACTCCTGCGTGGATACTTCATCATTTTTAAAGTCGCTATGCTCTTAAGATCTTCCCAGATGTGAGTTCTTTGTGACAACACATAACAGCTTATTCTTCTCACTGAGTAGTTTGAAATATAAAATCCATTAATTTACTTAACTTTTTTTTCAAGTTTGGAGCTGTTTCACGGAGTCAGCCACTACATACTATGTCTTCAGTTGCCAGGGTTTTCTAAGAGCTGTTTCTTCTCTGTACTGTGTATTTTAGCTCAAGTACCATGGAATTTTATCCATACTAACAAGACTAATATCTTGTTAGTTTCTGAAAATCCATCATCTGAGATGGCAACATTTTTTCTGATTTTTGTAGGTGTGTATGTATGTATCTTGATTTCTTTATTTCTTACTAATTATATTCTGATTTTTATTACTTTGGAAATAGTATATATACATAAATGCAAAAAATCAGTGTAGTTAATTATTTATTTGAAGCTGCAGATGTGAAAAATATTCTCTGGTAGTACTCCTTGGTACAAAATACAGAGTTGCAAATTCCTGTGAGGAAAAATATCTTCCTAAGATACACCACTACCTTTCCCCCCCCCCCAAAAAAAAACCAACAGAAAAAGCAGCTTTAAAACGTTACTCAAATTCATTTTCAAAAGTCATTAACACCCTCAAATAATTGATATTATTGCTGGAGAATGGGTTGTGCTCTTCTTGAATTACTAAGAATTGCTAGAAATTATCAGTATTAACTCTTCCTGAGGAGCTACCTTTTCTGTGGTGGAGAAATAAAGAAAAGTGGAAGTACCTAAAGGAGATTTGGAGATTTTAAAACAACCCTGAAATGACACAGAAGATGTTGGAGAACTAGAGAGAAGAATTACAGTGAAACTGTTGTGATACAGCCAGCCAACCTGTACAGAGCCAACGTTTGAGATAACCTTGATATTTATATAACCACCATATAGCTTTAACTTAAATCCACAGCAAGGTGTGCCCAACGCATGAATCAGAGGTACTCAAGAGTATCTAACTTTACTTGAAGAACTATGAAAACGTGACCTATGCTCTTGCCGGTTATAGTAAGAGAAAGTGATTATGATTACTGTATTTTATAATATGCTTAGGCATCTTTTTCCAATTTAATTTAAAAAATGGACACTGACAAAACTTCAGGTGTTTATAACCCATGTTTTATAGTCTGAAGGAAAGTTTTCCACATCAACTCAAATAAAAAGTGCATTTATATTAATTGCAATACATTGTATTGTCAGTTTCAGTAAACCAATGTTATTGTAGACCTAGTGTATGGAAAGTGTCATGAATGAGGCTGCACAAGGGCACACGCTATCCAAGACTTCTGAGAAAAAAAAGGTTATTTAACTTTTAGGAACACTAAAAACACAAACTGTGTCACATAAAATTAGAAATCAGTTCATAAAATAGTAATAACTGACCTGCACAATGTAAATTTCCTGAAATGTGCACTCATGTTGGCAGCAAGTAACAGCTAATGAAGGGAGTTTACAGAGCTGATTAACAAGACCCTATGCTTTTTATTAGACTCATTTTGTTAATCCTTAAAATTAAGGAATTCCAGGTGTATGGAGCCAAGTATGCAAATGATTTCCTTCCGTCTAGCTGCTGATTTCATAAAAGGTCCTCCAAACAGTGAAATAAAACACAACATGCATAATGTGGAAAGCTTTATTACATACGAGAGAACAGTCTGGCTTTACAGAGTTAAGCACAGCGAGCTGTAAACTCACCACAGATACAAATTTGAACAAAGCTGTAAAATAAGCATAAATAAGTAAATTAAAGGAATGAATAAAACAGAAGGAAAAAGAAAACAAAAGAAAAAGCATGCTTTCAGTTTACTGGTTGTCAGCTCAGCTGTTGGTACAGCTGAAAACAATATACCTAAAATTAAGCTTATCAGACTACTATAAAGCATACAGATCTCTGCTGAAGCAGAAACAGATGTAAATTGATAAAGGAAACCATCATAATCTGCTAAAGATGTACCAATTAGTCTGGTGGTGCTATGTTGCTGTCTGTGCTTCTTAAGTACAATTAAACTTCTAGTATTAGCCTATAATGTATGCAAATACCAAACTCAGTTTAATTTTGGTACACAGGCCTGGCACCATTAAAGTCAGTGATAAAACTCCTCTGACTAAAACAAATATACACCCTTGAGCTGCTCATTACTTTCACCTCCTTTCATCTTGTCACAGTTCAGCAAAGTACTTTAACATGTGAGGAGTCCCAGTGACTCTTAAAATTAACCCTCCCTTTTGAAATTCAACAGGCTATAAAATGCTACCTTTTGGGCAGACTTCACTGCTTCTGTGTGACGGAAAGGACAATTCATTTCCACTTTGAGGTTTTAGAGTTTATTTCTCCAAGTACAACATTGTATGTTTCAGGATGCTTTCTTCCGTATAACCACGGATAGGCATTGCCCATCAGTCCATATTTTCACTGTGGGATGAGTGGGGCTACTAAATTTGCAGGAAAGGGAGGAATTTCCAGACAAGGAAACTGTGACTCACTTGGAGTCAATGAAAAGCCATGAGGCCGAAACCTGGAAGCACAAGGCTAAACAAGGAGTGAGTTCAGGGGAAGGTAACATGCTGCTCTATAGGAAGTAATGAGCCCTGCATAAGAGAGAGAAACTCTGGAATCTGAGATTGACTGTAGTTCTGATGATGAGATGAGAAAGGTACTTATTCCACATAAATAACTTAGCTGTCAGTCTCTGGTTTCTGGGTTCCATGGCAGTAGAAAGAAATAACCTATACTGCTTTGTTACGTATATTACTTACAATGAACTTGATCCTGAGAAGGTATTTTTACTAAGATATATAGATGAAGATAGTAGAAGCATTGTTATAACCTGAGCTCACTCACAAGTCTGTAGTACTGGGTGTTTAGGTAGATGCTATCTGGTAAAATGTGCTGTGATGGCACTGGATGCAGTCAAATCAACCTTCCCAGGTGAATCCTGCTTGCTGCTGGAGTGTCTCAGCAATCATCTAGCTTCGGTGTTGTGCTGCACACTAGACTGGATGCAGATTTTTTTGCAGAACTGTGCATGGAGAGCTGCCTGTGGGGACAAACTATCTGATGTTCCAACTTCATGGCCCTGATTAAATGACAGAGATTTCCTTCCCTATGTCCTATTAACTTGAATTATGCTCACGATGCTCCTAGATTGTTCATTTCACATAAAAGAGACTTCTTTCAAACAGTTTCTTTCAAAATTAGTTTCAGGGTCCTGTTTTATGTACTTGGTTGAAGGAAAAGAAGCAAAAATTGCCTTTGTCCCTTGTACAGCATGCATGATTTCAGTTTCTTTGGTCCTAATATTTATAACAAAATGATGTTTCTCCGGTGATACACTGAAAAAAGAAATCATTTCAATTCCAGCCAGTCTCACTCGACTTTTTAAAAGATGCTTAAAAGAAGGAAATAATTATACTTATGGCAGCTTTACCAGAACTGAGCAAAATGGCAATGATGTAAATGAAAACACAGCCATGCATGCTTTTAACACATTTGCACTATTCACATAATTTTATACGAGATGCTGATGTTTGCACCCTCATGAACTCGCTATGTTTACAGTGCATTTACTCACGACAAGAAAAAATTGATTAAGGTAAATATTAAAATGCTGTTATGGTTACTTTTTTCAGTCCTTCAGTAGGGCTTGTTTGTTTTGTGCTATGGATGAAGGGCTCTGGAGCAGAGTTTGAATTAAAGTTGGAAGAGTGGCATGTGGTTTTTATTATAAATTTTGTCAGGGAAGAGTAGGACTGACAGTGAGTGATCACACCATGTTAGTACGCAGGGCATCAGTTTGCAGGCAGCCTTACTCAGAACATGCCAGTGCTTTTTTGGTCCCCTAGGAAAGATGTTGGAGGATGTGATGTTGTCAATGAACATTCTCTGACAAAGGTCAAATGCAATTGTTTGCCATCTGCTCTTTGCCACGTGGGTTGTGTTTAATCTCAGCCATCATCTTTAGCAAGCTATACAGGTGAACTATATGACATACTGTGAAAAAAGCTCTTCAGATACATCTAATATAATAGGCTATCCTTCCAGGTTGAATAAAAAGCAGAAGTAGGAAAAACCTTCCATCAGGTAATTTGTTATTTGGTCTATCTACAAAAGTAACAACAGATTTCAGCATCCACTATAAAATCATTACGAAACTAGTATAAATAAGACATTGTACAGCTGTAAAAAATATGTCACTATAACCCAATGGTAAGAAAAGAAAAGAAGTTCAGAATTGTATTATCCAATGTACAAAACAAAGAATTATTTCATAAATTCATCTAATAATTCCAACTAATGAACTCGCTCAAAGTCTAAGCATTAACCAGATATACCTGTACTATTATACTTTAAGAATTTTGCACTAGAATTGTCAGCAGTTTGTTTTTTGTTTTTGTTGTGTTTTTTTTTTTTAAGAGGAAACTAAACCCGAGACTTGGATATTTCAATTATATTTTATAAAGTCTGCAAACAAAAGCTCAATCCTTTTATCACATACTTTATTAATGTGGATTGTAGATGGAACTAAGGGGCTTTGCCTTAAGAGTAAATATCCAAAGTTGGTTACTGTTCTGTCAATTAATGTAAGTTTTGCAAATGCAATGAATTGTGGAGTTCAAACAGAAAACTACATTATGAATGTGACACTGAAACATTACACCAATATCTAATTAGAAGGCTATGAATAGCACTTCCATTAATGTGCTCTCAGCAACTCTGCAGATGGGTGCTTTTCTACTGCCCTTTGAAGCTAAACAAGCATCTTCTGTTGCAGATACTCCTGGAACTCACCTTTATCCTTGATAATGATGTTTAGCTCTTATCTTATCCAAAAGCCACAATCATTTGAAAGCTCAGAAGCAGGTTGTTAGCAGGTTGTGACCTGGATCTAGATTTTGGAATGGTTTCAAAAGATATACTTATCTGAAAGCAATCAGTTCTTTTCATGCTTCTATGCTGGTTTCATGACTGTCATCGTGGTTTTTTTGGAAGAGTTGATGTGTTCTAGCTGTCCTCATAAAGTACTGGGGTGAGAAGGCTATTTGTGATCAAAGCTGACTTTTCAGATTTCAAGAATTGAATTTCACCTAAAAATTATTAGATTAGATTATTAGAAAAATTAAATTAAATGATTTTTTCTTTATAATGATGTTTAGAAGGAGCTAGCTGGCATTCTTCTGGGCCTTCATCTTTCTGCATGCATTTCTGAGTAGATTAAGGCACTGCAGCTTTGTTTTGGGGAAAATACATCCCCAAGGAATCTCAAACTGCGTTGTATTTGTGTCACTCTAAGGCAGAATTCCAGGCAATGTCACAGTGACCTGTTCTGTTACTAGTTTTGTGGACTTCCCTATATCCTATAAAATCCAGACGGTTAACTGACTTTGGTCAGCTCTCCCTGCACCCTGCAACACAATGCCTAAATGCTGTTCCAGAACTCTATGCCTGACTTTGCCCATTTTCAATTTTGCCAGCTTCATTGCCTTGAGTCAATGAAGATCAGGAAGATTCTGTAAATTCACGTTGTTTCTTTAAGAACATGCTTATGGATTTAACATCTTACTCTTGAAGACCTGGAAGAAAATTATTAGTCCCTATGGCACTGCTCTTCCAGTCATCCTCTGGGCATCTTGATGCTTTATTGTGATTAATTTAATATATGAAATTATTGTAGACCTTAGACTTGAGATTGTTAGTGAAACTTAAAGCTATAGCATTTCTCATTCCAAGTAAGTTTATAGTCAGAGTTCATGGGGATGCACAGAGGATAAATAATTTTAACAAAGTGCAGTTTTACATACAGAGAACTATATTTGGAATAAAGTACCAGAAGCAGCAATAGCGATAGCTATCATTTCAGGAAAATTACACAAATATATGGAAGAACAAAGTAAATCTAGTGGCTCTAAAAATGTTGCAGGAGTGAACTAAGCACAGACTTTGGTCTCCTTTCATGTTATAATTTTCTATTTTTGCTTTCTCTTAGAGACTAAAGCATATATTCAATCAAACTCACTGCACTAAATCTCCTATGTGGTTTATCTTGAGCTTTAACTTCAAAGTGTTTGTACCTATTAAGAAATGGATTGTTTCTCTGTAAGTGAAAGAGGAAGAAATTGTTTCCAGGGTTTAAAGATAACACAACTGTTTTACTATAACATGACATACATGTTTTAATTTATATTCATTGGCTAAAGTTCTCCTTTTGCTTACCTGGTCTGGTACACTTTTCTTATATGCATGTGACCTTTAGATGGTGAAAAAATCCTTTTTAGAAGGAGGACAAACTGCATTATTACTGAAAGAAAAGAATCCACAGATATGATGGTGTGACTCAGAGGTTAAATTCAGTTTCTGCCTTTCATGTGTTATGGACACTGGTCCATAACTCTTGCAGTTCATGAGGATGCTGGAAGTTATCTCAAATGGGAAGCTGAGAAGAGAAGAAAGGCAAGGTGAAATGAAGCAATTGGCTTATTTCCTCTAACTAAAATTTTAACCTACACTCTATTTCACTTTTTTGAGGCTTTCCTGTAGTGGCTGAATAGATAGAAAATCATATTTTAAATAACTTTAGATCACTTGATTACCTGTGTTCCTTTAAATTTTGAATCAGGTTGTTGCATTGCAACTCACTTTAAGCAAAGCATTGCAATGACAAAACACAACCACACAACTAGGTGTTAGAGAACCTTTGGTTTGTAAAATGGAGTTCCTGTTTTAAGAACGAGGAGCAGGTTGCTTTTTGGACCTAAAAGATCTTTATGCCTACAAAACAGCTCTCACTAGAATAGCCTTGATTGACTGTGTGCCTTTTTTGTTTTTTTGTTGTTTTTTTTTTGTCTTTTTCTCCTATAGGCAAAGATCAATTGATGTCACACCTACCTGTTTAAAAGTCATGAGAAAATCTTTCCTGATTGCAGCCAGAATTACAGCCTGCCACAAGCTGCCTCGTATTCAAAATGTAATGGTTAGTCAGAACCATGGTGTTAATTCTAGCATAGGCAGAGCTCAAGATTATCAAAACATTTTGTAGAGTTGCTAAGAAAGCAACTTGAAAATCATGGAACTAGCAAAAATAGCCTGATCAGCCTAGAGTTACCAGTGTCTGCAGTGCAGTATGAATAAAAAAATGTATTGAAAATGATCTTGGTGTACTAATATTTAAAATATATGACACTATTTCTCTTTAATAAAGAGGAATTCTTTTCCAGGTATTATTCTGGTAGGTGTTAGCTGCTTAGTAATGGTAAATTGCAGCATTTTGTGTCAGAAAACAAAACAGTCCCAGAGTGATCATGAATTGCCGGTGATGTTTAGGTGACCCAAAGTTTAACACCTTTAGCATTAGCTCTATAAATGAAGAAAAAACAAAACAAAAAATACCTCAGACCACGTGTTGGCTGCTAGATCAGCAGAACTGTGGTTACTACAGCACGTCTTTTAAAGTCAAAGCATTAATTCTCATGTGAATGAATAACACAAGCCATTCCATGTAGAAAGAAAACGAAGTTGATGTAAAAACTGTTCCCATGGTGCAGTTCCTATCACTGAGTGCTACTGATAAAATAATTAAAACTAAGCTGATTTTGTGTTAAATGATAGCAGGCATTGCAATGTAAATATGGAGTTATTGTCTGCCTTTCTCAGACACAATAGATTTTAAAAATGGGTTGAGCAGCTCAGAGATTTCTTCCACACTGAAACTCATTGTGGTGTCAAATGGTAGGAGGCCATCCAGAAAGTTCTGTAGCATAATTGGTATAATATTAACTAATGAGAAATAGGAAGTTTAGAAAAATAGAGTACTCAAGAACAGTAAGAAAATACGCCATTATCCAGCCACATAGCAACAGGGGGTTGCATCCTGTGGCACTGTGTGTCTGCTTTGCAGGTCAGAGCCCAGGGCTGCTCTGCTCCCAGCTGCACCGCCTGTTATTGCTCTGTTGTTGCACCACAGTGAAGGATTAAATCAAAACTGCTCAATTGCTGTTGTTGCTCAGCAGAAATGCCCTTCAGAGTGTTTGGGTTACTTGATGGCCAAGGCGAGCTGTGTGAGGTAGGACTTTACAGACTGTTAAAAAGTCAGAACCACATCTCTCCAGCACAGAATTCGTTCCACTGCATGTCCAGTACCACATAGAAACTGCTCTCTCTCTCTGTCCGGGAGACACTGAGAGCAAACCAAGTGTGTAAAGAGGCAGCTACACATTACAGCAAGTATCTGAGGAAAAAAGAATCTTTTTTAAAATTAGGTACGACCTCAAGGGTTTTATCTTGTTCTTTCTCTCGTCAGCAGTCTGGTTGACTTATGTGCCTTGAGTTATTGAGTTATTGAGTTGTGAGTTATTGGCAATTTATTGGCATGTCTTCCAGGCTACAGAAAGTCTCTGCTGATGTTATGAGAAATTATTTTAGCATCTACTGTATAAGTGTATGTGACTATTCTAATTAGATAGATGTTAAATTATATTTCAAATTTAGCTGGTTAATACGAAAACTATTATTAAGGAACATTTCTTCATGTTCTAAATGAATGATTGAGTGTGTCATTAATTTATTTTATGGCAAGAACGTGACTAGGGGAAGAAATTCTAGGTGACTGTTTGGATAGTAAGTATGGAGATTTAACATTTGATTGACAATCAAAATTTCTGTTAACCAGAAGGAACTGAAGAGTCTACTCACTGACAGAGAAAATGCTTCAACATTTTAAACAAACGTTTCTTTGTTACAAAAAAGGAACATTTTGTTGATTTTTTAAGTATTCAAAATAACAGTTTTAGAGAATCTAATGGTTTTTATATTTAGGCACCATTAAATTGATTGTTCTGAATGCCTTGAAAATTTAATCATATGAGTAACTATACACACTGTTCTATTAATTTTGAAGAATTGCTTACATGCACGCAGTTATAATTTTCGCCTATTATGAAAAGCTATCCTGTTTCATGCAGCTGGAGACTGTCAGGCACTCCCTGCTCATGCAAAGACCATGCAAGACAGTAAGGGAATTTGGCCTGCAGCACAGGAAGGCTTTGCTCAAAACTCACTTGCCTGAGTTTTGCTGTTGAGTCACTTTTCATTGCAGTTGAAAGCCACCAAGTGCCCTGCTTCTCTCTCACCTCTACTAACTAAAGGCTGAATCCTTTCTTTGGGAGCAAGCTCTGCTGTTAATTGCCTCCCCATCTCCAGCAGGCAGCAGGACTGGGATGTCTCACCCCAAGACACTCGTGCTTGCTCTGCCACTCAGAAGGATCTGGAAAGGCTTTCCAGTGCTTGCTAGTTTCTTGGTTACTCACTTCCTATCTGAAGTAAGGTGTGTTGTAGGTCTTCCTAATATCTTCACTAACCTTAGTAGATTTTCTCTTCTTACCTAATTCACAAAAAACTGTTTTCAATTATTGTGAATTCATACTGTATTATTGACTGAAGTGTTAGGATATTTCATCATCATTATAAAACAAATGGCATTGAAACATGAAAATATTGTCATAACTGTAACTTCAAGTCAAAGGAAAATATTTAAGGCTGAAATATTAAGTGTATTTTCCTCTGAAAATGTAATGAATTCCAACAAATACTGCCAGGAAAAACCAAGACCATTTAAGAAACCAAAAATCTGATTACCAAATCAAACTCTTTGTTTTTATTGTCTGACTATTTCGGGATTATAGACAAGGAACTAAATAGATTCATAGTCTGTCAAAATTTTCACTGCAGTTCACTGCTCTCAGAAAACTTTTGTTTAGTTTCTCATGTGTCCAGCAGAAATTTTAATTTCCTTTTCTCCACTGCAGGACTGTTCCAGCTCAGGAATAGCAACGTCCTGGCAGTTAATGTGAGGCCCACAAACAACAGAGGGGAAAAAAAAAGCTTTAGTATTTAGGATTTGAACTCTTTGAGACAAACTCTGTTCTGAAGCTTCAATTTAGAAATGACTCTTCTGCAAACCATGAAGTATTTCCAATTCAAACTTGTATCAGTGAAAACAGAATTTCATTTTTTCAGTTTGGTGAAACTCAAGCATAAAAGTTTTTATATTGTAATAATAGGTGAGAGGATAGTAAAGTTGAAGATAAAGGTTTTAAAGGCCATCTTTTAGCTGAGGTTTCTTTAATATGTCAGAAAACCAAGAACTGAAATTAATGTAAATGTCTAGGTAAGGATCCAAGTATATTTATTAATAAAGATTATTCAGATGTGCAGTTCCACTGCCCACAGAAGCTGTGAGTTAGGAGCAATATCTTTGTTCCAGAAATGTAACTGTGTTGTACTCTTTCAGCAGTATAATGCACAATTGCACTGAGTGAAATCTACTGTGTGCCAGAGGTCAACATGACTTAGTCACCCCTTAATTCCCTCTTTCAGTACTGCTTTGAGAGATTCCCAGTCCTTGCGCTCATGTCTTGCCCCTGGGAAACCCCCCTGTTCATAGCAGTAGCTCTGGGGGCTTGTTACAGCAGGACTTGCTCCATCAAGAGAGTCTAAAACCTGTCCCATTGCCTAGCAGTCAGCTTCCTTCTCAGCTGCAGAGAGAAAATGGTCCAACGTAGTGTAAGCTGTGTTGCTGCACAGGATGGCTTAAAAGTGCTGACTATCTGAGATTGGAAAGGTCTTATATATAGTAGTGTTTTGAAGAGGTCATCTCTTATGAAATTCTTATAATAAAGTACTCCAGAGAAAATTCATTAGAATGCTGTTCAGTTGCTGTTAATGATATTCCAGCAAGTATAATTATATTTCTCTAGGACTGTTACTACATAATTATGCATCTGGCATAAACTACATTATATCTCCATAGTACTGAGAAATACATTGTTAACAAAAATCCCAAGCATAAAGTAAACTTCAGGTCAGATATGAAACTCACAAATGCAAATATTTGGTCAAGGTAAGTATTGCTGCTTACAAGAGGATACAGTATCAACATATTCAGTGTAGAGCGTAGAGATGTTGATAGATGGTAGTCTGACCTTACAAAATCTATATATGAGACCATAGCTGAAAAACTATTGCTAGCGTCACTGGAAGTCTTGAGAGTCCATTGATTTTGTAGATACAAAATTAAACGATGAGAAGAATAACAGACTGCAAAAGAGGATGCTTTGCAGGCTGACAATTTTCGAATTTTTTTGCAGCAGTGGGTTTGAAATAACAACACTCTCATGACCACTGTCAAAATTTTACTGGCACAAGGGTAGTACCACTGAGAAAAAAACTAAAGTGCAGGAAACAGAACGTAAAACTCCCCTGAACTATATCAAATTATAGTTTGAAGTTATAAGTAAATTTCTCAAATAAACTGTAGGAAGATGTTAATTAAAAATACAATAGAAACACATCCCTAACTGTGCATCTAAGACTCTATTATTTAATTTCTACCACATTACCAAGATAGTTCCTCCTACGGTAAAGGAAAAGGAGCACATTTCATTCAAATCTGTAGTTATATGAGTTCAGATTAATGTAACAAAGCTCACATCACAATGTAATCAGTAAAAATGCCCTGTATTTTCAGAGGGACATACCCTAATTGCTTTGAGATCTTTTACAGTGAATAATCAAATAAGTTTCATTTGCCTAAAACATATAGCTTTCCAGGGACTAAAGTGTTGTTATTGCCATAGCTGCCTTTAACATACAAAAAATATTCTAAACTAGTTTCTGCTGGTTCTGAAAGGTACCTGAACCAGCTCACAATATTTGCTTGTCACCATTGATCTGAAGTTGCTTTTTCTCAACTTTCATTTCACCTTGATCCTGAAGGCAATTGCTAAATTCATCCAAAACCTTCATCAGTCAGTGGCAGTTTGCCTCATCAGAGAGTGAAATATGTGCCCTGTTCAAAATCCATAATTCTTGCTTGAAACACATTGGAATACAGTGTTGAAAAAAACAACCTGATATCTAAAATCAAATCACAACAACACCTAGTTAAACTGGTAGTAAATAAAACCCAGGTTCAATATCAACTGCAGCCATCAGATTATCTAACCACTTTAGCAGATGAATGGATTAATTAAACATTACATAAGACACCGAAAATTGTCTTCTGTTAATTATTCACTGATTCATCTTGAGGGTAGGATAAGTGGTGGACCAACTGAAACTGAATTTTTTCCTTTTTAGGCCCCTTGCTCGGAAAGAGCCTTACTGTATTCCCTCACTGGTTTGCTCACAGCTGCACTGACTGACAGCTTCTCCTTTCAAAGCTCTGATAGCTTTTCTGAACTTATAAAAACATCTGCTGAGTTGTAAAAGCCTCTAGATGCTGCAGGTGATAATAAGGCTAATTATTGTGTGATAGTAAACTCACTTTATAGTTTGCTCTTGATATCAGTCTTCTTAAAACTAACAAAACTACATAATACTAGTTGAAGTTTGAAACTAAATATTTGAAAAATCATTCTACTTACATTGTCATCCATATCTTTAAAGGTAGTGTCAATGAACATTCCCCATTTTGCATTTCAAGACAGTGGGAGATTGCCACAGCTGGCCATCGTGTTTTGCAAAGCAGTGACTTTGTCATTTGCTATAGTAGCCAAAGCAAATTAATACTTGTCATGCTGCGAAACATTCTTTTAAACTCACTGCAATGCATTACAGAAGATACCAGCCCATTTACATGGACTATATACACAGTCAAGTATAAAGCTGTGAGGGTTTTAATCTCTGGAGATCTGTGACATGTATTTAATGTGCAGGAATCCTCATGTCTGTTTCATGAGGTTTCATGAGTGCCTTTGGGTAAACAAAGTGTTTAAAATGACATCTCTGTATCTTATCTGATATACATCTGAAGTAATCATTTGAAATTATCATTTCAAGGAGCTATGCCTTCGTTATCAAAGACTAGTCAATAAATAAAACCACTGTGTATTCTCTAAGAATGTATGATCAGATATCTAGTGATTTTGCTGGAAATCGCAGTTGATCACTTATTTTATGAAGAAAAAAATCGGTGTATGAACCCTTTTTCTTTTAAATGCTATAAATTAAAATCAGTGGAGCCTGTTAAGTGCAGCTTCACAAATTAATATGAAATATAGTGCTTTTTCATAGGGTTTGAAAACCAGATTTAAAAGCATATTGGTGTTTGTGCACAGCAGGCAATAATGATCCATTATCCTGCAAGCAGAGGAGCTAGCAGCAACACATAAATAAGAAGCAATTGGACCATCTGCTTTGATTTCTGTAGCATCCCCAGAGGATGTGAGCAGGAGCTGACACTTCTCTCCATCTGCCCTTACATTATCAATTACAGTTAAATTATGCTGCATGCTACAAGGCTGGCAGATATGGATTGTAGATTGTGGCACCTGAAAAATATAGAAGAAAATACATATGTTGCCAGCCAGCTGTTTATTTACAAGTTCTTGACATTCTTCCTCACTTTCTCTGCTATGCCTTTTTCTAAAGCTTCTAAGGGGCATCTCAGCTTAGAGTGAACTAGAGAAGAAATTCTGTGTACCAGTATAGTATGGTGCACAAAATATTCCAGTTCCCTATTTTGTGATTGAATTCTGAGTGCAACACAGGGGCATCAGGTGGAGCAGATTTTAAATTATCAAAAAATAAGTCCTGAGTACATCTGTATTATCTGCTCTAGCCTGTGTTTATAAAGAGCAGGAGGCAATGCAACTTGTATATTTTTTTGTAGCTTAGAAATATTGTGTAAAACTGTAACTGTTATGAAATGTTAAGTGTTTACGAAGGCTCTGAGAGTGGTAGAAGCTGGAGCTCAGGGCCATGGTTGCTGCGTGCTGCAAGCAGGCACTCTGCTGAAGTGTCTTACTGCAACACATAGGAATGCTACTCCCTTTCGACCAGGGATAATTTTGTTCTAAGTTCATTCAATTTTCGATCTGTTTGATGGATTGTTGCCAGTCGTGCTGAATTGCATTTTGGTTTTGTGGTATGGTATTCTGGCCATCGAAGCTGACATATGAACACTACTTAACAACTTTCCTTTTGCCCTGACTGCAATTGGAAGCCTGGCACATTCATCAATTGCACTAGCCAGTTAGCCAAGGGATGCTCTAAGGCAAATGCACTCCAAACTTTGAACGTTCTGCCTTTCTTGTAGTTTCTACTACTACTCCTTGTATTTCCAATATCATTATCACTCTCATTAAACAAAGCCTTTAGCAAGCGCTACAAAATAATAAAACTGGTTACATGTATTATGTTTTAGATAGCCTCTTGCCAAAGCAGTCTGATCAGTGCAGACAATTAGAATACTGCACAAGACAGAAGTTACTGGGGGTGGAGGGCTAAGGAAGACACTCAGAAAGAAAAAGTTGAACCTTTTTCCAGTAGCAGTAGTGCTATTTGAGGAGACTGCACTCTGGGTTGTGTCCAGTGCCTCACCCTATAGGACTTTTTGGATACTATTCCATCCTCTTTGAAACCAAGCCTTTTTGTTATTCTCACTCTAGGAAATAAGATTTTTCCTTAATGGGTTCTCTTCCATGAGTTCTTCAAGGCCTTTTCCCCTTCTCCTCTCATTTTTCTCCTTTCCTTTCTCCCTTGCAGTTGTCTTTATACCTGCCTCGTTACACCATTGCCTCTTCCTGAATTTGCCTTCTCCATGTTACATTGATAAGCCCACATTTTCAGGGTGAAAAAACATCGTTCTTATTGACTTCACACCTGCTCATTTCCGTATGTTAAGATGATAACACTACTCTCTATTTTAAAGCCATTTATCATGTGAGGGATATGAGTTGTCCTTGGATAACAAAAGGCAGAGCTTTACTCAGAGTTCCAAGACACAGGCAAGTTATCTTATTTTCTCATTGAAGTAGAATTTATCAATATATTTGGAATGGGATTTGTTGGTATCTGTCCTGAGCCAGCTGGCTCTATCAATGTTGTTATCCTTGGCACAGGCTTGTAGGAAATTCTCTCTTTATCAAGCCACTGTTACCGAATATGTCCTTGGATGAATGGACCCTCCTTCCACTACTGGTCACAAAGCCCAGACTAGAGGAGCAAACTGAGTCCGTCAGTATAATTTTTCTTGAAACTTTAACACACTTGTGAAATGAGACTGCCCATTCACTCCCAGTCTTCAGGACTTTGTTCTGTCTGTTTGTACTAGCTTTAAGGTAAGCTGTAAGTTTTTGCACGCTTGCCTGTATCTGGCCACTTGTTTATGCAGGCCTACTTAGAAGATCAAATTGTATTATCCGCGTGTGACTGACATAGTAGGCTATAAGTCTGTTAAAGATGCAAGTACAAATATCAGCCTACAAGACGAACCATATGCAAAGATTGTGTTGGAAAATTTTTTATTTTAAATGAGAATATCTCAAGTTTCAGGCATACAATGTTGATATGATTATTGAATAAATCTTTTTTTTTTTTTTTTGCTCGTTCGTTGCTATAAAAGCTGTCTCAGTTTTTTTTCTTTTTCCTTGTGAGGAGAAAAAATAATAGGAACATCTTTGTTGTACCATGTACTGTCTGAATTCTGTAACTCTCTGGTGTCTTGCAGCACCCTTCTAACAAAGTTATGGTAGACTTTAAACAGCCAGATTTTTCCAGTGGAGCAATAAGAGTGAAAAACCTATAAAATAGAAAAGACCAGTCAAAAAGTCTAAAGTAAACACATTTCACATTCTGGATATAGCTTACAATAAGCCATCAGTAAGAATGTTCATATCTCTGAGAAAAAACTTTGTTTTTTTTGTCTTTGCTTTTTTAAAGTCCTTTTTTTTTTTTTTTTTTACCAGTTCTATGAATTAGACCTTTAATTTGCATGTTTATATATAGCATGTAACTATGTGAAGAACATTAGTCTTTTAGTTTACATACATGGTCCATAAAACTAGAGTTATTAGCTCAGTGGGTAATTATTTCTATGAAATTATTATAATAGCTTTGAACAAGGATTTACATTACTACAGTAAAATAAGTAACAGTTATGTATATTATATTTCATTTTTCCATAGCAACATTTGTGTTTTGAAAGATTGTCTCTCAGAAATTGTATATCTTTTGGGCAGGGAGAGGCAATAAACCAATGTGCATATTGTTAACAGATGCATTTTAAGGAGCAATGCACTTTATGAATCTGTAACTGAGAAAAATACTCACTGAAGTCAAGGGATGGAGCACCTCCCTTACGAGAACAGGATTAGAGAGCTGGGGCTGTTCAGCCCGGAGAAGAGGAAGCTCTGTGGGAACCTCACTGCAGCCTTTCAATATCCAAAGGGGAGCAATAAGAAGGAGGGGGCCAGACTTTTTAGCAGGGTCTGTAGTGATAGGACAAGGGGAAATGATTTCAAACTAAAAGAGGAGAGATTTAGATTAGACATAAGGAAGAAGTTATTTACAGTGGTGGTGAGGCACTGGAACAGGTTGCCCAGAGAGGTGGTGGCTGCCCCATCCCTGGAAACATTCAGGGTCAGGCTGGATGGGGCTCTGAGCACCTGATGGAGATGGGGGACACCCCTGTGCATTGCAGGGAGTTGTACTAGAAGGCCCTTAATGATATCTTCCAATCCAAATGATTCTATGAATATTCTGTCTTTTTATAGTTTTTAATGGGATTTTTTTTTTTTTTCAGATTAATCTGATAAACAAAACACCTATTTTAAAATCAATTTAAGGTTGTGAGATATTTTGTAAACTATAGAAGATGAGTTCTGTCTACGTCTAATCCTGGAATGGAGGTTCGTATGCCATGAATGCTGTGTAATATCTGTGCCTCTGATGCCACTGTGCAACGCTTTAAGTAGAATAAGAAATTGCCTATGAAAGGATTCCAAACTGTTTTATTAAAGCTCAATAAAAAGTAAGGCTCTTTCACGCTTCTAACTCTCTACGGTAGGAGGTCACCTAAATCCATACTCTCTAGATTTGCTTCTGGCATCAGGCTTGAAATCTCTGACTGCAGAAATCAGGCTCCTGCTTTTTGCCAGAACTGGCCCCCTTGAGCCCAGTGCTGAATTAGAAGCAAAACAGGAAGGGGAATGGCTGTAAATTCTTAAAGTTGAAATGTTAAAAAGTCCAGACTGGCAAATGCCAGTACTCTGTGACTGATTGCAATTAAATAATTCAATTCCTACCACCTCATGGACAATTCTGACTAGCAAGGAGAGGGCTGGGCTGCCCACAAAGCCTAGGCCCACAGCAGGTCTTGAAAGTCAGGCCCTTGGCTACAGGCAGTTGGCACTTGGGGGGCACAGGCATTCTTGGCATCACCTGGTGCTTGGCAGAGCTCTAAATCCCTTCACCAGGCAATTCTGAAATGTTTTTGGTTTGAACTGGAATGTAAGAAAGTGTCCCTAAAACGGAAATAATTTTGTCCACCTATCCTAGCTCAAGGAGTGAAATGTCCTCACTTAGGCTTATCATCTCCCTTTCTCATGCAGACAGCAATTAATTCTAAGACCACATTTGTTTCTAATAGCTTTTGACAGAGCAAATGGCAGATATAGTACACATTATCAGTTCAACTCCATCCAAACTTGCTTATATAGAAGAGACAATATGTACGGCTGTTTTTAAATCTAAAAATGCTAATAAATCATTTTCTTCTAGTTCAACAAGTGTTTAGTGTCTTTTCAGAGGAAGAAAGTGAAAGGTACAGCTTCTAAATCTGTGCTAACCAGTGCCTTTTGTATTTCAATGGCTCTGAACTCTGAATTCTCTCTCATGCCAATGGAATATCTTTTTAAAAGCCAGCTGATTAAGTAAATAACTGCAGCATGTGAAAGTCCTTGTATTAAATTTGATGAGATGGAAGCTGCATCTCCCCCTTAAAGTCTAATTAACATGGAGACTATCTTCTCTGATGAGTTCATAAGCTGTTCGCAGACAGTTGGGATGTAGCAACTTTGCAAGACACTGTTTAAAGATCTCTGACATCTGAGAAAGCCACAAAATCCAATAATCCTACTTTCAGAACTCCAGGGTGTCCTCTGAGATCAATCTCATATCTAAACATCACATAAAGGGAGTGCATTGCGTTATAGACTGGTTTCTATTGAACACCAAGTAAGAAGCAGCATTAGACATTCCTGAAGAAGAGCTTTTATCAGAGGAATACAGAAGATTGTTGGATTCTGAAAATTTTATCCATGATTAAAGCAGCACTATGAAAATTATTTCATTTTTAGCAAATGCCAGCCTATCCTCCATATAGGATATAGCTCTCCTGAGAGTATTCAGCAAATTATATATTAGGAATAAAGTTGAGCAGCTATTATGTTTATCTGTGTGCACGCACAGAGTGGCCATTAATTCTCTTCTCTTTAAGCACCAGGCTATCACCCCAAATATCCTTTCAAGTAGTCCTGGGCTCTGTTTTCAGTTATGCTTTTTGTCTACATAAATTTAAATACAATTTTACAATAACTTCAAATATGATGAAACTGTCTGTAAAAGAAGGTCATGTAGGATCAAAGCTGTATTGGAATTTTCATTCTTCCTTTGCATGTATTTTCATATTCAGGAATTCAGGAAATTTTCTCACCTGCTACAGTGATATTTCCCAGCCTTATTTTTCATAATTTCATTAATGAATCTGAGCATTAAAGATCTTTATATCTACGCCACAACAAAAACAAAACTAAAAAGGAGCTGGTGCTATATGCTTAAATAGGGCTGTTTAACCCAATATAGCAGTCAAGGTGTGGAGTTATTCCAGAATACCTCAGGGGAATGCACTTCAGGAGCGTGTTTTACTTTGCTCCCAACAGGAAAAATTCTCACGCTGTCGGCTGCAGCTTAATGGGGCATAGTAACTCTGTTGGAGACAAGAATTCTTATCCCAGTGTAGCTCTTTGAAGGAAAACTCAAATTCAGTTTTCATAATTTGTTAACTAATTGAAAATTTCAAGGGCATAATTGTCATGTGTTGATTCAAGGCAACTTTCCAGTGGCTAGCCTTATTTCACTTTTAGTTGGAGATAATTTGGTGCTTTTTATTTTGTAAATGATACAGTTAATACAATTTTTGTTGTTTTTCTTTTTTTCTTTTGTTTGCTAAATATGTGTTTCTCAGCCATAACTCTACATAATCATTTTGACAAAATTTCTATTTGATTTTGAGCTGTTGCATTCACTTGAAAAAATATTACAAGATTGCAACAAATAATTTACATATACCCAAAGAAGGACTATAAGAGCCAGTTCTCAATACTGACTTTTCAGATAGCATAACAGTATTTGGTATTAAGATCTAAATTCTTAAATGGACAGTCCAGATTCAGATGTAGCCTGAGCCTGTGTCAAGCTGGATAATTGTTCATACAAGCTAATATTCCTATGTGCATTGGTAATGAATGCAGCACTGTTCAAATAGCACAATGCAGATACATTGCTGTGATTATTAAAACAGTTGTGGTATTCAAATATGTATAGCAAAAGTCTCTTTGGATTATAACCTCTGGATTTCTAATATTTACCTCCAAGAAATTAGAGCAGTTTTTTCTGGAAATTACAGTTAAGATTTTGGATTCCGCCTCAAGCCTTTAATGTTTGTAATTATTCTCATGTTGGACTCCTCCCTCCTTTCCAGAGCCCCTCTGTCCTCACCGAGAAATATCAGTGTTGAGAGACGCAGCATTTATGAGCAAAAGGAAAGTGGTAGTAATGAATGCAGTAAATTAAGCAGAAATATTTTGTGCAGGACTAAGAATGAGTAGTATTGTGTACTAACTGTGCCAGACCTCAAAAAAAATACCTGTTTAACATGTCCTCTGGGAAAAGTGATAAGTTGATGTAAATAATGACTACAGAATAATCAGAGTAAATAAGATTTATTCTTTTAGATTTGCAGTTAGTAGGTGATAGCTGTTTAATACTAGCATAATTCTACCAGAATACAGACAAGGGCGCAGGAGTACACTCTGCATTCAAACCTGCCCAGAAACAATGTGCCAGTAACACAAAAACTGACAAGGGTCCACGTAGTCATTTATTTCATCAATACTGTACTTAGAGGACAATTCCCTATTTCCTAGAGCTGCTACAAACTCTCAGCACATCTCTTTACCCTGAAGCTGTTTCCTAGTTAATTTTCTAGTAGTTGGGGTGTTCCACTGAAGCATGTATCCCATTTTAATGTCTTTAATATTAACGATGAACACGTATTTACATTCCCAAACCTGCTGCTGGGACTTAGAGATCTAGAATGAAAATACAATATTTGTGCTGCAATTTTAGAATGCTTCCTAAGTAAAACTACAGCTACTGTGGTACTGGAGACATTTTTTGGTGTTTGCTGGAAAACTTAACTGTGACATCCATTTCCACTTGTGGAGGAGTTAATCAAATCGTGGTTTAAGACAATTTAAAATTCTTTTAATACTTTTTAATGGCATACATGTTAATTACATTTTCTACTTTATTCTTTGACTTGAGTCAATATGTACCCAATGTAAAAGCAGTTCATTTATACATAAATTGATATTCTGTCCCTCATTACCTATATTTCTAATGCATTCTGATACATTAGTAAATAGACTTGTCTGATTAATCATTAGCACATGAAAAGAATTAGCTGCCTGCTGCCAAATGGAACTATTGACAATGATAATAAGACCAGCTACTGTATCATCTAGAAGCTGGTGTTTTGCAGGAAGGCTGAAAATGGGTGGCATTCCATTCGTACGCTAAAACTGAGTGACAGAAGTCATTTGTCTGTGTAAAAGAAAAATAATAATTTCTCCATATGCCTTCATGTATTCAAACCACTATGATATCATAATACCTTTATGCTAAGGGTATTGACTGGATTGCTTTCATGCCATCTTCAGTTTGTTATTCAGTCTGAGGAAAAAAGATCAAATGTGTTTTCCTACAAAGCAGTATGTCTAAGCTTCTAGGATAATTATGCAGAGAAAAAAATTAAAGCAAAAACTCTGTCCTGAATAGTGTGTCACCTTGCTAATGTAAGTCAGCCTAACCTGCCTAGATGGGTCACCATGCAATGTATGATCCAGAATTATCAGCTGCATTTGCTGCTGAGTTAGAAATGCTGGTTAGCAAGGAGACCAGCACAACACAACCAGCGTTGTCTGATACTATTCAGAAAGTAAGCGTTTTGGCCTGGTTTGGCTTTGCATTTAGTTTTCTTGCACTTAGAATCTTGGAAGTAGTGAGATCAACTGTAATTTCTACAGATGCATTTGCATTTTTAGAAAGTGTATGGGAACTGTTGAGTCACAGCCTGAACCACTGATTGAGCACTGGGGAAAGGCCTCGGTCAACCCTGGGAGCACAGGTGAAGGCAATTCAGTTGTGTGACCAGCAGGGGTGGAGCCTGGCTGCACTTCCCTTAGACCTCACTTAAGGGCTGGTAGCGACTGGGGAAGGTTCTTTGGTCCTTTCTTCTTCTGTGAGCCTAGGTCTTCGGAGACAGGTGAGCGCCTTTCCTTTTCTTAATGCCATCTCATCTGTGCCAATCTTTCCAATTGTAGCACCGTCCTATTCATGTCAATCTTTCTAACACAAAGGTTTTTTGAAACTTTAGAAACTTTAGAAAACTTTAGAAAGTAGTAATCTTCATATTTTTAAACTAAAACCAGGTATTTCATTTTAAGTTCTTTTCCACATGGTGCATGAGGGAGATGTGAGCAGTGTACTGAAAAGCAGATTGAAATACCTTCATAGATAAGGTGAAATGCCATTTGTTCATCTGTGATATCTTAAAACTGATGCTACTAGGGAAGTAAATGTTATAAAATGCAGAATGTAAAGTAATCCCTGCATCTTTCATGGAGGCCTTAGGTATGATAGGGATTTTTGGTCCTTTCATTCTGAAATCCAGGTAGATATTTCCCTGGAATTCAGATTTCTGACTCTTGTGATGGTTCGGGATAAGAAATATGGAAGTGTAAAATGCTGCTTTAAGCATATTTAGTAAAAGTAGTGCAAGGGTTATAAGGTATTGTGAATGTAGAAATGGTGTGGGCAATTGTATTTTGTAAGAGTGAAATACTTAATATTCAGAGAATTAAAGTACAGCTATAGTAAGCAGAATATTATCAAACACAAAATTCAAACAAAGGAAAAGAAACAACCAAAAACCCTACCTGTGTGTGATGTTGGGAATGACGGTGTGTGTATGTACATCAGTTTGTCTGTAGCAGGAAGCTGCAGACCGGTATCTATAGTCAAATATAAATGGCAGAGGGGCTATTTTTCAGATCCTTTTAAAATTTAGTTGAGAAGACTATGTTCACATGTTCCATTTTGGAAAATTCAAAAGATTAAATTTGTTCAGAATAAAGACCTAATCTGTAATCTCTTTAACCGTTCCCATATTTAACTCAGAGTATGAGTAAGGTCATTTATGTTAATACAGATTCACAGGATGGGGCTGTGAACTTTGCTGTATTCAGCTTTGTTACTGCCTTATTTATAGTGTTTAGATTGCACAGTATCAGTGCTTCCCAGGTTCACTTACCAGTGCTTTTGAGACTCTGTCCAGGGACCTAATTAGTGCTTGAATTTGCAGTTCTCTTGTAAGAAAAGTGCTACATTTAACATAAGTCAATGGGACTTTTACTTTTGCAAAGACTGTTGGATCAGACTCTTGCTGTATACAAGAAATATTTCAGCTCAGTGACCTTCTCTTTGCCATATTTAAAACTGAAGCAAAAAGAAGGTCATTGTTTCATGAAAAATATTAAAAATTCATGATATGTTTTGGTTTCTGCACTTGGATTCCTGGAGTAAATAATACTAATGGTATATTTTCAACATGTCTCTTAGCAATTACTGTATATTATGTAAATACTAGCAGGTAGCATACAGTAAATCTGTAACTGAAGAAATATTGACTTGAAACAAACTCATTTTAATTGAGAAACAGTGAACTTTTTGTGCCTTTTTACTAGTCTCAGATTCACAGAGTAACAAATCCTTAATTTCCTAAGACGGTACGCAGAGAAACTGTAAAATGCCATTCTCAGAGTTCAGTGAATAAAGCAAGCAGAGATGACATCTTAACTGAAATAAACAACTGGACTAAAACCGGTATTGTAAAGTGCAAGTGTGAAAATCCCAGTTTAATTGTGAGAAAGAGAAAGTGTATCCTCATTATGAATGAAGACACATTGTCAGCAGCATGTACAGAGGGGAAGAGATTAGATAAACACCAACTTAGTGCAGTGATGTACCTTCATAGGAAGTAATAGATCCAAAGTTCCATAGTCCGTGACTACGTACTGCTTTGTTCTTACTCAATGCAGTAATGTTGCTAAATGTTTCAATGAAATTATTTTTCTAGTAAATTTAACAATACTAAATGAAATGGTGTGGAAAAATGGAGATTGTGTGTCTGAATATGGAAATAGGAAATATCACTGCATGTTTCAAACTCTGAGTCCCTGATGCTGCTAAACATGTAGGGCTGTGCTTACACACCAAAGAATATGGCATGACAATAAGCGAAGACTTTCTGCTTTACTTTTCTATGTGAAATTTTAATCCAGTGTGTGAAAGAAGTACTACCCAGTGTTGTGGTATGACATTGTGTTTATATTTTTCATATGAGAGATGACAGCCAAAATTCACAAAAACTGATGTGGAGGAGAGTTTCTTTAGGCAAAGTATCTGGGAGGGCTTCTTTCTCCACTCGTGGGTTTGAAAGCAGCCAGTCATTTTGTCTGGGGCTCTTTATACTGCAGGGGAATAAGCAATTCTAAATATTTATCCTCTGGATATTCTCTATCCAAAATGTATTATGAATGGTGCTGTGCTAAAGATAGTTTTTTTTTTAAGTGGAATAATTGGTTTGGGGAGATTTTGATTTTTGTCTTGTATTGTCATCCACATGTTTATAGCAAATAAATAGTTTTTATTCTTTAATAGCCATTATTCTTTGTCAAAACTACTACAAATGTGTTTTTTATTTTAAAGGTTACTCATTTCATTCTAAATGGATTAGTATTTTATTTTATAAGCCCTAGCAAATGTTTTATAATGAAAGGTTAACCCTTGAAATAAACTAAATGCATGTTTGATGATTAAGTGACTTATTTCCATTGAAGAAACTATATAAATTACTTAAGAGGCACATGGCCTTTATTTATGAAAGCTATAGATTGCTTTCAAAGTTCACTGACAGGGGTCCTTAAAAGTTTACTTACACCAGATTATATTGAAATATTTTAAATTATTTTTACCATGATTTCTGAGTTACAGGTATAAAATGGTTCAAAATGGTTGGCAAACCATGTTATGCTTGTTCTATTTCAGTTAGTACTAATTTGATTATACCATTGAAAAAGGTTTTTTAAAGCCCTCATGTTCTTCTATGGTATTTTCTGGAATTTTTACAGCATAAGTAAATACACTTAACAAGTGTGGAGTAAAAATGTTAATAGTAAAAGTAACATGAGATTTAAACATGTTAACACAAATTTATTAAAATATTTGACATTTATCAGTAAGTATTAAATAGTATGAAATATCTGCAATACTGGATAGGAAGATGGCACATTTATAGCTACTTAGGATTTGTATCATGAAAAAGGTGCGGAAAAATGCATCCTAGAGTCAGAGAATCACAGAATAAATTGGGTTGGAAGAGGCCTCAAAGATCATCTTGTTCCAACCCCCAGCTGTGGCAGGGTTGCCAGCTGCTGAATCAAGGTAGATCAGGCTGCCAGGACCCCACTGAACACCTCCAGGAATGGGGAATCCACAGCTTCTTTTGGGCAGCCTGTTCCAGAGCCTCATCACCCTCTCAGAGAAAAAATTCCTCCTGGTATCTAATATAAATCTTTTCTCCTTTAGTTTAAAATCATTCCCCTTTATCCTATCACTGTCTACCTGTGTAAAGAATTGATTTCCCTCCTGCTTTTAATCTCCCTTTAAAATTTGGAAGGCTGTAATGAGTTATTTCTGCAGCCTTCTCCAGGGACAAGCCCAGCTCCTTCAGCCTATCTTCATGGGAGAGGTGCTGCAGCCCTCTGACCATTTTTGTGATCCTCTTCTGGACCCTCTTCAAAATCTCCACATCTTTCCTGTGCTGGGGACCCCAGATCTGGAGGCAGTGCCCTGGCCGAGAACTCACAAGAGCTCCTGATTAGGTGGCCTGTAGTAGATCCCAACCTCCTGATACTGCTTATTGATCCTGTCCCTAATTTTTCACCCACAAGCTCTCAACAGGGTTTTTGTCATCTTGGCCAGCCCTGAGATGGCCGCTGTCAAATTCACTGTCCTCCATATGTTGCTATATCTGCAGCAGACCTCCCTCGCTTTCCACTGTGTCGGAGCTGTGCCTGATGCTGGCTTCACTGCTGGGGCTGGTGGTGCAACATGGCCGTGCTGGGACAAGAGGTGGTGGAAGAACCTCAGGAGCTGTGAGTTGACACTAAAGCGGAAGACCATCAGAACCAGTCAAAAGAAAAGAGCCAAATAATAATAACCATTAGTTTTGTGCACAAATGGAAGCTAAAGGGACTAAAGAGCCAAACTGACCATGAAGGCTATTCATCATAAGCTATATTCATGCTGTAATGTAAAGATAAAAATAAGTGTTCTGCCTCGGGTAAAGTTATGTGCTGTGGGACACTATCACTTTCTCTCTTAATGCCAGTGGCAAAATGGACAGGAAGAAGTAAGAATACTTCAAGTGACTGAAGGGATGAAATTCTCCTACAGAAAGGAAGATACACATAGGATGGCTTTGAGAGATCGTAGGCTGATGCATGTAAACTACATGTACATTGCAATCGTTCAGCATACTCACTGAAGTATATTATACCAGTTTAATTTCCATTTCTGACCAGCTTAACTTTCATTTCTGCATGAATACTAGGGGAAAAAATGGTACGGGATAAACAGACAGTTTTAAAAAAAGCATCACATTGCAGTTCAGCTACTCAATGGGGAGCATTGAGCATTGAAGCTCACGTTGGTGACCTTCACATGATTAGATATTGCATGAATAAAATATCTATTGAACTATCGTTTTCTCTTTGCACATTGAAATTCTGGGCAGCTTTGTTCTTTTTGTGCCAGTTGTTAAAGGTGATTAGCAGTTACAGTTGTGGAGTAACACAACACTGACATTTGTGTTTCCTACTGTGGCTTTATATACGCTCACCCTGTAACACAAAGGTAGAGAGTCAGATCTCCCTACCATATTCTGTAATGCACTACAGGAGTATGCTCATCTTTCAGATTTTATTTTATTTTTTCTAATTCACATTTATTCTAAGTAATTTAGACAAAGGGTAAATCTCTTCTCAGTCAAGCCTTGGGAATAACAAATCAGTAGCATGGTTTGCCTTCTCTCTTCTTGTCACCAAGGGCTGACTATAGCTTCTTCAAAATCTGTTTCTGACTTTGCATGTTTGTTTGATTTCTGACTATGCTGACATAGCTCAAGTGCATGAATGAATATTTGAACAAAATGGATATTAAATATGATTCCTATAGATTTCTAGGTTAATCATAATTGCAGAATAGCCCTAATTGTTTTCTGAGGAATACTGTTTCTATAATGATCTCAATCCAGCAGACCATTTATAATTAAAACTGAATCACCACTATGATTTATATTCTCAATTTATAATCAAAGTGAGCGAGCAGAGGAAGAGTTAGGATTGCACTTTTGGATGATTATAGGTATTGTTTAGTGAAGGGTTTAAGCATTAAGAGAACTGGTCAAATCACAAATGACTAGTTTTACTATGTTGTCCTACTAAGAATTTGTTTTTTCCTTAATATATCCTGTTATTCTGGTGTCACTCTTTAAGTTGTGGTTTTGTTGTATTTTTTTTCAGTTGTTGTAAAAAATAAATAAATAAATAAAAAAATCCAACCCAGTACATATTACTTTCCAAAACATTTTAAAGGTATTTTTGTTTATTGTTTTAACGTAAAATCTCTTGAAGTACATCTTTCTTTTGATTCATTATGGTAGAATTTGTCTTTCCATCAGAATTTTTTTTTGTCTCTGTTAGTTACTTTCCATCTTAAAGAAGAAAATGGAACAAAAATATTCCCATGACTTCTTGAAAATTCATACCAAGACACTGGAAGACCAGATGCTAAAGTCTCATAAATTAAAAATGCATTATATACAGCCAGCTGTACCATATAAACTCAGACTTTTATACCACATTGTGGTGTTCTGTGAATCCTCATTTGTTTTCCACATCTGCTTGGACCTGTCCATGCCTCCCATTTAAAAATTAGAAGTAATCATATGCTAGAACATATCTGTAAGTTTGTGGTTTGACCTAATGAAAAAGCTATTATAGTATGAATATTGTGCGTTTAAAAAAATATTCTGCTTTTACTTTTGCTGATTGTAGGGTAGCTTATACAAAAGCATTATAGGGAATATGTTCCATATAAATAAAAAGATTTTTTTTTTTACAGTTCCAGTGGATTATTCACTTCTACATGAAAAATGTTATGCTATCTGTCACTTTGATGTATATCCCTTCTTACTGGTATTTCAACATTTATATACTACTCAGATTTTTTATGATTTGTTACTAAATCCTGCTCTAGACACATCTCTTAATGAGTATTTTAATAATGCCTTTGCATGATCTCCAGAACCAATTTCAACTTTCTGTGTGCAGAGGTGACAAAATGAATTAAAAATAGATTACTTGAAATTCACAATTAAGGTGAAGTCTGCATTTTCCTGTGTAGTTTCCCAGTTCAAATTAGAATATCCGAGAGTAAATCCAAACCAAGAATTCTGAATAAAGCAAAGCCAGACTGACATGTTTATAAGACACTGCAAATGCCACAAAACATGTGGCTATTCTCTAGGGGGTGCTCAGATCTGTGCAGTCAGGAAGGCAAATTCCTCACTTCTTTCCAGGCAGTTTAGGTTTTCATGTTATTGCTGAGAGACTGGTAGCATCTTGCTTAGACTATCTTGTACCCAGACCTGCTCACCAAGCACCAAGAGTGATTTGTAGGGGAACAGCCCAGAGAAGGGCCACAGATATTTGTGGGAGGGCAGGGAGTTTTCTTACAGGACATGACTAGCTGGATTTGGTGCGGCTAGCCTAGCAAAACAGAGACTGACAGGCAACACAGAGCCAGCATTGTGGATCTCAGCAATGAACAGCTAGCTATAAACTGACCTGGAATAAATGTAAGTTAGAAATACAAGAGATTTGTCACGTAGCGTGGAGCAGTTCACTCCCTGGACTGTGACCCCCAGCTTTCTTTAGGAAAAGCCATCCCTGACAGTGTTGGGGGGTTATTAGTCCATGGGGCTGGATTTCCTGTTTCCCGGAGTTCACAAGAAGGACGTGGTCCCCAGGAGTAGTGCTGCATCAGCAGTGGGCTGCGAATTTAAATACTTTCCTCTCTGAGGGTATGCTATCTTATTTCTCTGACGGCCAAGTAAGGTAGTAGGGAATAATTCTTCCCTGTATTTGGCTACAGCTGATATATAAATAGTGGATAAAAGAAGTGATGTGGCAAGAAGTAATTTTTAAGAATTGAATGTGCATTAAGTGTGTAGGTTTTTCCATCCTTCATTCACTTCATTAAATGCAAAGCAAGCAAAGTTTTAAAATAACTTTAATAAGTGTTTAATAGTTCCTAACACATTTGAATGGAAACAGTTATAGTATCTTTTCCAAGTAAGAGATACTATTAGGCCATGATTTTAAAATGTGTGCTTGAAGAATTATATCTATTTAGGTTGCTTCAAAAGTAATGCCTCTTATTTATTTCCATGGAAACTACAACAGATACAGAGAGCAAAGAAGGCTATTGAATAGAGAAAATTCTCAGCTACAAAACAATACTTCTTAATACAGGACCCCACCTCTAGCTATGCAATTTTACCAGAAATGAACAAGAACAGGTAAGCTGTGCTTGTAACAGTGCTTTGCACCAGCAGAAATGACATACAGCTGCTGTCATCTCTGCTGAAACACGCCATCCACTGCCTCACTGTGTTCACATCCACTGTTTGGTCTTCATCAATGTTCAGCAAGCATCTAAGGATGTCAGTAGGTGCTATTTTTCTGCATGGAGGAGGTCCTCACCTTTGTTTCATATGCACTTCCATGTCAGATACCTTTCTGTCGGACTGCCCCTCTACTGCCATCTGTCACACAGCAACAATTGGAATATTGGTGGGAAAGTTCAGCCTCTACTGCTATATCACCAGCATCTGCCTCTGACATTGGTGGCCAACATAATAATATAGGAGCCATTACTTACAGAACAGCCATCATACCATATAAATACTTAAACTTTTAAAATTTGAACGTGTTCGTGTATTCTTAGAGCCTGACTTTTTTTTTTTAATACGCATTTTTAATTTGTAAAGGTTTTCCAGTGCACTTTGAAACATATATACATTAGGCTTAAAGGCAAAAGGAAGAAATGAGTGGTAAATTACTGGTGGCTGAAATAAAACAGTGTTTCAGGATCAAAGTGTGGGACAGTATTAACACAAGCTTGCCTAAATTTTTGAATGTTTTCAATTCTAGGACTAAAATTGATGCCAGGAGAGTTAGATTATATTTATTTAATTTCCCCCTTTGTGTCACCACAAATGCACTAAAATGCACAGCGTGTAACACACTCTGCTTGTATTTCTATGGGATGTATGGAGTCTTCTGGCAGTGAAAGCATGAGTCAGAGTAAAATATTGTCTTCAAAAGTGTGAACCAAACATACCTGGTGACCATGAGAATCTTGAAACAGATTATATTCAACTGTCCAATATGGTGTCATTGATTAATAATGATTAAGTCTGTAATAACCATGCTAATGTAAACTATTCATTTATTCCAAATACATACGAACTGGGAGAATGATATCTCATATAATCTGATGTTAGTCTATTTCACTGCATCATAAAAATTAATTTGTCTAATTAATGACATTAGTCCTTTTATACGTGCATAATTCATATTAATTGATAGGTCTGCCTAAAAAGAGTACCTTTTGGAAGAAAAATGATCCTATTAGTGCAAGTTTAATCCAAATCAGGCCTGACAAAGCATGGTGCTTTCAAGTCTTATCTCCAGCTTTGTTAATTGTCATAAGCATTCTAAATTGATTATTCTTACATTAACGTGGGACATTCCATTCATCAATGCTCTGCTGTAAAGAAAATTTGTCTAATGGATTTGGGTAGCAGCACTAAATAAGTGTGTTGGTCCATTTTTCCACTGTAGCTACAGGGGTATTCTAAGCATATTAATTCACTAATACTGAAAAAATTAACTGCTGAAATATATAGAAATATCATACAAAATTAGATTTCTGACACTGAATAATTTTTGTGATATTTCAATAGTAATTGAGTGTATGCACTACCACTTTTATTGCTTTTTTGTTTCACAGATGCCTTGATAAACAGCCAATGTTAATATTTCTTATGAGTGATGTTGCTTCACCTTCTAGGGCCACAGGGGCACAAAGTGTAGGATAAATTAGTTAAATATGCATTTTAAGGAGCTGCTTGGAGGAACAAATATTATAACGTAGCTGGGTTATATAATGTACAACCTTATAGTCAGCATTTTAATAATTTATTTGCAGAAGATCAGGTTTACTGTTGGTCAATGAAAGATGTCAGAAATAGCCTGAGACTTTAGTGAAACAAGTGAATTTTAAAGTGTTTGTTGCACTCTCTGCCAGCCGAATTACAGTTGTGAATTAAAAAAAAAAAAAAAGTATTAAGAGGGAAAATACGTTCTTTAGAAATTCATCTGGCTTCTGCTCAGAAAGTGAGGGATTGGCTTTCAAAAACTGTACTCCTTTTATAAGCATTTGCTCTGTTGGCAAACGGAATGCACTTTATGTGCACTTTTTATGATGCCCTAGTTTCTTTTCCCTATTCACCTGATCTTTGTTTGTCTTGCACTTTCTAGCATTCTGTTAATCACTGGAAGCCACTGCGGAATCAAATTTGTGGCTGTGCCAAGAATTTCAGGAAGCTTTTTATAGTACTTTGCAATTGGAGGCATGCATCATAAAATGAATGGGGAGGAAGGGAAGATGCTGTTCAATAGAAGTTAAAGGTCTGTTCTTTCCAACTCTCTAATCAATGCATATTTTTCCACTTTGTTGAGCTTATCATTGAAAAGCAATCCATAAAATGGGGTGGTGTTTGACCTCTGTTGCTTCAGTTGTAGTTTAAATGGATCCATGAAAGTAACAAAAACATGTTTCCTTATTTCTACTCATTTCATTGATGGTCAGCAGGAGTAGGAAAATGGCTCAGTTTAGACTGGGAATTCTGAGGTTTCTTCTGTATTTATGTGGGGCTTTAGATTCCCAACATTGGAACTATTTCCATGACTACATTGTTTTATTTTGGCTTTCTATTTCTACTGTGTAGATTGGAGATCTCTTTGTTTTCGTTATTTGAACACTACGAGAAAGTAGATTGAGGTTTTGATCAGGTTATTCACTCAGCGAGAGCCACATATATAAAGAAAATGCAACTGAACAGCTGGCTACGCTATTTTCCATTCTTTAGACACAAAACTTAGATAAAAGAAAGCATTGTTCATTTGAATTTAGCCCTTTGGGAAGGGATTTTACTCTTGCTGATGATTTTATGTGGGAAGCACTCTATTCCTCTGTAATAAATTCTTGACAGTTATACTGTAATTGTACAGAATAGGGTGGGTCTTATGTTAGCACCAAGCCAGGAATCAACATATCCTTAAGCCTGATGTTGCTTGCATTAAAATACAGGTGCTTAGCATGCTCACAGTCTATGCAGAAACACAGTGGCATGGGCCACCTTTTTTCTTGCCTTTTCTGTAATCCTTACTGGTTTTAGAAGTGGAAAATAGTAAAACTTCAGTTTCGTTTTGAATCTTAACACTGTAAATTTGATTCCTGTATAAAAATGCACTTAGAACTCAGGAAAAAATAAACCACAAACAGCACATTAGCTTCTCCTTCCTGAATACCATTACATGTATATATACGTATGCTGTCTTCCTTCATCACCTTTGACTTAGATCCATTCCTAATTTCTAAATTATATATGCTGATAACTGAAGCTAGGATAGATTGTGCCTTCATGTTTATATCCATTACTGTGATCTAAAAAAAATCCCTTTGTTCCAATGATGACTTTTTTTCACATCCATTTTTAATCCATATGCCAAGCATTCTCCATAGGGTTCAAATTTCAGTGAAAAAGGAACACTTCCGAAAGTTGTTCAGTTTGGTTTACAGTAGACAATGTTTGGGAAAGACAGAGATATTCCATATCCCAAAACTAAAATATACCAGATGTTCAGCTTTATTCTGGTTAAAAACAGATCAGAAAAAAAACATATAATATTCTTTGTTTCCTAAAAGTAATTTAATATTGCTTTCAACAGCGAATATGATACTCCAATTTTATATAGTAAAAATGGAAAAGCTATATATTTATGATAAAGAAGGAAATGAAAACAAATGACTTACGTTTAAAATCCAATAAAATTCAACAAATACCTTTATGTCTGATATTAGTTGAATACCAATTTCCAAGTCATATAAGAATTAATTACTATTTGAATGCTGTCATTTACCACTGCTGGCATTTAGCAGTTTGCTCAGGTTGACATGGGAGTCTGGTAATTTTTATTATTTTTAAATGAATTGAACTAACAGGTTTTTACTGGTCATTCAAGGAAGTATTATTGGGTTCCAGTATGCCTCTCATGTGCTCTGAGTTTGAAGGATAAAAAGCAAAGGGCTAGTTTTTCTCATTAAAACACAACAGTGAAATGAGATACCCACGTTTTCTTCCCCTACACCACAAGAAGCAGAACACAATATTTCCTCCAAATGCTTTTGTTTGTTAGGGGTTTCCTGAAAGTTTGACTGTTTTAAGAGACAGGAGAAAGAAGGAGGATTTGAACTTGTTGGAAGAGGTTTGATGATCTTATAGTTGTTAGAATGGAAGTGTCTGCAAGACCTTGTTTTCCCAGGCTGATTAAAAGAGGTTTATAAGATTCCATCACCTCGAGAAGTTAGACATCATGGAAATGATTGAAGCATAGGACCCCCACAGAGCAAAAATATATAATTTACTAAATTGCTTTTCCTTGTTTATATTGTTTCTTTTTTTATGAGTTCAGACTGTCTGAGTTATCCTATATATTCTTTACAGTCCTGATTTTTTTTAATATATATCATATATCTAAATATATATGTATTTCTATACTTAGATTTTCAATGTGGTGAGGATTTTGGAAACCACTATGTTCTGAATTTCTGGACTTGGAGTTCTGGGTCATCTAGAGGCAGCTTTAAAATCTTAGCCATTAAATTGACATCCAGTTACAATTCTACTGCAGTGTTTAGAGATGTTCAGATTTGGGTTTTATTTTAGACTCTGATTGTTGGTAGCACAATGACAGGAAAAAATAAGATTAAGAAACCAAAATTATTTAGATGTCTGGTTCTCCACTGAATAAAAAACCCACCTCACAAGATTTGTGTTGCAGGTGGACAAGAGAAAGAATGAATTTACTGCAGAAAAGATCTCTTACTGAAAAATATATGCTCTAAATGACACTTCTGTATGATAGATGTCTGGCAGTGTGTGTGCTCAAGGTGCCCAAGGTCCTCTCGTGTAAGTAACTTTAGAAATATTCCTTGTAGGAACATAACTAATATTGGCAAAATGAAAAAAAATCAAATGAATGTGTACTTTCCAGCAACACATGACTTTGATATGCAGCCTTGTAGATGGTAGATTTATCTACCAAAGTATGGGAGGTAAATCCAAGTGTGGTGCTGTTCAGACCATCCCATTCTTGTGCATATCAAAAGGCACAGGAAGAAACGGATGAAAGGATCATGATAGATAACATGCTTAGGGAGGAAAACACCAATACTTTTTTTTTTTTTTATGCTTAGAAAGCCTTTGTTTCCAAAACTGCATGACTTCTCATTTTAACTGGAATTAGGAGAGAAAAGGAACAAGAATAGTTAATATTTTAAAAATTAATCCTGAAAGGAAAATCTCAAAAGATCATGTTTACATCACCCCAAGTGAGAAAGTCTTTCTTCTCACAGTACGGTTCTCTATGAGGTCCTGATTTAATAAGACATGGCTCAGATTCCCAATGGGACAGTCCATTGCATAAGGCCCAGCCACTTCTTGCTTGGGTCACATTCTTCCTCAAAAAATATATATATATTGCATATACCATGCAATTTCACCACAGTTTTAATTTTGACCCACCACAGAGCAATGAGAACAGCTTGTCAAAAGTACAGCATGGTTTGGCAAAGCAATTCAGTAGCTCTCATGCACGTCAAGTTATTGCTTTTGAATATGACATACCTATTACACCATGCTCAGTTATGCCATGTCTCACTCAGTGAGAAATTTCAGGAAACATCAGAGCAGATAAAGGGCATTATATGGCCAAATGTTTATGATAATGCAGAAGGAGATGAAAGGTTTGCACTGCCCAGTACACAGCTGGATTATCTATATCCAGCCCTCAAAAAAAATTCTAACTTCTAACACGTTGATAAAAGATTGTCATTACCACGTTTTCTCTGCTCTCCCGTTCCTTTGTAAAGCAATTTCAAAGTAAACAATGGCCTACCACCAAATAAGAGTTTACTAAGAATAAAAATTGAATTTAGTCTGCCTGTTGACAAGCTGATTGATTTGTGAGCTCTTATGACTGAATCCTCTCCTAAATGTGCTCTCATTTATCATGTGTAAGATTGTTTCAGAATCAATAACAGCTAAACACAGAAGCATTTCTGCTATGGACATTTTGAAAGCAACTTGCCTTCTCAATATTGCTGCTAATTTTTTTTTCAGGCAGAATTATCGGAACAGTTTAATTGCACTTCACAAGTTAGCACATACTTATGCTTGGCTCTGCTTTGAAAGGATGATTTGCAAAGTAACTTCTATATATCATCTTTTTAAGAGAACAAAAATAGATTAAAATTGGATTTTCCTTCCTCTTCTAATGGAGAAATCAGATCGAACTTTCTCTAGTTGTTAAATGTGCCCTTTGAAAACCCATTTTCCAAAAATTGGATTTCTTAAATTAGCTTTTTAACATAATTATTAGCATTCTATTGGAATAAATAGCAGAAAGCAGTCTGGGAGAAAGCCTGCTTGTGTATATTCTCCTCCTCTTCCCAGGGATTAGAAGAGTTTAAAGTTATGTTGGTTTTTTGTTTTTTTTTATTAAACACTCATAAACTAAAAGGTTGAGTATGATGCCTGTGAAAGTCAAATATGGTACAAGGAATGGAGGAATAAAGAGAGAAAGGAACACGAACATTCAGAGCTTTTCAAGTGTGCTGTCGTTAGAGTGGGACTCTGCCTGTGCAGAAGGATGGAGAGCAGCAAGGTTCAGCTCCACTCCATCCCTCCTGTTACAAGACAAGGTGCATCAGCAGTGAAAGCACTCTCAAGCAGTCTGGATACGGCCGGATTGATTTGGAAAATTCTTGAAAGGTTTGTTTGCACTCCAATTAAACTCTGAACCCTAAACGAGAGATTTCTGTTGAGCACATTTCAATGTGGTGTTTGAAGGACTTTGGCTCCAGAAGCTCTCAGCTGTGGTCTCAGCTGGTCCCAATTCCTATCTGTTGATCTCAGCGTTTAGTCTGCTTAGGGTGAGTCAGAAGCACTTGCTTTGTTCGGCCTGCAAGCCACAGCTCCAGGACACAGCCATGTTGTCATTTAGGAGTGCTGACTGCAATTTTATAAGGGACCTCTGCTGTCATCCAGCCCACAGGCATTTCACAGGCTCCCACGTCACACCCACGTGTGCCACACTCAGACATCAGGCCTTTAGATCTAAAGACATGAACTTTATAAGGCAAAAGCATCCTTAACAAACTCAACTTCATTACAAAGAAAACTATATTCTATGTAAAAATATTTAACACATATATTCATCTTAACTATTACTATAAATCGTTCTTAGATAGTTATTATATAATCTTCTATGTTTATATTTAGCTATATTTAAATCTCATTTATTCCACCAAGAAAGAAAAAGGTGTGCATTTTACTACTTCAGGGCGAGCTTAGCCTCCAAACAGTTGGTTATTCAATCTTACGGGTTGTGTTTTTCAGTTTGTAAAATATTGATTACGCTGCTTTATGCTCTTCCACTGTGTTATCTTGCTCAGACAGAACAATGAAAGATATTATTTTGAATGGTTTGTTTGCTCACTAATACTTTCAGGTTTCCCCTTGATTTTTATTTTTCCGCTGAGGTGGTGGCAAACACTAAATCATGAATGTAATGGCTATGTGCATCTGTCTCCACTTAGACCCAAGCAAGTTTTTCTGTAACTGCTATGAGACTGAGACACTGTCCTATGATTGATTGAAATGGCTGATCGCTAGAAATAAAGACTGAAAAAATAAGATAGTTGAAGTTCTAAAACTGGTGCTTCTTGCGGGTGATTAATATTAAACAAAATGATTATAAATGAAAAAAAAAAAAAAAAGGAGAGAGTAAGAACTTTAAGCACTGTGAATTTTACTGTACTATGCAGTGTATGTTTGAATCAGGTCCAGGACTCAGCTCTGCTTTAATTGGTGTGGATAAAAACTCATTCTGACATAGAATCAAAATCATGCAATTTAAAAAAAATGTTTGCACCTTATACTAAATCTGTATGTGTTCAGCCATCACTCTCCAAAGAAAGCAATGGTATTTTTTATGAAATATCTGCAACAACCTATTTTTGTGCCATAAAGTGCTATTAGGGCTTACCTCAGAGTGGGAGATGATGATAATGTATACATGCAGACAGATAAATGATTCAATTCTTACTTACAAGAACAGCTGACAGTGATTGCTTATGCTCATTTCCTTTATGCACACTGTGTAGACCAGGAAACTCCAGGTTTCGTGGCCTTTCGTGTTCTGCAAAGTAAATCAGTCACTCACATAATAATTATTAATTATTTCACCTTAGTAGATTGCTGTACTGGTTTATGACAGTGGAAAGTACCATACAAAATGCGAGAAAATGCAGCAACTGATAAAATAGATTATGGCTTTGGTGATAGCACAATTATCAACTGTTTGTAAATAACTCACCAGGTGAATGGAGATATCTGCTGTTGGAGTTAGCTGCCTGCAGCCCAAACCTTCAGCTTTGTAGATTACGCAGCTGAAGGTACACAACAAAGATTTTGGTTCATATTACGGTGGATTTTACCCAGGTCATATCTGAGTCTTTACCCTGAATATTAAGAACATATGTGGTTAAACTTTTATTATGCAAGATATACACGAATTGGTTGTGAATTTCTTGCATTGTGCTGACTCCAATATTTAATTTCAACTTTAGCCCTCTCGGAGCTGTGGTGTTTGGAATATTTCTGATTTTAATCTGAGCTTTTTATCCTGCTGTGCTTTCAAACTGGACTCCTAATCACCTAGCTGAGTTGAACCTTTCATCTGGGGAAGGCTGTGAGGTATCTGAACCAAAGATCAAATACACTCAACTGCTGTGCAGCATGGAAGTGAGCCAAACTGATCACCAAGTGCATGGGCAAAAAGGAAAGGAAGCTGTGATGTTCTCAATGTTTTTTTGCATTAGGAAGCTCCTCTGTAGCTGCAGAGCTGGGATATCTGCTGGCAAGGCATGGCCTTCCTGAATAAAAACTTGGTCTGGAGAAGATAATTGCTGTCTGTGACAGGTTTTGCTGTCTGTGCAGCAGCAGCTAGAGAGTAGCTCATGCAGGCATGGGGCTTGCTGCCAGCTCTGAGCTCATAGAGCTGACCGCTCTCCTCAGCCTGCTCAGCTGCTGCCAGCCCCATGCTTAGTTCTCTTTCAGAACGGTTACGATGGAGCAGAGAGGCAATTTGGTGTTTGCTTTAAGAGCTGAGATTAGCTTCCCCAGTTCGTACCTTGTCTAGTGGGCTAGAAGATCCTACTCGGAGGAGCTGCTCATGCAACTGAACATCACGTGAAATGACAAATGTATGTTTGATCTTGGCTTGATCACACGTGTCATTGCCCATTTCTTTCCTTTTATGAACTCTTTTAAAACATGGTGCCATGTCTTCAAGCTCAAGAGGATAGATTTGGGTTACAGGGTAGATTTAGGTTAGACATAAGAAAAAAAAACCAAACCATTACAGTGAGGGTGGTGAGGCACTGGAATAGTTTGCCCAGTGATGTGATTGATGTCCCATCCCTCAAGGTGAGGCTGGGCAAGGCTCTGGGCAACCTGGTCTAGCTGTGATGTTCCTTGCAGAGGAGTTGGACTAGATGGACTCCAGAGGTCCCTTCCAACTCTAAGGATTCAATAATTCTATGAAGATCTCTGTAGCAGTGCTCCGTGATAACTGTGGAGTTGTACTTGCAGGCAGAGAGCTCTTACCTGCACTGCAAAGCATTGTGCTTTTGAGTGGCTCAGCTGTTAGCCTCAAGCCACTGGTGCTTTTCTGCCTTAAGAAGGTCTACAAAGAATAAAGAAATTGTGCCATGAATCACATGGACACCGCATATCGGTACTCTTCCAGCATTTTTGCCAAATGAAAGCTTGCTACACAAAATAAAAATCCCTCTTCTTTTCTTCCCCTCATTTTACCATAATATATCACCATAATCAGGAAGTTTATTCATTTATAAACATATTTTATCTTTTGCATCTTAGTCATGTGCAGTGGAGTTATCATTGTTTGTACTATGTCAATGACTCATTTCCCTTTTGAGGATGTGCAAATCATATGTCATATACAATATCTGACCTTCTCCCAGGCCAGTATTTGATTATTCAAAGCAATGCTTACAGTAACGATAACAATGTCAAGAAAAATAGAGGAGAAGAAGAAAATTGTCCCTTAAGGATGGCTGATATAAAATCCTTGAAATATTTAGGTATTACTACAAAAGCACTAGTGAGAAAAATTTAAAACAGTAGTAGTGGAGACCACTTGGAAATGAGGGACAGCATGGGGAAAAAGAGCAGTGTGGAACCAGCTGTCCAAGAACACCAAGTTTTTACTAGATGGACTTTGAAAGGTGAAAGTCGAGGAGGATGTAACCTAAAAGCAGACTTTTCCTGCAATACGAATCTGCAGCTTCATACTGCAAATCAGACAATGTGTCCTCATCATTTCTCCCCTTGAAACAAACTTCTAGCTGTTAACCACTGAGTGTCAGGGGCTGTTCCTGTTAATGTTTTTTGAAAGGACAGAGATAAAGCCAGCAGTTACCCCTGAAAATTGGTAGAATTTATGATTTTTCCATTTATCTGTAACTGCAGTTGCTTGCAAAGTCTTAAAGCTACCAGAAAAGGTCCTTTTGAGGCGTTACCCCAAATGTAACGTTGCATCCTTTGAGGTGGCAATTGTTGCCAAAGTGTAAGGTGCAATACACACAATTCTACAATCCCCTGTAGAAACTTTTAGCATTTGTAAGGAATTGCTGTGACCTCCTGATCAGCAGCTAGTTGGGTACAAAAAGAACCTGGATGCAAAGACAACCTTCAGCCCTGCTGAGCGAGCTCTGCTCTGAGTGCCACAGGCTGCACGAGTCGCAGCGTGCCTCCAGCCACGAGGCAGCCTGCTCAGGTCAGGAGCTCCAGGCACAGCACTGTGAGGTCCTGCAGAGCTCGTCAGTCTGGTGATCTGCATCATCCATGCAGCTGCTCTGCTTCCAAGCGCAGTCCTGCCCTGCGGGCAGCATAGCTGTGTTTGTTTGAGGTGGCAGTGGGTGAATTTGGGTGAATTTGGTCTGCTGAACTCATGCTGGCCCTGCAGAGAGCGGCGGTGAGTGCCCATACCCCCACGGCACGGTCTGCAGGATGACCTCCCTGCGGAGCCCTGGCTATAAGCTCTCAGAGGGTCCCTGCTTCCTTCGCTTCCTTACAAGCATTGTTTTCCAAAGGGCTTTTTTTCATTTCCCTCTTCTCCCCCTCTCCCCCTCCCCTTTTTTTTTTTTCTTTTAACCTCATTTCCATTACTCTGACTCATTCTGTTTTGGTGGAAAATCTGTATTCTTTTTTGTATAAAATCTCTGTTTATGACATGTGTCAGGACAGCATATAAACTACTGCTGAGTCCCACCTGTACTTTTAATCTTCTTGGAATGAGAGGGTTTTACTAGCGATAGATGTTATTGCAGTGATTTTAGTGTGTGGTTTCCTAATTTGCTAACCTTACTATTAAAATTAATATTTAGGTTTTATATCTTTCAAATGGGAATAATGATGTTAGTTATCTGATGTTTATGTCTTTTAGTCACGAAAATGTTCCTATTTAGGCTGTAACAGGCCACACACATGTAATCACAATAAATAGCATTTAATATGTTTACAGTAGTGGAAGGATGAGGTTAACTTCTGTTTTTATATTGATGGACTCAGCTGGACTTGGAATACTACTGTTTACAATTAACTACATTTTTGTTGTTGTGCTTTACCCTCAAATTAAATCTTTATTTCATCAACTAACCCTAGGGATTCCCTGTTATAATCAATGTAATAAACAGCATTAGTTGATAGCCTATAGCTGATGTTCATTTGTAATTAGGCTTGTGTTTAAAGAAGAATAATTTTCTAAATTTTACTGCAATAATTTTCCTTCAGATTTATTTATGAAAGGCAGGATTACAAGTTGCCTATGGTTTGTCTTGTCTCCACATGTCTTTAAAGGAAGGTCACTTGAAAAAGACAGGAATTTTCAATGTCTTTTTGTAAGCATAATTTCAGAAGGGAAATGGCTAACAGTCAATATGGACTAGCACCTAACTACCAATTACCCATTCAAAAATCTTCTGCTCTCCTACCTTGTCAAATGCTTGTTAAAGACATGGCTAACATATTGGCTACACACATATGACCGGAGCATATGGCAAGTATCAATGACACCCTAGGAAACAGAAAAAAAGAAGTAGGAGGCAATGGACCAGAGCACAGATATCAGCCTCCATGTGAGGTTTTACTCGCTGAAAAAATGGCCAGAGGCAGAAGTCAGCAGGACTGAAATATAAACCTTTAACAACTGTTCTCAGAGTACAGGCGACCCCCAAAGCCTCTGAATGCAGGCAGCAAAGTGGCATCTAGTGAAAGCTGTCTTGTGGTGGAGTTAGTGCTGCCCATTATTGTTATTGATATTGTCCACTGATTACTTCTTGGAAATTTGGAAATGTCTGCCTATGCAGAATTAATTTAAATCTGATGAGATATTCTGTACAGTTCTGGTCTTGCTCTGATGAAAGTAGCCTTGTAATAAGTTAGTCTAAAGCAAGACATGAACAAAACTACTTCAGCCATCTGAAAGAAAATCAATAGAAAGAATGCTTTATAAAGAATGTTCTTGAGCAACCCAGAGGAACATCAAGCTGAAAGAGGTTCCTTGCTGTGGGTATATCATTTTAGACATGCTGTCAGACTAAATATATGTAAGCATATTTTTGATTAAAAAAATAAAAAAGAATGTAGGAAGTAAGATTTGCATCTCAGCTGTCTACAAAAGGAATAGAAGAAACCCAGTGATCTGGTAAAAATAAGTTGGTAACTTATTTGGATGAGGGTAGTTTAAAGCATGTACCTGTGTAAAGCTGTAGACATCCTGAGCAGACTGCTCTAGCAGTACAACCTATCCAGTTTGTATAGCTAGTGCAGTGCTGTATTTCAATCTCACTTGGTGCCATGTAGATTTACTCTTTGAAATAAGATTAATTCCCCATAAAACCACTGCTAATACTCTCAAACCTCCTGCTTATGTGACTGGTTTCCTGCATTTAACTTTGGGAGGAAGTGTCGATCCACCCATTCTGGGTCTCTGGTTAACACCCCTTACTGCCAGCTAGTGCTAGGCTGAACAAGCTGAGCTCAATAAGCCTTAGACAAAATGAACTTTGATTAATAAGGCAGAGAAAGACAGGACTGGAAAAGTGGAGCTATGAATGCAGAATTCATTTCACGTGAGAGTCTTGAGAAATGTTTCCTCTGAGCTAGCAGCTCTAGGTACCTATCTGGTTCCAGTGATATCTAATCCTCGATAAAATTACTTACAGTATGCTGTTACCTAAGATGTTTTTATCAGTATTTCAGAAAATGTTATTAATATTTCTGGAGGTAACATCATCTTATATATCACGAGGTTATGTAACAACTGTTGTATGTGCTGTGCTATGTATGAATTACTTATGGGTAGGTGAAGAAAGCTCTGGAAATCTCATCAGTTATGTTAAGGAAGCACATGGAAGCATCTAATGCTCTTTTTTTTTTTTTTTCTTTAATATAGTTAAAATATTTGGAAAGCACCTAGTCAAGGCAAAAAATCATAGACAAGAAAATTTTCCCTCCGTGCTTTTATCAGGATTTGTATCATATTCAGCTACAAAACCCTGTGCTTGTAGCCTGCATACAAGCCTGCATTTTGGATTCCAGTACCTCAATAGTAGTTCTTCTGTTGCAGAAAAAGAAAAGAGGGTAGCTGAAAAGACCAGTATGCAAAATCTACTCTGATTTGCATCTATTCTCTAGAGGCATATCCTTTCTCTTGTCACATTCAATGGCAAAAGTCTTAATTTATACCTGGCCAAGTGCTCAAACTAAAGAAAAACACATTCAGCAGCTCTTCTGTTCCTCAGGTAACCATGGATTTCTCCCCTAGGTTTGCTCTCAGATCCATAGCTCCTTTTTAGTGAAGCTTAAATATAGGAAAAGGTAGCACATTTAAAAATATGTGCTTCAGCTGTGATGATTAAAGCCTTATGGATCAGGCTCTCCACCAGTCCTTCCTAGTTTTGTTTTGAGATGTGTATATTGAGTGTGTTTTATACCCAAATGCCCAGTGGGAGAAGTGGAAGTAGTTACAGAAGATGTGAAAAAGCATGCAAGTATTCATCTGCAAGCCATAGGTTCAAATACCATGGATACTGATCTGATGTGGGGACCATTTTGCTATTCTGGATCATATCCTTAAGCCAGAAGGTACAGGTCCTTCTGTGCCTAAGGGCACTTAACTGAATTGAATGGGAATTAATGGCCTTTAGAACCTGGATTTAATTGGTTGAGCATATATGTCTAAATTCAGTTGTCTTGGAACTATATGTGGGTATTGTGTTAAAGCTGGTTTTCACATTTGTAGTCCTGAATTTTTCTAAGAAAACCACTACAGTTGTTCAACAGATGGAAAAGCAGGAAGGATTAGTTCTTCTGTGAAAAAAGATCTTCTATGCCCGAAAAGAAATGACCCTTTTATAGGAAGTTGTATTTTGAAGTTCACACCATGCATAGAAACACCTTTATTATTTCAAATTATTAGTCTGTCATTCAACTGAAAAATATGCTATATAATTGAGTTTATGACCGGAGTGTGAAACTCTTATGCATGCTGAATATCTTCTCTCTGCTGTGACTGGTCAGTAAAGGATGGACTGTGACTTGGTGTGTGGGCTGTCACCCCAAATTCCTGGGAAACCGGTGGAACTTGACAGGTGAGCTGCTGCTCACCAGTGTAATGAAGGGGATCACAGTCTGACCGTCAGTGACAAAGTGCATTAAAATTTGGGCTAGACATTTTGGGAAACTTTTAAGTGAGAATAAATTAACCACTTTATGCCAGACATCACAGCAGGCCTTGGAGATCACATAATTGTGTGAGGAAATGTGCCTCTCAATATGGGAGGTTTAACTAAAAATAATTTCATTTGTATTCAGGTAACATTTTTATAGCATCAATTTTATGATAAACACAACAGCTGCAGCAAGATTGTTTTTCTTGCTGTAAGGCATAGTAGAGAGTGTTTGCCAATTTTCTGTCTCAAAGAAGGTGTCTTCACATCTTGATTTAGCCCTGAATAATTCAGCAGAATCTTTAATAACAGACTTGCATGTTATAAGATCCTAAAACGCATTATAGCTTAAAGAGCCAGGAAGAAATGGGATATCATCATAGGACTGTGATGTATAAAGAGTAGTTTTAAGTATATATTGCATATTATTTGGTTTATCGTGTCTGACCTTTGACCCAGATCAGAATCTGTGACCTTGAACCAAACTATATTCCCTTGCTGAACCTTGGAAAAGGAATGCAGAAAAGTTCATGCTTGTCTTTTGAATTTCATTCATTCTCTGCTCAATATTTTTTCCTGTCTGGCTTCTTTCATGGATGTAAAGGAAAGCATTAACACAGGGGAGCAGATCTCCTGTATTGCAGTTTCATATAAAAATAAGGAAAAGAGTTCTTTTTCAATGGCATGTAGCAGCTATAAGAGAATTAGGCTGCGTTTTGCATAAGGATTATTTAAATTAATGGAATATTGTTTGAAATAAAAGTGTAAGGGCTAACATACAGAACGGAAACATCTTTGGTACTGAAATAGTACATATTTCTCTATTTTTCAAAAGCTCCTTTACTTTCAATTACACCCTATTTACATTAGAGTTTCCTGCCTTAATAAGGCACAATCATCTGCAGCAGTGATGGCAAGTTTTTGTGTCACATAACCAAATCCTTAGATAGCTGGGAAACA
The DNA here is from genome assembly GCF_905368555.1 of Meleagris gallopavo. Classification (NCBI taxonomy): domain Eukaryota; kingdom Metazoa; phylum Chordata; class Aves; order Galliformes; family Phasianidae; genus Meleagris; species Meleagris gallopavo. Next base: position 5,009,768 of record NC_139416.1, read on the forward strand.
TGAGACATACCAAATACCTAGGAGGAGAAAGAATCCTGGAAGTAGTTTATTCCTAGAGGCTCTCAGCTGAGCCTGCTGCTCCAGTGAAGGATGGTTTGGGCATGAAGGTGTCCAAGCTTGCTATGTGTTATAGCTGAAGATGTGCAGCTGCATTATAATGCCACTGTCAGCCATAAAGATACCTGGGAGTTGCCATGAAGTTTAAAAGCCACTACTTGGCCATCAGTGATTCAGGATACACAAAATCATGTGAATTCTCTTCAAAACATAAAAAAAATATTCTTGCAGTGTCCTTACATTTGATCAAGCAACTCAGGACAGTGAATTAAGGTATGAGTAATATATCTTTGTTGATAAACACTAACACAGGAAGAACAGAATAAACAGTCCTACGGATTTGTCTTGGAATTGCATGTTGAATGGTAGTCAGCACAGTGTGGTATTTCCCTCAAACAAAATGGCTGCACAGTCATTAAACTAATGGAAAGTCTTTACAACAAGAACTTTCACAAAAGGATACGTTACATGTTAATCAAACTTATGGCAGCTGCTAGAAGGCTTTGTCAGGTTCTTTTATGACGAAAATCCACATGGGGCCAATTCACCATGCTGGCCAAGTTACAGGTGTCACATGTATAAAACATGTCGTTGCTTTAAGATTTAATTAGGACTTTCTTCTCTGATCATAACACTTTAAAGAAAAAATACACTTAGGATTCAATTTTCTTTGAGAGTGGTTATTAATTTGATGTGATTGATGTTAAATGGGAATTAAATCATAAACGTGATTATGCTTGTGGTTGGATGTTGTCTCAGCAGATTGTTTCTGCTTGTCACTTTTGAATGAGTGGTGACATGATATGGCATGTTGATTTTTATTATTGCTTAAAGATTTCACTTTATCATCATTTGTCAGGAAACTGATTTTCCTCTTAGTCCCATTAATATTAAATCTGTCATAACTAGATTAGGATAGAGTTGTCTTCTATGGAACCTGTGAGCCCTAGGCTAAATTTTACTCCCAGGAAAAGTTCAGCATAATAATGCAGAGGGGAAAACCAGCCAACTAACGAAAGTAAAGCTGGAATACTAACAAATGAGAGTAATTTTTTCTTCTGTAATTACGATGTATGTTTCTGTACCCTTGCCTAAAACAGATTTCAGAAGTATTTACACCTGAAACTGGAAACTCGCTCTTCACCACTAAAACAGATAATAAAAACTACTCGGATAAGGCATGCAAAGATGGATGAAGAATGCTGTATCTTTTAAACATAGTAACAAGATTGGAGAGAGAGTCACACTGATATTCCTGGCAAGGAAACTGCTGTTGTCAAAAAGAATGGAGAACTTCCATGGGCACTCTGTGTCCCCTTTGGGTTCTAAATGCAGAGTTGGATGTTGGAGTTGTTGGATTTATGCTGATGTGTAGCATAAACCTGGTGTCGCTAACACATTTGCTATCTTCTTTCATCCTAACAATTGGTGATGATTGGTTGGTGAAGTATAGCCTTTTACAGTCGGAGCCTAGGCTGAAGGCTGCTAGGTCAATTAAATGGACTTCTGTGGTCTCACATCAACTCTTACATTTGTTGCTCATTTGCACTAACCAGTGCTCTTCTCTGGTACTTATTTGATGCTTATTACTGTGATATCTGAGAACAAAGATCATTGAGAACAGATACTTATTTCTACCAGAAAACAGAATTCTGTATTGCTGCAGGAGCAGAAGAATCCTATTAATCCACAGAGCACATCAGAGTATGTTCCACACGATGCAAGCCATGTGCGTTCTGTACACAAGCTACAGCATACTAGCTGCTGCAGATCCCTCAGTCTGAAGGTGGGGGTGGGGGAAAGGAAAATGAAAAAGGGAAAAGCAACGTTTTGACTTTTTTCCTTAGTATTTGGGGGGGGGGAGAGGGAGGGGAAGAAAAAAAACCAAAAAACCAAAACCAAACCAAACCAAAAAGCAAGTTATACGTAGCCAAAGATTTGATTTTTACTATAAATTTGCATCTAGGAATAAGTATAACCTTGAAAAATGATCTCTGCTTTTGTATTAGTCTTAAATTTGTTAGAACCATCTTTATAATGAAAAAAAATTACAGAATGTAGATACCTCCATTCTTGATTGATCTGCCATCCACTATCAATCTTTGAGCCATGCTGTGCAAGGATGCCATCAATTGCAAATGACACCCAGCAGGGCAGATGTCTCTGAATGCTTCAGTTTCTGGATTATATCAGAATTAGTGTCTGATAGAATATTGTTAAAAGACAAAACTGAGGGTGGGGTGACAGCTGAAATTTTTGTTTTGAGAGTACCAACAATGTACAGGGACTTTAAAATGATTTTAGATCTGAGAAAATAGTCAAAATTAAAGGTTTCTTGCAAGTGCTTCCATTTTGGTAATAATATCTTTATTAAGAACAGAATTTCTCTGTGAAAGTTACTCTTCAGTGTTAATGAATAGTAAAATAAATACAAAATATATAAAATAAATTTAGAAAGTAAGAAACAGGCAGCAAGCAAAGAAAAGCAGCACCCCAAGAATATTATCTGAAATACTGAGTATGACATGTTGTTCCAGGACATTTTCCACGAGAGAACCCATTTTCAAGCATCTTTTAATACAGTACAGTGTGACTCTGAAATTAAGCATTGCTGCAATTCTGCTTTGGGTAGAGGATCTGACTTCAAATGCACTGCATTGGCTTTTGCTAGCAATTGCCTGTATCACAGAACCAAGGAGGGGAGCGGTTAGATTCTGCCCTGCTGATAGGGAAAACAGGAGAAAACACAACAGAAATAAGTGCAGTTACAGAAGAGTAAAGCAAGTCAGAAATCAGAATCACATCTTTGTTGAAAAAGCTTATGATGTTGAATATTAAATTAATCTAATTTGCACTGCCTGATGATGGCCATTAGTGCCTGAAGTAGAGGCAATGAAATGCTAATGTGATTAGTAAGAAATACAAAAAACAAGCAGTACATTTTTCCTTTGATTGTCTGTGTGTTTAAGAATATTTCATTACTCTGCTTCCTTTGAAATAAGGGTAAGATATAAATCATAGGCACAGATATAACTAGCAGTTGTGACATTTTGTTACAGAGTTTAATTACATGAATCATAAAATATTGCTACAATTTTCCAAACTGTTAAACCTTAATTAATATGAACCCACAGGGACCACCTTGATGGTTCATAATATTCTGGAATCTTTCCTACAGTAGTAGTTCATGCATTTGAGGAGTGCTTTATAATTTACAGAGAGTGATCAATTATTAGAAATGAAGCCAGACAAATTAATTTAGTATAAATGGGGTTGTATGGAGTTTGACTAATTCTTTTTAATTACCTATATGTTATTTTTTCAATAGTCTAACAAAGGGAACTATTATTCTTTCCCATGTTCAAATTCATTAATCTCATTACTGTGCAGTATTAATATAATTTTATCACACATTCCAGAAGTGGAACACATTGACAAACCATAATGAATCACAGCATTAGTGTACTATCACTACATTAATTTCAGGACATGTCTAGCTCATCTGCAATTTACGTTGAGACTGAGTATAAAATGAGCTGAATAAGCATGTAATTATGACATCTGCTTCTTTTCAGGTACGTCTTTGTAAATCAGTGACAAAGGAATAACAGGTTTAAGTATGTGTTAACACTCTGATAGCATGTATAATTGCAATATGGCAATGTGTAATGAAGATTAAATTAGACTGTAGTGTACCTGACATATGCAGGAGCATAATTGAACCGCAGTAATTGTGGAACGAAAAGGACTATGAAGTACTAATATTTTAATTTAGGAAGGAAAAAGCACTGTAAAGAAGGAAAATTATTAAAATGATGGAAATTAACATTATTTTTTATAGAGGCATTATTTATGCTCATGGGTTTTATCTTTAGTATGCTTTACACATCGTTCTTGGTGCTGTTCAAGTTGTCACAGGCTCTATGGTTTTGGTCCTTTTTGGATTTCAGGTGTGTAGGTCCTGATTCTATGCCTTCTCTCTACAAGAGGAGAGAATACCCATTACTCACAAGCACTACTGTTGCATCGCCTTGTAATATATAGAAATTAACCTTCAAAGTAGAACTGTAAAAAGTACTCATTCATTGACGCTGAGTCCTTCAATCAGGGGAATGGTTATGTGCCAGGTGCAATGTGTGAGACAGAACCTGAAACATGTGGGAGATCCAACTGTAAGCCAGAGGGCACTGCAAATTATTAACTACATTTTAACCAAAGTCATTATCACGTAACTGATAAAATATTTATTTGAGATTTGTATCATACTATATTTCAATGTCAAAACACTTGTGGGAGACAATTAATTCTAAAGGCTAGTAAAATAATAGGTTTTGCATGAAATATTGTTCTTGGGACCAAAATATACAAGATCTGTGAATTTGATTTCTGTGAAGTTAGTAAATCTGAAGTTATACAGATGTTTGTTTTATACATGTATAAGCAAAAATGTCTTCAATTATAATGAACAGAAGTTGAGATTTAATGTACACCAGGCCATTGTGCAGAGATCATTTTGTCGTGAGAACAATTGGTTGCTTCTCTTTAAAAACAAGGAAATCTTTTCCTGCTTATCTCTACACGTGTTTATGCAGATACCCATGTGTGTACATTCTCAGTGAATTCAGTGACCGTCCACATAACGTGTTTTCCCGGAGGAAGGATACCTTAAGGAATTCTGCAGCTTCTTTTTGCTTTTTGCAGTACTTCTGTTCTGCGCTACCGAGTTGGAAGGAACACTTTCTCAAAGTGGGAATAATGCAGAAATATGTTAAAATAAATTTCAATCTACGTAGAAGGATTTTCAGTGAAGCCATCAGAAGCTGAACAACAAGTTAAACAACTTGTGACCTTTAAAGAAAGCTGTGACTTTTTTTTAGCTCCTGCTGGATTCCCCTCTTTTGGAACACTCCATGGCTGTCTTACAGCTGGCTGAACGAATTCCCCAGGACATTCCGGTAGCGGCATGGGGAGCAGCCAGCACCACAGAGCAGGTTTCAGCTGGAGCGCGAACTCCAGTTTGCTTGGAATTTCTTGCACAGGAAGTTTACTGAGCTTCACATGGCCAGCAGCCACTGAGACTCGTTTGAGTTGGACAAGGCCCTAAGAAAGCACGCTCTGGCAAATATTTTCAGAAATTTCTCTTTGCAAGTCTTTCTAGTTTTCAGCGTGTCTAATCTGTGACTACACGTGCACACACATATGCACACGTATTCCCACCCTCCATTACTAGCTGTTCTATCAAATTGACTTTGAGTAGCCTGGCCCTTATAGAAAAATAAATACTATTTTTGTTCTGATATGGATAGGCTGAAATTGCAGAACTTAATAACTTTTTCTGTAGTTCTACTGCTCGTGCTTGTTAATAATTGTACCTCCTCTTTGGCTGGTTAACTGGGATCCTAGGTTTTAGCTAATTAACTTTCCATCTGACAAACAATTAAAACATTAATAGAAATGTATGAAATTAGATACACAAACTCTCCATTTAATGGAATGATGGACTTATTATTATCTTTTACCAGTGATCCTAATAAATGGTAGAAAATATCATATTTTAACTACCACTGATTTTGAACAGATGAGGTGGTTTAAGATCAGAGGAATTATTAGCAAGTTTAGATTTTCTTATCATTTAAAGTATCGTTTAAGTAACAGTTGCTATCAACACTGGTTTAACCAGAAATAAATGTGGAAATGGATTTTAGTTGAAGTAATACAAACTTATTGTTATCATTATCATATAAAAATCCTGGGAAACAGAAACCCTAAAGATTTTTCAAATTATAAATTTCCTATTGTAAGCAGATATTAGTATTTTTATGAAGGAAACTGAATACCAGTATAAATATAAGGTTTGTTTAAGTTGTATAGCCATAATGAGTAAAATACAGACAAATCACAGGAGCTGTAATTTAATCTGCAGTTATGGAGCATGGGCTGAATAATGCTGTAAATTTTTCTGTGGTGCTGGAATATAAATACCAAAAAACTTAAGAGCTCTTCTAACAGTTTGTATCATAGAATCATAAAATCCCCTGAGTTGGAAGGGACTTACAAGAATCATCGAGCCCAACCCCTGGCTCCAGATGAGACCACCCAAAATTGAAACCATTTTTCTGAGAGCATTTTCCAAACTCTTCTTGAACTCCAGCAACATGTGGCCATAACCACAGCTCTGGGGAGCCTGTTCCAGTGAAGAACCACTTTTACAGCCTTCCTTTGGATGTTCTCTCATAGCTCTATGTCCTTCTTATAGTACGGTGCCCAAATCTGCACACAGTGCTCAAGGTGAGGCCACACCAGCACAGAGCAGAGCAGGACAATCACTTCCCTCAATTGGCTGTAAATTATAATTTCAAAAATTGGCCAAATGAAGATGAAAGTACCAGCTTGTGTGCAAAATCTATTTACAGTAATGAGAATTGGTAGAAACTTTTAAACGCTTCTTCTATTATCTGAATATTACTAACGTGTAGAAATATTTTTGCCATTCAATGATAATGTGGCCTGTGTGGAGAAAACATATAAGACTGCTTGCTTTTTATCTGAATTAACACTGAAGATATTTAAGATTGTTTTACTGATGCTAATGGAATCACGGTTCAAACAAGCATTTTATTTCTAATTTAATTACATTATTTTATTTGGTTTCAAATTTTACTAAATTATACAAGGGATCTACTTATCATTTCCATTCTTCCATCAGTTTAATGCATCTTACTTTCAAGAAGTTTTCCTTATATGTACCCTAGGTTTTTTCCTTTCTACGTTAATCTTCTAACTCCTAGTTATATCTCATGAACATTACTAGATAATTCATTTCTCTTATTTGTGTTTATATTCTTGAAATATTTATAGACTGCTACCATGCCTCACGTTCTCTACCCAGTCATCATTTGGCCAGTCTATGTTACCTCTTTTAAATCTTTCCTCATAAATCTCACTCCCTTCCCTAACCACTTTTGTTACTCTTTTCTGAATTCCCCTCATTTTTCCTGGGACTCACACAGAGAGGTGGCCAGTGCTGGACAGAGTGCTCCATATGTGAGCATTTCAAGCCATGTCAACAGTGGCCATGGCCATTACCTCACTACCTCATACTGCAATGTTTCTGCAGAGACCAAATTGTTTTGGCTTTTTTTTTTTTTCTTGTGTGCGTGTACATACTTCTCATTGCAAACTCATGTCCAAAGTATTATTAGCCAACAGCATTAAGAATTGTGTTATTGTTTCTCAGGTTTCTCTCTTCAAATTGGATTATACATGTTTATTTCCCTTGGATGTATGAGCAAATGAGCCTGCCCTAAATACTGTTCTATTTCCATTGCCTGACACACACAAAGCCGAGTTAAAGTTCCGTCTTCTCTCACATTTGCTGGCAAGTACACACCTGAATTATGAGGCCGTCAGGAAGATATTGATATTGAGGTAACTCAACAGGCATTTAGGACAATATACTTCAGATTATCACAGCCCTGCCCTCCTACATTCAAAGGCAGTAACATGGCTTGGGAAACTAAGATAGGCAAAAAGTAATAATATATTTATTTGATATTCTTAGATTTTGTTCCAATTGGATCCAAGAATTGTTTCTCTGTGGAGCTCAGAAATACAAGTGCTGATGTAAGGGAGAGGGAGGAGAAGCTTGGCAAAGACAGGGGTGAGCTAGACCCCTGGCAGCTTTGGCTTAGGTTCCTTTGAAATAGCAGGGAAGCAGTTAGCTTTAACGCTAACTAGTAACAGTGGATATGCAATATCACATTCCAGTGAAGGAATAGCACTCTTGATAAATGGCCAATTTAGTCAAATATCGTTTTATATTCAAGTATCTGTATTAAAATCTAGTTTTATCCTCACCTTCAATAATCATACTGTATATTTATTGGATAAAATTACTCCAGTACCATACTCTGAGATATGTTTTTGTTCTCTGTTATATACATACATTACTACTTCATGCATGTATATTTCATGGGTTTCATGAAAAGTTGTGGGTTTGTTTTTCTTTAGAGCTTTTTAAAAACAATTTTCATATATTTCATAGCTTTGGTAATTTAAAGCTATTTGAATTGATGGATTATCATGATTTAAAGTAGTGTCCAAATTCTTAATTATTGCAGCTGTAATAATATTGAAATAAAGAACTTTTGAAATCGCCTATATTAATTTTAATGTTCTCCTTAGAAAACTCTACTATTCAGTTGAACAATAAGCCAGTGAAAGAGCTTAGCGTTTTCTTCTAATGGATTCAAGTTTTGCCTTTTTTAGCTCATAAGTTAGCACAGTAATATTCAAAGTATTTAAAGATGTCATGATGAATCTGAGTTGTTGCAGAAAGAAATAAAGATGGAATCCATATGTTTTTCTTTTGATGGATTAAGGGCCATGTTTACAACAACATAAGTTTACACTGTAGCTGGCCTCAAGTATTCTGCAGACCTTCATGGGTCAGCTCCTGCAGAGGCTCATTCTTACTCAAGAGTACAATTACAGTAACTCTTTCCATGGCTAGGGAAACAGCCATGGAATAGAACATCCAGCATGCTGTATTTTATTATTATTTTTTTAAGAATGTTTTTTGATACTTGAAAACAGTTATTTTTTCAATAATAGCAGTTTTCAGTATTTACAGATTCAGTGTAGATGTAGGTTAACATTCTTCAATTACTATATTTTCTTTATTAAAATGTTCACATGATATGTGTTCATTTTATTTTAAAAGGAGGCAGTTTGTTCTTATGTCACAGGTAATGCACAGGCATATTTTTTAAGGAATGTGGAGTCTCATATTGTAGCTGTTATCCTTCATTTCTCTATTTCTGTATTTCAAAAATCTCCACTGCAGTGTCATGAGTCTTGTAAAGACCACACAATGAAGTTGCAAACAAATAATTCTCAACAGCAATTCAGAAAATCTACTTAGGAGTCACATCTTCACTGGCTTCATCTTGTTGATCTTGATTTTGTCTGGAATTAGCTACAGATTAATCTGGGTAATATTTTTACAATGTTCATGATATATTGAGATAAATGCGTAGCTCTTGCACATGTTTATAAGGTCAAGTTTTAAAATGTATTTATTTATTTCTGCTGGTGTCATAAGGCCACAATTTGAAGAGTACTTAGTCTTGATGAACAATTCTTGGTATTGGTGTTTACAGACTGCAGTCCATAACAGGAAAGAATATAAGCTATCAATTACTGCCAACTAACAGTCTGTTGTTGGCCAGACTTACCCCAGTGAGTACTGCTTTATTCCGATAGCCTTACTGAGTCAAATGGATGAGACTATGTCTAGCACGTAATGCGAGTGTATAGACCACTGTGACAAACAAAGACTGGCCCAGTTTCATAGCCTCTAGAGTAAAAACCTGCCCTGATGAGGTTCTTTTATGGATAGAAAGCCTAGAGATGTTTTCATTCCACATTCATTAAGGCCTAATAAGGCAGAAAAGAGAGAGAGGAGAGAAAGCACTAAGAAATAAAATGAACTGTAAGAGTACATTTCCACTAAAATTCAAGATCCTTCAGGAAGGTTGTGGTGGTAGATTTATTTGTGAGCTTCCAGACAGAATAGCAGTTTTGTGTCCATTTGGTTCAAGAAATTAGAAGTGTTCAAGTGTACAGTAGCTCTCTTAGTCTGCGTGTGCTATCCTCACTGCAGTGCCTTCCAAGTGTTAAGGGCTGTCAGTACGATTACTTCCATAAGACGTGAGCAGACACTATCAGATCCCAAGTAATCGTCTATAATGATCAGGTGCTCTTTTCTAGCGTTTCATGTAAGTTATGTACATCTTTCTAGCCGTTTTTGTCTCACTTGTGACTGATGCAGCAGTTGATTTTCTATAGCCATGTGGGCCAGTTAGCATTTTCACAGTGACCTCTCCCTCTCGGTCCTTTTTGTTCCCAAGGGCTTTCATAATTTGGATTCTGTTTTGTGCTGTTACACTGCAGATATCTCCTTCAGTTATTCTTTAGTTTTACATACTGGAGTCATTTATTTTGTCATTTGAAAAGGAAGGAACAGCATAATATGAGAAATGAATTTTGGCCATGAAGCTGTGAATTGTACTAGCCAAGATAGTCATAACAAGAAATGTGGAGCACTAATTACTTAGACACATACTGAACAAAGAATGCAGTAAACACTCCCCCTTAATTATTTATTTTCCAATAAAATTATTTTTCTTAGTCTAAATGCCAGACGTGTTTTGCAGTACTTGTCACATAAATTATGGTGATACGTTTTCGAATCCATTCATAATACATTTTCAAAATATGCCTACCTATCCCAATTTGGAAGATAACCTGTTTGTACATCTTTTATTTTTTAACCAATACATTTGCATTTTGCATACAATGACTTTGGTCTGAGCATATATTATACGATCATAATTCACTTAGTGAATTTGTATGGGTGATCTTAGACTTATACTTTTTTGTTTGCTTTCATTGCTATTGTTTATTGTTTTCTATAGAAATATCTCTTAATGGCTTTGACTACTCAGATAAATTTAGGGACACTATTGCTCTTCTTGCAAAACTATTTACAGTTTAAAAAAAGAAGGTATTTTGTTACTTAGAAATAAATGTATAATGGAGTTATAAGTACCTGTTTGGAGAATTAGAAGTTGCCTGAATGTACTCTAAATGCTAAGTCATGGCCTGAAGCAGGGATGGAGCACCTGATGGAAAGGCAGGGCCAATGCAGGGGAGCTCAGCTGCATGCAATGTACCTGAGACTGGAAGGGGTGGAGCTAGGATCCATCCCTTTCTAGACTCATGTAAGGGTTGGCAGTGGAGTTGAGGGCATCTTGGAGATCTCTGTGTACCTGAGGCCTTCTAAGGGTAAGTGGATTTGTTTTCCTTTGTTTTTGTGTTTAAGGCTCCTCATATCCTCACTTGCTGAAGCCTAAGGCTTTGCTACTCCACTATCATTGCTGTTACAGCGTTATGCTGGAAGTGGTCAAATATGTGATCAAGCTGTTGTATTCAAATGTGACTTCCCCAAAGTAGCTGCGTTATGCAATATTTCCTGGGTTGTTATCTACAAAATGTGTGGTCACTTATGTGTCAGTCATTGCTTGGAGAAAATAGTGGGAATGTTATTAATGGCCTTCAGCATTTTATTGTCTACATGGTGGGCTTATTTCAGTGCAGGAAAGCTGTCAGTGACCGCAAAACGTGCTGTTTGATGTAACAGTGGGAAAAGGTTAGGTGGTTCCCACATTAGAGCAGTCATTTCTGTTAGCGCACCAGTACTCAGTTTTATGGTGTATTGAAAGAAGCCACTTGGGAGGCAGACTTTGTCTTTAGAGAAATGACTGATATTAACAGGTTGGAATATGGAAAGCAAAAAGTCTTTGTTATATTATTTAAAAGTAGAAATGTGCATGAAAATTTGTCTAACACTCAGCTGCCAAAATTTGGCAAAGTAAGTTAACTACAGAGGAGGCCGTAGATACTGAAATATTAAGGAAAATGGATTAAAATCTTTTCCTTGGTGGCTTATCTCTAATATTTAAAAATAACCTCTTCAGTGTTCAATTTGTCTCATTTCTTTGTAAGTGACACTTATCAGAGCAGCAGTGGTAGATAGGTCAATACTAAGACCAGAATATTGTTTCCTGAGAATTACACAAACCTGATCCTTTTCTGTTGGTCATATTTTTGAACAATATTCTCAACTTTTTCGAGATCTTTTGCAAGAATTTTGGAAGAAAGGAAATACAGTCAGTATGAAATACAGTTAAGCATGCTGAGAGCTTAACAAAAATAAACTGCAGTTTTTGCATATCTGGCAAACAAGTACTCTAAATAGCATCCCAGCAAACTGTGAGAGGACAACTCCATAGATGAACATGCTGAAGTAGAAAATGAGTTTGTCAGCCTAAGGATTCAACCCAGTGTTTGAGTGTTTGACAGCCATAAGGTATAGTAAATGAGTACCTGAATGGCTTTTTTTCTTTCTTGTTTTTGTGGACCATGGGATCTGTTTTGAACTGTAGAATTGAGGTACAAATATTTTGTGGGTTAGATGTGGAATACAATCTGAAGAGAGATTTTCACGTAGGATTTCTGGCAAATTTTTTTAGAAAATTTTGATTTTACGTCTTTATAAATTTCACCAATCAACAGTTTTAAAATTTCTAATCTCCAAGAGTGTAGATAGAGAAGAGACTGGTGTCTGTCAGTTTGTGTGCTGCTGTATCAATTTAATACTTACTCCGTCTCCAAATGGTTTCTGTTATTGCCCCCATCATACCTAATTTCTGAACATGGCTTAGTACCTATTGCAAATAGCCTCTTTTAGCTCCTGCTCAGATGGCTGGGAAAGCTAGAAAGATAGGATAAGAAACTAGGTCAGTACTGGAATATGAATGATCTCTTTGCTTCTGTGCAATGGCTATAAATTGCATGGAAATAGATTATATTAGACTAAATAAAAGTGAGAATAACGTAGAAAAATCAGAAGATTAAACCGCTTTCCTTACTATGAAATTATTTACATGTGTTCAGAGACAAACTATTTTCCAATTCTTTTGCATGCCTACTAGAAATTGTGTGGGTAGAAGTGCAAAGGTGAGATCCCATACAGAGATGAGTTTGTTCAGAGCTGCAAGGAACTTCTAAACTCTCTTCTGAAGATAGCCACCTTTGAGCACCTGTTCTGCCTGTGGAATGGCTGGATACATGTATACACACTTAAGATGTTTGTGCATTCTGGTGTAAACACCTGATTGCCAGGCCCCAGCAGCCATGCTAGTTTTAGGTACCTCCACTGAATTTATACAAATAAAAATCCTTTAAAATCCAACTTAAACTATGAGGTGTTTTTGTTTTTATTTGGTTTGTTTTTTCTCTAAATATTCCAGATCTCTGCTTTTGTTTATTATTTCTGGAAAGAATATAACTGTGTATTATTTTACAATTTATATATATATATATATGACTATATATATGTATATGTATATATGTATATATGTTTTTTTATAAATATATGATATGTATTTGTATATATGAATATAATGTATGTATATATATATATTTATATATATATATATATGCCTTATAAATGCAATTCAAAAAAATTCAAGTAAATAACAAGTATCTCTAGCAGTGAGATCTGAAATATGATCACCTTTGGAGCTAAAGTAATTTGCTGCTTCTTTTATAGTACCAAAGAGACAGCGCAAGCAAATTAGAGACAGCAAATTCCCACTCTGTGTACCTCTCTTTTGGTAAAAGTAGGCTATAAGTGACTTGAGAAAAGTTGTGTAATATATCCATAACTGAAGATGTGATTTTTTTCCTTGTAAAACATACAGTAAACTCCTGCATAGGAAAATAGCTGAGCATATCATCACCTAATCTGGCAATACAGCAATAATTTAGATTAGAAAGATCTAATCTTAAAAAAACCTGTAGTTTTGCATGTCCTTGAACAGCACAACTTCAGAGTGAGGGTTTATATCTCTCATGGTAAACTTGAGCTGTGCTGCAGGTGTTTTAGTTTATCACTGAAAGGAAATGACTTTTTTTACACCTAATTTAATCTGAAGCTATTCACAGTTTAAAATGTTCGGTAACAGTGACCTCTGTAATGACTAACACATTGCAGGTGGTCTGATAGCAGGCTGGTGGTTAATGTTTGCTATTGAGAGAGACAGAATTAAATGTCCACCCGAGTTGTTTTCTTCCATTTATAGTATGAAAACAACAGCTGGCACAAAAGCAAACCACAATTAAAGACCTTCTGAAAAGTTGCGATCTGTTTAGTTCCTGCAATAGGAGAGCTTTCCTGTGGCATCTATTAAAAAAGTGCCATTAAATTTGAAAGTAGAAATCCTGGTAAATATTTGTAACTTAAATCTCTGTATTAGACTTCTAATACTTTGGTTCCAGCCTGGCAATCCTTGCTCAGTCCTTCTGGCAAAACTTCTTCTTGTTCCGCAGTTGTGTGGTTAGGATCAATGAATGTTTTGCATCCACTTGGACTTGAAGCACTACAACAGATTTAAGAAAGCTTCGCCAAGGCTCTTAGAAGCTCTCATTAGGCAGTTCAGTGCTCCTATAGCAGCATATAAAGCAAACCTAGTGAGCCTGAAGTTTTCACTTTAGTTCATTTCCATTTTGACAAGAACTGAGCATCTTTGCATGCAGCTGCCCACACAGACCTGGGCAGAATCTAGGCCAGTCATAACTGCTGTCAAATGGCATTGAATTAAAATTCTGTTTCTTTATAATGCTTGCTAGCTTCTAGCATTGCATAAACAAAGCTTTAGTTCCTTTAGTACAGTATGATTATAGAGTCAATTCAAACCTGGGAATGCAAGAGTCCTCGGTTAAAATGGGTGAGAAATTTAGGTACTGTCAAAGGACAGCTTTTCACCCAGAAAGCATAATGTTGTTTCTACTATTTGTCTTGGGGTGACATGAATTGTTACAGGAAGAAAGGACCTCTGAAAGTAATAGTGAGTCTCGTTCACAAGGCAGTATAGATATCAGTTCTCAGAAAATGTTTCTTCAGAGGATTTCTTCAGCAAAAACTTAAATCAGCCATGTTTTCAGGACAGGAAATCTGACCACAGCAATTGAGGAAATGTGATGTATAAGCAGGAGTTGTTCTGAAAAGTATGTTTCAGATTATCTGATGTGCCAGTTCCTATCAGCGAGCCTTTTATGGAATGCCCAGGATTATTATTTAGCAGTGCTTTGTGTACCAGACTTTAAGGAAGAATAGTTACCTTACTAATGGGATGCCTGGATAGGACCCACTTCACTGCTTTGTTAACTATGTGCAGATGGGAGACAAAGGCACTCTGTGGTGTCAGCTGGTGTATTTCACATAACGTTGCTCTTTGCTGCATGAATGAATGTAGACCAAAAAAGAAAAAAAAAAAAAAAAAAAAAAAGCACAACACTTGACAGTATGAACAGTAGGTAAAGTAAACTGAATGCTAATTGGAAAATGGTTTGGAATCCAGATCATTTATACATAGAGCTTTATACAGAAGCATAATCTATTTTGGTCAGACTGAAAAATTAAAAGGGGAAATTGGCTTTTTCAACCACTCCGTTTTCAATGTCCCTTTAATTATTGTATTCAAACAATCCCACTTTGGAATGACATGTAACCTGTTTTTCAGGCTTCTGTTCTGGATAGAAGAAAATGTGTGTTTGAATCCTGTCAGAGGGTAGAATGCAAGTTGGCTTTCCTGTTTCGTAATAGTACTATGCTCTGCTGTATTGTCTTCTGTTAGATGTTACCCTGTGTGTTGTGCTAGGCTTTGTAACAGTTTTCAGAGTAAATGCTGTAATCTCAGTTTGTGTAGCAGGTTTTCATGGGAACTAAAACAGACTCCTGTACAGCTGCCTGACCAGTTTCTCTTCTACTTCATCTAATGCTTCCCCTTATACACAATCAAGGCTTAAAAAGAAAGTATTAGGAAGAGACATGCATTTGAGGATGTGTCCAAAGACTAATGAGATTATTAGAAGGACTTGCATTGATAGCAGCCCTATAATCATAGGTTTTCATTGTCAAACTTTTGTTCGTTAATACAAAATAGAATTTGCCAAGCTCCTCTGATCTCTCTGCTTGTTCAAAACTCTTTCAAGTTGATATTGTTTTTGGCAAGGAATGACTGTGCAGCTCGGTCAACTTCTTCGTATGTGTAGATTTATGTATTTTATGTCAACTGTGTTGCTCATACATACAACTTCAAGATTGTCATGCTTAAAATTATTTATAGTAGACAGAAACCACACAAAAATGTGAAGAAATATAAGTAAATTGTCGGTTAAAAAAAAAAAAATTATTCTTTTCATAAGCTATGCCTTATATAGTACTCATGTAAGTAATGTTTTCTTGTCTCTTTTTCACCTGTGTTATGTAACACACAAGATGAATATTTACTCCTAACCCACCTACATTTATAACTTCAACACTAAAATTTTCCATTTGCCGTGTAAGTCTATATATATATTAGCAAGGTCCTTTATTGTCATGAAATTAAACCTTTTGATGTTTCTTCCTCCCTTAGACAGAAAAGAAAGTATATAGTTGACATCAAAGTGGAGACATACCGCTGACTAGTAATTATAGCAGCTTAATGTTGCGCAGTACCCACCCATTTACAAGCCTGCCTTTACTTTCTTCAGCATGTACTTATTTTGGTCAACACCTCTAGGAATAACTGGACAGCCCAGCTACTTATACAGGTTCTGCAAAATGTCATTGAAAAAAAAAAAAAGCCAATGTTTTGATAACTTATTCTTTATGTGTTATTGGGGCTTTTTCAAAACTTCATTTAATTACTCTAAGTGAATTGTAGCTGTTAGCTGGGTGTTGCCAGATGTGAAACCAGACACAAGGGTGAGATTTTACAATTTAAGCACAGCTGCTTAAGACAAAATCTGGTTTAGGACGCAAGAGATGGATTTAAAATACTACATTTATATTAAAAATAGCAGGGAATCAGATGCAGGACAGCTAAAGGTCTACTTGGCAAACCTCTTTACCTTCACGTGAATTCATCCAACTAAGCCCACGAAAAGGTTTCAAAACCCTGCTAATGACATTTGCCATCAGTCTTTTCCCCTCACCCACAGAAGCAAACGCAGGTATGCAGGACACTATGTTTTTAAATTCAGTCTTAATTCTTCCTAATGTATGTATTAGTAAGGTGAGCATTGGAACCAAGGACAAAATGCTTCTGCATGTTGGAGCAGTCTTGAATGTCTCTAAGTGTTGGAATGATGAACTGAAAAGAATTTTATTTATCTTGGGCATTTGAGTCTTGCCGCTTAAGAGAGAATAACTATAGAATACTCTAAGGCAAGGTATGGAGGTCCTACCCATTCTTACATATTCTACTGCACTGGCAAAATTGTTGATATGCTTAGCAGAGCATGTAAGGTACTGCAGAGCAGCTGAAATAACTCTGCACGTCTTCAGTATATTAACCTCTGTCAATGAGGAGAAAGGAGGAACAGCACCAAATTTATATCAGTTTTCTAACAAGAGATGTGAGGGAGTGGAAAAGCCTATTCAGTGAGTAAGCCTTATTTTTTCATGTCAAGACAAAAACAAAACAAACAAGAAACAAATAAGAGGTTTGAGGTACTTTCATTATAAAGTGTATTAATGTATGTTTTGAAGTGATATATCTTCAGTAATTGTTTTGCTAGCCTACTCCAGACCTTGTTGTACTAAATTTGCCCCCACTGTATTCCGTATTATGTTTAGGTGATAGAAATGCAACTCTCTGAAGAGGCATGTTTTCCATCTGAGCCCACTCTAAACCTAAACAGTGACTCCTAGTAGAAGAAAATTTACCTATAACAAAAGCCATGGCAATTTAGCCACGATAAAAAAAAGACAGAACAAAAAACCAAGAATCTTCCACCTAGTTTGATTGTTCATTTTGACTCACTTTACAAAAATGATAGATTAAAAGAAAATAGACTTTTCCTGCTGTTTCTTTCAAGTCCCTGTCTGTATCTGCCACTTGGCTGTGGTCTCAGTTATTGCTTCAGTGCAACAACCATTGGCAACAGCTAATTATAACCAGCAGACTCTGCTTTCCACCCCCCACTCTTCTGACCAGGTCATTGCAACACTCATTTTTAAAGTGTTTTTTTCTAAACAGGAAAACATTTCTCCAAGAAAACTTTGTAAATATTTTTCTCAGTAGTAATAGCAAGCAATATTTAACCTGGTTCTGAGGTCACTGGGAAGAGATCAAATGTGATAACGCTGAGCTTTTAGCTGTCAAACATAAATTTCTGGCATTTCCATAGCTTTTAAACCTATAAGAATAGGGGGTCTGTTATTTTCTTGTCAAGGCACATTCCTAATTTCCATCCCTGTTAATGGGTGTTATATATTCTTATTAGAGAATATATACATATACATATATATACATACATATGCTACAGACCTCCATGCATTCTATAGTAAGTTAATCCTTTCATATTTTGTCATCTGAGCCTGATAACAATACACAAAAATCTGTGAGTTGATTAAGAGATTCTGTTGATGCTCATAAATTTCCAAAATAAATAAGAACAGAAAACTAAGGGCTTTATTAATACGTTCCAAACCCAGAGATGAATCTGCAGAGTAACGTTCAGCAATGAGTTAGTTTATCACGGTGTAAAAGAATGGCTAGTTCTTTCTCTCTTCCAGTAATTTTTTTTTTTTTTCCTTTCATTATGACATTAGTTTACTGTAAGACCTTCTTGCTGGTAACAATAGTTATTCTGAAGTGTCATTTGTAGTTTATAAAAGTCAAATACCCAGCAAAATAAATTTATAAACTTCTCCCAAAGCATTTTTAATAAACATCTCCTATCGTCCTTACACAACATTTAGCAGGATGTCATCCATTCTAATTATTTATTGCTCTACATGTTATTGTCATTATCTAGATTTTAAGAAAATAAAAAAGCACCTTTTATTCCTTTTTTTTTTTTTTTTAAGGAGTAAGGAATTACTGGTGAAATGCAAATATAAATGTTCTGCTTTGATTAAGAGACCTAGACTGATATGCATTCTAAAGAACAACTCTGAAATTCTCAACTGAGAGAGGAGGAGCATCTTTTCAACTCTGCCTCTATTCAAAAATACGAGTGTTCAGTTTCATTAAATAACAGCATTCTATTCTGTGGTTTCCTTGCCAAGTGTCACCAATATTTAGGCTGGAAAACTTGTGTTATTGCCTGTACGCAATTCTTCTTAGAACCATCTAATTTTATTCTCATCGTAAGCTGTTAATTAAATATGTAATGTTTCATCCTTCCCTCGATAGTGTTACTAGGCTCCAACATTTGCATACCAAAACTCGAACTTAACATGAGAAGTCATGTTGATGTGATATAGAACATTATCTGACTTCATAACACAGCTGTCAAAATTACTTGGTTTTCCATTCATATAAATATTTAGACTTTTCAAGTCTCTTTGGTTGTCTACCTATGTATTGTTTATTGGTTTGGAAGACAAATCCTTTAAAAACAACTCTACATAACTACTCTGACTATCTGGTAATAGCCAAAGGGAGCAGGAACCTGACAGTAGTTAGTGACTTTTCCTCTCAACACATTTGAAGATATTACATGCTATTTTCAAACGATGCTGTGAAAGTGGACTGACAATTAATTATGGCTTATTTCTTAAAAAATAATTCTACTGCCAACTTTGATTGTCTGAACAAAGTTCTTCTCCGATCTTTGAATATGAAATATCCATTGACATCTAAGCTATACCACACTACATAGAACTTCTGTTCACTCTGTTTATTAGGATGTGAAATTCTTCTCACGTAACTGCCTCAAAATAACAGACAGATGATGTGGGAAGTCACTGTGTAGCAGAAATGAGTTTTCTGACGTGATATGAACACATAATTTCCAACCAGTTGAGGAGAGTAGAATCCTAGTGTTTTCACTTCCATTTAGGATAGTAAGTTACCACGCAGAGCACCCTGGTAATTAAAAATACAACCAGTGTTAGCACTGAAGACTGACTAAGTGATTTATCTTTGTAGCAATTTACCCAAAACAGAAGCAAGAAGAAGGAAAAAATTAAAAATGAATTACTTAAGATTGCACACTTCATTCTTATGATAAATAGTTGGTACTGAATTCCATGAAATAATTTAGTACAGAAGAGTCTATTAGCTAGTTAGAAACCATGACCCCATTTAACAGTTATGGACCATGGTAGCATCTAATCTATATTATTTGATTTGTATACCCTTTATGATCTGAGTTAGATCTCATAATGTCAAAAATCATAGCTGTCACTTGAATTATAACCCATTCAAAATGCAGGGTTGTCAAAATCAGATATGTTTGTCTCGAGTGAGCTGTGCTAATAGTTTGCTATATAGCCAAGCATATACTGCTTATTGCTTTTTTAAAAAAGTCACCAATCCACTCTCAAGTGCTTTTAAGATGCAATATGGCATGGGATAATCTGTTTAAATTAATTTTCCTTATATTTTCTCTGCAGTCCTCATAAGAATATTAATCACATAATCAGGGTTTATATTTTAAGAGCCAAAAATCAGTAGATATTTCCTATTGCTCTGTGCGTTTTTGCTTGCCCTCAAAATCTAGATAAGGAGATCATTCAAAAAATCTCCAAACTGTATTTATCGGTGCTAGAAGAAAGAAAACAGTGCTCCTACGTAAAAATGTAGTAGGAAAAAAAAAAAAATACACCTCTGTACTTGATTGTTTTATTTACGAGAAAAAATAAATGGCTCTTCAGTTCAAAGTACAGTGCAAACTGACAGATTTATAGATGTTAATCGCATAGTATTAATTTAGAGAAGCATTTCTTAAAGATCTTATAATTATAATTATATAATTATAATTTTTACAGTAATATTTCATGCTTATATTAATATATCTCTGAACTCAGATTTTTGGAGATATAAACTGATATATATATTGGTAGAGCTTATTTTGGTGTTGTAATGAATGGTATGATCCCTTCAGATAAGGTGCAGCTCTAACACCTAAAGACATCTGGGTAAATCTCAGCTCTGAACAGTTTTACTACCTTCTGTTTTCTCTGGAACTTTTAGTAGTGGACTCCTTTTTTCCAATGGCTTCTAATGCTTGCGTAGAATGGGAATATAATATCACAACAAGCAATGACTTTTTTTCTTTACAATCAATGCTACGACTCCTGGTGTATGTTCCAATCCAGAGGAAGAGTGCAACATTTTATTCATTCCCATATGAAGTTCAATGTATGATACGTTTTCTCAGCTGTTTCAAATCTATGAATTTAAAAATAACAGTGAATTTAAGCTGCTTAAAAAAAATTGCAGCGTCTTTTAAAAATCATGGGGCTTTACCAAATCTTCATCCTCATAGTATATGTGAAATAGCCTAAAAGTTGAAGCTGCCTTTTTTTTTTTTTTTTTTTTTTTTGGTTCAGGACTCTAGTTCAATAGAGTGAGACTAGATTTGCAATTCTTTAATTAGTACTTTTATGTTATAAGTATAAATCTTTACGTTACTATCTTTGTGATAATGAGTTGATTCACTAGAGTGTCCTGTAGGCAGATCTGGAAAATACAGACAGAGCAAAGCATGTATGTACAGGTAAGAAGGTGTGTATAGGGGTGATGCTTCTCCTAGGGCATATCCACACAATAAAAATTTAACAAATGGTGCAGGTGTTTTTGCCTCAACAATAGGTAAGTTCAAGTCCCCAATGCAAAAAAAACCTTTCAAATAATTCTGTAAGTGATCAAGAGTGCAGTGAATTGAAAATACTACCAAAGCTTAATTGTTTAGTCCCAAGTTTAATGAAGTATTTAGGCCCAAATTTCCCATTAATTTAAATGGGAAATCAATGGGAAGTTAGGCTCCTAAATGCTATGTTGAATCAGGGCCTCGGGGCTCAATTGAGATTCCCATAGTGATCACTGGAAAGACTTCCATTAAAGCTCTGGATTGAGTTAATCACTTCCATATCTATCTGTTGGTACCTACCTGGCTCATTTACAACACTCACTTTGTAGGTTTTATTAAGGGCTAAAAGTGATACTTTCAAATTATTTGGGATACAGTTATACACATATTAGAACTTTGAGTAGAATCTAAAATACTTTTCTGAAACCCTTCTGATGATTGCCTGTATTTCCATGTACATATCTACACCCATAATGTCAAAAATCACATATCTACACCAAAAACTAGCTCTATTCACCTGTAAAAATTCTCCTTTTTACTTCAAAATCGCTATCTTAGAATTTCTATCTTACATGCAATAAAAAATTTGAAGAATTATTGCATTTTTTTTTTCCTACGACTGTAACTGCTCCAATCAGAGAACTTTGGGAAATTCTTTCTGATAATTTTTTAAGATGTTGAGAAATCTGGGCAAAAAACACAAATCTCAAAATATCTCACTAAGTACAAAATCTGATCAATAGAGAATAATGAATAAGTAATTCTAAATAATATTTCCTGATTTGTTGTTTTAATCCCACTAAGTAATTATTCACTTTTATCTTACAGTTGGTAAGATAACTGGTATCATTTAAATAATTCCCATTTTTTCCAGTGACAGCAGCATTTAACCCTGAGGAACTAACCTTAAGGTTAATTAAATGTTTGAGCAAACCAGAGGTGATTTATAGTTTCATGCTGAAAGCAAGAAAAGTTCACAGTTTTGTTAGGTTCTGATGTAAAATAAGATAAAATCTAGTGCTCCCAAGCTGAGTTTCACTTTCAGTTTTTATTTTCTTTAAAAATCTGAAGCACAAAGAAACTCAGGTTGTGTGTAATGCACCGTGGATCACATTTAGAGTTTCAACTTCTCCACAAGCATCAGTACATCTCTGTTGCTACAAGCTACTTGGTGCATCCTTAATAATAATCAATCTTTGTACTACAAGTTTGTTTTCATGGTACTTTTCTTAGTGGAATCACTGCTGGCAATGTTGGATACATTTCTTTGATATGCATGTTAACAGTTATGAAAGAAGAAAAAAAGAAAGACTTCTGTATATGCACTTCATGGAATGACAGCATTAGTTAAGGAATGTTACATGCTTGCCTTGATTAATGAGTATTGGGAGATTATTTCTCAGCTTGATTCATGTGCTTAAGCAGTGTAAAGTAATTTAGTATCTAATTGCAATGTTTTCCAGAAGGTTACATTGCTGACGTTATGCTTATGGAATACAGAACTCAAACCCACTCTCTGCATAGCGTTCTCATACACAGTAGCATGATTCATTTTACTAGAAGGTAATCAAATTCTATATGCAAGTATGTTGTTCATTTAAAGGTATTAAACATCTGTATGTTAAAATATCCAATACAAATATGTTAATATACAAATTTCTCAAGGGCTGCTGTACAGTTCTACAGCACAGAGGAACACTGTAGTTGCATTTAAAATATTTAAGATTAGACTTTTCATATAAAAATAAATGTAATTTTTCATTTAGAATTCCTCAGCTCAACTCAGACAGAAGTTGATTGCGGATCAAATGTTTCCACGTTTGAGAATGGAAAAGGTGAAGGTATTGCTATATACAGCCTATAGGGGAAAAGGAGAATGAAGGGAAGTGTTTATCATCAGCCATACAAAGGAACAGTAGTGCTGAAATAGACAGAAGCTGTGTAAGGAAATAGATCAAGTTCTGGACTTGATAGTTTCCCTGATCCCATAAATAGGCTTTTCCACAATGAAAAGAAGGAGAAAGAAAAAAACAAATGAATGCCAAGTCACCCAAAAGAGCCTTGTTGCATGATTCAACTGCTCTAATAAGTTCTTTGTCAGCAAACTGAACTAGCAGCAGTGCTGTCTTCCCATTTTGTAGTAGGGTCCAGAATTATTTGCCTCTGTTTCCCTGACCAGGAGTTAAACAAATGTACTGATGATCACACAGCCAAAAACAGATAAAGGAAAGGCCTAAGCCATGAGCTAGATGTAGACATTCAGAATAAGAGAATAGGTAATGAGCTCTCACCTTCCAGTGCATTGCTTTGCCTTGTGTACTGGGTATCTATATCTGCCTGGTACTCAATATTAATTTCCTCTTACCTGTTGCAATATATTTTCCATATCTTTTGTTTTCAATCTGCCTTGAAATAATGACCATTAATAGGAGGAAAATATATTAAAAATTTCAAGACAATGTCTTTTGAAAATTGGTACATTTAGAAGTCTTCTGCTGTCAATGACGCAGAACTGAGACCCAGATTATTAGAGTAAAACCTGCTTCCTATAGAGAAAACTGACTTCTCTAGTTGCTAATCAAATGAGATTCTCTTTCAAGTATTTATGGAGCAAGGACTAGATACGGGTGTAGTTATTTAAACTTGAATTAGGCTAAGTTAGGGTTGACAGTGACTTCTGTCAATGTTATGAGTTCCTCTTTGTATCACTTCCTACCTGGGGCAAGCATGGGATGCTTTGCCTGCTGTTAATTTCATGTCAGTTTTCAGAAATTCCATCTGACCTTCAGTTTTCTGGACATTTTAGTGTGCGATAATATCCAATTGTCTTTGTTTATTTTCTGCTAATTATCATGTACCTGCTAGCTTTGAGTGGCTTGAGAGGAAGTGCAAAGAACGAAATTCTAAAGAGAATGTGCAGCATGACAGCGGTATCAAAATGATTTCCCTCATTGATAATCTATTTAAAGCTGGAACTTCTTTCCCTTTCAAAATTGTTGTCAGTGGATTGCTTTTCTCTCTAGTTTTCTCTCTGCTGAAAGAATAGGTATGGCAGATCATCTAGAACAGTTGTGAGGAGGTGAGAGATCATACTGCACTGAATGCAAACCATTGTTGGTATTTTGCGATATCCTCTATGGAAAAGAGGATGCCTCAGTAAGACAGCACGCTCATCACAACTAATCTCATAATCAGGAACTACCACAAAGACAATGTAGTAGAGTGAGCACTTCTGCTTAGATTCTTGATGAGTGAAGTTTCATTACTGAGCCTGTTAAAAGTTACTCTCCCTTGGGAGCTGCAATTATCTGAAAGTTTTCTTCTCCCTCCCTTCCTTTATCTTTTTTTTTCCTTTTTTTTTTTTTTCCCCCAGTCATTAGAGATTGAAATCCACGCATTTATAAGAACCATGAATCTTATCTATCCATGGCAGGCATTTATTACTAGCAAGAAACATTTTATATGTATTTGGGGATTCTGAGGTTCCCCAGGTTCCATCTAGTTCTAATCTGTATATTAAAGGCTATGTTTGATACACAAAACGTTTCATTAGATGTATCTGAAATTATAATTGGACAACATATATCACATTATTTTATACTCCTTCCACCAGGAGAGTGAAGAAATATACTGAACTCTCTATAGAAAAGACTACAGGACCATTTTGGGATTTACTGATAAAGAGTCCTCTGCTAAAGACTTCAGTGACGTGAGAAACAAACTGTACTTTTTCAGTTTATGCAGTGTTGAAAATGACTATTTCTTAGCTATGTCAAAAGAAGTAATAAAAAGAGAAGCATTTTAAAAGATGATTCAATAGCATGAATCTCTAATCTACTTTGTACCCACTGATGGTATTAGAAGGAAAATAGAATTGGACATGAGATTTTTAGCTCTGGATAACTTAGTAGCTACCTGAAAATCTAATTTGGTTTAAGTCATCACTGTTCAACAGAACAGTGTTTAATACTTATTTCTTAAGAGTTTGCAGAATGTTCCAGCTTCTGTTCATTGCATGGAGTTTGTCGTTCAGATGATTATTTTTGGTAAATATTTTTGCAGCATATGTGAAAGTGCGTATATCAGAAGTTTGTTGTTACTTTTCCTGCCATTTTTCTTTGAGGAGCACAACTGTGGGTTTGAAATCATTGGCTTTCAGGGCTACTGAAAACTTTCCCGCATAATTCATCGTTGAACTGCAAGCAGTGCTGCACTTGTTGCTGTTGTACGATCTGAGAGACGATTGGATCATAGCTAACCAGGCAACTAAACCTTTGGGTTGAGCATATAACAGTGATGGTGCTAATCCAGGAAAACCAGACTTTGCTTTCTGATTTGCGTGGTGAAACTCAAGTAGAAATTTGGTGCGTGGTTAAAACTTGCGCAGATTTAAACCCTCAGTGTTAAATGGTGAGATAAAACTCTGCCAGTTTTGCTGGCAGATAGGGAACCCCTCCCCATTTGGGGGTACTGTGGCCAAGTGGCTTTTAACTGGTGCAGCACATCTTTATTTACAACTGTTACCTACTCAGCACAACTTGTAAAGCGTGTTTTTTCTAAAACTTTCCATGTGATACAGCTCTATATATTATATTACACTTATAAAATCCCACCAAACCCTTATGAATTAAAAGATAATTAGTGGTTCAAAACACATAAGACATTAGGCCAGAAGTGTCAAAAATGTCATGAAAGGCCATAAATCATAGTATACTTGCATTGATCCCTTATATAGTTAGTTTTTAAATCATCTCTTTAACACCTTGTAAATGTACAAACAACTATGAACCCAAGGGAAACTTTAATATGTTTTTCATACATATTTTAATTTCATCTCAAAGTACTGGCTGCATAAAAATTAAGTCAGACTCACAAAAACTCATTGATTTCCTCTGGATAAAACCCATCTGTCCAAACTAATTTAGAAGCTTTTTGAAGCCATAAAGTTAGTCATGCAACACTGAGGTCATTATGGACATCCTGTACTGTAGGAACTCTAGTGTAATTTTAAGAAGGTAATTTTGTTATATTTACTGTATTTAAATACAGTGCTACTTTTAAGGAACAAAAGCCTTACTGTGTAACTGTATTGAAAGTAAACCAGAAGCTGTGAAAAGTGAGATCTGTTCTTTTCCTTGTGATTAATGCACCTTTCTGCCAAAATTGAAACTTCTTAACTGAGCTCATTTAATACAAAGTAAACGAATTCTGCTCTTTGGATTTGATCCGCTGGCTAAGCTCTATAGATAAGGGTCTAACAGTGAATAGCTTTCATTCTAAACAAAGGATGTTTTGATAGAAAGGTCAGAGCTAAGGTCTTTTATATTGTGATAACAGGAAAGGGAAATGACATATTAATGGCAATTCATGGCATGGTGGTCTCCTGAACATGGTGGATCCAAAAGTGGAAAAAAAGTCTGTAATGCTATTCTTTTTTTTTTTTTTTTTTAAGGACATCAGTTTTTAATTGGTCTTATTTTGAATGACAATTTCTTTCATTGCAGTTGGCAAGACATAGATGCCAAAATGTATAACACTGCTACCACAGGGAAGATTGAAAAAAAAAAATAAAAAAATTGTGTGTATTGATCTGGATTCTGCCCTTGAACATTTCATTGCCAGACAGAATATTAAACAGGCTTAGCCCCTGTGAGTCACACTTGTAACAAATGGTGATCTGTGGCTAATTTTTATAATGTGATAGACTTTAATTACATGCTGAATCACTTGAATAGGATAAACAAGTTTAAATGAAGAGGTTCTCACTGCAGCTCTGGACACGTGCAACATGTTGCATGGTTTTTGCACAGTGCTTGAGAATTTGGGATCTGAATTTGTCATAACAGAGTTTCGTCTCACCTACAATACGATGCATGGAGTTTTTATTATTATTAAAAATTATTAATAATGAATAGCTACTGTGCAATTGCAGGAGTAATTCTATCACAGAAATCTTTATTTTGACATAAACAAAATGTGATTAGACTAGGTGGTCATTGCAGCAAAGATACTTAAATCACTTATTCCACTCCCCTTTCCAGCCACCCCCTCCCCTTGGGGCAGGCTGATTTATCTAAAGCCAGCTGATGTTATCTGTAGCTCCAGCAACTTCTTATATATCCACATCAAGTCCAACAATTTCATGACATGGTATGATAGTGTAGATGCCTACATTACCTAATGAAGAATGGATTAAACAGCATTTCATTTGTGCTCAGTAGAGTGTCAACGCAGAAAACAGCAGGATCAAGTATTCAAGGAGCAGTGTAGGATGACAGCAGAGTGGTACATTTTTCCAGTTCATGTCTCACATCTCTAAAGAGAAAGCTTCCCCTTGCCTGCTTCCCTTGCTACTCCCTTGAGATGCATTCTGTGGTAAACAGTCACTTCACACATTGGGCAGCACCTGCTGAATTGGTAATGTTAGCAAAAGACGTTATTCCTTGCTAGTACATACAAGCCCTGTAAACTGCACTCTCCATTTCTACCACAGCACAAATAATGGCATTATACTTGCATGTAATTCCTGTCAATCATTTAGATGACACCAGATAACTCTTAAGAGCATTGCGTAGAAAAGTTATCAGAAACCAAACAACCCCTGCCTTACTCACAGTTGCTATATCAACAACCTTTGATCCCTAGACAGAAGATTAGAACAAACCTCATCCTTGCAAAGCGGGTCATTGCATGCCATCTCTCTAGAAAACCTCTGAGAATACAGAAGCCCATGTTAGAAATGCTTTGTCATGTCATCTGGGAGCAGCTTTGGGAAAGAGCTCTTAAAAAATTATAATGATAATCAGCTGTACGCAGCTGATTTATGCTCCAGTGAAGAGAAATGCAGGGGCTCTAAGAATACTGCTTATTTAGGAGACAAGCTTTGTACCTCTCAGCCATGTACTTTAAAAGTAGTCTGGTGCACACTAGATTGATAAATGCTAGCTATTAGGCAAGCAGCACTAGAAAACCAAATAAATCCTATTTTCAGTACTTAGTATGTTCCTTTTTCAAGTGTCTATTCCCTTGGATTAGTGTAACAGTACTTGGATGGCTGTACCGTTCCTGCAGAGAAAAAATATGACATCTAGAGCTGGTAGTTTTTTGTGAATCTTGGAATCCCAACTCATATTTGAGTCATGTGGATCCCCCTCTCCATGTCTCCTGGCTTCCCAGTTAATAATCCTCTAAGATTTCAAACACTGGACACTGCTCACACGATCTCTAAGCTATCATACTTGGGAATATCATCTTTAAGGTTTTTTCTTTCCGTAGTATCATCTTACTATACTTCCTGCTTTTTGCACAAAATATCTGGTGTTTCCCTCAGTCTTTACTGATACGCTATGCAATGGTGTGGAAAACTTATTTCAAATGATTTTTACTTGGGTAGACAAACATTATTTTCTCAAATATATGATCGTAGCATAAATGTTTGTCTCAGTGGCACTAAGTAATAGCTGAAAAAAAACTTCAAATATCAGCTGTCATAGAAAGCTTTTAAATGAAGAAAAATCTGAATACTTGAGAAGTATACAGTAAGTGAATAGACGTGATAGCGCTGAATAAATATTTTCTTTTACAAAACAATGAACAGCTCGTTATGAGACATTTAAGTTTTGTCACATTTCAATCTAGTCATGGAACAAAAGCAGTTTAAGATTTTGCAGTCCGATACCAAGCTGTAGTAATTTCTTTCAAAATCAGATTTCTCAATCTTAATAGGCAGCTATTTAAGTGATCCAGGAACAAGGCAGTAGTGTTTTCTAAAATGTTTTAGGACTACTCTGAATTTTTTTCAGTTCTCGTTACAGATATGTAACTTAGCCCCTGAATTTGACCAGTCATGCTACAAAAAATAAACCTGATATGCCAAGTTTTTATCAGAACTAAATAAGTTCACAATAGTAATTGAAATTGCATTGGTTCATTTAGTGCATAAAATCATTAAGAGAAATATATTTTCATGAAATGTGATTTGAGACGTAAGTTGATTGTGAAAAACGCTCTAAGGACACCTGAGAGCACAAGAACTATCCATCCCCTAGCATAAGAGATCAAGCAGTGGAGGCAGGAAACCAGTATGAGTGTTCAAGAACCTGCTGATCAAACTGAGGGAAAAGAAAGAAAAGTACAGGCAGTGGAAGCAGGGATGTGTGGCCTGGGAAGAATACAGGAATGCCATCTGGGCATGCAGAGGTGGGATCAGGAAAGCTAAAGCATAGATGGAACTGAACTTGAGAAGGGATATTCAAAACAAGCAGAGATTCTGTAGTTACATTTGTCAGAAGAGACAGGCAAAGGAGAGTGCACCCCTCTGATAAATAAGAAGGGAGAACTGGCTTCAACAGACATGGAGAAGGGTGAGGTACTCAACAGTTTCTTGCCTTGGTCTTCACTACAGCCAGGCTTCCCATGCCTCTCACATCCCTCAATCTCTAAGTGGGTGTCCAGGGAGCAAAATCCCTTCCAGAGTAAGAGCAGAGCAAGTCCGAAAGTGCCTCGTGAGAATCAGTATGTACAAGGGCCAATGACATGCATCCCAGGGTCCTGAAGGAACTGTCTGATGTGGTTTCCAATCCACTCTTTTCATATTTGGAAAGTTGTGGATTTTTAGGGTTCTTTCTAATGTAAGCCATTTTATGAATTCCACAATTAACTGAACAATAAAAAATGATTGCTGTTGGTGACATCAAAGACAAGTTGTTGTGAAAGCCAGTGTGTATGTGCATGTTGCAGTTTCACATCTGTATTCTAGAAGCAGTGTGAAACTATACTGCTCTTGACTGAGCTACTAATCATACGAGACTGATTTGGATCAATATGCTTAAACGATGAATAATTTTTCCTCCCATGATCACCAGTTCACTTTGCAAACTGGAAAGAGAGCAAGCAGAGCCAAAGGGATATTTAAGTAATATTCTTCCATACAACAGGGTGAATTTCACCTTAGAGCTGATCCTGTCACCTGAAGATAGCTTTGTAGTCTTTGCTTATCAAATCACCTTCTAAATATGAACATAGGATTTTTTTCTCAGGCTTTTGCACTAGCCATGATTCTACTCGTAATCTTTGTAATTTAGGAAATATAAATCCTGGGGTTTTAAAAAATAATAATAAAAATCAAATAGTAAAATGAGTAATGAAGGAGTGATGTGCCTGTAGCAAATGTATCAATGATGTCAACATTTGGACTGAATGCAAAAATGGCGAATTCATTTCTCTCATCTTGTTTTTCCTGCTATTATAGTTCTGATAGCACTTTATTTTGGGGGATAGTTCATCATAAAATGGAGGAATGCATTGGAAGGATACAGCTTCTCCTTGCATAGTCCAAAAAGTTGTCTTTGGCACGTTCTTCTTTTTTAAAAGAAAAGAAAAAAAAAAAGATCAGTTGCATCACATGAAACGTTTTATGATCTGTGTTTTCTTATCTCATAGTTCTAAGTTTTCCTAATACATAAATGTGGTGTATAAGAAGACACTGTCTCTGCTATAGTGAGAGCAAATCAAAGTACAGAGTGGCTGTGTGAATTGGCAAAATCACAAAAGAGGCCTATGGGGGAGAAAAGAATTTAATACCATCCATGTAGCTTAACCAGTGTGTCAGCCTTCTTTTATAAAAGGAATAAATGCTACTGAAGCTACTGAATGGTTATTGAAATCAATAAGAAAGGAATAAAATATTTTTCCAGTGTTTTTGCCCCTCCGCAAATGCTTACATGTTAAATTTTGAAACTTATATTCTTTCAAATAAGAGAAATATGTAATTTTCTAATAAATTTTCTTTATTCTACTTGAACTATAGTAATCTGAAGAAATTAGTGTAAATCGTAGTCATCTCACATATTACTTCCACATATTTACATAATTTATAGTGTTTTGTATATATGTGTTACATTACATTAGAGGTGTCCTCCCCCACATCTCTTCAGACTTCATTTTAAAGCCATTTTCTATAAAAGGAAGATATCTTATTTAAAATAGACTTCATGTTTGACTTAGACTTAGCGACAAAATGAACCTTCTTGTTTTATGGTACTCAGTACTTTGCGCGTATCTTGCATAACATTATTTATTAGTATTCATCACATTATTAATTTCTATTTTTGATTGATAGGATTATAGCAATTGAAAAGTACCCGGGGCTTTAAGAACAGATTCAGTAACAGATATCTTCCCTGTTATAAATTACAAATGTACACACTTCCTAATATAGCATGTTCTTCAGAGTCTTAATTTAACAACCTTATTTTAGTACATCACGGTTCTGAAATGCCAAGACTGAAACAAAAATCAAGAGGCCAGAACACGACATATTTCTGTATGACATTCAGCGCTAATTATTAGCTACATCTAGGAGGTCTATAGCTGTTATAATACTGAAGTCATTAGCCTGACTGTTTATAACCTATTATTTAACTACAGCATAGCATTAAAGAGTCAGCTAGCTACATTTTCTACTCAGGGAGAGACATTTATCACCAAACTGAAATTCTATACACTGTGGTTTTCCTGACATTTTGCTCAGCTGCTCACTATACTTTTGGAAATTGTGATTACTAGAATGTTTGTTAAATTCAACATAACGTTGAATGAATGAGAAAAATATGCTTTACTAAGAATTGTATTTAATACTGATGAGCTTATGTCCTATCATTAATATTTATGCTCAAAAGGAAAGAGAATTTATTAGTGAATGGCTTCCTACTCAGAAATGGAATGGCTTAAAACAAAACAAAATTCACTGTTCCTTGGCCTGACTAGAACTAGTTATAAAGTTAACCTTACAGATAAAATGAGAAGTACAGGCAGATGAAATTGTGTTTTCTTTGTAATGAAGGTGTATTGAGACTTCATTCAAATTTCATTTTCCTCTGTTTTTTGGGGCCAGTTCATTTGACATTTAAATAACTTTTTCTTGTTGCCTTACCATGCTGTTCAATCCTTGCATTTTTATGTCTCCTAGGATTTCTTTATGGAAATCTAACAGTTTTAAGGTTCTTCAAAAGATTTTAGTGTGAATCAATTTTCAGAAAAACATTTTTCTGATTTAATTTATTCTATTCTGACAGTTCTTTAGTTTTCAAATTTTAATTTATCAGAAAAGTTTACGATGTGAGCTAATACTGGAAATTGAGGATGAAATTCCCACTCGTATGTGTCTTTTGAGCGCTGCAAAATATCAGTAATTCATTTGACATCAAGAAAAAGGAAGAACGATTGCAAGTTGGAGTAATTAGTATTGGAGGTTAATCTTCACATTGAACTCTAATAGAAATGAATGGATGAATGTTCAAGAAAAACTTTTAATTGCCACTTTTAGAAATAGGAAGCTTCTTATTACTGCCTCTTAAATTCTTTTTTTTTTTTTCCCAGACTTTTCTTCAACCAGTCTCACTGGTTCTTCTAGTCGTAACACTGGATAGAGATTGAGATCTTCAAGTCATACAAACTTGTTTGATATTTCTTCAAAGTTCATGCTCCTGCACCCCAGAGGCAAGTTGGTATTATTCAGATATTCCATTAAATTATAATTTATCTTTAAAAGGTAACACATCATGCCACAAACTTGACAGCCTCACCATTATTATGTTGATCTACACAGTGAGAATTTAACACAAAAGATTTAACACCTTTAACACAAAAATTTAACACAAAAATTAGAAAGTATCAGAGTTTCTAAAAATGTATGTAAATTTTATGCTAGTCATTCACATTATAAAGTATTCAATTTTTAACCTTTCCAAACATATCAGCCAACAGGAATACTTGGGTCCTTCTATTATGAACCTTCTTAGAGTAATGGGTACTTTTTTTCTTTAGTGCCATTTATCTCACTGTAATAAAATAGTACTTCCTCCCCTACTGATCAACATTGATATCATATCACTGGTAATAGAAGCTACTTCTGAAGCGTGTGGAAGATCAGTATAATCGAAAATCAATGATCTAAACGGAGGCTGGTTGTTCTATAATGTGGTTTATGTAATTTGATAATGCCAATTCTAATGGAGTTAAATATAATCCATTGAAATTTCAGGATCCAAGGGTCAATAGGGAGTGCAATGCCTCACTTCCCAGCAATTACCACTTATTACTGGGGCAGTGCTTTTGCTTTGCTGTTCTGCTTGCCTCAATAAATAATATTTGGAGACCCTGCAGCTGCAGTCAATAGAGTACAGTTTTATTGTCACAGCTTCATAGTCAGATCAATACCAACCATTCTGAGATACAGGAGAGAACTACCACACGCCAATCTAATGAAACCATGTGTTTTTAGGATTCTGAAAGTATGCATTTTATTCATTGCTCGTGCTTAATGTCATTGTTGCTTTTAATAGGGGTCCTCTCACTAAACTTTTATATGTCCTTCACATGACATTTATGCACAAAGAAAGGAAATTTGTGCTCTGAAAATGAGTTATAGTGAACAAAATTTGCAAACATTACCCTACTTTTTTTTTTTTTCTGAGGTTGGTTTCAGTTGCAAGATTATTGTTGCAAAGTTTGAGAATAAATTAGAAAACAAAACAAAAAAATGCCCAAGTGAGCCTCATGCTGAAAGCTAAAGTCCATTAAAAACACTGTAAGCTTCACTTTCTCAGCACTGAGTCACAGCCTCAGTATGAAAACTGGTTAAAACAATTATGGATTTGTAACTATGTCCAAAATGATACCTGCATCATCTGTGTGATATTTTATATGTGACACCTTGCTCTGAAAACCCTGATTCAGAGGCTGGCTATGCAACTCTAAAACAAGCTTAAATGGCTTAGAGGAACAAGTTCCATCACAAAGAACTGGACTTAATTCAAGAAGTGTATTTATGATGGAAATTAAATTTTCTTAGTGATGTGAATAAGTGTTATGGAGTGTGAGCTGGTGGAAAGTGTTCTGATCAAAGTCAAGATGGTATCATGAACTCGTTCAGGAGTATGTGAATTTTTCTGTTGTTTTTAAGTGGAACACAGATTATCCTACTCTGCTGTCTAAATAGATGCAAGAAATCATTACACACAAGATTTATATTCTGAGATTTGCACAAGCAGGACAAGTTCTCTTTTTACCAGCCTCTTTTTAGTCTGCTCTTTGTCACAACCATATATAAGGTGCAAAAGAAATGCATCGACAGCTCAAAATTAAGAAATCAAAGAGCTTCTGAAAGTATCATAAGAAAGTTACAGCCCTTTCAGGTTAATGACATAAATATCACGTACAGAAACAGTACAAAAGGAAATATATTGAAAACATCTTTATATTGCAGGTCTTTTCACTAGCTCTTGCCTTTAAATAACATGACCGCTGAGTCACATTTTCCACAATGTACAGTATATCACGGAAGCTGTTTTCTTTACAATTATTTTTTCAACTATTACTTGTATTTTTCAAACCACATGCCAGTGATGATTTGTCACAGGATTACAGAAATAAGGTGATCAGTCATTTCCATTGAGTTAACATAGACACGCTTTTAATGAATGTTTTGGGAACACCGAAAGCTCAACTTTTGCTGCTGGTAAAAATCCCACAAGATGCATAGACACTGAAAGTCTGTTCGATGATTTAAAGTCAGGTAGAAAAGGTGAGGAAGGATTTCAGCATTTTTTAAAAACAGAGACCCTCTTTCCTACACCTTCAGGAGGGAGTTTTCCTTTGCAGTAGCATAAATATTTATAACGCTCACTGCCACCTGCACAATCTTCCCCATAAACTGATATGCTCTCATAACTACTGGCAAAGAAATGTGTTTTACACTACAAGTCCTTGGCAACGTGTCCATACAGTGCAGACATTATCAAAACAAGAGAACTAGCAAGCTCAGTACTGTGGCACAGCCATTGGCTATTTTAAGGTGTTTTCTTTCCCAGACAGACAGACATCTCACATGCACATGTGTATGTATACACACCTATAGGAAGCAGTGTTGCCTAGAAGGTAGGGCAGAGACTTGGGATTCAGGAGGCTAGGTATGATTCTCAATTTTTTCCACTGATTTACTGGCAAATTTTTTGGAACTTACTTTATCTTTTTGTAATACAAGTTGCTACCTCTAAAAAGGAATACTGATACTTCATCACTTTGAGTGCTTTGAAATGAATGAATGAAAAATGACACGTATGAAATAAGCACTATATAAATAATGTATTTATTATTTGTGTGTATCTGGACTCTGAAATAACAAGTTCAGAGTAGGCAATATACAGAGTTACTTCGTTGTAGAATAACCATGGTCAGTTTCTTTGGGTAACACAGAATATCACAGGTACTGATGTGAAGTTACTTAACTTCCTCAGCTCCTGTTTGGGACAGCTAACAATTTTAAGATGTGAAACAAATCTGAATAAAAATGCCACAGCAGAAAACTGTAAATGATTAAATTTCTTAACTGCTAATCTTTTTTCTAGAATATACCATTATTTAAAATTGTGTCTAAGATCCAAAATTATAACGCATGAATGGCCGTTGTGGATTTATCAGTCATCATCCAGCTTTATATAGTTTCAGCATTTTTGGAATGAGATAAGTAGAATAAAATTCCAGGTTTGCAATAAATTTTTGGCAGAACAGACATTCACCTTTATGTTCAACTGTAAAAGTCTTCCAATAGAACATAACAAATAAAAAGCATCTAGTTATGTACAGTGAGAAAAGGGTGAAGGTAAAGAACATGAAATAATAAAAGTTGATCCAGAGCTCACTGAAGACAATGAATTCTACTGATTACAATGGTTATTGGATAGGATTGTTAATAGGAAAATTAAGGCATTCATCCAGTGAAGCACTTAAACATGAGAGTAGACTCACTTAAATCTCATTGAAAACATCTCAGTTTTGATTTCAGCTGGATTATTTGCAGGGTGAGAAATGACTCAGTACAAGGAGGGCTAACAGCTTATAGCCTCTAGAGTGATATACCTAGAGCAGATCTTTGCGTCAAGGAATGCAGAGCCTGTATCCACATCTTTAAATAGTCGTAGAGGCTACTTTAGCCTAACTGAAATGCAGCTGATTAAACACTGCCAATCTGAAAAATGGGGTAAGTCTCATAGCACAGCATCTCTGCTGTCACAGAAGGAGCCTGATCATTATGCTTCATCATGCAGGAGGCATAGCTGTTCCAAGCCTTTCACTAGGATGTTAGCTTTTGCTGCTGAATTTGCTGGATCACTTGGACAGATGGCATTATGTTTGTTTCATAATGAAGGGCAACAAAGAAATTTGAAGAAGGAGCTTTTCCCATGAGTAAACCTTTTGACCAGCTTTGTACTTTATTTCTTATCTAAGAATATGATATGGAAGTTTTGTGTGGTAGAACGAGTTGTATTTTAGCATAATTACACGTGACAACAGTGGGGAGGCAGTTATGCAGATCTGTATTAGTAAAGGAGAACAAGAAAATAATTCATACTATTAAAAAAAAAAAAAAGCCAAGATTAGGTTATTGCTTTAAACATAAAATCCTCCACTTTTCGAAATGTATAGCAGTGCAAGTCTACTCCTAGGTTATCAGCTGAAGTATACACTGTATATAGAGATAGTAGAATGTAGAACTGTGCAGTATTTTTTTTTAAACTATCATATAAATGTATTGATTACTCAGTAAAAGCAGAACAGCTAGAAAAACTCCATCAATCCTTTTATCCCTGCAAAACTTCAAGGTGGGAGAAACATGAAAAGAACAGCCTTATACATTAATTCTTCAGAAAAATAGAATCCAAAGGCAAAAGAGATCTATTTCAATGATTTTTCATGAATCACAGGGCAAATGAAATTACTTTCGCATATGGAAGTGTTCTGTTGTGCCAATATTTATACTAACACAAATATTTTTAGGTGAAGAAATGCTGATATATTTTGCAATTAAATGTTATTGAAAATGGCTATGTCTTGAGAAATGAATGTGATCCTGTATTGTCACTGAACGTATTGAAAGGGACTAAAGACATTAAGGTAACTCCTTATGGTTCTCATTTGAAATGTGTCAAAGCATCACTAGAACTAGATAATTCATTACAATCCGGTGCAGTTAAGCACCTCATAAAGTTAATATTCAACACTTGTATTTACAGCACTTTTGCTTAAGTAGGTTTTTAGGCATGTTGTTTAAACCAAACTAGTGTTGACACAATTATTTCATTTTGCCTTGTGTCAGTATCAGATAATCATATTTTTATTTATTGAATGCTTTCCCAAAGTCAATACAATTACTTCTGTTATAGCACAATAGAACAAGAACTGAAACACACCATTCCCAGTGGGAAGAACATGGCATGAATGAAATGACCAGAACTCTCAGTAGTTCCTTAGTTTTCCAAGAAATGCTTCCCTTTTATTTTATTAAAAAAAATAAAATAAAATAGTAGAACTTGTGCAGAATTCCTTTAGCAAAATCTATACAAATTCTCTTTTGATGAACAAGGGGATCTATGGAATTTTCCATGCATTTCATAATAAATACTAGAAAATTGATTGCAGTTTTCCTTATCCTTACTCTTCCATTTTTGAAAAGAAAATGTAGTCATATAATTGCATGCATAAATTCTTTAGCATCGTGTTCCTTTTTTTTCTCTCAAATTGAAAATATTTTAATGATGAAATGGTATTTGAGTTGCTTAGATCCATTTCCTACTGAATTTCACTTCATCATCTTCCCTCTAAAATTAATAAGTAAATAAATAAACCTTGTAAAAACAAGCAATAGTTTTGATCTTCATATCTTCATAATGTAAACATAAGAGAAAAAAATGTATCTTGTGATATTTGTAAAGAGTACAGAAGTTTAGTTTGTATACAACAGTACTAATACTGTACAGTGTTTGTATTGTGGTAAACATGGTGGCAGTAAAAAAAAATAAATATATATATATATATATGTAGCAAAGTTTGTACTAAAGAGGACTCTTTATTTTTATAAAATGCTTACATTTTTAAAAATTACTCTGTTGTTTTCGATAGTTGGCCTAACCAAAGATATTGCTACTCATTAAAAATCCTGTTATAAGAAATGAATAATAATAATAGTGACGATAAAGTCTATTTGATATAATTCTATCTAGGATTGAGTAAAATTATAACAGCAGGAAGGAAATAGAATGAAAATAGCACCCATAACCCATTGCAATTACTGCTCAAAAACAGACAATTGCATATTATTTGAGGGTGTACATTTATACTAGTTCTGGAATTAATTCACGCATTGGTTGTTTTATGTATACTTTCTGATTCTGTTCAGTGTCACAAAATATATTGAAAACTCTTAACACCTTTTAAAACTCTATTCGCTTCTGATGCAATAACAGAGATTGGTCCAATAAAGTAGAATGAAAATCCATTTGTGAACCTTTTTGCTGAAGTATATTAAAAAAAATCTCTGGTTATTTGAGCTTACCTTATAAAATGTTTACATGCCATTAAATACTACTAACATCTCCTGTGTAAATTAAATGGGCTGTGATGTTCCCTGTGTCCTAAAGAGCAGTAGTACTTGTGGCTATAAAAATACCTTCATGTAATAAATCAAAT
This sequence comes from Meleagris gallopavo, assembly GCF_905368555.1. NCBI lineage: Eukaryota > Metazoa > Chordata > Aves > Galliformes > Phasianidae > Meleagris > Meleagris gallopavo. Next base: position 5,048,570 of record NC_139416.1, read on the forward strand.
GCTCTGCTCCTAAAACTGGAATTATAAAAATAAAGGGACACAATCCCTTCCTAATTAGCTTGTCTGTACATGCTATGCAAGAGCTATAAACAAAGGTATATTTTAGCTTCAGGAGTTTCTATATTTCAGCACAGTTTAACGGCTAGTATCTGGTGCAGGAGGGAGAATTTAATTTTCAGAATAAAGTGAAGTAATTTGTTAATGTGTTTGTGTTAGTTTGTTACAGATATTCCCATCTCTATAAAAGATGGCAGGCAAAGATCTTTGTCAGTAAGAAAGTCTGACACAAGTCTGAATTCAGAGGAAACGTAGGCAGTGAATAAGCTGATCCTTTTCATACTCACTTAAAATACTTGATTTCATCCATTTATTTGACTTGTAAGTGGGAGACAGCCTAGCCTGGCATGAGGGCAGATACACACCTAGAGCTGAATTAGAAATCTCTTTTTTCTCAGTTAACATGTTTGTGCATGCTCCTTAACATTCTCTCCCTGTTACATTCCTCTCACTAAACCTTTTGCAAATAATCTTTGCTAAAATGAGAATCTGCCAAATCTCCCTGCTTCCATCAAATTTTTTTGCTTCCATTGCCAGCAGTATCTTTAGATAAGCCTATTCTGCAATGGATGTTGTCATGGCTGTGAGGAGCTCCTCTGAGCCACTCTATCTTCTGGAGCCGCTTTCTATCTACTACAGATCTGAATGTTACTGAAACTTAGTGAACAGCTGGAAGAATTAAATTAGCGAGGAAAAGGTTTTGTATCATTCATAATTTTGACATTATAATTTCATTTGAAATTAAGTGGATCAATACACAGTAGTTACCATTAATAAATGGCAGATAATCTTATGTAGACTGATCCTTGAAAGAGTATTTACTACTTCCCCACTGGTTGTATTGTCCGAGGTGAAACTGTTGCCATGTGTGCAAAAATGGTTGCAGGCTGAGCGCTCTCCAGTTTTCCTGAAGATGAGCATACAGGACGAGTGCCGAGCTACAAAGCTGGTTTATATTCAAATACAAGAAAAAGTTTCATTTTAAAGATACAAAAAGGTTGAAAATGGTTCTCCCCTCAGCTCAGGAAGGCTTTGCAGAAACGTGGCATGGGAGCAGAGCCCTTTCTGCTCTGGCAGGTGCAGGGCTTTCTCCCCACAGAAGTTTCTGCTTTAAGGGGCTCCGAGGCTGCTAGTGTGGGGATGATGTGGGGAGGGGCTCATCCTCATGGAAAAGCTGAAGGAAATGCTGTGCTGAGGCTCGCAGCTTTTGGAGGACAGCTGGTCTCCTTGTTCCCCGGCTGCTGCCAGGAGCAGCTTGGCGCCTCCCACAGGGTCAGCCTGAGGAAATGTGGGAGAACCTTCCGGAACTGGAAGGTTCCTCAAGCAAAGCTGCACTCGTCTGCAGTTATTCCTTCACACTGTGGCAAGAGAGAGCAGCCACAGCTACCTGCTGTTCTTATACTGCCATCCTGCTGTATTTTGTCCATGTTGAACCCGTTGTTGGTGAAGTGCATGGACATGACCTGAAGGTCTCTGTGATGGTGTCTCAGAGGCGGTGAGGGCTGCATTGCAGCTCCATGTCAGGACCTGGCACCGTGAGGAACCGCCGGCCCTGCGCTGCTCCAGCTGCCATGTGTGGGGATTCCTGTGGGCCTTCAGGGTAAGGACTCAACAGGGGAAGCAATGAACAGTAGGTTTTGGCAAGTGTGTAGTGAAAAGAGCTGTCTTGTTGCTGTTTGCAATGCACCGTTTTGCTTTTTGTGTGGTAGGTAAGTGTGGTGCGTGCCGCTGTTCGGGAGGCCCCGCCAGGAGCGGCTGTGTCTGGCAGCAGCTCAAGTCTGACTGGATTAATTGTATCGTGAAACTTTAACACGTTATTTAATTGCCCCTTTCTAAGGGAGCAGGAGATCTGGTGTGGTTATGTTGCAAGTAGTTCTCTCAGTGTGGCGGAACCTTGAATTCAGAGATGTTTTCACACAAACGTGTGAGGAGCATTGCTCTCTTCACTAGGTTAGTACGGCTCCGAAGTCATTAGCATGGAAAGGAGAGATGAGATCAGCATTGCTGAGGTCTGTTTTCTCCTTCTGTCTGTTCTGCTTAGCCTGATGCATGTGTGTGATAAGTTCAGTTGGTGGAAGGCATTAATTACTGACTTCTACACGTGAAATCTTCATCTTGCACCTTTATTGTGGAAAATAGAGGAACTAGCATGTAAAGTAAGCACAGGAAGCATTCAGCTGGCCTTTAAGCATGGAAGAGGTGGAGTTGAGGCCCTGGGATAGCACACCCTGCTGCTGTGCTCCCAGGGGCAGCCACGGTCTCTGTACGTCTGGAAACGCGTGCTTAATAATTTTAATGACTTGCTACATGATGCTTCAAATGTGATTCGCAGTTAATTTATGTGGCCCAATGCAGAGCACTAACTGCAGTCTTCAGTTTTCCATTGGAGCGAGGCTGAGTAGTTGGGTTGAATCATAAATGAAATGTTCTCAGCCAGTTCATTCCTAGTTCACTGTAGGAAACCTGAGATGCCATCAAAATTATATTTCTTATTGGGAAGCCACAGACTATTTTTGATCAGATTTAATTTTAATGTTACTGAAAATTTTGACCTATGCATTATAGAAAATTATAATATTGTATCATCGGATGGATTGTGGGACTGTGTGTTGATGCATGGATCTTAATTATTTTAATTCCTTAGCATTATCAGCAACAGACATATGATTATAGTAATGCAATTCTCTTTAACACAGTCTGTATAAATACATTGATTTTATAGCTCCCCAAACTGATTACATTAATATCTGTGCATAATTAGTTTACACATTACTAAATTACTGACAGATTAAAAGTGAAATAGTGCAGTTCATACATGGCCGCATAACTGCCAGAAAGGAAATTAATATGGATTCAAATAGTCCTTGGAGACCTGAGCTGAAATAGCAGAAATCTATAAAGACTGCTTGCATTAGGAAATTTCTATCACCAACATGTTTGTGGTTGATGCTTTGCTAAGTCTGTTAATATGGGTAAAATTTAGCACAGGAAATGATGTTTGAATGATGCTTTTGCTGTTACCAGCTCAAGAATGTGTTTATTAAAAAGTAAATTCCTAACTTAAATGGCAATTACATTGAATGTGAATATGAATTTTTAAATACTTTTCTAAGTGTTCCTAATGAAGTGGCAGTAGCATGAAGTAGCTTCTACTTAAGATTTCATTTGAAAATGATGATGATTTTAGATACCACAGAAATTGAGAACTTGCCCTCAGTCCTTCTCTCTTGGGACAAACACATATTAGAGATAATCCTGTATCAAAACTTGATCTGTTTGTAGAATCTTATATGCTTCCCTATTTCTGTCTTTAGGAGCATTTCAGTATAAACTATATAAAAAACTTCACATACAATCTATCAGCTGTTTACAGGTTTTTATCCACTGAATGAGTCTTGATGAAGACTGGGCTATTGCTATGGAAAGGCTTAATAGGAACAAGCCTTCTAGAGGGTAAGAAAGAATCAGAGTAGGGAAGCAAGAGCAATCCTTTCCAAAATAAAAGATTCACTCTGCTTCTGTAATATGATTTTTAGTGCTTTCATGCGCTCACATCCACGGCTTCTGCTAAAGTTGGAGTAACAACCACTAAGATATCAACAGATTTCATTCCGGGTTTGTTAATTTCTTTCTCTTAAATATGTGGTTGTTCTAAATGGGGATGATGTGTAGGTTTTGAGATTTCACATGTAATTGCCTTAACTTCACGCTCTGGGTGGAAACAGGTTTCATGTTTAAGCTAATACCAATTTTAACTTTGTGATCCAAGTAGTCACTTGGACTCATGAGAACTATATTTATGATTGCAGGGTAAATACTTCAGATTCACCAGTGTGCACTGGAATTAATCGTATGTACATGCCAATTTACTTTCTGGATTTGGAACTGAGATAGATCTGTGTGAAACGTGATGATTTTGTTTGTAAGTTTGTTTTTTTTTTTTTTTTTGTAAACATTTCCATCAATTATGCAGTGAGATGCCGTATGGGAGGTCTACCAGAATTCATGTAGACCATATGAAATACATTTGGCAGACCTGTTGCCACTGGATTGTTGTGTGTCTAGCTGGATTGTCATGAAGTGTCACTTCATGCAAGGCAGTGGAAGCTACTGTTGGTCACATTGGGATTGCAGAGAAAGCAGTAGCCAAAATTTCTGGGAGGAAGAAAGGACTGAACATAAATTTAAGAAGATCAAAGATCTGGAGCTAGATTTTTAGAATTGGGCAGCTATAAAGAGGCAGAATTGGGATGAACTGTTCCTTAAGTGCATGTATTATGGTGTTAGTTTTGTTTTTTAAAGAAGAATCTCTTCTGCTTTCTTGGGTGGGAAATTTGTATGAGGTAGATCAGTAACCCTCTGCTGTATTAACAAATATATTATTTACTGGCACCATCAGCATTGCATTTATAGCTCTTTATAATAAAATTGCCAAATATTGATACTAATCAAATATATTTGTGTGGTATTTCAAGTGGGATGGATAAAGCAGTTTTACAGCTGTTACAGCGTCCTTGTTTTAGGCCAAATTTTGAAACATCTATAATGCCTAATATGGTCTACATAGAGTTTGAATGGTAGCATCAAGTAAATAAAGGGCTTTGCTCATGGAGATCCATTTAATACATAAGACAGTTAATGCAACCAATTGCCTTGCTTAAAACTCCTTTGTGGGTTTTGAATGGACAGTGGTATAACCTGATAGTGTAGCAAGACATTATTAAGAATTGATTAACTCTTACTTCATGATTGTGTCCATTAAATCACTATAAATGTTACGTTTGGTAAGTTTTTCAAAAGTCGCTTTGATGGTAGTGACAAGAGTCTCCTGGAATTGCTGTTTTTGATAATGAAAAGAAATCTATTTACATATGTTACGTGTTTTAGTATTAGGTGTAGTGAAATGGGAAGCAAGATCAAATTAGTAGATTATTTTGCTTATTAAATTGTCTAAGGATATGTAGGTCTGGGAGTTATAGCTTTTGTACTAATAATACTGTTCTAAGAAGAACCTATGTAAAATAAAATAAATACACTGCTTTGCACTTTTTAATAGGAGTTAAAACTCTGCTAAAGCAGAGTTAGGATTGCTTATGAGGTGGTCACAAAGACTGTTTCTGTTTAATGAGGTATGTGAGTGTTGGAAGAATTGTGAAATATTAGACTGCAGTTTCCATAGATGTTAATTTGACGTTTTTACTGGAGTGTTCTCTTCACTTGTCTGTATCAAACAGGGCTGTAACTAAGTAATTATTTTGCTTTAGAACTTCATTTGCTTCAGCACATCCCAATTTTTCAGACAGGTTCTTTCTGTTCTCTGTGCAAAAGCTCCCTGTGTTCAGGGAGTTTGAGCAATGTCATTTTGCCAGTTCTACTGGTTTCTTCACTAGCCATATAACGCTTGCTGGTTTTTTGTTTTTTTTTTTTTGTTTGTTTGTTTGTGTTTTTTTTGGTTTTGTTTTTTTGTTGTTGTTGTTGTTTTTCCTCTTTGTACCAACTGCGGGAAACTGAAGGTTACAAATACTGAGTTTTTCACAATAAGAGCGCAAATTGACTTAGCAAATCAGTATGTCTTACTAAGATTGCAAAGCTTTCCCACATGAGATAAAATTGTTGAATGTTTTCCTGGGTATTTCAGACTTCTGATTTTCTAAGTTGCATGATCCTGGAAAGTATGTAGTCATTAGCAATTTGATCAGTAGTGGAACAGTTCATAGACTTAAGAAGTATGCAGGGTTGAAATAGATATGTGGATTGCACATTGCATGGAGGATGGACATGCAGTGGTATAAAACGTTGCTTATCTCTTCAGGAGAGAAGCTTTCCTCCTTTGGAGATGAATTGCTCAGATGATTATGCAAGAGAAATCAACACTGCTTTCTTATATCTAACTGTTCCAATCATACAGCTATGTCAAATTCTCATCATGGATAATTGATTCTTATATCTAGTTACTCTGAAGACTAAAAGCTTAGTTATGGAGAAATACGATTTTTATATCTGAAGATGGATTTTATCTTGTTTACCTATGTTAAACAGCCCACTAATCTACTCAGAAATTCAGTGGCAGCTTATACTTGTTAACATAATTGCAAAGAAAAGATGAGATATAATACATTTGGATGAAGATACTGGTGGAATTTATTACTGTTTCATGAGAGCTACCTTAATAAAGCATATGAGATCTTGATTCTTGTTAAAATGTCACTCAAAATTGATCTCAACTTGACATAGTCAGTTTAAAATTTTTCTTTATTTCTGCCAGCATGATTATTTTCTCTTACATGTTTGTTAGTTTGTTCTTTTTCTTTCCTTTTTTCTTTTTTCTTTTTTTTTTTGACAAAACGATTATGCTTCTTAATTAGAAAAACCTCTACTACTGGCAATTTGGAATGTAGTTATTGCTGTGAATCTACTTGAGTAAGAGAAAACTTGCAGTCTTCTAATAGTTGTGTCTTCATTGCAGATATCTTCCTTAGGCCCTGAACTTACAAGTTTTCACTTACATCACCACCTGCAAGATTACTGAGTGTGTTTTTAGTTTTAGGTGTGTTCTCTTCGTTGTGTGAATTCAAAGAGCTAGAATGAAGCATTAAAATTTTGCTTAACTTTCTTGGGTGTTAAAAAAGAATTTGAAAGATGCTTCTTGAAATGTGAGTGCCTCATGTCTTCAGTAGTGTTTTCATCACAGATTCAACATTAAAAAGTGCAAGAAGTTTACTAAAAATAAGAACACTTCTTCATTTTGGAGTAAGTACAGAAGAGCTTTAAAATGAAGGTGTTAAATAGATGCCTCATTATTGTAATGCATTGAGAAGTATTTAAGGTTTTGTTTCCTGTATTGAAACAGGGAGTACCATCACAGCATTCAAGGCTCTCTGACTGGACACCCACTGAATAACCTGAGTGTGTGAACAGTTTGTTAAACATGTTAACTAGGGGTTATTTTGATAGTGAAAGGACATCGGAGTAATGGTTGGTGGAGTGACTGAGGTGTTTTTTTTTGTTTCTAAGTGGATTATTAAATTAAATAATTAATAATCTAGTGCTAGGGAACTACTACTTAGAGAGTACTTTCCTAACCTGGTAAGGAAATGAATTATTTCCATTTGTCCTTGTATAGCAGACAACAAATGTGCGGTATTTACAGATTTCTTTTCTCTTTTACTTGAAAAGAAGTACATTGGTGATTTCACGGTTTCTTTGAAAGTCAGTCCTCTAAGACAAGGAACAGAACAGCTCTTAAATAAAATAAAAAAAATTGTTGAAAGTGCTTTCTATAAGTTTCTATTAGTTCTGCTGTTCCTTAAGAATGATGAGAGTGGTTTTCTGACTTCTGAGAAGTAAATTTAGATTTTCCCTGTCTTATCAAAAGGAGTTTAATTTTCATGAGTGTTTCCTCAATTTGTGTATATACGTGGAAGAGTGTTTCTAATTAGAGAACTATTACAGATTTATACAGTGGCATAAATCAGGATAAGTTAGGATAGAATTTTAAAATTTGAGGTGTAAATTGATTCTTATTTTAAAACAATTTATGAAAAGGTTGACTTTTCACAAAGGAGAAGGGGCAGGTTCATTTAGTATAATATATGGGGCTCAAGGGTTTGCTGTTGGAAAAGCTTTAACTTTAATGAGAAAGTTTCCTGACTTTTTGTATGAATGGATTAATGAGTTGATTACAAATATTCATATGAGTATATTCAGCAATACATAATAAGTCTGGTAATTCATACCATTGCCTCCTTCATGATCAATAGCTTATGGCATTTATTTCAAAATACCTTCTTTTTTTGGTTATGTGCACGATGGTGAGATGAAGGGAAGGAACAGGAGGTCATTTTTCTTCCCTCAGATTAATATATGGGTGCTTCTGTTTATCCAAATATTGAAATTGAATGATATGACCTGCGTAGGGCTATATTTACAGCTCTTTGGCAAACAAATGAAGCAAGTCTGCAGCCTGCAGAGATGTAGCCCTACACTAATAGTTGCTTGTGTCAGCATATCAGATTTTCTACAATGTGAACCACATTAACATATATATATATGTGTGTGTATTTTATTTCCTGTAAATCTCATTAAACCACTGAAATTAACTCAGATTTTTTTTTATATCAACTTCTACTTAGCTACACTTGTAGCACTTCCAAATACATATCTGATATCCATGCATTTCTGTATGGCAGTGAGCAAACGTGACTACTTGTTATTGTCCCTTTTTTTCTTGCAACAACATAGTTAAAGGTTGTTGTGCAGTTCAGACCAGTTCTCCCAACTATGCTGTATATACATCAGTAAACAACATGGACTTACAAAGCCTAATTTTAAGGAGAACTAATTAAATTTTGAATTCAAAGCACATAAATATATATATATATATATTGAATGTTTTCAAGAATGAAATTCCTACAAGCTACTCTAGTTCTACTAAATCCCTAGCCCCGTGAAACCAAGAAAATGAATATTCAATATTTTTCCATTTGAGTCTCTTGACATGCTATTGATTCACTTTATTTTCCCAACTATTTTCTGACAGATTTCCCAATGTGGATTACTTATGTGCTTTGATACTCATTTTGTGACTGCCTTTGAATAGCTCATCAGATTTCTAGCTGCAGCAAACTCTTCACTACAGCTAGAAAGTAGTGAGCAAGGCCCTTGGAATTCATGCATTTGCCACTGCTGGCATATTCAATATACTATGATCAGTACCCAAAATATTGAGTGTTATCTGAATGGAAAGAATATTGAAGATGTAGGAATTCAATTCTGCTTCGTTGACTCACTGTTTCAGCACTGATGAAAGAAGCTGAGCATTCTGACAGGCAGTTTTCCATCTTTCTTCCATATTTTATCTCTACTTGGTATATTTCAGTATATATTCAATCTATTTAGTCTAGGTAATAGCAGGGGTATTAAAATGAAGTAAAAATGCAAAAATAGCATAAATTCACAAGATCTAATGCTGTATGAATTGCTTGTAGAATTTATGTGTTCAGGAGATGTCCTTCTCAACTGTAGTTCTTGTTCTCAGCAGCTGGTCTGAACAACCTATAAAAGTGATGGTGCATTTTTGTTTCACTGTGTGCATACATGTGAGACAACAATAATAAAACAAGAGGTTTGGAAATGCAGTCCTTCTTACCCTAGGTTTAAGAGGGAGAAAACATGGTCTGGACAGAATTTGATTCATTCTTCCTTTCTCACCTTTTTTTCTGCTGCGAACTGGCCCTGGTCCCTTATTTAAGTCCTCATTTTGCTAAGGTATTTTTTTCATGCAGAAGTAAGCTTTTAAATGGTTCACTTTTCACCTTGAAAAGTGAATTCTTAAAAATTTTCAACTTAGCCTGTTTGTGTTTTGCTACAGAGAGAAGGAGAGTGGATTTACCTCAGCAAGTACAACATCCTTGTAGATGTCCTGATTTTGCTGCTGGTCCTGGAGATCATTAGGTTTCTTATAAAAGAGACCCCTACTAGCTGCATGGTGTTTTCTGCTCTGGTTTCAAATAAGATGATTTCGTGGTGTGAGAAATGTCTCTTGTGCCCAAATTTATTGGTTTCTAGACCCACTTCTTACCCTTCTGGAAAAGGGTGATGCAGTCAAACAGTTAAGTTTTTCACCTTTCAATGGGGCCTGGTCAAATTCAGCAAATCCCTAGCAAATGGTAGTGCTTGAGTTGGTTAGTTTTTTCCCATCTGCATAACTTGATTAACGTATAACAGTTTCCTTAAGATGAGATTGGCCTGGTATGTTGCACAGTGATTTTGTTTGATTGGATAAAAAAGTGCAAACAGTTGTGATAAGAATAAGAACTGAGATTTGAGATACTATTTTCTGCTTATATACCTTTTTATTTGTTTTTCAAATTCATATTTTTGTAGTTGTATAATAGAAACTAGATGATAGTCCCTTCTTAACCAATCCATTCTATGATCCTCTGTTTCTATGAAATAAGCTATACTGCATCATTCCATTTTTCAGCTTCTCAAGTAGATTAAGAAATTAAGAGATTATTTTCCTGGAGATCATCAAAACATTTAGTTAAAAGTTATTTAAATAGTCCAACGTGCTTGTTCCTGTGATAAGAGCAAGCAGTTCTGGCAAGCAGTCCTTTGAGGTCATTACAATTTTATAAGCATCTTGATTAACTGATATCAACTAATAGCAGCTATTACTCAGAAATGGAAATTATTAAAAAGTCAGAGAGAAATTCTGTCTTAAATGACAGTCTTACATTCTCTACTTTGTTGACATAGAGATGACTTCTTTAAGCAGTTATGTTGACTAGGGGTGAGAATGTCATCGTGTCCATGGAGAGCTAGAAATCTTAAAGATATTTCAGTTCTGTAAATCACAGGAAAATGTGACGTTTAGAATAAAAATTCTTTATTCCACTGAAGGGAAGAGTGTAATGTAACCTCAGCCTTTGTGGGAAATCAAGGAAGCCATGTGAGCCATCAAACTTAGGACGCAGCCCTGCAGGATAGGAGGCTTCATTAGTTTTACTCCCCCAGAAACTGATTGGCTTGGTCTCGAGTCACGTTTACCTAAAACAAAACTTCCTATTACTGTGGAAAAAGCCCACACAAGTGGCACAAAAACTGACCAGCTAATTTAGAAAACCTCACTATAAATAATGCTGTCAAATGTGCATGCTAATATGGAAGGAAAGAAGGAAAATATTTTCTCTCTCCCTGCTGTGTATGTTCACAACTGGTTATTCACAAACAAGCCACAGATTTGAGAGTAAGTAATTTACAGTGAATAAATTCCTGATCAATGGTGCTAAAAGGCATTCATTGCCACAAATCCTGTGCTGATGTTAGAGATTTTAACAAAATTTTTAATATAATCTTAGGGAAAAAATGGGTTGAAGAAGAGCTAGCTGTCAGCTGGAAAAGAAAGGTTGTTTCCAGTCCAACCTTCTCAGAGCAGGAGTGACTTCCTAGTTAAGTGAAGTTGCTCATGGCTTATTCAATTTAATTCAAAAGATCTCAGAAGTTGGAGGTAAGTTTCTTTAGGTATCTACTGTAGGGATTAAACCCTTATTTCTTCTCCAGGGCATTTTTTTGCAGACTTTTTTGCAGAACTGCTACCTACTCACTCAGTCCTTAGCCTGTACTCCTCTGTGGAGCTGCTGTAGCCTTTCCACCTGCATTTTAATTCTCAGATTTCTTCTGTTTTTCTGGCTTATGAGATCTCTTTGGATATACATAAAATGTTTCCATCCACAATCAATTTGGCATCATATACAAAAACTGCAAGTAATTTATGTGTCACCATGCTGGTAATGGATTACACTGTTAGTTTTTGAACCAGTTCGTTTTGCTCACTGATTTCAACCCCAGTCAAACTCTGGGCTTTGAATGGAGATAGGCTGTAGGAGTAAAAAATGAAATATTTCCTGAAATCTTCCTAGTTCCTATCTTTTGTTACTCATGCTTATTTTAAAACTGGTCACTTTGTAAGACATAACATGGTACAACTGTCTGGGGACTTCACAAAATGTTTTTCCTTCACCCTTTTATCCAATAACAGCATTGTATGTCATTTCAAAGCTTGTGTTCATAATCACAGAATCACAGAATCACAGAATTGTAGGGGTTGGAAGGGACCTCTAGAGATCATTGAGACCAACCCCCCTGCCAAAGCAGGTTCCCTACACCAGGTCGCACAGGTAGGTGTCCAGGCAAGACTTGAATATCTCCAGAGAAGGAGACTCCACAACCCCCCTGGGCAGCCTGTCCCAGTGCTCCGTCACCTTCACCGTAAAGAAGTTCTTACGCACATTCGTGCGAAACTTCCTGTGCTGCAGCTTTTGTCCGTTTCCCCTCGTCCTGTCTCCACGTACCACTGAAAAGAGACTGGCCTCACCGCTATGGCCGCCACACCTCAGATATTTATAAACCTGGATCAGATCCCCTCTCAGTCGTCTTATCTCTAGGCTAAACAGACCCAGTTCACTTAGCCTTTCTTCATTCATCTTTCTGGGAGATGCTCCAGGCCCTTCACCATCTTTGTGGCCCTCCGCTGGACTCTTTCCAAGAGATCCCTGTCTTTTTTGTACTGGGGAGCCCGGAACTGCACACAGTACTCCAGATGAAGCCTTACCAAGGCAGAGTAGAGGGGGAGGATCACCTCCCTCGACCTGCTGGACACGCTCTTTTTAATGCACCCCAGAATGCTATTGGCGTTTTTGGCCATGAGGACACATTGCTGGCTCATGGCCAACCTGTCGTCCACCAGGACACCCAGGTCCCTCTCTGCAGAGCTCCTCTCCAGCAGCTCATCCCCCAGCCTGTATTGGTGCATGCAATTATTCCTCCCTAGGTGTAAGACCCTACACTTGCTTTCGTTGAACCTCATCCGGTTTCTTACTGCCCAGCTCTCCAGCCTGTCCAGGTCTCGCTGAATGGCAGCACAGCCTTCAGGCGTGTCAGCCAATCCTCCCAACTTCGTATCATCAGCAAACTTGCTGAGGGTGGCCACTACCCCCTCATCAAGGTCATTGATGAAGATGTTGAACAAAACATAATGATAATGCAGACGTACTGTATGAAAATTAAGACATCCTCAAAACTTTTCAAGCTGAAGGCACAATATACATGTATTACTTGAGATTGTTCTTGCTAATTCTTTAATTGGTTGCTGAGTTAGTATTTATGATACTGTGTTAGTGGAAAAAATTGCATGTCAGTATTCTGGAACAACAGTGATGTGTTTGTTAATGCTAGGCATTTACAGCTGTAGCCGTCCATAAATAAGCAACCATTCAGACTTGTTCAGTGTCAGGATGTAGTGGTCTCAAGTATTCAAGGAGTCCGTGGGCAATCATATATTCAGCAAGTAATATCCACAAACCACAATTTTCATTTTATTTATGTATTTACTTTGTTTGCTAGCTTCAGTTTTAATTTTAGTTTCTTGGGACTGTGGGCAGTGGCTATTGGAGAATGTTGGTCTTAGATAACTGTCATGGATAAATACTTCTACATTAGTTCAAAGCATATGTACCTAATTTCTATGCTATTAAATGACATTTGCATCCTAATTAGCCATATCTAGCTGATTTTTTTTTTTTATCTTTTATAATTCACATTTCAGTTTCCAGTGAAGCTTTTAACTAACTGGGATTTCTTACTGATTTAGTTTGAACAGTGTTTAATTAAAATGCAGTTTGTGACAAGTCTTATCTTGGCTAATTGAAGTGGGTTGTTTTGGTTTGTTGTTTTTTGTTTTGGTGTTGTTTTCTCATTGTTTTGTTTTTAAGAGCTTGGTTTATTGGGGTACTTGGCAAAATTTTGGAGGAAAAAAACCCAAACATTTCCTTTCCCAGATAGTCTGTAATACAAATGCATTAAATCTCTTGGAATTAGTGAAAAAGAATCTCTTTTGTGGTTAGTTACTTGTATGAGAAGTTTTATGTATTTTCAGATGCTGTTCTAAAAGTTTAAAAGAAAGAAAAAATGAACTTTTATTTAAAGATTATTGGAAGTGAAGTCATCTTATTTCTGCAACACTGTGCATTATGTGAACTCTACTGTTACTTATGAGCCTAGAGATTTCATCTGAGCTATTGGATTCTGGGCACAAATTGACATTGAATGCATATGCAGGATGGTACGCATAAAGAAGGATCAATTTACAAATTCTAAACCAGTTTGTTTTGTGTCATTTAAAACATCTGTAAGAATAGTAGACATTCTTGTTAATGTAGATAGTTTTTACAAGAACACAAGTCAAATGTTTATAAATGATGTTTGAAATAGTTCATTGGGCAGCTGTTGGTATTGGTGACTTGCTATATTTTGTAGTTTCTTTTATACTAAAATTGTATCTTTCCAGTGATAAGAAGGAATTGAAATAAAAAGTTATGCTACATGTTAATGTGGTAAAGATACTGCTACAAGAATTCGGTTGTAAGTAGTGCCAAATAGGTAATATAGTTCAGCTGGAGATACTACTATGGATCACTTTGTCATGTTGTCTTTCTTTGGCAGCGATGGTTGTTTTACCAACTGCTGTTTTCTTAAAACTGGTGCACCAAACTTTGACGTGATATCACACTGAGAAATTCATGTGGTACTACAGGGACTAATAAAATGATACGTACTAAATACTAGTTGCTGAGTCACTGAAGTTCAGCAAGAATTCCATTAGAATTTGAAGTAGAACTATATCGTGATATGAGCATTACCACATCAAACATTATAGAACTACACACGGGGTAGAGAGCTTTCTAAACTAACAGCCATTTGTATTTTTGAAATTTGGCTGTTATGATACGTGGCATTGCTGACAGAGGAGTGTGTGATAATGCCTCGTAGACACTTCTCAAGGTTTTTCTTCTGCTACCCAACTACCTTACTCTTTTCCTACTAATGCCAGTGCTAGCCAAAATTCCTGTATTTTCAGTTTTGTGGTATGGATAGACAGGCAATGATGCATTGCCCTATAGATATGTGTAGCTTTGTAGAAAATCATGCTAGCTGTAGGAAGTGATGGGCAGACAGGTTCGATTCTTAGTTTACTAAATGGAAAACAGAGGATTTTGGATATTTATCTTCTTTTTATTTATTTTTTTTTTTCTCAAATGTTGCACTGGCTTAAATGTGAAATGCTCAATGTGCTTAAAACTGTTGGAGCTGTTTCAGTTTTGTCAGTGCAAAACATCATTTGACTGATTTATGGAAAACAAGAGAGGGTAGAGGAAGAAGAAGGGTTCTTCAGATTCTTTATTTTTGCCTTTAAGATGTGAGTCAGCTCATGTTGAAACTGGTAGGAGTAGGTTTGCTTTACCAGGCACTGAACTGAGTTTTAACCACGCTTGGTTAACTCAGCAATAGGATTTTCCAGGAGGTCGTCCTGTTATTCTGCAAAGGGAGTTCAGCTAATGCCAGTTACCTGTTTCTTGCTCATGTTGCCCAGTGTGCTCTATAAATCCCACAAGCAGGCCAGCTGTTTATCATCAAGCTGTCACAGGGAGCGCTATGGCCAGGACCCCACAGTGGGTACTAAACGTGTGATATTTTTGGTATGTACCAGCTAAGGCCTCTACGCACCTCATGAAACAGGCATCAAGTAAACAAATTAATTTATGGGGAGCAGTCAGAGGTGTGAGCAGAACTTGGGTTTCCCATCTGTAGAATTCCGCTGCCACGGCTTGGGAGGTGTCACTGAGGAAGGAGTTTCAGACCCAGTCCTATCATTTGTACTCTTACAGTGTGAGGGTGGTGCTTACACTAACTGCTCCACTAGTGCTGCAGGATTTTTGACTTTCATTTCTTGTGTCACATCTACAGCTACTGCTGATATGTAGTCTGCACAGAAAAAAGGGTTAGCAATTCAGAGGTCTGGATAGTCTCATTTTTGGTGGGAATTTTTTTTTTGTGTGTGTGTGTGTGTGTTGATGTGGAAAAGAATTCCTATTAAAGCAAGGTTGGTTGTATTTTCCTTTTAAAGAACAATGAAAGAATAAAAATGAAAATTGAAACAATTTCCCAACCTGTTCACCAGTCATTTCTCGTAAAATATTCCTGAAGCTGTTTTAGCTTTCGCAGTCATGTAATGATAGCATTCTTATAGCCACTCCTTTTTAATTTTTGCACAAATGAAGCCTGGACAAAATGAAAATAAATTCTTCACTTGTTTTGTTTGTGCATTTTTTACTTCTTTATTCTAAAGTAAAAATAAAACAACTGTTTCTGAATGTAGCATTTATTAAGTAGTGATTAATGTAGGATAGAAGCCATTATGACATTCTTGCTTAAGAAAACAAAAAAAAAATCAGTATTCAGAAGATTCCTAAATGCCTTCTAAATTTCCTTCCAAGAGAAATCTAGATTAAGGCAAAATTATGTTTATTAGACAGTTTAAAAGGAGCTATTCCCAGGGCTTGGAGAAAGGAAATTCAGCTTTCTCTCTTCTTTGAATGAAGCCCTCCTGCTCAAATTTCATCTCTGTATGATTTTCAGATGTCTTCACACGCTCATGGTATGACACTCTTTCTCTCTGTCATTCTCTTTCAGTTTGTCCTGTGAATCTATGCAGAATCCTACAAATCCTGTGAAACTAAGGTGAGTGGAATGTCATCTTTTTAGACTTCAGATAGCGCTAATAATTGGACCGTTTTCCAAAGGCCATTGTTCAAACCAGCAGATGGTGCTATGCAGCATCTTATGAGTCCACATAATCAATTTGAGTATTTTTTGAACCAGAAAACTACTTAAAGTTTCTAGTGCCACTCCTGAGTTGAAACAAATGTTTGTGAAATTAAGCAGTGATTTCCTTTAGTCTGGGGGACTATTTTACTGGCTATGTTTTCAGTCTTTAGATGTTAGCATAGACCATACATTGTTTTCTTTTTTTCCTGATGGAATCGGGATGCCCAACTACACAGAAAGCAACTGTAACTGTTCATATGACTTAGTAAAGGTTTGAATTTTCTTAGAGAGTAACAATAAAACTTTCATATAAGAGCTAAAATGGTTTAGAAGAGAGAGAAATTCTGGGAACTGTAAGTAAAACCAACAGCTAAGCCTTTTATTTATGGATTACAGATGAAGGGAGGTTTTTATTTTTTGATTTTCTTTCAACAGTGACCCTCGCTGTATGCATAGTATAAAACAGCTGAAATGTTCAGTTACGTACTGCATAAAAACTGAGGTTCAAAAAAAGTGTTCAGCAAGGTAATACACTCCGGACATACATTTTAGTGATTCCATACCAGAAGAAGTTGCCCTGTATTCAGTTATAAATTGCAATGTAGCTGTACATTCAGCCGTGACATTCAGTTATTTAGCAAAAGGGTTAAGTGAAAATTCTGATGCAAGAATCAAATATTGAGCACTTGAATTGTAAATAAGATTGTTCCAAGGTTTCAATTTGCTGTATTAGTCAGTGACAAGTACAACATTTTTAATGCATGCCATAAGATTAGTCTACCCAAAGAAAACAAGCAACAGTCTGTGTGCATCTCTAGCAATTGGTTAGGGTTATATGTATGCAGCTTTGTTTCTGATAATGGATTCAAGTTCAACATAAATAAAAACAGTGTACATTAAGGAGGATAAATATCTAATTGCCATAATCTGCAACGGGAATTGAATGGCCGTAAACATGCTAACTATGGAAAGCAATTCTTTAGAACAAGAAGTAGCTAGTTGGATGATTATTAGGAAAGTATATGTACTTCTTTTCTCTATTAAGCCTTCAAAGATGCAATCTATGACTCTTAATATGCTTTTTTTGAAATTGGACAGTTTGAGCCTTTTATATATGAGATGGGATTGCATTAAGTGAGCTACACGGAATTTGTTGTGCTGTACAAAAGTAGATTCTTTGTAGAATCTGAGATCAGTAGAGAGCAGATCTATACAGCTAAAAGTTTTGATACAATTTGAAATAGCTTTAATATGAGAGTTCAGTTTTAGTTGAGAAATGATAGCGATTTTTTCTTAACATTTTAAAGTGGGAAATAATATATTTAATATCAGTGTGCATGAACAAGGTATAAATAGTATCTTATATATCTCGGTTTTAAGTAATGTTTAAAAGTATAGTTATCTAAGTATCTATCTAAGTAGTTGCTTAGATAGAAAAAGAATGCAGAGTCTGGGTATTTGCTTTCAAAGCATGTGATACAGGCCCAGGCAGAATTATGTTTCTGCAGAGCACTGTGATTACTGATACTTATATCTAACAGAATTTAAATCTATCAGTATAGGATGAATTTTTTTGTAGCTGAACATATTGCTTTAGAAAACTACTAGGAAAATATGACTTCGATTTGTATAACAGATTGCTTTCCCAAAAAGGTTTTGTTTTATTTTTATTTTTTTAGATATCTGGATAATATGCTTATGTAGCTTCATTCACCTGTTTACTTATATAAGAAACAAACAAAAAAAACCCTCAATGACAGGTAGTCTTTCACTAACTATGTATTTTTTAAAGTTAGCTTGTCTTGAATTATATGGCTTTCAATAAATATGCTAAGATATTGCTCTTCCTTCTAAATGTGTGTCTCCCTTAGATATAACTCAAAACATGTAATACTTTGAAATTGACTGTCTTGTGTATTCAAAAGGATTACAAGAATGTACTATTGATAAATTACAGAATACAAGTATGGATTTGAATAAAACAGATGCTGTCAATGCTCAGATTTAGCATCTTCATGTCAGCTGGTAGTGTTACAGTTTTAATGCATCTTTAAGGAAGTCTGCCGTTTAAACAGGCATTAGGATTTGAAGCTTCTTGAACTTAAAGTGAACTTACGTTATTCATCACAGGATTTAACAGTTAAAAACTGCTAAAAATACTAACAACTGTGTTTAAGTTACTTCTGTCAACTGAGTTACGTTTCTGAATAACTAAGCACTGGATTAAAAAGGTAATGATGGGTATGCCATGTTTGTGCTGTGAGATTAGTGGATTAAAAGTTGTAGTTAGGAGCTAAGAATCGGTATCATATCTTCAAGATTATAGTACTGCAGATAAAAATCTATTTCTGATGTCCTAATTCAGGCCGATTTATAGGGCTTACTGTCCACACAACATTAAAATTGTTCACAGTGAGTATGAATTCTTGTAGAGATTTCACTGTATTTATATGCAAGAAAAATGTTTTAGTATTTTCAGAGAAACAAGGCACTTTTTTAGTATAACCTTTAAAACAGGAATATTTCAGAAATATGTGCGTTTAATGTGTAAATGTAAATGATTATTTTCTGTGATTAAACTACGATCTAATTTCTTCATTTATTACCTATCTAATATCCTGAAACTGAAATGACTAAATCCCTTATCCTTGAACTCACTGCATTACTACACTTCATCTCACTTTGTCATTTAATTTGTATGGTTTCCAAATCGTGGTGATTATCATCTATTAGTACCCTTGGTGACAGAGGGCAGGACACTGTTGTATCAGAGTTAATAAAGCAGAAACACAAGCCTAATTACTATGGAGGTAAGCCATGCTGGCAAGGTTTACCTTTCACATAAGGTTTACATGTGGTTAATACTTACAAATAAAACTTAGCTAAACAAGGAAGATTTAATCCGAGTTAAATTATTATGTAAATGTGGTACAAATGCTCTGAGAAGTAGCTTCTAGCTCTGCAAATTTAGATTAAAAATTGTACACAGTGTGTACATGTAAGCTTAAGATTTATTCAGATTTTTTCTGTATGTAAGAATCTAAAAATACTTTTCATTATATTAAGTATAATATTTTTTATTTTGCTTCCACTAACTTATATATGGTGTTGGCCCAGGTTTCTTACAGATCATAGTGATTTTAAAGATGAAATGCTTTAATCAGATAATTCAAGTCTTGATGAATAACACACATTTCAAAAGAGAAATAAATCTGACATCTGCAAATATAGGTGTATTTAATTTACAGGATATTATATGTGCCTGGAAAGTTTTAAGTCATTGTCCGGGTGGTATTTATGATGACTCGTTCTGAAGTGATGAAGTCTTTATTAAATAAAAAGAAATACACATAACTTTTTATGCTATGAAATTGAAAAACATTACGGTAGTTTACATAAGACTTTATATGAAATGTTTTATTGATTGACTGTATGTCAATTTTAATTTAGGCTTTATGATTCAATCTGTGTCTATTTTTAATTTAAGTGGATTACATTCCGTAAAGATCCTTTTACTGTATTGACTTGGATGTACCATATTATTAGGTACTATGAGTTCAGCTTCTACAAATCTGTTAATACATAAAACCATAAGAAGCCTCTTATGTTCAAACCAGGTTAGAGTGAAGACATCAGATTAATATTTGATCATGTAGAAGTGCCCTTAATCAGATTTACTTATTTCTCAGAGTGTTTCTGCAATTATCATAATTGTTGTGCTAAATATGTTTGTCTTTATATCTGGCTTTGGGCATAATCTTCCCTCTTGAAACCCTTTCATTGTGGGACTCAGATTCCTGCACAAAACCCAATTAATATTAAGATGACAGTCCCTGATGAGTTTCCCGAGGAGCCAGCAGCTGAACAGACTCTGCAACGTTCTTAAGTACAGACTACTTGAATGATCAAGAGCATCTGAGGGAGACATACAATTCAATAATCCCTTTCTCAGGAAAGTCAAGAGTCCTGTGAGATAAGAGTGAAATCAAAGGAACACATCAGAAAGAAAATGACTGGTATAGTCTTGTAGTGTCTCTATTAAAATGCAAAAGTTATGGATTTTTTTAGGGGTGATGGGAACCTTTTCTGTTTTATTGATTTCTTTTTATAGTTTGATGATTTCTCTAAGATTATCTTAAAAGCTTAAAGAAAAAAGGCTTCATCAAAAGGTATTTCATGTGACAGGAGCATACATACTTCTTATTTCCATTATATTAACTAATACAGCACATTTCAGTGGTTCCTAATTTGTGAAACTTAAACTTGAGCACTTTATATATGATGTTTGTTGTGTTTTTTATGCTTATGGTCACCCAAAAATGATAAATAGGCCACATGTTACCTAATACTGTAAGAATGATTACCGAAAATATGAAGCTGAAAAAAAAGTGATACTGTATTTGGGGGGCTTTCTTGCAAGGTTAAGGGATTGAAATGGAAGCTCCTGCACTTTTCTGATATCCTCTTCTGTGGTTTAATATCAACAACTAAATTTAGTGTCTGATGGCAACATGCTAACCCATTGATTTGTAGTCAGAAATGGGTTTCCTGTCACTTTAAAAGGGAAGCACTAAGGGGCAGTAAAAACAAGCCTGTCTGTTCTAAATGGAGCTCTGATTCAGGCTCAATGAATACTTTTTGATTTAGAAAGTTCACTTTTTTTAAAAAAGATTCTACTGTTAGAATGAAACAGTTTCAAATTTTCCTTTACAGTATTGTACAGGTTTTGTGTGTTTAAATTACTTTTGAAGCCCTTCTTAACAAATATCTGTAATTAAGAATTTTGCTGTTATATATGGCTAAAGCTGATATTTCTAGAGGTAAAAACACAAAACCAAGCAACTAAATGCTACTAAGTGTTCTTTCGTGATAACTTTAAAGCATCAAGAAAGTTTCAATGTCTGAAACTTTTTAGACAGTATGAATTATGAAGTGATTAAAAAAAATCTTTCTTTAGGTTTTGAGGTTTTTCTGTTTTGTTGGGTTTTTTATTCTTTTTTGGCTTTTTTTTTTTTCCTCTGCAATGTCCCTCAGATTTAACTTTTTTGCATTTAAATGGACAGACTTGTTCAAACAGCTACATAATGATATCTTTCAAAATTAGTAAGCTGTAATGGAAAGCAGCACAGGCACTTTCTAAAAGCAGATTTCTGTCTTACTCATCCTCAGTTTTCAGTTCAGTTTATTACATGTTGTGATCAACATTGCTGCTAAAGCCATTATCCTAAGAATTTCTAATATTACATTATGAGCATGACCTGCCAACATAAGTATTTTTGTGCATTTCCTCATGCCAAACTAGAGTAAATTATGAAGGATGTAGAATAAAATGTTCCTTCTAATTTTCTTCTTCCTAATTAATATTCAAAAGAATCAAAGATGGAAAAAATGAATACTGAAATCATACATATGTATATGCCTTTTGAGCTTTAAAATAAAGGCAAAATACCCTCTTACTTGGTTAAAATCCAACTTAAGAGTCAACATACAAAGGTGACTGCTGTATAATATTAGACATATCTGTATTATGTGGGCATGTTACAGCTCCACCAGAATCTCTCGATAGTAATTATTATGCCAAGCACCCTGTTGGCACAATTACACTAAAGCTCTAATTAGTAGCAGTAAGATTAGAACCCCTACGTGTTAAATCTGTAGAAGCAAAGCTGAGTGAAGGATTTAAAACAGTTTCAAAACATTGTATTGTCTTTATTACAGTCTTTATATTTCAGAAAAGAAAGGTTTTCTGTAAAATGCACTTAAAATAATCTGGTCCTGTCACTAAAAATAGGAAAGATAAGGTAATTGTAGTCAAACCTCAGTGCTTGGCTTCTGTATAGGTGCTCTGTATCTGAAGTGACAAATCTGGTGAACTCTAATGGAAGTTATATTCTTCCTTTTACCTTTGATGAAATGATATATGTTTTAGATGGAGTAAGCTTTTCTGGATATCTTCAGTTATTTCTTAGGGACCACTGAGTATTTTGTGCAGTAGTTTTCTGGCATGCAGTAATTCTCACGTCAGATCTTAGTCAGCAACTGAAGATGGTTCTTGTTAATTCACACCTCTCAATTTCACACATCACTATTTTTCTTTTGGTAAAATAATGAAAACACAAAGTCCATCTGTAGCTTTACAGATAGTGCTGGGCAACGCCAGTCTGAACCTGAGTCCTTAACAGGGAAGAAACAGTGAGAAGCCAATGTAAACATTGTCAAAGGACTGATTTTGACTATTTTAAATATTGTAGTCTTTATCACTTGTCCAACAGAAAGCATTTTAGCAGTATTCAGATGACTGATGACTCATCTTCATCCAGATTTAAGAATTCTACCAGACAAGGGTTAAAATATCTACCTCTACACAACGTTTGGCATATATCGTGAGGTGAATTCCTCCTCCATCAACTGTTGAATCTTACATATAGCATGTACAGCTAACGCATCAACTGTTCACCCTTAGAGAGGACAATATCAGTATGTCTGAAATATTTTCCTCCACCTCTTGTTCTTATTACAGTTTGTGCTTGGGAGCAAAGAAGCTGCTATTTGTTTTAGAAACAACTATCTTACCAGCACTGAACTGGGATAATTCCTCTCATAGTAATGTAATTATTCTTATTTATAATATGCATCAATTTGTCACTGTGGGGGAATGATTTTATGATGATTTTATTTTAATGTTTATTGGTGGAATACTGTTGCACCTGTTAATGAGGAAAGCTGGATGCAAAGCTCTCTGAACCCAACCAAGGATATTCCACTGGCTTCAGTCAGATTTGCATTCTGCAGTAGAAACAGACTTCATGGAGCTTTCCTCAGGCTCCTTCTCCTGAGGGGATGAGTACAACTTCAGCAAGTTTCTCTAGGTGCTTACTTTGGAGGCAGAGTTTAAAGCGAGGAGTGGAGAAAAAGAAAATAAATAAATAAATAAAAAGGCAGGACCTGGGAATTAATTTTATGATGAATTTTGTGCTTTGTCAGTCATGTATTAGGATGATCTGTATTATTACACCATTGCACATCTTGGTAACTTGGGCTGGCAAAAAGAGCATAAATATGAGGTAGGGATAGAAGATGTTGACTACATGTAAAGGCTTCTCCTACTGTGTTCACCCACCCCTGGACAAGTAGTGTTACATGACAGTAACATTGTGTTTTGTAGCTGAGAAAGAGGCATTAAGGTATTTTTTGGTATAGCTTTAGGCTGCTTCAGTGTCTGGTGCAGCTATAGAGAGCAGCATAGTCTCTGTTACAGTGCACTGACTCTACTCAGGCAGCCTCATGTAATCAATCTAGTTAAATACTTTTCTTCATAAATGCATAGATGTTCAGGGCACAGGTGAAAATCATCAGTGCTCCATAGGTATAGAATTTATATGCATCATTCAGACTTAATTTATATGCACCCATTGTTC
Organism: Meleagris gallopavo; assembly: GCF_905368555.1. Lineage (NCBI taxonomy): Eukaryota > Metazoa > Chordata > Aves > Galliformes > Phasianidae > Meleagris > Meleagris gallopavo. Next base: position 5,072,212 of record NC_139416.1, read on the forward strand.
TCGGTAGTATGTGGCAGACTTGCGTGTGCTGTCATAGCTTCCATATTTACCCTGGTTTTTTAATTATTATTTTTCTGTCAACTTCAACGAAGAAAGCATGCAGTGAAAGACAATGGCTACTTATGTATAACAAAATGGCTCTTATTAGATAGAGATCTAGAATTTTTAAGAATTATAAATTGTCTAAGTTCATGTTTCTCTCATTGTTAGTACTATTAAATGCATATTAGCATGGTCATTTTTGTTTAATGGAAACAAATAACAGTTAATCTTATTGGGAGGTTAAGTGGGTTTACTCCGTAAAGGGCAAATCCCAGATGAATGTTTTCTTTTTTAAAGAATAGCTTTAGTCACTGACAGATGGTCTCTGTCTGAGACTCTCTGTAGACAGATACAGTTTCTTTTTACACATTTATGAAAGTTGTAGATACAGATATTCAGTAATAATGCTGTTGTGTAGGACAAAGAGCAAGCCTGGTGGATTGATAGGATTAGATTTCAGAGCAGTGACATATGGTTGGTTTATCAAAGTGGGCACAATATGAAAGAAAAAAAATAGCATGTACCAAGTTACAGCTATTCACATAATGGAAGAATTTTATGTTTGGCCAATTGCCCCTTACAAAAGGCAGTACGGCAGTTCTTATTTAACTCTGCTTAGAGCTGGGTATATCATTATTATGCCCTGACTACACGCATTTCTGGCTTTCAGCTAACTCTTCAAACAAATTGCCATGAGATCTTAAGTACAGAAAAACAGTAATGCTCTGATTTAGAATATTGATAATTTGCTCACTGATCTACCCAATCAGGTATCAATATCACTTACATTTGTATTGCAAATTTGTTCTATAAATACAGCATCCATAATCCCGCATATTAAACCTACATTTTACTTACCCTGTATGCTACGTGTAAAGTTATAACGTCATTATAACCCTGGCCAAATAACTATACAACATATTTTGCGGTAATTTGTCACACTAAAATTATTCATAGGTGTCTTGAGTAAGCCCTGCTATATTTATGTGCTGTGCCATACCATGTTTTTTGGCAATGGAATTTGCTAGATTTCATAGATTTACTGTGTCTGCTTTTTTTATGACTGACATAGCAATAACCAGATTGCAAGGATATTTATGTTGTTTGTGGCTTAGCAAGATAATTAAAGGATATAAATTAATCAAGTGCAATTAATTAGAAACTTTATGTTCACAGCAGTCCTTCTTTGCATGTATAATTTATATGTATTGATTTCCTGGCTTTCATTAGCCTATGAGATAACAGCAAAAATGCATTAGAGAAGAAAATGTACAATTAGCGTGAGAGTGAACCCCGGCATAATTGATAGATCAGCACATGTTTGGGGCAAATATAAAGCTTTGTTAACTGTCATAAGCAGTTAGAATTGATAAGTGGTATTTCACTACATATCTCTCAGCTGATTAATGGTGTTTTTAAAGAGTCCTCTTAATGGGAAGCTGATAGGCTGGTTGAATTTACATTTTAATCAGAGTATTTATGATGGAGGCAGCCATAAGAAATTCATTGGCACAGTGGTAAGGGCCTTTCCCTGAGGGATTTAGAGGAGAGAAAGCATTTTAACACAGCTACTCACCTTTCCCTTCTTTGCGTGACTTGGTCAGCACACAGGAAGTGGAAGCTCATTTGCTGGCAAATATTGGAATAACTTTGTTGTTAAGGAGAATTTCAGTTTCTACTATGTGAAAAGTAGCCATGTGAAATACGAATGACAACCTACAGAATACTTGCAGACTTAGGAAAGCGTTAGCTGTGCTATCAACAGATACAAATCATAGTGGTGACATGTGGATCTTCATGGTGCAAACTGTTATGTTTTACTTATAGTTCTGGAAAGCAGCACTCGATGCTCTTCTATACCTGTAGACAAGATACTTAAAAGCATTACTCCATCTTTACGTGTTCGCTCTGTTGCTCTATCTTAGAGTTAAAGAAGGGGAAAAGGTAAATTGGAACTTATTGGCTACATTTTCCTTTTAAAATATTTTTCTCATCATACAAAAAAAAAAAAACCCAAAAACCAAAACAAACAAACAAAACCACCAATGTGAGTGATTTAAACAAAAGGAAAAAAGAAAGAAAAAAAAAAAAAAGAGGGGAAGAGGGACTAAAATTGGATCAGAAAAAAAAAAAAAACCCACACAGACATTTGGAGATTTAGGGAAAACTGAACAAATTTCTAACTGCACAAACACATACTAAAAATATATATATCTTTTCCACAGGGAAAGGAAAGTCAGAAGTGAAGCAAGTAGAGGTATAAATTCCAGAAGAACATACTATTGTTTCAAGTTTTGTTCCAAAATTCCTACCATAGTCTCACTTTTTTTTCTGGAGACATGTTTCTGGAAGAAAGTTCTTGATCAGAAACTGTTCAGAACTATGAATCTCAGTTTGATGGTATTTGGGGAGAACGCTGGGTTTAAGACATCCTTTAGTGTTTCCTACTGATTGTCCTTTGAGAAAGTCTGTATTTAGCCAGATAGCTGTGTTTCAGATTCAGAAAGGAATCCACATAGGAACATTGGAATATCATTTAGATGTGTTTTTTCGTAGGTTCAGTTACATATGGAGTTAAGATTTTTGATAACTAAACTCTTCTGTGAATTTAGGCTTAAGTGATATAACAGAGGACTGAAATCTTCTCAGCCAAAATAACTGGAGATAAGGATATTCATAAGCTTGGTATTATGTTTTCCTTGCTAGTCTGTTAGCACAGGAAATGTTTAACTTAGGTTTATGAATTACTGAATGAAGCCACTGTCCATTTTTCCTGTTATGTGAATTGGGCCCTCTCTGAAGATTTTGGGAGAAGGAGCAGATTGGTGTGGATCTCAGTCTGAAATCACTATGCACTGGTTTTCCTACATTAAAAGTTACTCCTTTTACCCATATCAGATTTTGTGAAAAGTACAATAACTTCTTTTTTCTTAGCCTTCTCTTCTTTTAGCCTCTTCCCTTCCTGTTCTCTACTGGAACTGTTAGCACAGTTTTAATCTTACATGAATCAAACAAAACCTAAGTAACAAAAAATTGCGGTAAATATGCTGCGTATTTGCAGGCACCTGCTTTGATAATCATGTTTTTTGTTCCTGGTAAGATTGGAATTACATTAAAGTTCATACTAATGCTTGATAAGTTTCTAGTAGAATATTCTGGATAAAACTTATTCTGATTGTCTGTTGAACAAAAATGTCAAATAGGTAAGTATGCCAGTATAGTCTGAGCCAGTTTGTAATTTGGGTTTATGATTAAGGATTGTCCAGCACTCCTTTGTAAGAAGAACTGCCTACGTGTTGTTTAAAAAAATCCATCAAACTAACATTTTAGTTATTTGTAGGTACATCATTCCTTGAAAATAGAAGCTTTCATATACAAAAAAGTTTTGAACTTATATTTTTTATTTTCTATTATTTTCAGATTTCTATATATAAACATATGCTGCTTTAATAAAAATATCTAATCAATGCACTTACTATTCCCATTAGCGCAAGCATCTAACGATTAAGATTATACATCTTACCTACTTTAAGCAGTAGTTCAATATGACAGGACTACAGTCTTCACTGTTTTTATTGAGTTGTCTCAAATAAATAGGCTCATGCACCACATTGTCTTGATAAATTCTGTTGGTACCCTTTCATATATTCGTTTCATAAAGTAAGCAGTATCTATGTGTTTTGCCCAAAGTATATTAAGAAAGACTTTAACCTTTAGCTTTTTTAACTGTGCTAAATGGGTGATAAGTTACAAGTAAATCATAGAATATTAAATATGCATACAGTATAAGAAAGGAATGGACATCTTTTAAGTCTGTGGACTAGCGCGCCTGCATACCTTGTGATATTTGTATGCTTGGTGCTGAGAATTCACTTCCAAGTGAACGAAGTGCATGTGTAAAAATTACTATGGATGTTAAACTTGAAAATAACAAATATTTTAATGTCTACATGCAATTCTAAAATGAGCAAAATGAAAAACTACTTTTAGATGTGGTGTCTTATGGGAATAATAAATAAATGTTTCCTTGATTCTCAGTTTATACTGAAAGTCAGATGTAAAATAGATGGTTGTTGCATAGCAGGTGTTGAATCTTGTTTCATATGATGTAATTTACATACTCCTAAGAATAAAAATAAAATGTACTCAGTAAAAATTATTATAGGATTCTGTGCCAAACTGTGAAGACATCTTTTGAAAAATGTTCACACGACTGAATGTTTTTTCCATCTTCGTATATCTATTTTATTTAAATACTGCAAAGATAGGCTATGAGTAGATGACTCCAGAAATTCAACTGTCTGTAAATGTCCTGTTGTAAATGAATTGAATAAGCACAGCTGGGGATAGTGTCACAGTAGCAAAATTTAGAATGTATCTATAATTCCTACTAAATTGCTTCACGTCTACTTTAGGACTGTTGTGTAATAGTGTTTGTTTGTTTTTCTTTAACTTCAAGATCAGGTTCTTACATTTTCTAATACTTTGGGTTCTCTCCAGTTTAATGCCAAGAACTCTCCAGGAGTGAAAATCTGTCAATATTCCAATAGAAAAGATGGAGCGGCAGTCGTGTGATAAAGATCTTCTATGTAAGTTGTTGATGTGAATGTATTAATTTAGTTTATATGCACCAGGAGAAGAGCTACTTGAGCAAGGTATTGCTGTCTACTAACCACTATAAATTACCCTGTCAGGGGGAGCATGTCCAGGATTTTACATGAGGTTGTTTTTTTTTAAGTTATAGGATCCCCATTGCTGTCTAACTCAAGAGCCCATTGCTTTAAAGGCAGTTAGGGAATGTTGCACTAGGCATTTTTTTAATGTATGGGGTATTGCAAGCAGAAATATCTACCTGAATGTGATGTTGTTTTACAAATTTAAGTGGGTTGTTTGTTTTACAGACCAAAATTTTCCAAAAGCTGTCTCCTACATTGTAAGCAGGTACCTGATACTCCTTTCTGAGAGGCAGGACATTGTTCTAAAGGTTTGAATGGAATATCAGTGTAGAAATGTGCTGTGCTCTCTGCAATTTAACGCGTTTTTGCTTAATGTCCAGTTTAATAACTTGCATAAAAACTGTGGGGAAGCTGGCATCTATCTAAAATCTATCTTCTTTCTAAAACAAAAGATAATGAAAGCTTTTTTTGTGACCATAGCTGCTTCCTGTACTTTTTATTTTATCGATAGCCGATCTAAATTCACAGGTGAATAGGAGTAATGAGGACAGAACTCTATTGCTCAGGAAAACAGGCCATTTATTCTGAAAGAAAGAGGGACACTGTGTTCTAAAGACCTAAAGTTTTTGTGTGTCAGAATTTCATGGCTGACAAAGCATGCGTTGGCCTGACTGATCCACGCTATCTGAGCCTCTGAAATAGAGGAAAAAAAATGGAAAGGAGAAAAGTATATACTTACATACCATAAGAAGAATTGTGGATTTCAGGAAAAGAGAAGTATTAAGTTGAACACTTGAAAAAGGTGTGTCATCAGCTGTTTGCAAACAACCTTTTTTTAGTGCAGTCTATAGTGAGAGTGTTGGTGAGATTACTGGCAGTGGGCTCATGCTTTTGTTTTGGCGTAGTAAGTAACCATTGTAATGACACCTGGCCACTTTCATCACTTATGACAAAAATGAAACATTTTGTATGCAAACTATAGAATGAAAGACAGATTTTCTGTTCTTCAGTTTGGATGTGTTTGAAATATGTTTTCATGAGACAAAAAATATTGAAGTTTTCACACACACACACACACACACACACACACACGCTTACACTTACGTCTCTATTTAGAGCCAGTTTACAATGAGATGTAAGATGTGTATAGTACTTGAATTTCTAAAGTGTGAATGTAATCCCATTAAATAATTTTCTTAATTCTCCAGGGATTCTGTAAATGCTTCAATATGTGATGTTGATTATGTTTTAAGAAATTATGGGATTTTTGGCTTTAGTGAACATTATAGCTTTGGAATTCAAATGTTAATGCTTTTTTGTAAAAGTGTGATACTTCAAAGAAAATGGTCAAATTTTCTATAAAATGTATGATACTCTTTAAAGTGAATATGTTTAAGTTTTTAAATTTTGTAGAATATGTTGAACAAGACTGCAAGTGGAGAATATCTAAATCTGCTTGCACAAAGGTGAAATCGATTCGCTTTCGAATGATGAACTCAAAATTTGAAGAACTATTTGAAAGATCCTTGACTATCCTTAAAAGTGTGTTAATTGCATCTTAATTTCTTTTTTGTGCGTTGTCTTGGTTCTTTAATACGGATGGAATTTATTTAGCAACAGCTTTGGCTTCCCTTATTATGCTTCCATCTATTTTTATTCCTGGATTGCATCTGCTCAGTAGTTATCTAATCTTTCTTAGAAGTTTACACTCTCAAGTAAAAGCTTTGAAGTTTACACTGATTAGTGTTTTATGACATAAGAGATATGTATAGATCCTTCTTTTGCAGTGCTAAAGCTATTATGCACCTGGTGGAAAGATAGATATTAAAGCATAGATGACAAACCTTTAAAATATTTAGTAGATTAAAGTACTGAATTACTCCCCACTCCTCCTTCAAGGTCCTCAATATTATAAAAAATTCTGCTAGTTTGGTTTCTGAAGAGAAGGACTTTGCATTTGTAGTAACATACTGTCAGACATCAGAGCTTTTACAAAAAAATAGCAGATGGTTAATAATGTCCTCTTTAATTAGAAGTACATAAAAATATCACCTATTCTAGTCCCCTGTCATAGTACTATCTGGCATTTTTAACAATATTCTCAGATATTCTTTTTGTTGCTATGGTTGGTAGAAAGCATTGTGTTCCACAAACGTCTCAAGGTAGATCTAGTGTAGTTTGCAATATTAAAAAGTCAGTGGTATGGAAGATGCAGTCTTAAGCAGTTATTTGCAGACCTAGAAATAGTGTAATCTACCTCAAAGCAAATATTTTTTCTTAATATATATATAAATATATATATATATATATGTGTAGACAAAAATATGCAACTTCCTAGTGAACAAGTTTGATGTTTATTTTGAAGCCTCTGAAATCAAAGGACGAGGAAGTACTTCTAGGGATAATTGAAGGTATGAAGTATGAAAAATAAATGAACATGCATAAAAATGTAAAAACCATTAGGAAATTTAAATGTTTGTTGTCATCTGAATTAACATACACCAAAGTATGATAAATGTGCCATTTCAGGGGCATTGATGCAGACTTTTGTAACTCACATCTGTATTACTAGAAGAATATAAGGGGAAAAAAATAAATGCTTTTTGCACCTGAAGTTATCTTGAATATATGTGAAATTAAAGATATAGAAGATATCTGAGAAATTAGGAGTCAATAATCAGTAGAATCCACTGAAGAAAGATTCATAACTTGCATATCAAAATATTCAATTCCATTTTATTTATATTTGAGGATAACACATAAATTGTATCCAAAGGGCAATGACAAAAAAGGCTATAAAAATTCCACAGTTAGTTCAGAATTGTATACCCTTAGAAAATCCTGAATGTGAAAATCCTTGAATTTAAAAAGAGGCGAGGTCTATATATGCTTAAATGATTGTTCAATTGCTGTTTACCGAAGATCATTAAAAAGAGATATAATGAAGTTAAATTTGAAAGAAATGCATATGTTAGAATGCCCCTTCTAAGAAACAGAAAAGCAGCTCTGACAGAACACTTGGAAACCTCTTATATTTTTTACCTTAATCTAAATACATTCTTCTATATTATTCATAAAAATATTTCCCTTTACTGTTCAGGAATATTAAAGAAAGTTAACTTTAATATGTCTACTCTTTTTCCTGACAGTTAATACTTCAGTTTTCTGACTTCTAGCTCACTAAATCTGCTGATGCACAAATAGACAAGTTTCTGTATCCTGATCTTACTGAGTCTTGTGTAAAATGAGCTTATAAGCATTCTAAGCATGGTAAGGAAAAAAACAGTCTTTTGTTTTCAGGTGTTGCAATAAGTACAGAAGCTTGATGAAGTATGGCTGAAAACTGGTGGTATTTTTTTACTTCAAATACTTGTATAACTTGTACTCTGTCACTGATACAATCTAAGACAATGCCACTACTGCCACCATGATACTTTATATTCAGTAACACAGTCACTTCCATTTGTTCTCAGGAGTTATGTTAACTTTAGAGATAGGGAAAATTTCACCAAAAGTGCTCCAAAGAACACTGTGGTTAGCGCTTTTGGTGGAAGCAATCTGGACACCAGCTGAGGTTCCTTTCTAAATCACACTTTCTTCATTATGTTTCTTTTTCTTTTCTGCTAGAGAGATCATTATAAACTTTCTTAGGCATCTTCTGAATTAAGAAGAGGTGACTTGAAAACTGAGCATTGTGTAGTATTATAGAAGTGTCTGGAAATAACAAGAACCTTCTTGTTATTCGGCATAACAATTCTAAATGTACCATTTAAAATGTGTATCTTATGTGTCAATATGTGCTTTGTTCTATAGCTAAAAATGGATTGATTTATATATTTTTTCTTGCACAAGCATTTTTTTCTGTTTTCCTACACCGTTTGAAATGTCTTGTTCAGATTACATCATTCAGTGCTTTTCTTATTTAATCTTGAATTTGAATGTACCTTGCCATGCCTTGGAACTATCAGCTGCACACAGTGATTGTACAGGTATTGGTTTATTTTTCTGTGAATCATGTAGCATCTTATGCAAAATACTGATAATATATGAAGGAAAGAATAAAATCACAGAACCTGGCAGTCTGTGAAGGTTTTGGGGGGAAACATCAACAAATGGAAAAGTAGAACAATAAAATCTATTCACTGACAGACTATTTGTATTAACTACATGGCAAAGTAAATGAAAGTAAATTCAGGATATCCACAAGATGAGATTTTAGACTAAGGCATTTGGTTGGCCAAGATGGATGAGAAAGGAATAGTCTAGGGATATTTCATCAGCTTGGGACGCTTATTAAGATATTTTTAGTGGAAAAGGAGGCTGAGTGACTCAGAGTTTAGTTGACCCAGTGAGAATCTTACTTTAAAAAGCTAAGAATTAAACAAGCCTAGGAAAGTAACACAAGTGAAGTGAAAACTAAGATCTTGTTCTAGGAATGCCGGATAGTATAAGGTTGAGAAAATATGAAGCAAGTGAAAATCTGCATGTTGCTAAGCCAATACATGGGAAAAAGGGAAACATCCAGGTTGTTCTCCAAGCAATGGTAATGGGAAAGAACTGGGAAGATGGGTTATCTGTTCTGTGAAAAGAGAAACTCTGGGGGGCACTTAAATAAGTGACATGATGTATGTGACTTCTGAAATATTTTTGTAGAATGAGTTTACTAGTAAAGATACTTTTTAAATTAAAAGGGGACCTTGCACTTCTCTAGCTGGACTGAAGGCCTTGAATTTCTGTGGAGTCCTGTAAGCCAGCATGGCGAGTTGTAGGTGTGCAGATACATTAGTCACCTGTGGGATTTGGGTTGTATCCCATGTACTTAGTCTTCTTCATTTCTTAAACAGTGTGATAAGAACTCTTGCTGCCTCCAAGTCTCCCGTGCTTTGCTTTAAAAATTGAACACCCAACTCAGTATTTCCACTAAGGAATATCCTTCTGGAATAAGTAAAGCAGGACTCTTTGGAAACAGTTGGATAACATTAATCTCAATAATTAATGGACTATAAACTGATGTAGAATTGCTTCCTGTTTCCTGTAAGTCCTAGAATTTACAGAAGTAAGTAAATTTGCTTGCTGAGAATATTACTGATGGTATTGCTATGAATATTTTTTGGGAAAATCACATAAGAGTATATTTTGAGATTAAAAAAAAATCTGAAAAAATACTGTTGTATGTAACATTAAAAAAAGAATAATAGTACATCAGTATGTTTTCCTTTGAAGGATATTACTCTTAGTAATTCATTTAAATAGAAAATAATCTATTGTTGGCTTATTGTTTCTAATAATGAAGCTCACGTTTACATTCTGTATAGTAGGGACAGCTTGACAGAGTGATCACTTTTCCATATATTTCAATGGAGAGATTATTTGTATAAAGAATAAATAAATAAATATTTATTATATTAATTATTCATATAAAATTATTTATTTTAAATAAAGAATGTTTACGATTAAAATCACAGTACTGTTGGAACCGGAAGAGACTCTAAAGATGATCCATTTCCAATCCATGGGCAAGAATATCTTCTGCTAGACCAGGTTGCCCAAAGCCCCATCCAACCTGGACTTGAGCTTTTCCAGGGATGGGGCAGCTACAGTTTCTCTGGGCAACATGTAGTATTCACTTTTCTGTTTCCATAGTAAAGAACTTCATCCTCATATTTAATGTAAATCTACTCTTTTCAATTTCAAATTTATTACTGGTTTTCCTTGAAACAGAAGGCTATCACAGTTGTCAGCTATACAGTGTAACTTCTTATGATGGCTTTCCTGGTCTTGATTGTCATCTCCACTGTGTTGCTATGATAATTCTGAAAGTGGCATTGTATCTTCTATCATGTGCTGAAAGTGCTTGAAATAATTATGTTCAATTGAACAGTGTTTTGAAAGCTGTCTTGAGCAGCTTTGACCCTTACATGTGTATCATGAGCAAGTATTTATATTAGTTTATTTCTGATGGCCTAACAATGATAGAAACTTAATATTGATGTTAGTTGAAGAGTTCATATGTTCAAAACAGAAAAACTCCATGTATATTGCTGAATTGAAGTAGGGTGTTGCCAGACATCACATCTGTGATGTCCAAAAAAGTAATTTGCACAGATTTGCATGAAGAAATATTTTGATGCACAAAATCGTGCAGGTTTTTTTTAAAGATCACATTTAGGTTTTTATGTAGATTGTTTTTTTTTAAGGTGATCTATATTTGAAAAAACATAGCTGACATTAACTGAAATGTGCAGTCTTTTTGGATGCAAATCATATAAGCACAGATGAAAACAGATATGTGAATCTTATATTAGGAGAGTGGGTTAAATTAGGATTCAAGTTAGAAATTTCGCTGTAAATTTTCTCTAATTTTTAATCGATGCATGTCAATGAAAATATTTAGTAAGCAAATTAAAATCTAAATTGAATTTCTATTTTAAGACCCGTTAAACAATATTTTCTTGACAAAGCAATTAAAATTCCAGTGTGAAATGATCCAAAATGTCTGGGATGAATGGAGGAAACATAGCCAGTTCAATGAAATAACCCGAAATCGAGGTCAGGAATATTGTTAATTGTCCTTTTATATCTCAATTCCATTTATCCTGTCATTAGTAGAGTGTGTTTTCCACTTCAGAGTTTGACCAGAGGCCAGAATTCCTTCAAATCCTCCTATTTTAGGTAGTATTGTCTAGGAAAAAATCTTATATGTAACCACTCTTAAGTTACGCATTTGCTTTTGAAGTAGAACAGCTTACCCTTAATATTGGAAAAAGAGGAGGGAAACATGTAATGAAAATAATTTTTGTAATTGAGAAATTTTCCTGGGGGTTTCATTTTTATACCCACATAATCACTCTGAGAGTAATGCTTCTTGTTTATTTCCATGGAGACTACAACAGATACAAAGAGCACAGTGACATTACTTCATAAACCAAATTCTCAGCTACAACAGTAATGAGTGCTTTGGCTGAAGCATTTGAGGGGTGCTCAGTCATCACAGTTTCCGCCGCTGGTTGTGCATTTTTGCCAGCAATGAACAAGAGCCTGCATGCCACGCTTGTAAAAATCGCTGTGGAAGCGAGTGAGAGAGTGCTGAAACGCACCACCCACTGTCACACTGTGCTCGCATCCACTGGTTAGTCTCCATTAACATTCTCCAAGTGTCAGTGAATGATGTCATTCTGTATGGAGGAATTCAGTGACAAACCTTTGCTTACTGCACACTTGCATGTCAGACACCATTCTGTTGCTGTCTGTTGCACAGCAAGAAAATGTAGTAGAATGTTGGTTAGAAGGTTCAACCTCTGCTGCCATACCACCAACGTCCACCTCTGCCATCATAATGAAATAGGATACATTACTTTCTGTGCAGCCCTTTCGTATAATGTGTGTGTAGCTGATAATGTTTACTGGAAACTGAAGCAATGTATATGCAGCATGCTGAGAAAGCCTGCAATTTGATCTAATCAGGACTTGTACTAAGAATGTAATAAATTGTCAATGCTGGACTTTTGCATTCATTTACACTAATACAGAGTATCTCATTTCTGAGAAGTAAATCACAGTGGCTTCAGTACTTTATTTTCCATCTTGTATGTAAGTAAACTGCAGGATCAACTGGGAGGTTGAATCAATCTGCTATTTATTACCTCGAAATGTGACACCCTATTTTAAGTGCTTTATTCCCTTATGATTTAGACAGAGTAGTGCATTATGTTTAAACAGTATAGAAACCAGCTTTACTGTGACTGGATTTTTCACTTTAGACCTGATGGATTTATATCTGTAGAAAACTTTCTGTGCATTAGCATGTTATTTCATAAAATAGAATTTCAAACACTGAGAAGAAAATTATTTGAAATTATTTCTTCCTGTCATTTAATAAGTACTACAAGTTCTATAGTTTTTTTTCTCTGCTATGATTTTACTTAAATACCCTTGAAATGCATACTATTGACCAACTGTTTCTTTTTTTAAAATTATTTTTATCTAGAATGGTTTGACACTTCTTATGAAATTATTTTCCTATAAAGCTACTTTCTTGCAGGACATAGAGACTTCAATCACTTTTCCCAAATTGGCTCATGTGCTTTAATGCAACTTTTCTCCTTTATTTGAAGTCAGTTCAGAGATGAGTTTTTAAAGTTATTATTATTGTTTTCATCAAAGTATGTAGTGAGAACCAACACTTTTTTGGTCTTTTTGAGACATGTTCTGAGGACATACATGTCTATTAATGTCATTATCTTTTCACAGTAATTTTTTGTGTATTGATCTACTCTTTAAAGTACTGATAAGGATCTTATCACTCAAAGTCATATAGATTTAATTGAATAAAAAGATAGTAATATAATGTTTGAAGAATTTTGACTACTTGGTCACATCACACTTGACTTATTTGGGATTAAAAATCTTGATTCATGTTGTTAGTTTTTCTACTAACAAAAAAAAGTTTCAGCAGAGTCCTCTCTTGCTTACACGGCCAGTATAATATTTTGTGGATTTTTCTTTTATGGTTGAATTGAGGAAAGATGCCAAGATTTTCTAATGTGAATGGAGATCTATCTCAAGTTTCCAAAATTAAGTCTTTGGACCTGAAGTCAGAAAAGCAGTTGAACGTGTACTTCTTTTTTCAGCACAGATATATGAATTTTAGTGAAGTTTTGTCATGTCATAATGAGTTTTTTACTCTGTACTATATAAGTGAAAATCATAAAAACAAAAAATACTTTTTAAAACTTTTTAAAAGTTCTCATGCATACATTGCAGCTGTGATATTTGATAGCCTTTTGTCTTGGAAGTTTATTCAGAGTAGAAAATTTGAAGTAGGGATATATAAAATAACTGCTACGTAGGAATAGTAGCAAAGGGCTAACAATTTCATGTTTATTTCATAAATCTATTTGATGGCTGATATTGACATAGAGGTGAAATGACTAGATAAACTATATGCAGGCTCACGAAGATATCTTGAACAGTTACCTGGTAAATGAATCAGTTTGCTTTGGCGTCCCTGTTTTACTACAGCCGTACTGTATGCTCAACAGTAAAGACAAGGGAAAGCATATGGCCTCCTGTTTGAACTTCTGTAATTAATCCTTCCAAATACTATTTCCTTGGAAAGTTATTTTTAATTTTATTACAGTCTGTTCTTGTATTCTCCCACACAATCACTTGGGCAGCATTTGTATCGATGAAAACAACATAAAGCAGCTCTTAACTAAAAGGAGACTGCTGTTTTACACAACATGTAAATGATTAAGTGATAGATTTTTATTACTGCTTGTATGTGGAGTGCACTACAGCATTTGAGCATTAAGCCCCTCACACCTCGTCCCAAATTTGTTCCTACAGAGTGTGCTTAGGATTTTTTGCTGTTTAAATTTTCACATCTTATAGTTTAGCAAGCTTTAATAATACTAGTTATTACCTTAGATGTATATTGATTTATTTTTTTTTAATATGTTGTGAGGATTCTTGTGCTCACGCAAAACAAATTTCAGCATTGTCAATGTGGTAAGAATCTAAATGAAGATTACAGATAAAATGGATGGAAAAATGTCAGAAAATGTCATAATAAAAGCTAATCAGATTGGTCCCTTGTATTAAAAAACAAAAGCAACACATAAATAAATAAATAAAATCTGCCCATTATTAAAGCTCCTTTTGTTGTTTGCCTGCGTAGGGAGTTCCAGATGTAAACAGTAAGCATGGCTCTATTTATTGGCAGGATACTGGATTCTGCTATTCTTTAAGGCAACAGAGAGGAGTAACAACGCACATGAGATGATGTCATGATAAACACAGTAACAGGAATTGTGCTTCTCAGTATCTGAAAATATTTTCCAAAGTCTGTGCAGTGTAATTAAGTTGAGTTCTTGATTCCAGTTGTTTAGAAATCATGACATGGTGAAAAATTAAGAATTTACCTAAATACTAAAATACTAAATACTAAATTTCTATATGCTGTTAAACTGCAGGCTGGGGGAAACCTTTTTGTTTAGTCCTGAAAAGAAGTAGGTAATTCTAAATGCCATGCTCCAAAACTTGTAATAAGGTCTGCCCTGTAAAGTCCCACTATGTGTGGCTTTTTTGTCCCTCCCCTCTTCATACCTGTCCATTTCTTTATGTCACTATATATGATGTTGTCATGGTCCATACTCTCACCAAAAACAGGTATCAGGGTAGCTTCTGGAATTGTCAGGCAATGTAACTTTTTGTTAACGTTCTAAGCTATGTACCGTGTGTTCATTTTTGTTGTGCTTTATTAACATTCCTTTAAAATGGGATTCATTATAGCTATAAGAGTTGTAGATCTATGGTAAATTTACTTGTCTGTCAGTAAGCTGGATCTTATTTCCCGAAGTGAAGTGATCAGAAGAGCATAGGGGAGAAGTGTTCGAAATCTAAAAGTAATCAACTACTTGCTGTCTTACAAGAAAGAATCATGTTTATTCTCTGCATGATTACATAAGTGGGTGTCTCAAACCTTTGAATACTGCAGTGTTTAACCATGGACTAGAATGCCTCTGGAAGATAAAAACTTGACAAAAATTAAAAAGCCAATATGAAAATTCACAGAATGAGAAGTGCTCCCTCATCAAGTAGTGCAGGTGGATTGAAATTGCTTTTGAACTTGAGTTTAGGAAAACATATGACTGTTTGCTTTCCAAGAGAGAGTCTTCATTGCACGTTTTCTGCTTATTGCTGTTGGAGAAAGTTTCATTTTGTGGCTGGCTGCTTGTATGTAATAGCTGATTTGCTTGCAGAAAAACGACAGCAAAAAGTTGTGACCTCAGCTTTTATAGGATCAGGGTTTTAGGTTTTCTTCTTGTCTTTCAATTAAACAAAAAGATACATAAAACTAGAAAAGTGTTCCTCATGGATAAATAAGGGGAAATGTTCCTCAGCTCTGAAGTTTGACCTCATAACTGTGGTTTAATAACTAATTTTAGCTTTAGTAAATTCCGTCCCAGAGATCTCTGTAGCCTCTTCTGTCACTATGTCACTGAAGAAAATCTAGTGTTTCTTTAATGTCAGTTTTTCAGGATAACATTCATTGCTCTCTAAGATACTTCTGTGTCTTGAAAAGTTAGGTGATTTTTACTTTGTTTTGGGGTGGGGAGTTCACACTTTATTATCATGCTGATGGGGTAAGAAAGATATCTTCATGCATTAATTACAATCTGTGGCTTGTGATTTGCTACAGAAATTAGATGAAAGAAAAAAAGTCTTTAGATTCAGATCTTGAGAAACTATGTGCCCCATTCTTAACATTCACCAAGAAGATTTTTATCTAACAGCAGGAATGGAAGACAAGAACTATATGACTTCACACACAATCATGTTTCACTTGTGCTCTCAAGTTTAGTATGCCTGCAAAATAGATGATGAGTCTGGCTCTAGTTACAAGAAGTGGGAGGCTTTACCTTTAGCAGGTGAGTCATTATAACATAACATTCCATTTTAATGTGGCTATGCAAATTCCTTTTTGATGTTTTCTTATGATGTATGGATTGTGCAGACTTTATGAAAGAAGCAATTAAGTGGGTGGTGTATGTGAATTAGGGTGAAGCTTAAAAGTATGATCATTTACTCAAGTAGTACCATAATTATTCTGTGCACTCCCGCCTCTAAGACTTTAACATGTAGATTGATGATGTTCATCAATCATGCTTCACCCTTTTTTTCCCCCCATAGCAAAATCCTTCTTTCCATTGTAAACTAACATTAGTAAACACTGAATTCAACAGATTCCTGCAGCCTGAGACAATAGTACAAGATAACATTTTGCCTCCTAGATTAAAGCAAACTAATAATAGGAAGATGATGGGTGCTTACTGGTGAGATATTTTAATAGCAAAAGAGTTCTAGTGGCTTGTGAATTAACAGACTTTCAGGAGACCAGACTTCAGGTATTCTCTGAATGTGAAAGGTAGTATTGTATTAAAACTCTTTGGAGAGAGAACTCTTCTGTGTGGGTTGTTTTTTAATTGGGTGGTGATTTTTCAGTTTTGTTTGTTTTTAAATGCTATTCCCAGCCTGCCTAGTACAGATTGAGTTGTTCTGTATTGGAAGATTGCTTTCTATGTGTTGCGGTTGTTCTATTTCATCTTGAAATTTGCTGTGAGTTGTATGATATAGAAAATTGTTTTCACTGAAGTTATAGCACATAACCATTCTTGTTTGAAGAGCACAATGTGTTTTTTAATAATTTATCCTAAAATGTTTATTTATAATTTGTAGTTCTAGTCTGTATTGCAGTTGGTAGTTTTGCATTATAAAATAAAGCATTCCAGTTAAAATAAGATTTTTGTCATAAATGATTCATTTGGCAGTTATTAAATCACCTAATTCCTATCTGCCATAAGGAGTTTATCAGAGTCCTTTAATGGCATGGCAAACAGCTGGTTGGCTATTAGCCATTTAGTGTTGGAAAACCACTGGACAGTTTACTGTGTTAAATTTGTTCTTTATAGGGAGTTATTTTACAAGCTGGGTAGTGTTGGAAGGCTTTTTTTTTTTTTTAATTTATGAATACTTTATTTCTTTGTTAAAGGAAGGATAAATGAGATTTGCATATTTTGCATACCAGGAAGTGTTTTAGTACCACATAACTAGATGAAGTGGCAGCTAGATGGCCAAAGGCCACTTCAGAATTAGTGTACCATTCACTTTTGCTGTAAACAAAACCCAAATCTTCTTGTCCTTGCAAACCTAAGAAAATGAGCTCAGTACCTTGGCATTCAGCATAGAAAAAAAGATGACTATGAAGCAATTCCGTCACAGATATGCTCCCTTAGCCTGGTGCATAGTCATGCTTTTCTTTCACGTGTCTGAGTTCAAACTGAATATCAACAAAATGGTTTTTAGAAGTGTGTGGAGTGTGTATGCTAGCGTCCCTATCTAGTCCACATAAATGAACTGTCGACTTCGCACAGGACTCCTGCCACTGAAGTGTAGGGGAAAGTAACTCTAGGAGAAAAGGGAGGTATATTTTGGTTTCGGAACTGTCTGTTTCATCCAGCCAGGGAACATTAGTACATAATTTTAACCCAGGTTCCAATCAGTACCAGGAGCCATCATATGGTTAAACTCATTAAAGGTGAAGAACGTTTCATAAGACTTCAGCTCATAGTCAGTTTGTTTGTAACTGGATGCCTTTTCTCTTCATGACTAATGTCTGTTGTGGGAATGCCAGAAAATTCTTAAGTGTATTTGCCACTAAGTCTGTCCACAGTGCCCAGGAATTGTAACATAAGTGATATAGGTGATTTAATTTCATAAGTGTTGAAGAAGTGGAATTTACATTGGTTTCATTTGAAGGTAATTTGTATTGATGTAGAGTTCAGATTATCCCATAAATTAGAAATCCAATTTATATATTAACTCTTCAGATAATATCTGTGCACTCAATTTGCTTTGTTGGTCCCCTGGACTCGGCAGAACATCTAATGAAACTGCTAGAGTCTGCAGGGACACAATGTTCTATTTGTAGAGATCTAGACTGAAAAGTAGATTCCAAACTGAATCTACTGAAGAAAACAGGTGCTTGATAGCTTTGAAATAGTTCACAGGTAATAAAGAAGTTCAAGTGTTACAGATCTACAGATATTTATGTTTGCATTCTTGAGACAATTCTTTAGTATCGTTCTGAGCTGAGAATTTTTCAGAGCACAAAAAGTCTGTGCATGACCAGCCCTTTAATTCTTTAATGCAATTATTTGATATCAGGGAGAACATATTCCTGCTTATCTCTGTTCTTCTGTAAAGGTACTGTGCTTCATTCCATTCTGGATTGTTATGATTTTTGTGTGTGTGTTTTTTTTCTACTCAGTGAAGCATTTT
Source organism: Meleagris gallopavo (assembly GCF_905368555.1). Taxonomy (NCBI): domain Eukaryota; kingdom Metazoa; phylum Chordata; class Aves; order Galliformes; family Phasianidae; genus Meleagris; species Meleagris gallopavo. Next base: position 5,090,772 of record NC_139416.1, read on the forward strand.
TTTTAATATATTTCTATCTTTTGGAATCACTGGCTTACTTTTTGTTCTGCTCTCAAGGGGAACATCAGTTTGAAATTTAAGTACTGTTTACATAAGTGTGCAGTCAAAACTGCATACCTGTATTGCAGAGTGTATCTTTCACACATATGCTAGTTAATAAATAGCGTAAATAAAATAAACAGTTGAAGATAGATTATGATAGTGTCTTTTTAATCATGATCCTTTTCAGACGTAATCCTTAGATGAGATTCACACGTCCATGTGTGCCTGATAAGACAATAAGGAGAATTACACTAGCATTTCTTAAATCAGTCACTTGTTTTTAGCATATGCTCTGTGGAAACAGAAGGGCTCTTATGTAAGACTCAAAATGCTAAATGTGGTATTTAGTTATAAATGATGTCTCATGTTCTGGGAAAATCTCAGGTGATTGGGAAAGATGCTTCAGAGCATTAATCCCAATATAGTAACACGCTATGTACTGACAAATATATCCAAGCTTAAGTAATTAAATCTCTTTTTGAAGACACTATGATAAGTAGTAAGTGTCCTGAGCAGATTAATTTTTTTTTTTTCCTCTTGCATACAATAGTTCAGCAGTGATCATTTGAAAGCCCATCTCTTCTTTACACCTTCTGCTTCTTGTAAGACCTTCCGGGATTTCTTGGGCATTTACAGTGCCATGGGTATAAAAAATAAGCACGACATTCTCTGGTCTCTGAAATACGAATTTAGTGTCTCCCTTTATATTTATTCCGTATTATCACCATTATTTAATCTAATTATCTTATTTTCCTTTCAGCACATCCAGCTTCTCCCAAATGACAGTCTAAATATAACTTCATTTAAAACAACATTATCCTGTGCCCTATATCCAAAACTAATTTCAAAGAAATGATCACTGAAAGTTTTGAATCCTTCTGTCAAACCAGTGGGATAATTTCATGTTCTTTCTAAAAGGGTACCGTTTGGAACTCAAAAAATTTTGTTCCATTCCATGAAATTCAATTTGGTTTACTGTGGTATAAGTCAAAAAGATCAAGCCCAGATCATTGCCAGTGCAGTTCTGACGTTTTGAGCTGTGTTCTTGCATGTATTACAGGACAGATTTTCAGCTGTGCTGTGAAGCCTCTGGAGGATTCTTGTTGCATTGATTGTGTAAGAAGGAGAGTTAACAATGAGATTGTGTTGCTTCTTTGTGTTTTTTTTTTTCTTTCTTTCTTTCCTGCTTCTTCCCCTCTGGCTGAAAAAGTAGTCACTTTCATTTTTGAGAGATGCCAAAAGCCAAAGTTCTGCATCTGACTGCAGATAGGTAATTGTGCTTCATTTAGCTAGTGTTCCTTGCTTTCTACATCCTATATCAGAGAAATGCAGTGATATTAAAAGGCATTGATTCTGTATTGCTAGATGAACTCTGATTTTTAAGACATTGGGTCTGAATGGAAAAAGGATCAAAAATTAAATTAACCTTCCTTTTTTAAAGATTGTGAGACAATTGCTGGAAGCATTGATGTTTAAATACTTTAAAATGTATTCTTTTTCCATTCCTTGTAAGTAAATTGTTAAAGACAAACTTTTACTATAAACAGCCACCTAATCTCTAAGCTGAAATGTGCATTTAATGAAGAGCTGAAAATGGGCATGTGGTTTCCCTTTCAAGTGATATAGCATATCTTTCAAACTGCACCTGCTAAAGTTGCTTCTTTCTAAGAATATGAACGGACACCAACTGAGATGGAGTAGAGTTAAATTTTGTGGAGTTTAATAAAGTTTTTGAGTTTTCTTTATTTCCTAACATAACATTTGTTGTTATTTCCAATTGCTCAGCTAGGTTAGTTCTAATGCAAAACTAAGAAAAAAAAAAAAGTCTTGAATTTATGAACTGAAGACCATGTTTTTTCTAGACCCTGAATGTAAGATGCTGTTTAAGTTGCTAACATTACCTTAGTGTTACCTAATATGATTTCTACTTAAGTATTGGTTGTTGGTTGGCTTTTAGCTTGTTGGGTAGAAATTTTTTAGTCATAGTGGTAACATTAACCTGGTGCTTCTATAGCTTCCCCAGAAAGAAAAATGGCAGTTCTGGAGTTTCCCCACCCTGGAGATATTAAAAAATAAATGAGACAAGCTTGGACCAAATAACCTCCAAAGGTCTGATCTTAACTGTTCTGTGATTTACTTTAAAACTTAGATAGTGCTAGAGTATACAACTGTAAGTAGTTTATAGAGGTACACAGCTGTTTACAAAATAGCTTAATTGTTTCCTTGCTGGGGAGTGAGGGGAACGTGTAGCAGTGTGATTGCAAATGAAAAATAGCCCTGGATGAAGATTACTACGTGGTGTGTGAAACTGTTTTTCTTCAGTTTTAATAGCATGGAACCTAGCTCTTGAATGAAGCTGAAAGTAGTTGTCAGGTTTTGAGATGTGAAGTTACATAGGGTCAATTTTAAAAGCAATTCCACAACAATTCTGGTAAGTGTAATGGTATTGGTAAAGGCATCCTTTCATCTTTTTTTTTTTTTTTTTTTATTCTCCTGATGAAGATCTCATTCTCCTAATAATTTCCCATGTTGTAGTCAAACAATAGTCTTGACCCATAATTGTAACTAGCGAAAACAATTTTTCAATTTGAAACTAGTAAATGACTGGTGTGGAACATCATCTAATTGAGTTTATTTAGGGACTGCATCAGTGATACAGCTGTTGTAATTAATGAAGATTAATTTCTTTCAGAATGAATATTCTACATAAGGTCTCGCTCTTATCAAAGGTGAAAAATGTCAATGAATGTCAATTTAGTGGAGTTGTAAACAGTCTGAGTGAAATATTCAGAAGTGCAAATTACCATTTATTATTTGTGTTTTTGTTACTTGGGTTATGTTGTAGCTTTAAACTCTCTTCATGATCTGCTGTGTGATTTTAGGCATACAAAACTGAGTCAAGCTACTACTCAAGTTATTCCATTGTAATTGAGAGAAATGACTGATGAAATGGGAGGGACTTCTACCTTCACCTTTCTTGTTTGTGAATACAAATGTTAGAAAGCTGCTTGCTTTTGGGAAGGCAGCCAGATGTGAGTTCCTCTGCTCAAAAGAAGCTATTCTACCTTTATGGATTGATTTCATAGTCTGTTATCAGTTAGGCTGACATGATATTGAGAAAGGAGTGTGACGTAAGTGATAAGAAATGAACTAAAGTTATTTCTATCGGTATGTTGAGCTATGAAGATACCTGCAAAAATGTTACGTTTTACCTGTGCCGAGTGAAAAGCAATAAACGTTTATAGGGAAAGCTTTCCATACCTCATTTAACAAACAAATCTCCCTTTTCAGTTTATCACACAGTAACAAGAAGTTTTCTATAGAGGTTTTACAAACTTCTGGAATCAGGTTGTTTTTTTTTTTCTTTTTAAGATTAAATTAAGAAAACTCAACAGACTGTTAGTTGTGGTAAAGTATACTAAAATTTGATTGTATATAATCTGTTTTATAAGGGTTTTGAGGGGTTTGCGGTTATCTTGAACATCCAGTCATGCTCTTAAAGAAGATACTTGCTGGATGAATATAAAAGGTATAATTTAGCATTATTAACAGAGCAAAAGGAAGTTTATGTCTAATAAGATGACCCACTTCCCATTCATGTACAACAGTATTCTATAGAATTTCACAACAAAAATCAATGAATATATTACTGAGTTCATCTTACTACATTAAAGAAATGATGAGTGTGTTAAGAAGCTTAAAGATTTAGAACCTGAATCTTGAAATCCTTCATTCACCATCTAAGATTTCTTACTCAAATATGAAACTGCTATCTATAATGAATGATTTAAATTGATAGCTTCTGAAGAGACTTTAAAAGAAAACAATTTCTGGATCAGTTTTAATTTCCTGGTTTTGTGAAACGTGAAGATACTCGCTCTTTCTACTTTTTTCAGCAAGAATAAGCAAGCAAGAATATCCTGTTCTGCATTAAGAATATTATTAAATCCATTGATCCTCTTAGCAAATAATTAATCTGGATAATCATTTTAAATTTAATCTTTAATTTCAGAAAGAGGTGTATTTCCCAGTAATGTCAGTATACCAAATTTTCTTTGATTTATTGATGCAATATGCAAGGAGAAATTGATGTTGATTTTAGAAATCCAAAGGATTATTTTTGAAAGAAAAACAACAACAATAACAACAACAACAAAAACCTTGGAAAACAATTAAAACTTGCTACTGCTACTGTGTATTTGCAGAATTCTTTTCCTTTCGCCTCACTCACTACGCTCTTGTCAACAGCCTTCTGAAACTTAAAAAAAAAAAAAAAAGCAAAAAACTCAATTATTAGAATCCATAATAAAAGAGATGATACATTATGAATGCTAATTACTGTTTTATTGCTTGTTAACTGTAAGATTAGGATCTTCCTTGAAGATTCAGTGGTGAAGAAGCTATCTTATTTATAGTACCTTAGGTATTAATCTCCCACTTCTGTTAGGAATAGGCCTATGAGTACAACAAAGACGGTATTGTGAGAGAAAGTATTGGGAAAATTGTGCAAGCCTGAAATTTACACCCATAAATATAACATAGGAAAGTTGCACACACTGGACCAGATTCAAACTATAAGTGCAGATATCCTGTGCTACTCTCGAATATGAAGGAGCTGCATTACCATGGGGATAAGAGCAAGAGAAGAACAGAAATGTTTATTCTCTCCAGAAGTCCAAGAGCACAGGGTGTGCTCAGAGTAGACTGTTCCAAGAAGAGGCATAGGGGCAAAGTCATTGGTAGTGAGGAAGGCTCATTGTGTTCAGTGAAACAGGAACTTAGAATTAAGCACAACTGTATACATTGTTGTTGATTTATAATTTAAAAAAAAAATCATTTATAAAGTTCATCAATAAAATCATCACTGAATTAAGTAACAAGTCGAGTAGTGAAAGCTGCTTGGTTCTTTTATCTGTTTTTGAACTGTGGGCATGACAGGATAATCCACTGTTCTGTGCTTTGCTCAGAACATCAAAATACTCATCAACTGTCTGATGGCATAGATTGCGTTATGAAAATCTCACTTTAAACCATTTCTTTGGCTCCTCAAGCTGTACATGTTTTTTCTAAAAGTACCTCTTTTTTTATCAAAAAGTTAAAAAGCTCAGATGAGATGGTGGTTATTTCATATGTAATTAGAGGAGGGATGAAATACCTATGCCTTTATCTTGAAATAAGTGGGCAGATAGGTTTTGATTTCTTTGTAGATGCAACAAAATCCAGTGTTCAGTGAAGAGCTTGTGTTACTTTATGGAGAAAAGATCCTGCCTTCCTTCTTCGATGGTTTAAGTGGAAGTAGACTATATTGTGCAAACAACACTCAAAGCATTTCTTTGTTTTTAATCTAAAGCTGGGAAAATTTTGTTGATATTGAAAACATTATCCCTATTACAAAATACGGATCCCAAAATTTCAGTTTCCTCTATTTCTAATCAAATTATCTGTGAAGTAGAAGGCAGTAGCATGAAAATGTTTGGAAGGCTAGAAAATAATGTTCACAGTTTTAGAAGTAGGGGGAAAAAAAAGAATCAAGAAGTGAAAATAAGTGAAGTTACCTCAAAAAAGGCAAATGTCCTTTCTGTACTAATTGTGTTTGGGTATTGAGAAGGAGATGGAGTTTTGTGACTGTTGACTTCCACTATTAGGCGAAAGGGAGCCAGGGATTTTTTATTTTTTTTTAAATAGAGGCTCTCCTGTAAAGAAAGAGGGAAACAATAGCTAGCTGTCACAACAAGCTGATATATACCTTTGATCAGCCAAATGAATGTTGCAGGCATTTCTTATAGAAAGGAGATTGCTTATCGATCTATATCAAAATATGCATGCTAATCCCAGGCAGCAGAGAGTATTTTCAAGTGGAGTTAATAATCTGATTGCTGTCCTGTCTGGTGCAATTCACTGAACTCGGAGCTCTAATCAGTCTGGGGTCTTGCAGTCAAATGTATTTTGCTGTTTAAATTTGGATTTGTGACATTGATTGAGGAGTCCTTGTAAAGGTGTTGACAAATCAAATTGTTTGTTCCAGTAGTGTTTTGCCAGAGATCAAGTCCAAAGTAATAAGCAGTGAATTTGTTCATTACTAGTAGGGTGAAGGGAATGATAAAATTCACCTGCATCATTATCACAGACACAGTATCAATAAAAGATATGTTTTGAGTGAATAAAATGTAGTAGTATTTGTAGGTAAATGTGATGAGTGATGAAAACTAGAATACAGTACTGTAATTCAAGTATGATTTAATAATAACATGAAGATTAAATGATACTTTTTAAACAGCTTTACAAAACAGGGAGAAGAGATAAAGAAAAAACAATTTTAAAACCTCATTTTGGGGAAGATTTAAATGCTTACTTGTGGGATTGTTTTTGTGTTGTTTTTATTTTTCAATTAAGAAATGTTAGTGAAAATACAAGTGTCTTCCTTATGTGCTGTACCTGCGGATATTCTCCATGCATATTAATTTTCATTTAAGTGAAAAACGGAGAAGTTTACACTGAGATATGTGTGGTGTTCATTGAAAATGTAAGATTTTACATTTCATTCATTCAAGAATATTCATTAAAGGGAATGCTGAAGCAGTTGACAATGGTCTTGTCCTTTCTGCTGTCTTCTAATGGGATTCTCAAATGGTATCTTGATCACTTAATGAATATAGAATTAATTGTGTGTTGTTATTTGATGATTTTCTTCTTTTCTGTAAAATGTCTTCCTCAACAAAATTCCCACATCTATTAGTTTTTCCTATATCTTCTAAATCTGGAATTCCCTTGAAAGATGAGAATGTTTAAATGTTTCACACTTTCCATGTGTATGTGGCAAATACCTGAACAGTTTGGTTACTGTGATTCTTATTTCTGGATAATTTGAAGTAAGCTTGCATTTGATGCTTATTTCCATAATGTTTTGTGCTAAGAAACAGATGAATCTGGTCAGCAGAATAAAATTATTGTTCCTGAGCTTAATCATCAGAATTCATAAGGCTGAGAATAGCTTCACATTTTCTTTATTTGTCCCAGTCAATTGTAATACCGCATGCATGGAAACTGAATTTGGGTCTTGCTACTTAGGTCTTAGCAAAAATAGCATTGACCAATGTTTTTCTTTTGGCCAGTGGTAAAGCCCTTCTCACTTCCAAACACGTCCTTTTTATCTCCACTAGAACTTCTATCCAAGCAGAATTTAAGATGTTTGATCAAGTTATTGACTTAGAGCAATCCAAAAGCAGACAGAATGAATAGTTTTCAGTGCATTGAATTGTGTGGCCTCTGTCTGAAAATCCTGACATGTATGTTCTTAATCCTTGGATGCCCTAGTCTTGCTACGTTTTTGTGGTTGACTTGTGTGAATGGTGTTTCTGTCTTAATATCTTACAACTAAAATGCAAACATTTACAGGAATTATGCTTTTCTGCATAATGCAATAAAGTAATATTTTTTTCACTGTAAAATTAAATGCATAAATGTTAGTGAAATTGTACATTTGACAAAAGGGAGAGGAAAAGATGCAGATCTGAGTAGGAAAATGTTAGAAATTGGTTTTCTTTTTAAATCTTTAATATAACAATGAAATTGTTATATTAAAGCTTTTTTTTTTTTAACCAGAAAGATATCAAAATGTGTTTGTTTGTTTGTTTTTTGTTAGATTTTACTTATGATTACATAAAAGCTAATCTTTCTAAAAGTGCCGAATTTGCCATTTAGAGATTGTAGAAACCAAGCTCAAGGTTTTATTTTTCTAGAGCAAAAATCTGTGTTACAGAACCAGATTTAATTTCTGTTCTTATACTTGTACATATATACTTAATTGCCTCTTGTTATTCCGCCATGTGCCCTTGTTGAGAATGTGGCTTTGTAATGTCAGCAAGCTCTGGCATCAGCTTTAGCATCAGTATATCCTGGAATGGTTGCCCTAGGGAGCACTGTCTTTCTAAGTGAGGAAACAGTAAGGTACTGGCTCTACAGCTCGACTTCTTTGCTTCTTGAGATCTGTGTTACAACTCTGTGACATGAAGATACAGGAATTAAAGTAGTGGTCAGGAAGATTGACCATCCCAGTCCCAGAGGCTATCCAGGCTCTATATAAAAGTGGTTTGGTTTTTTTCTGTTGCTGTTGGGATTTGTGTGTGTGTGTGTGCTAGGAATGAAGGCAGTGACCAATAAATACACATATATTTAAAAATGTGTGGGATTATTTTGCTCAAAAAACAAGAGGTCATAATAGAAAACACTGTGGCAAACAACAGGAATATGAAGCACCAGACGAAGTCATGGATTCTTTGTTTTTCTAATCCTTCACTAAATTGGGCTTTGAGTCCTCTTTAAATTTCGGCTCTCCTCCTGCTGTGTGTTGATTTAATAGCTAGCCAAATGTTATGAAACATTTTCCTTTTGGAATATGATTATGTTCACAGTTTGATAGTGACCTTTTTCTTTTTTTTCCTCTCGACATGCATGTAATTCATCTCATCAAACATATTTTTTCTGATGTTTCACCATTCTTTCTGTTCCCCTATTTAATTTCAGTGTCTAGGACTCCCTTCTGTTTCAGAGAAAGGCAGCAAAATGCCTGAGACTGTGCAGTTTGAAAGCATTTTTTTCCTTTTTTTCCTTTGTAGTTGAAATACTTCTCTTTTCTTACAGGAAGGTCTCCTAGATTAAGTGACATGGATAATTTTGCTTTCTTTTTGTATCCTCAAGTAGTCCTTCTCTCCCACCCACATACCCCTTGGGTTATTTTGCAGGAGTTTTGTGTCTGAGAACCATGCTGCATCCCACGCAATCCTTTATGAAAAAGAAAAAATGTAAACTATATAACCCTTCCAGAACATGTTTCGAAACCACAGCAGCCATCTGGTTTTCCAGAAGGCCTGCTGTTCTTTTCATGTTTGGAGGAATAGTTTGATAACAAACTTGTCTAATAAATATAGAGCTGAAAGACAACAAATAAGTGTTCATTGTCTCCTGACATTTTTGATGTTTTCCTAATTTATAACGTTAAAAATGGTTAAAACAGATGGGATTTAATATATTCGCCTGTACAGACACATGGCTCAAGTTGTGTACAATATCAGCGTGTTGGATTATGCATACTCTATCAGATTTTACTTCACCAGTTTATTCTAAATTTCTCTACGAGAACAGTATTTAACTACTAACAAACAGTTTTTGTAAAGGTAATCTGTTAGCAGTCACAAACCAAGTTAAATTTGCACATAATAAAGAATAACCTTTAATCATCTGTATAAACATTGTTTTGTTTTATGATTGAATTAATCATAGAAGACTACTTTGCTGGTCAAGCTACAAATATTTATTCAACCATCTTTTCTACTAAATGAACTGTGGGAACTTCTTAAACCTAACATTGCCTGATTAAATGCTTAACTGAAACTTGTCTTGAAATGAAGCATCTATCCATCACTGGTGACTAGGAATATGGTGAAGGATGAGACAAATTCACTAAACTAAGTTGGAGCAAATTCCGGGTGTTGCCTGTGCATCTTGCCATTCTCCTCACTTCATCTTACTGAATGCAGAGTTTTCCTTCAAATTCACAAAATGTTGCAATGAGGAGAGTGATCATTTATCTGGCTGAACGAAGCTCGCTATCAGAGATAAAAGGAAAAGAGCAGTTCTTAAGAAACCTAATTCAAACAAATAATCCATCCAGTCATTTAAGCTAATAGCACACATCTATACTTACAGAAAGTTCCACCTATATTATAAAGTAACTCAAAATAATGTTGAAGAGCTATAGATATTTAATAAGTCTAGCAAATTTTGAGGTCAGCAGTGGAACACAAGAAAAAGGCTCTCCCTACTGCATTTTGAGCTGAAACATGGAGCAGATGCTCCCCCAGTTTGGAAATATCAGTCATAATGTAGTTTACTTGTGTTATGCACAGGAAAAAATCACCTGCTCAAATTTACCCTATTTTTGAGTTTCTTCAACCTTGATAAGTGTTTTCAATAACTGCTACTTTCTGCAACGAGATCTGTTAAATTCTATGATTTATGAATGTGTATACGTTTGCCTACATTTTGGCAAACTGCAAGAACAATTTTATGCAAGGTGTAGCTAATATCACTTATTCCTGTTCTTATGTAGTTAGCGCACAACTCAGTACGTTCTGGGTATGCTTATGCATCTCTCAAAAAGGCTTGTCACTTCTAAGAACTTTTTCCTCAGCCTGTGCCCATGCAAAATTCTGGGATGTATCAAAAGGAAGCTTCTCAGAAACTGCTAATCTTCTAATCTCAATTTCTGATACTTGATTTCTGGGGACTGGTAATGCTTTATTGGGATTTTCATGTAGTGAGGGAACTTTTAATTTTGTGGATTTTTCTTTCCTGTTTTGTTCTGAAATATTGTCAGTTGCACGCCCTTAAAGATGCCTCAAGTTATGATGTGGAATAAGTATTTTGGAGGGTTTATATTTGCTCCATTTGTACTTAATGTTCTCGTATCTTTTGTGTGTAACTTTTATCTGTTCTTTGTGTCCATTCCACATTTTTTTGTTTTTTTTTTTCTGTGTTAAAGTATGCAACTGTCCACCCATAACTAGCATAATGAATATATTTTTTTTCTGAGCATTTTTGCTTTTTTCTAAATCACTCTTCAAGTTTTCATTTGTTACATTGAAATAAATTATGAATATTTTTCTCAAATCTTACCCTTTAGTTTGAGTACAAATATGAAACTGTTCTTATATGTGAATCTATAAGCTATAGGCCTATAGTCCAGCTCAACTGGGGTTTACATTATAGACCACCAGCAAAAGTAATTGTATTCTGTGCACTTGATGAAAAGTGCAAAATATATCCCCTCAGTAAGGGTTCTTTATTATAAAAGGGCTAGGCATTGCTTGGGTATTAACTATACTGTACTAAAACCTATAAACACCTTTTTACACATAGAGTGCACACTTCAATGCAACAATCAAATGCTTTTCTATAAATAACAGATTTATGGAAAAAAAAGTCCTTTGATTGCTTTCCAAGAATGCATTGAAACCTTAAAGGAACGTTATCTGATTCTGGGAGTTGAGTGCCAGTTGGTGTGTATCGATATCAGATTTCTCATAATTATTATATAATAAACTTTTATTTTAACATCATAATCTGCATCAGTTGCAAATGTGAGTTATCAATAATAAATTTATCTTCAAGTAATGCTATGAATATTTTAACACTGTTATATGCTTAACAGGCAAGATTTTTTTCTGGAAGAGTAAATAACTACTAAATATGCAACTAAAAGCAGTGCCTCAGATGAGGGGTTGAGGGGTAAAGGGTCAGCCTTCCTCTGGTGCTTCCTTGAAGTTGCATCTGAGTCAAACTTCTCCACAAATAACTATTGAGAAAAATGCCCATTTTCTTTTATGCCTGGAACAGGTGAAGCCTAAATGCTAAATGCACATTTGGTTGAATGTTAGATGGTAGCTGCCCGTGACATCAATCATTTAATTTCATAGTCAGTCTGAGCAAACAGCAGTTGTTTTGTCTAAAGGTGGGACTGAGTTATGTGTGGCCTAACTGCAGAGCAGATGGAATGTGGCTGCCTCTATGTATGAATACCATCATCTAGCTATTAACATACATGGTGCAGATGGTAATTTGTAACCGAGTACATAAAGCTGAAAACTACAAGGAAGTATAGTAATTCACAAAGAGCAGTTTGCTTGCTTTGCAATGCCATATAAATGCTCTTCATAGTTGCATGAATGGATGCAAGGTGGCTAGCAATGATAAGTTTCCTTATAGGAATTCTTATTTACCCCCAGATTCTCAAACTAAACCCAAATAGTGTAATTATTTCTTTAAAAGATATATGGGAATCTTTGGTGTAGTAAAATCTAAAGTTTATTTATCCTGGAAAGCTCACCTTTTTTGAAATAGCATATGTTTTTCATTGAAAATGTATTTTTGCCAAACTGAACATCTGGGAAGCTTGAGACACAAGAAGTTAGCAACTTGCACAAAACGACGGCTTGACTTGGATTAAGAATCTTGATTTCATAGTCCTGGTGGTTTGCTCTGCTTACTCAGTCACACTGCTTGCCTCTGGTTTTGTAAAACATACAATTAAGAAATAGATCATGTTTTTGTGTCTCCGTTCTTACTAACGTTGAGTACCACTGGCTGGAAGATCTTGTCTCAGTGACTGTTTTGTATCTTATGGAAGCCAGCGTGTTCCACATACTTCAGATTGGAAACAGAAATACCATTGTGATTCTCCAGCAGCTGATCTGAAGTGTGGCAGGAGCATCAGCTTTTCTGCCTTTCTCAGGAGCTCCTGGAGCATGGAAGCTCAAGATCTCAAGATTTCTTGGGTCCTTGTTTTAGTGTGTTCTTGGAGATAGACTTGTAGGGATGAATAGGTGTATCACTACTTGGGAACGTGCAGACATCAAAGTTGATTCAATGTAAAAATTAGCTTTTTTCAAGCCCCTATAAGCAGTCATTTTAAAGAGCAAACCTCCCAGGGGTACCAGATTGTTGTTGTTAAAAATAGAATCAAATTGTTTTGTTGTGACTTTGGTGATTTTACTGTAATTTGTTTTTGTTGTTAGTGACTTCATTTGCAAAGAACTGATCGTGTTTTTGTCTTCTTTTGCTTACCAATATTTATTTTAGTACGGTAATCCATTCCTGAGAAAGTTGATGTGTTAGGCTTTATGTTTGTTTTAGGTTTTTTGTTTGGTTTTGCATTTGTTTTTTTCTTCTTAAGGATTTTGTCGTTTCAGTAACTTTGCTAAAACTTCTATGCAGGTGTTTGAGTAGATGTTCCATGTACAAAGGACACTGCTCTGCAGTATGACTTTGCCCAGATCACCTTCTCTGTCATAGTTTTGTATTTTTAAAATGATGAACTTTCTTTCACTGATTTCTGTCTGATATACCAGGGTTATGAACTTTTTCAATCAAAATAGACTCACAATAATAATTTCAGTCATAATATGAACACAGTTTTGCTCTCACATCTATGAAATTCCACAGAAAATTTTTTTTCGTAAGCCATGCTGATGTGGTTTGAGCACCAGAATGCTTGTCTAGGGTCTGTACTGAAGTAATTTGAAAGCTGTCTCTGTACTGTATGGGCAGGGAGGGGGCAACTGAGAAAAACAAGCTTTCTATCAAAGAGTCTTATGTTCATTACACTTAAGGACAGTAAAAGAAATCTGAAAACCCAAATCAAAAGTGAAAATTGCTGACTTGATAAAGATCCAGAATAATCCTTCAGAATGTAAGGAAGGGGTGTGTATGTGCAGAGGTTAAATAAGTATTTCCTCTCAGAAGTCTCATAGTCTTTTAAATGAAAAGTATTTTTTAGTAAGTACATCCGTACTGTTCCTTCTTTGAAAAGTGAGTGAAATCATGTGTTTCTAGTCAAAGACACACTGGCATATGACAAAGATGACACAGAGATTTTGCCTATGTAAATTAAGCTTTTTGTATTTGTTTCTAAAAATGATTACAATTGTCAGTTTTGATAAGCTGTGATAAATATAATTTGATACGCTCTAGTCAAGGAGGAGCTTACTGATTTTCAGTTTTATGCTACTGTAAATATTTAATCAAGTTTTAAACATTAAAGGAGCACTTCGGCTTTTCTTGTGCTGTTTTCCCAGTAGAGTTGTAGATCTTATTAAAAACATTTGTTATGTTGCAAGAGCACTTTGAAATGAATCAAGCTTAATACCTTAGTTCTTCACCTCTGATAGAATGGGTTCAAAAGTCTAGCTCAGGTCACAAGTTAAATTAGCTTGCTAACCTTAGCTTAGCCCCTTGTGGATGGACATCCTGTTCCTTTCAATTCCCCCCCATTTCCAAAAAAATGTCAGTGTTTTCATCTCTACTTACCACTTAAAGATGTTAGCTTTGTAATAAACAGGCATGTTCTGGCATTAAAGATTGTTTTTTATATTGGTATTACTGCCTTAAGTGGTGCTGAGGTTCTAATTTTTATACAGTGAAAAATAGAAACAGGCTTTAATTTTTCAATAGTTCCTATAAATAGCCATCCATGTTCTGCTTATAGCCTTATTTATTTTTATAAAATCCAGTGTCTTTTATAGCATTTCTATTAGATTTTCACTTTCAGTTAGGTTTCTAATGTTTCTGGGTAGGTAAGCGTCAATTATTTAAAACTAAATGAACATAAAACACTTAATATGCAGAAAGCTATAACATTGTGTTGTTTTTACTTTTTGGGATTATTGTGGATGTATTTTTGAATGGTCAAAACTCATTTGGAATAGTAAATGTAGTAATTCATGTACTTTAGGACTCAGTGAAGAATTTTTTCCATATTAGCAGATGATTCTAAATGCCTTCTTTTGATTTTTAATCTTCCAGTCCTTTTACTTTCTTTCCTTCTGTTTGAAGGCTCTGAAGAAATTTGAAGCCTTCTTCTTATAATTATTTCAAGGATAATACATTTTTCTTTAGCACATTTGAATATAACCAGGTGTAGTTAAATAATTTTTTTAAAGATTTGTTTTCAAAAATACTTATAAATGCAGGTACATACCTATGAGTATAATACCTTCATATGTGTGGTAATAGTAACAAATGCTGGCTAGCCAACCCCTTCCCATCTGTCCTTGGTAAATCAGTCTGCCTTGCCTATTGTCATTCCAAACACTGTTAGAAGCATCATTTTTCTGGTTCATAGCCTGAAAGATATGCTTGTCTACAGTTCTAATTAACTGTACTCACACACTGATAAGTGTTTTTTTCAACAGAAATTGTTTTCCTTTTGAAGGACCCCTTTAAGTTTTTTCTGCTTGACCAGTGGTTTTTGTACATTTGTCATTCCAGTCTTTATTAGGAAATAGTGATGTCTAATTCTGATGCTGCAAAATTGATGTTAATACCTCTTTTGTCCTGTTGCTTAATTCCTCTTTTCATGCTTTGTTTTTCTCACAAAAATCTCCAAGTATTGGCTGATGTGCTTTTTTGAATGTATAGAAAAACCTTTTCCTGTCATTATGAGGATCTGTCAAAAGATAATTCCTAGTTGAAAATTAATGTAGGCATTAGGAAAAGACTATTCTAAAGCACCGGATGAAAAAATATTTCTGTCCTTGGCCCACTAAATAAGAGCTACCTCTGACAATGATATTAATAGATAAATTTTAATGATTTCCAGCCTCATTCTCTTACTTTTGCTCTGTTATCCATAGTACCCACCTGTGACCCTGAAGTTTAATAGTTATCTAATGAGGGGGAACTTCTCTTTGCTTGTTCATACTACACCAAGTGCTTGTGATGTTGTGCTTGTAGATTCTTCTGTA
This sequence comes from Meleagris gallopavo, assembly GCF_905368555.1. Taxonomy (NCBI): domain Eukaryota; kingdom Metazoa; phylum Chordata; class Aves; order Galliformes; family Phasianidae; genus Meleagris; species Meleagris gallopavo. The sequence goes on from NC_139416.1 coordinate 5,106,113, forward strand.
ATGCTTCATGCTAAATATTTTATTTATTTGAAGTTTTTTATTGTAAAATGGCTGAAAAATTATCATAATTGTGAATTATTTGGATGGTTTCTTGGCTTTAGCATCTAGCCATGATGTCAAGAGGAAATTCCTTTGGAAAAAAACTATGTGTATTGTGAAAATTGTATCAATATCAGAAGTTAAAATAGTAAGTCTATTCATTTGTTGTTTGTTTTTAGCTTTATTTGAAGATTTCAATTTTATTTAATTGGCATAAAGATATAAATTTGAAAAGGAAAAAGTTAAACTTTTGAAAGAATGCACCTTGAATACTGTGTTCAGTTTTGGGACTCTCCCTACAAGAAAGATTTTGAGGCCTGGGAACATGTCCAGAGAAGGACAACAGAGCTGGTGAGAGGAACAGCTGAGGGAACTGAAACAGTTCGGTCTGGAGAAGAGAGGCTCAGGGGAGACCTTGTCACTCTCTATTACTCCCTGAAAAGAGGCTGTGGTGGGGGTGCTGCTGGCCTCTTCTCTTGTGCAACTAGAGATTCAGCAAGATGGATGTTCAAGTTGGATATTAGGGAAAATTTATTCTCCAGAAGAGTGGTCAGGTGCTGAAACGGGCTGCCCGGGGAGGTGGAGTTGAATCGCTGTCCCTGGAGGTGTTCAAGAAATGTTTAGATGTTGTACTAAGGGGTTTAGTGTGAAAATATTGGTGGCAGGTGGACTGTTGGACTAGGTGATGTTGGAGGTCTTTTCCAACTTTGGTGATTCTATGATCCTAAGAAAGAATTTGCTTGTATTTCGTCTGTACTGTATGCTGCAACAGGATCTTTTGTCCGTAGTATCAGACTAGTTTTTTTTAAATATATTTTAAATTGTGTCCACTTTTCACATATTCACAGCATTGATATATAGTTTTTGTTTAAGATATAAGTCCTATTTTCAGAACAGAATTAGTTACTTTTAAGAGTAACTTACGGAATCTAGGGAAAATTAAGCATATCGTTCTTTCATTCACTGTTATTGATGTTTCTAGTTGGCACACTTCATTTCTCTTGAATAACCTTACTGAGATCAGGATGGATAATTTCTTTTGAAACCTTTGGAAGGGAACCCACTTTATGGAGGCTTTCTGCAGTGAGTTCTTCCTGTGTGAAAGAGAACTCTCTATGTAGCTACGTGTTCTTCTCACTGTAGGGTTGATTATCATACCTAGAGTGCTGTTGCTAATGATACAGATCACTTAAAGAATACTGTAAGTACCTTAATGTCTTTGAGATCTTTCAGTGTATGATACGTAAATGGAAAGTGTACAGCAGAGTCAGACCAATATTCCCTAACTGGTACTGGGATTTCTTGTTAGGTTCTCTTTCACTAAAACTAAACAGGAAATATGTGAAAGTTGTTTCATTCACTTCCTGCTCATCACATGAGAGATTTAGCAGGTCTCAAAACTGGAAAATTCTGTCTATTCTAGGGAAAAATATTTCTTTTTAGCTTTTAGTGAACACCATTTCACTACTCTGTAGTACTACAGAGTTTCACAGTTCTGCAGTATTTACATACTCATTTTTCAATCTGAATAAAACTCTTGGTTTTGTTTTGTGGTAGTTTTTTGTTTTTTGTTTTTTTTTTTTTTTTTTGTATTACACTATATTAAAAAACAATCTTTATGTAAAAGAACTAGATAAATTAAGAGCCCTCAAAATTACCTGTAAAGGCAGTTTCTGTGCATGAATTATGTGTTTGTGTGCATGTAAATATTACTTTTTTTTGTTTATAATGTGTGAAGTACTTTTGGTATTGGAAAAAGTTTCCAGATGATTTTCAGGATTTTAGGAAATATCTGTGAAGCCAGCTATAGACCAATAAAAACTGTGGACGCATTTCCCAACATGAGAATGCTTTCATAAAGATCTTTCAAATACACTTTGAAATGAAATAATTAAAATGCATCTCTCCTCATTCTGTTGCCATTTTATTTTATATCAAAGAATGTCATATTGACACTTCATGATTTTTTTTTTAATAAACTACCGTTTATAATGACCACGTTTAATTGCTCTAATTTAAAAAGGCGCTATCTGATTGCCTGCATGAATGTAACAAAAAACGTAATTGTCTTGTGCAAACCACTGAATAGATTTAGGAATCTTCAATAACAAAATTACATTAATAGCATATGCTATTAAAGATGATTGATGGCAAAATTGGAAGCATACTGGTTTTACACCACACAAAAGCACACGGTGCTTTGAAGATGTTTCTGAGAGTGTCAACAACAGAACAGAGAAGAGAAATACTGTAATGCTGGAAGTCCCACTTTACTCAAAGAAACAAGTCATGGCAGTGAAGTAGATCAAGTTTTATTTTACTTGAGATGACAATATTTGTCTACTTTTTCTGAATTTCTTGTATATGTGATTATATTTTTCAGTATATATATTGTTTAAACCTGTTCAAACACCTGCTTTATCGCATGGAAGAGTAAGAAACAATTTATAGCCAGTTCTTCAGTCTGGTGATCAGCAGTCCCGAAATCTTATGTGTAAAGTGACCTCTGATACACACTGACCATTTAAAAAAAAAAAAAAAAATCAAAGCCAGAAGTTCAAGAAAATTATTCGGGGACAGAGGTTATCTCATCCCCGTGGTGGTGGTCATTTTCAGGAAGTCCATCTTGACCTCTCTATTTCTCTCTATTTGAACAGGCTAATAGCTGTTTAGTGGTACTCCTAACACATGCAGACTTTAGCTATTAAAGGTATCTAGTTCTTATTTTATACTGGCCATATGTCATCATATATTGTTAAAGCATACATGTCATTTTTTCCTTTTACTATAACTCGCCTGATTGAACACAAATTATGCTTGCTAAATTTGATCACTTTTTCTACAATAATTTATACAACATATTTGAAATAAGTTAAACCTAGAACAAATTCAAAGTAGTCTTTTTTTTTTTTTTTTAATTTCCAGTGCTTCATATTGACGATTTCAAGTTGATAAAGTTGTAACAAACATCTAATTCATAATTCTGCTGTTTATTTAAAAACCTGTGTCATTCTGATATGTAAACAGATTCTTACACTGTGGAAAATAGTAAGAATTAGTAATTAGCTTTGTGGTGGTGAGTATTTCCAGAAGCACATATCTAAAGTACACGTGCACATTGACACTTTTGTATTGTATGTAAATGATTTTGGTCATTTTACTACTTTATTTTGTTTCTCAGACAATAGTTGGTGTGGGAATTGGGTATTTTACATTTAACTGTATGTTTATGAATGTGATGGTCTTGTATGAGAGTTCAGACTTCTGTTTTTCTGTATTACAATAAGAACATCTTTTGCCCAATCATGAGCAAAGTGAGTTGGTCTTCTTACTCAGTCCACGTGAACAGAATTCTTCATTTTAGTTCAGTTGTGCTTTTTTTCCCCCCTCTTTTAACATACATACACGCTAGTTTGCTAAAAATGATTTGGGAGGATTCAGTTGATTTTGTAATATCACTCACTGTGATTATTATTAATATACCTTCACGAGAATTTACCATATGTGGTAATTACAACTGACAAATATTAATTTAGATTTAATCAAAAAACCATTCTCTTGTAAACAGCTGCTGTTGGTAACGTCAAAGACACACAGAATCCCTGCACTTTGCCTATACAGTTGAAGCTGTATTTTAGTACCTCATTAAAAGATTTTAAAATATTTTGAAATAGATGATTTTTCCTTTTCTGGGAGGCAGGTGGAGGGGTACTGCCTGCAGGACCCGTTTTGTCAGCATGAAACCAGCCTCATAAAATTTTATTGAAATGAGCTCATTACTTTTAATTTTTACCATCTCTTTAGTAATTCAGTGAATAGTTTTCAACATTTAAAAAACAAACCAAACATTTAAATTTATGCCTTATTATTTGATGTTTTTGTTGACACTTCCAAGAACAAAAATGTATTGTCAATATCAAGATTATTGTTGTAGCACTTAATTATTCAATTCATTAGAATCAAGAACATTGAGGCACATATTTTATCTGCTGATTGGCTAGCTGTTCCTTTGTGCACCCTTCTTCCTCTATCAATATATAAACTTTGTTCAGGACATTCTGAGCATCTACTACATCAGCTATAATTAGTATTTATCTGAATGTAACAGATTCAGTTATCAACTTCGAGGAAATATACCTTCAGGTGGTAGAGTTCATTAAATGTGTAACTTTTCTCATAGCTACACAATATGCAGAATTTTTTTTAGTGATATGGTGAGAAAAGTACTTTTATAATAGTAGCTTGCTGACAACATTTGAAGTGAAAATTGCCAGTGTTCTCGAATCTTTACACGTTTCTGTGACTGATCATCATTTCCTTAGAATTCCAGAGGCTTGTGTGAATCATGCCTACAGGGTACATATGTTAGACGTTAACGAGAAAATACTTCCCAGAAATCAAATGTAAGATTCTTAAAGGAAGCTTTTGAAGTGCACCTACAAAGTTGAATGATTAGAGCCTTGTAGAATATTCATTTGAGAACAAAAAAGTCGGAATGACATGAAGGTATTTTTTATTTAGCAAGCAAAACAATTGTTAGTGCACAAATATAATGTATTTTGAGTGGTGTGTACTCTAGGAATGCTTAGTCACTAATGTACAGAACTAATCTCTGGCGATAGGTCTTTTCAGTAATTGCTACAAATATCATACTCTATGAAACACTTTAGCTTAGAATAATATGTATATATGCAAATGCTACAAAATTCAAAGAATCACTGTATCAGACATTCATCTAATGCATCAATGAAAAGAAGGTCTGATGTTATACTGAATGCATATAATTCCTACTGTGTGTATCACAGTTTCTCCCAGCTACAGGCAATCTCATAAACTTCTCAGCTGTAAGCACTTTTACGAATTTATTTGGAACCATATTCCATTCTCCTATTAGTCACGTGGTCCAATCATTTTTCCCATGTTGAAATTTGTTATCTTGCATTAGGACTTGGTATATATATTCAGAGTATTCTTTCAAATTTTCTAGTAGTCCTCTGAAATTAAAATTAAAAATTCCCCTAGTACGTTCATATGTGTACGTAAAATTAGATTTTATGATACTGATAATTTGTGTATTACGTTATACTTTAAAGTATTTCTGGTCCTTACCCAAGGCTATACTGCTGCCCTTAATTATGCTACATAAGACTTTTTTCCACAAGTGAATTAATTAAAATCAATACACAAAAGAATTCACCTCGTTAGTAAGAGTGGTGGAATAGGATGTTGCCTTGTTATTTCAACATTTACGTGTATTTAACACTCTCGCAAGATTTGACTCAGTGCTGCATTTCTTCTGTTGTCACCCAAAGCATTGCTACTCTATGCACCTATGCTACACTGAACTGTGTTTTATCACTCTTTACAACAAAGGAAGAAAATATTATGTTGGGAATACTACTGTCACTCAAAAGTATGCGTGCGTGTGTAGTGGAAATGATAGGTCACAGCTCAAACCAGTGATTGAGCACCTGGTGGGAAGGCAGGGCCAACCCAGGGGAGCTCAGGTGCATGCAATGGACCTGAGTGACTGGAAGGGGTGGAGCCATTCCCATTTAAGGGTTGGAAGTGGAGGCTAGGGGGTCATGCTGGAGATCTTTGCCTACCTGAGGCCTTCCAAGGGTAAGCAGCTTCTTCCCTTTGTTTCTATGCCTATGGCTGCTGCGTTTGAGCATATCCTCACTTACTGCAGCCTAGGGCTTCTTTGCTACTAAGCTGTCATTGCTGTGCTTTCCGTTGTGTTACAGTGTATTTTCTGGTTCCTGCAAAAGTCTTTAAAAGCAATATCATAATTGCTTGTTTGAATGTTCTTGTGTAAGTTTTGTGAACGCTTAAGGATGAAGACAAGCTGTCAAGTGATAAGAGATTTAAGTAAAGATGTAGTTGAAAAATAAAAAGTTGTGCACTTGCCAAAATGATAATTGATTAAGATTTTCTGAACTTCTTGGTCACTTTAACTCAGCCACTTTCTGTGTGAGTAAACTTTTTAGAGACAGCTAATTGTTACCACTTGAAAATATAAAATGGGTTTGTTACCTTCAATTAAAAACTCAAGGGGAGCATTTTAGAAGTTTTGTCTCTATCAGTGATTTTCTGATTAGCTATGGAAGAACTAGTTGTATGAGTAGATGTATAATAGCCATGTGTTCTTTATGTTCAAACAACCAGTTTTGAATCATTGTAATTCATTGTTGGGCTGTCTGCTTATAAGAATGATCTTTTCTTCTGTTTTTAATATCCTCATGACAAGAAGCATCTGTAGCTTGCTTGCTACTAAGAATTGTTAAACTTAGTTAAGCGTCATGGGAATTGCTACTAAAAGTTGGAGCAAATTTTTAGTTCAGTGGTTCATGTGGATTTTTTTTTTTTTTTTTTCTGGCCCTCCACAGCAGACTGTTGAACTATATTGTGAACAGGAAATCAAATACGTGTATATATAGAAAAGATAAGAATGTAAACGTGAAATAACTTTCATTTTAATATTTTACATACAAATGATGAGTGCCTTGGGATGTTCATGTTTTATAGGATTATGTTACAACATACAAAGTCATTTCTCTTTCTTAAGTGACCAACAGTTTGATAAAATGCTTTGTGAAAATTGTCCCACCTGCTTTCTCTTTCCCAGTTGCTCCAAAACTTCTGATGCAATTAAAAAATTTTATCTGATAACTTTTTGGAATGTGGTGCATAGGTACATGCTCTGTACTAATTTGAAATAATAGTTCCTCCTGCCAGAACTCAAAAAATATTTCCACTGCAGATGAATAGAATCAACTTGGTTTGAGGGGGGAAAAAAAAAAAAAAAGAGTGAAGTGTTTGTAGGTCACTCCAAAGGTGTAATGCCTTCTATTTATTGCCATGGAAACTACAGTAGATACAAAGAGCACAAGAGTAAATAGAGTAAATTTTCAACTGCAAAACACTATTTTTTTCAACATAGTTCCCACCATGAATTCTGTAATTTTGCTATTGATGAAGATCAACTGCGTGCCAAGTATTGTATGGAGTAAGATAAAAACTTTGAATCTTTATGAAAAACTATGGGACACTTCTCTAATATGAGACAATATACTATTAATTAGATACAGTACAATTAGTTTTACATTGTGTTACCTGCCCATTGCTATATTAGTGTTTATTTGAGAAATAATTGTGCTCTCACTGTGCATTCATAAAGATTGGCAGCATAGAATCTTCTGGGTAAAGGTGCAGATGTTACTCATTTGGTGCATAGTCTGCATGAGGAAGGTGTGCATGCGCATGGATAGGATTTCTTAAGACCATGTATCCTGTTTCATGTTTCTCTGAGTATAAATGTTCCTTTAATGTTATCTACCTGTGCAAGAGGTAGTTAAAGATCTACTTCAGAAATTTAGGAAGTTCTTTCAGAACTTTTATTTTCTTATTTCTTCAAAGTATGGTTTTCTCACTCCAGAACTCATAAATGAAATTCACACTGAATTTATTGTCTTTAAAAACACCAGTGAAAGGCTTATAACATGTTTCTTCTGACTTGAAATAAACCCAAATGTCCTGTGCTTACTCTTATTTTTTCCTTATGTAATTATCGTAAAAGTCCCTGACCATGTACGTCCACTAGTTATAAGATACCTGTAATGTTTATAAAGAGGAACAGGTAACTAACATCTTTCTTAGAATTTAGGAGTCCTACAAATGTAATTGCCCTTTGAATAGAACCTGTGAATTGCTTTTTGGAAGTGAGTAGAGTGGGCTAGGCTCATCTGGAGTAAAGGCTGACCTCTGTATTAATGCTCCAAATCACATAGATCTCTGCGCAGTACAGAGATGAATCTAAGTCATCTTGGTCTCTGGACCAGTACAGTTTACCTCTTGCAGAGTATGTGTATGATGGGAAAGAAAGGTTAGTGCACTTTAATCTTGCTCTTTTAAGGAAAATTTTCAAAGATCAACTTAGAATCTGCCTTCAGTTTCAGTAGGTGCCACTGCCTTCAAGGAACTTCTTAACCACTCAGAAGTACTAGGCTTATTTAGGTGTAAAAATGTGAACATCTTAGTGACTGAATAGCTATAGAACACTCGACTGTGGAAGAAGCTCTCTAAGCAGGGCTCATTTCACACCTTCTGTTAAGGATGCGCATGAGAAAGTCATGTGAGATTTGTGGGCATGATCTATATTATTTAAAACTCAGAAGAAAATAGGAAAATTTTTAATGTCTGCATACCCAAATATTTAAGATTTCCAAATAATACTTGTTTCAAAGGTCAATTTCAAAAGTTAAAATATATTGCAACTGTTGTTCTCTGATCAAAACAGATGCAAAACCTACAAGAAATGCATGTGCTTAAGGAGTCTGCGAAGTTGTTTAACTGAATAAATCCGGCAGAGTTTCATTACATTTAGGAGCAGCTGTTAGCCACGGTCAGGATGCCAGTATAAAATCAATGTATGTAAGCTTGGCCAAGCTGGCTTTTTTCCCCACAAAGAGGGTGTTTGTACCAACAGCTTCTGCTGCGAAAGGTCTAGGGAAGGGTCCTATTACCACTGCAGGGTACATAAATACATGAGTTTACCTAAATATGGAAAAATTGTAACAAATAAGGGAGGCCTGGCAGATAGTTTGGTTTCATATTTGGAATAATAAAGTGTTCTGCTTAATTCCCGTTGCTGCTACTTGGTGTTTCCTTGACTTGTGGAGCATGTGGTAGTTCTTTTTCTATTTAATTTTCTTATACCCAGTCTCACATTTTGGCTATAAATATGTTATGTGTAAAAGCACATATGTGTAGATTATACTGTACTACAACCTGAGGGAACAGCATATAAAAATAGCCATTTCTGATGCATAAAACTTCACTGTCTGTTATACAAGCATGTTAATCGGTATTTTAGAAAATAACAAGACTATTCCTATGTATGTACATACTGAGAATAGGTTTAGTGCCTCAGATTAGTAGAGGGGAAGGAAAGAGGAGTGGGAAGATGCTTCATAAGCTAGGGAACCTTCAGTCTGGTTGGCATCCTTTTGGATCTGCAGTCTAGGGACTAACACTGCTTGCTTTTTTTTTTTTTTTTTTTTTTTAGCAAATCCCTAATTCCTGTTCTATACTGCAAATGACTTCTGATCATTTAGAATACTAAGGAGAAGTGACATTGATGTTAGGGTCAGAGATCTGTTATGTATTTAAAGCAGAAAAATAAATATGTACATCAGTGCTATGTTGGATTTAAACCATATGCATTGTTACAAACTGAGACGCTTTTTTTTGCTTGCTAGTTTTTGTTTTAAAGAGTTTCTACATAGGTATACATTCTGTGTTACACCCAGCATGTTTTTTGTTTTTTCTCGAAGTTTGCGGAGCCGTGTCATAAACTCTATCACAACTTTCCCGTCTTATTCCAGCTGGATGCCATTCTTTCTTCTCTCAACTGCATGTGTATGTTCCAGGAAATTCTTGTGAGTTGTGCAATAGTATTTGATTATCATCGCTTACAGGGAATAACATGGAAGTCTTTACTCTCAGCTGTAGGGTTCTGTGGGCTATCCACAGTGTTACTATCATAGTGTGCTTAGTAGCACAGATCTGTTGTAATAGCACATAAAACTGTTAGGAAGGATTTTTTTGACGTTTAGATTCCCTGGTAAGGTTTTCCAGAGTGATTTTTCACCTTATGTGGATGGTGCTTTCAGCCTTTAAGCAACTCACTGAGTTTGATTGTAATGTTCTAAACATACCGTATTGAAAGCCTTCATATTCTTTTTAACTTGGGGGCTGGGGGAAAAATTGTTATGTTTGAGTCAGTGAAGGTCACACATCTACAAAGTAACAGAAAGCAACAGAATGTAAAATGTGTCCCTAAACTTCCCCTGTTCAGAGATGTTTGCAATGGTCTCGTGTGTTAGACTTTTTTTACTTGCACACGAGGTCTGTAGTGGTATAAGACTGCACTGCTCCTGAAGTTGACATCTAATGGGCCCATCCTATACAAAGCCTTGAAACAGTAAATGTGAAATATGCATAAAAATTGAATAATTATGGCATCTGTTACTCCAGCACCTCTTAATGGGAAATTAACTGAAGAAATAGCAGGTTCAAAGATGTGTTAACACTCCAGTAGCATTTTAAATATGAGGTATGGGGTGGAGGAAGGATAATGGGGATGAAATTGAGCTCTTAGATAATCATTTGACATGCAGGTAATTGAATAGCTATCCAGTGCACTGATGAACACTTGTAAGGAAATGCATTCATTGCCGTGTGAGATGTTTTATGCTGTAAGGAAAGCAGAATTTTTGTGTGTTTTTTGGTAGCTACTCAAGATCTGCATCTCAAATTAATATGATTAATTGAAAAATGAACAGATTGTTAAAAAAGAGAAAAAGAAAATGAGAAATAATTCTCACATATAACACCATTCTTACTAATAAATGAGGAAAAAAAATCTCATGTAGATTTAACTCTGTAAATGGTCTGAATGAGCTGTTAACATGTATGAATAATCACATTCACTGGGAGATGGCCTGTCAGTTTGAAGATCTTTAGCATGTTAAAAAAAATTATCAGTCAAGTTCTGTATATACCAATTGCAACTTGATCACTTTGGCTATTATGGATTACTTTCTTCATTACTTTTCTGTAAATAATTTGTAATCATATTTGCTGAGTGTAGCCGGAGAATGTCTGCATGCGTATCTTTTCAGACTTTAAGAGTGGCTGTCAACAAATATGAAGTAATATGTAATGTATGGAAAAAAAAAAAACAATAAACTTCATTTAAAAAGTGTATTGCTCCTATAACTTCTCTCAGTGCTCATTGATTAGAGATTAAACATTATCCTTTGTGCTATTCAGATTGGGATTTTTAATTAGGATGTCATTATTACACAGATATACTAAAATGCTAAATTGATTTTTGAGACCTTCTGAAATAATGGCATTACTTCTGCAAAATGAAAATCATAATAGATTATTGACTAATGCTTGGCTTTTGGTCCAAGGGCATATCACCAATGTCAACATTTTCAATATCTTTCGTTTCATGCAAAGAGATGCTCATAATTAGGTTTATATTAAAAGTTTGTGCCTATTGACTCATTTTTTATTAATGACAGTAGTATAGCATTGATTATTCTTGAAATATAAAAGCAAGCAATAATGCCCATTGCTGACACTTATATACAACCTAAAATTTCTACTTATTTAAGAAATTGTACTTATGCAACTAACATTATAATACCTGCTGAAGTTTCTGAACAGATGCTTATTTAGCTGGGAACTGCTCTTAGATTATTATTTACACAATCCCTGCACATTCTGTAAAATAATGGGTGCCTAATGATACTTTCAGTGTAGACTTCATGGTGTAGCATTCATGGTATCTTTTTTAGGCAAATATGGAGAGGGCAGTTAGTTAATGATTGAGACAGTTAATTTCTTCCTGCTAATTTGATGTGTATCAATGCTTCCTGGATAAGTATTTCACTTGAATCCTGAAGTATTGGTCACGGTCCGCAACCATTATTCCATATAGCCTTTGTGCCTAAACCTACAAGGAAATCAGATGAAAGAGGACAGATTTTGTTTGTATTTAGTAGTGAGAGACTCTCCCTCTCAATGTGCAGTTGCTTAGGGAATGCCAGAATGGATTGAGGCATTTTGGATGGTTGGAGTTATCAATAATAAAAAATCACTATCAAGTAAACCCTTAAGGAAACCCTTAAGAATGTGAATTTTAATTAAAATTTCTAAAGGGCTTTTTTCTTGAAGTGAAATTTGTTTGAACTCGGAGATGTACAAATCAAGTTTGAGGGGAAAAGGTCATTTTTGTCAGCGTTACTAGAGGTTGTACTGTTGCCTTTGACTATGGCTAATAGGAAGTATAATATATGTTAAGGGATAACTTGTTGCCCTAAGAACTCTTCTTTGAAGGTGGTGTTTTCCCACTTAAAACCAGGATGCTTGCTACCTCTGCTGTGTAAGTTGAATTTCATATCAAATCTGTTGCTTCTGTAATCCTTCATTGATGCTTATGTGGAGTTCCCTCTATACTGTCAACATCTGACCCACTCAGAAACCAGGAGGCATCCCTTCTACAACTAAAAAACACAATCCATTTAAAATATACAGAAGTGCTTTCCTTCGCACTGAACAAGTTCTTTTCTGGCCCAATGGAATCTCTCCTATCTACATTGCTTCTCTGGGAGTGTGTCTGGAGAGAGACTCTGGGCTTGGAAAACATTTGCTTTTCTCACTGTACACTGGTCTTCTGCACAAACCAGAACAGAAATGGAATTTGATTTGGAAACAAAACCTCAGTGAACATTTTCATTTTGCATGTCTTCTATATTGGCTTTCTTTGTTCAGATAGACACAGTATTAAAATTCATTTTTAACATGCACTTCAAGTTTTGAACTTACAAGCAAGTGGTTTGTTTTGTGTAGTGCTCTAAAATATGAATTCAGATCTACAGGCCACTGACCTCAGATATGGCTGTATGAATGTAAGAAACGTTTAGTAATATGAAAGGACTCTACAGTCCTTAATTACTGTGCATTAAAGTAAAAGTATAGTCTGGAGAGTTTTCAGTTTTCCTACTGTTATTTTTTTATTATTTGCAAATAAGCATAGTTTTTATTTCTGTTAATTTACCTACTATAAAGTCTTCCCTGTGATTCAAATGGCAACAAACCATTGACATTAGAAAGATTTATGATAACTGAGTGATGTGGTGAATAATTTAAGAAAACTTTTTGAATCAAGTTGTTTCCTTTGCCAGGGAATGAATTAACTTGGGCTAAACTTTTAGAGAAGTTTCCTATTTATTCCTTTAAAAACCATTTCCTAAGGCAATTTGATCATATTTTGTATATTATTCATGCTGAAGTAACTCTGAAAACAGGAGACAGTTGTTTGTAAGCCTGTCAATGTGTCTCCCTACTTTGTGATGGGAGTTAATATGATTACATGAGGCAGAAACAGAGAAGATCCTTAAATACAAACCCCAGGATCGTAAACTGAAATTAGGGCATATTTACAGTTCTGTGGCTCTCATCTTCTATAACTAATAGTCATCAGGGAGAAAACTGGCATGATCATTGATTGTCACTTTCATTATACAAGCAACATAATTATGATAATTATGTCTAAACTCCTTCACAGAGGATGCTAACATAATTGGAAGTATCCCATACTTCTCTGAAATTAGGGCACATGAAATAATGAAGGTATACATTACCTTTATTCAGATTAAACCAGTCCCTTTTCAGTTGCATAACTGAAAACATTTGGGGGAACATTTCATATTTTTCATATTTCTAGTAGAAATTGATTCCTTGAACATTTTATGTACTTGTGATTTAAAATATTCAGATTTCTCACTGCCTCTGTTAATAGTTTATTAGCTTATATTGATATATAATTACACAAAATATGCCAATTTCAGTATTGTTAGCTATTTTTATTAAAAAATACAGGAGATTTTTTAATGTATATGTTTTTAATAACCACAATTTTGAAGAATCTAACTGTGATCCAGTGTGCATTCATAGCTATTATTTATGTCCCTTAGGCACATATAATTTTGTAGAATGGGAGAATATTGATAACACAAATGGTGTATATTTACACTTTGTATTCAGAGACCTCAGACTGAGAAACTGACTCTTTAAAAAAGTTTCTGAAGAGGAAACTTCTCTAATATCGTACTGGATAATAGATATATATATTTTTTTTTCGCGTGTGTGTATGTATATATATAAAGGCTCTATCATGATTCAAGTAATACTTGAGGAGGCCCCACTAGCAGTAGAAATCAAGGGATACAATAATTCTTCACATTATAAAACCAATCATAGAATAGCTTGGATTGGAAGAGACCCCAAGGATCATCAAGTTCTGCTACAGACAGGGCTACCACCTGGACTTGAACACCTCCAGAGACGGAGTATTCACAACCTCTTTGGGCAGCCTGTTCCAGCACCTCACCACTCTTACAGTAAAGAACTTCCCCTCACATCTAATCATGGCTAAGTAGAATAAAAACTTGCCAAATAACATGTCATTTTTATTCAAAGTTATTTTATATTACAGCACTTCATAAATGTGCCTTAACAGAGCTGATCAGCTGATGGGAATGCTTCAACTGCCCTAAAGATGCAAAAGCGGTTGAAAGAGAGAATGTGATTCTTCCTGCCTATAGAGGTTTAGAATTCTCTGAACGTGGCAAATCTTTCGGTTATATTGATAAACGTTTTCAAGTATTTCCCAGTTTTGTATGTTAAGCAGTATTACAGTCTCTGAGGAAGCTGTCAAGAACAAGTGTTTGTGTATGTGGCTATAACGTTTTCATATACAATACTGACTGTCAATGAAAAGGGACACTTTCTTGCTCTTACATACTAGAGCGTAGGCCAGTCTGTTGATAAAAATATTAGAGGCTGTGATTAAGAACAGTGTGGCATCAACCAAGTATTTAGTGAACAAAGTGTTTGGTGAAGAATGTTTGCAAGTGTTTATCTGATTTTAAAATAACAGAAAATATTTCCTTGGTGAGTGTTCATTTATGTAACTATTGAGCTTTGAAGATGGAAATGCAATTTCTTAAAGAACTGAGACATTTTTGTATGAAAAGATTTTGTGGAAATGTTTCATTAATTCTGTAGAGAAACCCTTTGCCTTAATTTTTCCATTAACTTCAGCATTTACTTGCATTTACAGTTGTTCAATGCGTACAATGGCAGAAATCATTAATTAATCACTTCTGTGAAAGAACATTTAAAAAAGGGAAACTTATCAAATATAGGCTTAAATATGCTATCTTTATTTGAACAATTATAGAAGTATAAATAGTGAGGTCTGTTTATTTTACTACTTACAGACTTATTTTACTTAGTATCCTATATGAGTTCTATATACATGGATGCAAAATCCAGAACTGAGGGCATTGTCCGACAGTAGGTTCATATGAGCATAAGAAAGCAAACTTCACATTCAGATATTTTTAGAAAAGGTGCATGAAATGTTCTATTAAAAATCATTTGGTAGAAAGCTGGTGCAGATTATCTTATAAATGTGAGGAGGACTGAGTTTTTAGAACGCTACAAGGAAATGACACTTTTAAAGGTACGTAACTTTGTATCCTGATTACTGAGATCTAGCTTGGTATATTTTCATAGACAAATAAACCTAAGTATGTGAGAGATAGGATTATAATATAGCAAACTATGACACGTCAGATTTTGAAATATAAAGAAGAATCCACCAAACAAAAAAGCAGTCTAAGCATGCAATTCATATTGGTAAGTTTGGGCAAACTGCACATGCAGAACAGGATAAAAGTAACGCTTGGACTAATATGTGTGTTTAGACATCTAAGTAACGTCTGCCTATGGGTGTTACTTGCAATTAAATGTCTGCCTCTTCACCAATTTTATGCAAATCTACATGGTATATTTTTCTCTTTATCTGTCTTAATTTGTAGGAGC
Organism: Meleagris gallopavo; assembly: GCF_905368555.1. Lineage (NCBI taxonomy): Eukaryota > Metazoa > Chordata > Aves > Galliformes > Phasianidae > Meleagris > Meleagris gallopavo. Next base: position 5,121,620 of record NC_139416.1, read on the forward strand.
AGAGTGGCAGTCAAGTATCAAAATATTTTTATGCTGGCCACGCAAAGCCTTGCAACCTCAAACAGATTTTGAAAAGCAGGATGATGGACCAGATTTTCCCAAGTGACTTGTTGTTTTGCCAGTCTTAAGTCTAAATAGTAGACACGTAGTTACTTGAAGAAAAACAATGTGTGTATAGAGTTAGATTCTCTGAGTTCTCAACCAAGCTTGTTCTATATTTTGCTATACTTCATCATTCAGAAGTCAACTCACCACGAACTATAGCTGAGTTTCACATTATTGTCACTGATTAAGCTAAAAGTTCAAATCTAATTCATAGACAAGTCTGTACACCAATTTGACCAACTTCAAAATCTTATTTACAAATGCAATTTTAGTTTACCTTTGTGACTTGAAATCATGAATGAAGCTGGAGAAGACAAAGATTAATTTATATCAGTTCTTTTCTAGAGAAAATGAATGAGTGTATGTTACTCATTCTTTGGTAATGTGTATCTCAATTGTGCATTTTGATCAAATGGGATTTGGATCAGCATAAAAATATGCTAATATAGACAGCTACCTGTAGAATTGGGCTCTTCATTTATTTGAATTAAAGATATCCATTTGGTGGTCTGTCTGTGAAGAACCTATCTTTTGGAAGTGTGTACAATTCAAATTCATATATTGGTGAAAATAGAAGAAAATATTCAGGAAGTCAATTTTACTAAAACTGGTTTTAAGTACTCAGAACAGGAAACCATTTACCATGTACGTTAGATCTTTCTAATGACTGTCTAACTAGAAACAGGCTATCTTAATTCTCAGCCTCGAGCAAGTACAAATGGCCTTGCTTCCAGACTTCATTACAATATTTATTGCGATTTGGATGGAAGACTTTTGACACCACAGTCATAAAAATTACAGGGGACCACTTATTCGTGTTTGATAAGAGACAGAACATAGTCTCCAGCAGGCTTCAGCATTAATCTGTAATGGTTTTGATGGCCAAGGACCTCTCCAAATGAAAAGCTAATGGTCGTCCAGTAAACTCCTTTCAAATATATAATGTTTCCTTTCTTCTGAAGAAAGCTAAATGTATATTGCTCCTATTGATGGCAGGAAAGATATAGCTGAACATAATCATAACTAAGTAAGTGGTGAGTACAACTTGTAATTTCAATTTAAATACATTTTTATAATGTTTCTTATATTTTGATGTTCAGTCCTACAAAACATTGCTGAGTATTATAACTTCTAAAAATTAGAATTACTCTTTTGTTAGCTTTTGGGATTCCTAAATGTCTGTTATCTTCTAAGCATGACCATAACACCTCTTGAAAGACATATACAAGTAGACTGGGTAGAAAAAAAAGAAAGTGTTTACCTAAAATATGGTAATTTTAAGCCTGTCTTATTTGGAGATTGTTACTAGGACAGTTTTTGACACTTTGCTCTCAGATTTGAAACTGAGATCTGGCCAGCAATGAATGGAAGCTGCTTCATCCAGTGTTTGTTTTTGTTTGTTGTTGTTGTTGTTGTTTTTTTAAGATTGAACTTCTAGTCTCTTCCTTAGTTTCAGCAGACAAAAATCATCATCGTATTTCAACTAACTTTCCTACTGACAGGCAAACATTGAACACATTTGAACAGAAATGCAGGGATCTATCCTTTGCATCATGGATGGGGCAGGTTTTCAGGATGCTTGAGGGTGGCTGCCTGGAATCCCCTTTTGTGGCTGATTGTTGCATGTTGTGACCCTTTCTCTAAATTCAGTGCTATGAAGAGACAATGTTTTTAAAGTTGGGTTGTTGTTTTTGTTTTTTTTTTGAGTAAACTTATGCTAGAAATATATGACTAATACTATTGCATTTGTTTTCCTAGAAATCATGTGGATGTATGGTAAGAAACTTATACATCGTAAACAATGCAAAGAAAATAACTAATGTTTCTGTTCTACATGTAATACATGCAGAAACAGTATTAATGCTTATTACTAATTACCTGCCAGAATAAAATTTTCTGAGTGGCAATTACTTTATAGTTTTCAGGCAAAAGTAATCTTTTTCAGTAAATTTAATAATTGAAGAAACTGAATAGGCAATGATTAATCACTTATTTCATCATTACATATTGAAACTTGCTTTAATCTGTGTGTTTTTTACATATATATGAATTAGTTTTATCCAGTAAGATATCTATATATTGAATGTAGATGGATTTTTTTTATATATTTAATATCTCTATTAGTTTCTGATGGGCACATTGACCTAAATGTTCATGTTTCTAAATATATATCAGAATTTGCAGAAAAAAAATATTCATTGGTGTCCAACTCTTTGGCTTGCCTGGGCTGCTCTGAACGAAACGGAGTTGTTTAGGGCAGAATCTACAATTGCTTCTCCAGAAGTAATGCCTACTAACTATTTCCATGCAAACTACAACTGATATAAAGAGCACAACTATAGTCTTTAATGAAACGAATTGTCAGCTACAAAACACTACTTTTTCAGCATAGTTACCAGCATTAGCTCTGAATTTTCACTGGTGATGAACCAAAGCCTGCATGCTGTACTTGTAACAATCTGCACCAGCAGAGGTGACCACTGTCTGAAACGCACTGCCTACTACCTCACTGTGCTCACATCCACTCTTTGATCTCCATAAATGTTCAGGAAACATCGCTGAATGTTGATGGATGCCATTTTTTCCATATGGAGGAATTCAGTGACACGCATTTACTTCATCCCCATGTGTTAGATATGAGTCTATCAGACTGCCTCTCTGCTATGAGACAGATTGCAGCAAGAGAATGTAATGGGATTTTGATGGGAAGATTCAACCTCTACTGCCGTACCACCACCATCAACCTCTGAGATCATATATTCCATTTGAAAATTTGTAGATACTGTATTTGTGTTGACTGAAAATGGAGTCACAAAGCAATCAAAAAATTGATGATTTTTTTTTTTTTTTTCAATCTTGAAACCTGTTCTCAAATTCCTTTTTCAAAGTAGGAAGCACAACTTTGTATTTTTTGCTGTTCACAGGACCACATTTAGCCAACGTATTGCTATCTGTGAATTTATTTCTTATTGCTTGATTTAGTACTGCACTGTGCCCTCCCCATACTCCTGTTTCAGCCCAGATGGGGTTCATAGCACACTGATGTTTGGTCAGTGCTGAGTACCATTATGGGGCTGAGCTGCTGTTGTGATGGCACATGGGATATGGAGTGGCTGCGGAGTGAACTGGGCTGGGCCATGGGTTGGATGTGCCTGTATTACGTATTCTAAAGATATTCTCACAACTCAGCTGATCATTAGTTCGGAGCGTATGTGTGTGCATATATGTATGTGTATATATAGTTAAAATTCATTAAGTAGAATTATGGCCGCCATGTGTCATTTAAATTATAAAAAGTTAAGTTATTTGTGGTGGGGGGTGGGGGAGGGTAGGGTAGAGCTAGATGACTAGATGACCTTCAAGATGCTTTTCAACCCAATCTCTGTTTTTGCAATTTTGCTTATTTATATTTATATTTTGGCTAGTTTCTACTAGCAAATAATAGTGTCTGCTCAATATTTTACAGTCATCAGTGTTTAAATACTATTTTAAAAAAAGAGGCTGCTCTAAGCAGTCTGCATTTATCCTACTTTAGGCTATTCTTTTGGGCTACCATCCTGGGGAAAAAAAATCCTGTCAAAATAGCTCAAAAATTGGGAAACCTTTAATGAACTATGTAGTAAGTAGAGGAAATCATAAACTAATATAACAACAAAAAGACTTTTCTTTTTGTTTTCCCTTTGTTTTTGTTTTGGTTGGTTTTCTTGTTTCTCATATCTTCACAAATCTCTTTTTTTACTCTGTGTCTTTTAGATAAATAGTTTAAGACGTTCCTAATACTTGAATATTAATCCAATGACAGTTCCTGATTAACTCATTTTAAACTATTCAGTCAGTTTTACCCAGACCCTAAAAGTGATGTGCTGATGTACAATATGTACATGTACAAATACATGTTAATTAGTTATGTTATTAAGATGACCTTTACTAACAACTGCAAGCTCAGTTAAGAGCATGTTTGATCAGTTTTTAGTTGAAGGCTGGAAGTCACCACTATGTTTTTTATATATGTAGGAAAAAAATATTTATTCACATCAAATAGCAGAGCCAATACACTATGTCCACTGGTGTGCTAAAGTTAAAAGCTTAAAGTTGATTATTTTGCCTGTATCAGATCATTGTCAAACATTGGTAGCATTGGTGTTTGACGTTGACCTACAGTTTGTCCCAACATACCTCATTCTAATCAATCGCACAGTTACTTTCAGGTTATTGAACAATGGAAATAAAATTATTTCATGGTACATCTCACTGTTCTAGTAAAATTCCTGCTTTATTTCTCATTTTAAAAACAAACTAGCCAGGCAGTTGATACTACATAAACAAAGCTTAGTCATAATTCCATAAGCATCTCTGGAAGATTGTTATGCTTCATTTATACTCTGAATCAGATCTTTACATATCCCCAATGTGCTGTCTTGCTGTTTCTGAGTTTTAAAGCTACCACTAATGTCTTTACCTTACTTACCAAGCATTTTATTTAATCACCATAGCTGACTTTTAATTTCCAAATTTAAGGAGTGCCTATGTAGTATTTTCCTTTAATGGATCTCAGACTGCTCTATAAAGAAAAGTACATATTGTTTCTTCTTGCACATTGAGCAACTGAAGCAGAGGGGTGGAAGTGGTACTAGTGGAATTTGGGAGTAGAGCTGTGATCTAATTGATTCACATAGTTAATTTAGAAACTTAAAAATACTGTAGGAAGATTAAAGAGCATTTCTTGTCCCTAATTAACATGGATGTAAACAAGGCAGGTAGTTCAAAAAAGTTTAAACTAGCTTACTATGATCTTGATTGATCCAGTGTGTAGCATCAATTGTAGGTAAGTTTGGAAATTTCTGGTATTTAATTCCAGTCTATGTTAGTGTAATTTATAGTTTTAGTAGAAAACAGGCTTGCATAGTATTCAAAGTAGAGCATCCTTTTGTATATAAATAGGCAGTAAATTTAGCCTAGTTTTTGTGACAGAAGTCTAGTACTGTTTAGGATTTTAAAACTTATTCAGATTGTTCTGCTTTGGACTGGTCTGCTCATTCTGCTTCCTTCCTCTGATATTATTTGGAGAGGTATTCAAGAATTTGTCACATGAGAAATGTTTTCATCATGTTAATTAACAACTAATGTTCACATTTTATAGCATTGGCCATATCTATTATTACAGTCAGCAACAGGACTGTTATATTTACTTGCTCCAAGATGCATTTTACTTAATTGCTTAGTTGGATTAGAAACATTCTGATGCAGTGAATGCGTTTAATGGCCTCACACCTCACTTCCCATAAAGCTGCATTTCTATTCCTGTTCTGCATCCTTTTAAAGCACTCACTCAGAAATTTACTGATGTAACCAATTAGACTACAAAAGAGGTGAGATTTCAGGAGCTGTTTGGGAATTACTGGACTTTTTCAGCTCTACAGCAAAGGAAGCTTGTTTACAATGCTAACTGTTATTATCTTTATATGTTGTTTAAAAGTTTGGTTAAAATTAATTTCGTTTGCAGTATTTTTTTTAAGATGAGAGTTTAAGTGGAGCTCAGGGTGTGTGAACATAAATTTTGCCTAGACTTCTGGAATAGAACTGTGTTTCACCCATGCTGATTTGTCTTAATGTTAATCAGAGAGTAACTTTGCAGGTTTGCTCACTGGATACATAGTAAGAAGACTTAATTTATTTCAGTGAAATAAACAGCTGAATGATGTATCTGATTTAGGATTATTTAATTCCCATGATCCTTTTCAGGTTTTTCCTTTATCTAATTGATTACTAAATTATCAACTTTTGGAAGTAAGTGGGCATATGCTGACATATCTTAAAATCTTCCAACGTATTACAGCTTTACCAAGTTTTAAAAAGTATAAAGGTACCAAAGTGTGGGTAACACACGTATCACTGTCACCACTGATGAATGTACAAGGGAAACTTTTAGGCAAGTGAGTTTTTTTTTTTTCCCTAGGCTTTGATTTTTAAGAGAGATTTTACCTTTGACTAGAGTAGTTCCTTTTTTCAATTTTAATGATAAGTACTGCGATGTCCCTATTCTTTTAGAGCATAAGGACTGAAACTGTGCTTAGAATAACTAAGTGGCTAGATAAGTGAACTAGCATCTTCAGGGTGTTTTGGTATCACTGCTGAGATACAGTTGCTGCACTCATTTATTGTTAAATTCGGTAATCTTCCATAAAAATTAGGTTTCTTCAGATATTTGAGTTGCATTTTTAGTTATGCATTTCCCTTTGTTTTGCTATGAACACTCCTCATGTATGTATTAATTTTGAAAAAAACTGTCACACTGACTTCACTAAAACATAGAATTAATTAGTGACAAAATACTTGATATTACAGGAAACTAGAAGAAATGGGTTTAAGTGTTTGTTGTTTTTTTTTTTCTACTGTTGTTTGTGTTAAACATGAAATCTTCATATTAATTACACTTAAGCTGACTTTAGGATTAAATTCTAGAAGATTTCAAGGACTAACAGGAAAAAAAAAAAGGTCCTTTCTAATATCCTGGGAAAACGAAGTCAATGCAGGTGACTGAGTGATTGTATTTCACCAATTCTCAGAAAACTACTGAATATTAATGCAGTGGAGAAAATTTGTTTTCTCTGAAGATAATTTTCCATGAAATATGAACATCCAATTTTATGCACAAACAAATGAACCTGAGCTGCTCAAAGTTCTGTAATCTACACCTTCTTACCTTTCTGCTTATTCATTAAAGGTCACTGATTCACGAGTGGGATAAAATCGGGTGGTTTCACGCTGCAATAAGCTGTTTATTTGTTTAATTTTAACTGACAAATCCAATAAAAAATTTATAAAGTTTCATTAATAAGAGTAGGCAATAAAGTGTACCTAGTTATGTTCAGATGTTCAAAAAGTTTCCGATTACTAAGCACCCAGCTGTCTACCCTACTGTGCCTGCAGCATTTCACGTTATTGCCCATATACCACTTTGGCAATATGTACAATTTCAAAGGCATCTTAGTTAAACTATGCATAACAGGCTTTCTATTAACCATCAATCTTGTTTTTAGCAAGAGAAAAAACTGGGATTTAAGTAGTGACTTTCAGAATATGCTACTGGGAGAATTACATTAATTGGTAATATATTTTGTTTCTGGTTAATGGAACATTTGTGTTATATTCAGATACTATGCTTCATTTTGGACTTGTTTCTCTTGCTCTATATGTTTATATCATATGTAATTCTTTTAAATCATGTGAAATGCATGGTGAAATGTTAATTGTTTAGGGTGAAAGCAAGTGCTAATTCTTAACAGGAATTTAAGGGTGTATGTTTTTAAAAGGTGTGGTTTTGGTTGGACACAAGATGTGCAATATTTTGCTAGTGACTAAGACTCTTAACTATCTCCTGTCTGTAGAATTGTCACCTAGGTAGCTAGGTGGTTTTAGACACAGCTGTGTTTTTAATGCTGTTGCTTATATCTGGGACTTAAATTGGCTCAGGCTATTCTCCAGATCTGCCTTTCTTCGAACGTGCCTTTTATTGAATACAATTCTGAGCAGTCCAGTAATATTTGATTTAGTTTAAGTCAAGTAAGATCTGTATAGTCCACATTGTCATTTCATGGGCTAACATGTAGATACTCTGCTTTCTTGGCCCCGTGTCTTGAAAAGTTATGTTGACAGGTTCCAAGTTGTTTCTAAAGTCAATCAAAGCTCTGACTTATTTTAAATTGGATAAGGACCTATTTGTGAAATTATTAAAACATTTTCAATGTTTTCTTAATTCAGTAGTCTTACCATGCACTGGGTATTCTGGAGGGGAAAAAAGTGAATGTTTTGTGATACGTATTATCTTCCTCTACTGAGTAGAAAACATCACTTTGTGATTGTTCTCTACAGGTTTTTGTTGTTCATACCTATTATTTGCTACAGGTGAATGCTGACGTGGCATGTGGTGCCTCAATGATTTGGGCTGTGATCTGTGTTGGGATCTGCATTAATTATGACGGTTTCCTTATTGACAATATTAAGAATTTTTTTTTCCTTCTACTTAGCTTGAAACACATTCAGTGTCAACCTTCTGTATGCCATGTATTTCTCCCATCAAGTCTGTTTTATATCGTTTCGGATTGCCACGTCAATTTTAAGCTTCTCTAGTCCCGTTTGGCAAGTGTTGATCAAATTATTCATGTGGGAACCTAAGTAGATGTTTTATTGCATTTTATTACTTCTATTACCACTCAAGATCATAGTAATAAACCAGCCTCTTCATTAACACCCTGTGGAAAAAGGTCTCATTTTGTAAACACTACGTAGTGTAAATGAATCAATAGTTTTAAACTTGTGAATAATTTCATATAATCTTAAGCCCTATGGACATTCCTGTATACTGTATCTGTGCAATAAATGGCTCTGGTAAGCAGCCAGGTCTTCAAGAGAATTTTTCCTCCAGTTAGGTCACAAGTCAGCAGCCTGGCTTTTGAAAGTGTGCCAAATTCAAAGAATAAATGTCATCTCTGATGTGATAGTTAAGATCTGTCATGAAGCAGAAACCTGTAAGTAGTGATTCAGTTCTGTGTTTTCTTTTCATTCTCCAAACAGCCTCTGTTTCTAGTGGCAGATTTAATGGCATGATTTACAGCTCTAAAAGACCTTTATCAGGGCCAGAAAAATGACAAACAATAAATATATGGAGCATTATGTTAACAGCCACCACACAATACCTTGTCAGTTACAGCTTGATAGTGATACATTTTAATTTTGTCTTTCATAAAAAATCTTGGCATGTATGCCTCATTTGAACACAGACTTGGAAGTCAAGTGTGTCATCCAACCATGCAGTTTATCACCCTCTATATTTTTTGTCCTTTTCACTTAATGTCATCTCTATGGCAACAGGCATCGCCCTGGAAATCATTTTCAAAACAGCTTATTTGTTTGAGGGGGTCTGTCTGAAGTTCAAAAACGTTTGGTTTAGAAGAGCAGGTTCAGTTTACATTTAATAATTCTGAAAAATTTCATGTAAGCAGTACCAAACTAGAAAAAGAGGGAGATTAGAGATTATCTGATAATATGGTCAATGTTTTTGTGTGCTGCAGTGAGTTATAACAACACCAACAATTTGACCATTTTACTTTTGTTTGCGCTGAGATAGATATCCTTCTGAACAGAGTATTACGTGCGTCCTTCGTGGGCAGAACCAGGAATTACTGCACTTGTGCTGGTGGTGGCTTCTTACTACTGCTGCTTATAGAAAGCTTTAATCCTTCTGGGATTCTGTGTATGGTCTGTAATTAGTAGTTTTTAGCTCTTGGCAAATAGAGGAAGAATGTACAGTTCGGACCATTATGCTTATGAATGTGGTCAGGATTTGATTTTGTTGGTGTTATGTATTTTGATTGGTATGGATCTATTTCAGTGAAAATTACCTTTCATCGAAATTGAATCTTTCATGGACAGCAACCATTTGAATCTGCTAGTGGCCAAGTTTAGATATCATAAGTAAGATTCTAGATAGATGACTACAAATATTACCATGTTATTGGTGTTATAAATGCCTTTATATTTACCTGCTGAATCCTGCATGAAACATAGTCAACTGGTAATGGAGTGAAGACTTCGTGCTCTTATATATTCTTCTACTGAAAACCTTTCTGCTTTAAATAGGAGTCTAAAATAATTTTTGGGAGAGGTAAATAAGTTCTGTCCTATGATGTCTGCTTTCTTTCTCATCTTCTTTACTATATTCCTGTGAAGCAAATTGATCAGGAATATAAAGCTATTTTTCTTATAGAAGAAAAGATTTTGCTAATATAAAACTCTTGGTTTGGATTATATCCCAGCTGTGAATAAAAAAAATACACGTGATTTTAGTCAAACTTTATATAAGAGCAAATGATTAATTATACTGCTGCTTGTTTCTGGTTTATTGAATATTTTCTTCCATTTAAGTTAAATTGCAGACTTCTGTAAACTGCACAATCAGTTTAGCTGCACATACAATTTACAATTTTAAGAGCCTGGCTAATTTATTTGTAAAATCCTCTTTAAATAAGGAAATTCAATTTTAAGCACATGGTGGCTTTCTGTTTTCTTTAAGTAAAAAGTTGGTGAGTTTATGACACGCATTATGTTTAGTAGTTATGGAAAAACCTGAAGTTCCTGGTAGTCTTTTTTCTTTCTCTGTTTCTTTGCACACATACATAGCTCACGAGGCAGTCCAATGTGAGCAATGTTTACCATCTTCAATTTTACACTGAAGACTTGTTTCAGATGTGCATAGTCATGGTTATGGGCACCTGAAGTAATCATTCTATCAGCTCCCAAAAATCAAAATGTTATGTTACAATAAAAATCCAGTATAATCCAATTCTTTTATCAATAGATAGTCTCAGACTTAATAATTAAATAAAATTTTAAAAATCTAGGAGAACTTCATACATACAGTTTTCATTGATGTAGCACAGGAAAAGCTACAGAAGAAGGCAGTCTTCAAAACTCATTTTCAGTGATGCTGCCGAAAGATTTAGAGCGAGTCTGTAGTTCTCCTTCCATTATTGAGCAGGTTGATGCTCACAGATGTGCGCACACACATTTCCATTTCTTAGCACCTGGAGAAAGAAAACTTGCCTTCAGAGCACGCAGTGCATGAATTGAGGAAAAGAGCAGGTGAAAGAAATTATAGCAACTTTCTACATTATCTGGATTGATGACCATCATCACTAGCAACTTGCTGTGGAGAACTGGTTCAAGAAAAGGCTTATATGAAAAATGGGCTACAGAAAGATATGGGATAAGAAGCAACCCCAAGGGAGGTTGTCCTTTTTTGGGTTTTGCCATTATTTTAACTAATGGATTTTAGTGGTTTCCTTCCATCACTGTTAATAGGCGCACACATGAACACACATATTTGAACTTCTAAAAGAGGGGGAAGAGCAGTAACAGTTTTCTTTGCTATAATTTACAGCATATGGTTAGAAATTATACATATATTGTTCGTTATAGCTCATGGACTTATGATGTTTAAATTAAAATAGATTTTCCTAAATAAAAATAGTCATTATGACACACGGCTATTAAAAAGGTACCACTTTTTTTTTTCTCAGCATTGTTAAAAAGTAATGTTTTTTAAATGTTTCATACCACCTTACTTTTCTGGCTGGCATTCAACAGAACTGAAACTTGCCAATTGGAAATAATTTAAGAAAGCTTAGATGGTAAGATATCTGTATATCTCAGTTACAGATTTTTAGTCTTCCCATTCCTCTCTTAGCAATTCCAGGGATTTTTCTACTTCCTTTATTATATCTTAGAAACTTTTCTTTTTAATTTCTCTTCGTATAAAGTTCTAACTCAATACTCAATTAAAAAAAAAAAAAAAAAAAAGCCCAATACATCAGTGAAAAACAGCTAGTTGTGAAATGATGGCAGGGACTGTTCTTGCTGATGTCAACTCTCGTTAAAATTGAGCAGATTGTTTCCACAGCAAACATGTAACAAAGCAGAAATCCAGGTGCTTTCCTACTTTCCGTTCACCTCCTTTTTTTACTTCAAAGTCTTCAAAGTTTGATTTGAAGCATTAATTCTTCCTTCATTAATCTGGGGAATATAACAGAGTTTGATAGGTGCTCTATCTTGCTGCATTCTTGGGTAGACTACAGTAAATAATTATATAAGATTTTGTTTCCTTGTTGACAGCAGTATATGCCATAAATAATGACTATAACCCCTTTCAGTGCTCTCAGAGCCAGAATTTCACGTAGGCTGAATATGTCAATTTCCCACTGATAGGAATGCAAAGCATTTCTGTTAAACACATACAGCTTTTAAATTATTTTATATTTTTTCTACTTAACTTACTTTTCTTTGTAAGAAGATAATTAAACCATTAAAATTAATTTCATAGGTTTATTTTAATAATGGGCACATAGAGGATATTTTAATTCTTTGCAGTTTTAGCTTTGCAAAAAGTAAAATGAAACTATGGGGGGAGGGGTAGGGAGAGGGGAGAAAAAAGCTGGCATACTTCTAATAAGTCTGGAAGTTTGAATTTATGATGCTGGAACATGGTTAAGGACTCCAGCTAAACCTGTAATGCTTGTAAAATGTTTTCATATTAGAATAAAATAGGGGGGAAAAAATGGATCATAAAATATTTAAGTTGTAATTAATTTCATTCAGTTACAGAAATTGGAAGGTGAAACCAATTATTTGCATCTTCCTTTCAAATAGAAATCCACAAATGATACCTGGCTCCAATTTTCTATCATTATTTATTTACTAGTGTCATGTTTTAAGTCATCCACCTGAAAGAAAAAAAAAAAAAAATCATTCCTATGAATTACAACAAGCCCAGGTAAAGAGGCAAACTGAGATCCTGGCCAAATGGATCTTTGAGAAAATTCTGTCCTGCTCTGTCTGCCAAGCCAGGTAGTAGAGTTTGTGCAGCACAGACTTGGCAGGTAAATTGGGCTCCATAAAATCTAATGATCATTCAGAAGTATTTAGTGTAAATTTTTACTCTGCATCTGCTTTTCTAGTTTTTCAGTGTGGGAAAGCATTTTAAGAGTTTAAGGCAAGCTGATCTTTGAATCTAATTATTAGCATGGTGCCCTAAGCACTGTAATTAGTTTTCTACAGACAGGTGATTCTTTTTTTTTTTTTTTTAAAGACTCATCCCAAAAGCTGGTTCTGGCAAATTTTCATTGAGTCTTTGATATCTTCTAGAAGGTTGAGTGCAGACAGATCTCACTTTTGCAACTTCAGAACCTGATGACTTCAGTTTGTCTAAATACAGTGATGCAACAAATTGTACCAGTAAGTGGGAAGCTGGAAAGGTACAATGAAGAGTTCGCTCAGTGGTGAGAGCTGCGGAGGTAAAACCCCATTGTGTCATCTCACCTTTCTTCTCTCCAGAGAAGTCACAGTCAAAAGGTCCTAAAATATGCAGCAGCAGCTTCTGCTGTTCTCCAGAGGGAGCGATCTTGTTGGAACCTCAGCAATTCTGTCCCTGTGAGACAGCTCTCAACCAAGAACAAATGATCTGACACAGACTGCTTTGAGCACTGTGCAAACACATGTAGATTGTTTGCTAGGTTTTAACACTGCTAGAGAGGAGAGAAAATGGGAAGAAATAAATTGAAGAGGCTTCAGAATTCATTCTCCCTTTTTCCAGGGGGCAGCATGATCTATTGGAGAGAAATTTAAAAAAAAAAAAATTGAAATGTATTATATGGTTGTAAAATGAGAGAACTACAAAATGACTACTATCTTTAATCATCTCTTCCTTTTTAAAGCCACCTGAGACATAATCATTTAAATTTTATTTCCAACTTTGAAACATTTTGAAATTAATTTACTTTTTATGTACTGTGTTTTCCATCACTTTAAAAAATTGCTTAGGTTCACGGGGATGATGGGTACCAAGTGAGATGCATGTGTGATAGAGAAAAGATGAATGGAGAGATGCATGGTTTTTTTTGGTATTTTTTTCTTGTTGTTGCCAGGGGAGGGGGAAGCAGAGCAGGCTATAAACATACCTTAACCTAAAAATAGTTACATTTTAGATTCTGAAGTTATGAGTCATATAAGGAAGCACCATTTTGTGGTAAGATTTTTACTTGAAAGCAAACTGTATTCTTAAGATTACCATGCCTTACCACAGAGAAGCCTCTACACAGCATACATTGTATTTCACAGCTCCTAATTGTAGAATATTTTTATTTCATCCTCATTTGATATCGTGGCTGTTTTAATGAACTAATAGTTAGCTGGAAGTAAGCACAACTCTAAAAAGTATGAATCTGGGATCAAAATATTCAAGTAGTTAACTGTGGTTTTAATTACAGTGAGCTTGAATCATCTTTTATTATGGTTCTATGGTAATAATTTCCTTCTCTTTGGAAGGAGCTTGTCTTTCAATTAAGTGCTGAACAGTTACTGTTCTTCCTTCACTGGAAAATGATGGCTTATTTGAAACTGTTACTTTGACTCTTTGTTTACAGAAATACACTGGAAATATTCAAGAACATTGGTCTGTTTTGATGTTTTAAAAAAAAAAATACTATTTTTGAAGTCTTCTAATTAATTTATTCTCAGGTTTAGTTTTAAGTTCATTCCTAATACTGGACACATACAGCCCAATTTCTGCTATATAAATTTCTTTTACTTTTTGCATGCCATATATTATAGCAGCACTGCCTACTGATGAAAATGACATTGTTAACAGAAATAACAATAACAAATTGTTCTATTAATCTCTTAAACCTCCAAAAGTATTAGGATTAAAAATTTAGTCAGGTGAAAAGGCTAATCAAACATTCCTATAGAAGGGACTAGACCCTGTTTTAGCAGATACTTGGGGTGTTTAACCAGATGTATGCATATTTTGCTTGTAACTCCAAACTTAAAATGCTGTAAAATAATTTTTCAGGTATTTTTGGATGCTAGGGCTGGTGTGAACCTTAATCTGTAACAGCCGTATATTAATGTTTCCATCTGTCTTTTACAGCCAAGAACACGGTTGTGCTCATACAATTGAGGACACCACTATGCCTTAGGTGGAAGTTGGGTTTCTAACAACTACCTGTACTTTTGCACATCTGCTTTCACATAAAAATTAGCATGTTGAGAGAGATTATAACTTTATGAATGCATAGCCTGAAAGAGCTGTTTCACAGAATGTTCTTTATTTGCCTCTTGCATATGATTTGTGCGTACTCCTGCTCTGTTTGCAGACATAGAAGTCATCTTGGTATAATAAAGCACAGATTTTTTATTTATTTATATATATTTTTTTAGAACAAACTGCAAAGACTTGATGAACAAGTCTCCTTTCTGAAGTTGAAAGAAAAACATAAACTTGTGTAAATATAAATCATAGGAATAGATTTACACTCATGTCTTAATTCTCCTCTGAGTCAAAGCTGCTTTGCACAGCTTTATTTCCAGCTATTGCTGTAACTGAATGATCAGAACAATTTACCTCCTGCTGCACACACCGAGGATCACTCCCACCCTCAGTGTACACAGGGATGGCACAAGCAGCACAGCCAGTGAGAAGGGGACGTGGCTGGATGCTTCCTGCATCTCCATCATGGTAGCCTGCTGTAATGATTCTGTGATTGATGATTATCTGTTATACTCTGGGAATCAGCCCAAATCTGTGAACGAAGGGAATATTTGTGATTTTTTTTTTTTCCTTTCTTGTAGAGTCTTTTTTTTTTTTTTCTTGTGCAGTGGGTGGGCCTTCTGTTTTGCAAAACTCAGAATTCAGATTAGAGGGTGAAATTATTCTCCAAAGAAGAGGCAGAATAATTTCAAACCATGGTTTGAAATCTGTTGTGTAAGATTAACTACAGCATTTCATTGGAAGGAGTACTTTTTCTAGTAAAAAAGTTGGATGAGATGCATATAAGAACTTATGGGTGTTAAATAAGCCTTCACAATGAATTAAAATTACACCTTGAGATAAAGTATTCATTGCTTTTTAATTATGATTTCAATTTACATAAATTGTTGTCTCTTCAATCAGAAAACATTGTCATTTTCAAATTGCTGCCTGTGCCTTCTGAGTATTACATGCTGAGTGAGCTACACATAAGTTCCATGAGCTGTAGTTCACTTTGAAATATCTGTAATTATCATATTCAAATATTAGCACTCATAATTATTAATGGAGTCAAAGAAACAGGTTTATATTTTGGGGTTATTTTATCTTTCTCTATGCTTCCAACTACAATATAATAATGAGATTTGTCACGTTGATCTCAAAACACTACTGATGTCTCTATGATTAGGTTATGTTCTGGGGCTTGGATGTATTCAGTATCCCCAGCAAACATCTGCAACTGCTGCATTTGTTCAAGCCTGTTTTGTGTGCTCAAACATTAAAAAGAATTCTGTTTTGGGTTTAAAATCCAACGTGTTGGTGTGGACTGAAATTCAATAAATATATATTTCTTTTGCAAATTAACTTCTGACTAATTAATATTTATGAATGACAGATTGACAGTAGGAAAATTCTTTTTCTTCATAGTAGTATTTTGTAATTTGAAGAGTAATTTTTGTTTTAATACATGAATTGTGTTAAATTAGAATTTTTCTTTGTGTCTGTCAGATTGTAAACTCTTTTTCAGAAAGAGCATTTCTTGGGAATTACTTTGTCTTTTTTCTTGTCGAAACAAGGACTTGAGGAGCTTACTGCAGAGACTTTCACACCCGGCAGAAGGAATTATTGACAATCATCCATTTCTATGTTTGGACAAAGGGATGTTGCTGCTCATCACAAAATGATGAGCAAAAAACATTTTGGAAGGCAGTACTTCCATGATTGCTTTGTCCCTCAGTAGCTGAAAGAAAGAATAAATGATGAAGTTAGAAGAAAGACTAAGTCTCTTTCTTCCAGAGCAGGAGGATGTCGAGAAGGGACTAGGCCTCCTCACTTATTCTGATTGAGGGAAATGTGGAATACTGCAGACTGCTGATGGAAAAGTTGAGTCAGAGAACTTCTAGTTTCAAACATTTGTTCAGGTTCTGTGCTGTGTTGGAAAGAGTAGTTGTCTTGAAACCTTTATCTTGCCAAGCTGGAGGGATGTTGATCTGCCTGAGGGGAGGAAGGCACTACAGATAGACCTGGACAGACTGGATCGACGGGCCGAGGTTAACTGTATGAGTTTCAATAGGGCCAGGTGTCGGGTCCTGCATTTTGGATGCAACCCCAGGCAACTCTACAGTCTTGGGGAAGAGCGGCTGGAAAGCTGCCTGGTGGAAAGGGACCTTGGTGTACTGATGGATAGTTGGCCGTATATGAGCCAGCAGTGTGCCTAGGTGGCCAAGAAGGCCAATGGCATCCTGGTTTGTGTCAGGAATGGTGTGGTGAGCAGGACTACGGAAGTCATCCTGCCCCTGCACTCAGCACTGGTGAGGCCTCACTTCAAGTATTGTGTTCAGTTTTGAGCACCTCAGTACAGAAAGGACGTTAAGGTGCTGGAGCAGGTCCAAAGAAGGGCAACAAGGCATGTGAAGGGCTTGGAGAATATGCCCTGTGGTGAGAGACTGAAGGAACTGAGGATGTTTAGTCAGGGAAAAAGGAGGCTGAGGGAAGACCTTATTGCTCTCTTCCAGTACCAGAAAGGTGCTTACAGCAGGAGCGGGGTTTGTCTCTTCTCACTGGTGGTAGGTGACAGGACGAGGGGAAATGGCCTCAAGTTGCCCAGGGGAAGTTTAGGTTGGATATCAGGAAAAACTTCTTTACAGAAAGGGTTGTTGAGCACTGGAATAGGCTCCCTGGGGAGGTGGTTGAGTCACCATCCCTGGGTGTGTTTAAAAACCATTTGGATGTGGTGCTCAGGGGTGTGATTTAGTGGAGGGTTGTTAGAGTTAGGATAATATGGTCAGGCCATGGTTGGACTCAATGATCTTTAAGGTCTTTTCCAACCTGAGCAGTTCTATGATTGCTTCCAACATGCAATGGCAATAATGAGAGAGACTTTACAATCAGGATATAAACCAGTGACACCAGTGACAGGAATAAAAAAATAAATTATGAACTCTGATCTTTAGAAAATGCTGCCCTAAAATGGTCTTCTGCTTGATTTTTCTCAAACGTCAAGGTAGGAAGGAAATGAAAAGTATGAATGAAGAAAGCAAACTTATACAGATGTAAACTACCACCACTTTCACTTTGGATAAATGCACGTTGCTTGCTGGGAAACACAAAATTTCTTTCTATGGACTGTAGTGTAGGTCAGAGGCAGGCTGTGTAGCTGGCCTTGTAAATTCAAGATTCATCCGGCATAGCTTAGTAGAAGTCACACGACAATGCTGTTTGAGAAATCAGTTTCCATAACATCTGCTATTGCAGCTGGTGGCATATTTCTTTTATCACATGATGCAGCTGGGTATAGAAGGTTCTTGCTGGCTCAAAACAGTAATTTAAGTTTGTTCATTGTTATTCTATATTCCTATATGGGTATATCCTGAATTACACAGTGTGAACTTCCTGGTTGATATAGCCAGTACCTCTTGGCATCTGTATTATGCAGATAGTTTCATGTGAAGATGGACTGGAGATTTAATTGTTGATAGAAGTAGAGAAGCAGTGGCCCTTCTTAGGTGCTTGCAGAAGGAAACATAAAAGATTTTTATGGCCCATCTCATCCCCACTATACTAGGCTCTTAATAAACATTTGCAAATATTACTTACTGAAGTAATGTTTAATTCCATTTTCATTTAAGCTGCTTATCACCTCATCTCTGCTATTTCGCTATTATTTAGTTTGTACTCCTTTAGATTTCAGTACAACTCTAGAATATTTGATGTAACAGCCTATAAATGTTGCTCACGTGATCGTAAAACAGCATTTTGGCTGTTAGCATATAGTTTAGCAGCACAGTATATTGTTATTCATAGCAGCTTATAGATGCATGTTGTAAATTTCAGCTCTACTTGTTGGCTGCAGTTTGATTCTTAAAGATAAGGACATTTGGTACTGAGTGCCTGAAGGCAATACCTTTTTAAGCTGGCTGACCCCTGAGAAGATGAGCAAGTGTGATCATTGTGAATTCCTTTTATCATTGTCAGCTTAATGAATGTAGATGAAACCTTCATCGTTGATGCTGACATTGAGTCTCAAGAGAGATGAATCTAAGGCCATTTCAGATGACTACTCACAACTGTGCTTTGTCAGTGCTTTCTGCATCTGAAAATCGTTGATCTGATCCACCAGTCTTGCTTCTTTAAGAGAAATGATTCTCAAATTTGTGATAATGCGGAGACCATAGAGATCAATTTAAAAAGGGTGTAGATTTTGTGTGTAATTTTCCTTAATATCATATTAGTCTGAATCAATATAGCAGATAAAATCATTACTTATGTGGTTTGACATATTCAATAGAGTGAAAATATCAAAATAAAAGGATGAAAGAATGTCGAAAGGAGCATAAGGGAGAGTAAGTGTGAGAGCAATAAACTTTAGTTACAGTAGTGCTTTAAAACGCCTGTATAAAGCAGTAGTAGCAACGGTAATTTAATTGAAATAAGGGTAATTCAGCAAGGAGACCTAATACTTATCTTGACCTGGTTTTGGAGCCTGATTTACTTGTAAAAATATTTGTCTAAATTCATATAAATCCAAAGACAAATTCAACTTGTGTGTTTAAAAAAAATGAATGTATTGCACGTGATTTGCTGGTACCTAGTGAGACAAAATTGTGCAAGAATTACAGGGGTTGAAAGAGACCTCAGGAGATCATTAAGTCCAACCCTCCAGCTAAAGCAGGTACAATAGATTGATTGCACAGTTAGATCCAAAATGTTTGTGCTTTTAAACAATGATTTTTACTAATAGCCAGTAGTGATGATGTGCAATTGTTCTTGACAAAGAAGAGAATATAGATATACTGTAATTGCAAGGAAGCTCAAGCAAGGGAGACAGTTTGGTGGCTGGTAGATCCCACCCTGGCAGTTCCTGCAGCTTTTTGTTGTTTCTTCTGTCCTAATATAAGATCTGGCCTTGGTTCTGTTCTCCATACAGAGGGAAGAATTTCTTAATTCTGTAGAATTATGACTAAATTCTGCTGTATGTCTTAAAACATACTTCACTGGAGGTTTCTGTGGGTAGGTGAAAATGTATTTGCAGCTGCCCAAGAATGTCTTGGTATAGATATATAAAATGTATGTTTATAGGCAACTTTCTTTACCTTAATCTGCTGTATAGCTTTCTATGTTGCTTATCTTTAAACACAGTGATGACATCTGTGAGTCCTATTTCCTGCCTTTACTTCAAAAGCTTAGAAAAAGAGACATTGAGAACAGTCTAAAATGTGAATAGTTTTACATGCAGAGAGTTAGCAAAGGATTTCAAACAGCAAAAGGAAATTCACTGATGCATCAGGAGTTACGATGACATCAGTTATAGTCTCTGTCCAGGGCTGTTTCGGTTTTGCGTTTTTGTGTGTGTGATTTGTTTTGTCTTCTTTGTAAATGACATTCTGAAGCTATGTTAACTCGGTAGAGAAGGTCCTATGTGTGAGTCACTATCCAGACTGAGAACTGGGTAAATCCATTGTACTAAATCTGACCTTTATTTGCATAAATGCAATTTGACTGAAAGCAATATTACTGTGCCTTGTGTTAGCAGATGTTCCTCCTAAATTCTAGTTTAGTAAGATAAGTAATCATGGGATCCCGAGAATTTTCATTTAAAGAGAAACACACAGTAATCTTTTCTATGCAATTAGAGTGAAGGAGTTGTGACCTGAAATATAATTCAAATACTCAAATTCCAAAAGCAAAATAATATACCAAAGTAACACAGTTCTTATAATTCTGGAGGTCTGATTAATGACTGTCTCGAGTTGACTGTAGCTTTCTCATAGCTGGTGAACGGAATTCCTGTGTATCAATGCAACTCAAGTTTGATAGGAGATGATGCAGGCTGTAAACAAAGAGGAATTTTAAACACATTTGCTTTTGTGTTGAAATATCTCACAAAGAGACCTTTTCTACAGAAGGATTTGGGGATTTCTTTTATATGTATGTTGTTCTGACTGATTTCCATGGAAGCTACAACAGATTCAAGGAGCACAGTAGCGCTATTTAATAAATCAGTTTCTTAGCTACAAAACAGCACTTTTCAACATAGTCACCACTACTAGTAATGCATTTTTAGCATCAGTGAACAAGAGCCTGCATGCCATGCTCTTAAAAGTCTGCATCAGCAGGGGTGAACCTCTGTCACTGCTGCCACTGCTGAATTGCATCACCTACCGCCTCGCTGTGCTCACATCCACTGGTTGGTCCCCATTGACTTCTCCATTCCAGCATTCACCAAGGGTCAATGAATGTCATTGGGTGCTATATTTTCTGCAGGGAGGAATTCAATGACACGTGTTTGTGTCCTGTGCACGTGTCAGACACCATTTGGTCAGACTGCCCCTCTGATGCTGTCTGTCATACAGCAACAACAATCAATGGAATATTGGTGGGAAGGTTCAGCCTCTACTGCCTTACCATCAACACCCACCTCTGATGTTGTGGGCCAGTGCAATAAAATAGGACACATAAATTTCCAAGCAGTCTAGATTTTCCAGTATTTTGTTTTGAACTAAGCTACTAGAAATTCTTCAGTGAGATATAATGTGCTTGTAGTTTAACTGGTTAACTGTTCACTGAATTAGACAGCATTTTAGGGCATGCCAGTTTAGGCCCAAGAGGTCTTCTTCATTTGTGTTGGCTAGTTTTGTGCATGTCGTGGGCATCTGTGGATGCATTGCTGGACGCAGTTCTGTGCACAGCGATACATTCAGATTTTGGTTGGGCAGCTAGAATGAACTTGAAAGAATGTGAGATCTAGGGCAGCACAAAGTAGCATTTCTATTTTGGTGTTGTTTTTTTTTTTTTAATATAGTTCTGAAAAAATAATCTATTGAAATTAACAAAAGCTGAAAGTGAAAGCTGAGTGATTTGTAATCTGATTAAGAAGTCAGTAGCAGGTTTTGGCTGTTTTATGTTATTCTGGTCAGGACAGATGAACTCTAATATATCTGAGAACAGTGCGAAGATAGAGAATGTCATAAATATTTATTTGGAAATATTTCTCGGGAGAAAAAAAAAAAAGATGAAACAGGATGAGAGGGGTGGAGGAAGGAGTGTGAAGGTGGAGAAATTGGAGATTGGAGGATGCAGGAGATGCACCTGCAAGTAGGCTGTAATTACTCTGACTGGCTTTGACTGTTCTGGATGCTTTTCAAATTTGAATCTTGGTTCCAATCTGAGGTATGCCCCTTCTGAGTTACTATTGCTACAATGAAAACAAGTAGCTGCTGAGCAGTTAGGCTGTTTTCTGAAATGTTAGATAGAAGCATATCCTCTGCTCCTTACAAAGATTTTTTTTTTTTTTTTGGTATTGTACTCTTAAAAATAATTGTAAAACACTTAATCTGATGAGTTTCTGTATCTTATTCTACATAAGTAACCTTTGTAGCCTAGATAGCTTTTCATATGCCATCCTTAACTACTTTTGAGCTCAAACAGTCAAATATTAGACATATCTTATCCAGCAGCTGTCTTTAGTTTTTCTCAAATGCAGTGTCACATTTATTTCTTTAAATTGATTTCATACAGGCTGAGGAACTGTTTCCTCTGAGGGTTGATGTTACACTGCTAATCATGAGAGAGAATAAGTGACCTTTGTAATCTTGCTTCTAATAGTGCATCTACTTTAAGTGCTCAAGTAATTTCAATAGCTTTATGTTATTTACTGACTTTAAGCACATGAATGGTTGCTTTTTTCCTGAGATGTAGAAGTCAAAAGGAATTGTACTGTAAAGAATTATGTCTCTTGTATTTTTTTTTTTTTTCTTGTACCTTATTCACATTTCCCGTTTTAGAGATGGGATGAGAGCACTGCATCTGCTGAGAGTTTGGCTAGAATGGCTTTTTATCTGAAAAGGATTGCCCATGATCCTGTTAGGATTCACTGACTCTTGTTTACTAAAATGAGTTTGACTAAGTATTATTTGACAACTAATGCTTTTGCAAAGCCCAGTGTATGTATAAGCAATGTTTTGGATATTTTAAGAATTAAAAATTTTTTTTAATCTTCTCTCCAATAACACGAGACTAATTCTGTACTGTTTTTATACTGTTAGGTCATGTGTAGCTGGAAGAAACAATGGCTCAACTTCAAAAGATTCAAATTGAAAATATATTTTTTAGACAAAAATATAACAAATCAAAGTAACTAGAGTGTACAATAGAAAAGTATGGTTGTTCAGTGATACATATTAGCTAGAACAAGAATAATGACACTTTTTCTGAACCGTACTGGCAAAAAACAACTGCACTCATGTTTTATTAAAAGCCACTTTCATTGCACTGCCTATTTTTTCAGAAAAGTAATTTACATTTCCATCTGCTAGTACTTATTTATAAAATTCTACAGATAACTTCCAGTTGTCGGTACTTTTATAGTATAAAACTTTTTGCTGGTATATGCTGAAAATTTGTATGTTGATTAAACGTGCTTTAAATATCTTAGTTAACTTACAACATAGTAGCACAAGGTTTTTATGAGATCTGCTAAATCATTTTCTGCCAACTTACTTTATTTTGGCACTCTCTCAATGCTCTTTTACAACTAGATTTCTTCATATTTTTTTTTCTGTTTTTGTTATTTATAGTTGTAGCTAAAGCATAGATTCCAATTAATGGATGAAGTATGTAAACACAACTTCTAAACCAGAAATACAAAACAGCAAAGCTGATCTACACCATATTTCAGCACAGTTCAGCTGCTTGAAACCAACTGTTTAACAAGCAGCTATCGAAGACAAATGGTTAAGTGCCGTTTGGGAGAATGACCCAAAGAAGCTGTGGACTACCCAACTCTGTAGACTTTGTCAAAAAGGTTTTTGTTCTTTATCTCGGATCATAAATAAGTGACTTGAGTAAGACCTTTTGAACTCATGCAGGATGAGGTTTTGGCGGAGATTAATTTTCTGTTACCTCTGATGTCTTAACAGTTTGGGAAGTCCCTGTATCCCCGAATGTGACGTTATTGTATCTAATTCCAGCTCAAGACTGTAAGCCACATGTTTGCAGGAAGTTTATTCCATTCCAGTGATGTTTGTAGTTAGGCAAACTGACTGTTACACGCAGTCCTTACCCAGCACAAGTATTAGTGATCTGTCTGAAGTCTATTACAAGTAGATCAGTATGTTTGCCTCTATTGGCATCTGTCTTGCCTAGTTTCTCTATTTCTTCTGAGTAGCTGGAGAAAAAGAAGACTTATTTTTCAGAGTTCATATCTAGTAGATGTTACTGCCTTTGTTTCCAAAAAATATTTTCCTCAGGTAAAGCTCAACAGACTGAAAACAAGATCAATAACTGGAAATACTTCCAGATACTTTGTCTCCAAGGTGGGATTTTAATTCATTTAGAAACAAAACTTATGAGGTAGGCTTACTGAAGCATGAATATTAGCATTAAAATGCTTGCAAATAATGTCATTACTAGGGGTATTAGATCATAATCAATACTTATTTAGACAGCAAGATTGATTGGGTGAAATGATAAAGATCCTTTGCTACTGTTTTCTGCAGAAATAATGCACGCAAGAGTTATTTTGACCCAGAGTATGCTGCAGAAACAAATGCATGAAGCTAACATGGTCAGACATGATCTCCTATGAATAGGGAAGAGATTGGGCTAATAAAGTAATTTGAGCATGAAAAACAAGGCACTGATAGTTCTTTTTTTACTTAAACAGTGTATGATGATGATATCACTATAAAACTTGAGATGTCTTTCTACATGGACTCTAGATGACCAACAGTACTCACATAGCATTAAATAAATTCTTAATACAATCTATTGTCCAGTACAAAAATTTAATACTGTAATGTATTCTTTAAATGAGCAATTCCCTGATTGAAGAGGTCCCAGTAGTTTAAATTACCTGTATTGTGAAACAGATGACTGAAAATGTTTCAGACTTACCATTGAAATGTTCTGCAGGGCAAAAGAAAAGAAAAATAACTTGAGCCTGGTTTTTGGTCACCAGTATCAGTTGTTACCCAGAAATGGAGTACCTTGTGTTGTGCTGTTTATAAGAGAGATTTCAGGTAAAGATCAGCACGTAAACATCAGTAGATGTTTCCAAAAAATAGTAGATTAAAATCTTTGGCATCTTGAGAAGCTTTCTAGATCAATGTTTACTGTTCAAGAGCATCTCTGAAAGCAGTTGTGATCTAATAATTAACCTGGTACACTTTGTAGTGAAGTGTTGAGGAGAAATATTTGTGAGTCACACAGAATGATCCACTGAACGTGACCCTAAAGTGAGATTTCTTTTCAGACATTTCTGCAAAAACAAACAAATAAGCAACAATGATTCCAAAATTCAAAATATAATAATAGATTTTCAAGTAGCCCGTTTGCCACTAGAGATTGAAGATGAAAAACGATCTTCTTGTTTAAGTGGTTAGAAAATCTTAGCTTGAAACAGAAGGTATAACCATGAAATCTCCATGGACGTGTATTTGGTTTGATTACATTGAAGTTCTCCAGATTAACAGTTGCTGCTTTCTGCTCCTCTTTTACTGCCTCGAGCCTCTGAAGAGCTCCATCATTTCTTGTTAGAAATTTTAAATCATAAAAGTTCTGAGTTATATATACATACATAGCAGTAAGATCTTCAACTTGGATGTAATTTTTCTGTGTTTTGATAACATAGATATTTGCTTCTAGTACTACAATAGCAGAAGAAGATAAACTATTTGTTCTACACGTTGCTTTGTTGTTAGCTAAGGCATAAAGTTTCATGTTTACTTAAACAGAAAAACATTTGCACTGAGTAACATTCTTATGGATTTGGGTTGTGCAGATATTATGTCATGTGGGGAAAATGAATGTTTAGAAAAATACTTTTTTTTTCTGTGGAAGCAATCTTGTATGATTTTACTGGTGACATTTATATTTGTATAACTGATGATAAATATTTAGTCAGTTCAGTCTGCCTCTATTTTACTCCTACATTTGTCAGCTATGAAGATTGCAGGCATACTAGTTTATTGAAAATAGGCAGGTTGGTGGATTAACAGCTCCATGTAGACAAGGGTGGGCAAGATGAACGTGTTGCCATTTCTGATAGTGTAAACATGTTGGTCATTCATCATGTGTTTACTGCCCTACTTGTGAGTGTATGGACAGTGGATGAATGCAGCATGCACTGCCACTTCCCCAGACAGATAAGTAATGGATAGGTGAGAGGATGCAGGATGGGGATGAGTACTGCTGAAATGAATGGAGTGAAAATCAATCTGTGGATTTTGGCTGGAAGCACCACAGATACAGGAGGGATGAATCAGAAAAAAAGAGTTCAAATTCAACCTGTATCCATGTTTAAATAAAGTTCCAAGTAACTCTCTGTGTAACTATAAGGATAACATATTACAGACTATAAATTTGGTTGTGTTCATAGGCCACGGCAAGAATAAGGTTGCTTTACCCTCACCAGACTGGATTCAATGTTCTCTTAATTTCTTTAACATAGTGTGATCTTTGGCTGGTAGGGCAGATTTCCATTCCTTGTGTTTGTTTCAGCTTGAGTGTATCTCAACACTTTCTAAGGGAAATAATAGCATGTCAGAGCATGCTACAGGTTGATTCTTTTGAGTTGCTTCTTTGTATATAGTTACATTCTTTAAGCCTTCTTATGCAATTGTATTGTTGATTAGTTGCAGAAAAAATATTACTTTGAGAAAACACCATATATCTCTGGGTAACCCTTCTTCCTTTGGATAAAAGGTCACCCATTCTGTAAGTAGACACATTCTTGACTGAAGTGACCATGCTTGCTTATCATTTTGCCTATCAGGACATAAGTTCTCAATGGATGTAGTCTAATTTTACCTAATCAGAAAACACAACCTTTAGTGACCTGAGAAAGGTATTCTGTGTTTACTTTCATCACTCTATCTAACTACATCTTTAGTAGTTTTGTCTCCATTTTAAGCTTAGGGCTTACTGGTGGACTGTTCATTCATAGTGTGGAACTGCTTATGAACTAGGTTTTCATTTTACTGCCTAAAATGAGCTGTGTTTCAGACACTATAGTTAATTAGATAATAATTAGAAAAATGTTTCTTTTTGAATTTTTTTTTGGTCACTTTTAAGTGTATTGTATTCAGAAGTAAACGCATATTGAGATACAAGAAGCACAGCTGCACTTTATAGGCATCATATAATAAAATAAAATCTTTAGGTGGCTTTAAGCCAGTATCCCTGTTCATTTTACTTCAGTCTGTCGTGGGACCAGTATTTCTTCCCTAGAAATAAGATAATTTTAGAACTAATTTTCACAATGGGAAAGCAGAAGTTGTATAGCTTCTATGATTTTGATGAAAGGGATGAATACATAGCCTTGAAAAATGGTACTGCCATCTGCTTATGATGTAGCTTTTGGATATGATATAAAATAGTAAAGTTAGAGTTGGTTGGCTGGAGCTGTTCTTGAGCTTTTTGTTATTGGCTATTGATTTTGTGTATTTGCAATCAATTATGTAGAATGGATTTATTTTCCTATCAACCTGCATCTAAAGATACATGGCAGATTATTATAGATTTTTCTGTAGAAGCAACTCTGGTAGTCAGATCTGGTGCACATGTATTTCATTTCTTATTTGAGAGAAAAATTTTCAAGGTATTAAGCATGCAACTTTATGTGAGCTGTGATTTTACTTTTTTTTTTTTTTTCAGAAGTTAGTGATTTGCTCCTACCAACTGTGGACTTTCAATAGGCATTTTCCTGGATTCCTGCAGGAACAAGGAAATTGAAGTGTTATCAGTAGTGGAAAATGCAATATGATAGTAATGACAATTATACATACCTACCAAAAGTCTAAGCTTAACTTTTAAAATCATTTTTAAAGTATAGTTTTATTTCAGTTGTTAATGTCATGCAGTGGTTTTGTGTGTATCTCATTGTGCCTCTCAGCACACCTCCATCCTGAGCATATCAGACAGGCAGGATTTGTGATGAATATCACTCCAAGCTGACAGTTCTGCAAACATGCTTGCCTGGCCTGTTGCAGTAGAAGTAAATCCTGGTTACAGCTCAGCTCCGGTGTATTGCCAACTTGTGAAAAGAGGATTTCCTGATATCAGCTAGATTGTGTGCTTTGTGCTGCAGCAGGATTACACATGTGCTGCTGTGAAATGTGAAATCAGAGCAGAGCTGGACCTCCCCTGAGAAACACAGGCTATAAATTGTAAAACCTTTAAATGAAGGGCTAGAAGAAAAAGGCTTGCCTTAGGTTAGGGTTAATTGGTTTTGGTACAAAGAGTTTTATGTCCATAACTTACTGTCTGTCTATCTATCCTCTTCCTGATTTCTCTAATGTTGTTTTGCTCTGGGGCAAGTTTGTATTTGTTTTTCCTGACAATGATACGGTTGAAGTTGAACTGTTCTTCAGCTGCTATGAACTTGAACTTATTTACTCAATATTTATCAGATCCTTGCCCTGAATGCAGATTCAGATGGATTTTTTTTCCTAAAAAGTTTATTTTCTGAATTAAATATCTTTCCCTTTTCTAACATTGTATTTCAAAGAATAGCACTTCTTCCTTTCACATTGACAAGTTGCGTTGTTTAGTGGATTTGTTACAAAGTTCAAGTACTGCAAGCCTTGTGTTCCTGACACAAACCTTAATGACAGAAGGAGCCTGAAAAATAACAGTTCATTCAAATATTGGTTAATCATAAATAACTTTTTGGGACAGATATGCTGGTTGTATAAATCAGGACAGTTCTTTTACTGCAGTGTAGTAATACTTGACAATTGACTTGTACGGTTGAGTTAATTCTTTCCACAAACCCAAAGAACACAGAAATGTTTTTCAAACCAAAGCATTCAACCTGTTTGAAATAAAGAAATTAACAAATAGCCTTTTCCTTTAAGATGTTAGTTGCCTTGGAAAAATCCTTGCCAGGTCCTCTTAAAAGTAAATCAAGCTTGAGAAGTCTGCAGTCTTCCATATAAATTAGCAGCCTATCCCACAATATTGAAATGAATTGATGCCAAAAGAGGTCAGAAGATGTCTCTCTGTATTGTAGTGACAGTCCAATAATTTCTTAGAAAAGCACCAAAGTGCAACGTCTTTCAACTGTTAAGGATAGGGCAGAAATCAAGAAAGTCACAGTTGCTTTGTGCAGAGAGCCAGAATTATCCCTTTTATCATTTCTCAAAGGCTGTTTAATCTACACTGACTGAAATTGGCCCAACATATTAAAAGTGCAACATATTAAAAATGTAAAATATTCCTGAAAGCAGCACCGTACAAAATGTATTTATTTATTTATTTATTTATTTTAACTACCCTGGATCTGATACCTTACTTTTATTGCTCTTCTGGATGGTTTCTGATTGCACTTATGCTGAACTAGTCACTGGAGTTGTCTTTGGTTAGTTAGTACAGATTATACTGAGATCAGAAACAGTGTCTTGTCAGGAAAGTGGAGAGAAAATGCAGTGGGCTAGATACACTGGATAAGGAAGTTGCAGAGTGGGTGCATTGCTTGTAGAAAGAAGGTTTATATTATCCTCAAGACTTAAATTTCTGCATCTGCCATACAGGCTATGTGGCCATGCTCATGTTATCCTGTGATATTGTAATCAAGACCATAAGCAAAACCAAGCTTCTTGATTGTTCGCTGAGCTTATGTGCTTGTTTTCTCTCTTGTGACGATAATGGTTTGCCAAATTAGACTTGGGTTTGGAGACCTTCTTAAGCTTAAATACTTGATCATATGGCAAACTGAGCCTGGACTAAGTGAAGTGGCAGTCTATATCGTTTTCAGTATAAATGTACGTACTGTGCATCAGCACTCTGTAGTCATTTCTAGTGGATGCATCCTTCCCCTCACTTCCATCTTTGTCAGGATCAAACATAGCTGTACCTGGGGTGCTCCCAAGCTCAGGAGAGATGCGTAGCTGTGTCTATAGTAATTCCCTGCTTGTTTGTGTGAAAGGCTTTGAGAATGCTTGGACATTTACCTTCCTGGCCCCACCTGCCCTATGCCAGAGCACTGTCTGTAGCTGTGCAAGGAGCAGGCTGCTGCCCAGTCTCTTGCCCAAGAACTGATCTGCTTCTCTGCAATAAATCAGGTACCCTTAGAAGTACTGTTCTGCTGTTAGTACTACTGTGGCCAGAGGAGATGAGATGCACAGTACATCTGGGCAGGAAATAAGCCCCAACATGTGGTCTTCCCTTGCCATGGGCAGAAAGTACATGGCCTGCTTCTCCTGCATAATTGTTAGCTCGATTGGAGAAGTGTATTGGAAATATGCAGTTCCTAATTTTCTTGACTTTGCTAATTTAGTTTAAATCTTATATGCAATATGCTTTTAAAGATAATGTGGCTGTTTGCCCATAAGAAAAGTGCAAACAAAATTATAAAAGGAATAGAAAAATGTTTCAAAAACAGCGGATACTCTGATTCTCTCTAGGTTGTTATTACTAGGTACTGCTTTTCTCTGTATTTCATATTTGCTGCGGTAGATTAGATTTATAAATACTCCCACTGTCTTTGATTGTAGCTAGATTGTTGTGTTGATTAGATGAATTTGGCAGGCTCACAGCAGTAAGCAAAGTACAAACTGAGCAATAAAATGGATAGCAACGTTTAATTTAAAAGATGTTTTTGACTAAAATCAGTAAATTAAACTTATGAAACATGTGGATTTTGTGTTATTTGAACCATATTGGCAATAGGCAAATTAAAAATAATGATTTATTTTACATAACTAATAGCAGTACACAGATGACAGTAGTTTGGGGCTATTTGTAGGAAGAAATTTTTATTAATTTCACGTAACTTGTAAGGAAATTGAAACATACATAGAAGTATGAAATTTGTCTGTTGGTCACTTGATGAATCCAGTGTTAGAGAAATACCATGAGTCCTAAGAAGTTGTTTTTTCCCTTTTGTTTTTAGCCCTATGTTCAGTGCCCAATGAAGATGGTGGAAAAATGCTAAAGTATCTTTGTCGTGTTCTATTGCTATGAATAGTTCTCAATTCTGAAGTTTATTTTATTTTAAGGGCTTTTTGATATAGATTTATGTCTTTTATCAGAGTTAGGAGGTCAAATTATGCCCTCAGTGTTATACTGATTACAATCCAGTGAACTTCCTTTGAATCAGCTCTTCCATTTTCAAAGTTAGAACACTGTTTGTACCACAAGAATGAAGTTCTCCTGTGGTTAGTTCCTTTGACATTAAAAGCACGAGATGTTAAACACCAACTGGCATGAGAATTAGGTTGTGTGCATATATTAAAAGATATAGGTTGCTCATCTGTTCATCCTGATGGTTTTGGAAAGGTTTGGGGAATTGCTGATGTTCTTGAACACATCTGCCCATTCTACAGTTTGCACACAAGTCTTTTGATCTTGGAAGGGATGTGTTGATACTCCTCAAGTCTATGATTCATCTCCAATAGCACTCTTTCACAGGAAAAGGCTTTGGCTAGGACAATGCTTAGAAACTCTTAAATATTCAGAACCAATTATTTTAATGTGGTACTGGCTTTTTTTTCTGACAAACTCTTATTGACAAGTTGATAAAAGCAAATGTAAGACAAATGCCATAACATGAATAAAGTTCTGAGAAAGCAAAAATGGCTTGCATTTGACATCAAAACCAATTGCACACACTAGTAAGTCTTGCTGAGCCATTATCAGATAATATTCTAAAGTTTGCTTCATTTTCTTCTACATGTTGATTCTGTGTACATTTTGTGACCCCAAAACTTAGGAAGTGAAAGGATAGTTGATATTTCTGTTACACCTTGCCTCCCATTTAAGGTTTAGTATTTGAAAAGTCTATAAGTGCTTCTGATGGCTGAATAAAATTTTGAATATAGGTAACGTTGCCTCAAAAGCAACAATTTTGTCAAGTTTGAAATATCTTATAAACAATTGTTGAAAATACTGAAGAAAACGACTGTTAAACAGAAGTTGTAAAATTGTATAAAACTTCAAACATTTGTGCAGCGGCTTCCATCTGGTCTGTATATTAACTGATGTGAGTGAAGTGGAAGCTTCCAGATATGTAAATCTCTATATCTGTCAATGGAGACTCAGCTTTTATCAGATTCACATCATTGATGTATAACATGCATCAGCTGATTGGTTGCATTTATCTCAGAACATCTTCCGCTTTGACAATAGGCTTGCACAGTGCAAGTTTCAGTAGACTGAAAAGCCTGAAGATCTAAGGTTATGGTAAAGTCGAATACTCTTTGTCCTGCCATTGTCTTAAGCAGAAATTCAGCCATCAGCTCCAACAGGGCCAAAGACAAGCCTCCAACATCAAAACATAGAATTTCAAGCTATTGGTACCACATCTGTTAGGAGCATTAATTTCACATAGGAAAAACAGCCCACATAAGTATTTTCTGATCAGTAACTGGAACTTTTATTCTATAGGAATGTCCAGTTAGTTCTCAGATGTTTAATGATTAAGTGGACTTGTGGTAACCTGGAATGTAAGTGAAAGGTGCACTTCTTGGAGTGTGAGCCAAAGCCTGTTAAAATAAATGGAAATGCTCCTGTTTATATAAGTGAACTTTGGATCAGAGCCTGAACAATCACTTGAGAAGCAATTTACTACCTGGATTTTTCTCTGTATACTGACAAGACTGTTAAGAATGCAGAGCATAACGTGCTCAGCTGGCTACCTGACTATATTGAGAGGATGCTTACAAGTATTGCAGTTTTGAGTTTACAGCCCATTATTTTAAGTATAAAAGAATACAGAATAACTTTGTTTTGGGGGCAACTGAGAATACTTTCATTGTTTAAAATACCATCTGATTGAATTAATGATCACCATAAGTTAGCGCTGTTTTCTGAGCTGGTTCTTAATTACAAAGTCATTAATTTTTTTTTATTACAAAGGCACATTTTTGAATCACTGTTAAATGCTGTACTTTATGAATCATGAGTGCTTAGATAAAAATGTTGTAACTAGCACTCCAGAAGAGTATCATTTAGCTTATTTTCTGTGATACCTTAACTCTTACACTCACGGAGTAGCACATCTTTCATGAGTATATGCAAAATTTTACTATACTCCAGCCAACCTGAGTTTTTAAGATTCCTTTAAGAATTTCTCTTAAATGTAAAGAAAGATTCTTTCCATTTACACATGCAGAATCTGAAGACTGAGGTCTTAGTTTTATTATATCATTGGCTCAGTTATCAGAACAATTCCATCTAGATCAGTGGGGAAGTCAACTCTAGGAAAGGGACTCACAGTTTGATCCTCAGAAGTCACCTACTTCATCCCAATCAAAAATTGGTAGACAAAGCTTTTGACCTGGGCAGTTTGAAAATGCTTGATGTGTTGTGTTTTCTGCTTTTCTAGTCTTTCAGTAAAGCTTATTGTGATTGAAATATGATGGAGATCAAGCTGATTCCATGCTTGGGATTGTCGGGACACCTTATTCAAAGAGCTGGAGTCCCATCAGACATTTTGAACTTTTACAGACAAAGATAACTCTGAAGCTTTTCTCAGTGCTTTATTTAGCTATTATGGGACCAAAAATCTTAATCGTATATAAGGGGATTCTCAAGATAATTTGAAAGACTGTATTGATGTTCAATTCAAAGAACTCAACAAAACACTTCTCAGCTATATTGAGGGGAAAGTTGCCATTGGCTTCAGTGGGGAAACTTTGAGAACTGTACTGAAAACTTCACAGGAAACTCAACGGAGTTTCATGCTCTCTTTAAGATGTCAAAGTGGGTTTGGAAGTTTGAAAATCCTTCTCTCTGGAAAGAGAGAAAAAACATATTCATGACTTTTTTTTTTTTTTCAACAAGGGGGAGGCAGATAAGGAACAAAATGGTTAGTGAGTAGTACTAGGTAAGACCAGAACAAGTATAGTGCATCCGAAAGTGTTTGGTGCTGGGGGAATAATATTTAATATTTAGGATTATGCAAACAAAACAAACCACTTTTGGCCTTTCCTTGAAATCATCTGACTGATTTGCATTGATGTCACGACAGCATACTTCAAAGGTTGATGCCTGTGAAAAATCCCAAGGACACATACCTTGTGACTACTACATATTGCTAGGGGCCATTTCAATTGTTCCCATTGTGATGTGGGGAGTCTTCTACTTAGTTTCTTTTTTAACTGTTGATCTCCAAAGACTGTTGTTTGCATCTGTTTATTAAATTGCAAACTCAGCTGTGAAAATGGTTTTTATGGTGTTGTTTTATTACGATCCTGCTTAGAATTGGAGCAGAGCACAAACATGATAAATATTTTTCTTTGTGGAGGCACACATTGTTGGAGGGCCATTGAAATAACATGAAACTGGAATTGTTTGTTTACAGGATCAGATTCATTCATTACTTTGGTGAGGAGCTGTGAAATGTAAATCTCACATTCCACTGGACAATAACAGCACCAGCTTGAACTCATTTAGAGGTGTGATATTCCATTCAAAAGACGGCTGTTAATTTTATTGACCAAATTTTGCAATTGGGGTAGCATTGATATTCAGGAATGCTCCTGAACTGCTTTGCTTCTATAATCATTTTGATAAGCTTTAGGAAGGAGAAGGGGTCCAAATTCTATTTAAGAATATTTCTATTTTGAAAGAAAAAAAAAAAAGGGAAAAAAAGGTAGTTATATTGTTATTCTCTGTTAGCATTGCTTCACGTTTTCCCATCTTTCTCATAAATTGTGAGAGTATGTGCAGGGAAATAACATCTGGGTATAAACATATTCTTTAGAGCCATTGATCATGTTCTTACTTTAGTTTTCAGTTGTGCATGTTTTAAGTTAGTGCATTCTAATTGTTTTATCAAAGTTTTGATGAATTAGAGCTGGGATTCAGTAGTGGTGTCTGGACTTCGTAAATTAACAGTTTAAACCATTTGAATATTTAAGAAAGATTTTTAATTTGGTGACTGAAAGCTCAAGTGTACTTCTGCTTTAAGGAATATTAAGAAATTAAGTAAATTATTCAGGCAAGAACATTTAAAACCTAACCTGGTTTATAAAATGCATGAGTAAGATTAACAGCAACCAAAAACTAGAGACTGACCTTATTAAAAATTGTTACAGTTTTCAGCTCAGTGAGAGTAAAGGCTCAATATGAAACATTATGAGGGTATTGGATATTTAGCAAGTGACCGTTCAACACTGTTATAAAATGGCCGGAGTTATTTCTGTTGTTTTTTAATTTGGCCCAAAAAATGGTGTCCCAAGTTTCACATTAGATAGTAACAAGGGCTTTTGTGTTGCCTGCATTATATGTTGCCACTTCAAAATATTGTACTTCATGAAGAAAGAAAATCAGCTATGTTATATCCCCAAACCTGCTGTCAGGTCTTGGATTCATTTTGTGAACGCTGAATTTTCTTTCCTCTGTTTTGTTACTAGGTGTGATATGCTGCTGTTTTGATGTGATATTAATACAAGCAAAGTAAAATCAAAGAAAAGCTATCAAATGCTACTGCCCAAGTAGCCAAACAGCCTGAGCTCGTCAAGGAATTTGACACAGGGCTGGCCTTGATGTATTCCAGATAATGTCTTAAAGAGAAACATTAATAAGCTGGATACTTTATTATTTGTAGGGAATGACTTCAACTGGATCTACCTTGTATGTGGATCCTTATAGTTAACTTTCTTATTTCTTGAGGAAGAAATAATATTTGCTAAGGTATTCTCAGGGAAAAAAACTGCATGTTTTTTTGTTACCGAACAGTGTCATAAAAATATCAGTGATGTCACAAAAGCTCTGTCATGAGGACATTTTATTGTGGATGAATTGTAAGAACCATCTGGATACTATTCTAATGATTCACAGGCCTCTGCGTGGATGGTACAGATGCTTCTTTTGTTGTTGGTGTGATCTTGTAAATAGTTAAAATATTTACCAAGGCACCTCTGAGCTGAAGCTATACCATTTTATTATTTATACCTTTTCAGAGGGACAAAAATGGAGGTGTCCACTAAATGTGATGGATTAGGCTTATAAACAGCCATTATTGCCATCAAACCTCACATGTCAGCTCCCCCTTTTGTGTCTGTGCATTTCTAAGCTAACCAGTGATCCATGCATAAGATAGAAGGTTAAGAATGTGCGGAGAGAAAGGGGGTTGACTCCAAGCAAGATGTATCTTCTGCTGATTAGAAATACAGCTGTAGAAAGGGGAGAGAAAAGAGTTTTTGCAACATGACACTCCCCTTTTTCATTTCACACAACTCACTGTTTAGAACCTGCAAATCACTAACTAGCAGAGTCACTTTGCTGTTTCATGTAACTTAGTGCAGCTGCCTTTTGTTTTCCCAAGATAAAAATCAGGAAATGCAAAAAATTAAACAGGACCAGGGAAGAGGAATAGCAGAGGGAATGAGAGGAAAAAGGTTGAGCAAGTGACTTCACAACTTGTTGACAGAGCAAAGTGCCTTTTCGTTATAATTAAGTACGCTTTAAAAGCTAGACAGTAGGGAAAGCTAACAGAGCTTATTCAGTATAATCCTTGTCAGTACCTTAAACTGGAAGTTATTCTTCCTCCTCATCTCTGTGCAAAGAGAATTTTTGTTCTAAAAGTAATGAAACATCTTTTTAAAAATATTTCCCTTCTCAGTGAAAATGTTGTGATCCTCATAGAAGCTTTTCCACTTTATCGCTTGATATTTTCACTCCTTTTAAAAAAAATGCAGTTAAAAGCCTAACAAATATGAATCCCTTTAAACTTCAAATAAACGTTGAAGACAAATTGTTTCTTGATTTTTAGTGTGACGCTGAAAAGTAATGTGCTACAGCCCAATTGTTTGTGTTTTATTTCATGTTATTGTTTCAACTAAGAACAAAATGAACTTGTTTAAGATTAATATGGCAGTGTGTGACTGCTGAAAAAGGAAGGCTGATTAAAAAAACCACTTTTGACGTTTCGCAGGATTTACCTAAGTGGAATGGTGATTTATTTAGGTTTGTTTTTATATTACTGCATAGCTAATTTCTTTCTTGTCTTAACCAGAAACTGATTGTTGCAAAGGATTAGACTAACTTTATGCACAACTGAAAACCATCGACTTGCGTACTCGTGGGCTGCAGGGGAGGAAAAAAAAAATGCCTAGAAAATGTTTGTCTTTTTACTAATACCTTGTTTGAGAACTCCAAAGTCAACACCACTGTTAGAGCAGCTAAAAACTTGAACTGTGAGTTAACCAAACTATCATTTAGAAGTAAGTGGTGAAGTTATGCTTTAATCATAAAATCACATGGACTGGTATTTTCCGACACTAAATCGTGGGTTTGCTTTAATTTATAAAATGCTAACAATGGCCAGTCTAGTAATCGGATGCATTAGTATGCTGGTGCACTGACCATCCCGTCTCTATAAGTACTGTGATCTGAATTGCACAACCAGTGTGGCAAAGGTCCAGGATTCACTTGCCACTCCCACTGGGAAAGCAAAAAACAGACCTCTGTGCAATTTATGTCTGCAGTTGGTTCAGTGTATACACTGAAAAAATCTCATCAAGAGAATGGTATTCAGGCTCATTTTGATCAAATGTCATCTGTATCAGTGGCATAAAGAATGCTTTAAAAAAGAAAAAAAAAAAAAAAGGGAAAGAAAAGATTTTTCTAAAACTTGCCTCCACATTGGTGTAGATGTAAAAAGACAGATACTTTGTGTGAAATAATCCAGGTCTACTTTCCTGTATTGCTGTTACCTAGCAATGCAAAAAAAAAAAAAAAAAAAAAAAAAAAAAAACTCTCTTCCACAAGAGAAAAATAACAGTAAAATGACAAATGCCCATTAAACTCACATCTAAAGTAAAGGAATATTCCCATCTGTGACCTTGCATCTCATGCTAAATTCTGTGTAATTTAACTGTCTGAAATTAGCACTTGGGAACATAAAATTTCTCAGAGCAGTGAGTGTGAGGAGAAATTCATGTCCCAGTTAGTCTTAATTCATATTTTTATTTTTCTGGGAGTTCCTTCATAGCCTGATAGCCAAACAGGCAAGGAAGGCAAATGATTTGTCCTTTGATTCAGATTTTACTTTAGGATACAGTCAAATTGCAAGAATCACAACTATGTTGTTTAATACTGTATTACTAGTAAAGCTTTAACTTTCCTCTGAACTCATTCCTGTTCTGCAAAACATTGAAAGATGTTCTTGAATACCCTTCAGAAGGCCCCAGCCTTGTGACGGAATACCTGCAGTAGCTCTATGTGGATTGACTCCTGCTCAAATCGGTGGTGGGATGTGGAAATTCTTTCTGCACTTAACTACATAGTGTCCTGAAGGGTTACTGGATTATTTTTTTATCCTTTTTTGTTTCAAAGGGTTAAGAGAGATGTTTCTGTTCCTTGTGTGATAAGTGTTTTTATTAACATCTCCTGAGGTCCAGACTGTTCAGTTACAAGTAGAAAGCAAAGTACAAGGCAAAAAAATGTAGGCATGTGCATTGTTGTAGTATTTTCATATTTGATTGTGTTTTGCAAATAGTTTCTTTTTGTCAGGCGAAAGGCACACATCACTGCTTTGATCTGTAGCTCAACTCTTTGCTTGGAAAAAGTTAAAACATCCTTCACCATTGTCTTTTTACAGCCTACAGAGCAAATGTTGGGTTATTCAGTTCTTAGACCTCCGGTTAGCTGGGCAGAATCTGGAATTCTTGTTGGTTATGATTCAGTGATCATACAGGCCGAGTGTATGTTTATCTGAAAAGAGACTTTTCATATATTTCTCAGCCCTGATGCTGCTACTGCTGCATTGCAAATGTATCAAGGCGAAGAGGAAAGGGGCTTTTAAAAAAGAAGCCCAGATTGCAGACTTTCCTGTAAACTTGTAGGTACCAGTAACTAATATCTCATGCAGACAAAAGCTAGTTAAAACTGACTTGAGATAAGCATTCTTCTGCAGTGACTCATCTTCCCTAACAATAATGGAAATGTAGCCCCTGTTTATGAGATAGCTGAAGTGCAAATAGTAGTGTCCATGAAGCTGAGGTTAATTACAGGAAGGACTTTCATGGTAATTGCTAATAAACAACACTTCTCCTCCTTTGAATCTGTATTATTCTCTGCGAGATTAAGCTGGCTTCAGCAATTTGAATAGAATTTTTGAACATTTGCTCAGGAGGTAGGCAGTCAGAGGCAGGAGTGAGTAGTAAAAGTCAGCCATAAAAGAGCAGGGAGCTGACCACAGCTGACATTTTCTCCCATATAAAATGTAGAATTCTGAGCGGGTTCCTGAATTCCCACAGATCATCACTATCTCAGCATGTAATGTGCTGTGACCAAAAAGAAGCAACCGCCTGCATGCATTCAGAGATTACAGCTGGAAAGTAGTCAGGCTGGCAGTGAGCATGTCAGCAAAGGGGCACAAAAATATTCTTTGTAAGGGCTTCTGCTTCTCAGGAATTTCTAGAAAGCTGATCTCAGCTTTAAAGTGTGTTGCATGAGGGACTAAGATGCAGAATGCATGTGCATTCTGAAGTGAGATCTTAACAATTAAGCTTGGAAGCATACTGTTAGTATGCTGCAAAGAAAGTGACTATGGAATTATTTTCAAAGTAATATGATTGTGATGCTCATTTCATATAAGAACTTAAAATGAAACTCTCCCACCGTGTGTATCAATACTTCCTAAATTCCTGGATATCTGCTCTACTGTCTGCTGCTTTTGCAAGAAATGCCCCCAAAGATCTGCTCAGGGAAGGTGCAGAAGGTGACAAGGTCTTAGTCTGTGCTCTTTACAATACCACATAAGTATCTTTATCTTATCTATATTTGTTAAATCAATTAAAAGAACATATGGAAGTTAATCCCTGGCTGACTTACTTTTGTAGTGGGACACAGAATGAGCACATGGGATTTCTTATCAGTGCAGAAAACACAAAGTAGCTTTTTTGTAAGTGGCAGCAGATCAGATTTGTGGCTGTGTGGAAAACAAGTCTCTGTTCTCTTTGATAAAATTATTCAACATTTATTTTAGGTAATTAATGGTTTGAATTCCTTTTTACCACATGTACTGCAACAGTAAAAGAAAAATAGTACGTAGCCTTTTTGGGGAAGAAGCTCATTGGCAGAGCTGCTGGAACTGATTTGAGTGTTACAGTCAGCAAAAAAATGTAGATTCAGTGATCCCAAAATCCATCTGACAGTTCTTATTTCTAATCAGTCTGTGTGTTAGCAGTATTTTATTCAAAGTTTTGAAAATTCAGATCACTTTTGTTTAGGGGGATTTAAATCTGCATCTTCTACCTCCAAGGGGTTCTCTTGAGCTGGAGATAAAGGAATCTGGGGATAGAAACATGGGAGCCTCTTCTACTTCATCAAAATAAGCATTTTCTTGAGCAGGCATACAAATCTGCAAGAACAGGAGCTATTTACCACAACCAGATAATTGGGGCATTCTCAGGAAGTGGGAGACTTGAGCATGTGTTCTCCCAGGGAGAAGGGG
Organism: Meleagris gallopavo; assembly: GCF_905368555.1. NCBI lineage: Eukaryota > Metazoa > Chordata > Aves > Galliformes > Phasianidae > Meleagris > Meleagris gallopavo. The sequence goes on from NC_139416.1 coordinate 5,161,711, forward strand.
AAAAAATGTGAAGAAAGATAATGACTGTCCTTCACATCATTGTCAATGTAGTTTGACATGTCCCTGGATTTCCTTAGAAGTATCTTAAAACGTTTTGCTTGGTCTCAAATAATATATCATTTGTACCAATATTTCAAGTTGAGTTTACTATATCCTCTGGGCGTTTTTTATGGCCTGCCTGTTTGTAGTGATGATCAAGTAATAAGAAGGATGTTTTAAGAAAGTATCAGGCTATTCAGGGCACCTCTGTCAGAAGGTAATGGGGTCAGTGTGCTTGAAGTCTAGCTTATTCCTAAAATACATTTGTGGACAAAAGTTTAATATGTAAATGTGTGTATGATGGGTTGTGGTAATTGGTGGTGAAAACTGGGGCTGTATTCGCGACCAAGCAGGCACAGTGAAGTATTATGGAGTATTAAGTGGATGGATGCACAGTGGAATGGAGAAAAAAAGAACCTAACTTTACCTACACTAGCTTTAAAAAATGGTTGAGGTGTTGGTGTTGCCTTCCTAAGGAGTTCAGGATGGCCATAGAGGTGCTCAACAAGGAGAGCAGATATAGAGTGGGAGGCAGAGAGAGAGGGCCTCCTTCCTGCCCTTGCCCTGCCTGCCCCTCCTGGGTCTGCTGTATGGGCATCCCTTGCCATGGGACTTGCAGCTCCCAGCACATCCATGCAGGGCTGTACTCTTATCAAGGTGTGGAGTTTAATTACTCCTCTAATTACAAATTACTTTCCATTGGTCATTTCATTTCCAAATGTTCATTTCTTTAAAATTGTTTGGACAAGCAGCTGTAGGTATATCTGTGAACTTAGGAAAGGTATCCCTCACACTGAACAGTAGGAACATATTGTACCCTTGATTACATCAGATTTTGTTGTTTAGGAATGATCTAAGCAATAAATTTAGTTGTTTAGGAGTGACCATAGATTTGGCCAGTAATATGTGAAATTTTGGCTTCCTATATTTCAAGATGTTTTGCCTAAACACACAGTTGTGCAGAGCTGCAGGATTTTATAAAAAGCAAAGAAACAAGGTCATGAATAATGTGCAAATATTTGTTTTTACTGTAGCCTTCTTAATGGTGCTGTATTTCTAATATGTTCTTAGCTTTTTAAAATGAAAACTAGATTTTCATTACATTCGTCTTAAATAGATATTCTTATAAACTAATCCCTCCTCCATAGAAATAACGTGGACTGCACAGAATCCTGGAAAGCCATCCATCTTTCTACAGAGATTTGTCTTACTGAAGTCTGATAGGGAAGCAGGTGCTCACAGGTTGTCTTGTATCTTTGTGATGTCCAGGTCCCGTGCAGGAAGTGTCAATGGAGTTTGATTTCCTGAAATAGGTATATAATCATCTTGTTAATAGGATTTGAGAAAAATGGAGAGTGGGCAGAAGAGAAGTCTAATTAATAGCAACCTGGGAGGAGAAGCTTCAATTTGCCTTAGCCTCCACCACATACCAGACTTGATTCTCACGGTCAAGCTGGAACTCCAGGAGGCAGAGAACATGGTACATAGGAATGATACAACTGAAAGTTTTCAGAAGTTTTTGTTTTGTTGTTTCTTTTTTTTCTCTCTCCTTCTAAATTGCATTTGAAAAATCAGACTTTCTCATATCTAAAATCTGAACAGAATCTGAATGTAAAAATTCAGACATTTTTACAGTGTAAATACAGAATTGTTCACTCCAATAATACAAACCCCTGTTTGTAGTCTCTTTTCAGTTGAATAAATTATTTGGCGCTTGAATAAAGCAATGGCAGAGCCAAAATTAACTTCTCTTTCAACAGAAAACTTGTTGCTAAAAATTAGGATATCATGTTTTGTAATAGGTTGCCAGAGTAACTGTGGATGCCCCATCCCTGGAGGCATTCAAGGCCATGTTGGATGAGATCCTGTGCAGCCTGAGCCTAGTGGTTGGTAACCCTGCCGTAGAAGGGGACTTGGAGATAATTGGTCCTTATTGTTCCCTCCAACCTAAGCCAGTCTATGATTCTATGATTTGGTTGTCAAATAAACTGATTGAGGAACTGCTATTCTAGAGAATTTTCTACGTTACTCTGAACCTAAAGACTATATTTTGCTGTATATATGGTCTCAAGTAATTGTAAATGGTGATGCAGAATGGACAGGAAAATATGGCAAAAAATCAAAATATATGGAAAAGTCTTGGGAATACCCTGATCCCACCAGTTCCATAGTTGGGAGCTGTCTGGAAAATAGATTAGAACTCGGTATGAATTGGAACCATTCAGTAAATGATGAAATTTGTAATTTAAATAGGTAAATTGGGTAAGCTAGAACAAAATACCTTTAATTCCAGAGTTATCAATTTTACTCGGTAAAAGTCTGTGGTTTTATTGAAATTATTATTTTTATGAAATCTTTTATCCATTATACATTTTAATAAAAAGACGTTCTAATGTCAGAGAAAACTACTGACCATTCTTTGGGAACCTTTCTAAATTTTAAGATGACTGTGAAAGCTGGATAAATTACCAGTGCTTTAGTTTCCCTTTCTGACGTTGCGTTCTTGTGGTCTTTAAGCCAAGAGAGTATTTGTTTGTTCAGACAGTGCCAAACTTATGAGATGTTCCTAGTTCTATGTAGTGTAAATTGCAAACAACAAAAAGATGAAACTACTGCTTAGTTTCACATGCTCAAAAAAAGTTTTTAGGACAGCAGAATTGGAGGTGGAATGGGAATTTCCTGAATTTCAGTCCTGAGCTTTGTTGCTTTGGCTGATAGCCCTAATGCAAATGACATCAAAAAACAAACCTTGATATTATGAGAGTGCTAGGCAAGTGTTTTGTAACTGGGTGGAGTTTGAGTAAAGGGCAACCAGGCACTCTTTGTTCTGTGGTTTTCACATATGCATGGTTGATTTCTAATCAAATTATTTTTTCCTTATTTTTCCCCAGAACTTTGAGAGCTTTGTTTCTCTTTTTTTAAAAAAGAAAAGTGAAATTTTGCTCAATTAATCAAAATCTTCATTTGTGTTGTGTGATACATGAATTCATATATTTAAAACTAAAAATGCGATTTTCATTTACAACCTGAAGTTAGCATTAGCCTTTCAGTAATTCCTTAAAAACATTTGTCTTTCATTATTTGGAGGCACATGGGGTTTTTTTGAGGTCTCTGAGAGATACAAGGTCACTTGTAAGCTATTTCTCATGAGTTTCTGTACACTTTGATTTTAAGATCACTCTGCTATTCTATGCAATAACATTTGCTTAGTCTAAGACAGACTTGTTCTTCAGGTGCAGCTTTTCTGTGCTTTACAAAAGAGAAACAGCTCCATCCACATTTGGTTTCTTTGGCCTCTTTTTGAGCGGTTTAATGGACAACTGGTTTGTTTTATTTATCTGACAGGGTTTCTTCATATTGTTTCAGGTTATCAGCACTCTTGTAGATCATATTACAGCTTGTGCTAGGATTTGACCCTCACTAAGGTTCACGTTAAATCAGATCCTTATCATTAACGCAGTGATAAATAGAAATGCTTTGGAAACTGTATACAGATTATTTATTTAGTGCCTCTCTGTATCATGTTTTATACAACCAAGGATCAGTGTCAGACCTTTATGGATATAGCTTAGGTTGCATTCAATAACTACAACCTTAAGCCCTTTAAATAATGTTAACTTAATAGCTGACATTTTTATGAATTAAGTCTGCAAGGGGAGGAGTGTAATACTGCTCTACAGTGAGGAAGATTTTTATTTTCAGTTTCATCCCAAGCCTAGAGGGATGTTTTTAGTTTAACAACTGCCTCTGAAGTTTCCACTTTAAAAAATAAATAAAAAGGTAGACAAAAGCTTTTAAGAAAGAAATGGAGTGCTCTACCACGGGGTGACCCTGGGTTATTGCTTTTGTAATGATACTTTTGGGGAGCTTCTAAAGAACTTTGTGTTACAAGATCTCTCATTTCTCATTATTTCCCCTTGTAAGAGTGGCTAGTCTTCTTATGACATAAGAAAATGTCTGTATTTTTTTTAGATAAATTTAGGCTGGACTGCATCGTTCTGCAAGGTGGCAGATTTGTAGACTGTGTATTTCCCTTATCTTGTGTATTTGCATTAGGATCTGAAATCTTCTAAGTGGATAGTAAATCTGAAAATTCAGAAGTCAAGTTTTTCGATTAGAATTATCAAAAGTCTGTTCGCTATATAGCATGTAAATTTTACCATGCTAGCTAAATGAAGTAATTCACTTAAGCTTTTATAGTGTTACAGATCATTTTCTTAGAAGATTTGCTTAGGTAACAGGCCATTCAAAATAAATAATACAAACATCTATCCAACTTTTCAATGAAATGAAAAATTGATTTTTGTATACGTACATAGCCTTCTTATGATCAGCATACTGTACTGAAGACCACCATAACACAAATCTCTTACACTGCTCTACCTAACCTAATGCCTGTCACACTTCCTGAGGACAGCTGTTTCCTGGATGCCTCAGGCAGCTTTGAGTCTGCTCTTGTAGGCAGTCACCATCTCTCTGCACATTAGCTGTAACGTACCAGGCAGAACATTCCATAGCTGCTACAGAAACAAGCTGTTAGAGAGGCTACAAGGTTTCAGATGAACTTCTAGCTAGCTATGGTTGATAATGATGGAAGGCTTTTGTATGTAGGTTACTCTGAAAGTAATGCCTCCTATTTATTTCCATGGAATGTATAACACATTTGAAGAGCACAATAACACTAATTCTCAGCTACAAAATACTATTTTTCAGCATAGTCATCACCATTAGCTATGCATTTTTATCAGTGATGATTGAGAGCTTGCATGCCATCCTCGTAACAATCTGCATGGCAGTCTGGAAAGTGGCTTGTCTTTGACATTGCTTTCACCAGTGCTGAAGCACACCACCCACAGCCTCACTGCGCTCACATCCACTGTTTCGTCTCCATAAATGTTCAGCAAGCGTCAGTGAATGTCAGTGGGTGCTGTTTTTTCCATACGGACAAATACAATGACACACCTTTACTTCATCTGTATTTCCATGTCAGATGCCATTTGGTCAGACTGTCCTTCTGCTGCCATCTGTCACACAGCAACATAACGTAATGGAATGTTGGTAGGATGGTTTCATCTTCTACCGCTATACCACCGACATCCACTTCTGACATTGTGGGCCAGCATAGTAAAATAGGACGTATTACTTTTGGTATTACTACAATACAATTTGGTGTTACTACAATAACCTTCTAGGTTAATGTAGTCTCTGGAGGGCTCACGTTTTGTTTCAGTATTGTTTCCATCATCATCATAGCCATTCAGATACTCAGGGTTTAGTTGATATGCTTTAATACTCCTAGATAAGAAAACTGGAGGTACATGATTGATTTGAAGTACTTCTCTTTAAACAGAATGGAATCCTATTCAGCAAAGTGTTAATTACACCATGTTTTCAAGTTATTATTCCTGATCTTGTTATTTGTCTGTAAGTCATCTGAAAGAAACAGGTATCATGATGATTGTTTGTTTTCATACTATAAACTGCCTTTGCTTGTTTGTGAACTGGCTTATTAGCTGTATAAAAATCTTTTGAAATTACTACTTTATTCATTCCCCTACGATTTGAGCTTTTATAAACAATTAACTATTTATTTGCTACAGTAGAAGTATTTTTTTTATTAGACTGAGGGGTTTTTTGGGCAGGGGAAGAGAGACATGTTTTTCTAGCAGGAAAGCTTTTCTTTAGAACTTCTGTGCTCAAAAGTACTCATTGTCTCTTCCCATCTATATTAGCTCTTGTAATAAAAGGTATTATTTCTCTGTATTTCACTTTGCTTGTATTCTCGAATATTATGATTTTAAAAAAATACTGCTGAACTTACTTTTAGTCATAAGTGGATTTATGTTATTTATCTTCATAAGTCTCCACATAATGCTGAAAATTACTCTGGTGCTTGATAATCCAAGTTTCCATCTTGTAAATATGTCATTTCCAGTGAACATCTTGCTCACTGTCAGTAAAGCATACAGCTGTGTGGAAGTGCACATGCCTGTCTCTGCTGCCCACTCACTAATGCCAGGTACGAAAGGGCTTTAGATGGATATTTAACTGTATTAACTGTAGTTGTTAATATGTCAGCTGGACTTAATGGATCTTGACAAATACTAAGTTAAAGATAACTGAGTGCAACAGATGGATAATAAAGCAGTCCAAAAACCTAACCCCAGATTTTCACAGCAAAGACTGAACTTGCTATAACGTATGGTTTTTCTGTTATATCTCATTATTAGATAAAATGCTATTGTTTGCACAAGTACCTCAGAGGTGAGAAGGATCAAATATATAACATACAGACTATTTTAAAATGAAATACAAGGTATAAAATCGGACAAGGACCTTCTGAACCTCTTGGTTTTAAGTATATTCATTGTGAATATTTGAGAAAGATGACTTTGCACAAAAAGTTCAATCCTTACAGAGTGAAATGAGAGAGCATCCTCAAATTTTCTTTTTGTCACTCAACATGAACTGCTACGTGAAACTGCTAAAATATTATGAAGTGGAAGATGTAATCCCAATTTAGAGTATAGATCGGTCAGTAATTTAAGGTGAAAGATGTATAGGTGAGTTTTAATTCCCATTTTAACGTAGATGATGTTATTTAAATCTGGATACAAGGGAAAGTGTAAGAACTTCCCTAGAATGATGCACTGATATTCTCTCAGTGCAATAAGTGATAACTCAAACTTGCACCCCCTGTGAGAATATCACTATTGCTTTGTTGACCTGGAACTGAAATGCCCTACAATCTCCATTTAAAGGAAAACTTGTAAAAAGTAAATGAGAGAAAAACAAAAGTTTAAGTTCATGTAAAACACGCCACATAGCATGTTATTTACATTGCAGCGTTAAATGTTGAGTTGCTTCACAAAGCCATCTTATGGCCATTTATGATTTAGGAACTGGGGTGAGGTGCCAGAAAACCACATTTAAACAGAATTAGGTATGTGACAGTGGCTGCCAACAGCAAGGTAATTGCGCGGTATCCTGAGTGCTGCCCATGCCATCAAAACTGTTGATGAGAGCCAAGAAGATCGTGTCTGCCTAAAATCCAGCCTGTCAGTCCCTCTTGGACTGAGATTTTCACAGGACTGAGCACCCAGTTGGTGTTTTTGACAAGCTTTAACTGTGTTCTCCATTTGTGTAAGGAACTATGATGTAGTGGTCTGGGAGGCTATAAAGCACTTTGTCACCTTTCCAGATGTCAGAATACAGATAACTACTTCATCCAGAGTCAGGAGATGAAATGGGCACCGCAAGCCCTGAACATAGCTGGGAAATGGAGATGCACTGAGTACTGGAAGCTCTGCTCAAGACAGGCCAATTGATTGTGGTTTGCAACTGCTGAGCAGCACCAGCCTGAATAAAACCTTTGAATCTGCCCTTCTTTCTGCTGACATTGTTACTTACTTGGAATGTCAGTATAAAAGGATGATGCAGATTAAAGGTAATACGATATAGCGTGTATCGAGGGTGTTTGTTGATGAGCCTGTAGAAATTTTAGAGTGCTTATCCAGTGTGCTGAATTAAACTCAGTATATTTCTGATCCTTTATCTTCTGTCTGACCATAGGCTTCAGAAGTAGGTGAATGGAATGCACAAACCCTCTTGCATCATGACAGTGACATAATCTCCATATGGAAAAAGGGAAAATCTTTCCTAAACCCTAAAAGCCAGTTAGATTCTGCCTTGATGATAATCTGATGACCCAGATTTTAGATTCTCAGTTTACACCATCTGAATTCCAAGCAGGTCTTTGGGCTTTATGTCACGCTTGGACATACTTATAGCATTGTGTCTGGGTTTCTAAAGATGCTAAAGATAGCATCTCTGGTATGTGTTCTGTTTCCTAGTCTTTAATGTAATCTCTTCTATAAGAGGGCTCTGTAAATCCAGCTTCCCAAAGTAGCCAGAACTGGATCCTATGTGTGACATTCCCGTACAATTCACATATGTGCAGTATCTTTCTCCAAAGCATTGACTGTGAGCATACAAGTTTCTGGTTTTGTGGTTTTGGGTTGAGTTTTTTTCATAGCTTTTTTTTTTTTTAAATTTACTTTTACTACTTTCACTCTAAAAGTGGTTCCAGTATAGACTCCCTCACCTGATCACTAGCCTGCAAAACTGATCATTAGGGTGAAAACTTCAGCAGGGTTCTGTTCAGAATGATAGCAATTTTTAACCTGGTGGCCTTACCTAATTTTAGACTGAGCCTAAGAAAAAATGATAGCGGATAAGACAACATCAGAATTTAATTTTACAGCTCTTTGAGTAGACACAGAGAATCTTTATAAAACTGTAAGTGGATTTCTTTCTCATAATCCTATCAGTGCCTTTCTTTGTGTTTAATTTAGGAAAAAAAAAAGGAATCTCGCCTCTTTTCTGTAAACATTTCCAAATATGTGACCATATTTCCTTTTTCTACCTTTATTGCTTTAAAAATATCAACAACAAAAAAGCTGCTAATAAACCCCAGCCTTTTTTGCTTGTAGAGATTCATTAATTTCTATTCTCATAAGAAAAAGTATGGATGTAGGTTTGGTTGTTTATTTTAATAAAAACATATTAAAATTGAAACTTAAAATGTAACAGGATTTTCTGCCTGTTTCGTGAAAGTAAAAAAATATTCAAATATTCTGCTAATTTCTTCAAAATGAAATGAGACCTGTCAGAATCTCATGTACGTACACATGTATTCCTCTGCTCTACCCTGGATTTGCAGGGTAAACATATTTGGGTCCCTGTTCCAAATCAAGCAGAGTAATTATTCAAAGGCAGATCTTCAAAAATATGTGATTATCCTGTATGGTTGTAGATATTTCCAAGATTGTTCCCATCTGTCTAGACTCCAGTGCATGCTGAGCAGTTTTTTCTGGGTGACAATTTTTGTTTGGCCTGAGCAGACAACTAATTTCCATTCTTCATTTTTTCTTGGAAAAAAAAAATATATATTTAAAAGGTTTCCCAAAGAAATTATCAGGAAATGAAATAAGGGGGTCTACTTCAAAGTGGTTGATACTGAGTCTCTTGTTCTACCAGGTTACAGTGTTGCAAAATGGGTGAGGTGCATTTTTGGGGAGTTAGTTACTTGAGCCTTTCTCAGAAGAGTAGTATATGGAACTAATACCAAACCAATCATTTTGACAATGAAGAAATCATCATTTTGATAAGAACAATTGTACTTTGTTGAGTATTTTCTAGGTTTTATATTCACCTTGTCCTGATAAGTTGGGGTTAGAACTGTATATACCTTTCAACAGACTTAACAAATACATAATAAGTGTTAATGTATTTTTTTGAAGAAAAATATTGCACAGATTACTTTAATAGTTTGATAACATTACTTCAGTCTCCAAGGTTATAATCATGATTTGTGAATACCAACCTTTTTTTTTTATTTTTTTTTTTTACAATTCTTTATCTTCTAAGATTTCACGTTCTCTGTTTCTTTTAATGTGGCCACTTATGAAATGCCTGGCAGTGTGAAAATAAGTGCTTAATGAGTGAAGAAACCATTATAGTTATCAGGAAAGGAAATTACAGCATATGCAATAGGACAATCATTACTTTTATAAATTTCAGCATGAAATTATTAGTGTCTCTTGACAGTTTTTTAGTAATTATCATCTAGATTGTCTTTCTGTTAGCATGAAATGATATGATGGCTAATATTGCTTAAATCACAATGTTAAATGAATGAAAAATTAGTCTCTAATCCTCCGAGTAGTATTTGTTTCAGGTATAATCTCACACTCAACCCAATTTAGAAAAAGGTTTCTTTAAATTGTAGATGTAAGTATATAAAATTCAAATACACCTTGGTAATATATTTATATAAGACTTTTATGTACAAGTACTTATATAATCTTGTTTTTTAAAATATTAACTTTAAATGAGGGCTAATTATGGAGTCTGACTGAAAGGTAGACATTCAGACTAACTGATAATTAAGGAAACTTGTGTGAACAAAATGGATTTGCTCGAAAAGGTGTCTATGAGACGATACATATTATCATTATTGCAGCTCAGATAACATTTCATGTAAGGTATGATCTAGATAAGAAACATCAAGGCAAGAATCAGGCTAAGCAGGTGCTTACTCAGGGGATAAAGGATGCCATGAAAACCAGCTTCCAACTGAGCTCGAAAAAGAAGGGTTTACAGCTGTTTGCTGTGGTCATAATGAGGTGTAGCAGAAAGATCCAGAATCCCAACTAGAAAACAAAACAAACTTACCTACACCTGGAGAGCTACAAAGAGCACAGCAGCAGGAAGAATCCCAAAATATGAAAATTAGCTAACATCAGCAATATTGACTCACTTTATTTTATAAAGTATACAAGGGAAAGTGTTTTAGCAAGAATACTGGGGTTAGATTTAAACAGTGTAAGTTAAATTTCTGACCACTCAGATTTATTCTGTCACTTTTGGAAAATCACTCAATACGAAAATCTGCAGCAAATTCCTGCTGTCCTCAAAAGATCTGAGATCAGTTCCTCAATTGTTGTGTTTTAGTTCCTAAACTGTAAAGCACAAGTAATGCTAATTTTCTATCTCTGATTCAATAACTTTGTTGCTAAGATTCTTTGGTGCTATTTTATCTGAGGTAACCTACCTACCACTAATCACACTGAATGCTGCTGTTTTATGTTCTGCTCGAGTGCTTTTCAAACATCACTGAGATGTTCTGCCCATGGAAATCAAATTACTTATACAAATTATTTATTACTTTATATTTACCTCCAATTTTAGTACTTTGTATTTCTTTGCAAGGTTTTTAAGAGCTTCTTCCATAACTTTGTTTTAAATTCTGATACAGAACAGTGAATGTTCTCAGAAAAAATATTGTGTAAAGCAGCAAGTACTTACGGTACTTACTTACAGTAAGTTACATGTATAAAAATGTATATAAAATATATAAATAAATGTATGAAAATCTGTAGGGTTGCTACCAGAAGCGTACAGGCTTTCACTATCAACCACTTAAAATCAATTTGAAGGCATTTGGAAAGCATTTTAAAGAGCAACTAGGCATCAATAAAATTTAATTAATTGGGTCTATGGATGCACATGTAAATTGAGTGTTAATTGTGCTAGCAATGCTTTTCCATTAAAAATTAAACTCATGACTAGTAACCAAGAAAAAAACAAGCCAGTGTTGTTCCATAAACAAATCTCATTTTCTTTAATTGTGCCCCTGCTTTAGATAACAATCATAATTCTCCATTTGCTTTGTTAAATGTGAGCATCACTACAGCATGGGAAGGATCAATTGCCAGTGATTTGAATGGCAAAAATGTGAAATTTTAAAAACTTTTGATGCAAGTCTTTGTTTAAATTGCCTAAATCCTGATTTGAGCAAGAATTGGTAGTTCTTGTTTCTTAGGCTACAGTAGGTTTCTCAGAGTACCTACTGTATTAAGAAGAAATATAAGTTTGTCAACTGTATTTTTCTAAAGAATTGTTTAACAGAAATGATAGAATTTTGTGGGTATGTTCTTTTATTTACTTACCTGTAGATCTAAGTATATACTTAGAGAGCTAATAGGAGTGTCAGTACAGTCTAGGATGTAGGTATTTTAAGCTTCGACTCAGTTCCTGCTTCTTTCACAAACTTTGCTCCGCAAACTTGACTTTAAACATAAATAGAAATCAGGAAAATAACGTGTATTCTTGAAAGAGAGCGAGTGGATTTCAGGAGTGAACAAGATTGTCAAACAGAAGCACATCCACACAGACTGGACTGAGGTTTCTACAATATGAATTTTAAAACCAAGTCCTCTCCTTTAGGAGCAGGTGCCATATAGGCACGTCTGTAGTTCTGCATCATCTTCCCAGGCAGGCAGCTGGGAGATAGGAATTGGAGACCCCAAGTTTTATCAACCAGATCCAGATTTAGGCACCTATTCTCTAATCATTCCATCAGCATAATGAATATATCACTTCGTTGTCTCACTGTTGTAAGGGTATAAAAATGTCTTTAAAAAGTGCGAAGTGCTCAGAGAGAACGCAGATGTGTTTGTAAGTAGAGAGTAAGGGTACCACTGAATTTGAGCTTAGAGGACAATGACAGACAAAATGTTAAAAAGAGCGGAGAAGAAAAAGCAACCGAAAACCATCTGAATCAATACACTTTGCAGACTGTGAATCCAGCCTTTCTGTGAAAAAGGATATTCTCAGTTGGCTTTGCCCCTCCTATTAAGAAAAAAGTCAGGACAAATCAGCTTGACTGCATATTTTTTTCTCGTTGTTAATTCATTTATTTTATTTAGCCCTTGTGTTGAGGGGTATCTTTAAGATAATACGTTTTTAAAAGGATTTGAAATCCAAATTAAACAGAACAGGCAAAAGAATGTCTTGCTATAACCTAAGCAGGTAACAGCCAATAGTCTGTCATGTTCTAGGTTTGCAGAGAATCGCTCAATGATGTTTTAGCACTAGCAAAAAGAGACTTGAATAAAATGCTAACAAATGGGAGAACAGAAAAAATGCTAACAAATAGTAGAACAGAGTATTTTGCAGATAATGCAAAGTTCAATCAAAATACAAAGAAAATGTTTTATAGCTTCCATACCAAACTTCAAAATCCTTCATTGTCTCTTGTGCTTAGAATCCCTGTCCTTGTAGCTTTTTTGACAGTCTTGAGTAGAATACCAGGAAACAAATTTTGGGAAATATGACAGCCTTCTTCCTGTGTCCCTCTATGCCTTCTCATTGTTCACAACAAAGTAATCTGACAGTTGGGACCCTCGGATATCCCGCTTTCATGCTAAACTACAGAAGTCCAGTCCAAGATCATCATAGTCTTAAGGGTAAAAAACAGGAAGACTTTGTTTAAGCTAAATTTTCAGAGGCAGAGAATTGATTTTCTCTCTTGTTCCTGAAAAATCAGGAGAAAATAGACATTAGTAGTGATAAAATGGTTGCCTAAATCTCACTATATTAAAAGATATGCATGTGCTTAAATTGTTTATTCACTTCTGTCACCTAATATGGAACTTTTACCATTCATATTTGTAACTTTGGAATTTTGATTGCTGAATGTAAATTTCCTCCAGAAACGTGTGGTTTCTTCTTTCTGCACTCAATGCTAAGGTGCCCGTTGTTCTTGTCCTCATCCTGCCTTACCTGAAAACAGCTCAGGCCCATCCTGTTGCAGTACTCCATGCACCTGTGCTTGGCTGTGTCTCATGCTGGAGATGGAGTTTAGTATCTCCAGTGACTGAATCAGTAACTTGAAGCAGAGTTCGGGAGCACGGTCATAATTCCATAATTACTTCATGACTAATTCAACATGAGTTGCTTTGTTTTTCCAAACAAGCGTGTCCTAGCCATCCCAACAACATCCTCCATCCAAAGCCAAGGAAATGGATGTGCAGATTTAGCTGGGCAAGTAAACAAATCATGGTAGTTTTGAATGTATGCACGTGTTTTATTTATAATAACCTTAACAGTGTACTTCTATGAAACACATAGAGAACTATAAATTCATTGGTCTAATGGATTTTGTACTTTGAAATATGACCACAGTGCTTATAGATAGTATAATGATTACATATCTCATGTAGACAACAGCCATGGGAAATCTGTGCATTTGACTGAGAAGTGGCTTGAGCCTTTTTACTGTGGCTCCAACTAGCATGTGAGTTATTAGCAAGCAGCACAGAAGGCATTAATAGGAATAAAGGGAGCTGCTTGAAATCCTGGCCTTCAGGTCTGCGCTGATCATTTGTTTGATCCCAGAAATGTCTGGCCACTAAAAGATTTTCTGTGCACACAGATGTTCATGTGAGGATGGACAGAGTCTTTTTCTTACCTGCATTGAAGGCTCTTCATGATGGGCTTTGCCTTGCACTTCAGGTACAGATCCTGCTTACTCCTGCCATTCTGTTATTTTGTGTGTTAGTATTTCCGGCTGCTAAAATGAACAGAGAGATTGAGGTTACCTTGGTTTCAATTTTACGTCTTGCAGTCGGCTACAAATAGGGAAAAACAAATGTCCTTGGGAAAGCAGCTGTAGAGCACTTGGTTTACTGTGGAGGAGCAAAGAAGGTTCCAGGCTGGAGAACACTGGGATCACCTAAAGAAACACATTGGTAATTGCCCCCTCCTCCCATGTCAGATAAAGTTTGTGAGCATGCTTTCAAGCAGCTTAAGTCTCCTCCTAATCTTATAAGAGAAATAGAATTATTTGCTCTTGCTTATATCTACAGTGATTTCTGTCTCTCTTGTCTGTCATGTGAGTCAGATCTTAAACCTCTTTGTAAACTTCAATTAAATGTTTAGCCACGGATGGGGGGATGTGTTTCAGACAAGCTCTGGTGAATGCCATGGTGTGTTTTGAAGCACAGCAATGTGAATTGATGAAAATATTAGCATTTTTACTGTTGGATTTCAAGATGATCTGAGATATTGCTGCTGTCACACATCAATCATTTTTGAGTACAAATGAGTATATGTGCAAAATTGAGGACACGTTCAAGTCTTTCTGATAATGTCTGAATGGACTAAGAGATGGGTAAAGTCTCTGCAAGTGAGACTTGAGCATTTGCTAAATGGCAACAGAAAGATTGTAACTACACTTCTGGCTTTGGGAGTTGGGTTTTTTTTTTCTTTTCATTTCAAATTTGTTAGCTACCTTTGGGTTGCAATATCATTCCTCTGAGATGCTGCTGTCCTGCCTGATGCGTGTTCATTTAGGGCAGATTTACAGCTCGGGCAAAAGGCTTAGAGCTGTCAGACAACTGTTGAAGCTGCTAACTTTGCTGCAGTGCCTCCAGCTTGAAGAAGCTGGTGCCGGAATCAGTCACACTGATTCTCACACAGTTGTGAGCCAGCAATTTTTTTCCTGCACATCTTTTCTGCTTTTTATTCCTAGAAAATGATAACTGTGTATGACCAGGTTGGATGGAATATTTGAGCTGGAGATTTGTTCTCTTGTCCTGGATGTTAGTTGAGCGAGCTACTTTGTAGAAATTACTTATTCATGGTTATTTTTACATTCTATTAATTGTGAGAGCATTTATTAAACTAGTAGTGTTACATAAAACTTCTAGTTTTATTTCTATAAAAGATCACTTTCAAAACACTTTTCAAAAGAAATTACAATGCCTTTTATAAGAATAAGAGTTTTGTAAAATGCAAAACATTTTGTGTGATTAAGAAAAAAGTAGTTTTCCCATGATAATAGAGTTATGTTTGGAAAATATGCTTCCCCATACTTATTTCCATCATAGTAGTAAATAAAGCTAGTGAAATCTCAACACAGTAACTTCCTGTTGGTAAAAGCTGGTTACACAAATTAATTACTTCAAAAATTATATTCATTTTATATCCATAAATATGAAGAGGAAAGAAAAACTATGTATGTTATTTGGATCAATGTTTCTTTAGACTTTGAAAAAAAAATTTTTTGTTACTGTATGGAATTTTAAATTTCAGAACAAGCCAAAGTTACAGTGCATAAAGTACATGAATAGGAGAAATTATTGTTCTAGGACAGACAAAATGGAACTTTTGATGTTAAAATGTTGATAAGGTACTTGAACGCATTTCAAAAATAAGGTAAAGTAAGCAAACTGTAATGTATTTATTGCTATACTCTAACCTAATATTAGCAATAGTTATAGTTATGAATGGACAATATTATATAATGCAGTATAATATATTTCAATGCACGTCAAATGGTGTATTCAGATATAACGGACCGCTAGAAGTGTTCTGTAATGTACATATTTGATTACTACTAAAATCTGTAATAGAAAAATAATGATAAATATATAAAATGAAATGGCTGATTACTGCTCTCTGAAAGAGAACATCAGAGTATGACTGATTATAAGACATGTTTTTGAAAATTCATTTGATGAGAAACTTAAATGTTTGAATTGGAAATAGAATTCCTTGTGGGAAATGTATTCATTTCAATAAACTGAGTGCTTAAAAAAAAAAAAAAAAAATCCACAAACTAATTCAAAGATTGAAATTGGCCTTGATAGGAAATGTCACTACGATGAGAACTTCATGTAGATGTTTGATTTATAGATGCAAAAGAAGACCAATTGTGTAAGACAGTTGCCAACACCTCTTTTCAAACTCAGTCCCTGTGTTTGTTCAAGATATCAAGGAAAATCTAATTGTTAGCAACTGAGAGCATAGAGTACTCAGGTCTCTGTTCTTGCTACCTGAAAAACGCACGAAGGAAAGGCAAATGAAAAACTGGAAATGTTGCAGCAACTTTTCTAAATAACGAAGTGACAAGAATCAGTGTTATTTATTCTCAGCGTTATGTCCTATTCTGTAAAGCTGTTTCCAATTTGTTTTTGCCAAGATGCTTATTTTACTCTATAGTAGGCAGTACAAAAGAACAAGGCCTGACATGAGAAATGCATTTTTCTCCTTATCAACGTACTCGTAATCTATGTCCTCAGTCGTGTGCATCCCCTTGCTGGCTGCAGTGTGCTTGTGGTGGCTTGGGGCCCTTTGCAGGTGAATCCTGTGCTGTTGGCTCCTCTTGTCTGTGTTGTACACAGCTTTGCACTGTTCCACAAGCTTCCGCAGTGTTGGCAGGAATTATTATTTCTTGTTGTTCTCTGACCCCTTCTAAGGGGTGTTATCTGTAGGAGGAAATATCAGAGCTTCATGAAATCCAGTATGAGAGAAATGAGCATGAGGAAAAGTTGCTGATATGTTTGTTTTTCTCATGCTGCTTTGCTTGTGTCGGGTTTCAGGCCTTGAATGCCTTTCAATTTGTCCATGTACTTTTTGTTTGTTAAACTTCTTGCACTTATCTAACTTCCTAATCTCTTGTGGGGATTTGATAACCTTAGTGTTTTTTTCATGCTGCTCCTGGTGCCTCTGCCATGATTAATGGGATAGACCACTAAACTGGCCACCTCTGAAATTATGGAATGTGTTAATCAGATGGACAGATGACCTCAGGGAGTGCAATGACCCTGAGGATCAGAGGTCAGATTTAAACAATATGACAAATACAAGGATGTTGTCATTTCAAACTAAAAAAGGGTAAATAGATAAAGGGTAACTTGAGAGTGACATACATATTTCTTATAGTTTGTATGTATAAAAATTGACTTTTAACTTCAGTAGCAAGCAATGTATCTTCTATGGCTTGTTGCATCAGATCAAAATTTCAAGAGGAAGATTACTGATAAGGTACAAAGTAACAACCAACACAAGATTGGGTTTCAGTTTTGATGTTTGGTGCAAAATAACTTATTTCTGTACCTTCATTTACTTCTCCATAGATACTAGAGAATATATTTCCCTGTAAAGCCCTTCAGAAATGTCTACCCGCACTGCTCTTCAGTAGCTGTTTCATGTATTGCCCATCTAACTAGAAACATGACATCACATAGCATGTTTAGTTTCAGTATGGAACTTCATTTTTCTTTCTTAATGGTTATAGTGATCTCTGTGGAGATGCATTATAGAGCCATAATAGGCTCAGTCTTCAGCTAGGCACAGCTGAGAAGAGGGAAGATGTGAAACCAGTCTGTGCTTCCCTTACGTTGAACAACCAGATACTGAAACAGCCTTTGTCATATTTAAGATGTTTCTAAATTACACTAGTTGAATACATTGGAACCTGACAGAGCAGGGTATGATTTGTGCTGAACATGGCATGTGTTCTGCTTGTGCTTTCTAACCCAACTTCCTACTTGGTCTGCATAGGAAATAATTATATAGGAATGCATTGTGTCAAGGAGAATCGTCTGTTGCACGTCATGGAGCTTTTTAGTCATAGTTGTACAGATCAGGTCAGTGTGGGATGTTTGAAACTTAATTGTGTCCAGCCAGTGAACCACCAGGCAATAGTGTATTCTCATAATGCTTCTGCTCAGCATAATTTGCAGGAGAATATAGTCTTTGGTAACTATACCTTGGCTCACCTAGTACTGATTCCCATCTGTAGTTCTGGAGTATTTTATAAGTCATCTAAAAAGCAGTATAAAAAAACCTCATGTCTGAATAAATCTAGGATCAGAAGTGGTGTTAAAAAAAAAAAAAAAAAGTTTCTGCACCAGGATTCTGGTTGCCAACTGCAGAATCAGTCAAATCTTCTGTTTGTTTTTTTTTTCCCCCCAGTTAAATGTTGATTATTTCAATTAAAAAAAAAAAAAAAAAAAATTCTCCCCAAAAGTCTGTCCTCGCCTTGGTAAATTCTGTCAGGAATGCTCGGATGCTCTGATATGTGTTGGTGGTGTTGACGTTAAAAGAGACAAAGCAGTGGGGAATAACTCATAAACCATCAATTCACCTTTATTACTCAGATAGAGCTCTGACTTGGTAGTGGCAGCATGATTGATTGATTAAGGAACGTAGCTCAGCAGAGAAACTGAAAAAGGAAAGGCGTGCTGGAATGGTAATGCTTTTGATGTTTTCAAGTAATATTCAGCATTGAGTGGGAAAAAAAACTACAATGCAATGAGAACTGTTTACTAAATATGTTCTCAGGTCACTTTCAGTTTGTAGGTAATAACTGAAATGAGTCTTGAATATGTTCGACTGAATCTTGAGATGGAATGAAATATTCCATTCTGAGGGCATATGTATTTCTATCCCATGTTCATAAATAAATAAATAAACCTCTTATAACAATAATAAAAAAGAAAAGAAACCCTTTTGCATGAAAACATGCTTTAACTGTATTTGTAACACTCAGTAAATAAATTACAGGTTTTATATCATTCAGAAAGAGCTGCGAGTGATTTATTCAGTTATTAACTTCACACGCTTGGAAGAATGAATTAAATACCAGTCCCTGATGAAGGCTTTTGGATTATTCTGCCAGAATATACCACTTAAAAGTTTTGGCAGCTCAGTGTGTTGCATGATGAGCAGGAAGATTTTGGTGAAGCTAAAGCAGATGAGTCTGTATTCTGACAGTTTACGGCATCTTATAAATTCCATAAAATGAAAATGAATTATGTATTATTGGGTTTACATAAGGTCACTGAATGAACTCTGACCCTTCTCTTTTCTCATTTGGCTCAATTATTAGATGAAATGACAGATCTGATCTCTTTTCAAATTGTATTAGAGGGGGCCTCTTTATTTTGCCCTCTAGCAGCAATTCTCTGACAGAACTAGGCAAGTGCATTAATTATGATTGATTTAGTGGGTCTATAAGGTGATTATTTCTCAAATTCTACTTCTGTGCCAAAACCTTTTGACCTCTCTCAGGCCACACAGCAAATGAAATCCATAAGAAGATTTAAGAGGGGACTGACCAGCACTGCTGTTTCCTTGTGCTGTTTGAACTCAAAACACTTTGGGACACCCAAGCAAATGCAAAAGATTGAATTACCGGGACACACTGTGGTTAAAATGTTTAACAATTTGATATCTCTGTTTAAAGAAAATGGCATGAAATTGATCACAAGGCGGGAAAAAGTCTCTTTCTCTGGGTGGGGGAGGAAGGAACAAAAAGACCAGAAAAGATTTTTTACTTTCTAAATTAGGCTCAGTAAAAAGATCAAGATGCCTCATATCAAGACTGTGCTGTGCTGGAGCATGCTACATTGTTCTGAGAATAGAATTTCAGTCACATTCTTTTAATAAAATGGCAAAATAACTGCAGAACTCAGCTTAAGGGTCAACTTTTCCTTGGTGTGACTATAAATATTATGGATTACATGTGTGTATGCATATGTGTATACCCATATTTATATAAGCATAGTAAAGAACACATTTTGAAACCAAATCTGAGTTCAAAAAGAGAAAATGCACACTTTACATTTATTCTTCAGTAACAGTGATGCTTTGTTTATAGGCTAATAGAAATGGAATACAGTTTCCAGATAGACCACTCTGATTTTGGCAAGCTGAGTTCACTGGGAGGCCTGCAGTAATAAACCATACAGTACAATAATTCTAGATATGAGTGTTGTGTAATAATGTCTTTTAAAACTCTCTTGTTATGAGCCACTTAAAGGATATGTGAAGTGAGATAACTTCCTTCTGAGCAGAGCAAACAGGCCCTCAGCGTGGATCTGCTCCGCCTTTTCTACTTTACCTGATCTAAATCTTTGCTGAGTTCTGCTTCTGAACTAGAGGCAGGGAAAGTAGGAGGGGGAGAATAGAAAGTGGGTTACATACACTTTAAGTTTGTCAGGAGTTCTTGTTTTACTGTGGGAAGAGTCTATTTTTTCTGGAAAAATTTTTTTTCTTTGAAAAGCAGGTTTTTGCAAGATGGTCACTGTGAATAGTAATCTTGTTAACAGTCAGCAGCTAAATCTAATCTATATTTATTGAGCATATTGGTTTCAAGACATTAATTGTGAGTGCTGTAAATTTGTTTGGGACTTTTTCACATGGTTCCTAGAGGGCTCTTATTATTCAAGTACGGCTTTCATGGACTCCTGCACAAAATGTAGAGAATCCAGCGATCTCTGATTTTTTTTAATTGTTGGTTTTAAATTTCTGTATGTAAGTTAAAACATAAAATAGCAGAGTATTTCAGGTAGATTTTCAGTACCAAGCAGGTAAGGAACTTTTGTCTGCAGTTCAATGTATTAGAATATAATAGTTTAGTACTACCAAAGGGTGGTGAATTCAAAAAACAGCAATTTAGTTGCAAAGTTCACTGTTGATCCAAAAATATTTTTAATTCAGTTTCATGTTGTTTTTCCCTGATTTACTAACATAAAGATTTGAATTACAAATGTAACTGAGCAGTGCACAGGTGTTACAAAAGGAGAATTAATTAGGAAGATGAACGTCTAAAGGTGTACTTCCATACTCACTATAGATGATCATGATAACAGTTAAACATATTTATTTCCCTAACCATATCAGAAAGTTAATTTGATTAAGACTCATGATTATACCTAGCAAAAACAATTTTGATAGAATTTCCAAGTAGTAGAAGTATATCCTTCTGATAAATTATGTATGTTTTGCCAAAGTATTCATGAAGTACAGTGTTAATGTAGAAAACATCCTACACTTTTTGAATATTTAGGAATAGCCTGAGAATGTAAAAGGTATCTTCTGTAAGCCTTCTGTAAAAGGTTCATGTCTTTTCTCTGCCTAAGGGAGAGTGATCTCAGTTGAAACTCTCTGCTTTGAACCAGGCTAAGAGAGAACATGACCGGGCTCTTGCAATCTCAGAAGCATCTGTGCTGGTCAGTGCATGCATTCATGCACATACAATAAAAATGGGAACCAGGAAACAATTCTGCTTCTGTGAAGCTCTTCAAAGCAGCATTTGTAATACTTGGACTATACTTTGTGATGAGTGTCATCCTCTAGTCAGATCTCTGCTGGTGACACCATTTCAGGGGAACACTCTGCTGGGCAGTTTTCAGCCAGCTGTGCCAGGTGATGTTGGGGTGTGGCTCTGCTTCTTTTGGCAACTGTTCTCCCAAACTGTTGCTACTGACAAGTAGTGATTTTCAAGTCCAATTACCACTAGTGAATTACACATGGTGCCTCACTATTAGTTCTGGATTTGTTACTTTATCAGCATAAATGAGCTCTAACATCTTTATTTACCATCCTTTGCAGGGAGTGCTGGTGCTTCACTTTGTATGCTAAAACAAACAAAACATTTTAATAGTAAAGTGTGTTTTTTTTAGGGAGAAAAGTGTCTGCTGAACAATAATTGCTGAATTTTCTGGAGGATTCTTTACTGTCAGACTTAATGTCTTCAGCCACGCAAATTTCTGTGCTGGAGCACATGCAGAAGTAAGAAAACACAACAGCTGTCTTCGTGTTGCTTGTCAGCTGCTCTGCCAGATCTCTGTGGGAGATCTTAGCGCAAATCCTGTCACACTGAATTGTTTGGCTAGTTTATCATTAAGCTTTGCCAGTAATTTTGGTAAAGGTGTAACACCTGTGTTAGTCAATATTTATTCATCTTCCTTTCTGTTGATACTACTTCCATGGAATTTAATTAGAAAATAATTGTACATCTGCTTTCAAAGGTTTGCTAGAGTGCATACTTCAGCTCTTGATGTAGCATTTCTGATGCTTTAATTGTGGCATCATTAAAAGTAAGCTAAAAGTCATGATGTCCAGTATTTGATGTTGGAAAGTATTATGTGGCCAGTGAAAACAAGCTGTTAACTGAAGTTATACTCATGATATCAAGTACAGCAACAAGGACTGATATTAAAAATACTGGCTTTGAGATGCATTCTATGTCCTAGCATTGTATGAGGAGCAAAGTGACATCTTAGCTCTGCACCTTACTGATATATACTGTTTGATTTATTGGTAAGTGAACCTCAATAAGTTGAAATGGCAATGGGTCAAGTCGGTGATCTTGCCTCATTTTGGGTTCCTTCAAATACTCTTTTTCAAGTGTAAAATGCTTTGAAATGCTTTGGAAAAAAAAATAATAAATTGAAATTTC
This sequence comes from Meleagris gallopavo, assembly GCF_905368555.1. Taxonomy (NCBI): domain Eukaryota; kingdom Metazoa; phylum Chordata; class Aves; order Galliformes; family Phasianidae; genus Meleagris; species Meleagris gallopavo. Next base: position 5,184,131 of record NC_139416.1, read on the forward strand.
AAATGATTTTCAATCGCTCTTTTTGAACAACTTGAACTTTGTTGTTTTTTGGAAAATATGGCTAGTAGAAAACAGTTCTAAACCTCAGACAACACTGGGTGTTGATCTGAAAAATAGTTCTGTTTTACTTTTTGTCAATATTTACTAAAAAAAAAAAAAAAAAAAACTTGAAGACACATTGAGAACTGAATGATTTGAATAATTTGACCCTGAATTTCTTAAATTCTTTTAGACATTGGCTCAATTTATTTGTTTCTTAGCTTTTACATCACTTTGTGTTATATAGCTTTGAAAAGAGAGAAATAACTGCTGAGAACTAAGGCCCAATAAAGAGATTTCATTTTTAGGAGTGACAGTTCATATAATCGCAGTGATCATTAGAATCTTTCAAAAGACTATGTTATATTTTTGCTCTATTAGAATATGAATCTGTTGTGTTTTTTTTCTTAATGGTACAAAATCAACCAGTCAAATTTTGTTTTTGTTGTTGTTTGCTTTAATAGAGAGCAATTAGTTCCGCTGCAGCTATGTTTTGCTGTATGTGGAACTGTGGCAATCATACATGTAAGCTTGATTATTGATCTTTCATTAAATAAATAAGAGATCAAAGGCACTAAGTTACTGTTTTCACACTTTTGTAGACAATACTAGTACTTTTTCTTCTTGATCTGTACCCTCTTCTGCTGTTAGATGAGAAATGTTCACAAATAAGAACTCTATACACAGAAGATAACTGGTCAATTTTTTAGACGCTAGGAATTTCCCATGGGATATTTATGACTATCACGTTCCTTAAGACATAAACTAAAGGAGATAGAAAAATGGGGAAGGCTGCTCCCACATTAAAGGCAATAAATGTATAGCCATACTGAAATTAAATTATGTTTCCAGTCATGGTACATTGTTGCTTTCTGTAGAATTCTTAGGAAGAACACAATGCTGGGCTTACAGCATTTGTAATTTTTTTTTTTTTTTTGTAGTCTTTAAAAGCGCACAAACTTTACCAAGGATTTCTACGAGGATGCAGTGGATGTCTTTTTCAAGGTATGTTACTAATAATAAAATTATATGTTTGATTCCTTTCCTAACAGGTTTTTGTTGCTATGCTTGTTGTATATTACAGATATTATATGTAAAGATCGTCTGAAATATCCATAGAGTAGAAATAGCCTTTGAATATAACATCTCAGGAGACCAGAGTAGCTTTGTGCATGGTATCCTACTTATATATCCTACTTATAACCTGTCATTTGTCTGATGCTAGTCTTCCTCAGAAGACTTCTGCAATTCTACAGGGGTGCAAAAATGTTAAGATGTTCCTCAATCAGTTTTCTTCGCATCCACTTGGCAAAACTGTGTTCAGTCACTAAAATTATTTTTTTTTTAAACCCTGCATGTTTGTCCTTATTCTTCTTTTGTATGTTAATAGACAATTGAATCCAATGTATGGGTAGATAATATAAATGTGGGCTTTGTACAGTATTAACATGTCCAAGTAGACAGATTGGAGAATTGTTAATATGGATTCTGTGTAGCTCAGCATTCATTTCTGTCTTACCACTCTAGATTCTTCTTAACAAATAGAAGTTAATAATTCTAGTCTCTGATTATGTTAGGCTGGCCTCCTAGAAGCAATGGTGTCACAGTTTATAACTCTCTTGCAAATAGGAAAATTATTTTTGTGAATGAGCACTGTTTGTTTGAGAGCAACCTGAACTTAGATCTGGGTTACGACCATTGATCTCAATATATCTAAGAGCTGAAGCAAATTGGAAATGATGTTCAAAGGTTACATTTTAATCTCTGAGATTTTTGTGCCTTTTTTGTGTGTGTGTATGAGAACTTTCTGTGTAGAAAGCTCTGTTCACTTGGCTTGAATCTGAAAAGAAAATGTATTACATTTTAATACTGACACAAACAAATGAGTTGGTTTTAGTTTCTGTCATCCACAAACCGCTATGTTTATAATACCATGAGTATATTAATGGACAGATTTAATGATATATATATTATTTCTGTCAGAATCCTCTAAATTACTTTTGCTACCACAGTGCACAAAATGATGATGTATTTCAGTGAACAAAGGAAGGCAGGTTACACTTGCAGTGCCCATAAATTCTTTGTTTTAAAAACATCAAGGCTTTTGATACAGCACAGTGCTTTTCAGGAGATTTGCTAGTAAAAATTAACCAACGGGATGGAAGGTTCCCTGATGAGCTGACCTGTATCACATTTCTCATCCATTCTTGCCATTCTGGAGATGGCAGTGCCTGACCTCCTGCTTCACTACAGCTTCTCACTGCTACCGAGTTAGAGTACCAAGTGTGCTACATTTGGGATATCACTCTGCTTTGTTTGGGAGCTAAAATCACCTTTCCGTTATCTTGGAATGTGAAGTGTGTGAAGTGTTTCAGTCAGGATTTTCTTTACGCATTTCCTGCTTTACAATGTCTATTATACATGTTCTCCATATTTTGGTTGTTGCATTTTCACTTCTAAGATTGGCTACTCTCTTCCTTCTACTGTTTTGAGTTTTGTTCATTTCTGGAAAAGATTTGAGGAATGGGGTGGGTGATGGCAGAAGTAAGAAAGAGGTTAATTTGCGTATTTGTTATACCAACTCTGTAAGAGACTTGATCACTTCAGCATTTTGCTATTAGTTTGCAGTTCTGTCAGCATCCAAAAGCTGGGATTGTTGTTAAGAGATTGACAGTAATTTCAGAGCCTGTAAATCATCTGTCTAATTCTAGTAGTTTCAACCTGAACATCCATGTCAGAGGAGTATAATGTTGCTAAATTGGGCATTCAGAACTTGGGCAAGAGCAGTGACTCTTGCTTGTGCTACCTCAATTTAACTGCTTGTGAGAAAAACAGTACGTGCCCACAAAATTCATGTTTATAATAAGAGTCAAATTAAGGCTGCAAATTGAGCTAGGTAGTGTGGAACCATTTAGTATTCAAAACTGAATACTTGGCATTTCTAAAGTGAGCTTCCGCATGGTTTTAAAACACAAATTTCTTTTTAGTTACATCTCAAAAATATATCTACACCTTCATTTCTTTCTCTGTTATTACAAGATTCAAATCTGACTGACTTGATTCAAGTTCTTGTCCGAAGACCTTTGCTACTTCTATTAAACCTTTTCCTCTAATAAAAGAATCCTGAAGAAATGATTTCTCCTGTCAATACATTGCAAACAACTCCTCCTTTCTATTTTGAGCTCTACACCAACTGAAGTAATCTTGGACTCCAATTTGAAAATACTTTTTAATTATTTTGATCAAGACATTCTAATCTAACCAGAAAGCCTTCTGGAGAAGAGAAGGATATCTGACATCTTGTTTTTTGTTTTTTGTTTATTGAACTTAATGTCTAGTATATTTACTTTTGATTGGAGTCTGAGAAAGATTGCACTGGTTGTATTTCCAGTTTCATACATTCTTAATATGTGGCAGAGCTTAGAAGAACTTAGGCAAGCCTTCTTCTGTGAGTTGTTAATTGGAGTAAATAAAATTCGAGCTAGTAAATAACACGTAAGTTATTTAAGTTGAAGATTACAGACTATGTGCAAATTGAATAAAATTTGTCAGTATTTAAAAAAAATTAAATAACTAGACAGTTAGTAAAAGCAACAGAGAATTTTCCAGGGAGGAGAAGAGTTGCTTGCACTGAAGTACTTACTGCAAGCTTTTTACTTATATTTGGTCATGGTATAATCTAGTGTTTAAGACCAGCTGCTTTTTTCAGATAATAAGTTTGATCTGAGGAAGATGATTTAGATATAAATTGTATTATGGGATGCCAATAACTACTATCCAGATGATCAAAAAGCAGGGGAAAAAAAAAAAAAAAATAAATCTTTGAATCTAAACAAACAAGATAATGGAGCACTTTTACTGAAACGTGGTTGGACTGTTCCCACAGCGTTGTCTGATCTAGAGAATAAATTGTCTCACACTTCTCAATAATCTCATATGGATCCTGTTTACTCTGTCCTGCAATGGTTTTTTTTTGTTTGTTTAGAAGAGTAGGAAACTTCACAACAAGGTGGAAATATTCCCTGTTGTAATATAATGCAAAAGGCAGCTTGGGAAAAGAAGCTGAACAGTTTCATATTCAATAACAAAATATAAATCCAAAGCAAGATTCTGAGAAACGAGAAACTGGAAAAAAAAAAAAAAAAAAAAAGAAAGAAAGAAACAAAAACCACAGATGTTCAAGTGTTCATTACCCAAATCTTTGCAAGAAGCGATTGAATAGAATTACCTACAAAGAGAACGTAGCATTTTAACGTTATACAATCATGTTCCTCATGGCAGGTGACATCTATCTCCTTGACGGAGACTGTATCTCAAAAATACATTCACCGAGCTGTCTATAAATTCAAATAAACCCTGCAATTTAATTTTCAACATATCCATATGTTTGAGAATCAAGCTTTCAGCAGTTGAGTACAGTTTGTGTTGATACCACTGTACCCAATGAATAAGGTGGAAACAATGCAGTGGCACTGCAGCTATAGCCAGGTTTGGCAGGAGGATGGAGAGAAAGGATTTGTCCCGGTGTTCTGGGTCTAATTCAAGATCCAGTGAATAGAATTTCCCAGAAGTTCATCCTTTTCTTGTTTGGTCAAACATTTTTCATGGCTTAGTGGAACTATGTCATTATTTAGTTAGAAGTACAAAGAGCCAAATGTGTCATTGTGTACCACGGAAATGCAGCCAAGAATCTTTTAAGATAAAATAAAACCTTTAATTCTTTAAGAGAAGTAATACAGTAGAATGCCTATTCATTTAACTTCTTAAGTATATATTTTCAGAATATCTGATCAGTTATATTATTGCAAGAGAGAGAACACCTGAGACAGCTGCTGCAACAAAAGGAAAAATGCAGGAGTTTTTTGTTTTTCAGAAAGGCATTTCCAAAATAAGTCTCGTTCATTTGTGCATGTCTGATTGTATTGTTGCTACTGAAAAATGATATCTTCTTATAAGGAACAGCTTAAAATAATGAACAAATAAGAACTGAACTGAGGATTCATGTGCTTTTCTGGAATGTGAGTGATACTTGGACTCAAGAAACACGCATAGCCTGACAATGGCAGGTCTATTCACGCAGGCAGTGAGGTCCACAGGAGTGCATTGGGATCAGCCATAACATTTGGTGTAGTTCAAATTATTCATAAATGTTCCTAATATTAATCAGTACTTATTGGGATATTAAATTGGTAGTTTCATTCCAAGTGTTATGTGGTAATGTGAATTTTTGCTTTGTGGCACATTGGAGGATTTATTCTTGAGAATCTGTTAGGGGAAGCCAAAAACTCACTCTGTATGTCTTGATCTACCAAGCTCTTTATGTTGGGAGGACATGTGATGAGATCAGTGCACACGTGTGTGCTTCCCAAGGCAGACAGCCATAGGCAGACTTTTGAGTAGAATAAAAATATGTTGCTCTTTCTTTGAATGAAAAAGCGCTCATCCAGAGGGTGGGCTGTCATCACTATCTCCCGGGACTGTGTTTAAAATGGATCCATTTACACACCAGTTTCTTCATTGGGGCGATGCCAATTGTTACACCTGAGTCTAGAGGCAATACAATGACTGTGAAATGAGTACAGACTGGAGTGTGCAAGAACTTAGCCAGGCCTAACCAGTGAGTGGTCAGCTGCCGTGATGTCTTCTCTTGGCTGCTGTCATATCAACCAGCTTCTCCAGTTCAGCTCTTTCCTTTAGAGACAACATGACAGTCTGCATGGCAGACGGTTACTGGTTTGCTACCAGTAAAAAATACTATTTTTTCATGTCTGATGATATCGTGTCATTTCTTTTGTTGAAAGGTCTCTGAACTGTTTAAAAGTACTGAAAGTTTGTTAGTGATATTGATCATAATTAACAGTTACCTACAGTAAAATTTCCCAGCAAGATACAGATTTTATCATTTTTCTTTTTACACAGAGGATGATTTGTTTTTTGATGTTACATCTAATAAAAAAAGTGAGACAAATATGGCTAATTAATTATGAATACATACTGTTATCATGAGGCCTTCATGTTTGAAATCTGGCCTCTGATATTTTTTAAAATAATATAATTCTCTTGACTTATCCTACCAAACACACGCTCTTAGAATTTGTGGAAACTTCTGTGTAGTATTTCAACAAACTTTTCAGTGAGCTTAGGATGGTTTTGTTGCAGAACAACTACGTGGGATACTTTACCTTACACAAATCTGACACAAAGCCTTCGTAAAGTGCTTTTTTAAAAAAATGATAAAATATTTTAGAATAAACTAATTAATGGCAGTCCTTGAAAACAATCCATTCCATGCAGTTAAATTCTAATCAACTGCAATTTTGTAATCTTTCATTTTTTTTATCAGCTAGAATCATTCTTATGTATGAGAATTTTCTTTTTAAATCTTCTATTATCATTGTGGGATTTTTTTCAAATTTTTCTAAACTAAAAAACAACAAATGCTAAAAAAAAAAAAAATATGCAACTTTGAAAATTTATTGCACAGCTGAGGGCATTTAAATAACTTAATTAACAAGCTCCAGCCTTAACATTCTCTTTCTTTAGGGGAAAAAAAATCAGTTAAGGTTTGTCCAATTAAAGTTTAGGAGTTTGTTGATTTAAAAAAAAAAAAAAAAAAAAAAGACTGCGATTGTGAGCTTACAGTTTAAAAAGAGAAGCTCCAGAATAATGAAAACTGATTAATTCAGTGGAAAGCTGTTCTGTGCATAGTTTCCACAAACTCATAAGCACTTGGGCATTTTTAGCCCAAATTTAATTATAGCCTTTGATAATCAGGCTTCGCACAAAAGAAATCCCCTTCTTCCCATAATACTTGATGATGTAATGCTCTATTATAACTCAGAACTCTTCCCCCAGCACCAAAAACAAGCCGTCTTCATGTCAAGGGAAAAAAAAAAAAAGTGACCTCTCTTCTCAGAGTTTTACATTTCACGTTCTGCAAACTGATATAGATCATCCAAGGTTGTGCTGGGATTTTTTTGTTGTTGTTTTTTTAATTTGCTACTGGCTGAAAACAGCTAATAAAAGCTCAGTTCAAAGCCGTCTATTTCTTGGTGGGGGGGAAAAGATGTTATTCTGACATCATTGCTCTGAATGAGCAGCCTGCGGTTCATACTGTATGTGCTCCCCTGGAATGACAAATTTTCTGCCTTTTTCTGGGGGGAATGTTCAGGCAAAAGGAAAAAATGCATAAGAGAAGCAAAGAAAATTCATTTGTATAAGCTGGCCCCCCTACTGTGGAATTTTCAATTATATATATCTAATTATGGCTGTCAGTTGATGAATTGAGAAAAGACATTTTTTGTCCCCCCTCCTTTTTTTGTCTCTTCGTCATCTCTTCTGTTAGAATGATTATAGCACACTTACACAACTAATTGCCTTACTGCTTATTAGTGATACAATTATGCAGGCCAGACTCCTTGTGTGAACAACCATCTGCAGAGAAAAAAAAAAAGTGACACTATTCAAAACTATCCATAATTTAACCAATGTTATTCCAATGCAGTGAGCTCAGACAATTGTTGGGCCTTCATATTTCATACCCAGCCTGGAAAAAGAAGGTTGTGGGTTTTTTCTTTTTTCCCCTCTCTTTCTCTCTTTTGCTCTGTGCACTGATTCACCTCTTTAGACTCACTGTGAATTGGAAAGAAAGGAAGAGAAAAAAAGTGCTTCATATGTCAACAAAAAGGAGAGAAGTGAAGCATGGCTAATGCCCATTCCTCCTGTGGGCAATTTTTCTTCAAATTTTATACTAATAGGCATTTTTTTTCCGCTTAGAAACAGTTGAGAAAGTGCAGATGTCCTGACCACAGAAATCTGTGTATGTACATTTGCAGGCTTTTAAATGGTTTTAAAGCAACTGATGTACAACATTTAACGGAGCAGAAAGTTTCCAGCACACATAATGGGTTCTGAGGAGCACATGCACTCCAGGTCTTTGCACCCAGCGCACGCGGAGCTGGGCACCCAACAGGTGGAAGTGCAGGGGCAGAGCAAGCCTACATGGTGCTGCCCCCGCTGATGGGTGTGCTTGGTGCCTGCGAGATGCTGCTTGGAGGATGGAGCTAGAGATGATGCCAAATGGCTGCTGGGAAGGGAGGCAAGGAGTTGCTCTGTTTTTGTCATTTCCTTTAGTTCCTCAGTGGGGTTGTGTTTATTGAGGCTCTGAAGTGTCAATTTACTGTTACAGTATTTTCAGAGTAACTAGGAAAAAAGTAATTAGTGGAAACCAGCAATATTTAGTCAGCATTAGTATACAGAAACATAGGTGGGGAAAAAAGAGCAGAAGTTCAGTGTCGGTCCTTCTCAGTGTGAGGAGTGCAAATGCTGAGGGCATGTAATTATTTTGCTTTAGTGAATTTTAGTCTGACTCTAAATGAGGAAGAATGAAGAGTTTACAATCAGCCTTGGAGATACTGTTGAAAATTCTCAATTATTGTATTTCCACACTTTAAACAGTGTCAGCTTGTATGTCAAGGAGAAGCCATGGGATGGTTTGAAAAAGGAGACTTTGCATCTCCTCACTGTCATTCTTCCCACTCAATTTAGTGCTGTTGGACTGTTATCCCTACAGTGAATATAGACCCAAGTGCACATATTTGTGCTTGTGATTTGAGAACATCATGGCTCTGTAGGCATATACTCACCTGAATAGCTTTTGCCTGGGTTTAGACCTTTGGTTCTTAAAAACCCAGGATTTAGAAATTCCATTATTCACCCTGATTCATTCAAAGTATGTGTAGCGTCATTTATCTGTAACAATTTTAATGCTATGCCTGTTATTGTAAGCATGCCTATTAGAACAAGAATGAGCTCTATTTGTCTTCAAATAGGGTTCCTGCAGTTTTGTTCACAGGGTCTCTTAGGGGGCTCTTTTAATCTCAGTGATTTAAATGCACATTCAAAATGGAGAAATCCAAATTCCTTAAAAATGGCATACTTCTAATATCCTGTTTCTGCAAGAGGAGTTACAAATCCAACTTCTAACGATTCTAGTCTGAACTCCTTAGCTTCTAGTGTGGCTAGCAAAGGCAGGAGGGACGAGCACTACCTTACAAATTTGAGTTTTCTGAAGCTTCAGTTTCATAGACTACATTATTTCCACTTTCAAATGTGTTTTTTCTCAGACATAGTGAAGGACTGTGCCTCTGTAGCGATAGTATTAGCTGCTGTGATTTCTTTCATCTTCAACAAATCAAAGATCTTGGTTGTTCGTTTGTTTTTAAAATATTTGTCTCTGGACAACAGTTTCTAATTGTATCCTCAAGATGCTTGTATTGGAAAAGCTTGCAGGATGAAGGTGGATAAAGTGGATGTTTTCTTGGCAGTATTCAAGTTTGCGTCCCCAGTGCTATCTGTAAACCCAAAGGCAAATGATTCCATTTCAGTCTGTCTTTTCTTTTCTGGGAAGTAAATCTCATATTTTTGCATTCTGAGATTACAGTTTAGCTCAGAGGAGTAATAGTGGATGTGGTTAATTGCTCAGTATCTCGTACAACCCTTGCATACAGAATGCTTCAAGTTTCTGACTGTAAAACGTACTATTAATACCTCAGGCAACCTGACCTTCTAAGAAGCTTTACGGATTTGCTTCTTCAGTAAACTGTGGGTGACAAAACATCTTGGAGCCATGTCAGCTCTGCAAAGAGCAGTGCACTGAGTTGTGTGCTTTGTGTTCTTTTGGAACTCTGTAGAGAGAATTTACTGACTATCTAATTCTAAAAAGTAAAGACAAGTCTGGAAATCTGAACATCACATACCTGAACAGTGCAGATCCCAACAAGCAGATAAAGATTTTTTTTATGTTACAGCCTATTTCATAGTTCCTAGATCATTCCCAATGATTTTTTAGTGGCAGTAAGAGCCGCATTGAACAGCAAGAGAGGAAAAACACACTGGTAGTATAGTCAAGCATGTAAGCAAGACATCTGAAGTATGCAGAGACTGTTTGGATGCTGGCATGACCCTCACTTTCTGTGACTTTGCATGCTTCAGAATTTTTTTTTTTTAATTTCTGTGTGCATGTCTAGCCTGCCTGGAGGTAACAAATGTAGTATAATGTACAACTTCATGTGAGCTGATCTGCTAAAAAGCATAGACTGAAGTGGGATTTTTTTCTCTGTATTACTGTTGTCTCCTTTACTCGCTCCTGAAAAGCACACAAAGCATGCACAGGTTTAACAGGTGCCAACTCCCGAGAATGTGTTAAAAGACAGTACTCCACTATTTCCTTGGGTTTTGTGGAGACACTTAAAGTGGTTCTATGAAGGGTCTGAAGGCAGTTATGGCAGTGGATGGACAGTTATTTAAACAGCATTAATTCCCACTAGCATCTGACTTTTAAACCTACTTGGTATCAGTACTACTAAAATATGTATCAAATTTCACTACTTGGACACTGCCAGGAAGAATTCACCATGGGGAGTTTCTTGTTTGCAGAGTTTATTTAAAAGAGAGGCATATATTTAAAAGAGGTACTTATATGGCCTGTAACATCTCAGCTCAAGTTTTTCTGAAAATGTTCTCTATGTATTTTAAAAACAGTCTACAAAGAGTATGTAGGCACACCATCATGATGTGCGGGTTTCCAAAGTTTCAGCTTCCAAAATTTCACAAGTTTTTCTGTGGTAAATGAAATAACATATTAGTTTTGTTTCTCATTAAAATGCAGCATAATTCAAGGTTTTAAATATTCATGATACAGATGCTTTGTTCCCTACCAAGTCTGCTGTTAAGGTAGTGTTCTTCCTTTATGACCACTACTGTCATCCAAATACATCTTCTTGGGCTTCTGCTAATGTCTACATTGCACTAGGATGGTTTTCTGTTTTGAAGGATTCCAGTGGATCTGCATGGAACACTTAGGTGTTCTTACAGATTATGTGATTTTAGCATATTTTGTTGGGGCTCTTCATTTGTGATCTACTCCAGTGTTCAAAAAACTTCTTAGGAAGTCATGTATTGTTCTCTTTAGTTTCATCTAGTGGATTTGGAACATCCACTGAACAGGAACAGTCGCAAGCTGATGTTTTACTTGTTTTTCCTCCTATTCTGTAAGTAAAACATTAATTACCTACAAACCACGCTTCACAGTTCCTCTGGTTTCTGGTCCATTTTACAGTGGAACATCTGTGGGAGTGTGCTGGTGGTCACATCTTTTGCCAGATGTTATGTCAGGCGTTTGACTTAGGTTATCTGAGTTAAAAACCCAGCATACATAATTATTGATTGTAAATAGATAAAACTTCCTTTTTCTGCTATAAGATTGTATTTAGAATTACAGAGGGTGAAAATTCTGTCCAGAGAGAGACAACATTTGAAAATTTGACAAGATGCAAATATCAAAATTAAAAATTGGTCAGTCAGATATAACTTCTGAACTTTAAAGTTTTTAAGATGAAAAGTAATCATAAGCAGGAAAGCACAGCACATTTCTCTATGTTGAGAAAAATTTCTTGCTTTCCATTCATTCTTTTCTCTTTTCATGTTTTTCTTTATACTGTTTCCCCTCAGTCTGGGCAGACTTGTCTGTTAGTCAATCTCTTCTCTGCATTTAGATCTCTCTTTACTGACAGTCCCACAAGATTTTGTCTACGTGCCAAGATGAAGAGCCTCTATCTGTGCACAACAGCCAGTTTTGCTAGGTCACCTACTGAAAGAGGCATCCCATCGGTAACCAGCCCTGTGAGTGTGTGCATGTGCTGCCTTATGCTTTGGACTTCTTCCCGTGGATTTCGTGTTTCTCCTATGAAGTTCCATGCTCACTTTGCAGTGTTTCAATTGTATCATTGGCAAATCTTCTAGCTCTCCAGTGTTCTTCCCCACATCTTACTGCATCATACTGCTTGCCTGGGCTGCTTGTGGGGATAGGCAGTGGGCACAAGAGAGCCAGCCTTGCCACTTTGGTACAACTGTGTACAGTCAGGGTTTAGGACCTTGTCCTTCATGACACATTAGAATAACTAAGAAGTAGGTGAAGAAAAATAGCATTTCATTTTGTGTGAGGATTTGCAGGTAAAATAAAGTGTTGAATAAGGTCAGAGGGAAAAAAAAAAAAAAAGCACCTCTTGATCATTTTTATTCAAAATCACTCCAATTAACTAAAGGGAGAAAAGCCCAAGTTTTCCCCGGTGAGAACAAAGTTTCCAGATAATTATATAGCTTGATGAAAATGAGTCAAAAAACCTGCAAAATGTGCACTTGGAGCCTGAAATAAAGCTTTATATTTCTCTGAATTATATCTTGAAAGTAATTTTTATGGAATACTTTTTGGATTTTTCTCTCTTGGCTTAGAAGAAGTTTAAGCAAATAGATGAAGCAAACAGATTAAACAGGTTTGTTTTTTTTCTCTGAGATGAGAACTTTTCTGCACAATTCTTATGCAAGTGTCCAAGAATGTTTTCCATAAATAATGTCAAACTGGCTTAAGATGGGTACGAAGTAAATAAAGTAGCTGACAAAAGGCTGAATGTTAGAATCTGGGCAAGAAAATTCCAGGCATGACTCTGCTAACAGAGGTATTGAGTCTTTCACTTCAGTGATCTTTTTATTTTGAACTTAAAAAAAAAAAAAAAAAAAAAAAAAAAACCTAAAAACCAGCTACAGTTGCCAAGTATCTCTTTGAGAGTTTATGTTAGTCTCTACTTAGAGCAGAGGAACAGAAAGTTGATTTCTTTAATTTCATCTGAGATAACAAATTGAACTACCTGCAACTTCTTAAATGTATTTCAATATCTGTCACCTCTTTTTAGTCAGTTAAAAAATCCTTATTACAATATTATATGCAAATATTCTTCTTTCTAGAGCAACTTAATCTAGTACTATAAGAAATTAAATTGTACAAATGAACTTAGACTACCCAGTGTCAGAGAGTGTATTTGGCCTGTAACTTGTAATTCTGCAAATGCCTTAGGATAAGACATTGAATGCTGAAGTATGGTGAGAATATTGTTTATGCTGTAGATGCTGAAACAATTTTGCATAACCTGTGAAACAAATTGTATAACAAACATACTCCAAAGCTATTCTGAGTGATGCATAATCTCCATGAATGAAGACATTTCTGCTGCTTAGGTTTTTTTTAAGGCCTTACAAAAGTGTAACAAGATTCATTGGTTGGATCTTCATCTCAACTGAAGTTAGATCTAGATTGGTTATATATGTATATAACAACATATATATGTAACAGCAAAATCAACTTCTGAAACAAATTTAGATATGCACATGTCAGATTTGTCATCACTTCATCAGAGCAGATGATCATAATTGTTTGTTTATGACTATTATTATCGATTCACGTTTTGTAGGAAAAAGTTTCCAAAAGTAACAGCATCACAGGATTAGGGAAGTGTTGGCTCTGAGAAGTGTTCTGTTGGGTTATAAGTGTGTGTTACATGTATGCATACGTCCACACAATCATCTACATAGTATTCCATGTTTGCTGCCTTTAGTTTTTCATTTGAGTTCTGCTTTTCAAGCTGGCAGTCTTAAAACAAATCATGCCCAGGTAAAGTTGTATAAGTCTGTGTGACTCTTTGAAAGCACTTAATAAAAAAAATAACCATGTCTTGCCCCCAGAATCCTTACAATTAAAACTCACACAAGATGATAGCATAGTTACCTTTGATTTGTCAGACACTGCTTTTCTTGTCCTCCTGATGTTTTCAACCAAATCTAGTCTGGGGACTGACACAATTATGCCAGCACATGGCCCATACAGAAGCCATGTGCTGTCACCAGTATTTAAAGAAAAGTAATTTAAAAAGTTATTATGGCAAGTGAAATAACTTGCTTTGGTTGCAGAATCACTTAGGCTATCACTATTTTACACAACCAAATACAGCGCTGGCCATAATCTGCTGCCTTTCAAGTAGGAATCAAATACATTACTTATGCAGTGAATGTTTTTAATGTAACAAAGAGAAGGAATAAAAATGCCTTACAACAGTTTTATTAAAAACAAATTCCCACAGTAAATACATATACACTCTGGTACCATGGTGAAACAGCCAAAGACATCACTGTTAAGTGCTATGGGAAGTACTTATAAATTACTCGAAATAAAAAACATTGTTGCCTGGACATCAGGGTTGAAATGCTGCAGTTTGTAATAAATTAACACAGAACTTCACTTCCCCTCCTCTAACAAAGCAGCCATTTGTCTGAATAACCCACATTCAGCTGTGAGTTATATTTTCACAACTGCAACTGCATTCATTTGCAAATCATTCTCCAGTTTTAATGCTCGAGTTTTAAATACCTTAAGAACTAATAAATAAAGCAAAGTAGAGCAAACAGTTGGCTTGTAGCCTAAAAACTGGCCTAATTTCTGGGGGGCTTTCTTTCTTCTTTTTCCTCTTTCACAGTAATTTTGTACATGTCTGACGTTTCTTTAAGCTGTGTTTTGTTTTTAGGCTGAATGTTTTTTCACAATATTTAAATTTAGTGAGAACATTTCAGATTACCAGCAAAAAGAAAGGCTACAACTATTTGGTTTTGAATATTAAAATCCTTGTAAAGATTTAATTCCTTGACTACTTTAGAGTAATCTTTGAGTTACCTTGAGTTTTTTCTGCTGTAAATCACTTTTATCTCTTTCAAAGGGGTTTTTATTTTTGTTGATTCTGCACTTTATGTAGAAGTTTTACTCTTGAAAATGGAAGGCTCTCATTTTGCTAGATTAATAGTAAATATAAATCAAAAAGGTATTTTTGTAAGAGAATCTGCTTTCATTACCTGTTGGGTAAAAATGAAATACCATGCTTTATGTATATTTAAATAAGCTCTTCAGAGTAGTACAATACAAACATTTATTTACAAAGTTTGAGTTTTTAGGTTATTTTCCTGGCATAATTGAAGTCTGGTTTCCATAAACGGAATCCTAGGCTTTGTTCCATGTACTTATTTCATTTTGAATAAATTCCTGTGGGCATGCCTGAAAGGGCTGGTAGTCATTTCAGGAAGTGAAATTTAGGGAGCAGAGTTCTTCACAGAGACAGCTTTCGTTTAGAGTTGATCAAGGTTTCCTAAAAGAGAATTTGAAACATTTCTGAACTTTTGTCCCCTTTTGTAAGGGTGACTCGACTGCATTTCTAAGTATTTCTTAGTGTAGACCTATTTATATAAATAGAAATATATGATTTTAATGCAAAACTTTAATTTACAAAAATCTCTTGCATTCATATTATGAAGCATTGTGTTCACAGTCATAAAGTTAAGGGTATCAAGATCAGTTACTTGAAAATTTTATTTTAAATGGATATGCAGCTTTTGAAGAAAAAGCATTCTGGTTCCAGTTCCTCTTTTTCTTTTTCCTTTTATTTTTTCTTTTCTTTTTCTTCTCTTTTTTTTTTTTTTTTTTTGCTTTATTCTTTTCCATTTGTTTTCCTATTAACTTTTTTTTTTTCTTTTTCTTGCCTTCCCCTCTTCCCTCCCTTTTCTTGCCCTTCCCTGCCTTTTCCTTCTCTTTTCCCTCTCTCACTCAAACCATGCTCCCACATGAAATGCCTACAGCAGTACAGCAGTGAACATGCCAAACACGTATTGGTTTAAAACTATGAAATCATGTAATCTCAGCAGATTTAGTGAGATCAGCTTCAGTGTCTTTTACCACAGAACCATCTATGCTGGTCTACGAGTGTGGTACCATTGAAGGAGGCAGCTCTGCACACATCTTCCCTTGTATTCCCCATTTAATTCTGAGATGGATGCGTCTTCTGGCCAATCCAGTGTAAAGCTATTTTATATTTCTCCATCTGCAGTAAAAAAAAATGATCAATATTCTAATGGATCTGTCCTGTTGAAGCAGATGGAGAAGGAAACACAGAAAATATCTAGTTCACCAATAGGAGGGGGTGAGACTGCCACTTCTTAGATGTGATTTATTTAGATTGCTTTAGCTATGAAATGACACTGCTCCTGCTAAGCTATGTCATGGAACTGAAAATGATTTGTAAAATTCACTTTTGACTCCGGACTACAGCTGGGATGGTGTAAGGCCTGAGGTACTTCTGCAGTGTGTTGAAAAACTGGCTGCAATTAATAGTTTGAGGTTTGGTTTTGTTCAGGGAACTGGGTTCTGTTCAATCATCCATCCTATGGCCTTGCCACTGATAAGAGCCAGTCATTTTCAAGAGTCTCTTAAGCAGGCATGAATCTCTTTCTAAAGGAAATAAAGAGTACATAGAAGTCCTACTACCTGTACATAGTGCAGACCTTTGTAAAGTGGTAGGGGCTACTGTGGTGCCAGGGATAATTTTAACCTGATCTGCAGTAGTCCTGTCTAATGCAGTTATAATTTGAATACTGCAGTCAAGCCTTGCTCACCTAAGAAAACCAAATAATACTTTGAATTTAAACAAATAATTGAAGTGAGATTTGTTTATTAAATCTGCAAGGAGCTTTTCCGTTTTTTGCTATCAATAAAACCCTTCATGTACACCTTCCAGAAATTCTTAGTAATCAATAATGGTGAGTTATCAAATTGTAAGTGCATTTTTGTTACACACATGAATTTATAACAATAAAAAAAAGAGGGATTTGAGTGAGGAGAAAAAAAAGATTGGGGTTAAGATTAAGGGGTTATGATGTGACAGGCTTTAGCTAAGACAAAATCACTTCTCTAGTGAGCAAAGTAATTTCAGCAATACATCTTCTGTAATTTTTTTAATCACCTAGTGATTACTTGTGTGGTGCTATTTGATTCATTGGCCATCAGTACCTGATTAAGATTCTATGCTTAGGCCATCATTACTTTTCAACAGGCCACCCATATGGTGTTAGTGTTGAGCCAGTGCAAATCCCTCAGCTTAGCACTGTATATTCGGTTAAAGAAGACTATGTGAAATGCTGACATTAGCATATGTTCTCGTCTTATTGTGTTGACCTTTACCCATGACATTACACTAACGCTGGATCTTTGGAGCTGGTCCAGTAAGAAATTGGGTTGAAATTATAAAATTAGCCATCTGTCTATTAAAACTTTACTGAACTACCAAGTTGGAACAAATGAGTGCAATAATGCAGTGAAATGTAACTGTCAGGTATGAGGGTTTTGATTTTCTACATGTTTTAATTTCTTTCAATTATGAATGGATTTTATTTTTATTTTTTTTACCCCCGTCTTGCACTGTGATTTCTTATGAGAATACAGGCACAATTGATGAGAATCTACATCTTGAATTCCATTAGGTATTAATTTTTATTCCTGCATATAATACTCATTTGATATTCACAACATCTCTGTCATTGTTAATGATTAAAGGGTGGGATTTTTTGTTGCTGTTGTGGTGATGTTGGTTTTTTTTTTATGAAATATAAACTTGATGTTTCTGGCACCCCTCTTAAGGATGGGTATTTTTTTCCTTTCAGTCTGGTTTTCTTTTCAGTACAGTTTCTGTGATTTTGATTCCAGAAGTACTGCAGGAGATGTATAATAACTTAAAACACAGTTGCAATAGTGATAATTAGTAGTCGTTCAAAGGCTGCAATTTGAATGAGCTTGAACATTTTTCCTCTGTTATTGCGAGGTCTCTATTAAAAATAGGAACTACAGTAGCTTGGCTATAAAGAGCCTAATGGAGCATTTTTGAAAAATAATTCATTTACTAATTAACAAAATACTGTTTGTTTATTTACAGTACATAAAATGTTTCCATCAGGAAGCAGCCCACTAGGACACGGCAGCTAGCTTGCCGTGCTGACAGCAGAACATCTGCAGTTTAATTTAATACATTTACTAAATGAAGTGGGTAAATAAAGGGATGTTAAACAGCTACTTCCCAGCCTCTGATATTTTTACTTCTCTCTGGAGGTCAGAAGTACTGATGAATGATTCCCCTTCTTCCTGTTTGCCTTGTTTATGGGAGGTTCCCATGTACCAGCGTTGTTTCAGAGGGTGCCATGTTGCAATTGTGATTGATTAAATTGCATTTTGCTGTTGTACCTCACTTTATCTGCTCATCTATCTCTTTGAATGCTCTGTATGTTACTGTCAGGGATTATTTCACTCAGAGTATTTCTTTGTGCATTTCAGAAGGATGTTTTGAGTGTAGTATGTGGTTGCTAGTTACAGAAAATTAGACAGCAGAAGAGTGGGAATTATTCCTCATTTTTGCTTCATTTTCTGGACCAAAGAAATCTAATTTTAAAAGATTAACATTTCAAGCCCAACCAAAAATGTTACTACTTTTCCTTTCATAGAACCTTTTAATATTTTGTTGTGTGGGTGTTTGGATTTTTTTTCCTTGAAAATCATAACATATAAACTCAGGCTTAACAAATATTTTCATTTTCCATTAGGGTGGCTTTAAGGGATAGATGGACTTTTTTAGGAGGCTGTTGTGCTATTTTGTGTTGCTCTTGTTTCTTCAACCTGTTCCAGTCTTTGTGTAGGAAAGTGATAAAGCTAGTAATGTAGTAGTGGCTATGAGAAATATACTTGTTTAGATGAACTTGCAGTAGATGTCTTAGGATAGCAGTCCTTGCCTTGAATAGTGCTTCCTCTGCCCCACAGCTGAATTATGGTATTCCAGTATTGCTTCAAGTTTGTAAATTGATGATATAGCTTGGAAAGCTTTAGCAGTATACCTTAAAAGGAAGCTGAAAATACTCTTCTGTATCTAATAATGTTAAGCCAATAACATAAGAATTTCAATAATTTTTAATGATGTTTTTAAAAAATAAGAATCAATAGGAATACACAAATTCCGATTGTCTCTCAGTGGAAGAGTTAGCATGCTAACAGCCTCCCTCTTCTCATTCTCATTAAGAAAGGAATTTAAAAGACTTATGATTCATTTTTGTTCCATTTTTGATAGCTAGTGAGTACGATGTAGTTTTAAAATCAATCTGTAGTAACCTATTTGAAGGTCATAAATACTATTTTAAAGAGTATAAATGATGTTTAGGAAAAAAAAAAAAAAAGCACCTTGATGTTACCAACCACTCAGAAATCTGATTACCTTCACGTACCACATAGAGGTATAAAATTTTCGCTGCTGAGGTTGAACTGAGGAGAACAGAGATGCCTCAACATTTACACAGCTGCTTCTTTGAGGCTCACCTTTACGTTTAATATATGAAGGTCTCCAGCACAGTTATTTTCTGGGAGGTCTAATGAATCAGGTCTCGCTGTGGCTCCCACCCCACACAAGTAGTTTGTAGGGGCTGTTCCACCAAGTTTGTCACCGGGTCAGTGTTCTGTGCTGGCTTGGTCCATATGAAGCTCCCCAGAAAACAAACTCTACTGTGAATCAAGTAGAATGTTCTTAATAAGTATGTGTATGCTGATGCTGGAGCATCTGTTTGTCAGAGAAAAAAATAAAAGTTATTTACTAGCAAAAACTGACGTTTACATATTCATAGAAAAGAAATGATTAATTCAAACTCTGTTGTATGCACACACATACCTATATCAAAGATTCTCCAAAACATGCATATGCATTCTTTTTTATTTTAAGGGAGTGCATAAAAGTTTTCTAACCGTGCTTTGAACTTATTCATAAGATTTTATGTGTCTACCTGGAGCAGATTTGAAATTGCTTTTTATAAAATATGTTGCATTTATAAAATGCTTTTTTGGATGCCTTTTTATTTTTCAGTGTTTTTATCAGCCCCAACACTGGATTTCATAGAGCTCTGGGAATTTAAAAAGGAGCCAAGTCAGAGTAAACTTAAGTCACAGATATTTTACATACAATAGTTTGTCTGCTGACGCCAAGCCTCACTTTCCTTCTCCGCTAATAAAAGCCAGTAAGAATTGTCTGATCTTTGGCATCAAAGACAGTGTTTATGAAGTGGCCTGTATCTTGATCTTAAAATATACTTGTAATTCCTGCATTAAAAGCTCGAGAAGAATTATGAATCAACATTTCATAGTAAATTGTGCACAGATTTGAGAACTAAAATAGTGTTTCATTCGTGAATAGTGAACCATCAGAATAGGAGCACTCACAAAACAGGCTTCCCTCTAATGGTATGTGTTTATCCGAATTATTTCTCTGTGTGTGTCCACTGTTCAAAAAAGAAAAAAATAATATTAAACTTTGTTTTTCACATTCTCAAACTTTGGGCTATTAGGTTAATACTTAAGTGGGGTCCAGGTCATCGTATTAACAGCTTTCAGCTCTAAGTCCTCTGACTCTCAACAAATTGCAGAGCAGACTGCACTGCTGTTAATGCAGCAGCATCTTGTAAGGCTTGGGCATCAGCTAAACCACATATACATATAGGAACTCGTTCAGTAGGGACTAGTAAATCTGGTTGACAGTTTATAATGAAGTTCTCAAGAGTGGGCTATGGTCTAGGTCAGCTGTCAAAGAGGTCAGACTCTATTCGTAACCACTAAGCCCTCTGCCTTCACTAGTATATGGTCTAGGTGTGTCGTGGAAGGACACAGTAGAAAAAGAAACACTGGGGAGCACACAGCCAACCTATTCCCTGCTCCTGCTGCGGAGTTCCAAGGAGAATGCAGCCAAGAGCAGTTGGCATCAGCAGCTCTGCTTCCATCCGTGTGTTTTTGAGCGCACGCTGTTGGGGCAGTTCAGAATCATGAAGAGAGAACAGAGACACAACCTGTCCTGTAAAGGAAAGTACCCATTCCCAGGTGCTTTCTGTTAAATGTTGCATATGCAGGTGGCTCACCTAAGGATCTGTAACAGATCATCTGCTTTTGAGATCATTCTGTGAGTAGTAGGTTGGAAGCTGATTCTGGAAATGACAGAAAATTCCTATAGTTTATTTCACATATTATTTTTATTCTTTTATGGTGAATGTTTAAAATACACAGTTTGAGGTGTTTGGTCATGATCCTCTATATGATGGAACATCTGGTTGACTTTTCTCGTTTTTTATTTTCTCCTTGCAAATACAAAATGAACACATTCAAGTGGAAAAAAATATAAAGAAATACAAAAATGCTGAGTATATTCCTTTGCTATATTCTAAAATTGTGATGAGATTCCTGGATGTGATGTAGTACACGAGAGCAAGAGGTAACAGTGCCCTTTTGTTCAGTAGCTTGTGCTGCAATACAGATAGGAGCAACGTTTCTTAGGATCTGGAGGAAATGGCAAGGAGACACTATGGCTTTAGGCATCCTGTTGGCCTCATCTAAATGCAGGCTTTGAGCTTTCATCTGCAACTTTTGCAGGTGAGAAAGGGGTCCTTGGACTTTGTGAGTTTGCCCTCTCCTCCCTTCATGTATCTCACAATTTATTTACAAGATGCAGAAGCCCATATTTTTAACAAGCAATTAAAATGCCCCAGAGAAAACATCGAAATTTGTGCCAAAGGAAGTTTTTTGGGATTTCCTTTTGTTTGGTTTTCTTGAGAAGAAGCTTTTCTTAACCTAGGTTGTCCAAAAAAATTGATTTGTCCTGAATTTTGTTTCTTGAATTGTATTTTATTTTTTCTCTTTAAAGCACATCTGCAGATAAAAGAATCCCAAATTTGTATGTTTGAAATTGAAACTGAAATGAAGTGAAAGAAAACTAAAGTTTTGGGAAGCTTGATATTTGTTTATTTTGGTGACTACTCTATATACATAAGGTGTTTTGAATAGGCTTCATTGTAATTACACTCTGAAATGATAAAGTCATTTACTGTGACAAACGCAGTAAGTGCTGAACAAGTTTGGCAGTACTTCCTTGAAAAATCTTCCAGAAACTCTCATATTTTTGCCAAAGTTCTGCAAGGTCTTAGCCTGCAGGGTACCAAGCAGCACAGGGCAAAACACAAGAAAAGAAACTAATTTGCACTGGGGAAAAAAGAATCTCTCTCTTGCCTTCCTGTTTGCAAAACACTGAGTTAGGATATTTGTTTAGACATAGGGAATAAAGGGAGCAGAGGGATGAATCGAGGAAAGGATTGCTGCAGTGTGTAAGCAGTTATTTCTGTTTCACCGTACGAACCTTGTGAGGTCTGGATGAAGTATTTCTACTAATTTCATATCTTTCCTTCATTTCAGTCACTGTAAATGCAGTGTTTTTCTCTACATTTTTTTTTTTTTAATTTTTAATGAAAAACATTTCCAGATAGAGAGAGTAACTTTGATCACTTACTAGTATATGTTTATTATAAGAATTCACAAAGTACTTTGCATGCATCTGGTGTTCCTGTTTCATAGCTCATGTTATACTTTACTTATGTCTTAGTCATTTGCATCAATTAAATTGAATTGGAATATTTTTCTCCTCCTACTTTAGCCCCTCATCTTCAGCTGTCAACATGCACATGCCAGTCAGCAGTGTAGCTGTCAAAGCTGACATCAACATCTACAGTTGTATTTTTCTGGTGTCTGTATCTGTCTTATTCTGAGTATTTCTTAATGTTTGTCTTGCTGCTAATAAAAGGATTTGCAAAGAATTAAGCTTCATCTATCTCCATCCTAAAGAGCCTTTGGAAAATGGGATTTCACTGTGGAAATCCAGTTCACCAGTTACTCTGCTCCCATCTTTAAGGTCAAATTCTGGAGGGTTATAAGTTTTCAGTAGTGTTTCCTTTGCCATCAAGAAACACTAGCCTCACTGAAGTCGATCAGAATATCTTTCAGTAAGGCCAATTATCACATACTTCCATATTCCCAGTACCTCAGCTAACATGCAAAAAAAGTGGTATTTCCTCTGAAAAGATACATTGGAGAGTATACATATAGACAAAACCATTTACAGAAATGTTCTTAGTAGTGTGTAGTGCTGAAACTGTTGTGAGGATGTCATCCTCAAAATATATTCAAATGTTACACCTTCACTGAAATGGAAAACTTCATCATTTGCTTGGGTGGATGCAGTATTTGTGTGCTTACAGAGCACCGAATAAAAAAAGTGAAATATTTCAAACAGGTTTTTTTGCTGTAACTTTTGGGAGAAAACATTAAAAGAATCTCATTGATAATGCTTTTGAAAATACAAATGCCTCATTTTCAGGGCAAATGGGAATGAATGATGAGTGATATGCTGCTAATGAAAAGCTTACAGTGTAAATAATCAGATGGTAAAAGTACTTAAGTTACAACTTAAGTTACACTCTTCTGTTTGTCTTGATTTATAGAACTGATCTGAACCAAATCATTCTCAAGTCGTACACAATTCTTTTCATGATGAGTAGCACGTGAATACCTTCTTCCCTTACCAGGTGGCTGATGTAGCTCTTTGGGGTGTGCATGATGGATGTATTGAATGGGTCAGGTCCTGCTGCACGTGCTGCCTGCTTCCATGCTTCTTCCACAGCTTCAGATCATATTCAGCTTGGTCTGAGCAAAACTTAAATGAGACCCTTTTGTAGTTGCCAGTGAATAAATAGAGGCCTAGAGGCTTACACTACATAGAGAAGCGAAGCTTCTTGCCTCGCTCTCTGTAACAACCAGCCAGACAGCCTGTTGTAAACGAGTCAGTGGCATCTTTGGCTCCCAGCAGGAAAACTGTGGAGTGCTCTTGGTAATAGCTTCCAACCTGCAGCTCCAACAGATATTTTTAGGTCTGTCTTGAAGAAATACCAGCTTCTATACGCTTCGGTGTCTTTGTCTGGAGTCACTACAGCTCCAGACATGTCATTGTAGTGGGGTATAATTGTGGTCTCATGCCTTCTCTATCCACCCACCAATCTCAACTGCTTTAAGGGAGCCTCCTGCTGTGCTACAGGGAGTATTTAGAGCCTTTCTGAGCAAAAGTCAACTTGAACTGTGTGCTGTGACTGAATTTAAAGATAACTTTGGAGGGAGGAGGAGTGAAAATATGTGAAAATATGAAATCTCTTGTTGAGAACAATCCAATTTATAATGGTAGAATGCTTCAAGCATTTTTGTACTTTGTACAAACAGTACATTTGTGTACTGATTTACACAACTTATAGTTATGGGATGCTGAGTTTTCAGTGAGTGATTTCTGACATTATAGGACAAATGGTGAGATAAGACTGATTAGTAGCATGATAGAGATCTGCTCTGTGTCAACATAAAAGTCAGTCTGACTAGGTGAGAAATAGGAAAATAATCCAATAACCAGCATGTAAATGCTCAAAGACATTTTCCAAAAAGGGAGAAAGGGGAGGAGCAAAGTCCCTTTCACTGCTCCATGTAGATTAGGGTTTTTTTCCATGCTAGAATACTAGGATATTTATTCACAGAAATAATCCTTTCGAACTCAGTAAAGCCAGTAGTTGGAGTTTTGTTTACTGGTTGCTTGAAGATTCACAAGGCAGCTGCCATTTATCCCATGCAGTTTAAGTTTTTCCCTTCAAAGACTTCTGGATGCTTTATAGATAATAGAATAAAATGGGAAATACAGATGAAGAAAAGAAGAGTTAATAAGACTTTTGGGAAGTCTAGAAAAGAGACTAAAATAGGAAGGTTTTTTTTCTTTTTACTACTTTTGTGCAGCCTAAAGAATAAAATCACTAAGACTAGATTTTTTTCAACCAATGCTGTGTGTTATATTTAAATTATAGATTTTAATCTTCTATAGCTGTTGAAAGATGTGGCTCTGGCTGGCTTCTTGCTTCTAATCAATGAAAAAAGGACAAATACCATCAAATCTGTCTTTCATCACACAAGTGAGAAATCCGTATGGTCACTCTAATCCCTCTTACCAAGAGCAGCTGGGATAAGATCCATGCTTTGGCAAATTGGAGATTTTTTAAGTGCTGGAAAAGAGCTGGTTGAGTTGTTGGCTTTTTACAACACAAGTTTTTATGACTTATTCTAATATAAAACAGAAGAAAAAGGTGAAACAATGCATAACAGTATATCAACAGCAGATAACATTAACCTGATTCTACTGTACAATCTCTATGAATATTTCAGCCTAGTAGAATGTCTTTTCCATCCAGTTAAATTAATACCTGAACAAAGCAGCATTAAAAGTCAGAAAAAATACTAAATAGAAGTTATAGCACTTAATATAGAGAATAGAGGAATGATCATCTGGATAATGTTTTCTAATGAATTTAAGACATAGAAGCTAGTCTTATAATTTATATCAACTTTTCAATCAAGTAAAGCAAATTACTTGTTGGAAGAGTATATAAAGAGAGGGAGGGAGCAGAAGCAGGAAGATAAGTCGGAACCTTAAAAGAGTGAAAAGACAATATGTATTTTTCTAATATGGAAAATTTAATTAAACTTATCTTTCCAGATCTTTTTGCAGCTACATCCATGTAGTTCTAAAACAGAAACAGCAGTTACAGCTGCAGTGATGTTTTGCGTAGCTTGAAATTGTTATAACTGAAAACGAACTGTTTTTCTCAGGAAGTGTTCTGCAGAAAGAAAAACATTCAAAAACAATAGAAAGAAAATATTTACTCCAGTTAAAAATCTTTGGTTTTCTTCGAATGAACAGTTGAGTTATTCAGCTTAATTGGCACAAGTACACATAGCGAATTTATGTCTATCAAAATTTTCTCAGAAATAATAACGATGAGCAGAAATGAAAAAACAAATCAAGACATTTTGTGGTAAATTTAGTAACAGAAATACCTGAAGAGGAAACTGTACATTTTATTTGGAGATAAGGTAATGTCTACTTCCTACTGAGCTGAATTGCCTCCATGCAGAAGCACACTGTGCTCAATGCTAATCTTTCCATACATCTCAATGGGCTTTAATTAGGGCATAATTTTCAGTTTGTCTGTCTGCAACTCCTTGCCAGCAACTGGCTCTTTGTAGACCCTGATAGGTTTAGGTGTAGGTTTAGGAAGGTTTTCCAAATTTAAACTGGAATGAGAATATTTGGTTATCTCTCATGGTGTTAATGAACATTCAGCTCGAAATGCAGATTCAGATCTAATCCTGAAATTCCTCATTCATCAATGGTTTGTTTTCTGGATCCAGAGATTTTGGGCACCCAAATTTGATCTACACAGACTTCAGCTAGTTTGAACTGCAACCTGAATATTTGTGTTAAGCAACCATCGAGGTGGCAATTCATTTAAGGCTGACAACATCATCAGTATCACAACCAGAATTTGTCTCTTTCTCCATGGTTCATCCCTTTTTGTATTTCACTTTGTATTGTTATAAAGGCAGGGATTACTTCACTGGCAAATATATTAGAGGTGATTTTCACTATAATAACACAAATAATATTAATGCAAATTTTAAAATAGAAAAATTATGCTGTGATATGAATTTAAGCAAATTTAAAAGAAACAGCAATTCCAAAATTAGCATTGAAATTGCTTCTGAAATACGTAAATAGTTAAAGGCAACATAGTCAGAGTAGATGCACACTGTATTCTCCTTTATATGATTTTAAATCTAGTGTAAAAACGGACAGATTCATTCATGCCTATGAAATTACATCTAAATAGGTTTGCATAAGCACTAGGTTTAATGATCATTGCATGGTATAATTAAAAGATGATGTTACTTGAATATCAAATTTTCTGTGTTCATGTTTATTTGGAGTTTTAATTGAAAATAAACAAAATCAGAAGTGCAAAAAAAAAAAATAGAAAAGATATGTGAAATGTAATGATAATGGTTGACTTCTAAACAGCCAAGGAAATTATAGTCATCTTATGTGTGGGACAGGAACAAACACCTCTTAATTGCACTTCATTATAACGTACCTTTCTCTTCTCAGTTGTATATATTAATTATAAAAATCATGTTTCAGAGACGAAAAGCTGTACAATAGGGTTTTTTTTTCCCTCCCTCCCTTATGCTGTCTGCAGCAGGATGGAAGAACAATATCAACTGTCATCCACAGAAAGAGCTTAAGAGCTTTCAAAGACAAATCATAAAAAGAATGAAAGGCTATTATAAAAAAAGGAGGAAAATGCTTTGATTTCACAGATTTGCTACTTATTAATGTTTAAGGTTCTCTCTTCTTTTTAAAGTATCTTCTCATATTGTTTTGTATGTGTTATGTGCAGGTACATCACTTTTTGATGACTATATCACATGACATGTGCATTACGTAGCTAATTATTAACAGATGGAGGTTCAGGGGATAAGATGTGAGAAAAGATACTATAGCAGCCCTCCAGGACTCACATCAGTTCTTCAGATAAATTGTGGAAAACATGAATGTGAATCTCATAACACAAAGCAACACTATCTTTTTCAGGTCTTTTTGTTGTTGTTGTTTCTTTCATTCATGCATTTCTTTAGAGGGATACTTCAAGATCGTTGAAAAGTAAGTTTCTTCTATAGTGGTCCTACCTGTTTTGTGTTTATCTTTGACCAAAATGTAGCTGTGGATCTCCTTCATGGTTTGGATTTTCCGTGGTCTCGTATGGTCAGCATTGATATTTACTCTAAGTGTGCATTGTAGTTTACAAGAGTGAGTTTTTGAACCTAGGAGCTACCTTAGCAATTAAAGCATTATGGGTACTGAATGTAGTCCTGCAGTTTAACCATCTGTATGAAACTTGGCGTACTGTACAGCCAGTTATGCTAGTTTTTAGGATCTATATTCTTCATTTCTTTTTCCACTATTTCTCACATCTTCTCCCGTTTCACCTTAAACATGGAATATAGTTTTCTGATGCAGGACTTTGTGGTCTATCTGTCTCATATGCTCCCTAAGACCAAATGCTTCTTTTAGCCTGAGCTAAATCATCTCATCAGCAGCATCTCATGCAGCCTCTGTGGGTCTTACAGATTCAGTGTTTCTGTCAGAATTGATAGCAAACCATTTTTCTTGCTTGCATGTCCTATTGATAGTAGGTGAAGGCTCACTATCATATTATTATATGACATGCATACTTTTTGGAGAAAAAAAAAGAATCAGTGAACTATTTTACTAGAAATCATGTTTGGCAGTGATTCCTGAAAGGGAATGTCCACACAGAGACACAGGAGTTTTGATGATGCTTGTATAATTTTCTGGGCATTTCCCAGAATTCTGCAGTAGTAGACTGCCATACATTTGCTCTGGTGGGAGGAAAATCCTCCATATGCAGCAACACCAGGCTTATTGAAGTGATTATAAAATATGTATGAAGAAGATGGGCATAGATGTCTACCTTGGGAATACAAATTATTACTTCACGCTTCCCCGTAAAACCATTATTAATGAACATAATGATAACTGTGAAAAGTATGACCCTGTCTCCCCTCTCAGGGATAACTGCAGCATAGATGTCATTATTTCAATGGATTGGTCAATTTATTAAAAGAAAGTAAACAGAAAAGAAAGGAGGACTCTTTTACAGAACCTGCTCTGAATTGCAAACAGGCGCTAGGCAAGCCAACAGATCACCCTGCCATTATGGACCACAAACATGTTAATTTGACCTCCTTTGCTCTATCATGTGCATCTCCGTGTGAGTTTTTCTTCATTATTCCTATGATAAAATGATCTGAGTAATTCAGACCCAACTTATAAACAGGGTTTCTTTGGACTTAATGCTATTTGTGAAGTAGTTTAACCATTAACTTGTATAAAGCTGTGGAACTGCATGAAGAATACTCACATGATACATTTTGTTCTGAGAAAATATTAACTTGAAGGGAAAATAAAACTCAGAATAGTGATTAACCAGTCACTTCAAGCACTACTAAATAAGCTGGGATAGCCAGCTTCTCTGAATTCACATAAAAATGTAATCAAGTTAATATGAAATAAAAAGTTCATGCAAGCTTTCATTTTCACAAGATGTGCTCATCCTGAATTTAATCATGTTTTGTTTATGATTAATGAATAATTAACCTTGGAAACCAAACAAAACTCACTGAGAATTTGAGGAAATGGTTTATGTAGAAGCTACAAGAAAACTTCTTTGTGAGTTACAAAGTATTAAAAATCTAATTCAATGCAAACTCAGCACTGAGAACTGGAGCTAACAGGACGCACAAAGTTTCACTTAAGGCACAAGTGTTACACAACCTTAGTCTGTTCAGGAAATCTTCAGGTAGAAATTGTGTAAATTTAGTATATGACAAAGTCTCCTCTTTCATTCTCGGTGATGCTTTATTTGTCAGTGTAGATTCATGCAGCTGAACTCAATATGTAACCACGTAAATTTTTCTTTTTGAGATATTCATTTATTTATATAGCAAAAGTAAATGTATTCATAAGGAAAAACATCTAGAAAGATGACCGAGTTGTTCTTGTTCAAGAAGCAAAATTGTACAAGTTCAGAGATTTCACTGGCATGTACAGCCATTTGACACTTAAATAAAAAATATTTGGGTAACAGGTCTGAGGAAAGATATTAGGTGAATCACAATAGTAATGAAAGTTGCCATGTATAATTCCAGAGAACAAAGTTGTATGATTCTATGATACATGTATATCAGTTGTCACAGGACTTTTATTTATTTTTTCTGATCATGAAATAATAATTATTTTGGAAAGGTCCATCTTGGGTTGGGTAAATTTGCAGGAAGCATTACTTTAAAAAATAATCTTTTTTTATATAACAGGAAGGCTTTTGTATTCCGGTGACCTGAGATCTATGTTACCATATGGTCTAATTTTTAGAGGTCATGCACAGTCTGAAGATTGTCTGGTGTGGATAGATAATAGTTAACTTAACCTGCGCTTTCCTCATGCACTGTCTAACAATCTTCTTTACAAAACAGTTTTTTTACAAGCTGTTAGATGAGTGACTGTTCTGGTGTTAGAAATAGGTGACAGAAATGAGTTATGCCCTAGAATAATGATATAACAGAATTCATGCCCAAGAATTAATGCAAAACTCACCTGTGCCTACAGAAGCAAATATTCATCTTTAATTCTTCACTGAAGAGTGGGAATGAGGTTTGCATAGTGTTCTAGCCTGTGCTGCATTAATTTATTTGGCTAATTCTTCAGCAGTAATGGTATATGTGTGCTGGATGAACAATTGGAAAACACAGGCAAATTCAGACTGTATCAGCAGATTTGCAGTGTGTATGGTACCTCAAAATCTGTCTCTGCTGAAAAGTTGTTCCTGTTTTCCTCTTGGAAGAAATTCTTTTTTTGTTGTTTTTTCTTTCTTTATTTCTATGTAAGTTAAGTTAGTTATCTCAGGTAAAGTCTTACAAGCAAAGGATCATAGAATTGAAGTTAATTCTGGTGAAGTTAAACATATTATGACAGCATGAGAATTACAGAGTTTTCTTGCTGGTTTACTTTCCTAAGAAACTTTGTTGATTCTTTTGTGAGTAATTTGGCACTATCCTCTCCAATTTAAAAACTATCCAAGTTTAGCCAAGATTTCTGAAATTTCCTCCATTTTCTGGTTCCAATTTCATTACTGTTCATTTAAAACTCATATATTTGACTTGGCTTTTACATCTCTTTGTGGCACATATGATTCAGGCTAATTCACCTTGGTATTGGCATCATGGAGTTTAGTGACGTATGCATGATTTGAGTCACTTCTTAAGAAATAACATCGCTCTGAGAATTTAGAGTGATCTTTGGCCTTTGGTTTGCTTAATATTGTGGGTTTATGTTTTTCTAATTTGTTGAGAACTCTTTGTACTTTGGATTATTAATCTGTAACTAAGTGTTGTCCTCTGTGTTCATCCTGCTGGTGGTATTTGGAAGCAGACCAAAGCTATTATCCCTTCTTTAAAATTGTGGAAAGCATTTATGTCAGTGTTTTCTCCATCAGAGTTTCTTCTTCATTTACAATCTCATTGGAAACATATCAGAAGAGGATAAAATTACCATGAGCCATATTGGTAGCTATGCTAGCTCTATATTTTTACAAATAGACGTTTTGAATGTCTTGCAAACAAAACCTTAACCTTAAATGGCATTTTGTCTGTTTCTCTCAATTGCAATGCAGCAAGCAGAGATTACGTACTATCGATTAACAATTATGATCGGAAATGAACTATGGGCAGTAACTGAACACACAGTACAATCCTTGACAAAAATTATCAAGGAAATATCCTATGTCTCAGGGATCTGGTAAGGAAGTGACCTCCAAGGCACCGTGTCCTTCCAGCCTATCTCTGTCTTTGCTTCCTTCAGGATCACTACGAGAGTGCATCTCGGTGTGACCACATGGGCTGGAGTACCTTACCCTGCAGTGGAGCAGAGGGAAAAGCCCTTTTCAGTCTTACTCAGAGTCAGTACCAGAGCTGTACATAACTAGAATTAAAGTTTTGGTTCACTTGAATTTCTTAAAAAATTTAAAGTCTAGCTCTTGTCTGATAGTTGGTGCCATACAGATTTAAAAAGAAAAATCAAGTGTCATTCCAGAAGGTATCTTGTCTTCTGTTCTGAAAGGGAGAGCAAATGAAAGTAAAAAAATTTGCTGCTTACCAGAGATGACTGAGCATGAGAATCAATCCCTTCTCAGCCTCCTGACTCACAGGCTGCAGAGCCCCTGTGCCTCCCCTGGGCCATTGCTCAAAGCAGTGTTGAATGAGAGAGTAACAGGACGGATATTTGTGTGGACATCTATATGATAAAAAATACATGCTTCTTAGTGAGTGTGTAACAGTTTGACCTTATCTGTATAACGTATTAACCTTTTCTTTCCCACTACCGTATTGTGAAACAGATGGCATAAAACAGAGCTGCTCAGCTTTTTTAAAACAAATGAATCCAGTTATGAGCATCTGGAAACATGAAATGCTGAAAAACAGGCTGTGTTTCAAAAAATGTTGGGAAGGTGAGAGGGGAGAAAACTTTTCTAATTCTGCTTCATTTGATTGCAAGTGTGCCACGTTGTTGGGAAACTTTTTTGCTCAGGCAGAATTTCAACTGCCATCAAAGAGAGCTTTTCTGACTAATCTGAATTATTCTATCTGTAAAGGCACTCCATTGATTTCAAGGGAACAGGAACTTCTTATGCTTTGGTTCAGAATCCCATCTTCCAAGTTATATATGAGGGAACTTTACTCTATGTTAGTGGAAATGGAGATTCTTTATAAATGGAGATTTTTGTGATGTTTTTCCCAAGTGCTACTAAAGTGAATGACTATGCCAAATATTGACCAAATCTCTTTGGATAAATCTTTTTACTCATGACTTTATACTTAAATGTGCAAGTATTTTAATTAAAAATTAAGATTATTTAATTAAAAATCATGTGCCCATGCTCATCCTATTGCAAATTTGATTCAGGTTGAAGAAATAATTTCTTTGTTCATCTTACTGCTAATTAAGTTAGAAACTTTCATAATGGATTTTAAATTATGAAGAAAATAGAGTGTAAAGGTTGTATGGTGAATGAATCAAAATCCTCATGACGAAAACTGACACCTTATTAAATTATATGCATAGCACCTCAGAGATACAGATATGTAAGTGACAGTGCTTTCATACTGGCACAATGTGGAAAGAAGGGTTAGTACTGAAACCTGTTAAAGCCAGAGCCGTCCACCATTTTTCTATGAACCCTGTATTTGGTGCCTGGCAAAATGTAAACTTATATTAACAGGCACCAGTGTGCGCACTGGGTCAAATTCCTGGTATTAAGAACTTGAAATAAGTTGTAACTGGCATTTCTGCAATATAAGAAGAACATTACCTGGAAAGTAGGGGGAACTGTGTGAGGAGAGAGAATGTTTTGATTACAACTTTTTATTGTCAAGTTCTGTTCAATGCAAGTCTGCAAATTGCATTAATAAACAGTTAAACAGGATCTGTCTCACAAATAACAATTATTTTAGGTGCTAGATTAATTACCTGTGCAAGCAGATATGGAATAGGGCACTGCACCCAGATAGCTGTATTATATTGGTGTTTTGTACCCAACGCTGACCTGCACCAAGTAACTTCCCAGCCACTTACAACCCTAGCAAACATTTTTTTCTGTTTGTTCAAAGCTAATGCAGAATAATTCCACTAGAAAAATAGACCAGGCTTGAGCTGCATAAAGTTCAGTGCGTGGTTTTTCACATAATATAGAAATAAACTGTGTGAAGATGAATCAAAAATACTAAAAAATAACTTTTCTTTACAAACTGCAATAGCTGACATAAATTACACTGAAATTATGACTACAGAAAACTTTTTAAGTTATTTCATTTCCTTGAAACAGTTAATTTCTAATAATTTAATTAGCAGTGCAACAGGCTGATGAAAATGGGAGCTCATACTGCTTCATAGACAAGGCCCTCATAACATGCTTAGAACCCTTTGCTGTTATTTCTGTGTAAGAATCAATACCACAGGCAGCAATTATGCGTTGTTGTTTTTTGGCTAAAATTCCCACACATCTGGGATAAACAGATACTCTATGCAAACTTCCTCTATTAACTCCACCAGTTTCCATGGAATGACTCTCTATATGCTTGTTAAGTAAATGATTGTTATAAGACTATGGAGACATGGTCGATCAAATTAACCCCTTTTATCCAACCTCCAAAATGGTTCCCTTCATTTGCCTAAATTCAGCTGCTTTGGGGAATTTTTTCAAGCTTGAAGGACTCTCTGGATTCATCACATTAGCAAACTGTAACCTGAGAAGAGGGTCTTTGGAACAGCAGGACTTCTTTGGCCCCCAATTGTTTTGCTAATCAAGATTATTGCCACTATTGAGATGTGGAAAGATAGCCTAGCTGACAAAATTTGTCAGCTTCCCATGAAATAGTTCTGTCAGTTTAGTCAGGGTGCCAGCTAATATTAACATATAAATGAAGTCTCTCCCCCTCACCCCTTAATAGATGCAGAGAAAATATAAACACACACACAAAAAACCCCTCTGTGCTTAAATCAAACAAGCTTCTTTTCTCAGCCCTAGCCCATGTCCCTGGAAATCCTGTGAGTAGCGAAGCTAAAGGGAGGGGGGAGGGAAGCAAAATTTGCACAAAACTACTTTTAAGCCATAAAGCAGCAAAGCTCCACTCCCCTGCTGATAGCAACAGGAGATTGATTACGCCTGCAAAAGTACAAATGGTTGCCTGAATGCAAGTGGCAGACCTCCAAAGCAGTATGTTCTATGTGCTGGTTTTACATTTTATAGCAGAGGACTTGGATACAAAGTGGAAAAGTGGAACAGGGGGTATGAAAGAGTTATCTCTGCCCAGAGGTCAAACCCATGAGAACCGCCCCTGTCCGTTTTCCAGCCCGACCGCCAGGAGATAGCGGAGGGAGCTCAGTCTCCACGCAGCCATCCTCCGCCACCGGCCCTCGGCAGCCTGCAGCTCCCAGCACCCACTTTTGGCCTCTCCTTCCATTTTTCTCATCATCAGAATGCATATTGCATTTCCCAGCTAACCTGCAAGGCGATAAACCCTCCCGTTCTTTCACCCACTCGTACAAATTTCGCGTTATTTTGTCAAAAGCAAAAGCCTCGCATCGTTCTGGCAGTGCCTCTTTCAAATCCCAGCTGTACTGAATCCTAAAACAGGAATCCAGACTTGCATGCATTTTAATTGTAAATGGAGCCACTGAAAGTTCACTTAATCTTTTAGGCTGATTTAAATATAAATAAATTAATATCTCGTGATATTTGTAATCTGCAACTCAACAGTATTGACCATTTGGTACTAAATTAGCTCTTGAATGGCAACTGTGCAGCAGCTTTGTGTAGTTAGTGTACGCATCAGAGATGACTCTTCTAACAAGTTCAATAGGCTTTGCAAAGCATAGCTTTAAATAGAAGAAATCCTTCAATCATGATTTGTTCTTGCTTTATGAGAAACAATCAGATTATTCCTTTGTGCTGAACTGTGACAATACTCTAAAGCATGAATGAAAACTAGAATATATGTTCCCCCAGTGGATTACATCAGCCTTCTTGTTCATTAGGCTAACATGAAAAATAGATTTAATGTGTAAAATATCTGTCGCTGAAGAGAATATTAAGAAAATTACTTGGAAGCGGTTTGTGGGAACTTCTAAGATAATGAGTTAATGACAAAGCACGGCATTTGTTAAGTAGTTCAAAGCACATCATTCCTGAAGAGGTCTAGGCGAGTAGCTAGGCTCCCTTCATGACTTTTGATTGTCATATAGAACTGATTTCAATTTGCCCAAAACTGTTGTGCAAAATACTGCGTTAGCTGCCCAAAATGTGGAGCTAAGGAAGCATATTCCAAACAGCATTTTTGTTACCTATTGTAGTGTTTAATAGCGTGTGCAGTGTTCCCAGTCCTACTGTTGATCCAAGCTTCACTCTAAGAAACTTAACAGAGATGCATTAGACTTGCTTTTTAAACTGAAAATAAAAATCATGCACTACAATATTAAGCACTGCTTAGATAGAGTTAGTAATAATCATAAGAATATAAAGTCTATGAGAGTTAAAGCCACAGTTCACTTTAAACTTCAAATCTCAGAGTCTTTGTGAATTTCATGGATTTCTCCTCTGGCTCAGTGAAGCTTCACTTCATTGAGTTGTCCTTGTCCTGTGCTCTGGCCTATGCTGCCGAGTGTGAGGTGGGGAAAGGCTCGGGGACATCTCATTTACCATGCCACAGTGTTTTGTAGGAGTGAACGTGCAGTCTTTGCCCCAGAGAGTTGTCAGTCTGGAGTAGCTTTGTTATCTGTTGCGGTAGCAGTTCAACAAAACATACATATTCCTACTTTATGTTCATTCAGCTGTAGATCTTTTCACAGGCTGCCTTCTGCTGTTAGCATCAGATTTTAAATTTCTCAAATACCTTAAATAGTTTAAGGAGTGACATCAACAGTAAAAGTTTGCTACTGAACAATTGTCTTTCAGGTCAGTGTCATTGAGAACTTGCATAAAGTCTCCAGGTAGGAATTTTTTAATGCAGTCAGTGAGATACGCTTCTCTGCATTAAAACCCCAGTTTACTCTGTGTGACTTTTCCTCCCATTTCTTTCTGGTCCCACTCCCACATTTTGCATATGCAGGACTGGTCAGGTATGTTCAGTTCCTCCACGAGAGAAGTCCTGCCCAATGATGGGGGTGCAGTGCTTTCCCATCCTGCCACAAGTGCTGGCGGTGAGGGAGCCGAGCGGTGCTCATAATGGAGCCCTTCAGAGCTCACAGGGAGCAGCTGCCTCACACTTCGGTGCACACAAACAAAACACCTGCTTACACGCAGAAAAAAACTGTAAGCAGTGAGCCCAACTACATGTTGGATGTTGTTTATGCTTTCTCTTTTATCCTTTTTGAAATATTTTAACACATTTTTTTCTGCATTTTTGATATTTTCCTTCTCTGCCACTGCCAGTGCTTTCCTGTCCATATTAAAGATAAATATCCAAAAGTTTGAATTGGACAAGCAAATTTGACTACCCAACTTTCAGATCTAATTCATACTCTATGCAAACTTCAAACAGATACATAACACAGTTAAGTGTTTCCCTTGCTGTAGGGGGGCATGGATGTAATTCTTGCATGGGGCAACTGTAGAGTTTCATCCATGCTACTGAAGGAATTTTTAGCACAATGGCAAGAGTGTGGCAAGGCTGTCTATAAGAAAACTGGTGTACTGGCTGTTTAATTTTAAGCCATACTTTCCAGTATATCTGGCTGGCAGCAGCACAAATGGTTCTTCAGGTATGGCAGCAAGACAAGTAACTCCACTGAAATTGGTATATAATGCTGAGTAAAAGGTAATTAACTTGTATTTCTAGATTCCAAGTAACATATTGCCAACTCCTCACTTCTCAGACATGTTTCATACAGCCCGATCCTGGTTTCTGACAGATTTCTATTATTTTCAGCAAAAATGCCTACCAGTGCAGGAGAGCTGACCGTACTGGTCAGACTCTTGTTCATAGCAGTAGCTATGGTTATATGGCAGCTGTCTTTGTGACACAAATTTACCACCTCTACCTGTTCATAATGAGCCTGTCTAACACCATAATACCCTATACTGCCATCAGCAATAATTGTCATTCAGTTTGGAAGTTGCAGAAGAGAGATTAAGGACTTAATGCTTAATGTTCAAATTTTAAATGAAATATTCTCTCATCGTTATGGGTGGTCTCCTTCCTGGGCATCACTAGGACAGTATAGTTGCACTGCCCAATGCAATTGCCTGAACTGTTCATCCATTCATTAAAAAAAAAAAAAAAATCCGTGCTGGCAACCTTTTAATGTTCTAAGTTGAATATGCACATAGAGTGTACATTAATCAAAGTAAGTTTGAACTTCCTTTTTTATTTTTAAACTTGCCCTGAATTTTCTTGAACTGACTAACTCTAAATCACAAGCATAACTGTTTTATTTAACCAAGGGAAACGAGTGGGAACAAGTTCTTACTGACAATGGCTCTCTGCTGGAACCCAGAGAAGCAAATGCAAGCAATGCAGTAAGGAAGATCAAACTTGTTACACTGCTGATATTCTAAGAGTTTGAACTCAGACTCCCTGCTGGCCTCAATTTTACAATGATAATCATTTCCTAAAATGTCTTCATTTTGTAAATGAAGCTGTACCTCCCTCTGAAGCAGGGGTTTGCAAAGATTAAATCATTTACATTTCAAAGTGTTCATTTTTTGCCAGTGTGAGAAATACTCGAGCAAGAAAATGAGTGCTCCTTTTAATTTTTGAAAGCGAGGGGAGCATTCATAGTGAAAATAATCACAGCCTATTACAGCAGCCTTGCTTGCCCAGTCCCACTTCAAAAGGATGAGCCTATCTTTTCCCCACCCAACAGTGAATGACCACTTAAATGAGTGATGGCTTATTAATACTATGACTCAGCCACTTCTCGATAAGGAGAACAATAAGGGGTCAAAGCTTGAGCATCCCTTACAGGAATTAATGAGAACATGTTGCTGGTAATTTGGTCTTTTGGAGATTACATTTAAATTAAAAGGTTCTTGTGTCAGGCTTAATGGTGTGACCAATATTGCCCCTATTTGAAATCCAGAGGCCACATATTTTTGTCCTTTCCACCTGTATAATTTCATTGGCTTTATTAAGGTTGCCTCAGGGGTTAGGCATCATTTAAAGAAAAAAATCAGAGATGCTGACAAAAGAAAACTTTAAAGAGGCTCTCCAAAAACAGCCTTATGAAATGGTACATACTTAAAGTCTCTCGGGAATACTGTTGTTTTTGGAGTCAGGACATATTATTACAAAAACAATAAAATGCATGTATGTAGGATATGTTACATTAATATTTATGCATAGAACCTGGAACTGATTTCATTTTCAAAGAAATAGAACCCTGAAGTTGTGAGCTATTCCTTTTTGATAAGCAGTTTAACCACACATAGGTAACAGTGTTTGTGCAAGTATGGGCCCTTTTCTTTGATTCCTCAGCCTTCTTTCCATTTAAAAGACTTAGCTCCTGGGATGTCTGTTTTCATTCTTACATCTTACTTTTATTTTGTTAATGATTTTGAAATTATTCTTGACACTTTGAAACAAAGGCATAAAATAGGGAGCTGCGATCAAGGTCACTTAAAGGAGTTAATGTTAACTTATTTTACAGTACATGTTATTAGTTACAGCAGGCAAATCCAACCCACAGCTTTCCTATTACCTTTCTCTTATAGCTATGGAAATATTTCATGTAATGGTTTTTCCTGTCTGGAACCAAGATAGTGATGATCTAATTAGGATCACAAATATCAAATAGTGTTTGTCATGCTAACTACTTAACATTTCTCTTACACAAGCATGCATTATATTTGCAGGGACTCTTCTTTGAAGAAAAAAAAAAGTGAAT
The DNA here is from genome assembly GCF_905368555.1 of Meleagris gallopavo. Taxonomy (NCBI): domain Eukaryota; kingdom Metazoa; phylum Chordata; class Aves; order Galliformes; family Phasianidae; genus Meleagris; species Meleagris gallopavo. The sequence goes on from NC_139416.1 coordinate 5,222,656, forward strand.
CAACTATTTGTAAATATTTTATACGCAACTGCAGTAGAAATTATAGGTAGCTCAATTCAGCTGTTTTCTCTTTGAAAACAGTGATGATAAAAATGCAGAAAAAATGCTAGATTGCTATAAAAATACACTGAAAGTATTTAAGAATTTTATAATGGTCTTATTGTGTTATTTATTATGTAACAAGACGTTGCATAGTAATTGTTCTATTTTTCATCTGTCAAGATTATATTGTTAAATTTGAACCTGTTGAAAAATCCCCTATGAATGTTAAAAGATCTAAAACCAGTTGATCAGTACAGTGAGAAACACAAATACAGCTGTGTTGAAATCACTTGAAAAATGTATAAACAAAAAATAATAATGAAGGATATTCTTATATAGTACCAAGGCAGAGATAATATTCTCCGTTTCAGTCAGAAAAAGATTTAGGTTTGCAGTGGTAAATAGAGCAGGCTCCAGTGCAAGTATACTAAATGGTGAATAATGCCTCAGAGAACCTTCCTCCTTATGAGACACGAGTTCAACATTAGTGTGATTCTTGTGGAAGCTGATAAAATGTCATTTTGAACAATAGTGTGATCAATTTAGGAATTCAGGGGTAGAAGGAGGCTAAGTCCATATCATGAAGGCAAGAAACACTGAATTGTTTAACTTCTCTTGACTTTAAAAATACATAAAAAAATATTGGAAAATGTGTACTGAAAAACATCTCTTTATAGTTTGTTCCTTTAGTTAAAATGGAGATTCTGGTTAGGTAAGATTGTTTCCCCTCGTCTCCTGTCTGACAAGAACTCCTAGTTTTATGATGAGTCTTTACTGACATCTGGGGGAGTATTGCTGGTCAAATGTTCAGAATATGCTGGTTGAGTGTTTATGAGAGCTATGCAACACATTTCTCCTAGGAGCTCTAAGCCCTACAGGCTCTTAAGGAAGTAGAAATCTTCTTTAAAATAATCCTCACTTGGGCCCCAGTGGTGTTTTTGGCCCTGTATTTAGTCAGTTAACATTGGTTACTTTCCGTACTCATGATGCAATAGGCTGCCTGTACTGCTCTTGCCAGAGGCAATGACATCCTGTACCATTCTGAAACGGGAAACAAAATTAATCCATGATCAGGAGAATATTTCATGACCTGGAGTCTTACAGGAGGGCCTCTTTGCTATTTGGTAGCTTTTACATGGAAGCCAACCCAGGGCAGCAGAGTGAGCTGCGTTTCACAGGGCTCAGGAAGGGCTGCAGGCAGCTCTGGGCAGCCAGACCTGAGGCTGTGGCCAGCTAGGGCCTCCCTGCAGCACACATCCTTGGGGTAGGGGACTGTTGCTTTGCCACTAGCCATTTGTTTCTGGATGCTCAGAAAGGTGGCAAGAAGCCAAGCAAAACCCCTTTTTGTCCTTTACTCCCCACAGGGGACTTGGTAGTGGCCTGTCATGTGCCTAGGCATAATCCAGGCAAAGTCCCCATATGCAATTAAAAGAGCTTGTGCTACTGTATGTGTTCCTGTCTTATTAAGGAATACTCCAAGTTAGTAGTACTGTTCATTCGTTTATTTCAAGTTTTGGTCTGATTTCAAAACTTTTTTTTTTTTTTTTTCTTTTAATCAATACTCCTTTCTCAACATAATTGTTCCTCTAAATAATTCTGATAGCAAATACATTACATAAGAGGTATAATTAATAAATATGCATGTTTAACAATAGTCAGCTGTCTTAATGTAAATTCCCAAATTCTATATATATCAGAGATCTCCAAAGTATGGGTTTACTATTTAACACAAGCATTAGCAGCACAGAGTTGTATCTCACAGATAAATTATATCCCTCTGAACTGTCACCACAATAGTCTATTACTATTGTCTATTACTATTATTCTGATGCCACTGTAGCCTTCATGAGGCTTTTATTTGTAATTAAAAAAAAAACACAAAAACATCACTGTTATTCAGTTTTAAGTTTGAATGTAATTGACCTAATGATTTTACAAAGTCGTTCGTATTTGTTTATTGTTAGCCATTGCAAGGTTTCTTCTGCGTTACACAGTTTGTATCTTCTGCAAGGGGCCTGTAATAGAATACATTGTCTCTAAGATCACTGATCTTAGATGATGATGACAAATATATGGTAAACAATATCTCACAGTTACACTCAGTAGTACATCTCTTGTTAAGTATTTCTGTTAAATTCAGTGGAACATTCCAGGAAGTGTCTTGCCTGTGTAAATCACTTAAACACATACATTTGTCTTAGCCATCCTTTTCTCATGACAGATCTGTGTTTTGTGGAGCAATATTTAGAATCGTTTGAGAAAAAAACGTCTTACATCAGCAAATATCATGTCTTAAAACAGAAAAGTTCATATAATGTTCATAGTTTCCTTAAATATATATATTTTTTCCTGCAAATAGTTTTTTTTGTCCATGTTAAACCACTGACTGGTTTTAATCAGAGGGCTGTCGCTATGTTAAAATGTTAGTATTATTACTTCCTTTGTGGAAGCAAGCTTTGAATCTTTTTTCCTGTAAATAATTCTACAGTGTTTCTGTTTGCAATATTTACAGTATTTCTCCTTTAATTTTAAATAATGGTAGAAATTAAAAATTAGAAATGTGAGGAAATTTGATGCAGAGATGTCAGAAGATGGCTAGAACATTCACCTGGCATCTGCATCGGAGGAAACGCAGCCACATCCATGTACCTCATTAGCCTGTGCTCTCTCCTTGTTCTTTGAAACCTTAAGTTCTTCTCCTCTCCTCTTCATTTTTCCCCCCCTTCTTTCCTTTTCCTTTTTTTCCTTTTCCTTTTTTCCTTTTCCACCTTCCGTCTTCTGTCTTCCTTTCTCTTAGCACTTTTGCTGATGGAAATGGTATAAGTCATACCTAAAGTCTAGTTTGTACATGTTTTTGATATTGTAGCTCTCAAAATGCACTGTGCTTTATCAGGATCAGTTCCTTCCTAATGATGCAGGAAGAAGTGTGGTTCTCAAAAGTGTGTTTCAGCATTTCTCCACTGAGTAACCATAAAATAATGAAATGCTTTGCTGAGTTTATTTAGATTTAGTGTCTTCTCTGTCCTGATCCCTCAATGAAAATGTTTAATAGGCAGATGTCTGGGAGCGGTAATTTTTTTAACAAATTCTTTAAGCAAGTGTTAATGAAATGTACATAGCCTACAATGAAGTACACTGTTCAGTAGGACTCCCATTCTGTACATATGTGCTTTAAAAAAAATTGCACTGTAAAACACTGAGAACAAAGTAAAGATTAGGGTGAATTAATGTAGGCCCATCTCCCTGAGGTAAAATTTTTTCCTAACTGATTTCCCTTGATGCAAATAGAAATAGAGCATACTCTGAATTGCCATCTGATATTGAGCCATCTTCTAGAATACAGAGCCAGTTTGATTGTGGGATACACAGTCCAGGTGGAATTTCTCCAACTTGCTGGAGCCAAATTGTTGCCAGGATTGTGTCCTGTATATAAATATGGAAAGGAGATAGTCCTGCTGGAGACTTGATTCTCAAAAAGGTTTTCTTAAACAAATGGCATTTCTGAGAAATTGAGCAAAATGTTTCAAGATAAAAAAATGTTAAATATAGCTAGAAATAAGAGAGCCGTATGTTCAAGGCATATCAGCTTTGAAACCGTGCACTTAACCCTAGAACTCAACAAGATTTCACATTTAAAATAAAATAATAATAAAAAAAACTTCCTGAAAAGATACAGTTCATTCATCTTGAGAGTAGAAAGAAGAAAAATATAATCCACGGAGAGCCTTTAACTAAGATAAGCATCTTTGACATTATAAAAAGAAGAATATGATGTGTAAATCTAAGAGGTTTTGTATCTCTTCCTAAAGAAGTCTGTTGTTAGATTTATACATCAAAGTAGGAGTAAGGTTATTTTCTGAATTTTTTTTGGCTAAAGAGTACATTATCTTCCAAAACCTTTGCCAGAAACATAAAATCTTAGCTCAATGGGAAAGAAATGCACCATTTTAGAAGTCCTATTTGAAACATTATACGGAACACAGGATGTTTTAAGTTCAGCGCTATGTAAATATACCCATTAGAAACTTGGTCCACCAGAAGATTATTTGGTTGCATCTTAAATGATACTGATAAGTATCAGCAGTTGTGTGTAACACAGTATACATGTGTTAGTGCATCAGTCATCTATGTTAAATTAAATTGATTTTCTTTCCTGCACAAACTGAGCTTTCATGCTTGAATCAGTTTCCCAGTAACACAAGGGCAGATAATGAGAGTGACCAGGAAATCTGTAAAATGGATCAGTTCCCAAAAGAATAAGTTATGCATCTGTTCTTAAAAAAAGAAAAAAAAAAAAAACAACCAAGGATATATTGTCTTAAAAATAACTCTATAAATCAAACTGCACTGCAGAAGAATGCATGTTCATCTGAATTTGTGCATACAGTGATCTGGCAGAATGTGGTTTTACATCTCCAGTGGAGTTTCCTTGCATTCAAGAAGCATCAATTCTTTCAGGTTTCGAGCATTAACATACATAAATGTTTTCTAGCTTGAAGTCTAACAAGTCTCATAATGTACATCTAAACTAGAGAGCAGGGGCTCATTTGTTGTGCCTTAAGGTCCTGGCCTGTAGCCTGTCCAGGCTCTCATATCATCTTCTCTGCTCAGATTTCTAGGCCACATTCTATGGCAGCACTAGAAGTGTGTGTAGCCAGATTCAGAAGCTGAGAAACGCTTTTGAGTTCTTCTTTGAAGAAGTTCTAGGGGTGATACCATAAAGAGTGCCATTGGGAATGCTCTGAAAAAGTTACAGAACTCAGGATGCAACAATCCCCAATTAAACATGGCCAGCTTCTTAGGATCGTAAATACTTTTTGGAAAAATGTCGTGTTTGTTTTATGTGTATATATACATATCAAAAGAGATGAACACACATTTGATTGTCTTTCTGTGTAATATTTTTCAATAATTTACTAAGGTATTTATTTAAAATTCTCTGACAGAAAATCATTGTTTGTGTAAATACGTTTACAGCATGAACAGTTTCTCCAGAGGCTGCCCTACCTTCTGCTGGTTGAGTGGTTAAGTCCAACCCTGTTTAACTTCTTTGACAAGATTCATGCCTGAAGTAACATTTTTAATTAACATGTTTGTTTACATCTAAATGTTCAGGGAAAAATAACTATAAACTCTGGAACAACTATCGAGTCTACGCTTGCTCTAAGCTGAAAGAAAATAATTTTTAGTATATGTTTAAAATTAAATAACACATTTCAGATGTTGGTTCAGATTACTGTTAAAATGTCATTCAAATCTGGGAGTGTTTCTTGCTGGTTTTGTCCTTTTAAAAATTTCCACTGTGCTTTTTTCATCTTTAATTAAATTTCAATTCATTTTATAATTGTAGTTAAAGTATTTACAGCAAGAAATTCTATCCATTTGCAAAACTGCAATTAATTGGAACATTTTCACAAGCAAGCAAACTTTTTAGAAGTTTTGCAAAATCTTTATTCTGTATTTGTAAGACATTTAGGGCTAGGTCATTGGCTGCTATAAGTCCCTGTCAGTCACTGCAGTCAGGAGAGCAATTCTGATTTACAACAGTTTAGAATTTGGCCAATAATCTAATTAATATAATCAAATCCATGTACAGACACCAGAATAAACAATACCAAACAGTAAGACAAGTAACCCATCTTACAATGAAAATAAAATGAATGTCCCAGGCTTCTTAAATCACTGTTTTATTACATAGCTTTGCTTTCTATCAGCTTTGATCTCCTTCATTTCATTAAAGTAAACTTCTCATTAGAGACATGAATTTCTTCCTATGAAATTGATCTCACATTCAACACTGATATCTAGTGACTTCTTCCAGTTTCAGCTTTGGTCTTTTTATATAGTAGTTAAAAAAAAAAAAAAAATCCAAACACGAAGTATGACATCATTAGTAGAAGAACATGTGGCATGTCCAAAACTGAGCACACATTAAATATGTTTCTAATAAATACTTTGGTGCTGAGTAAATTACAGATGAGAGAAGACAATAAATTACCATTTTGCTATCAATTCCTTTTCTTAGCATAGTAGTTGTTATTGAATTAGTTTAATCACAGTTAAGCAGTTGAGGTGCAGTAGGATTGCTTATTGCAGTAGCCATTATCATCTAGTTACCTTGGGTTTTCCTCATCTGTTTTGTGTTCGGTTTATCTCTCACATGCATAGTTTGTAAGTTTCCTTATATACACGATCAAAAAGAGTGAAATTTTACCTGTCACAACTGGGCCTTGATATATGATTCTCGCCTTCAAGCTTCGTCAAAAATAAATAGTGATTATAATAATTTCAGGGCAACAGTTTAAATACATTTAGCCTCAGGACAGAATGCTAACCAAAGTCTGAATTGTATAGCTGTTGGATCATAGCGAAACAGGGGAGGTAGAACTGAGAAGAGTACCCACTACGTACCAGTTTGAGCAGTTTTTCTACCCAAAGTTATTCTGCAGTGTTAATGATTTTTCCCACCCACCATGAAGTTATACCAGTTTGTTTTTGACATTCTGAGTTCTGAGTATTTGGACAAAGCAGGACATTTTTAGTGGGCTTTCTTATCTGTAATAAAAGTAATGGAGAGCTTGCACTTGGGGGTGCATTGGGGGTCGATTCTTATATTTGTTGGCCAGAGAAGGGGCTTTTTGCAGATACACTGTCCCATTGCAGCTTTCTAATTAAAGATCAGCTGCAGGAAACACTAAATTTAAAATAGTGATAACAATATTAAAACTTCCTGAGAATGAAGGAGACTATTGAAGATAAGGAGGAAAATATCCTATTAGGAGAAATGGAACTAAATGCTCTATGGTAACTCTAAAGTATTGTGGAAGTATTCACAATGGGCTATAGATGAGAATATGAAAAAGATGAGTGTTATAACATCAAGGGGTATGAATGACAAACAGATGCTAAACAGACAAATGAGCTATGGCTGAAGGAGGCCAATGCTGTTGTGTGCTGAGGGAAGAGAGAGGAGGAAGAGGTGGATAAAAAAAATACAGCCCCGGAGAAAACTGAAAACCATGCTGAGAAGAAGTCTGGAGAAGATCACAGGAAACAGCTTATGGAATTAAAAACATTTGGGAAATTACAGCACTTAGGAGGAATTAAATATAAGAAAGTAATGGTCATCTATGAAAATAGAAACTTCAAAAAGGAAGAGACTGCAGTACAGAACCTGGAGGAGAATCGCTACAAAATCAGTAGATATGATCTCAGCATGAATAAAGAGAGGCGTTTTAGGGAATCCTTGCAACTTGTCCCTAGAAAGACTTTTTATGAAGAGTTAACAATAGACCTTGGCAATAAAGAGCAAGGAAATGTCTGAGAGAGTAATATCTGCTTGAAGTGATGGTCTTACATCAGTCTCATAACTGGGAAGAACATGATATAAAGATATAAAGACATAAATAGCATCTTAATCCAATTTGTTAAATGTGCTGAGATTTTATAGATAAATCTTAGTGTAATTTACAAATTAATATAAAACAGCATTGGAAGCAGAAACATTAAGGTAGCACAAAGGTTTTGTTTCTTTTAATTTTCTTAATGAATTACCATATTGAAAGTATTACGTTCAGACTTCAGCTAGTTGAAATATTTGTCAAATATTCAGATTTAAGAAACGGATGCAATTATAGATAAGAAAATGAGTTCATAATGAGAACAGATGCTACAAGGACAAAAGATATCTTCAAAAATCCTCCATGATTTAATCCCATGGCCATTTTCTGTATGTGCTCAGAGTCTAACTTTGAAAGTTATTTTAAAATTGTTCTGCTCAGCCATGCAACATGAGGCTGATTTAGGAGCTGCATACTTGATATTTACCTGCTTGTGCCAGTCTGTTACCTTTTTCTGTATGCTTATTGAGTTGTTTCTGCACCTGAGGTGACACAAAGAGACATGGAAAAACCCAGTTTTCATCTCCTTTCATTTATGCAAATATTTCTGATGTGCAGAGATTAGGAAATAAATACCAAAATCTCACTGGATTCAATCCCTTAGCATGCTGGCAGACCTTGGCCTAGCCTAAAGCTTCATAAATAGTCTAGGCTACTCTGCATTTAGCACAGGTCTTGTACTACAAGTGACGTAGAACTCTCTTTTAAGTGCTAAGCTATCTGTCTGTAACTGGCTTGTTAATTTGTTAAGCTGTATGAGACGATCACAAGGCTGGTTAGGGCAACATAGACTGGTTTCAATCAAAGAAAAAATAATTTTCCCTTCCACAATTATTCATGAGGTAGAAAAGTAGGTTAAAAAGACTCTTTCGCATGCTGGGCAAAACAGGTGAACCCCATGGCTGCATAGATGCAATCAGCTGTGTCTGTTCAAACCTAAGGGCCTTACTGTAGGAGTTGTATTGTATGTATTTATGTATGTAGTTATGAAAGTTAGAACCATTATTTAATGCTTCTGTAATTGTAGTCAGGTCAGTGTTTTCAGGTCTACCTGCAAAATACCTCTGTAACCTGAGCATCAGTGTGAAATACATGAATGAATTAAAAAAAAAAAAAAAAAAAAGTTAACAAACAACAGAGTAATAAGAAAATTTGGAGAAAATCGCAGCTACTCAGTTCTGCTTGGCCTGGTATTTACAAATAGGAGACGCAGCAAAGGAGATGCAGCAAGATTATCAGGGAAACTATTAAAGGATTTGATTTGAAGCTGACCCTAGACTTATGTTTGCAATAGTAAGCACAGATTTTGGAAATGTGCATTAAATGCAGTGACAAGTGGAAACAGTGGTGGGCTACACCACATTCCATATGGCAGCAACAAGTGTAAGGCAAATTACGTTACCCATACAACAGAAGTCTGAAGTGTAGAATGCCAACCCAGAGCCAAAAAATGGAATTTCCTCATTCACTTGAGCAGTTTAGTAACCTGTGCAGCTGGAGAGAGAAAAGGTTACAAAAGACCAAAGTTTCTGAAAAAATTTAAAGATATGTATTTTAATAGCCCAGTATTTATGTGCTCCTCCCTTCATTTTTCCCCCGCCTCTTTCCTAATTCAGAAGGGTGCCCAGCTCTTTCCTAATTCCTCATCAGGGTTCTGGCAGCAGTAGTTTAGCTGTTTCTTTAGAAGTTCAGCAAACTTTACTGGAGCCAGAGCTCTCACAAAAAAACAAGGGCTTACCTTTGGAAGCTGGAAGCTCTTTTACTCTCATAAGGACACCTTGTTCCACCTTCTGTTTTTCAGTCTTTTTCTTAAATTGTAACCACTTGCTACTTTGCTTTCAGTTAATAAGAGCTCATTACAGCACCTTTTCCGTTCTGATTCACAAATCTGAAATCAAAATAATTTAGTTCACAGGATTTCTCCCAGTTGTGCTGAGTTTGTGATGCTTTCTTTTATTCTTCAAGGCAACAATACGTAGCTTAATTACTCCACATGCTTCAGTTTTTGGAGGTCATTTTGACACAGAACTCTTAAGACTGAACACTCGTGTCTCAAGTTAACCTGTAAGAGCACCAGATATTTCTAGGCAGATAATACAAGGCTATATGGGCCAGCTGCAGGATACATGTTTTAATACATTGATTGTATCAGCACAGTACAATGCCATTTTGCCCTTAAGTAGCTTTTTCATTTTGAGTGCCTCAAGACATTCTCTGAATGTTTATACAACCTACATTATAATTCTGAATTAATAATACTGAAAATATTATTATATATTTTACATAAAGTTTGAAGTGTTCTCTATACTTCAGTCCTGTTAGTTGGAAAAGAGATAATGAAGATTTTCTAAGTCTTTCCATTAAAGTTTGCACTGATAAATATATATCTAATTATGATCCTCTTCTACATGAAATCTATATTATTTGAATGCACTTTGGTGATGATTTTTGTGTGAGTGATACTGAAGTTGTTCTGAAGAAGTTGTCATTGTGGTCCAATTAAATACAGCTAATGCAATATCTATCAATAAAGTCGTATTTGACTTTGATTAATTTTGTTCCATAAAATTAGATTTTGAAGTAGAAATGTGTGGGGTTGGTACCTGTCCTGTAATGTACATTTTCTTTTTTAAAAAGGTCTTTCTTACAGAATTGGCTACAGGTGCCTTTTCATATCTCTTATGGTTTCCAGTACTATGTGAATTTGTAGCTTGAAGGAATGATGTAACCTGAATTAAATATTTATGTTTGTATATCAAAGCACTTTTAATGTATCTTAGAATGAGAGAGGACTACTTTTCTGAAGAATTGTTTTGTTTATTGAACATCATCTTAAAAACTAATTCTGATAACATTAGATGTCTTCTTTAAAGCTAACACAGGCTACAGAATAAGGGGGTTATGCGTGCAATAAAATCCTTAACTTGACCCTGTTTTGCAGGAATGGAACACGAGCTTCAAAGCTGCTGGTGGTCTTATATATCTCCTATGTGCTGCAGCAACGCAGCAAATTATGAACAGGGCTTAAGCCTCAAGTTTGAATTCTTGTCTTTGTAAGTTTGTGTCTAATGCATGGAGAGCATTGATTTTTGCAAGGTACTAAGAGCTGTAGCTCGCCTCTGGATAAGACCAATTGGGTTGCTTTCTGAAGTTAGGCAGTAAGTCAGGGAATGTCTCCTTTTTTGGTCTGATCCTTCTATTAAGTTTAGGAGTTAGAGCAACATTAGGTATTTCTATATATTAATTAATTCATTTCAATAATAGCATATTTATGTTGATAATAACATAATTGTTCATCTCACACAACATAGTGCTATATAATAGAAAGTTTAATGATCTTAGTGGGCAGAATCTAAACTTGCCTCGGTTTCAGGCTGCATTGAAGAAGTGATCATAAGGTAAAAGATACGTCCTCAAAGTTATCTGAGAAAAGTCTGAAGTGGTAGCCAGTGTTGCAAAATTTTTCAGTTGTTCAGAACTCACTGGCAGTATAATACATATATATGTTTGTCTATATGTTTATATATGTTTTGTATATATGTTTTTATATGTTTTATATATGTTTGTTATATGACAAAAGATGTGTGAGTTTTCACAGCCCCAGCACATAAGCTAGATGCGGTTCCACTAATACAGCCAGGTTACATTAGCTGCTGTGGCACTCCATCTGCTATTGGATAACCTCATCACTTTACTACAGGAGGAAAATACAATTCACTGTAACAAGCAGGGCCTTTAGCTGTTCAGAAAACAAATGCTGCATTAACTTTAGTTACTTTAGCCATCTAGTGATGTTCTCAAGAAGGTATTTTAACAAACCAGGAGCGCTTACCCAGGCTGGTACCTTGTCTATATGCTCTGTCATTGTATAGTCATACGAAGTGCTGCAATCAGTGCTTAAGTCCTTTGCTCTTTAGGCCAGTAATGAAACATGGAAGCAATTTCACTTTACCCTCCCACCTTAAATTTTGATTTGGAGACATTATCAGATTTATAGAGATGAGCAGAATCTGTCTCTGCCAATACAGAGAAGTGAACTGAGGGAGAAGATGGCATTACAAATAAAAGAGGTCAAGAGTTATGGACCTAATCTTGTTTTGACTCAAGTGGCTCTATTGGCATGACTTAACAAAATGAGAAGTTGCAAATCACTGATAGTAATGCGTAATAAAATGTCCTTTCTATTCTGTAAAGCAAACTTGAAAAATCCTTAAATTATAAATACCTTTTATATGGATGGGCCACTTCTCAGGCTAGTGTCTGAGAAGGACAGTAAGGTATGTGACCAAAACAGTGTAAAAGAATAACTGGTGGCATTTGATTAGCTGTACAAGTCCTACTGGAAAAGCTGAATGTTATTCTTGTAAAAATCAGCAGAAATCTCAACTCCACAGTTCTAAGAGTTTCAAGTTTTCTTAGAGGGTCAATATTTGATGTGGGTGACTTAACCCCTCCCTGTTCAAAGCAGAAGGATTGAGGAATGTGAGTTTTGTTATCAAGTAGATCCTTGAAATTAGTCCTTAGAATTTAGTAAGTGTGAATCTTAAAGATACATGAGGAGTTTCCTAAGAGGTAGGAGCAGGATACCTGCTTATAGCCCACTGGTCTTATATTTTGCCACCTTCTTGACTGATCTCTTAGTTTGCTTTATGGCCCAAATGTGAAACTCATTTAGAACTTTCTGGAATGCAAAGTTTGTACAGGGGGATATTATTAACTGGATAATTGCACTATTTTCAGTATTCGGTATTATTGAATTTCAAAAAAGTAGGGCAGAGTTCTTTTAGGTTTGTTACAACTATGCTTACGTGGCATCATTTTCTCAACTTGTTAGTAGGGCTTTTTTTTTTCTCCTTACAAGTGAAACAAAATCAGTGGCCTGTTCACAGAAAAAAAAAAACTCTTTGGTCTCAAAGCTTTTGTATTCAACAGGGAGGTTGAACTGTGCTCCAATAAACAGAATTATTCAGCGAGTCATTGCCTTCAAGAAGTAATGTGTAACACCTTGTTTTGTTCCTTGGTTCAAAAGGCACTGTCACTGTTGTACACCAGCGTTTAAAAAAAAAAGACTATAATTCATATGCAAACTAAGGGGAGATTCATGATTTCATGATAAAATGTTGAAACGCTTTGATCATGAGCTGGAAGGAGGTGTGAAATAGTGCTTCAGAAACAGACAGATATTTGTGTAATCAGCCTTTATGTATTGCCAGTTCAGAATAATAACATATAAAAAGCCCCAACTTACCTCATCTGCCTGGTACAGCCAAGGCATAAATAAAAGAGAACAATGGAATTACTATTACTCACTCACTGAGTCCCAGCTACATCACTGTATTCTTTATAATTGCTGGCAAGAAGATTAATGTTTTGTTAAATATCAGAGTAAGGTCACAAGGGGGCTTGCAGGGCTGTCTAAACATCTAGGCTTTAAACTCCTTCCTTCCTTTCATCCTTCCTTCCTTCTTTCCTTCCGTCCTTCCTTCCTTCCGTCCTTCCTTTTTTTTTTTGTTCTTTATATATATATGTATATATAATATATATTATCTATCTAATTTTCCATTCAACTTCATGAAATTGAAATGTTTCCTTTAATTATGGTGATTTTTTATATGTAGTGTATTTGAAAGGCAGCTTCCATTTTTGACAATGCGAAAAATAGACAAGGAAGGGGAGCAATTGTTGTATGGCTGATAAAGCTTAATATGGATAGGAAGATGGTAGGCTTGTTTGTATATTAGAAATAGACCTGAGTTCCATTTTGTCTGTCATAGCTCTTCCTTCATACCTCTTAGTCCTGCATCTGTATTATGAATATTTTCTGATCACATTAATGTCATAATTATCCTAAGTAATTATATATTCAATTTGAAAGCAGTCTGCTTAAATGTCTATTAACTTATCTTGTAAACACCAGGACAATAAAAGTTCAGGAGAAAACCTCATAGTTTTGCAGTATGAGATTTACGCCTCCTGACCCTCAGAGCATATATATCACTAGAGTTTACTAGGTCCAATTTCAGCTCTCTTATAGCAAACAAATATTGACACTTTTTCAAGTTCTTTGTGTAGATAATGTCTTACAGCTATCAGCCTTTCCCATCATTCTTGGCCTGAGACTACAGAAATAGTCACAGAGATACACCACCATTAATTAACTGATTTTTTTTTAGAGAAACTAAAGCATTTCATGCATATGATAGAACAGTATTTATCAGAAAAATAAAAAAGTGGTAGACCATATTTAATGTAGACATTTGTTAGTAATTTATAGATTAACAGACAAAGTAAACATAGCATTTGTAATAAGTATAAATATGTACAAGTACATATGGTGTGAATATGAGAAAAATAAAGTGAAAGAAACAACCCCTAGCAGTTATTAAAGACACATGACACATTAAAACTTAAAAAGTGAAAAGTCTGTTCAGGTTAAGCACCTATAAAAAGCATTAGCATGTTCAAAAAAACAAGAATGTGAAATTAATTAGTCTTCCTTTAAAGGAGACTTTTCCAAAGACTGGAGTTCTTGTGATTTATGTTAAGCTGCTATGGGAAAAATAGTTCTACTTATTTGTTGACCCATTCATCTGGGCTTACTGTACTTATTTATCACCCTGTTAATTCAGACAGATGTGATGTCATCTCTCACTGCTCTCACCCAGCCTCTCTGTGCTGTAGTTAAGTTAAATCACTGGAAAAGAGCAGTCAGGAGCATAGAAGAGTCCTGTGATTGAAATTAGGTGCAGTTTCCAGCTGAACATTCCTGTGATTTTGAATGAAAACAAAAGTGAATATACAGCTTTGTTTCTGAGAGAACAAGAACATGAATTAATTTCCTTTGTAACTTTCTTTTGTAATATGTCCTGCATATATGGCTCTAGTCAGTGACCATATTTTAATAAGTACCATCTCTCCATTGTGTCCATTACTTTGTAGTACAAAAATGTTACTATGCCAACTTTTTTTCCTCAAGGGAGTTACGAACAAATAAGTCATTAAGTGCCTAGAAAATGGAGACACACTATTAACATCAAAGGTAAGAATGAGTAAGCTCAGGAGCACAGTGTGCAGGCAACATAAGACAAGATAGAAATATCGTGGCCATACCAAAATATGGTAAAAAACATATTTTAAATCAGAAGGCAACATTGGTGGAGAACCACCACAGTGAGCAGTACTGGAGCACTTTACTGGGAGAGGCTCAGGTAGTGGAGCTCACCAAGCCCAGAGAAGGGAAGGCTTTTCGGGGGGGGGCAGTCCCTAATAGTGGCCCCCAGCACCTGCAAGGATATCGGTGAGGAGATGGAGCATGAGCCTGGTGTAGGGATTAGAGGCAGCAGGGACGAGTTAAACAAAGGAGGTACAGAGAAGGGAAAATATTCCCCCCATGACCATTGAACAGGGGCACAGAAAGGTTGAACAGTCTCCATCCTTGGAGTTTATTCTGTTTATCCAATTGGATAAAGCCCTGTCCAGTCTTCACAGATTGTAACTGACCCTGCATTGAGCAGAGGGTTGGACTAAAAACCTTCTGAGAATCTTTCCAACTTTAATCATCCCATAATCCTAAAAATAGAATAAAATGTTGCCCATACTTATGAGAAAAGAAGATTGTAGTTTCAATATTCTGGAAACATCTCCAGAATTTTTATTTTTATTTTTAACTCCAGAGTTAAAAGTAAACATGGTTTTCCATTTGGAAGCATGTTAAGATATGATCATCATACCATTTTCATTATACTGCAAAATAGAGAATCCAGCTCCCTGTTCTGGAGCATCCGGACGTGAATTTAGCAGGGAAAATAATTGAGAAAACAGATGTAACTTTGAAACCAATGGTGATACAGACTTACAAAAAAGCCTGGTAATACAGAATGATGGTTATTGATAAATCTAAATATGAAAGACAGGTTGCAAAACCTATTAGTGAGCTTCCTGGAGGTGTTCTAGCTACATTTATGTGTGATCATGTAGCTGATTTGCCTTTAGAGGTGCATATTTATCTCTCAGATTCATCTCCAGGGCCAAATTTGATTGAAAAGTTTGGTCTACATATTACATCATCATCTGGGTTTTAGAATGCTCATGATGAAGTACACAGCATATCAAAAATTTGACAGATTTCAAAAGCAGCTATACTTCTGAAGACTAATCTATCAAGAAAAATCGAAATTTTGATCTGCATCATAACTGAGCTGCTCCCCAGCAAATCATTAGAATTTGGCTGCATATATCCCTTTGCGGATCTGCAGTACTTCCTTGTTGATGACTGTTTTTAGAAAACATGACCCACAAAAGTGTCATGATTAAAATTCGATAGTTAGATGAGAAGTTTTTTTTTTATTTATAAGCAAATCCACAAATAAATATTTAATTTGTTGTTAAACTTCAGACTGAAAGAGAAATTTTGAAGGTATTCAGATGTCTTTCACAAAGATGAGCGTTGGCTGGATTTTGTTAAGTCGCAGCTGCCTTTAGAATCTGTTGCTATGAAGAGATTAGTAGGAATAAACTTTAATTTTAGTTGCAAGACAGGTTAGAGGGCTTTTATGTCTGTGAAGAGCGTTCAGAAGATTGTAGCAGGCCCTGAAATACCATAGATCTCCTACAGTCTAGTTGCCAATAGTCATCACATTAATTGCTTCATAAGGTCAAACTTTACAACCCAGTTACTACCATAGATAATTCAGAGATATTTTATCTATCTCATCTTTCCTATATCTGAATTTGAGAACAACTTTTGCAGAATTACAGTTTGGAAAGCAATTCGATCCACATCCAACTTAATATCTTAAAATGACACAAGAATATATTGTTGCATGTAAGCAGAAGTCAATGATAACTGCAAAGTTTTGTACCCACCTGCCAATGTTTTGCCCAAGTTCTCTCATTAAATAGGTCAGGTCCCAAGAGATGCACAGAGGTCATTTTTTTGTGTGTAAGCCTAAAAGTTCACTGGGAACTTTTGAAACTGAATAGGTTCTATGTTCATTTACTTTGTTCTGGATGTACTGACTATCATAAGCACCTATGCAACAACTTAAAACATTTTTTTTAAAGCAGAAAATATATTGAAATGTTTTTAATTGACACAATTATTTTATTCCTATATAAATAGTATATATATTATTATATATAGAATAATATATATACTATACTATATTTAGTATAGTGTTCTTATACTAAAATATCTGTTACTGAAGTTGGAAAAATACATTCTATAGTATTGTTGTGAAATATTAAAATAATTTCTAAAAGAGATATTAAAATAAAATAAAAAACAAATGACCTGTAGAGGAAGTTAATTCAAAGAATGGCCCCCTGGATTAAGTACTCAAGGAGAGATCGTCGCTTAGCATTCTGGAGACTTTTTCTGTTATTTCGTGTGCTTACAATCCAAACTAACAACACTGCAATTCTATTACAATAAAAAGATCAGGAATTAACCTTAATTGGTTACATCAGTATAACCTTTTGAGATTTATCGTACTCCAAATTCATCTACCGTAATAAATATATTTTTGTACCTTAGGAAAAAAACAAAGTTTTTTTTTTCCTTTCTCTCTCACAAGAAGCAAAAAGAAATTCAGGGGAGATGCCTGCCTACACAATATGAAAAGCTTAAGGCTCTCTGACTCACAGTGGTAAAAAAAAAAAAAAAAAGTATTACAAAATCAGAAGGCAAAAGAATCAAGCAGGTTGCATTGAGCTAAGGCAGTATGGGACCTTTCACTCATGTAGAACTGACTAAAAATGTGTAAGAGAAATAGCAGGTGGAAGAAATTAAAGAGAGGCTAAGAAGCATAATGAGGTTTGGAGGGGTGGATCTGAAGGTAAATCTCTAAATGTGCAGAGTAATTCCTCATCTGAACTATTCTGGCTAGCAGAACTGCTGGATCTTTACATACTTCTATCACTCCCTCAATACCAGCATTTGAAATCATGCAGTTCTGTTTTTATTACAAAGTCTCTCTCACTTCCCATCTAATCTGCATTCCTGTTCAGGGGGCTCCTCCCTTGTGGCTGGAAGCTCCTGATCAGCAAGGATGAGTGTGTGTTCCTGAGTGTGCACACCGGAGGGTGCTAGCATTTAGAGAAGAGTGTGCTAATGGTGATGGCGTCTGCCAACACCCAGAAATCAAAATGGAAGATCTGGAGTTTTGACATCTAGGGGTTTTGTGGTAGGAGAGCAAACTGTGTCTGTATTCCGACTTTGCTTATTGGCCGAACTAGACGAACATTAAGTAATTTTTGATCTTAATTGAAAAATCCAGAGTCAGGATATGATTACCATTGCTTATATTCCATATGCTGGATGCAGCTATTTATGAGTCTGTAGCTTATATCATTTTCCAATTAGTGCATTTGTCCTTGTTTATACGTGTTTTTATTTATGTTTTCCTCAGGCTATTCTGAATGTCTCTGGGGAGCTGAAGAAGATGCATGGCATGTTATATGTTCTATAGCATATCTTTCCATGCCCGCATATATTAATTCTTGCTTACATAAGAAAATACACAAAACAAATTGTAAATAAGGAATCATTTGGAATCAGACTGTGCATGAATAATGAATGATACACCGTCTCATCTCAGATATAAACAACAAAAAAAAAGTAGTTTTATTGCTAATGGCTTTAGGAAACATTTTTTCAAAGAAAATTACTCAGTTTAACGAATACATATTTAAAAAAAAATAAATGGATTAATTTATCTTTTGTTTCAAGAGTAATAAATAACCATAAATACTGCTGTTAGCCCCAAAACAGGTATAACTATTTCACAAGTAGTTGTCTTGGTGATGGAGTTTGACCTTGGCTTTATGATATTGATGTCCATTTTCTTTCAAATCATTTATGGTATCTTCTTTGCCTGCAATGACTTTTACACTTACTGTTGATCATTCTGCTTCCGATGCAGAGCTTATCAATGAGGAAATTCCTAACAGTGTCACTGGGCTTATGTGTCAGCCTCTGTAAGTTTGATCTTTTTGCCAGTGAAGTTTCCTGAAAAACTTCAGCAGGCTTCAGGGTCTCGTCTCACCAGGACATTTGGACATCATTACATGCAGTCACACTTAATTTCTTCATTGACTTTTCCTAGTCCAGTGCATCTGTGGTTGTTGGGTTTTTTTTCTATATAAGAATGATTTTTTTAAAAGATGTAATGTTTAAAAAATCAGAGTTATTTGTTTTGGCTTGGTTTTTACATGACTTTTCCTTACTTTTTAATCTTTATTCTGGAAAAAAAAATGGATTGTGTTTAGGATACGGATTCAGTTTAAGGATATGAGTTTAGAAAGATATTTTTCTTTGCCCTCATTGAGTAAAGCTTATGAAATTTTTGCAAGATCGAGTTTTTAATTTGCAACCCTGATCGGCTGCATGTACAATTCTAATAAAGTTTAATGAACATTATTAAAAGTTTATATGCAAGAAAATAGGGTTGCACATTTGGAGTAGTCGTTACTGCCCTCCAAAACAGAAGTAGCTTGAGGTAGCTCCAGTTTTCTGTTCATGGAAATAGGGGCATCAGAACACCAAGGAGACTCTTCCAAACTTAAAACCTATAATAGTTTGAGTTTTTGAAAGTGAAGCAAAAGTTCTTAGTTTGCAAAGGAGGATAAGTAACAACACTCCCTACAGTAATACTTCGGTATAAAAATACATGCACTGTAATAATGTTCAACCTATTTGTAGTCTAAGAGTGCAGATAGAGAACAGGCGCTTATCCCTGAAGAAACAGCTGGCCGACAGCAGTGAGCAGTAGGAACGAGCATACTCCAAATGCAGTTCCCTGTCCTGCCATGAACCATATCTCATAGCTGTTTCTCAGTCACTGCCTAATTGTTGAGAAACTAGTACAAATACTAGTAAAAGTCTTAACTGAAGCCAACCTAGCAGTGCAAAACCAAGTTGGCTTCACTTCACTGTTGCCTAGGCTTATCCTTGTCATATATAACTCAAAAGAAAACACTGTTGGAAGATTTGCTCAATAGAAGTTACCAGAACTCAGGTAGTTACTCCTATGAACTAGGTTTCCATTTGGGAGTTAAAACTGAGTGTCTGAGTGAGACCAGAAGGTCTGATTTGGAAAAGAAGGCCAAGATGAATAAGGTGATTTTTTTTTTAATCTCCTTGGTTTCAGGGAGGTTAGTACTGCAAATGAAGTTCCCCGTGTACTTAACTCTTTGCTGAATTAGGTATTGTAAACTCTCTGGGGGAGGACCCGCGTTTTTTTTTTTATTTGTCTGTAAAGTGCCATGTATACCTTTGGCACTGTATAAATAAATAATAATAATAAAAACAATAAAAACCATCTAGGGATTAAGAAGGCCTTTTAAAGAAGCCAAATGTTCTTCACATAAATCTTGGATCTAATTTGAGCTCTAATAAGCTCCATTTCCTGCTTTTCCAATATTTTTAAGCCGCATTGCAATAGCTATCTTTTTTTTTTTTTTTAACAGTTGTTTTAAGAGGGCCCTAAGGCAAGCATCTAATCAACCTAATGGAATTTTCCATGCAGTTAAGTGTTTTATTCAGCTCAAAACATTGTCTTTGATTAGACTTAGCACCTTCCCTTTTGCCCTTTTACATTATTTTGGCAGGCTCTGCAGGTGTAAAAGCTCCATCTCCACTGCAGCTCCGTCATGTGTGAAGTAGCCTTGTTGTGTGTTCTTCCATGGCTGCCTCAGAGCTGTGAGAGAAAACTTTGGAGCCAGCCCTGCAGTTCCAGTCCCAGCTTTGGATCTGCCCATCCTGCCTTATAGATGAATGACAGCCCTTTGTATGTGGTACTCAGGTCAGATTTAATTATTTAACTCATATCTTGCTAGTAACCACGTAGTACTGAATGCAGCCTCTGCTGACGGTCCTGGGATACTTGTCTGGAGTCTGGGACAGTCTCTGCAGCCTGCACTGAACCTTAGTCTCCATGTTGTGCTGAGTCCATGCTAGATTAATTACAGCTGGCTCTGGTACATCTGTGAGAATTATAGTCCTCTTAGATGGCAGTGTGGTTTTTTCTCCTCAGGTAGCAGACAGCTCAGGTGCTTTAAACCAACTTCTTTAGCCATTCAACCTTTTTTTCTTGGTTTTCCAGTATGAAAATTGGCTTTAATTGTATGAGGATATAGCTTATTACATTATGCTTAATATTTACCCACCTTATGAGATGTTGTGAGGATTTTTGAAGTAATATTTATACAGCATTTTGAAGATGAAAAGCATTGCATAAGTGGTAATTATTATCTACATTTATTTTCATGCCTCAGTTGAAACATCTTTTTTCTCTTTGTCTAAGATACTTAATTTTTCTTCTCCTTTTATTTTTTTAATCCCTGTGCTATTTAACTTCATATGAGATTTTAGGATATAATGTTGGAGAAGGGGCTGTACGGGTTATTCTATACTGTGTCAGATGGTTCCTTTGCTTTTTTTTCATCCAATAAACTGATGCTTTCAGCATCCCAGTTTGCAACCAGAGGTTTATTCATGCCAGAAGAAAGGAATAGTTTGATTGTTCAGGAAATCAGCCAAGAACTCAGAAGGCCTAGATTTTCTCCATTCTGAAACAGGCTTCTTGTTTGACATTGGAAAAGTCACCTAATTTCTTCATATCTCACCTGGCCATCTGTAAAGCAGAAATGATGTTTCCCTACTGTGTACTTGGGTAGTAATATTACTTTTCTGTATTAGGCAGTGTTCACAAGTGTGATAGGAGAACCAATATACTTCAAAAGGCATTGTTAATCTCCTGTGTGCAGATCACTCAAAGGATCCAGTGACTTACAAAATGGATGTGAGGCCTACCCTTCAGAAAAATACGTACTAATTTAATACTGACTTCAGTAAAGGAGATGTTTTTTACTTTCTTTAGGGAGAATCAGTAAACAGTTATATCATAATAACTAATGGGCATATTTCCACGATCTCTGTGAATGTC
This sequence comes from Meleagris gallopavo, assembly GCF_905368555.1. NCBI lineage: Eukaryota > Metazoa > Chordata > Aves > Galliformes > Phasianidae > Meleagris > Meleagris gallopavo. Next base: position 5,244,044 of record NC_139416.1, read on the forward strand.
TATTCACAAGCAAGAAGGTAAATAGAATGCTTCTTATTCAGGCCTCAGAAAATCTATGATGAAGTAATTTCTGTGAATTCTATTTTGGATACACATTGGTGTAATTTTGTCTCAAATATAAGTAGTCATTTACCTGCAGTCCATTCATGTCATAATATGGAAAGGCATATTTTCGGGGGCCTTACATGTCACACAGATTTCTAATGATGGACCATATGTGAATAATTAAATTTGGGAATTTACATGTATATCCACCTCTCTAGATGGAGTCTGGTACATTCAAGTTATTCCCTACTACAAGTAGTTGGGGAGAAATAAAAAGGCATTGTACAGTGTATAATCAGACAAAGACATCTGAACACAGTCATGCCTTTATTATTGTTACTTGAGCAATATGCAATGCTGAAAATGTGGGTAAGATGGAGATCAAAATGTATCATATTTTAATTGAATTCAGTTATGCTTTTCAAATGGTTCTTCTATCCCAGTGGGAATGATCCATGGCAAGATAATGTTGCTTAATAGTTTTATTTCTAAAATGCACCTTCTCTCTATGCATGCAAGTGCTTTACAGCTCAATAAAAACCATTGTGAAACATACACTAAAACATTATCCTGAAAATCATTTCACTTTCTTCCTTAAATGTAGTCGTTAAAGTAATAAAAAGAGATCTACACAAGGAGAAAGTGAGAAACAGAAGTTTGCATGTGGCAGTAAAAGATCGTAGTGATAGTGTTGAAGTTTCTACCAGTTGCAGTTCAACTATCTTGAAATTGTACTAGCTATACCCAGATACTGCACTTCCCTTCGACATAAGATTTGTTGCGTAGAAAGGTAGGTATTTGCTAAGCCTATTACTTTTGAAGAATGAAGTTATAATCTATGAATGGCTCTAAATTCCTTATACTTTTGCAGCTATTAATATTCAAAAAATCAAATAGATTTTTCCTGGAAGCTAAACCAGTGATGTCTTTGTATTCCTATTCAGTTCTTCATAATATCCAACATTGAAGATGAAATGTGATCTTCAACATAGTCAAGGGAATTGTCTTATTTAAAGAGAGGAATTCATCCTAACTTCTTAAATCAGTCTTTATTTAGTATAAGAGATGTAAAGGTATCATAGAATGTTTTTAGTATGCTCAGTTTTCTCTTACAAATATAAATATTGAGAAACAAAGTTGTTGTACTATAAAAGAGGCACTCAAAATGAAAGCTTGGACATTGTGTCCTACAAGCACTGTTTTTATGGATAAAAATAATGGATTGTTAAATCAGTATCACTGTGGCAGTAGATCTGCACATCAAATAGTAATCTCTTAGCTGATGGCACCACTTACAGAAACTAGTTTTCAGAAATTGTGTGCCAGCTTACATAACAGAGAATGCCAAAGTATTTTATTTATTTAAGGGGTTGTTTTTAACCCTTGGTATTTAGCAGGAAACAAGATGACAGGAAATTATTTCCTATGGGTTAATAGCTGTGGTTAAACTGCTCAGTTTCAATACATTGGTCAGTATTTCAATGTGTTTACCATCCATGAGATCAGGACAGCCATGCGGGACTCCTAATAAGCAAGGCTTTGAGCAGAGATCTCACTAAAGCAAAGTATCCAATGAAGGATCTTTTCAGTCTTAGAAACCTCATCAGCTGTCTGTAGTCATCACCTGGAGTGGTCTCTCATTTGTTTCAAAATTAAGAGTTCTTTCCTAGTTTGAAGAATCTTCACACATTACAATATTTTTTTATCCTTCACTGGTGGAAGTCTTGCGTTAGTTTCCACTCAATTTTTCACGTTGACATCATTTGTAATAATGGTCTTTTTTCATACTTCTTCTCACATCATTTCTCATGAGCAGAGTGCATTTCTATAAAGGAATTCAAGCTAAGCACCTGCAAATGTTAAAGGTATTTCAAAGCCAAATTCAACTCTGCATCCAAATTTTACCGCTCTTAATAGAATAAGAAATAAGATGTATGAAGCTTTGGCTCAATTAAATGATTAGCAAATTTTTAGTTGAAATGAACAGGACAAATACTCTTCCAAATTGTCAATAGCTCTAGCCCCTAACAGGCTTTGCAACAAGAATCTGGATGTGAATCCTGCTTTATTAGTTTCTGTTGACAAGTAATTTTAACTTTACAAAGAGCTTTCTGCTTACATTTCACCTAGCTACTGTCCCAACTAAATTTGGCTGAGAATTTAAATGATTCTCCTGTCCATGCACATTTGCAATTTTTGTACTACTCATTTCTTTTTTTGATAGCGCATTGTTTTATCCTTTCAGTCTTTAAAAAAAAAGAACAGAAAAGAAAAACCTGACACAAAAGTGGATTTTTTTATTGCATTTCATTTTAAGTCGTCTTTTTAAAGATCTGTCATTTATACAATGACAAGAAAACTTTCTAACTTGGAACTAATTTATGAATTCCTTCTTTTTGGCATAATGTCACTTTGCAAGTTAAAATGATAATGACTGGAAAGATCAAATATGTTTATCTAAAAAAAGAAGAGGGGTTTTAAGAGTTTGCTCTCATTAGAAATTTTTGCAAACTCTGTACACAGCAAGCATTATAGATTTTTTTGAGTGCAAGAATGATTAAGTTACAGTTTAAGTAAAAACTGTAGATGAAAAAGTAGTTTGAAGACATCCCAAAATCTCTTTGCCTGACACCTATAGCTGGGTGAAATATCCATATTTTAATTGTGTGATTGCTGGAATGAAAATTTTGTTGCCAAACCAACCCCTAAGAACACTCCGTATGTTTGAGTGGATTCTTCCTACTCACCTTCCATTCATATACAATCCAGTATTCATAAAATATTGTGGTACCAGGCAATGGATGTGGTGAGAGGTATGGCACTGAGGTGCATACCTAAGTCCTTGCAATCATAAAGCAAAATTGTGTTGTTTTTTTTTTAAGTAACTCCCACATTGTAACAGGGTGACTTAGGAATATGCCTCCAAATGGCTTACAGCAGAACTGAAGCACACTGGAATATTTTCTGACTTCTATCTTTTCATTACAAGAATTGTAATGAAGTAGAATTAATATCATTATGCTCACAATATGCCCGTTGCCTGGGGGGAATGCTGTCGACTGACCTAATAATACCAGAATCGCATCCTCACACCAGTGTAAAATGCATCCATGTGTTTCTTGTCAAGAACACTGATGGTACAAGTCCTTGATCCAGACAAGTAACAGTCTTTAAAGCCGTACAGAAGCAAAGCTTCATTTGATTCTGTTGCTGCATACTGCACTTTTCCTTCCGCTGCCACTTTTGAATTTCACATTATTACCAGTAATGTTGGCATTTCTCCATATGCACTCTCTATTGTAAGCAAAGATATCAGTTTGGTTTTGTTTTTTTTTTTCAATGTCAACTGATGCATTCTTCACCACTGAAGTGGTTTAAAAGTAGTATGAGGAAGGTGTTAGTACGTCTGTGTTATAAAAAAGGAAGAAATGCTTCCTCAGATCCTTTTTTTTTTCAATGAAGATGTAAGTATTTTTAAACCAAATATTTTAAAATGATTTTGTAAAAATTTGGAAAATACCGCAGAAGCTCACATGAGGTTCTAATGCTTTGTCTAAACACAATGGATTTCAGATTGCAAGCGAATAAAGGAATAATTTCTACCTTATATTACCAAAAAAAAAAAGATGTTGCATCTTTTTTGCATGGGCTAATGTTTTCATGTTAATCTCCTTTCGATTTTAACTTTCACAGCACAAAAATCTTTCCAGTAGCTGATGCAAAAATTAGAAACAAAATAAAAATATGAATAAGAAACATATCAAAAGATTCAGACTACATTGCTTCCTATTTAAGTCACTCTGTGGCCTGCTTTATAGAGATGTTTCTTCCAGTAACTGCAATTTGAGTTCCTCAGTAATGAAAAATAGGCCTTACCTGTTCTAGATCACTGGGACAAAAAAGTTAAAGAACAAGAACAGAAAACGTAGAGCAAAAGCTACCCTTTCTGCAAGGTACTCATATTGATACTATTGAAGCAAATAATTATCCTGTATATTTTTCATTTTATAGTCAGTGAAGGTGAAAACATCAGCAGGAAGACTACAGTTAGGAAATATGCCCATAAGCTGTTACACAAAGCTTCAAATCAATAGTGAAATATGAAAAGTAACGTCAGAGCAGGTGCTGGAGCTGGCTGATTCATGTAGGAAAGAAAATTCATTTCTGTCACATATCTGAAGTACTGGAAGATGGGAGTGTCTGTGATTAACAATATATTAAAAGCCTTTTCAAAGAAAACAAATGATCCCAATCCTATCCAGATTTCTTTGGAAGTGCTCTAATATAAGGATAATTGAAAGCCCATCTCTGGGTAAAGATTTAATGTTAATCTTTATTCTGAGATCAGAAGTCTATCCTTTCATTGTACATTAGCTGTCACATTTATAGGATCATGTCCTTGACCTGTTTACTTTTAGTTCTTTCATTACAAAGATATTTTAAGAAGTTCTGAGATGCTCTGAGGTGCACGCTGTTAAATATCCATGGTGTTTGTACAATGAATTCAGAATGTTTTATGAAACAGAGAAACCATAAAAAATGATTTTTTCCTAAACCAGATTGTATGCATCCCTTATCCATACACGTGGATAAAAGCATCCTTGAAATTATGTATGTAAAACCATGAGAGTGATTTGCAGATGGAGTTGCAAATTTGCTGCCTCCCTCTGTATAGAGCTGGAACATAACTTAGGAGACCGTACAAGAGCTGTGTGCTATCGTCCCAAGCATTCAGGTTGTAGAGCCAAAATAGCATGCAAGGGTTTGCTCATGGGTGTTTTGTTCCTTTTTCAGAAGAAGGAAATGTGGGAGAGGAGTTGTGATGATGAAAGATTATTTTGGTGTATTTTTCTGGTTTTTGAGAAAAATCAATACAGACCTGAAGTCTTGATTAGTTCATCCTTGCTACAATAATTATCTCAATTTCCTTCATATAAATTCCAGTATCTGACTACAAGAGAGCATAGGAAAAACATTTTGCCTGCAGATACCTTTGGATGTTATATGGTGAAAACACTTGAGTTTTTGTGATGATGTCAGAGCGGAAGGACATCACTGTGCCGGAGGAAAGGTTTATTTTTAGACATTTGAACACAATTTCTGGTGAAAGCTTTAGAATTCTCTGTTTGTGTGGCATTTCCTTTCATTTTGAAGGCAGTGTGTCTGTCAGGCAAGGGTCAGAAAATATAGATCAGAAAATATATAAACACCTTTTTTTTTTTTTTTTTTTTTCTGTTACGGCATGTAGGTGCCTACTATGGCCAAGTACTGTTCAAGTACTGTTTTGACTGGATTTCTAACAGGCACTCTGCCAGAGTCGTAGCTTGTTAGACACAGTTGTAGGAATTCCACCAGAACTTCCAGTGGAATCCCCCAGCTGGTTAAAGGCTAAAGAACCACAGTCAAGCTGCCAAACCCTGGTACTTAGCAGAAATTTTTAAGATTCTTTTTCTTCTGTTCATTTCTGCTTTTAAATAAACCTAGCTTAGCAAAAGTCCATCACAGCCTGGAAGGTCTGAGCAAACAGAAGGCAGTTAGCAAATGGAATTACGTGCAGAAAGGCTTTAATCCCTGCAGCCCTTATGGAACATCTGCTTGAATTACAGGCCATACATAAATTGTGTGTGTGCTTGTTTTTGTCACAGATCCTTCCCCTCCTCCGCCCTCTTTTCCCCACATCTTATACGATACAATGCAAAGGGAAAAAAAAAAAGTACTAATTAGTACTTCCAGCCCCCCCATTAGTGAAACTTGATATGTTTGCTAAAAAAATAATTACGACATTCCATTCATAAATCTTTGGCAATGTCAGCATTATACTGATGGAATTATGATGTCCCAGTACAAATTGTCTGACCTGCTTTATGTTCCCCAGCACATAATTAAGGTGGCGGTGTGTTAAAGGAAGTAATTTTGTTCAAAGCTTTGGCACCAGCCGTGCAATGTCTTTTGCTCATATTGCTAACAGTTACCAGTCAATGCGAGGAACTTCCCCATGCTTGGATCTCAGGCTAGGCATGTTCTTGTAGCTCTGAGCAACAAACACAGCGCTAAAAATAATCTTCTGGACAGTGACTGTCTTGGGATTTGGGGCAAAAGGTCTTACTTTACTCTCTTGAGGGTCTGAGTGAGGAAATAAATTAATGAACGATGATAAGAAAAGCTTAAAAGCAGCAAAATTTTTCAGAAATGTTGAAACACAGCTTATTTCCTTTCTTTATAATCTTTGAACTTTCCTACTGTGTTCTTTGAAGATAGATGTTTTACAGGAATCTCTAACAGTTATGCTTGTGAATTTCAGTTAGTGAATTTAATTTTATTGCAGAAGCCTCTTCTGATTATTGATTATAGAGGACTATAGTAGTATACATTTCTGGAGAAAATATCAGTGGCAACATAGGTTGCTGATCCCAAACACAGCTGAGAATGTGCTCAACACTGAAATTCCTGAGTAATCACATAGTTTTGAGAAACACAAGATATCTTTATGATTCAGTCACACAAAAGTCTTCCTCCCCATTGCAGTCTGTGATGATGTCTCCAAGCCTCAAACCCTGCAAGCTGGGACTGAGCCTTTGTGTTTCATGATCTCAAATGTTCTGCAGTGACTTCCAGGTACAGCTCATATTTGCAAAATTTCCTTGTTTGTTAGACTGCAAGATTTCACTGAGGATAAAAAAAAAAGTTGATAAAATGCTGTTAACATGATGAACGTGATTAGATGTATTTATATACGTATTATATACGTATATGTATACCTCTGTGAAGCACTGAGGCTTGAGTGGATCACAGGAAAATTGCTGCTGATAGTTTAATTTAGGAACTGAAATACCTAGGACCTTGAAGACTGTGGAATTGCCCCTTGACTTCATTAGGCTTTTGGGCATGGTTGTAATAAAGACTTCTTTTCTTCTATTCAGAATGAAATCTTCTGCTTTCTTTTTTTTTTCTGTCATTTCAATTGAAGTGATATTGATAATGATAATTACAGAATCAGCAAAGTAACCCCAGTGCAAAGGATTAATAATAGTAACATAATAAAACTGATTATAAATTTGCAGTGGTTTCAGTAATTTTTTTTGTTTTTTTATTGTTTATTTTTATTTGTTTGTATTTTATTGTTTTATTTGTTTGACACTGAGTATGTCTTCAAGCAGCCACAAGTTCCATCTCTGTTTATATTTCAAAATACTACTGCTACTGTAGTCAGCACTCATCTATTGAAAGGAAGAGGTAGCTATGTGTTGAGAAGCATGTGCTCATGTTTGAGGATGCTGAAAAGGGTCAGGAGAAGCTTTAGTCTGGGCTTTAAGCTGTCTTTCCACCTAGTTACCAGTTGTCTAGCCCAACTGCTCTTACGCCATCATTTATACAGGTTCTTTTGTATGTATGCACTCTCAGAACGTTTCAGAAAAGCTTGTAAAATACATTTTAAAACTCTTTTCCTGCTATAGGAAGGTATGACACTGGCATTTCTGCTATATTCTCTAGACAAACCACATTGACTCTAACAGCATGGCATTTATTTGCAAATTGTATGTATCATTTCAGCTAATCTGAATGATACGAGCATTTCATTTCAGCATGTTTTTCTACTGTTGACTCAGAGCTACAGCCTATGGTTTAAAAAGGCTAAGTGAAAAACACATCTACAGGTATGGAGATAATTTTTTCCAAATTGTGGATTATAACCTTCTAGCAATGTACAGCTGTGTTTTGAAGTCTGTTGCTTCTGAGCTCTAGGAAATAAGTTGTTGAGAAGATTGCCTTGTGAGACCAAACCTGGTTGTCACACTTTCCATAAAATATTAATTACTGAATTATTTCCATGTAAATACACTAGCAATTATTAATTGCATTGCAATAATTTGGCTGTTTATATCTTGTAAATTGAAGCATTATATATATGTAAATATCTTGACTTTAGTGGGAAATGGAAGGACACTGCTTAGTAATAAAACCTGTCTTATTCAATTAGCAAAATGTTACACATCTTTTCTTCTAAACACCATAGGATCTCCTAAACATTTATAGGGCTTGTGTTGACTAAACAGGCTTTAGCACTGCATATTGCAATAAGCCTTTCACTTTAAGTTGCCATTTGAAATGAAAGAGAGCAAAAAATTTTACCAGGCATAAGTAGTGTAGAGGCTAAGTTACTTGAAAATCAAAGCTGAACAAAAAAGGAAAAAAATCAGTGCAACATTTATTTCTGAACAAAGAAGTTTCAGAGTGGCTGAAACTATTTGACAAATTCTCTGAGTAGAAACAAAACTGACAAAAACGTTTCAACACAATGTTGAAATGCTTCATTTTGAAAATGTCAAAATGAACTCTTTTGACGTTTCTAAATGTTTTGGGTTTGTGCATTGTAATGGAAACCAAGGAAATAAAAAGCTAAGTTCACAGAGCTACTTGAGGGTTGTGTCCTCTTTTACCAAATAAATGCTGTGAGATGCTGTGGCTCAGGCATATCCCAGTCTGCCTACCCTCAAGGAAGCACTGTCACCCTTCTACAGGATTATGTGTGCTCCAGTTCTTCTATCTTGGTGATAACCCACCATGCATGATCACCTTGTGTATCATCACACAGAAAAGGGATCATTCTCATTTCACAGTACTTTGAGTGAGTTAGGAAGACTGCATTTCTGCCCATGCACTGAATCAGGCAAACTGAACTTTAACCAAAGACTGTCATGTCTGAAGGAATTGTGTTAGCAGCTGGCCGTGAGTTACTTTGGGATGTAACATCTTTAGTCTTGTCTTCTGTAAGGAATATTTAAATGCGGTTTGCTGAAGGGAATTGAATTCATCATAAGGTGTATTTGGAGTATCTTTGGGTAATAACCCTTGGGTATCTAATTTATTTTCTCACCCTTTTATATGTTTTTCTCAAGTTAAGTGTCATTTTTAAGTGAGTTTGTTTGTTTGTTTAATAATGTATTCCCATTCAGTTTTTTTTTTTCCTTTTTGTAGGTCTTTTAACTAGTTTTCTGACAAACAAAAAATAGTCAGTATTTTCAAATTCCCTCTCCATAGGCCATTCATGTCAGTAAGCTGTGCCATTTTATACCAAGCAGTGGATTGACTCACTAGATTTTTGCTTTTATTAAGTAAATTACAAATACGTATGCTAATGGCTTCACTTTTTCATCACTGATTTTACATCCTTACATGCTGTTATGCATCTGTTTATCCAAAGATTCATTACTAATTTCACTGACTTAAATGACAGAGCCATAAAGTAATTCCTGCCATAAGGAGCTGAAAGTCTGAGATCTAGGATTGCAAATCTGATATACTGAGAAACAGTAATACCCATGCTGTATATATTTGCATGTGCTGCATGCATTTGTGTGCATGCACATGTATATTTTTTAAATCTATCATTTCTGTTCTTTCCACCTCACCACTGAAAAAGACACAGAAAAAGCAAATTTGGTTTAAAGAAATTATATTAGTGTCTATTCAAACAAATGTATACAGCTTTCATGTCATTAGTCTCTGTGGACATAAGAGAACAGTTATAAGATTCTTATTTATCTTTTGTCAGAGTTTTGTTGTTCTCATTTACAATTGCATAACTGAAGAAATAGAGCCCAAACTGCACAGAGCAAAATTAGGAGTACTCTATTAAAAAGGGGAAGTAAAACACATGTAACTGATGATTTCATAGTGTTGATCCTCCCATTCTGTTTTAAACTCCCCCAATGCAAAGTTGTCATGACACTTTTATGAAAACAATAGGAGCATATTTATATTTCCAACAATGTTTTTCAAGAGCTTCATGTTGGACGGTGCTCTTTCCCTTTATTTCTCATCATTTCTATTTGTTGAAAAAAGGTGTAGAATACAGCTACATCTCAATTATCATGGTACCTAAGGCCATGAGGAAAAATACTATCCTATTCATTAGTGTTATGAGTTCTAAACCTCCTGTTTTCAGCCCTATTGGTGATAGCACTGTACACGTGCTTGACTGAAGTTTAAATACATGGATCAGGTGAAGCAGGCTTTTATGAAGCTTCCAAAGTCCAGTAAATTTGGAATACTTTGGGTTGCTTTCCTTATGCTTTGGGTAAGGCCTTTAGATACATTTTTATGAAAAACTGTTCTTTTATTCAACCTGAAATGTGTAATATGAGATCTTTATGTACTGAGGTAGTCCTGTTAAATTATGTCCCATTAAAAGGGTAAATAAAGCACAGGCGCTGAGCTCTTTCTGCAGTACAAACAGGAAATCAGATTTAAGAGCACAAGGGTGTAGGATAGTCACAGGAATTAAGACATTTGCAAAATGGCTATAGTGTTCACACATGTAAAATTTTAGACTCTATTTTAGTAAGATGTATGGGATTGTTGCAACATATTCATTTCTTGGTAAGTGGTGGCTCGTGAATGCATGTTACTTGAAAAAGCAGAAAAAGCTCTCAATTTCAGTTCTGATATACCTGTGTCCTTGAGAAATACAAATGTATTGATGCTCACGGCTTTTTAAGTGTGTTTTGCATGGATCTTTGTGAACTATCTGCTACTGACCATTTCCAACTGCTTCATAAAAATTGTATTTAGCCAGACTAGTGCAGGTAGCATATTGTGAAACACCTGCCCCTGGTTGTTCTCACCAACCTTTGAGCCGACTTTGAGACAGTATTTCTATTGATTTTTCTGCATATAGGAAGAAATATTTTTCTGTGACATAAAGTATAAGACATCTAAGAACTTCTGGCATCTAGTGGATCAATTTGAAAACACAATGAACAATCAGCAAGCTGATTCAGTGCTTCTGCTCACTTTCTTCTTCCATATTCCAGAAAAAATAAACTGGTACATGCCACACATGCAGAAAAATATTAGATGAGGTTCTTTAGCCTGTGATTTTAGGGAAATGCAGACTATCTGATGCATGGGTCTCTGGCAGAAAAATCCCTAGAACTTGTTGTAGTTTAGTGTACACCTTTCAAAAGACATGCATCTGAGATGCATAAGCATCTCACAGATTTACTTTCTGCACAGGAGAGTTCTGAGATGTGAATGCAACAGGAGAATTGTGTGGTCCTGTCTACATTCTCTCTCAGGATTTGTCAGTATGTCATTGTCCACAGCCACTCATTCTGTACAGGTTTTGAATAAACTTCACCCCTGCTTCCCCTTGCCCTCCTATCCAGGTGCAGAATTTGTATACAGCCTCCTGGCCCTGAGGCAGGAATGCTCCCTGATGAGTTATCCTGACACTGTAGTACATCCTGCCCTGAGTTTTAACATCACCAGAGACATTTTTCCCCCAAAGGAAATAATGACTTTCAGTAACACAGCTCGTTGTGAGATCTTGTTGGAAATCCAAACATGTGGCACTTTACGAGTGTCAGCAGATTTTTTTAGTCTTGTGTGGCAATACGTGCTGTGTATTAGATGTTGGAATCTGACCCTTCGGCTCTGCCGCAGTGGTGTCCCAGGAAAACCATGTAGAGTTGCCTCTCTCTCTTTTTTGTTTACTTTCTTTCCTTGAATATACTACAAAATTGTTTACCTATAAAGCAATCTATATGTGTTCTATCTGTTTGTCAGGATCTGAAATCCTGCCTTTTATCTGATCAATCACTTTTATTCTGTATTTTTCTTGGAAACCATTCATGCTTTTCTTTTATGGAATTCTAGACTAACTCTGGAGTAGAGGTACAAAGAATTAAGTAAGACTCTGAGGAAGGTCGTAAATTTATTTTCTCTTTCCCCTGCAGTCTTGTAATAATTAGTATTTTTCGAGTAAGATTTTTTTTTCCCTACAAAATCCCAAATTGTAAAATCCAATTTCAGTACCTGTGCTCTATCTAACTGGAACTGAGAGCAATAGCCATCATGAAAAAACAGACTTTACATTCATCCTTGAAAAAATGAAATAGAGTTTCTGGTTATTAGCATTAAGAACAGCATAAATAACTCTGAGCACACTGCTGTGTAATGTTCAAGTACAAAATAATCTTGTAACAGACTGCCTTGTCTGAAACTTGGGCTTGGCATGTTTAGCATGTTTTACAACATCAGTTTCTGTTACAGCTGTTGGCACCAGCCTGCAACATGATTGAGAGGTTTTGATGACCTCAGCTTCTGCAGTTTATTAAGTCTTCCAAACAGATAAAGAGGCTCTGTCAAGTAGCTCGCTCCTAACATACACCTTACCTGTATACTGTTATGGTCTAGTATAATTGTAGTGTGAATTTTAAGTGTCCATCTGTGAGGGAAGAGAGAAAGCTGCTATTCCATGGCTGAAAAGAAAGGGAAAAAGACAAGAGGCAGCCACTGAATACAGAGCGAGTGACCAGGAAAGCAGTCTTTCAGTAGTCACTACTGGTAGAGGACTGATGGGGTTAAGATATATGTGATGAAGGACAAAGCTTGAAAACTCAAAAGCTTCATTTTTTCCAAGTTAGATGAAATTCTTTGGCTTGATATAGGAATCTGTGTTGTGTGGTGGTTAAACTGATGGTTTAAGATAGGTTGAAAATTGAGTGAAATCAGCTTTTCCACTGGCATTTCAAAACATCTGCTCAAGCAAGGATCATTTGGCACAATGGGAAAAGAATACCAAAACAACACTAAGGATCTCTAGAGATCCCCAAAACCCTATTGAAACAGATGTGTATGGTAACTGTTGATTCACAGCCTGAACCACCTGATTGAGCACCTGGGGAAAGGACCCAGTCAGCCCTGGGAGCCCAGGTGAAGGCAATTCAGCTGTGTGACAGGAAGGGGTGAAGCTTGGCTGCACATCTCTTAGATCTCATTTAAGGGCTGACTGCCCCAGGAAAGCATTTCTGGTTGGAGATCCCTCCCTCATGGAGTTTCCTTTGTAAGCCTGGATCTTCAGGGATGGGTGAGCACTTTCCTTTTTTCTTTTTAACACCTTTCTATCAATTGCAATAGTTTCCTTGTCATTGCGTGTCCATGTCCTGTAACACCATTCCATTGCATTGATCTTTCTGACTGTTACACAGATATAAGTAAAATTTATCACACTGGAAACTTCCTTCTCCCTACATGTTTGTTGCTTGGAAGTGGCAACTGGCAACTCTTAACTCTGCACTTAAAATCAGATATTATCTCCAGTGGACAGGAAGCAGTTTGGAGACTGAACATGCTCTCTTTCTTTTGGAGGTTCCAATATAGCAGGTAATGCCTTTTATACTACAGTACGAGCCAACAGGAGAAAACCACCTGCAGTCAACAGGAAGAACTTCATAAAGCCTCTACAACGTCTGTACACTTGGATGGAGGCAAAAGCCAGTTAAAATGTACTATGGCCTCCAACTTTGTGTGGTCAATCTGTGGCAAGCACGCATTGTGTAAATGGGAGTTGTATATGCAATGTCATGTCTGCCTTGGAGAAAGTTCAGCTGCCTTAAATATTGGCTCTAGGAGGCTATGGTAAATGTGTAATCCTGTCAAGTGTAGGAATGACTATAAACCACAGGTATAAGCTGTGGCTAGAGCTGAGTCTTTAATAAGGCTTTACCTCTCCTATTCATCTGAAGGCTTAATGTTTTTGTGTGCTTATATTTGAATGAATAGTCTTGAATAGGCAATCTATGACTTTGGATATCAGTACCAGCATTCAAAACATAGTGTAGTCTTCTGAGACTGGAATAGGTCACATTCTAGAGATTGTATGTGAAAATGCAGCCACCTATTTTCTTACAGAGCAGAAAGGAGGGTCAGATTATTCTGAGTCATGACATGAAAAGCTCTATTTATTCTTAACTTAGGAATTTGTTATGTAGTATTTAGGATTATTCTGTCACCATCAAGAAAATACTGGCACAGGCCACAGAAATGACAGCCTGCTTGGCTTGATCTCAGTCTGGAGGAGTTTGTAGGGATGTCAGCAACTCAGTCGTGTCAGAAATTGTAGCAGATAAAGTACTGAAAAGTAACATGTAAACAGTAAGTAAATACATGAGTAAATGGAGAATGAAGTTGTTATCCGCTGTCTTTCTGTGGAAGCGGGAAAACTTGTGATAAAATGCAGCTGTAAGTAGAATTCTCATTTATTTACTGCATTAGAAAAGCTAATGATTTTCAAATCCACCTGCACAATATGTCTGCTTTAAGATGCCTCAAGAATTCCCATTATGGAGGACGACGAAAAAAGCAGTTCTTTCAGCCAATATTTTTTTGTGATTTTAAGTTAGGTCCAGGTCAGAAGCTAATGGGTTTTATTTTCCATTAACTTCTGATGTCTTTGAATCTAACCTTTAACTTGAACAAATTCATGAAAAGTTGAGAATTATATTTATTCCAGTCTTGAAAATATTTCAGTTTTTCTTCTAAGGCTGCCCTTTTCTGTTTGGAGGAAAGGTGCAGGAAACAGGCCATGCCTCAATGTCTTGGACCATCTGCCAACACTAACATTTTAAAAAAAGAAAAACTAATTATGAATGGTGTCTTCCCATGCTAATTATTTATTGTAAAGGAGTTTTTTTGCTTGGCTATTGCCTAAGGGTGCACACTGTATAAATTGTGTTCTATATCCTGTAAGCAGACTTATTAATAGGCCTAATAGATGATTAGGAAAAGGGAAAGAAATTAAAAAGGCCATTTCTATTTAGGTATGCAAATAGATTGCAGAGCAATAGATGAGGATATGGTAGATGATGATAAAACATAACCTCTTTTCTTTTACCTTAAATTATGTACTAGGGAAGTAGCAAGATCCATCATGTGTCACCTGAAATGTGAATTGTTTCATAATTGAAACAATGCCATTGCCATATAGTTCATGTTAAATCTCAAGATAAACTACCACTTTTTGTGTCCTAAAGCAGTTTGGGGTTTTGCTGCCTAAATCTGTCTTAGCAATGGTTACATTATGACCTTAGTTTAATTTAACTCTGCCTACTTTAGCCTCTTCAGCATCCTACTCAAACAGTAGATTTATACTAGATTTTCCTCTAGAGTTATAGTTGACATGTGTGCATCTCCTAAACAGCTAATATTTTATTGCCTGTTTGAAAGTAGCTCAATGTCTTTTAAACAATTAAGTGAGCAGCAGGGGCCCCATCCTAGTAGACTGTCATCCTCTTACACATAAGCGTATTCTTTCCCATACGTTCACACATGTACACATCTGTGCAGGTCAAGCATCTGCTATTTCCTTGCAAATCTGAATATTCTGTAGAGACATATCCATGTTTCCTGGTACTGAAATAACCTGACTATCTTAATAGTCAAAAGTTGTTCGTAGGGAATTGAAAGGTGAGAGGTGATAGCTAATATTGCCTTTAACAATTGCTCTTCAATGGCAAATACAACTTCTTGGGATCTAAATCAGTACAGAAGTGAGAAAGTGGGTGTTTAACAACACCTTTGAAAATTATCCACCTACCACCTGATGTAGCAAGGCCCTTGAAACGTGCTGAAGTATGGTGGAATAGCTTGCAAAAGCTCTCCAGTGCTAACAGTAGGACAGCCCAGAGTGAAGATTCCCCTGCAGCATCTAATTGGAGGGCTGGTTCTGACAGCCACTCTGCTGTGCTGCTGGTGTTCAGGAGAAAGGATGCTGAAAATCAGCAGGTGGGAGCTTAAAATCATGGGATTTTTTTTAACTACAAACTGTTTGAAATCCATTTGTTCTAATATATAAGTATTTAGACTTTGGGTTGTCCTTACAAGTATGACATATCAAGAGTGACAGGGATTAGGACCTCAAATCCAGTTTGATTCACATTTTTTTAATAAAAAAAACTGTAATTGTCCCATAATAAGAACAGCACCTGAGTTTGTTCTCATGCTATCAGCTTTGAAAACTACCTACTATTTTAATTGCCTGCATTTTACTGTGTTTCAGTACAACAGCTCAGAAACAAAGTCTGCAATTGAGTAAGAAGATGTTAATGAGAGCTGAAAACACTGAACTATTTGTTACAGCCATGAGAAACTTAGTTGCATGTGAGAAACAGTGACATTTTAGAGTATTACCCAAAATAAATCAAGATTTAGGAAGCTATCAGGTCTGCATTTTATAGAAAATATTCTGTTTTCTATATTATAAGAGACCAAACAAGGAAGTGAAAAATTCCCCAAGTCTGTGAGCTGTGTTTCTCTGAGACATGCTTTCTGACAATTCAATCTCCCTTACTTTCCAAATTCAGCCTTTCGGTAGAGGAGAAATTTACTTGTAGGTGCACATACCCTCTGATCCAAGCTCAGGATATTAAGTGGAGGAGTGATCTTCCTCCTGCTTGGTGACTGCTGATGGTTATAATAGATCACTGTGGTCAAGTTAAGGCTGCCAGATCTGACTTTAGCTCCTTGCAATAGGCAGTTATTTTCTCAATCAGATGCGAGGCAGAAAAGCATTGGGGGAGAGGGTAAGAAGAATTTTATGTTTCAGTCGTCTGGGGCTTCTAAGAGCTGTAAATTGGGATTTAGAATGATATTGCTGTTCTTTCATTTATTTCATCAAGTAACAAGGGAAACGGCACTCTGAATGTAGTACTAATGAATAAATAATGCGCTCATTGAAAGCTGATGTCGGAGAGGGAAAAATATATCCAGTACATTCTAGAAGCCCCACAGCTCCAGAGGAACCACGTGGAGGCACATGTGGAGCTGGTGTGGCCCCACTGCCTGCCCAAGGCAACAGGGAGGCAAGGGCATCTTTTCCATGTCTGTGCTATGATCTTAGACTCCTCATGTAGTGTTAAACACCCTGCAAGTAAGAGAGATGAAAAAGGAAAAAAAAAAAAGAGCGTGTTAGCTTAATTATTGTTTGAGTCTGTAATTCCTTTTAGTAAGCGTCTACTCACCGTGTGCCTACGGACTTGGACATGGCTATACTCTGTGAGGTCTTTAGCCTGCTGAGTACAGTGAGGGATTCCCAGTCCCTTTGTGGAAGCCCTAACCACTTCTTTTAGAGCTCTGTCATCATATCCTTGACCTGTCTGATGAACTTTGCATAGATATTTATCACTTATGTGGTTGTCAACCAACAATGCAGTACTGTAAAATTTTGAATTAGACAAAATACTGCCTAGTTGTGACAATGACTACTGCTTCAGCCAGGTATAGGTAGTTAAGCAAGAAGGTAAAGCAGTGGGAAGTGGCAGACAAAAGCTTGAATAGTTATTTTGTCATTTGCTGCTTTCTAGTATTTTCTTTCTGAAATGGAAACCATACAGCAAAATGCCTGTTTTCTTCATTTCGTATCTAGTTTGCTTCCAAAGCAGTAATCGCACCAATGCACTTTTTTTCATTTGATTAAAAACAAACCGAAGGACAGGAAAAGACTGAGTTTAGAAGTACGCGGGAATGGGGAAAAGCATGAGGGGATTCTGATCCCTTGAGATTATTTATGATACTTGATATTAAAACCTTTGGGAGCTCATTTCATGAAAATATTTTGAAACATCAGTCCAGGGATTTTAAACCTTTCCTATACCAACATTGCTGATCAGAGAGCATGTCACTTTAGTGTTATCTGTTTTCCTAATAATTTCTCCTAACTTCTGTTAGGAAATTCTGTGCTTCTATTTGCAATGTTCTCTGAACAGCCACTCCACATAGGATTGTATGAAATTGCTTACAACTGTCCCTTAATTGCCCAGTAGATCCTTTCTGCAGAGTTTCTCTCTTGGTCCAGTTAAGGCAAGGAAGAACTTTTCTGTGCATCTCCAAATATACTGTTGCTGATTGCTTTTCATAATGATTTACTAACATGATTAGAATCTATGTGATGTGCATCATTGCTCTTTTTCTGATGTACTGTGGCTTAGTAGCATTTCTAAAGGAGTAGAAGCTGTGATGTGAATCCCTATGAACATTTGTGCTGTTTTAGAAAAGGAATACCTTTCACAAATATGAGTTTGTCAAATATGTGGATTATCAAGTCTTGATCAATACTGAGATCAGATCAGCATAGAATGATAATTGTGAAAGATTATTTGTTTCTTTTAGAAATGAAGAAATCAGTAAGCCATGCATAAAATGATCATAAAAGATCAGTTCTGCTTAGGAGGTCACCTGCTGGAATCAGTGGATCTGTATGGATGAAGGCATTTCTGGGATCTCTACCATCATTCAGACATAAAAATATGTTTTAGAATGGATGTGTAATAGACTTAAATTTTATAAAACGAATATTTGTAGTTAGCATCAACAAATACATTTCATTTCATTTGATGTTTGTGTTTTTCCTGGTTCTTAACTATTAGATAGATGAAAAGCTTTGAATCCATTTTGAAATATGGTATTATATATCCCACATTAGGTATCTTTGAAATAGCATGTGTGGGTGTTTATGACATTTTTGAAGATTGATGATTGACAGTTACTCCCATAAAAAGTAGTAATATGAAGAATTGCTTGTTCCAAGAATATTGAGAACATTTCTTACTTTGATTTCTATTCCTTCACTTCTGAAACCTGAAAAACAATTTTATTTTTTAAGAATAGGAAAATATGAAGAAAAAGACACTCTATTAGGCTAATCTACTGTTTTTTAATTTCACCGCAATCTAAAAAATCAGCTCATATTTTGCCTTCTCACATCACAGTGTTTTTTCAGGTCTTGATTGTGAAGTCAGTACCTTATGAATCTTGCTATTCCACAAAACCTGAGAAAGACAAAGCAACTAGACAAGCAATGTAAGGAAAGGGCAATTTTGTGAGGCAAATTCTTTCCACAATGAGTGTGGGGGGGAAAAACAATAGTGTTATTAGAAGTAAAATTAAAGAATGCTTCAATTTCCAATTGCACTTCAACATGCCTGGAATAAATGTTAGCAGCATTCTGGACTCTAAGGAAGTCATGCTAATTCCTCTCTCTGCTCTTAATGCAGACAGAAATTCAAACAAAATTAAACCCTGTATTATTCTCCTCTCTGCTTCTGGTTGTGGCACAAACAACTTTTTTTTTTTTTTTTTTTTTTTGTACTCTGATCATTATACCAGAAAGAAGAAGGATTATCAAAACTGCCATTTTGGACCTCTTAAGGCAGAATTTGACCTGTTCCGGAGATTGAATGATTGGAGTCCCTTGGGAGGCAGTCCTGAGTCCTGCAAGGCGGAGAAGTGCCAGAAGGCAGGACGGTCCTCAGGAGTGACATCTTGAAGTACAGGAGCAGGCCTAGAGATGGGCTGATGGGGAAGAAGGCAGGACTGGCTGAACAGAGAGACTTGGCTGGAATTCAGGAAGGAAAAAGAGACTTTCTGACCCTTGTGAGAAGGGACAGGCCACTGCAGAGGTGTTGTGAGAAAATTAGAAGGGCTGAAGCCCAGCTGGAGCTTAATCTGACTATTGTGTTAAAGACAGTAAGAAATGTTTCTGGGAATACATTAACAACAAAAGGGAGAGTGCTGAGGAGGGCTGCAGAGCAGCCATCTTGAGTGCCATCCTGTGGCACATGCAGGACAGCCAGGTGTACACATCCTGTCAGAGTGGGCTTATTAGAAGCAGGTCCTACCTGAATAACCTGATCTATGATGAGGTGACCTGCGTAGTGGATGAGAAAAAGGCTGTGGATGCTCTCTAGCTAGTCTTCAGTAACATCTCTTGTATTGTTTCTCACATCATTCTTCTGAAGAAACTGGCTGCTTGTGGCTTGGATGGGCGTATGCTCAACTTGGTAAAAAAAAAAAAAAAAAAAAAAAAAACTGAGTGGTCAAGCCCAAGGAGCTGTGGTAAATGGAGTTAAATGCAGCTGGCCAGCTGTTTCCCAGTGCTCAGTACTGCAGCCAGTTCTCTTGAATATCTTTATAAATAATCTGGAAGAGGTGCTGGAGTGCCCTGCAGTAAGTTTGCACGTGGCACCCAGTCAGGCAGGACTGTCAGTCTGCAGAGGGACCTGTGTGGGCACAGCTGTGGGGCTGAGGCCTGCAGTGTGGGGCTGGGTGGGATGAGTGCCGGATCCTGAGCAGTATCAGAACTGTTCTGTGAAGCACCCCAGGCTGAGGGAGGAGGAGCTGGAAAACTCTGATGTAATAGCACATTTCTGGCTCATATTCAATCAGCTATAAACCAATATCTCCAGGTACTAAGGTGGCCAAGAAGGCCAAACAGCATCATGGCCTGTATCAGAAATAGCATCCAGAAGGAATAGGCACAGATTGTTCTCCTGTGAGGCCTCACTTTGAGTACTGTGTTCAGTTTTAGGCTTTTCACTACAAGAAAGGCATTAAGGCGTTGGAGCATGGCCAAAGAAAGGTGACAATGCTGATAAAGGGTATGGAGAATAAATCTTATGAGGGACAGCTGAGGGAACTGGGGATATTTAGCCCAGAGAAAAGGAAGTTCAGGACGGGCGCTATCCTTCCTCAGAGGAGGCTGTGGTGCAATGGAAGTCACTCTCTTATCCAAAAAACCTGTGATAGAACAAGAGGAAATCTCCTCAACCTGTGCCAGAGGAGATCTAGATTGGATATTAGGAAAGAAATATTCACTGAAAGGATTGTGAAGTGTTGGAATGTTCTCCCCAAGGAAGCAGTTAAGTCCTGTCCCTGGAGTATTATAAAAATGTATAGGTGTGGTGCTTAGGGACATGGGTTAGTGGTAGACTTGGCGCTGCTAGGTTGATTGTTTGGCTTAATGATCTTAAAGGTCTTTTCCAACCTAAGTGATTCTGTGATTCTATATAATAAAAAGTATCTTATTCTTATGATATCACATAAGATTGGAGCCTTAAAATGATTTTTTTGTTTAATTTTCTTTTTTGTGGCTTAAGTTTTTATGCATAGTTTATAGTCGAAATCTTCCAAGACAATGTTAACTGGGAGAATGTTGGAGGACTGTCTAGAAGATCAAAGCAAAAACTAATAATGACAAGTGCATAAGATTATTTTTGTTATCCATTCCAGAATTTTTACAGGTGAAATGAGTTTTTATCACAAAATTAAAATTTCAGTCTCCCCAGTGTTTAGACTGAAACTTCTTGTTTATTCCTCAAGTTTCCACTGGATTAAGCTGGCTTTGATACAAGGCAGTTGTAAATTTTATCTTGCCTACTCCAGGTCATTTTTTGCTATGGATAGCTTTTATTAGCTAGTATTAAATCATATGATTAAAAAGTAACTGTAGAACATAAGAAAAAAAAACGCTAAATTAAGTGTTCTTATGTATTAAAATAAGTTCCTTTCTTGTGAGCATTTCTGCTATAAAGTAGATGATAGCCATCATTGTTTGTGCACTATATAACGTTGCCAATACTTAAGGAGTAGACTCTTTGAGGTGGATGAGTTTTTGATATAACAGAGTTTGGGGATGTAGGATTTCCTTTTATTTAAACAGTGAATATATAACAGATATAGCTATCTGCAAACTGTTTCTGTTCAATGTGCTGATAAATTTAGTTGGTGCAAATAATCATAGCTCCTTCAAAAATGCCTTACAGCTGTTGTAAACCTGGGTACTTCTGCCTCTGCCCTTTCAGGTAAATTGCTTACACTGCAGTGAGCCAGTTCCTATTCAACTAATAAGAGTGGAATTGTAATGTTCACCCTCTTCAAAAGCATTTTGATAATGAGAAAAAGGGGATCTCTAGGGTAAAAAAAAAATGTATTATTGTCATAAAAGTAACAGATATTTTACTGTTGTTTTAAGGGACAAATTACTACTGGAAGGATGCATTCATGAAGAGAAGTAACAGGTAAGATCTATTTTCTGTATCTGTTTGTTAATTTAGTCTCTTCAAGTTCAAAATACTGGGAGGAATAGTACAGAGAAAAATATATTTTTAAGACTTACTAAGTCTTATTTCTCAGTTGTCATGGACATACATACTTGTTAATTAGAATGAAGTTATATAAAAGTTCCTCATCAGTCATGCAAATAACATACAAGCTGTGCAAAAACTGAATTTTACTATTCTTTTTAATCATGTAATTGTACGTCTTGCAATCTGAAACCCCTTGCACTCACTGTATGAAATAAAACGTAATATATACATTTCAGTGTTACCAGTACTGAATTTTGTGAACAGAAAAATACTTCTGTTAGCTCTGTGTTTTAATCAAAAAAAAAATATGGTGATCTGTTGAAAGACTGATAAATAACTTGTGAAAAATTCAGTAAATGGCATACTCTCTGAAGTCTTTTCTCCTCCATCGTAGTATGAATCACACAGCAATCTTGAAACAACATGTCATACATAGCATATACCTTTACATTCCAGTAGAGTGACAAATATGGTATTTTGCACTGCATTGAAAGAGTGGTGATGCAGGAGTAAGTAGGAGTAGGAAGTACAGAGGAGTTATAAAGATCTCTATTACAATGATTCCTAAAAAGGAATCAGCTAGAGAAATTCAGGTTTGTCACCATTTAGTGCTTGAGATAATAGAAGTGAAAATACACATCATTTCAAACTCTCTAGCGTGATCGTATTTTTTTTTTTTTATATGCTTGAACAGGACACAATCTGATCTTGTTTCTCAGTTTGAATACTGGGGCTCATTTTGCATATATTATTGCAAACAAAAGCCAGTATAAGGTTTCTTCTTGGAAAGCTTTCTCACTTGGAAAGATTTCTCACTGATGAGGCTCAAGCTCTGCATTTTTTTTTTCCCCTGGTTCTGTGACCTGTTTGCAAATTTACTGATGTAAAATACCTCAAAACACAGTAAAAAGTTGTCAGGAAAAGTATAACCTTATATAAAATTCCACTGTTTCTCATGTAGCACAGCTGCTTTAAGAGGCTGTTGCCAGTTTTGTGTCTCCCTCCACCAGCATTTCACAACAGCTTTTGAACCTGAATCATTTCACTGACCTACTTTCTAGTATGATTTCATAA
This sequence comes from Meleagris gallopavo, assembly GCF_905368555.1. Lineage (NCBI taxonomy): Eukaryota > Metazoa > Chordata > Aves > Galliformes > Phasianidae > Meleagris > Meleagris gallopavo. Next base: position 5,266,867 of record NC_139416.1, read on the forward strand.
CTAATAGGAGTGGTGTAACTTGAAATGAAATCAATTGTGGCAAGTTTCCTTTGTGAACCTGAGCTAAGGTGTGCTCATACTGACTGTTTTATTTATTTCTGTTCTCAGTGGAAACTAACTAGGGGTGTCAGAGCTTTTTCTGCAGACATTGTCTGACCTTTGGTTGATGCATGGAGCATCTACCTGTAGATGCCACATGCTTTACCTTATGCACGCTGATCTTTAGTTGATTAACTTCTTGAAGTTCTCTTCAGTACCAGCACTAAATGTGTTCTGAACATTTGGGTGTACTGTAGTAGACACAAATCTACATATCAGTAGATGCTCCCAGCTTAATTTCTTAAACTATTTTACTTGATGAGGTAGATTTAGCATGCTTTGAAATCAGTTTTACTGAAAGAGCACTCAGGACTTTGCATGTTTTCAAATTAAAACCAATTTGAAATTAGATCAGGAATGAAGTGTATTGCAGATGCAGAACTAGAATCTATTTTACTCAGTGGTTAAGTCAACTTTGGTGGTTCACTGGCTCCTGGGTCATACACCCTGCATTTGCTGTACTGCTACAGATTTTTGTGAGGCTACTTCTGTAGGTTTCAGCACAGCAAAGAGGATTATTTGCAGCACAGGAGCAGAAATGACCAGTCACAGCCTAGAAGGAAATAGAAGAATGTCTATGCTGTACTGTCAGAGAAAAATGTCGGGTAATTACTCTTTGAGCAACACCAGGATTGCATTTAACAGATTATTAAGACTGCAGATATTTTTGAGCTTGTTTCTCAACCATCTCTTTCTTCTGAAGGGCAAGTTTATTGGCAGATTTACTAATAAATTTAAACAGCCTTTCTGCTGTTCTATAGATGAGCCATAACTACAGGGAAACTATAACCTGCACCAGTGTCCAAGTGTGTGGTTTTTGTGGATCGCGAGTGTGTGAACAGAGAACTTAAAAAATATTTGTGTGAGAGAGATAAGGAAGAGATGCAGTTGGAAGGTCTCCAGGGGAGTTTTCTTCAGAGAAGTCACCCTCAGACGCAGTGTGACCAAAACACAATTGTGCCTGTACTGCATAAACTGTACTTGGTGTAGTTTGAGGGTTTTGCTTTTGGGGTTACAGGTTAAGGAAGGAGGATGCTGCTAACAAGGTTCCAGTTCACATGTGTGTCTCACTGCTAGTGCATATGAGCTAAAATGTTGTGACTGTTCAATTTTCCTCTAAAATAAGAGATCCAAGTCCTAGAGTCTCCTAGAAGTCAGAAAACAATTTGTAACTTTTCATGGCTCTTACAATCATTCATTTTAATGAAATGAAGCAAACAAAACAGTTTTTCCTTCAGTTCAAATGTTTTGGCATCAACCTGTATAAGTAACTTGTAAACTGTAGCAAATGATTTCTTGCAAACTGTTCTTTTTTCTGTTCGTTTTTTTTTCATTAAACAGTGTATGCATATATGTATGCACTGTTGTACCTTGGCTTTCAAACATCTTCTGTTTGTTTAAAGGAAAAGGACATGCACCTTGAAAGTCAGTTGTCAAACAAAGTGTTTGAATTCCAGCTGAGCCAGATTCCCAAAAGAGCAATTGTTGCCAGTTCGTATTATGGAAAAGCCTAATACCTGCACACTGTTCTGTGGAGCCTCGTTCACACACTTTAGCAGCCTGAATTAATTCTCATGTTAGAGTCAATCAGCTTGAGAGTTTTCCTGAAGGCAGGTGTTTCAAAGTGCATGCTGTTTTAATGAAAAGCGAAGATAGCTGTTCTCAAGCATGTAGACCTAAGAAGAGAATTTCCCAGAGGTTGCTGTAGATATACCAACCCATTAACAGTTAAATAAGTAAGATTCTCTCCAGTGTCAGACACGGCTGGTGAACCAGCTTTGCAAAGGAAAGAAGATTGTCTCTCTTCTTAGATCTCTTTTCCCCTTTGTCTGGCGCTGTTATGCAGACCCAATACTAAAATATTATACTTTATGGTTTTGTAGTGTTACCATTTATCATTTTGATGTTATCACATTACTCATTGACATTTTGTTCTCAGTGAGTGTTGTTGCTTATTGTGATGTCTTCGGTCACCTTCCTTAAGAAATTAGGAAGGGATTTTAATGGGATTACACTACTGACCATAAAATCAGGAATTTCCAAATTCTAGAAGCCTGATGTACATGAGATAGAGGTTCACTGATGCAGAGTACTAGCATCTGCATTGTGCTTGCTTTGCTAAAGCAGTAAGGAGAAAATGTTTTTTCAGAGGTAAGCTTTTAAGGGGACAGACTGCTCTTAAACTCTGCTTTTATTTACGTAGTTAATAAATTCACGCAATACATTTGTTTCAGTCAATATAAACTGTTTTCAAGAATGATTTTAAGAATATCCATGTAAGGTGAGTTTGGATGGAGATAGGGGCAAGTCAGTATCTTGAGCATGCCATGTCTATTCTAAGAATAATAGGAGAATCTGTCAGTGTGGTCTGATTGCATCATCAATGCACCCTCCCTATTGAGGCAACTTGCTTTTGCAGCTGTTTGATATAAATTCCTTGCATATGTCTTAGTCCAGTTGGTTTATTTTTATAAACAATAAATAGCCCTACATTCCTGCAGTGCTTCCCTTCCCTCGGACAATCTCATGGAACCATTTGCCATGAAGGCAGTGGCTGAAATTAGTGGCGTTTGCACAGATGGTGGCCATCATTTTGGAAATCTCATAAATAGGGGAACACGTGGACTTTCCTCCCCCTTCAACATGATCACAATAGATTATCAGGGCCTACAAATCACTACCAGATGATATTAAGTTGCTTTGATAACACTCTGGGTCCCTTCCGGTGTGATATTTTTCTTCATTAGAAAGGATAGCTCAAGCACACCAAATCCTCTTACTCTTTTCTCAAAATTTATAGATCTCAGTCTCTAAACTAATTGTTAGTTGCACAGCATGCCTTAAGCTGTGCCCAGACAGAGCAATTACATCCTCCGGCCCTGATTAAAGGCACAGAGGAAACAGAAGTGCAAAGAAAATGAAACACTCTTGGCTGTTTGGGCAGGATGTCATTGCTGTTGTTTGCCTTTTTTGACATTTGTTGATAAAAGTGAGAAAGGAGGTCAGTTATCCATCAATGACCCTTGTTCAAAGCCAAAGATGTGACAGGCTTGTCTCAGGCTACTGACTCCGTTTATGAAATTATAAACAAAAAAAGGGTTCCTAGGCTAACAGGCTGCTTTTCTAATAGCACCACAATAATTTCTTCATTTTCTTCTGCTAACTTATATTGCTTTCTACATCTTTTAAACTCAATTACTCTCCTGTGTATTACTGAAAACACAAAATCGCTTTGTTCATGAATGACCAGAGCTATGCTGTCATATTACTTCTCCAAATTACATGGAACAATGAAAAAGGGATATACAGATGTTTTTGAATATTTGGACATTTCTTACTGAATGTTTCTTGCCTGTAATCTGCAGCTTTCTAAGAGATGTTTTGCTTTTGTGACTTAACTTCACTGCACTTTAACAGTCAAGATCAAGTTTTTCAAAGAAAAATTGGAAAGCTTTATTTGTTTTCACCATATACCTTACTGAGATCATCATGTTTGTGCTCTCAAATCTGAAGCATAAGCACTTGAAAAATAAGTGCTCAAGTGGCTTAAAAATTAATCATATTTAAAACACAGATGATAGAAAATTATAACTTCCTTACATTAAATCTAAGCTTATGTTTTTAGTGAAATCCTAACTAAACTAAACTCCTCTACTGGGAGTTATCTAATTTTTTTTTTTTGTGTGTACTTTGTGTTGAAAGGCCCAGTATGCTGTACTGTATTTTAATTGTATTTTAAATATTTTAGCCAGGGCTATCAGAGACCTCATGCTTTACAGTCTGTTTAACCAGTTTCTCTAATTGCTTTACATAATACACTAATGTGGGCTGCTTCATAGTAAACAGATGGGTTGTACAAAGGATCAAACCCATAATCTTGTGATGTCTATAAGAAGACAGAAACAAACAGCTTCAACATTTTTGAAAATAATAATAGATTTCTAGCAACAGTACTTCATTTTTTCACTTTTATAGTTTCTTTTTCTCATTTAAAGACACAGATGAATTTTCTATTAAGTGACCACACCCAGTTCTAAATGCTTTAAAATGTCTGATAAACTCAGATGTACACGATAGCCCATAAATAGTGGTAGTTGTTGATCTCCTTTGTGTCACCTGCACCATGATTGAATGGAAGAGAAATTTGCAGCAGTCACTGGCTCTTAAGATGTCCGAACTTCAAAGAAGTTCAGAGAGCTTGAAATGATATCAGGAAGTAGATCAGACAAAACCTGCATCGGGTGCATCTATGGTTTCCCCAGTTTTAAGTTTTTATGTGGATTTGGTTTCAGATATTCTCTATGTGGAAACTGTACACTTGATAAACCTAGAGCTTACTCCCCCATCAACTTTGGTCCCAGGGACAGTTTTATTATATTGCTGTTGAAGGCTGACTGATCTGGTATTAGTAGGATAATACAGTAAACAAACGGCAGGTCGTAAATTAGGGCTTCAGACTTTGAAGTCTTTAAGTGGTTCTTTAATTGCTTTATGTGATACACTAACACAGACTGCTTGATGGTAGAAAGATTGGTTGCACCATGGATCAAATACATAATCACATAGTCATTGTAAAAAATAATAATGAAGAAAAATCTTTTTGACAAAGTCCATATGGCCAAGAATCCCCCCAAACCTGCAGCAATTTATGGTGGAGTATTGTTAGTATGGGAATCAGTGTGTTAAGACTCCACTGAAGAAAGCAGGAAACCTTGTCTTATACTCTCACAAGGAGCAGTGCTGAGCAATACTCTATTTTCAGGTGCACTGAGTTCCTATTCTTCTCAGATAATCAGATGCATAGAGACTGACATCAAATGATAATTGCTAAATGCAAGTTGCCTCATGATTGAAGTCATCCTTTAGCTAGATTCATCATAGAGAAGTTATGTTCCCTGTCGCATTACCTTTTTGCTGATCTTTGTGCACAGACTAACCAGCATGGCCAGAGCAGCCTTGCACACACACACACACAAAAAAAAACTTCAATAGATTTACTTCCAACTGATGCACAGAGCATTTGTAAGATGTAATTCAGACGAAGGAGTTGATTCCTCTATTCTTGGCAAAAGCTCACACAGATTTGCCTTGTATTGTTTTTCATAGTATGGTTATGTAGGTAGTTATCTGCACAGTTCAGAAATCAAAGTGTTCTGGGGTACTTTAGGGTGGGGGACAGGGGGGAGTGAGAAACTTTGTTTTTTCTGTTGCCGTGTTATTTAAGAACCTTGCAAGGAAAATGAAATCCATTCTGACAGTCTATTTTCAAGCTATCTATAAATTACTTTGTGACACATTTCCTGAAATAAACAGAATGCACAAGGGGTCTGCCAGCTCTATATGTGTCATTTTGGTGCAACGGGTGAATATAACTACTGTTCCTGTAAGTCAAGGCTGAAGTGAGACATTACATGCCATGTGGGAGAGGCTGTTAACAAATTGGTGGAAATGGTTACGGTTTTCAACTTGTCAAGCATCATTTTCTTAGCTTGATGACACCTTGTAAGACCAATAAATAATTTATGGGGTATCTAAATGTTTCAAATAAGAGTTTAAGGACTAGAGGAAAGAGGTCTAGGGTCTCATAGTTAATCCTATTCGAGCAGCTTCTTATTAAAACAGCCCTCCACAAATTGATTACAGCTGCAATCCCTTTTAAGAAGGATTATTTAAAAATCCCAATTATAAAGACTATTTGTAAAGAGTAAAATACTTAGTGTCAGTTTTGCATGGAGACTGTGGCTTGACTCAGTTGGCAGAAGTGGGTTATCCTTTTCCTGCCTTTCTTTTCAGGAGAATCTGCTCATCGTGATGATTTTAAACAGTGGCTTTAACACAGTAGCTGCAAGGAGGTTAGCTGCTTTTCTTGACATTTGTTTTCCTTGGCTACCTTTGCTAGCCCCTTTGTTGACCTTTGCCTCCTTTAGGTCCTTCCCCTTGACTTCATCTGACATAAAGAGCAGATATTTGAAGTCCAACCTAATTCAGGACTTGGTCCAGAGATCATTTAATAGCGTTTCCCCAAAAGGGCATCTCTGCCATTCCTACAACCAATGTGAGTGAATGTGACAGAAACAAGGGGCTATTATGATGACGTTTTGCCTCATGTTAGACATCTGAGATCAGCTTTGAATGACTTCTTTGGCCATTCTCGTGACACGTGCAGCAATAAACTGGCTGATGAAGATAATTTTACAGTGGCTTTGTATCACTGAATACTCCAGCACGTGCAAAAGTGCATCGCTGTGCAAAAGAACCCTGGCAGGCCAGTGAATCTGATTCGGTGGTCTTCAGCCAGAAACATTTCCAACAACCTGCTAATGTCACTATATCTTAAAATACTCTAGTGAGATCAGAGAGACTCATATTACATGTCTTAAGTCCTTTAAGAAATAGTTTTCACGCAGCTAAACAATAAAATACAACGTCATGTTTGCACTTTTGAATAAGACTGCCTCAGCTGTACTCATTCAAACAGGTAGTGTGCATTCTAAAACTTGAGCCAGCAGAGACTGTTGTTTGAACTGCTGCCACACTGCTTATTTTCTTATGGAAGGAATGTTTGAAATAGTGTGTATTAAATAAATATTGAAGAACGGTCTTAGAAAGAGAATTGGAAATTTGTAAACATGAGTATTTAATCAAGAAACAGAACACTCAGAGATCTAGGCAGGGAGAGAAACATACCCTATAGCCATTTATCTAATCAAAATTAACCAAGTGCTTAAAGAGTGAATGCTTGTAATGAGCTGCTTGTGAATAAGCTGGAAACCACGAGCAATTCTCTGAATACAAATATACATTCAAGGAAAAGCAAAACGGCTTCTGAGCAGTTAGTGAATAGAAAAACAAAAAACAGGTGGCATTTACCAAATAAATTATCTTTCACCCAGTTTTGCTGACCACGACAGGAGTGATAAAGGCAAACAGTGCTTCCTTTCATAGATAAAGAAAAAGGATAGCTGAGTAAGATGGTAGATTGGGCAACTTCTATTCAGGTCTCCGTTTAATCACACACTCACCATTTTGTTCTGGACTCACTGCTTTACCCTTATGTTTTATTCTCAGTACTTAGGGTCACATTTTTCAAGGCTGAAAACAACTTCAGTTAATTTTAGCAGGAGTTAAAAGCAGGCCTTAGCATTCCTGTGTCTGTTTTTACACACACATTTGTTAATGTATGTAGTAGCAATTCCTACTTCAGATGGGCACCGAGGCTGTATGTGTGTTGAAGGCAGTGAAGCATGTAAATAAAATATGTAAGCAGTCGGGTTAGATAGGCTGGCTGGTGTCGTGGGGTATCAGCAGCTCTCCTACTAGGCATGTATGATAAATAAGGACTGGATCAGGTCATTTGTGCTTGTCTTTATGCTCTCGTTTATGTTTAACGATTGCATGAGTTCAGCAACGTTTTGTTTTGACAAACTGTAAAAAATGTCTGATTATTGGAAGGCTTTTGAAGTGAACGTTTTACTCTGCTATCATTTTCTAAGTGGGGTTAGGGAAAGGAACCCATTAAAACAGATTATTTGTATTTATTTTTATTTTCTGAGATTTTTGTCTGTTAGTTTATGAGAAAAAGCCCACTAATAAAGCTTTTAGTCTTACATCTCATCTCTATATGGAGGGCCCTGTGGGCATACACGTATCTGCACACGTACATGTATTTATTTCACAGGAGTATCTAGTCATCGTTGCTTTTACAGTAGTTTTAACTTTCTGCTACATGTGCTGAGCTGCAAAGTATTAAGGCCTATAATTCTTCAACCCTTTAGATGTGGTTTGCTGCGGGGGGAGGGCTGTAAATCCGTGGTGGCAAACAAGAAAAGCCTGAAGCTGTAAGCAAACAGGAAACAAATGATCTCAATCCCAGAATGTAAACTGCCATTGACAGAGATGCATGAAAGAATCATAACAGGGAAACCTGCTGCAATTTTTCATCCAGTTACCAGCTGAATCGCTGCCATTACACTGAAGAAGCAAGCTGCCAGCCCTACTCTGACATGGCAGAGTGCTTTAGATGTCGTTGTGTGCACAAAGCAAGCATGTAGCCTGACTGGCATTTACTCCTTTTCATGCTTGCAGACTGATAATTATTGTGCACTGCCTCAAGCTTGCAATTAGAGGCCACCAAGAAACAAAAAATAGTTGAATTTCAAGATTAAGCCTTTTGCATGACTAGTCATATTTTCCCAGCATGGAATGTGTTGTTGCCAACGAAAACAGAAATCACCTATGCCACACTGTTACCAGATTAAGGGAGATACTATCTGCAGGAACAAATGGAGAATTTACATATAATAAAGAGTAATAATAACTGTCATTGTTACTGGTGACACAGTTAGTGTTGATGCTGACTCTTGTGTCACAATGCAGCTTTTAAAGGGGATGAGATAAAACACTGAGCTCCCAAGTACTCATAATTATATATGCTATAGTAATTTTGCTGTACGGATATTCAGTCTGTGTTTTGAGCGTATTCTGATTCCACTTCCCCAGCCTCCTCTCCTGTCTCCCAGAGCTTTGTAGTTTAAATTCACAGGAGGTTTTCTCTTCCTGCTGCAGAGTATTTCATGAAAAATGTGCCACGTAAAGCACTTGCCCTGTTTCTCTGTTTCAGCGGTAGGCAGAATGCAGAAAGTTAGCAGAAAATTAGAGAAACACTGAGGACAAAGTAGAATACGTGAAGAATAAGGCAATGAGGAATGCTGAATATGAAGTTTTGAGTTTCTCTTTTGCTTTTGCATTTTACAAACCGGTTGCTTTATTCTGTGTTCTATAGAGATGGCAAAGATAAATTGCTTTGGAAAATCAGAGTTGCTCTGATACAATAATCAAATAATTCTATATATGAATATGTTTAGTGAATTGTTGGCTTTACTGGGGGGGAGGAAATATAGAAGGAGAAGGAATTAGCCATGTGGAAACTTGTCAGTACACAGTTGGGTACTATTTAGGAAAGCTCTACCTGCTCTGAAGGTAAACACCTTCATCTTCGGTGCTTTGAACAAGGATGGGAAGAATCCCACAAATATAGGAGAAAAAAAATGAGGAGTAGTTTTTGGGGGATGATCTGCAGAGAGACAGTGTTTTGTGGTTCAGGAGAATCTGACTGAGGTAGGGTTGCTGCCTGAAAAGAATTGGAAGAAGCTGTCCTGCTCAGATTGCCAGAAATGACTGTCCTTAGGTGACAGAAAGCGTCTAACTACTTTTGATAAAAAATGCTTTTGTTTTAGAAGGCTTTGTGATCTCTGTACATCACTAGATGCAGTCTGGGAAGATGACTTGCGACTGTATGCTCAGTGGAATTGCTGAAAAGAGAAACATATTTAGTCTGATATGCCCAGTTCCAATCTAAGGATATTGTTTCTGCCTTGTGGACCAATTACAGAAATTAACAGCTTGCAGAAAACCAAACCATCTCACTGAGAGGTCTGATTAAGTATCTGAGCTTATGCTACCGTCAGGTGGTATCAGTTTCTGGGATGGAAGAGAAATAAGAAATGAGAACATTCTTTTTTGAAGTTGTTAACTATTATACTTGTTCGACTGCCTTGAGAATACTGCCCTGAAAGTGAAGGGAACTGTGGAGAGTAAAGGCCAAATTTCTAAAGCTCAAGAAGTACCATTAAGGTATCTTCTGTTTGTATTCCATGACTGGGGGTTTGACATAGAACAGAAATCATCCCCAGCTAACCACAAGACCATTACCCAGATTTTCAGACATCTTCTGGAGCTGTTCCAAATGTGTATCAGGGATGACCACAGAGTTCAATCGCGGTGTAGATACTACCAAGAAAGTAGACAGAAGCAGAAACACCTGTGTGCTGTGATATTTGTTCCAGCATCTTTCTATCATCCTTGTTTGTTTGTTTTTTTTTTTTTATGAGAGCATTCCCACATCATAGGCTTTATGAATAGGAAATAGCTGTGCATGGTCAGTCCAGGATGTTGTGCAGGGGTAGGTATCCATGCATAAATAGCTAAGTATGAAACAAAGTAGAGTTTGGTCCTCAACAGTAATCTTAACTCCATCATGTCTATGCAATAAGCCTTGTAGGATTGCTTGGAGATCTCATACCAATATATTTTGTCTATCAATCGGTATTCTAGTGTATGATTTTAAAAAGCATCTTGGAAAGCAGCTGTACTTATAGAAAAGTATACAGTAGTGCACTTTGTCTGAAACAACTGTTAAATAACTGCAAAGTTCCCACTTTCCACACACTGATGACCTGTATCTCCTTGACTCCTAAGTGCTATTTTGCGCACTTAATCACAGCAGCAATGAAGGATCCTCTTAAGTTATAGCCAGTGCATTAAGCAGTGTTCAGCAGAGATCTGAACTGGAGGAAAATTGTTTTGTGCAATTATTTTTATGTAATGCAATGCAAGAACAGTGAGGACTCTAAATATTATGAATTTGTCTTCCTGGTGATAAATAAAATTTTCTAAATCCACTGCTCAAAATTATGATTTCTTTGAAGACAAGCCAGTTCTTTCTACTTCATTTTCTCTTCAAATGGACAAAGGCAGAGCCTATTTCAAAGTGCTAGGTCTTCTACACTCACACAAGCCTTCACTGATACTCTCCTGACTGCTACATCAAGTGCATTAACACAAAACAGATGCAGAGAAGGAAAAGCATTAGAACAACTTTTCTGCCTCCTGTTGTTATTGATGACCTCAGCTTTGAACGGGTAAGAGATATTTTCACTGCAGTTCTCCAAAAGGAAAGTCACTCTAGATCACTTTAACGATTTAAAGGAGAAAAAAAAATAGATTTCTATTCATTTTGTAATGCAAGGTGGGTGGGTTTTTTTGTTTGTTTTGTTGTTGTTTGTTGTTTTTTAATCTATAGGCATGCTTAAAGGAAGAAAGGAATTAACATCTTGCCAAAATACTATTTTTTTGGCTTGTGATTCTAAGGAAAACTCTAGTAAGATTTCCTATCACTCATGAAGAATCTATTAGGGTAAAAAGCTGGCAAGAACTAGAGTTGCAGAACTGGTGTTTATCCATTTTTGAGCAGCTGTTATTTTCATCCTTTCTGTAAACTTCAAGGTCATTTCTCTGTGTTCAGTGAAAACTTCTGCTGCTCCCAGTGTCCAATTTAGTGTATTTATTATTACTTAGTTTAAACACATTGAGGTTAACTTTGCATTTAAGTCACATGCAATTCATTGTAACAGCTGACATCACTTGCCATAAAATCTATACATACACCTTGTAAATCTAAATGTATCCAACAGTAAAATGCCCAAATGAACTATGATGAGATGGACACATGAAGCAGGATTAATTCTTTGCACAGCTACCTGTACATGTGAACATACGTGTGAATGTGTCTATACAGCATATGTGTTCTTCATAAATAATCCTAGAATCAATGCATGAATATAATAGCTCAAATGAAGGTTTTTGTATACCTCTTTGGCAACTCCAAATATTTAGTAAGGTTTTCCCAGGCTTCTTCCTATCTCTTGCAAGGCACTTTTTGCTTGCCTCTTGTTCTCACAGAGACTGTGTATAGCAGACTCAGCTATTACAAGACTCATCAGCTTCCTGTCTCGACAACAGGCTTTTCCTTCTCCCTTTAGTCTTAAAAATGCACATTTCACTGTCATCCTGAAACTGCTTAGGGTATGTTCACCCTTATAGCATCATAGCTCTTGTCAGCAGATGGGAAACCGAGTTTCTCAGAATGAAGGAAAAAAAATAGCAGATTTTCTATATGGGAAAAACTTGGGAATAAAATTTTCATTTCCAATTTGAGAGAGCTGTCTAGAATAACCTGCCATCCTAAGTCTTTCAAAACCCAGTGATGGTTTATATCGAAAGATCTTGTAGTATATACCAGAAAAAAATGCTACCTTTTCTTGATGGACTCAGAGACCTGTTGTGTGGGAAAATGCCACGTGGCTCCTAGTAATACTCTTATACAGTTTGGGAATGCAGTGGTTAGGACCAGTGATAATGGCCTACGTGTGCTTTAGCTGACTTGTCAGAAGCGTCAAATGGTGGAACTGCCAACTTTGAATTAGGGTCGCACCTTTTCAGATCACAATAACCACACACTTTTCCAGATTGTGAAGAATTCCTGCTGAGGTTCCTTTGCTTGTCCATCACGGATGCCTGTGCTTCATGACCACAGTTCACTTTGCTCACAGTGCTGTGTCCAACCAATGCTGAGCAGCGTAACAAGCGTACACAAAAGCTTAAGTTTCAGGCCTTAAGGAGAGATGAGAGTGGTGGAAGTATACAATCAGCTTTGAGGTGCCTCAATGGAAGTGGTACAGATCACAATAAAATCTTTTAGAGTATAATACTCTCTATGTATCTATTTTTAAAATAAACTTTGGGTTCAAAAAACATCTCTACAAATACCTTTGCAATATTATTTGTTTATCAGGAATAGCTGTTTGCAGGATGGCAAATGCTTGCAGTTCGGTCTTTCTTCTGTTTCTGGAAGTAGTGACTGGTGCATTGATTGTCAGGAATGCTAAATTTGCTGAATAAAAAAATGCTTTAAGTTGTGGTCCTTGAAGGAAGCTGCTTGCAATTTAATATGTAAGCAAATAAATATATAGATGTGTATGCATATGTAGATGTGTGTATGCACATGGAGATCTGATTTTCATCTTAATTTATACTAAGTCAGGTCTCACTGGATCTGTAATGTGGGGTTAGTTTGGGCCTGAATGCTTACTGGAAAAGAGCCTTACATTTTATGTAAGAGACTGCTCTTATTGCAATTCAATGGGATTTTCATCATGATTTTAATAGGATTAACATTTCACTCTTCCTGTAATGTAAAATGGCTTTAATGTGAACCAAAGTTGGTCGTATACTGTTATATACGTGCGTACTTGTATGGTCAGATTTACCTTTAGTGTGATAATATTTCAGTTCTATTCTTATCAAGTTGCTGCATCTCTAAACTGAATATTTCGTGCTGTTTGGAGTAAATTGCAAGGTTCTTATCCATGGCACTGGCTTTATTGTTCTGCCAGGATGTCCTCTTTTGTCATAAAAACAATAACTTGGTGTAAGTAGTACTTTTTAGGTTTACTAATCAGACAGATTAATTATATCTTTTAATCTGGGTCAGTCTGTTCTTGCTTATTATAATTTGGCTCCAAGTCCCCCCAGAAGAGGAATTATTTGCAAATAATTTAGTGGCAGAATCACCCTCATACAAACACTAAAAGAACTACTGAAAGGCTCAGCAAAAGTTCCCTGGAATTTTAAATCCAAGTGCACAATATATTTCCTAGAAGAAGCATTCCACTTCTTTCCTTAAACCTTGGAGTGTGTGTGAGTGTGTGAGTGTGTGAGTGAGTGTGTGTGTGTGTGTGTGTGTGTGTGTGTGTGTCTTCAGGTGAACACATAACAGGAGCGGATAAACAAGGAATGGAGTCTTTCCTGTATTTCGCTGAGACTGTCTAGACAGGGCACTTTTCCTTATTCAGTCTACCAGCTAAACTTAGAGACAGCATACCAATATTCAAATTCTATCTTAGCTGCCATGTGTGTACAATCCCTGCTTAGATTGCTAACCAGGGTGATTATTGCTGACTGAAGCTGTTAATGTTTTGGTTGGATGTTTGTCTTTTCGAAAATGGACTGAAACATTTTTCCCTACAGGCTACTGAATTTTCATTGCATGTTAACTGGTTAGGTTATTTTCCAACTCCTCCACGATCCTGTAGTGAGAGAAGGTAGCTACTATGAAAAGAGAATTTGCAAAAGAATATGCTAATTTGTCATGGACATTTGACATTTACTTGATGCCTAGAGTTTTGAGGGTGGGTTTGTTTGTTTCTTTGTTTGTTTTTTGCATACTTATTTGGAGGGAACTCTGTTTACAGCTTGAGGTTTGGACCTGGGTGTACATTATAATCAGTACAGGACATCTGCCTTCAGGAACAGTAACTTTACAGTATCAACATAAGAAAGCTTCAAAATAAATTTGCAGAAAGAGTTGTTCTTCTCATCTGTTTGGAAATGTAATCATACCTACAGAAAATATTTTTTTTCTTCAGATTGAACGTTTGTTTTGCAGTGCAGCTGCATAAAGATGTGATTAAAAAACACGGGCTAGACTGTTATCAAGTAGGCGAAAGGTAGTCCAAAGTTATACCTACATTTCGATAGATGTCTTGTCAATAAAAGGAGGTCTTGACAAAATGAGTTTCAACATAAATTATGCATTCACGAAGGAAAAGCATATTGGAAGGGCTTTTTCTTTGACAAATAGAATGCAAGAAATTATTTCATTTGGGTAGAGAGTGTGTTTAAAAATACAGCCACATGCAGATTTCTTAAGAAACTACAGCTGACAGTTAAAAAGGAAACCTAAAACAGGATTACAAAAATTGATCAGATGGTGCAGAATGGTTGACATTAATGTGTGTACTGCTTTGTTTTGACTCTAGACTGTGGAGGAGTTTTCTTATACAGAAAATTTCATCTACTTGTTCTTGTCTCCTCACACAGTCAAATATTTTGTGAGACAGATCAAAAACCCTCTTTGACAAGCTCATTCCCACGCTTCTGCTTTTTAACCTGCTTTCTTTTATTGTGTTTCTCTTTTCCTGGAGGCTTGTTCAGTTAAAGAAATCTGTGCTTGAAATCTATTTCAGTAGCTATATAACTCTTGGGCAAAGAGTATTTAAATGAAATATGGAAATGGAGTTAAAAAATAACAAGGGATGTAATAAGGCAAATTCCACTAGGCTGCCAGCTATGTTTGGAAGCGTGGCTGACGTTGGCTTTGGCTGAAGCACTCAAGGTGAGGATGTTCCTGGATGCGGTATTTCTGTGTAATCTGAGCTGTACTCGGTAACGCTATCAGCGACTTCTCTTATGCTCCAGGATCTTTTACATTGCAAAGAATGTGCTATTTGTTGGTAAAAATCTTCGATCACTATACAAAAAAATGTGATGTGACTCTCTCAATTGAAAAACATAATATACGAATATAGCATTTAAACAGACAGGCTTTTTCAGTTAAGCAGGATTTCACTACCTGCATGTACAGGCCCAAATGATGTGTTGTTATAAGAACTGTACGTTAGAAAGTAATAGCCTTCATCACATCTTACCATCATAAAACAGTTGTGCTGTGAGTATGTTCTCCATTGTGACACACTTACTCATTATTCTGGTAGTGAACCACAAAGTGAATATGCTTATAAAATGCATCCTGAGATAACATCACACTTATATTGCTCTGTGGAGAACCCTGGTGATCAAACGTAAGAAGGCAGAGTTTTTGGAGTATGGCAATGAGAATGAAAGGATACTATTTAATAGTTCACATGAAGCAGTGGAAGTTAGGTACAAAATTCAGTAGTGCATATTAAGGCCTGTTTATCTCAAGAGTCCTATCTGTGCCAAGACTTGTTTCAGAAGAAGAGAAGACATCACGTCCCTCTATTAACAGGGACACAAATTCAGAAACGCTGTGTAAATAACAAAAATGCATACCAAAATAAAACAATTTATATTCCAAGGATTGTAGGATTCGCTAATTTGCCTTTATTTTTCTGCTAACATTCTGCTTTCCAATTTATGATAATTGATGCACCTCCACAAATGATATTAACTGGATCAAAACTTATCATGGAGTGCTACAGAGCATAGGCATGGACTCTGAAGGCATCACGTGTACATCAATCACATCTCTAACGTCTGTGAGTCTCCTTCTTCGCATGCACACTCCTATGATTTTCCTCCTTACTCTTACAGAAGTATCAGCTTGTTACAAATCAGGCTTAGTAACTTCAGGTGCTAATGACTTTCCTCAGTGGGGAATATTGAGAACTTCTCTGAAGTTCAATCATTGCCATGTCACTTCCGTTCGGTTTTTTTCCTTCTTCTGAACTTCTTCCGCAATCTCAGGTTAGATACTATTTGGTAGTTTTATTTTTTTCACCACTGCATAAATACTCAACTTAAGTAACCATTGTACATTACCGCCATATATTATATAAATGCTTCTGTGTTCATATAAATGTACACCAGTGTTGTATATACATCAGACTATATGAAAGGCTATGCAAGTGCCTAGCATGATGTCTCCATATAAAGTGTGATAATTGATAATATCCAAATCTAAGGACTGCAGAGAGTTACTAGACTGTGTTAATTAACATCTACAGTGTGCAGCAGCCAGCAGTCAGGGCTGAATCTGTTTGTGAAACTGTCTTTCTGCGGAGGTTTTTTTTTGTTTTTTTGCTTTTAATCCACCGTTGCATTTACATGTTTTCTTTTATGCAGTGATCTCGAGCATATTTTGATGCCTTAACCCATGCTGCTGAGTAGTTTCTTACCTTTCTAAGCTGTGCATTTTCTAGTCAATAAGTGAGGCATTGCTAGGTTGATGCTCTCTGGTCAACCCATAGGATTATGTTCAAAATTACCTGTAATGTAAGTGTAATACATCTGAAATAGATCTGATTTCACTGATAAAGAAACAGGCAACAGACAATTGCTTGACATATTCATCAGAAGGGAAGTCTTCCACAAGGTGTTGGCATTTGAAGAACAACACTGGTTTCACTTTTTTCATTTCATTCTCTTCTCCCAGCCTCAAGCTGTAGTTCATCTATTCCCTCTTCCCTTATGCTGACACAAAAGTTAATGCACCTCTACTTGTTGCAGACATATTTATAGCATCATTCAACAGAACAGTTTTGTCTTGCTCTGTTGACGATGATATTTAAAGGCAGTAGAAAACGCTAGTTTTTTGAGCTGCAACTGGGTGCCATGCATTCCATAAACCTGAGTATGGTGCAACTTTAATGTACACATCTGCACTATATAAATGTCCATTTTGTAAAAAGGTAAATATATGTGCTATATGTAAAAATGCATTCTTTTGGAAAAGTCTTATCAATGAATTTGTGGCCTCATTTTAAAAATAAACACCTGTTTCATCATCAGTACTTCTTAACAGCTGTAGCTGCTTGAGCCAAAAAACTGTTTTGTAACCAGAGGCTGCTGTAGTTTTAAACAGAACCCACATTGATTTTTTGGAGTTTCCATGGATTTTAAAATGTCATTTTGTATCTGATCATGGCTATTAATTGTCTTTAGGAACTCAGAGCAATGTAACCAAGTGATCAAAGTAAAAGCAGATAAATATTCCATAGAAAATGCTTTGAAGCATTAGAGAATTCATCTTAAAATTTGCTCTGCCTGTGTGATTTTCAAAATACTAAATAGAATATTAAATCATAATTCTGTTGCAGATTCCTATAGTTTTAATTTATATCTATATTTTGATGGTGCATATTGTTAGCTACATAAAAATATTTAGCATTTTTTTAAAAATACATCTTTAATATACTGGTTAGAAATACGTTGGGAAGAAAAACCATGTTAAGTTTTTGCTGCCAATAACATGGTTTGATAAGACTAGCTGGATCGGTTCTGACTGTGCTTAGGATGATGTTTGTACACGGAGGAATCTAGTTCCACTTATTGTATTTTCCCAATTCAGTCTACATCTCTATCTATGATCTTTAAAAGTGCCACTTTGCTTCAGCTGTATTGTATTTTTGCATCTGCTTCTTAAGTACCAACTGATTGCAACTTCTGAGTCATTTCTGAACTTACTTCGGCTGTGATGACCTGGCATCTTTGTCTCTCATCCAAAACCAGCTTGTAACATGCTGCAGCTGCTGCTGCCAGGAGGCCTGGGGATTGCACTGAATCACAGTCATTTCTCCAAGCAGGCAACAGTCTTCACGGTAGAGGTCCTACATGCTTTGAAGAGCAGCAGGTGACTTCCTCTTTTCCCTTTTCATGGTTAAAGTTATTTTTACTGAAGCAGAATACCCTTTAATATTACAGGCTTCTTTTGAGTTGATAACTTTCATGATTCCCAAATATTTGTGAAGTGTGACCTGGTTAAATCAAGCATGATTGTTTAACTATCCCACTTCTGGATACATTGTGCAATATATTTCTTTACTTAAAGAATTCTGGAAAGGATATAGGAGCTTTATGGAACAGCCCTCTTCAAGGGCTTATTCAGAAACATCAGTTTCCTTTCTTCCATTCAGACCATCATTTTGGGTGTACAGAACATGTTATAATGCTTATCACTGGTCAAAATCAACAACGATTCGAAGGAAGGTATGCATTTAATTGCAATTCTTTCCAGGAGTGTCATCTTAGAACAGTAAAACAAATCTCTTAGCTAGCGTACCCAATTTCAGACTTGCCCTGAATACCTCCTTTTGAATTAGGTGTTATATTCTTTGCCTATTGTTTGACAAATATATCCAATATAAATACAGCTTCTGCTGTGAGAGGAAGAGCATATCAGAAGAGTTTATGGGCTTGACCTCAGAACAAATTTGAAACTGAAGAAAAGTTAACTAAAATCCTGACTTTATAGGTCTGTATTGAACTTGTGTTGTAATTCCTATAAGACTAGGCATGAGTGAATATAAGGTTCTGAAGGAAGACACACTCCTCCTCACTGATCCACTTTCTGCCTGATTGCTCTTCTGCTCATGTGTCTTGAAAAGAGAGCATGATGCAGATGGAGTTGGCTGAAGTGAGCTACACATCACAGCAATGAGGTATATCTTCTCCTCTGAAGCCTTTTTTTGGCTAGATGGAAAAATCAGCAGATTACACAACAGAGTTGTCTTTAACATAGAGTGCTTTTCCTGTTGTGGTCTTGTTCATCTTTTTTTTTTTTTCTTTTTCATTTCTACCTATGCATGAAGCACAGTAGTCCTGCATTTTTCAGTGCAGAGTGTTATTTTAATTTGCTTCTTAGATGGGGAAATCTGGTTTTCTTTAAAGCAAAGTTGGTGCTGACAGAATCTTAGGGCGGTGTAAATCTCATTCAGTTATTTCAGTTCCTCCTACAATTGTACAGACTGTGTATAAAGCAAATACAGAAGTTGTGCATTTTTCATCCAAGCTTATAGAAAATGTATTTTTAGAGTCTTTAATTTCTGTAGTTCTCCCACCTTGCATCTCCTTCAGAGGTTTGATTACTGCGCTGAGATAAACGCCTCAGAAAAATCCAAGACAGATAAGATAGATCTAATTTCTAACCCTGACATCTCTGCCACCCCTTCATTACTCTTCTTTAGAGTTCTTGTAATGCCCTGTGAAAGCGAATGTGCCAGTTACATCTACAATTTCTGTTGGGGTTGGGAGGGGAGAACTGTTGTCTGTTAACAGTAGAGCTATTAAAAAGTGGTGCAAATTGTGTACAGCACAGAATCTGCTCACTTCAGGTGAATAATCCATCTGAGAGGAGAGTCAGTCCACCTGTTTTTCAGGGTGTGCAGGCTATGTTAAGTAACATTTTTCACCACAGAAAAACAATCAGCCTTGGATCAATAAACTCCAGAATGGATTTACAATATCCAGTTGGAATAGATTCTGGCTGCATCTGTTCAAGGTGTCTCAGTTACAGTCATATATACACTTAACCATCTCCTTAGGCACTAATCACGTCATCTCTCCTTTCCTAGTATTTTTTCTTTCATCAACTTTCCTGCTATAAAGTTAATTTCAGAAAACAAAGAAAAAGAAGAGTGCTATCTGTTCTATTGCTGTTGTCTGCTTTAAGCACGTATTTCATAACTATGCAGTGAAAAGACCTCCCTCCCCTATCCGGGCAGTGCAGGGAATGTTTGAAATCATTCAACCTTTGTTTTGCAATGTAAAAATCGTGTCCCTGTGTTTTTGCATTATTCCTTGTCTCCACAGTGACTCTCAGTTGGTAACTTATAAATGTACAAGATCGTCTCAAAACACATTTTGAAGGAAAAAAAGCAGGGAGGGGAGGTTGGAAAAAAGAGAAGAGAAAGAGCGACTCATCTAAAGTTACACCAGCATCTTTAACAGCTGTGCGCATATTAAAGGAAGTAATGGGGGAGTGAAGGTACTGCATATTTCAAAGCTGAACTGTTGCAGTAACAATAAGAAAGGGGGGATGTTGTGCAGAGTTAGCCAAGTGTTTGAAGTACATTACCGTAAGCCAAACCAATGAAGTGGACAAGATTTCTAGCATGTTGCAGTGGTGCCTCTGCGTACTTAATAACAGATGTTTGGTCTCTCTAGGCAGATAATTGTCCTGCTGTAAGGTTGGCTTGACCTGTGTGAGCAATACTGTGTACAGCACTGGAGCAGTAACAAATGATCATAGCTTTTCTCTTTTTACTGGTAGAATGCTTAGCCACGCTTCCTTTTAAGCACATAATTACTCCAAAGCAACTGGAGCCCATACATCCTCCTTGCCTAATGGCTCTGAAGCCATTTTGCTATAATTTATGGGGACAGGGTTCAAAGTTTTAATAATATTTGGATAATATCATTGCCAAAATGTCTTTGAGCTTTGATGAATAGAATGAGAGTGGGCACATTTCGATTCTGTGCATGACAGTGCGAGTGTTAACAGCACCATACTTTGTTCAACCTTTATGGAAACATTCACGAACCAGTTTGCTCATGAATTATAGATATGAGCATGAAGAATTATAAACAGCAGTGGAAAACATACAGGGTTGCTTGTTCATAAGGAACTGTCCTGTTAGTGGCTCTTCTTTATGCAGATAAATGAATTGCAGGGAATACAAAAATGGTTTAAATAAACCCTTAGCAGATAATGTATTAGCACATCAACATAAAATACGCATGCACTGTGGCATGCTTTTGGATATTTATGTTTATACTCTCTGCTCAAGTGGCTCACTGATTTTTTGGCTTCCTATCATTCACCTAATAATTTCAGCATCCTAACTGCACCTCTGGGTATGTTTATCTGACAATCCAAGCTGTTCTTTGCTTTATGTTGCTTGCTGAAATTGGCTTACCAATTTGCTCTGTGAGTTGCTTCAGTGTATGATAGGTTAATGATGTTAATCAAAGCTAAATAAGAGTAGACATGATCCTTTCATTGAAGACGTAGACCAGCCACAGCCAGAGACTGTTAACACCGATGGAGCAAACAAGACTACAGGTAGCTGGTAGGAGATCACAAAAATAACAGCAAACTGACTCACTAAAACTAATGTACACATAGAGCTCAATCCAAAGCCTACTGAAGCCTGTAAGAGGTTCTCCTAATTTCACTAAAGTTTAGGTTGAGCTCATAACATTCCACATCACTTGGCTGAGAGTATGTTTCCAGTTTGCTTGATAGGGTTTGAAATTTATCATGAACAAACCGTGGCTATATTCTGTAGAGAATTTATCCATTGAGAGGTTAAGGATTCATTAAACAAAGGGAGTGTTACACAGACAATATAGAAGTGCTGACTTTCTCCATGTGTAACAGCTGCTCTCGATGATAAACAAAAAGAAATACAAATACGAACAGGAATGATTTTAAAAGTTTCCAACAGGGCTGGTAGCTAAGAACAATATAATAAATAGTCTCTCTTTAATTCCATTCAATAATGTTCAAGTGATGCTTTGTGTAATCAAAGAGGTGTTTGATTACCGAAATAATCAGCTGACAAAGTCCCAACTCAGGCTAACCACTAAGTATGCGTATAGATGGTTGGATGTAAGATTGGTGAGGTTTTACATAAATTTCTGCAAAAAAGATGGCTGTAAAAGTTAAAAAAAAAGTTAAGATGGCTGTAATTACAATGCTGTGATTTCATATTTGATAGCTTCACTTGAAAATTTTAGCGTTTTTTATGACCTGTATATGTTCATTTATTGAAGATTCCTTTGAATGAAAGCCTCAATTGGCTTGTTTTATAAGTATTTTTAAGGGCTCAATAGTGTTCACCAACTAAAATTATTTCATCTGATTAAACTGAGGCCTAAATATACCATGAATTTCATCACTACTAAAAAGCAACCAAAATATAAACTAATATATGTAGGACTTAGTCTTCCAGTTTTCAAAGAAAAGCATTTTTTGTATGAAAAAATTGATTGGTATCTCCTGTATTTACTTTAAAACAATTTATGCATCGTTTGTTGACTAAGTCTTTAAAAATAGGTATACTTCTGTATTGGGTTATCACTAGAAAATAAGGTGTAAATTTTATTCTTCATCCTTCATCTACAAAGAGAGTCTGGAAGCCTTCAGCCTTAGAAGTTAAAAATACAACATCTCTGTATTTTTCTTAATTGATTTCTGGAAAAACTGTGATCTCTAAGAATGAATTGAGAGACAGGAGTGATAAAGGCAGAACTAGTTTTACATTTTGAACAATTCTAACAGCGGGCTGAATATTCAACAACTGATAGGCCGAATAACAAGTTGTTAACTTCATAATGCACAGTCACAGTACATATGTGTCACTTTGAGCAAAGATTGAAAAGACATTAGAATTAGAGATTTAACAGCCAGTTTTGATTAAATCAAAACAATCAGAGTAGTTGAGTTTGCAACAGAATTAGATTTTTAAAATCCAGACTTGGAATACCTTGCTGGGCCTCACAGTTTAAGCTTATTTGAGGATGAAATTCTCAGGTGCTACATTTGAAAAATATGTACTGTGGGATACTTAAGGATTCTTCTGGCAAATGAGGAGAGGAGACACACAAAGCCACATTATCACATTCTGTAAACTGAAAATACTGTAAGTGCTTTTTCTCCTTTTTTGTTAATACACTTATAATTTGTCTGATCTTGCTTTAATCAAAAAATGTCCAGTCTTCACACCACAAAACACATCTATCCATCCCAGGACAGTGTATCACAAATATACAATATGCCGTATCGCTTCAAGCCTCAAAAATTGCAGTATGCAAGAGTAGTTTTATGCCCAAATAACTACGTCATTTCCACCTATAATTGGAGAGAGACACTTCCAATTTATCAGTAACACTTTTATCTTTGAAATAATTGCATTACTTGTCTTTGGAGAACTACTGATTTCTGTTTTCAGATCACATCCTGTTGAATGTCCCAGTGATGTACTCAAATCCTCCCATCGACAGAAATTCACCCAGACACTGATATGATATCAACCCTTTATTCTTCCATCTGTATCAAGGAAAGCTGCACTCCACACCAAGCAGAGGGACTACTTGGTACCTGTTAAGATTCTTATTCTATTCTATCCCATTCCATTCTAGGTCCATAAGCTTCAGTGAAAAGTGTAACCACTAATTTAACTCAGGAGGACACATGACTCAGGGGCTCATGGGCCAAAGCGAGTCCTCCAGCCCCACTGCCTGCCTGGAAGACAGACATGCTTCTGTCCCCAGATCTCACACAGCTTAGGGAAGGTTCACAAATAACGAGGAATGCCTGGCAAACCCTCAAGAGCTGTGTGGCTCACAGTACGTGATGCTTTCAATCCACAAGCAAAGCTTGTCAAACCTCAGTGCTGAAGGAAATTTGGCTTGAAATCTGACGAGAATGGTCATTCTTATAAAATTCTTGCTAATTTTGATTTGATAGGCAATTCACTTGGTTGTATAACCAAGTAAGTGAAAGATCCCAGCATATATGACAGGCTGAAAGTTTTACAGGGCCAGACTACATTGTTATACACGCTTATGAAACAGCCATCAGATGTGGCAGTGTGTAAGTTATGAATGTGCTGAAGATTACCCCGAGACAGCATGTGGAGAAGTGTTCGAGATTATTGTTTTGTTCCCATTTATCTCTGTTTATCATCCCATTGTGCCAAACTTCTGCCCCTGTAACTGGCACTGTAAGTTCATGGCAAAGGGAGAATTGCTGCGTTCTCTGGTGTTTACTGCTGGCAGATGCAGGACCTATGGGAAGACTGTTAAGTATTTTCGTTTTGCCTTAGTTAAATTTAACTGCTGGCTGTTGTGCCTAATGAAAATGATACGCTTCTCCAGGTATACTTCTAGTCTTGTTTATCACTTCCTAGAGAAGTGGAATTTGAAGTGACCTGTTTCCTGTAGATGCATGGGAGCTCTGTGCGATCACCCTGTCCTTTCATTTGGCTCTCTCACCTAGAACAATGGGTGATTAACACAAGTCAAAACAAGAGCATAAAGGGAAAGGCAGCACAACCCGCCTTGGTGCAGCTGCTCAGTTCCAATGTTTGCCTGCTGTGTAGCAGCATGTTACGGTCACTGCCAAGCCTTGATCTTCTCTCTGTGTGTCAGTACTCCAAGGATCCATCCTTTAAGCAGCATAGATCACACAATTATACATTGTTGGAGAACTTCAGTGTCACTTCTAAGCAATACACATTCTGCAACTTGAAACAAAAGTGAATTAAACAGAACTACACAAGTGATGTTTAAGTATTGTTTTGGTTTTGCTTTTTATTCATACTGCTGCTTTTATTACCAGCAATGCTCTTATTCATTTTCCAAGTTATTGAAATGCCTGTCTGCCTATTTGTCAGACATTTCAGTTTCACAGGTTTTTTCCATTCTTATCCTGATTATAATGCCAGCATAATATCTCATCAAGCTGCACCTTCTGTGGAACAGAATAAAATATGTTTTAAATCTTACTTAAAAAGAAGCATTTTGATTCTGGAAAAGCAAAATTATCTTATGTTTATCTCCTATAGTTCCTAGAAAGTTGTTCCAATGCAATTCATTCTGGCCCAAAGCTATATGATATCAATAAAGTGAAACTTCAAATCAGGCTCGGGAAGTGAATGTGAAGCACTAGAATCCATCACAACCTGTTAAAAACTGTAATGAAAGAAAAAAGTACATTATTTAGGAGAGGTGAATACACTATGCTGTATGGAATTTACTTTTAAAACTTATGAAATGTGGTAAGAAAACGAAAACATTTGTGTTGGTCTGACCACAAAAGAGGATGCTCCCGGCTCCGAGCAGATTCCTGCAGTAGCATAAGGCGTGGTTTGTCCCAGAAACTTTCCTGTCTTGGTCTTGCAAAGATCTAACCGCAGGTGTAACTGTACTTCTGAGTACCAAGGTGTTGAATTTATAAGCAAGCTGGGTTGCTAGTATTAAAATATTATGGATAAATTTCACAGTTTTTCTTTCCGGTCTCTGTGAGAGAGGTTCTCATGCTTTTAGCTTAGGCAAAACCACAGACCGCAAAGGTCAGTCAGTGCATGGCTTTCCCTTATATTAGCAGTCTTTGGATCAAGCTCTTGATTTTCCTTCAAAACCTGACAAACATGTACTCAATTTCATATGTACATAATGTGACTGTAATGAGAAAGGGAAAAAAATCGTTCACCTCTGAAGACAAATAACCACATCTCTAAACGGACATGGTTACTTGGTAGTCACAAATTAAAATGAGATTCTGCATACCTGCTATGATTCAGTGTTTAGAAAACAAACAGATAGGGTTAGATCCAAACAAAGGATTCATTTCTATAGTAAACATATTTAAGAGGGTGCCTGTGTAAATGTGAATTGTTTAGGGGATGGATTACCATTTTGCATACATTTTAGCGCTCTGAGAGAAGCCATTAAGGGATTAACACCTCCGATTTATGAAAATGCAAGGATGATAAAGAAACAATAGGGGTGACAGCATTGTGTAAACGACATTGATTCATTTCAGAATGGGGCTGTTAACTGC
Organism: Meleagris gallopavo; assembly: GCF_905368555.1. NCBI lineage: Eukaryota > Metazoa > Chordata > Aves > Galliformes > Phasianidae > Meleagris > Meleagris gallopavo. Next base: position 5,292,473 of record NC_139416.1, read on the forward strand.
TGGAAATGAAGAAATAAATGGAACAATGGATAGATGCTTTTACCAGCTTGTCATTAATTAGCAGTGAGCACAATTCTTTTATTGTCCTTTTTGAAAAATACAAAATTGGTAGGAAAATACAAGCACTGAGCAAATAGATTACTCTGTGTCACTAGGCTGACATCTGCATTTTCTTTCTTCTCTCATATATTCTGTTTTTCAAATGATATCGAACTTTTAGCCTGGCAGCAAGCCCAAATTTTGCTTCCTTTGAAATTCCCGAATTCCTGTGTTTTCATCCTTGAAATCTTACTGCTTTATAAAAGCATAACAAAACCCGTGACTCGAGAAAGGGTTAATAAACGTTAGTGAATCCCCTGTAACACAGCTTGGAAGCACAAACAACAGCTCAATGCACGATTCTGCTGACCTATTGCATCCGATCAACTGTGGTTTTATTTCTAGCAATGCCAGCAGGTGGGAACTGACAACATGTTTCTTTGGAATCGTAAAGAAAGATCGGCTCTGATGGAGAATTAGCTGGAAGTAAGTGAGGTTGTTTGGCACAGATCTAAGCAGGGACAATGCTTGATTATGGCTATCACTCTCCAGCTGCTGTCAGAATGTTAAGTTTGCTTTCTTGAGGCCTGACATCTAACACATTTCTTTTTCTAATTAGTATCTGGTACTGTAGATGCTGATATTTTACTGCATGTCAGATGCACAAGGCTGAAATACATCACTGAACTCAAAGGTACATCTGGGTCCTCGGAATCAGCTTTTACCTCTCTCTATGAACTCATAGCCTCTCGTTTTTTGTTTTTTTTTCTTCTTTTTCTTTCTTTTTTTTTTTTTTTTTAAGAAAAAATACGTGGATAGAGAAGTTCTTGTGTACAAATATCTAATGTTGGATGTTGGTGTCTGAGAAAGGATGCCGAGAAAGGCTGACAAATCAAACATTGGCCAGGAAAAGGAGCCCATACACTGGTTTCCTTTTCATCAGTATCAAGCAATGTTCTGTTCATAAATCCTTCCTCAGCCTGGCAGTAGAGCAACCTACTCCCTAGGTACAAATGTAAAGGTACAGGAGATACTTATGCCATGCTAAAGAAATGGAAGCCCTGAACCTAGATTCAGGTTAATTAAGTTCATCATTGTTACCGATTTACATTTTGCCACCTGTGCTATGATATTGTAGGCAATGAGGAGTCAGAGCTTTCACCTGGGGTAAGTGTTAAGCACAACATGATAGAGCATTGTAGTAACTAATGTGTGACTGCAGGTGTGACTGAAAAACAAGAGCATGGGCATAAATTCAGCCAATGCTGCTCAGAAATTTGTCTATGCTTTCTTACTGCAAAGCTCTGTCAAGTCTGCTATAAGGAATGGGAGGATTTTTGGTTTTGTTAAATTTGTCAGGATGAGAGAAAAAATCACCCACGTTATCTTTGTTCCTCATTCAAAAGGTCCGTACAAATCTGTACATTTTAGATTGAGTCTCTCTAAGTTTCAATCAATTTACTGTCCTGTAGAGAGAATATGCATGTTTATTTTGTAAAATTTGCAGGAATCTCTGGGCACTTGTGGGATTCCAAGTCACAATGCAGTAACCAGTCCTGCAGGCAGACCACACCCTGCTCCCAGCTGGCAGCAGTACCAGGTCTCTGGGCTTGTCTTCATTGTACGTTTTGCAGAGCAGAAAACCTGTTTAGTATAGTTTTCATTAATGCAGATCTGTACCCCAAACAGTCTTTTTAGAGGCAGTCTTGCAAATATACCACTCTTTCTTTAGGAAGGGAGACACTTTTTTTTTTTCTTTTTTTTTTTTTAAGCTTTAGAGCTAAGTCAGCCACTGTATTTGTTACACATATAATTTATGTACCTGTCACATAGTCTCTCCTCCTTGCTAGGGAAGGCCTCCCTTTTGTACTTGCATTTAGCTCCCTCTGTTTATAACTAATCTATGCATCTAACACGGTTTAAATTCTGATATCAGGTTGACAAAGAAATGGGACACAAGGCTATAAAGATGTAAAAAGAGGTGTTTAGCAAGGTTTCCTCCTACCTAGAGCAGAGATTCTTCATCATATGTGAAAGCCATTGAGACTCAGTGAGGGTTCCTAGTATTATCTGTACAGAAGAAAACAATTGTAAAGGTCCTATTGTGGGAATGCACTGAAGCACATGATTTACTCTCAGGCTGCAAGGAGTCCCATTGATTTCAGAAACTAGTGACATGCAGAAGGTTAAACATGTGCTTTGCTGGGTTAGGGCCAAACCTGGTATCATTCTTTTGAGTAGTTTACAAAACCTTTTGCTGTTGAGGGAAAGAAAAGAAGTTATAAAGTTATGTTGTGTTTTAAGTCAGAAAAGAACCAGCTTTGGTTCAAAACGTAACTGGTTATTTTTGCAAACGCAGTGTGATTTTCTGGCTGTATGCACAGCAGGCCCCTATGCATCATCCCTTGCAGAGCCAAATACTGTGCTTGCATTAACTTTTCTTCATAGGTTATCTGATAAGTGGCATTTGCCCTTCCAAGAAGAGTTGTGGCAAAAGCTCCAAGCTCTTGGAGGTGTCCTGTTAAATACAGGATGGAGATTTTTAAAGACGCTACAATTGACATTGAATTCAGGTGAACGCAGTATCTTCCATGAGGTTCATGTTAAACTCTGGTTTGAGGAATGGGTTAGCTCCAAGCTCTTGATTGTCTGCCTTGTTCTCAGAGGCAAACTGTTGTATGCTTGTGGAATCATGTGTCCTATGCTTAATATGGGGAATTCCAAACATTTCTATAAGAGAAAAATTCCAGATTTGGGTGAATTATAAAACTAATTCTCTGACTGGAAAGAATAAAAAGAAAAAGGAAAAAAAAAATCTAAACGTGTAAAATCTAATCCATAAGAGAGAAAATTGATTTGCTCTCTGTGTATTCATTTAATTTCTGTTTCACTGTAATCTCTTACCTTTATTTACCACTCTAAATATTAATGGTATTTATATGTGAATAATAATCTTTATTTCATATTGAACTTCATGATTCCTCATGTCTACCATACCAACCCATATCCTCTTTTAATTTCCATGAGGTTCTGAATTGAAAAATGAAATGAAGTTACTGACTAATAACTGTTCTGAAGCAGTTGCTTTCAGAAGCTGCTAGTAATGTGTATGCTGGGACTTGTGGGTTGAGAAGACCTGTATATTGTGGTAAGAGCCATGCATGCCTTTGCTAACAGTGAGCATGTTTGGTAGTATGGAAATACTGGGTGAAAGCCTGAACTGGAGGTTTTGGAAGAATCTCACTCTTCCACTGTTTTTTTGAAGCTCTGTTATGTAATAATCAAATCAGTGCAGTATCCAACTAATAAAGGAATGGGGGAAAAGTAAGTGAAGGGAAAAGGCTCTGTTGTACTATTCGTGATCGAAAATGGGTAAGATCCATGCTTTGATGCCTGATATTCTCTGAGCTATGAAATAAGAGTTCTGAGAGTTCTGGCCACGTTTCCATTCATATACTTAGTTTTACTCACGTCCCCATGAATAAGTTATCTTTAACTGCAACCAAAAAGGGATCTTGTACAGTTTAGTATCGCTTTATGGCTGACATTGATTTAAAACACTCCATAGGGGGCATAGTACTGCAGAATCAATTAGAAGTAAATGCAGTCATGAAAGTTACATGAAGTAGTGTCTGGCAGAGCCTTGCAGACACTGTTCTTCATATGGCTGTTGGCCACCTGAAGAAAACAAAGAATATATATATTTAGTTTATTTCATATTAATGATGGCCATACAAGGGAAAACACGAGTCCCTGACAAAATCGAGTCCTCTCAGATAAAAATCTTAAGCAGTTTTAAGAGGATTTTAACTTAGTCTGTTGAAACATGCTGTCAAAATAACTGCCAAACAGGTATCCTGACTATAGGGTCTCACAAAGACAGGTACATGAAACAGCCTTGTTAATTGTCACATTTGTGCTAAGAAAATTAAGAGAAACAAACCAAAATCCTAAACAAACTCACACAGATGTGTTCAATTCTGTCTAGTTCCAGTATTTTTTTGTTTGTGACCTGGAATATAAAGAGAGATGAGCATAAAATGAAGTGTGTGTTGGATGAGAAGAAGCGTTTCCATGGGATTGCATGTGGCAGTAAAGAAGTGATGAGTTTTCTTCTGACCCTCTAGAGAAAGCCAATAGTGATTCCAGTTTCAAGGAGTTCAAGAGCTGCACTGATTTGACTTTCTAATACAATGCTCAAAGGGAGCAAGAAGGAAATAGGAGGCATAATGTCTGCACATTGTTTTCACCCGTTCCAATCCAACTGACCAGAAGCGAACTCTACCACAGTGGAGGTTGGAGGTTGCAGGACACTTTTAACCACTGGTGATGGCTTTTGTAGACCTCCCTCTTCCCCAAAGGTAGCAATAAAAAGCACATCACAAGCTCTTTGAGCAGAAGGAGTGTCATATATTTTCCACTTTTGTTGACTTTTGTCCTTAAGAGCTGGGCTGCCTGCATAGTGGAAAAAGGGCATAACTTGCTAGCACATAATAACTCTTAGGAAGATACTGAAGGGGAGCATTCTGCAGTGATAGAGTTTGGGCCACAGAGCCTTCTTTGGATATGCTAACATATGAACAAAGCAGGAAATTAGCACAAGAGATTGCCATCAGTTTTTGAAAGATAAGCTTTCAGAGTTGTCAAATGTACTTACTGCTTGTCCTGACCTTTTTTTCTTTCTAATCTGTCAAATATATGGAAATAGCTATAAAGAAAGTAGAGACTAATTTGCATCATTCTTACGTAGATGTTTCTTTGCTCAAGCTTTTCAATCAGTATCCATTTTTTAGATACGTGAAAATAGTTTCTTAACCTCTGTAATAACATTTTATTACTCAATTAATAGAATCTTTCTTTTAGTCCTTCTAGTTGTAGATGAAAGGAATATCTGGACTTCTGAAGCATTAGTGCTGACTAACATGTTAACAGTTCCTTGCTCGTTCACCCACTTTGCTCTGATCTGCCAATATTTCTGTTGAGATTTTATCACTAATGTTTCTTGAGAACATGAGAGAATCATCTGTGAAATACCAGCTTGTCGGCAAGCTGTTTGTTTATACTGAGAGACCAAAGCGCCTTGTAGCTGAATTCAATGCAAGGGTCTGTTGGTAGGAGCTGGTTACTAAATCCCTAGTAAAAGAATGCTAATAAAGTAGATGGGCAGGGATTTGTCAATATAATCTTGTTTTGAGTCCCAGTAATTTCAGTGATATATGACTTGGATTGAATCAAAACTAGAGGTTTGACATGGTTTGCTATCTTTATCTCTAAATGGCTGTTTATTGTATTACAGACAACAAGCCTCTGTATAAGTTGTAAGATAAACTTGTGCTTAAATCTGCTTGCCAGACCAGATGGTAATGTAAGTCATATGATAGAGAATCTATGTGGTTACATTAGTTGCCAGCTAACAAAATTAAGCTGTTGCAGTGTGGTGTAGCATGTACCAAGGAAATCCCATACATTTGTGTTTTCTGCTATTAGCACAAATACCTGCACACATTTGAAATATTTCCATTTCTCTTCTGAGGGGCTGTATTTCAGCTTATGTTGTCAGTAATGAAAAATAGTCTGTGAAAGGGTACCCACTTGTACAGCCATTGTATCCTTTTTAGGTATGTATGGACAATGTGTTCCTACCGAAAACACATTCGGGTTCCTTTTCTTGTCTAATTCAGTGAATTATTTAATTTAAACAGGATCATTCACAGATAAAGGTAATATGTGTTGTGAAAAAGAGATGCAGATTTGAGTCCAAAATCTGGGTCTTTGGGATACCTGTCCAAAGAGGGAATGTCATAGGTTTGTTTACTGCAAGAGAGAATTGAATACAAGGTATGCTCAGATGCAACCACATGCATTTCTCTTGTTCAGATTTTAATGGAGGAACTGCAGAAGTCATCATGCTTGCTGGGCAGTTTGTTAATCATTGGGCAATACAGAAACTCCTTGCTCTGAGCTGTGGCAGCCAGGAATAGGCTGGTTCAACTGCTTAACAATACTCTTCCCTCTCCATTCTTTTGTTGCTCCAGAAGCGATGTCTGAGGCACAGAACAACAAGCGTAATATTTAGAGTTTTGGTTGGGCATTAGATAAACAGGTTTAGCTGTGGAAGAAGTTGAGAAATGTTGTTTTCATCCATGGAGTAATGGAGCTACTCCTCTTATAAGCCATTATAATTCAATATGTATGCACTGTTACGGAGACCTTTTATTTAGAGGATACTTGGTCAGCACCTTTGTATGACACGTACAGGACTTCTGGAAATTTTCTTCGATTTTTTTGGCAGCTCTGATAACATGCAATATTTGAGCATGATAGAGTCTTTGGAACTTTGCACAGATTTTACTTAAAGGCATAACAACACATAGCTCTGCATGTGTTACTTATGAGGAGACAAAAAGATCTTTTTTACTTCATCTTCATAAATGGGCTCATTACTTTTTTGCTCTCAGGCTCATTCACATACTGTTTGAGAGGCAAAATTCTCAAACTATTCTAGCTAATTCAAGCCTCCTGAGATAAGAAAAATAAAAATAATAATAATATTCTAATATTTTATCTGATCTGGGATGGGGACATGCTTAATTAACCTAACGTCTGAAGGCTGATTTAACATGAGGAAGACACCCCAGCTAGACACTGTGAGCAATTACATAAAGTCTGACATCCTCTACCAGCTCCAGTCATAGTCAGTCTTCAATGCTCTAAGGAAAGCAAAACAAAAACCAGAAGCCAAATTATACATCAAAAGGGAAACGATTTCTTCTCTTGCACTGCAGGCAACCAGCAGACCACCTCAGAATGAGATTCATATACTATGTCAGAAAGAAACAGTCAACAAATAGTCCTTTCAGTCTACACCACCCCGTATCTACAACAACAATCTATATAGCCAAGAACTCATATTACTTTCTTTTTTTCCAGCATTATCCTGATTTCAGGCACAGAGTCCTTTCCAGAAACAATACTAAACATGTGAGTAATTTTATATTTTTTTAAAAAGCGATATATTAGCAGAAATAATTTCTCTGAGTCGTACATTAATTTAGTGATGCCTTATCCAACCAAAGCAGCAGCTTTGAAGGCTCTATTTTTATTAGGAAGAATAATAGGATTTTGATTTTGGAGCAGAATAGCCCCAAAAGATCTCACATAAGCAAGTCACATCTAGACATTGTCATAAGGAATTTATTTTCTTCATCTTGATCAAGTAACACATCATCATCTCATTCATATGCATCTCTTAAAAAACACCAATTTATTTATTTCGTTTTATTATATTTGAAGCTTGTTTTGTACTAATGCCTTGCAAAGTGATGATACCAAAAAAAGGGGAATATTTTCTATTCAGATGTTTTTCTACTGAGAATGAAAATATGATATTGAATTTCACACACACACAAAAAAAGATAATTCCCAGGTAAATAAAAGGCAATAAAAATTTACTATAAATACAAGATGGTATTATTGAGGAACTGTTATGATGCAATGCCCTGGGACTCTTAAATGGGTTTTATGTTTACTGATGTTTAAAGATACAGCATGAGTTATGTGATCAGCTACAGGATTGGTATAGCATAGGTCAAATAACATATTCTGTAGTCTACAATAAAGAAGATCCAACTTTGTGAGCAAGATACTGGAATTTTCTCTCATATCAATGCCTCTTCTGAAAGATTATTGGTGAGGAAGTAATAGTGCTTTTGAGGTACTAATGATATTAGAAATATTAGGAGTATTTATAAGTAGTAGTAGTGGTTTTGTTTATGTTTGTAAAATGAATGGATGGAAAAAAGGAATTATCCATGGTGTGTGGAGAGGAAGGTTTCATGTTATATGCTGAGCAGCACTTGAATGATGATTCCAATTTTTTTTTTTTTCATGATTCCTCCCACATTAATAAAAAACAGCTATTCAAAGGTGAGTCATAACAAAATACAGATTTGGATGTAGCTATAATGTGATTTTTTCAGGGTAAGGTATGCCTTCACTCGAGTATAGTTTTACTTTTCAGTCTAATTTTGTTTGTTTTCAGCTTCGTATAATTAATTAGAAAGTCTGGTTAATGGAAGGAAAGCGGCACGTCCAACTGTTTCTCACAGATGTCAATTGAAATGAGCTATCAAATTAATGCCATATGACAATGACAGTTTTGTAAATCATCCTTTGACCTGATTTGCCTCTGAAAGACTTTCTGCCAAAAGTGTTTATTCTAATACAGGCGCATACCGATCATTTTTTATCCCACCCACAAGCTATTTATCCTGGAGTTTTAATGCAAAAAAACTATTTGGAATTAATTGGAAGTTTTGCCTGATAAAGAATTCTAGTTTTGATTACTAAACAAGCTAGTTCCAGAATCAAATTTTTGCTTGTAGTGTGATATATTACTCTATTCCCCCTATTAGTGCTGTCAGCAATGTCAAGGATAGCTATTGATTATCTCCTGAATTATCAGGAATCGTGAATATTTCTAATTGTTTTCAAGGAGCAGAAGCTTGAGAGCATGGATCAACCTTAGGTGTGCTTCAACAAAAGTGTCCAACTTATGGGGAAAAGCTCTCATTCAATAGTAAAAGACTCTGGCTTGTTTGTTTTTTTTTTTCAGTGAATTTTCCTTGTTTCTCCTGGAGTACTTTATTCCTATTAAAGGAAGCATATTTTAATTAAGCAGAAGGAACTTAATCATAAAAATGTTACATTTCTTCTATGAAAGCTAAAAAAAAAAAAAGTCACAGTATTTTTAAAAATAACTTATAATCATTAATGAAAAAGTCATTGTGTGTCTCTAGCGCCCGACTTCTTGCTCGACAGGAAGGAGGGATGGATCTGTTATATTAAAAGCTGTTTGTTGAAAAATATGAAATTATACTAGAGGTTTAATTTTCATACTACAGAATTGAACAACATCCTAACAAAGAAGAGAAAAAAGTGTTTTTACCTTTTTTTTTTTTTTTTTTTTTTTCAATCTTAATGGTGCAGAAAGCAGGCATGAATGGTTTGGCAGATATTGTTCACTTTAAAGTAGTTTTTCAGCTTGTTTTTAACTGAGAACTATCATGAATAAGAAACAGTTGTTTCTCTGTTTTTTTTCCTGGAGGATTCCTTTGTCTCAAGAGAACTAGAAAGGAATCTTTCACAAAGATTTTCTCTCAGTTGTGGTATTGCTGATGTCAAGCACGCAGAAATCATGAGTCAGCACTCCAAAACTCACGAGACTTTTATTTAAAAAACAATCTTAAAATATAGATGTGACCCTTTTTTTGAGCCTTCATGGTTAAAGTAGGGCATTTTAATATTTCCTTCTGCAACTGGAGCTATACTTCTCAGAACAGAAGGAGAAAAAGAAGAAACAGATGAGCTCTCAAAAATTTGCATGACTCCTAGGATGGGACTTGAAGCTAGTCTGACATTACAACGTAATTGCAGGTGTTGGCAACACGGGCATTATTTGTGAGAACTTTGATCTAAATCATGGTCAATAAAAACAAATGAAAAAAGTGATTGAAAGAAAAGCAAAGAAACTTTTCAGAAAAGAGCTACTCTAATGCCATTTGTTCCGCAGTCCTCCAGGCGATTCTCAAGTGCGTGTATTTAAGGTTAAATAAAAAGATATACACATCTGATTCCCAGATACAAGATATATTCAGATAATGACAAATACCACTCTGACTTAGGCAAAAAAAAAAAAAAAAAGATAGGCAGACTGGTGCAGATGCTGCTGTTACAAAGATATGAGACCTTTACCACGGTCTAAAAGACAAAGACTATTTGAATCTAACAACATGGTTCCTGGCCAGAAAAAGCTACAATTATTTTTAAAAATGTCACCTCATTCACATTCAATGATCGCAGAAAATGGAAACGTTTTAAGGAGTAATTGTAAACATCTGCTAAAGAAAAACCCAAAACATGACTAAGAGAGAAATGAACTTCCAACATAAAGCATTGTGTGAACAGATCCACCGGATAAAACACCATTTCCGTGGGTCAGTTCTATTCTGAATGTGAAAAAAAATTGATGATAAAAATAAATGTTTGAATCCAGCTAAAAACATTTTACTTAAAGTCAGGCTGTCCGTCTGCTCAAATATCAAGGAATGTGGCTACTCTTACATTTCTGCAGCAGCTTCGGCCCCTGCTGCTCCTCTCGCCTTGTTCCAACAGAAGCATTTGCACAGGCACAGAGAACTGGACTCAAACTAATCTGACAGAAAGATGTTTTTTTTTTTTTTCTTGTTCTTCTGGGTTATTTTTTAACTGGCCTGCTTAGGCGATCAGATCGTGATGATAGCTCATTCAGAAAAGCTGCTAAATTTCTAACTTGCCTCAAAATGCTCACAAACTTCAGTATCGTAATGATAGTACAAATGAAGGTAAATCAGATCATTCTGTTTCTTATGAAATCTTCTCTCCTTCTGAGGGCAAGAAACAAGAGGAAGGTATTTATAGGTCTAAACCTCAGCATAGCACTTAAAGTTGTGGAGCAGTTTGCAGGACAAAGAACTGCGTGCAACATCTGTTGTTTCAGCAAAGAGGGACAATGACTGAGTTAACACAGAAGGGAAAGGGAAGGTGTGGGTAGCCCGCTTTTCCTGATACAGCTGTGCCAATTAAAGATGTTTCTACAAGCACTTCATATCACTGATGGCAGAGATAGAACGTCGTGTGTCCTCTGGCAAAAGTGATCATGTGCACGTTTTCTGAAATGCTTAAGGCAATCAGGGTTTTTGTTTTCAAGACACCTTTTGTAATTCCAGGCATTACATCTGTAAGCAGCCCTTTTGACTGGAAGGTTTATCACCATCCATCGGTAGAAGCTCGAAACTCCCGTTTCTGCTGGCTGACCAGCTCAGTTTTTATCCCTTATCTTTCCCTGTCTGTAATTGGGGTAAATCAACCAGAGTACTTGTGGCTGTGGGTGGGCAAACTGCTCTGGAGTTACTGTTCTGGGTTAAAAGGCTGCTGAGCACAGGTGTCCTCCATTGCCTTTCTATGCAACAACTTTTTTATTTATTTATTTTACTCATCACACTGTATTAATGTGATGAACTGCCGTATGACTTGGCAGTAGGAAAGTCTGCTCTTCTACAGTATGGGGGTAACACTGGGAAAATAAAGAAGTGCTGGCAAGTCAGATGGGATTCCTTGATCCAGTGGCTATGCCACTTTGCGTATATGTCAGTTAAACAAATAGTCCCTCTGTCTTCCGAGTTGACCAGAATGGGATCTAAGGGCTAAAGGCAAGCAAGTCAGTGAGAATAGTTCATGCCACGGTTTTCTTGGGCCTTGAATGGGAGTAACATTCCATATGACAAGACTGAGAATGGGGAATGCGAATACGGGGAATGGGGGAAGGTGGTGGGAGTACGGGTATGTTTGCACAGTGGTAAGAGAGAGCAGAGGACAAATAGAACAGACAAGGAAATTCAAAGTGAAGAAAATTGAAAGAAATGCAGTTGCTTAAGTGCTTTGTTATCTTAAAGTGTTGCAGATTATTTCAGGTCTGAACATATGTTTCCTTAGAGTTCTTAGCAATAAAATGAATAGCATCTTTCTAAAGGATTTCCTTGGAATATGGCACAGGAATTCAGACTATCTAGGATAAGTCTTTGAAGATTTTGAAATCGAAGAAATAATGAATGAATGTATTTTCATACTGTATCTTTATTTCCTTAGTTTGGCAATGGAGAATTGGCTGCTTGTTATAGCAAGGAAGAGAGTAATGGAAGTCAGTGAGGAACCAGCTTTTGACATCTTACAATAAACTGCAAGTAGACTAGCAATTCCTTAGAAAGTTATTCCATTTTTTTTAATCTAGGTTGAAGAACCCAAAATGAAACCTGTTTCCCAGCTCTGATATTGTCATTACTGCTGGCAGATAACTGTGCATAAAGAACAAAGGTACAAATAACACTTTTGAATATTTTTAAGGGAACTTCCAGAGGTATCATAAGACTAGTAAATCTTACTGAACCAAAACCATCATCCTGGATATTTGTAGATAACAGAAAAAGAAATGGGGTTCAAACCTCCAATTTCATTAAGTAGCAGCTCTCCAGGTACATGGTGTGCTGGTCTCATTAAAGCCATAGATCACAAGCCATGGTTTGCTGACACATTAAGTCTGGCTTTAGGCTCCTATTACTGAATCAAAATGGCCACCTTTTTGGCTCAGAACTTCTTCCAAAAAAAAAAAAAGGTGTCTTTTTACTTGCAGGATTTATGCCTGATCAGGCTTCATCTTTTTATTATTGTTTAAGTATTATCCTGTTTTATCACAGAATGAAACCCACAGAGCTGGCAAACAATATGTATGCTGTCTGCTCTTGTTTTTATAATAGAGTTGCAATTGTAGGCTGATGACTGAAAAATACTGACCATCTATAATGAGGAAATATTGATCATAATATATCTGACATTAACAGTTGTTGAACCACAGCTGTCTAAAAGATGCAAGTCTTTGTTTTTCTGCTGAAGGAGCTCAAACTTAGTCCAGTTCTCTGTTTTCTTCTGACACATTTGATTATCCTATGCTGAAAACTAGAAAAAAAAAAAAAAAAAAAAGCAAAAGTATGAAGATGAATATTCTTTCGTGATCTGATTATAATACATTTTAAGCAATGATTACAGCCTCCTTTTCTATCTTCAAAATATTTGCATTGCAGAAACTAGTTTAAACAAAAATGAATAGTTAAATAAATGTTGAATCTCTCTGTGCTCCTTTGTGTTTCCCCATTGTCTCTGCCTGTTTAAGCTCTGTTCTTATCAGATGGAAAGCAGAGGAATGTTGGTTTTAATCACTGATTGTAAAGCTGACAGCCTGTTCTTTCAGTGGTGGAATTTGTTAGTTTTAGGCAATGGAGATATGGAGATGTTACAAGACAAAATCAGATACCTGTATGCTTGCATGGACATCAGTGGGAGTCTTAGAAACTGCCTGGAGATGGATTTTAGCATAGAAATTCAAGTTATAAGCTTTTTATTTTGTAATCATTAAATTTATCTTAGTTTTACAAGCCCTCTACTTTTTTTGTTGTTAAAACAGTTAATCTGGAATAACACTGTGTGCATCAACAGCATTGTTCAATTATACTCTTGTCCAATTAATGTGGAATTGTGCCTGCTGGACAGGATTGTTACTAGGGCACTGCCACTTTTCAGACAAAGTTTAGGAATTCAGCTCGGTAAAAGACACAGTGCAGATATTATACTGACTTCTTACACAGGCACTTTGCTTAAAATACACAAAATTAATGGGATGGAACATTTTTTTCTTCAGTGCCATGATGCATTTTTTCCAGTAGGAGGGAAACAAAAGTGGAATGAGATTGATATCCTTCTGACTCATCAGTCTTTGTTACTCACTCAAAGAGCTCTGGAAATAGGAAAAATGACAGCAGAATACAACCTTTTTATTTTCAGTACAGCAGTATACTTCATATCTGAAGATACAGACGGATTTCCCTTTTACTATTCTGATTTATCTACATAAATTAATTCAGCTAAGCATGGCTTCCAGCTCCCTCATAGCTAGGACTGGGTCTCCTTTTAAGTTAACCAAATCATCTACCAGATTCAATGGGCATTTTTAGTTCATATGAGAAAAAGGAATTGAGCACAGTTTTCTAGCCTCAGCTCTCAACAGCAGTGATAAAACCCTACGTTTGGACACAAACATCAGCAGTGTGAAAGTCTTTCTGCTGCTGAGTGCAAGCCCTTCAGTATCTTTCCAAGCCTGCCCCTGTTGAACATGGGGCTGTTCCTATTTTAGAAAAACTGGATAAAGGAAAATGACCTTTAATTCTTGAAGCTTACATCCAGAGACTGCATAAAGACCACAGAAGTCTCCCTAAGGTTCACTTTGGAACAGGGTTAGGACTGGATTTAGACTTTTCATCCTACTGATGCAAAGTTTGGGAGAAAGTATTCTTTGCTTTTTATTTTTTATTTTTCGAACATCTGACATTAAGGGGAAATAATTATAGGAGGTCTACGTGTTTACTTTTAAACACAGCATTTTTTCCACTCTGCCCGTCTGACATTTTAATGACCTGCTTTGCCGTAGTTTTTACTGGCAGCATATATTGAAGGGGTATTTTATGTACAATTTTAACATTTGAACAACACAGCTCCGTGTTCTGTCACGTTTTCATGTTGTAGAAAATGCCTTTTAAGTTATTATTTCTTTTAATTGCTGACTAATTTGGGTGTGCTTTTCCAAATGTCTTTAACAACTTTTGGACTTACCTTTGGTAGGGAATATTCATTTAAGAAGAGCTAGAAAAGTAATGCTGCATATATTTTCAGTGAAATTACTATCCTAAATGACTCCATGGGGGGTTTCTTATAGGGGTCACTGAAAGGCAGAAAGGAATGTTTTTACTTCTTTGCTTTGTCACAAAAATTAGGTTACAAGGGCTATAAATACAGGTAATACTTTTTATTACTAGATTTTCCTCTGTAACGAATATAACATTTCTTCTTTTCATGTAACGATACCCACTGAATGTCTTAGTACTTAGCATGTTTACCCTTAGCTTTAACAGGAGTCTAAAGTAACTCCTTTAAAAGGCTTGCAAGCAATCTGAAGGCAAAAAGGAAACCTGGTATGGCGGGATCACTGCTGGAGGTGGGAGGTTGAAGGGGACACTGTCCTGCCCCGTGCCCACCTGCTCATCAATAGCACCCTGTCCCAAGTAGGTGAGGGAGTGAAGCGCAAAAACTAGAACTGGACAAATCACAAGTCTGAAGCAGAAAAACCAGAACATTTTGCAATACAAAATACAAAATTGGTCACACATTTTCCTGCTATAAAACACATTGCTCCGTGCCAGTCTGCCAGAATCTACATTTACACAATTCTCTGGTTCCAAAAAAGCCTTTGTCTCACTACTGCTTGAAGGTTTGGGCTGCGTTGTTAAACTAGGAGAAGCGGCTCCATCTCAGTGAGGCTATGCTCCCTAACAGCTGATCCATCGAGTATGCTACAGTTGTTCAGCATTACCAGACTCCCAGGGCTCACTCTTTAGGGGATTACACCTACTTCCCAGCTTTGCTCTTCAAGAGGGCATTAATATTCTCTGAAAGGCGGCCACTCATCTGTAGCTCTGTAAGGCTGATCTACTTTGATCTTAGCCTCAGAAATAGAATGATGAGGGATAAGAGTTCAAAGTATGAGAAGAAACTCAATATGCAAAGAATGTACCACATCTTAATAAGTAATGAGAATTCCATCCATTTGTTGCTGTTGTAAGGAAAAATAGTTTAATATCTTTATGGGATTAGGACTCCATGGTACTTTGCTAATGAGTGGCCACAGCTATTAAGATTTCCCTTGTCTCTAGATAGGCTGGCAAACACATCAATAAACAATGGCAAGACTAAAACTGGCTATTAAGATTTTGATCTGGCAAGTATTTTATTAATGTGGTTAATGTATTATTTAGATTGTAGACCCCAAGTAGAGCAAATAACACAAAATTTCATTCTTTCCCTTACAAACAACATGAGGATTAAGGAAATCACCGGTAATGAATGGCGGCTTTTATCAAAGTTTATCACAAATGACCCCAGATTGTGAAGTGTTTGCCATTCAAGTAGCTGAAGATGGACAGAAGAATCTGAAAATTAACAGTGGGGACAACATTCTTTGTTTATTACTGGTGTGCTCAGAATTGAGGAGCTATCCTTCACATGAACACTCGCTGCATAGCAATGACAATAGGCTTTCATAAGTGTATTTGAGAAAGATTAGCACACACCGCTCAGTTCAAGTTTCAGTTTTTAGGTTAGCTGCCTTTCATATTAATCAGCTTTGGTGGTTTTTTTCTGTGCTGCATTTTCTGTGTAGGAGCAGTGGGTGAATGCCATGTTTAATAACCCCACACACCTAATTCCTTTTTCCAGCAATTGTGTGGCTTCAAACAAAACAAAACAAAACAAAAGGCAACAAAACAACAAAAAAGAGCAAATTAAGTTTGTACAATTGGAAGAAATGTAGAAACATAGAAATGGCTGTCCTTAAAGCGCTAGAAAAACTTATGTTTCAAGGAGTCATGCAGCCCCTTCAAGGACTGTTCTTCAGATTCTTTATCTATTCATTTTTTAAAAATCCTGTACATGCAGTCACGTTTCGGATCAGTACAGGGTACTTTTTCATTCGATCAGTTGAAATGCTAATTCTCATCATGAGGAATAGCTGACTAAGGAGAGCAAAATATTTGACACCTAAACTTTGAATTTTTGAGTTGTTATGTCAGGAATTACTGGAAATTTTTCGTATCAGATCTGTGTCCAAACCTTGTTCCCTTATTCACTTCTCATGACTGGTAAATAGTCGTTTCACCTCTCTTTGGATCTATCCGACAAACTAGAGAGATGACAAACTCCTCTGCTTTCCTAACGGTGGTTCTCTTTTCCTCTCAGAAAACATTTGAGTAGTATCAGTCACTTACACAATGGAGAGTAAGTATGAAAAACTTGTCAGTTAAGAGAATGTCATCCCATTAATGTCCCTGACAGTTCTTTTCTTTTCTCTGATGCGAAGAAGAGTAGCTTAAATTAATTTATTGGTCGGCATCTGTTTAGCAGGCGTATGTGGTGTGATGGCTTTCTGTACACACCTGGTTTATTTTCTAACATAACTCCAAAAAGATTTTGATCTTATTTTTAGCTTTAACCTTATAAAAATGTAAGAGCACAAAGAATTCTTACAGTGACTAAACTCTTTTTTATTTAAGTCCCAGTTTCAAAGGAATTTAGCTATGACCTAGATTTTAATTTTCTTGGGGATTTTACTAATGCTTGAGGGGGAAAATCTGGTACATTTGCAGCATATTAAATACCTGTTTGTGTCAAAGTAGTCATTAGATTTCTAATTCATTTGATTACAGTTCAGTGATACAGCAAGGGATACGTCTGGATATTTATTATCTTTAGCTATGCTATCATTAGAATATGATTTCTTTATTTTCATTGCTTGATCACGCTACAGTAAATGCACCTAAATATTGCTGGATTTCGAAACCACTTAATTATCCTGTCATTGGTTCAACATTATTCAATTTTACATTAAAATTGTTTTCCTGGAGACCTAAGCTAGATTCAAATAAACTGTTCGTTTTTGGCAACCAGGAAGAAATGGAGTCCTTGTAAAAATCAGACTTTGGAGTGAGGAAGTTGGCGATTTTTTTCATTAGTTTCATAGGGCTCATTGTTCCTATTCTGGAAACTTTATAGCTGCAATCACCTACGGCTAGAATCTGATTTTTACTGAGGTGCTATAATAATTACACTAAGTACTTTCTTTTTGTCACTGACAAACAGCAATCCTTGAATGTCACTTAAGGAAACTAGAAACTTTTATATTGTGGGTTACTTTCCAAAACTTTGCGGTTTGACTTTGCAGAAAAAAAGTCCAAGCTTTTCCACAGATAAGGCCAAACACCACCACTCCCCAGAAATTACAAAAGAGAGAAACAAACACCCTAGGTCTTGCATATAGCCAGGACATCTCGAACTCTTGGATGTATTCACAAAGACTTTCAGGACAATGAGGAGAATATAAAAACAGAGCAAGAACTTGCAGAAAATATTGAGTTCCTTAAATAGAGATTTTGCTAAGAAACTTAAATATGACTGACTGAGAACTGAAGGTTGACAAGTTTAAATACTGTAATAGCAAAACAAACAAACAAAACCCTTTCAGTTCACTCGTGGATTAGCAGTTAATGCTCTGAAATCCACCAGCTATAGCTATCTGTGCTGTTATAATCCAAAAGAAGAACTCTACATTTGTGAGTTTTTTCAAAGGAAGATCTTAATCACCTCTTTGTAAACCACCAAACCCCTTATTAAAAGTCTGGGCCCAATCCTCCCTTGAAAGAGTGGCCCCAGCGAACTATGGTCTTTGATCCTAAATTGAGAACAACTCCTACTGGAGGTAACAGTATGTGATTAACCAGGGCAGAATTTGGGCCACTGACATCAGTGACACTGGCTGCTCATGTGAGTAAGGAACAATTTCGTAAGATTAAGGACCATTAGTATGTTTGGTAGCTGTATTTTTATTAGCTCTTCTTCATTACATGTTCAGTTCAGATAAGATGAACAATATCACCTCGTCGTCATTATCAATGTTAATCAGTGAAACTTGAGTGACAATGCCTGCAGTGAATTTTTTTTTATTGTAATTTATGTATATAAGTATATATGTATTGTATTGTAAAGTCTATTAACAACGCAGTCACTAGTCGGGCTCTTAGATACTGTACTTTTTTCAATAAGTTACTGACAGTTTTTCTGTTGTGCTTGGTGTATCCCAGGAAGTGCCTGCAATAGAAGAGCCAGAGAGCTTGCAGGATGGCACAGAGTACCATGTTCTCCAATGGCAAAGGAAGGAAGTCAGAGCATTCTCCCTACTTCTTATTTGCAAACAAGAGTGGGCATAATGCAACATAGCAGTGAGGCTCAGTTTTACAACCAGAGCAGAGCGGGAGCCTCTCAAGTGCTCTAGCTTATTACCTTGATGTTGTTGTTTGTTTGTTTTTTAATTTTAAATTAGAGATGGGCCCAGACCTTACTGACTAAGTTCCTAAAAAATGTCAAAAGAAAATTTAATAGAAAAACTTTTTATGATTGATACAATTCTTACTTACAAACGTATTCGTTTATAAGTGTGGCATTAACATAACTGCACTGGCTTTAGAGTTTTAATATGACACTTAAATGTTACAGAATTACAAAGAGTTATTTGTACTTCTGATTACATTAGTTTAGCTAATCTGACTTCATATAGAGGGACTTGCATCTGACTTGCATAATATGCCGGATTAGATTCCTGAGTTGTGCTGCTTTGTCTAATTCAGTGCAACAATAAGTGTCTAGTTATTCTGGCAAAACTGCCTCTAACTTTCTTTTTGTCCTTAGTATCCATTTCCTGCGTAAACTAGGTCCATGTAAGCTAGGTGCTGCTGTTATCACAAGCATCCCATGTTATGTGAGATGTAGGACATATGTCACAGCAAAAACAAATAGACTGACAGAGTACTGAGGCTATCCAAACCTCCTGTCTTATCTGGTTTTATTCTTTACATCTAACTTCCTCATGCTCTGGTTAGCATCCTCCCCACCTCCCAGACCTTCCCATGTATTATTACTAATTCCCAGGCATTATTACTCATGTCACCAGCCTGCAGGACCTTCTGAAAAGCAGATGGGCAATTGGCAAGACATAAACCGCACCCAGTCTCCAGTGCCTTTGTGAAGGCTTAGTATTTACCCAATTAAAATTAATAAAGAATGTGAAGGCCAGGAAACAAAAGATGTCTGGGAAACAAAGCGAATGCGACATCAGGCACATCTTGTCTGGTCTAAGAGAGACCAAGGGTGGATGTTCTTTATTGAATTTACAAAAAACAGTTGAAAGAATTCTCCATTGCATAGCTATTGTCATTAAAAATACATACAATAAATACTTAGAGACCTTAAATTCCTTCCACGTGAGAAGGACTTGGCAATCTGGTTGGAATGGCAGTGGGTTTGCTAGAAGTGATAGTCCTTGCCCTCCCCTCCAGCACCAGGCAGTGCCGCGCTTCTCACATGGCTGTGTGTCCCCCAAGTGCAGCAGAATTTTCTCCATCTCGGAGGACTCAGGAAGTCCCTCAGCTGACCTGGATGTTCTCTCTGTAGGGACAAGCAGAAGTGTTGCCCTGCAGGCTTAAGCTTGATAATTTTCCAGAAGTGAAGAGGGTGTCTGAACTAGATTGGTTTGCTTCTCTCTAACTTCAGCTTCCCTGAACGCCAGGCATTGTGACAGCTGCGATGCTGAGGTGACAGAAACATATTTTGGCCTTCCACCACCTGTAGAAAGTAAAAGTCGGCCAAAAAACCTGTGAGTTTTATATTTATATTTTGGGGTGAAATATATACGTGGGTCACTCTGAAAGTAATGCCTCCTACTTATTTCCATTGAAACTACAACAGATACAAAGCGTGCAGTATCATTATTTGATAGAGCAAATTCTCAGCTGCAAAACACTGTTTTTCAACATAGTCACCACCATTAGCTATGTATTTTCAGCAGCAATGAACAGGAGCCTGTGTGCCACACTCATAAAAATCTGCATCTGAACATGGCTTGTCTTTCAGGTTGTTGTTACCACTGCTGAAATGCCCCACCTGCCACCTCCCTGTGCTGACATCCACTGACTGGTTTCCACAAACATTCAGCAAGCATTAATGAATGCCTGTGGATGCCATTTTTACTGCTTGAAGGAATTCAGTGACATACCTTTGCTTCATCCACACTTCCATGTCAGACACCATTCTGTCAGAGTGCCTCTCTACTGCCATCTGACACATAGCAACAAAATGTTATGGAATATTGGTGGGAAAGTTCAAGCTCTTCTGCTATACCACTAACATGCACTTCTGATACTGTGGGCCAAAATAATGAAATAGGAGGCATTACTTTTGGATCAGCCCTCATCTATATGTATATATGTACACAGTAAGTCATTTAACTTGCTCTCCATGAACTATGTAAAAGTAATGCAGACGTTGCTTTCAGATTTTTGTGCTTGTTGCAAATAGGAAATGTTGAAAGAACCTGGAGCTTAACAGCTTAGCTCTTTCCTCTGAGAGGAAATAGAATTAGAACCTGCATGTGCTTGGCTTATACTTTATAATACATTTTATTATTAGAATTATAAATCATGCCTTTGGGCGCCAAAATACAACATAACTAAAGCATAACTAACCAAGTTAAATTGATGCCTGCCCTTGTATATTTTACCATCATGAAATGCCAGACACTGCCTCCGAACCCTCTGCTTTTAAGTGGGACTATTGGCGCTGGCACTGTACTGCTATTAGGCTGGGACTTGAATTGGAGCCACACTCTTGGTTTCCATCCATTCATTACAACTGGAGAGTCTCACAGGTTTTTGGCCGACTTTTACTTTCTACAGGTGGTGGAAGGCCAGCTGCAAGTGTATTCATTCTCATTAGCTGCACAGTAAGCCCTTGGCTTTTCAGTGCTAGCGATGAAGGAGGGCGAAGAGATTGTCTTTTGTGTGCGGGGTGACATGCATCTTTCCATGTTGCCATTTAGCAGAGGCGTGATTCAGTGACCAGGAGTCAGATTTTTCCTTAGCATTTTCCATAGAAGCAGCAGTTACAGAGTGTTTCAGTCCCCCTTCCTTGCCGTTGTGCAGTTCTCCATCTGTAAAGCCGGGGGTAGCAGCACTACCCCACCAACCTGTACCTGATGACTGTAATTGTGAATGTTTCTGAGGAAAGACACTTATTTGAATCAAATTGGTTGCCTTCCCTGTAGCTTCAGTTTGTCTTGTGAAAATACTGTCAGAATAATATATGCTTCCTTTATAACCAAGAAGTTTTACTCTTGATCGATAAGACTTACATTTCATTTGTCAGGTTAATGAATTATTAGTCTTCCAGGTTTTTTTTAGTACACATCAGTCTCGTACCTTTTTTTTTTTTTTTTTTTTTTTTAATCCAGTAGACAGCTGTGACAAGACTGGGGTGGAAAAGTAGCCTAAGCCCTGGTGCCAAGCAGGGAGCAGTACTTCTAGACCCTACCGGGTGCTCCTTATGCTGCTGGACTGTAAGTTTTTAGGCTGATGTTACCACCTGCAGCCGCAGGAGGTGTTGGGAGAGGGCACTAATGCTTGGGCTTTGCAGCCTGAGCTGCTGATAGACCTGGGTGCTCACTGCAGCCCTGCCAGCTGTGTCAAAGACTGGGTGACGTAGGCTTAGCTAGCTAAAATGTCTGAGTGTTATGAAGTCCTGCTCTCACCTAAGAGGCTTTAAAATCACAGCAGGGGGCTTGCCTCCCTGCATGTTAGGATTGCTGCTCTAGACCAAGCCACACAGCTCACTGGAGCTCCAAAGCAGGTGAGGCTCGGAGGAGCTCGGATTTGGTTTTCCAGGTTGTTCTACTGTTCCTGTTTTGTGTGTAGTAAAAAGCTCTATATGACTGGAGAGAAAAAGCATCAGAAAATACAACTGTGAATTTTTCTGCCTATCAGTGACAGCATTAAGAATATGTAAATACATTTAGAGAGAATTGCATTGCTCTCTAAAGGTTCTGTCAAACAAGTGATGTTTGTATGTGTGTGAATTTACTTTGGGTGCATATGAGGGAAATCAGGACTTCACATTCAGTAAGTTGATTTTGCTCCATAAACATTAACTCTGCGTGTTAAAGCTGTCCTAGGGTGATCCTGATGTGCATCTTTTCTATAAATATTTGCAGTTGATCATGCATTACAATGGGGCATTCCTCTCCTTTGACTTTGCCCTTTTTTTTTTTTAGCTTGTTCATCTGATTTGCACAGAAGGGGGAAGAAGTCTTTATGGCAAAGATAAACTGCAGACTCAACTCTTTGTGTGGATGTGTGTGTGCATGTTAAAATCTGCTGAAGAGCTATTTATGGATTTGGGGGAGAATGCATTCACTCCATTTTTATGGAGTTAATGAAATCTTAGCTTTTTCTTTCTTTAAATACAAAGTTCTGTGGGAAAAAAAAATGACTAAGTAGGAATGATAAGTAAACAACAGAAGTAAAAAGGCTAGCTTTATTTTTGGGGAGTTGTTCTGTTATTGCATTTTAAATATCATAATAATCTTCTTTCATTTCCTCTGTGAACACTTCCCCAATTTTCATCTGCTGTTATGTTTTAAAGCTTTTTGACCAGTAAATGAAAGTCTTCTGATGTCATTCATGCTTTGAATACTTTGCTGGCTCAGAGTCTTGGTGTTTGAACTGTCACCAGCCGTAGGAGTGCATTTCTGAGTGTCTTAGACTTTTGGAATGGACTATAAAACTTGAACCACAGAAAAACACCGTCCATTCTATGTTGGACTGAGGATTAATGTTTTCGGATTTCTTCTAGTACATGATCTTATAGCTTAGTATTATTTCCATGGTTGTTCACACATTGGTTAAACCAGCAATCACAGCATCCTAAGCAGGGAAGCTGCAAATTTGGGCAGGCATTTTGGCTACTTGTTATCATTATTTCATAGATAGAATCCTCCTATTTATTGACTAGAAAAACTGCAAATATTCTCAATTGAAAAAGCTTAAAGTGATTTACCTTTGCTGTTGTCCTTTACATGATCCTAACTTTAAGACAGGCCGTGCAAAATAGGTTAAAAATAGCATATAAAATGCAGTAAGAATTCCCTGAGTTCTAGCCTGCCGTTCTGTATCCTTGTTCATACCTCCAATCATTTAAATTGAGCTTAGCTCTATAAAGCTAAACTCCGAGTATATTTGAAATTGATCATATTGTATTTATTTTACATTTCAAGCAATTATTTTAGAAGCAAGCATAGGAAACTTTTGGTTATGTATGGAGCATATATTGCTGTAGATTCCTTTTTTAAAAAAATAATTGAACATTACTGGTCTCACATGACTGTCTTTTCATTCGTCTTTCATCACCATGCCTTTCAATACCATTCATCTATGGACTAATGCAATGCCCACTGAAGTCAATAGAAGTCATTCCGTTGACATCAATGAACAATGAATCAGGCCCTTTAAAAAGAAGAAACTAGAGTTTACAAGGGTTAAACAGAACCCTGGGTGAATACTGTGCAGCAGAAGCAGTGCCTTCCCCTGTGTCCGTAGCACACCTAGCGCTCTGCTTCTGTGCAGAATAACACCAAAATGGTTCATCTCCACTGGGAGCTCTGATAAGGGAAGGCAGTTTTGCCAGTCAACATCTGAATTGTTTTTCTATGCAAAGCCTTAGTAGGTATGAATAATTGTAATACACGGTAAAAATCTGTTCGGATGGGTGTCATCAATGCAGATGTTGAGAATCCTTTATTTTGTTTGCCTTCTGTCCGGTGTTTTCAAAGAATTCATACTTTGCTATCAGTCTTTCTTTGTTCTGATAAAGTTGTAATCACTCAGAAGCAGATTCAGAAGCTCCCCCTCCTTCCTTCACAGCCCCAGCGTTTGTGTTATACCCAAATGCGACATTGTACACCAGCGCAATCGAAATGGCTGCAATGATCAATTGAGGGCCCAATCAAAGCCTCACAGATAGGCAGCCATTCGTCGCTGTTTGATATAAAAGGTGTTTTATTTCTCATCACTTTTTTGTCACTGAAAGAATGCTTCCTACGTGCAGATTAATTAAAGTGTAAACATTAAATATTGATTGATGCATTATCAGCATGGAGCAGTTGCCTCCACTCAGATTGATTCCTGCAGTGATTTATTGTCATATTTGTGGAGTCATTTCACTTGATAACAAAGAGAAATCGCCTGCTGCCTCTGCCTCTCAGGCTTCTTTCTGCCTCCTGCATGCACCTCCTCATCCTCACTGATTCATTCTTTGCCAGCTTAGAACTGGTGTGGCCTCGCAGTCTTTTCATGAGAAAAGTTCAGGGCTTCTCTTTTTGGCACCTGTGTAGTAAGTTGATAGTTCAGCATAGAAGACAGAGAGCTGTGCTCTCTAATGGAACATCCGTGGTTAACGCTTCCAGCTGTGTCCCTTGCAGCTGCTCTTCGTTACCAGCTCAGGCACAACTTTGCAAACACAGGTTCAAGTCATTGGGGTTAACTCGCTGCCAACTTGAGAGAAAGGTGAACTTTCAACAGAAAGACATTGTTCAGGTCGGGTTTATGGCTAAATTATGCAATTAGTTGCTCTGAGTAGGAGCACAGCCACACAATAGCATATCAATTTAAAGAATTTCAGGATTTTATTCTTGTTTTCACGCAAGTGCATAAAAGATACCTTCATTCAAATATTGTGAAGTATTTAGAGGAAAGCAAAGCTTTGTGGGGCATTATTGCCCAAAATTTACCAAATAACTCTAGCTTTTGGAGGTGGGTTCAGACAAGCAAGTCATCCAAAAAGCGTTTCCCCCCCTCCCTAAAAGCCTTTGGGCTCTTGCTGTGTGTTTACATGGATCAGGAGCATCCTTGCACTGCGCACAGCCACCTGCCCCACAAGGAGCTGTACCCCAGGGGCTGTCTCTGTGCCTCAAGGCCCTGCATCCCCTCCTTGCTGGGCCTCGCTGAGAGGATGGTTGTGCTTACAGCCTGCACTGCCTGAATGAGCCCTCACTGACCCGATATGCCACAAAAGGAAAAAAATAGTCATGAAATTGCTTTGTTCTGCAGTAACAAAACTTAACCTTTTACATACATGGCTTTAATTTAACATTCGCAGGATGAGATTACTCAAAATCTGCTGAAATCAAACATGAGTAAGGCCATAAAAATAGGTAATGGGCAACTGGTGATCTTGATTCAGTCAGGCAAGGAAACATTAACCTTTAGTCACAGTGGCAACAAATGCTAAGCTTGTGAATTTACTGCAGCAGATAATTTCCCTCCCAGACCTACAGGAAATCATAGCAATGACTCTCTACATGAGCAGCAGCCACCTCAACGTGGCTCTCCAAGAGCTATGATTTCTCTAAAAGGCTATTGCAATAATTGTATGGCACTTTATTATGAAAGGAGTTCACTCGTCCTGCTCCATCTCTGACCCTCACACAAACACATGCTCAACACCACTTTCTATGTTTCTATGTATGTTTTGCAAATGCACCCAACCCTGGGAGAAAAAGCTGTTATTTCAGATCCTTCCTCTGGGGAGTCGCACCCTAATTTGGCACTCCTCAAATTAAAAAGTATACAAACCAATGGTGTGCTCACCCAGATTCCTTCAAACTAATGCTCTTGCAAGATCACTTCCCATTGCTCAGTGTGTGTTGTTGCCCTTCCTACCCACTGAACAGCACTGTTGCTGGTGTGTGTTAGATTGTCAGCCTTATTTAAATTGTCAGCCTCTCTGGTCAAAGACCTTCCTTCCTTTCCTGTTTGTCTTTAAACTGCTGTGCAAACCAACGTGGCTGCATAACCAGCCCTGCTACAAACGCAGTGCTGTAAGCCCGTGTACTTGTGAGGCTGCTGAAAACAAAATCTGTTGTCACTGTAATTATCGTGGAGCGCATTTACATTTTTATAAAGCCTTTCATTCAAAGACTCTAATGCGTTTTGTGTTGAAATACAGAAATGTTCTTAAATATCTGTAGTTCTAGGTGAAAATGTGTTTCACCTATCAAAATAAAATTTCTTTTAGCATTTTTTTATATGACAGATAAAGACTTTCTAACAAATAGTTCAGTCTGAATTGTGTTAGCATTGGTTAGATTGGACCACACAGGAACAAATTAAAAGTGACTTCAGTTGCACAAAGTCTGTTTTCTGCAGGTCACATGTGGACCTGGGATGCATGCACAGAGCTTATCCTTCTGGGTGATATTGGAGCATCTTTGAGGAAAAAAAATGGAGGGAAAACTTTTGTTGACTTTAATGGGCCCAGGCTTTTCTGTTAATAATCAGTGAAGGTACCTAGCTGAGCTCGGTGTGAGTGCAGTGAGCTAGTAAAACTAGAGTTACATTTGTTGGTTTCTTACTTAGAAAAAGCAGTGCAAGTCACTGTACAGCAATTCTGTATGCCTAATTTATTTATTTCTTAGCCCACAGGATTATTCCTGACAGGTGATGATGGGTAACTAAGTGGAACAGATATTAAGAATATGTGGGGAAATGACAGAAACAAGACCAGAAATCAGTTCTTTTTGATAGATTGTAAAACAATTTTTAAAACCTGTTTTAACATCGCGCTTTGATGCTGTTCTCCTGGGCCAGATTCTGAAAGGAATGAGATCTTTGTGAACTGAGCACTTCCTCAGTGCATCTCATTGCACCTCACTGTTGTACAACTGTTGTACAAATGCCACACAATAGTCAAGAGCAAGAATTTTAAATTATTTAATTTGTGTGGGGTTTCAAACAGGATGAAAACTTGCTTTTTTCCTAATAGGCTTTCAGAGGATCACAGGATACTCCAGGTTGGAAAGATACATGTCTTAGAGTACTTCTGTTGAATCCTGATTAGGGTTTCCTTTCACCATGGACAATTAAATGTGACATGAAGGGACACAAAAAGATGTTTGTTAGGGATTTAGAAAGCTCCATACTGACCTATATGCTGGAATTTTAGAAATGTTCATATGCACATACATTTACAGCCTATGCTGAGGAGTTTCAAATCCACAAACAGTTCCCTATAGCAAAAAAATAAAATAAAAATAGTGGTTGTGATGATGAATGCAAGCTGTAGATGGCTGCAACCCTCCCCATGTTAGTGAAGAGATTTTGTGATCTGCAGTCGGAGCTGGATATTAATTGAAACCGATCTGACTGTTTGTCCTTATAAAGTCACAGTTGTACGTTCTCTTTATCCAAGTATCCTCCCTATATAAACCGAGATTACGATATCCATGCAAATTACCTTTCTGCTTCATGTGTCACTATGAGACCTGCTAAATGAATGCTGTTTCCCTTCCAAAAATGAGTTTACCGTTTTTGCAGCAGCAATTACAGATTGTGTGAGAATGGTGTGTTATTTCCTGAAATTGTATGTAATTTATTTCAGAAAGCTTGAAACATAGTTTTGAACTTAAATGCATATCATCTTTGTAACTGCTGTTTGTGTTATTTTACAGTCCTTGAAATACCTTTGATAATAAGTGAAAATTAAGAGAAAAACTACAATTTGTAGAGTGACCAGTGTCTGACTGTATGTAATATAATTAACTCCATCCTTTGCATAATGTTTATCTTAATTATTACCCAATGTACTTTGGAACAGGCTTAATGATTGGTGATTCTTTCACTGTGGGGAGGTTTGTTCATGAGATACATTTTGTATTCATTTGCTGGGTCATCAGGACTGAACATTTTAAAAATGTTATACTAATTAGAAAATTACTTAGTGTTAGTTATAAGAAGATACTACTAACATTGCTCAAAATAGTTCTCTATGAACTTCTCATCTATTTTCTTTATCTTCAATACTTTGTCTTTCCAAAAATTGTTTTGTTTTTACAGTTATTTAACTATTACATTACAAACCACAACATAGATCAGTAAGTCACATTTATCCCTCCTTTCTTTACCTATTCTGTAGCCTACTAACATGAGACAGGATTTCAAATTACCAGAGGTTCTATTAGGAGAAACCATCTTAGCCCCAAAATAAGCTTTTTCATTCTTAGACTGTGACTTGTGTTATGACAGAAATTAACATTTTTGTGACCTGAAATTAACTGTGTTGTCTCATGCTATAAATAAGATTTGGTAACTATAGCTGGAGTCAACTGTATCTTGAGGTCCAGTTATCTGCGGCTGTTTTTTTATTTATAGCTTTTTGTATTTGCTAATAACACTGCAGAGTTCAGGGATGCAGACAATAAAGAACACAAATAAAATCTGTGGCTGGTGCCTGCAGCCCTCTTCCACTTCATTCCTACAGTACCATCAGAGTTTCCTCAAATTCTTCCTCTGCTTGGAAATCTCTGGGGTTAGTGTTTAAGACTTCAATGCTGCTGGTAATTCCAGCCCTCACCATTAAAGCTGCATTTTCTAACTGTCCCTTGGTAATTGTTGCAAGGACTTAGACAAGTAAGACTATCCAAAGACATCGCTAAGGTCAAACTGTGGTGGAAAGTGCTCTGATTTTATCCTGGAGATTGATGCTTGTATCACCTTTTTTTCGATTCAGCAGCTAGGGTTATAAAATGTGCTTGCAATCACTGATAACGTGTTTGATCAAACTACAAGGGGAGTAACACAGTATTTTATACACTGTGTGTAGTTTTACCTGATGCCACAATAAATCAGTGAAGGCACAGATCTTTTGTAAATTTCAATGAAAATTCAACTGCTGAAAATATAGTTATTTGTGTCTTAAGTTCTAGAAATATGAATTCATTTCAGTTCCTTACAGCTGTAAAAATGGTTTAACTACAAACTTACTAGGAAAGCAATAAAAGAAGAAGCAAGAAAATAAGTGATAGTACCTTCAATATATTATAATTATTTTGTCATTGGCTATAAGCAAACTGAATGGAGAGGGGACGGGTGATAAAACATACTTAGAATAAGCTGTAAAAGATTCCCATTTCTGAATGTAATCTAAAAAAAAAAAAAATCTCTGTACTATATGGAGACAAAAGTTGAGAGAATTATCCCGTTGTACCATTGCACACAAACAAGTAAGAAACATTCGGGACTAATTAACTTTAAAATATTAACCAGTAGATCCATAAGCCGTATTTTTATGCAGGTCTAGAAAGCTTTGCAGAGAGCTCAGTTTGGTTGTAACCACTCTATAGATGTGTTATTTTTCCATAGGAATCTTGCAAGTACAATAACCTAGAGTCAGCAAGGATTTGCAGGTACACCCATCCTGAGGTAGAGATGTCACTTTGGAGATGTGACTGGAAATCTGCCCTGAGAGCTCTGACCAGGCCTCCTTCTGGCCTTGTGGATTCTTCCTGCTTCCATTTGGTTCGGGCTTTTGATTTTTCCATCACCTAAAGGTACACCAATCCTAAGACTTTCTGTTGTTTCCAAAAAGCACCTGTCCTTTGTAGGATTTGTTGTGTCTTTGTGTATAGATAATGCATTGTATTTGTTTATTTTATATCGAGCACACAGAGCAATTGCTTTCACAGAAGAGCAAACAGATGATGTTATAACAGTAAGGAGCCTTAAAATGTACTAACTCATCTCTAGCTGATCTCTAACTACTGGTTGCTCAATAACCATGCCCTAATCCTGGTCTGTTTTCCATCTGAACTTTACCTTTGTATAAGCCACAGTTTGGGCAAATTAATATATTTCCTAACATGTTTTCTTCTACAGAAAATGCAATATATGAACAAATCTCTGAACTCTACTTGGAATACTCAAGTAACTCTCAGTTTACTAACCGTCATCCCTAACCATGTAAATTTTTGTGTGTGTGTGTGTCACAGTAATAATAGCAACACCATTTGGCAAGAGATTTATATTTAGGAAGTCAGTGGAAGCTTTGAGAAATCCTGTAGTAGTTTTCAAACATGTATAGAAAACTGATTAGAAAACTCTTTAGAAACTACCATCCAGCTGAAGAATATTATGTATCTTTTAGAAACACTTGGCTTTCATAGACTGCTTGGAATATGTTAGTGTCAGTATTGGGAAAATATATTCCTTCGTGCTTTGTGATATATTTCTGTAAAGCAAACTTACTATCAACTAGAACAGGTTTTCTTTCCTGTGGTTTCTTTTCTCATCTGTTTCTGCTCAGTCAAGGTGCATCTGGGAATATATTTCCCCTTGCAGCAGCAGGTGGCGTTGAATAGCATACTCTATTCTCACTCTTATAATCATTTTGTCTTATATGTAGTAAAACTCCTCTCCCAGAAGAGATAACCCACAAGAGAAATTCAACAAGTTTTTATAGATGTAGCAGACACTGCACATGACGGGGGTAGGGGTCAAATTCTTCCAGCTTTAATTGCACTGAGAAATAAGACCATAATGTATTTAAGAGGCAGCAAAAGCAAATTACATTATTTTTTTAAGTAAAATTTTCTTTTCATTTTTATACTCACAAAAATCTCTTGGCTTGCTTTTGCAGTACCACAGAGTTCATGTTGTGGTAAGGAGATGTTTATCATGTACCAGTACTCATTCACTCTGCAGAAATTTGCAACCCTGAGTCTGTTTTGTGGCTTTCTTCATCCACCTTACTTCCACAGAACAAAGGAATTGATTCTTCTCCCAAAAACATTATCATCATATCTTCATGCAATACAGTGCAGCGTTTCAGATTTGCACTGTGGTGAGAGCAGAATGAGAATTAGCATTTTCCAAACTTTTCTCTAAAAATTATGGAATATTGCAGAATCAGTTCAAAGCAGGCCTTCACATGACTTCCTAAGCTTATTTTTTAAATATCATACAAATAAAATATCTTTATGTGCACACAGGTAAGACCTAAGAATGAAATAGAAACCTTTTACAAGCAAGTGACTGTACCTCGATCTGTAGCCAGCCTTAGCAGTGATTATGAGTATTTAAGAAATCCATCCATCTTCCTTTCATCAACAGTCACTTTTGCATTTGCATATCTAATAATTTATGGCATGTCCTGACCCCAAGCAGTAATTGAACCAATAGATCTTCAGACTAGATTTACTCTGGTCTGGCTGCCACAGTAATGTAACTCTGCAGGAGTTTTGGATTATTCCAAATGCCATCTCCTCTTCTGAGAGACTGACAATCACAGGAAAAATTTTACCTCCAAATGTCAAGGCAGAAACTCTATAGCTTAGTTTAAACTATCTAGCTCTCCTTTCGGAACACTTCAGATAAAAACAGGAAGCACAGTGATCACTCCCAACACTGCCCTTGGTAGACTGGTTTTAATGTAAGACTCTGTAACAATAAATTAATTATCCTAAGACTATAAAACCATGGAAGAGCCTAAAATGCAGAAATGAAAGGAGGAAATCTATTGCAGAGTTTGTAACCGGTAATGTAAAAAATAATAATAAAAAAATTTAAATAGAAATAAAAGGGGAGAGACACTGTTGTGTTGGTGAGGACTCTGATGATCACAGACTGACAAGAATCAAGATTCAAGTAGGAGACTTGAGCAAGCCATGGCACAGCACAAAAATACCCAGCCAATTGCTTGTGTTTCTTCTTCTCAAAATGTGATTTAGAGACCAATTTCAAGGCAGCATTATATGCTTCAGAAAAGGGTTCTCAAAAGCTTTGAACAAGAAAAATACCAGCAAACACACAGCTCTGCACTGTTGCAGGCACTTTGCTGAATACTAAGTATTGAGAAAATACAGCAATAGAAGTTGTGTCTTTTCCAGCAGGTATTGCTTGGGAAAATCTCTCACTGCTCTTCACCTATTTCTGACTGTAACAGAAGGGTCAGGTGCACAGACCGGTCACACTGCTGCTGCTTCCAAACAGTATTCCAAACATCATGAAATGATGCTGGGTCTGAAATTTTATAACAGGTCTCATCAGTTGGCTGTTTTATTTTCCTGGAAAGGAGCTCAATTGAACAAGCTCTGGCAGACACACAGAGCTATGCTGTTGCCACTGACACAAGTCCCAAAACAACACATACAGTCTGTGAGAAAATGCTACTGTCTCACAACTGCGGAAGAAAAAAAAGAGCAGCAAAGGTACAAACAAGGGAAATCTGACCCAATCCCCAATGAATGGCATATGCAGTATTAATCTATTGATGATTAAGTGCTGCCATTGTTCCTTAATAGCTAAGTTCAATGATGATAGACATCCTGGAAAATAGATAGATAGACAGAAAGATAGATATCCTCAGCTACATCAACCATCCATAATATCCCATGTGCTGCCATCACTGCTTTGCCTGACCAATTGCCTGTGTAACCTGTTCCATCTTGTATGATCAATATTAGCACTTCACTAAGCATGCAGTTACAGCTATCTGCTAGCACAGGAAGAACCTCATCTTGCCTCGCTGTACTGAAAGATGATCACCTTGAAGAAGAAATGCAATTTTCTATACCAATACTTTCATTTAATTGTTTTCAGTGACTTGTTTGATGCCTTTGTTCTACTTGTTATGCAAATACTTTACAGCAAAAAGGAAAGCATTGGAAAATGAATGAACATTGAAAAGTTGACCAGAAAAACTGAGTTTAAAGTCCAAGCAATGTCTCTGTGCCTCAGTTTTCCATAATTGAAGTGAGATTAACAGTACCATAATCACCTGTTCTGGGATTCTTGTGGATCACTGTTTGATTAGCAGACCTAAAATGTTCCAGAGGCAGAAATTCTCCTGGTGCCTCCAAATGCTAAGTGAGCTGTGATTCTCTTAGGAACTGACTGAGATACAGAAGATTGATAAAGTACAGTAGCACAGGATCAAAAGGAGAGGAAGACAGGTCTCTGTGCAGTATGGGAATGACAGCGCAGGAAGAAAAGTATTCCTGGCCCTACCACCCTCATTCTCTTGTTAACTGCCTAAGTGAGGATAGCACAGGATAGAAAGTTCCTTATCCCACCCAGCCACTGCTGAAGGAGTGGGTGTTCCTGATAAGCATCGGGATAAAAACAGCAAATACCAGCGAGGAACAGACATTGTGACATCTCCCTTGGCATGGAAGTACAAAACGGTGGGATGCTTCCTGTGCTGTCTGTGTGATTGCAGTAAGATCGCCTTGCCATAATGCAAGAGGGGATAAATCTTGTTTCAACGAAGTTGAAAGCAATGCAGCTCAGCTGAAATTATCTGCAAAAACATAAGAATGAAAACACCCCTATCCTGTAAGCTGTTGTCTCCTGTGTTTCTGGCTCTCCTGTCAATACCAACCAGTTACCACTTCTGGTTTTTTCTCTTTTTTTTTTTTTTTTTTTTTTCTTCATGTCAGCATCCTCCAGTATTGCAGTGTTTCCAAAGTGGAAATGAAAGGCACAGGTGGAGAGTCAGCTGCCTACTTGTCATAAGGCTAAATATTTCTTCACTTGAGATGTCATAAACCCTGGAGTACACTCTGCCTGCATAGGAGGATTTCAGCACGGAGGCATGCTGCAGAAAGGTATTTGTGTCAGAAAGAGAAGAATTCTCTGGGCATTGTGATACTCTCAGGAATTAGTGCTAGTGCGGTATTATTTTGCTTGGTTTTTCTTTCCCTCTTTAATGAAGCAGTGGCTTATGGAAAGCACTATATAATCTGCATCCAAATGGAGTCAGAACCACAATATCAAATGCCAGAATGCTTTGAAGGTAGAAACTTTTTAATTGCTGTATTTTTTCTAAGCAAATTTTTCATTTTAGTCAACCAAATGGGTTTGATCTTGAAGGAATTTTCTCAAAATTCCCAGAGTAGGACAGCATTAACACAGTGGAGTGAAAATCCCATCATGTTCTTCAGACAAATGCTTCTCATTAAGGTGAATGATGAAAGGTAAGGGTGCTGAGAGAATACTTGTTTGTAAACAGCTCTGGATTTTGCTCTGCAGAGGAGTATATGACCCAATCTGCAGCCCAGCATGGCTTTTTTCACGGTGAGAATGGCACAACTCAACAATGCTACTGCAGGAAGGTACAAGAGAGCAACTTGTATCCAGAATGAAGGATAAAATATATGAAAATTCATGAAAATAGCAGGTTCATTTCAGCTCGAAAATTAGTTTTCCTATTTTTCATTCTATTTTTTCAGGTTAAATTTGCTAAATGAGAACTATATGTATTTGGTGGGCAGTTATTCTCAGTAGTTCATTCATTACTGAGTTTATCAAAAATAAAACAATAAAAATACACAGGACAGCAGCAGGAACCAGCTCACTAGAGGTGGAAGACGGATGGGACACTGATAGTTACAGCTGGTGTTCAGTCAGTCCAGAAAACAGCTGTGCCAGAGTTGGGAGGAGCTAGAGAATACCCATGAGTGCTCTCGTGAATTGTAGTTAGCTCAACAGAGGCCTCTGCTGAGCGAATAGTAACTGTCTGAGACAAGCTCAGAAACAAGCCAAGTGCCTCACCTTTATTCATCCTTACTGGGACTATCTAGTAGCCCTCTTACTGGTCACGCTGGGAGGAAAGAAAATGCCAAAGGGACAGATAAGCACAAATAGTTCTGTCTTATTTCTAAGGAAAACAAATAGGGAACTGTCCCTTATGAAATAAGAGTATTCACATGTGGTTTGCCATTAGAGAACGTATTATATGTTTTACTGTAGTTTTATTAAAGGTTCAAAAGTCATTTGAACAGAGACTGTGATTTACCATAAGATTTAATGTATACCTTTAGGTCCTTTTTACTTTTTTCTTTGTTTACCTGAATTTGCCACACTCAAACTGAATCAAGCCATTGATTTATCAGAAGTGCTTTTTTCCTCACTCTAGATCTGTGCAGATCTAAGCTATAAACAGGAAAGCAGTAAAAAGTTGCATTTGTAAATATTTTAGAGAACACTGCTGTTCTGTGCAGCTTTATGCTCTCTTTTTTCCCTGGTGCCATTGAGTGCTTTTGCAGAAGCTCGTTTGGGAAATGTATTCTTTGATTTTGGTAATCAATTGGTCAACATTTGAAGCCCTGCTCAGACACACAGCTATTGTGAAGAGCAGTACTTTCAGATATCCATTTGATTGTGTTTGTGATGCTTGCTTTATTCAACTGTACTCCAGGCAAATTAAAATGTAGTGCTATATAATAAGTATGGGAAGGTTAGCATTCACACTTTAGGGATAAAACATTTTGACAGTTCTATTCTACATTTGCATTTTAAAATTGTAATGCTTTTAATTAGACCCTATGTTTATGGTAGTTTCTCTTGTAGGCATTACTATTGTGAGACTGTTACCTTTCAAGGTCTGTTCTGGACTGCTTGTCTATGGGGAAAAGCAAAAGCCTGCTGTTTCCATATACAAATTTTTTGCTGGTCCATCGTATGTCTCATTTTCTTTAATTTCTCTTTCCGTTCCACCTGTGTCACCACTGCGGAAGAATTTGGGTTTGTTTCTGAGGATTCATATGTGCAGGGTTAGGGAGGGACATATATACAGTCCTATCTCACGTGCTTGGTATATTTTTCTACTGATCCTCAAATTCTCAGTTTTTGTTTGCAATAGAATCCCCAAGGGGACATGGTCTGGAGAGAGACAGGAGATTCTGCCATGATACGCATTGCCTTTTTAGCTCTTGGAAGGATGATGTTTAAAGAAAGCACATACACAGGCAATGGTCAACATCCTGAGCTTATGAAAATGATCACTGACATAGGATTAAAAAAAAAAAAAAAAAGGCCAAATAGTCCCTAGACAGCCAGTCCCTAGAGTCTTTGTGTAACTATTACTAGATTTACCCTGGGAAGGATATGGAGTTTGGTGGTACCAGAAATCTTGTGCATTCTACATTCTCAGAGAGTGTATTCCTGCATTAGGTCCCCGTACTGTATCTCCAAAGCCCAGAAAATTCAAACAGCCTCACAAACTGCTCTGAGGTGCTCATTTCTTTATCTTCCTTCAATTTTTGAAGTGCTTCTTCTGACTCAGCAATAAATAGCAGATATTCAGATACCGCTGCATATTCAGATATTTGGTATGGAAGTCATGTTTTCTGATTGGGAAGGGGACAACAAGTAAATCCTCCCAGCACACTCAGATTGCATCTTGCATTTAAAATCATTAAAATCTGAATTATACAGAGGCTATGCAGCACTAGGGGTAAGTACATTGGCCTTTCATGTCTTATTATGTTGTTAATTAGTTAATGTTTGTAAAGCACTTTGAAGATGAAAAGCCCTATATAAGTTCTAAGTGTTATTATCTCTAGAGACCTGGGTTCAATTCAAAGGTGCCTAATTACATATGCCATAAATTAGACTTAATGAGTTGTGGAATCATGTGCTTTCTGTGATGCATGCAGGTTTCTCAGATAGACCTTGGTCCTATAGCCTGCTGCTGTGCTTCTTTAGGTACACAGAGCTGTTATGAAAAATGACGCCAAAGAGAGCAGAAATTTTCTAGAAACAACTAGGTTATAGTTCAGTTCTGTTTAGAACTTAGTGAAGGAAATAACCGGGAGCTTTGCTCTGCTGTATCTAGGGCTTTTCCAGTAAATGACTTCAAACTGCTGAAGTTAGCATGATTGTTTTCAGGCTATGGTGCAGACAGAATTCTAATTCTTACTTTAGCTCCATATCTGGGCTTACCACAGAGGAGCTGAGCATATGAGCATGACTGCTGTCCTAACAGTGCCCTGAGATGTACCATCAGGGCTGGAGACGTTTCGGTGTTGGGTAATGTTCACATGCAAAAGAAAAAGTTCCCAACTGTAGAGATACTATCATTGAATTTACAGCAAGCCCTTACAAGTGAGTAAAGTGCAAAAGGGGGAAGTAGCAGTTATAGGAAAATGTGGTTTCATTGGCTTTGCAGAGCTGAGAGTTTCTGTGTTATGTAACTTACATATTCTGTGGCGAAAAAGCTACAAAATTGGCCCCACTCAGGGCAGCTATCCAGCAGTGAGAGCAGAGAGGTTCTCCTGGTTCCTTCTGAATTAACAGAGTTCAGAGACACAGAAAACCAGTAGGATCATTCACTTGTCCCAAAGCGGTTCCCATGTGTTTTTGCAGCAGAACGTTTTATCTTGGACCCTCTGCATGCTTAAAGGGAGAGACAGGGTTTATTCGACGTATAAATACGTTAGAAGTGATTGTGTTCATTAGTACAACCTAAGTAGATTGGAAAAACCAATTAATAGCAATTTACTACAAGTGTCTCTAACTGACTTCTTGAAAGTATTTATCCTGAAATGAAAGTCATTTGATTTAGTTAATGTTTCTTATATATGCAGATCTTCCGGGGAAAATGTATTTTTGAGTACTCCAGACAATTGAAACTAGTGAGCCCGCTGTCTGGAGAAAGCATCTGTAACCGCAGCCAAAAAGAGGAACAAGATTTCCGACATTGTTTCAAGACATGTGTTTGAAGCATGGGTTCCCATCACTTTCGGAGTGAGTTGCAGACCATTTTTCTTTATATAGATTTAGACAAGACAAAGCAGTCCTGGATTTGTCTTGCTAATTGTCTTTGTGATTTCTCTGGAGGCCGTTTTCTTTTGCTTAGCTGGAATATGATCATTTCCTCAAGAAACTTTAAATGGGACCGAGCATTGTTTCAAACTGCTTTTATTTTCTCTTTGGCCCAGTGCTCATTCAATCTGCTCACATTTCTGCATTCCTAAATAAATGGTCAAACCTTACACATTAAATACTGGAGTGCATATCCTTCAAAAACAATATATAATTTTGTTGAATATTTTTCATATATTATAGTAAATAGGAACTTGAGATAAATGTCAGCTTGAGCTCCAGGCTGTGGTTAAGTGTTTTAATAGTGCAGCAAATTTATCAACAAACTTTTCTTTCCCCACCCTGCCCCCTTCCCTTTTTGCAGTGAATAGATTTTTATCTGTCTGGCTTGTGACTTGGGGATTTTTACGAGATTTCAGTACTTGTCCAATATTTTGAAATTTGAATCTGAAAACAAAACAAAACAAAATCTTAAGACAATACAAAATAGTATTTTATACTGTATGTAACAACTGGGCACGTTTTTGACTTTCCGAAGTGCAAAGAGGATTCTGTTCTCTGACGTAATGCTCGCTGTTTCACCAGAAATTACCAATCTGATTCATTTTTCAGTACTCCAATACAGCATAGATAGTTGTGTAACTCCACTGAGCCACCAAATTGCTGGGAGCTGTAACACCCTCTTCATTTCTGTGCTACTGTAGCCTTCTTCCAAAGACTGATCAGAGCACTTGCATTGCTGTTATTTCATCTGGGCATTTTAAGTCTGTTTACATTCCTCCTCTGTTTTCCTGATGATAGTGACTGACATTAGCAGTGATCCAATTATTGCTTAAAAATTAGCAAGAAAAGACACTATGCAAGAAAATGAGAAAGTTATAAGCTTTAGCAGCTGTACCAAACTGCCTGTTAGAGAAACATCAGGCAGGAGGAACAACCTTACAACATTGTGAAAGCACTTTTTTTACAGCCAGACCTCCAACTCTGACCAGTGTGCTAATAGCTGATAAGGATATGCTTTGAGAAAATAATTCAAGGGTTACAAGAAACATTAAATGTGTGTGCATATTAAATGGTCAGCTAATATCCTATAAAGAACTCTGATCGCTTGATAGTTGTGTTTGGTGACCCACTGAAGAGTTTTACAAAAACAGTTCTCATCCTTTTGGCTTGTGACTTCCCAAGTCCTTTTCCTGTTTTATGTCTGTAATTTAACAAAGCACTGATCTCTCTCACTGAAGATCTGACTGTGGAAGCACTGCTCGTGAGGTCTGGAAAAAGACTTCTGGATCATTCCTGCCTCCAGCTTCTTCTCCCTGTCTGCAGGCAAGGGGTTTTCACAGCCCAGCTGGCAGAATGGAAAGCACAGCAGTAAGTAGGGAGGTAAACCAAGATTTCATACTGAATTTTATTCTAGAGTGGATAAAGAGCAACTGCCGATTCTGATAGACTATTGTGCAAGTAAATGTGTATTGTCATAAGTTTGTTGAGAGCTGATGTTTATTTCTATGGACCTGTGGCTCAACTATTGATCTTAGCAAGGAACGAGAAAGAAGCACAAAAGGTCTTCAAAACTGTCAGCATCACTGTTGTAATATGATTAAGATTTTAAACACAGAATTTTTTTTCAAATCATAACAGTTTTCTACTGTTCAGTATTGCAGTAATATCCACTACAGTCCTGAGAAGAACAACTTAATGTTGAAGCATTAAGAATTGAGTTTGTAGATATTCAAGTTTAGAAGTGCTATTTTGACTTTCACCTACATATTCCTTCATCAGGTAGCTCCGTCATCTGTAGTGGAACAAGAGCATGCCTCAGTTTACCTCTCAGGTCAGTAAAGCATTTCTTTTCTGAACATTATTTGACCTTTATTTAAGCATGTCATCTGATGAGACAGTGGCTTGATAAGCCTGGAGTTAACAACAAGCCAAAATACTGTCCTGAACCAGAGTTTGATTTGACAGTATGTAACAAAGTACATGCGCACACCAACACTTTGATTCATACAATCATATAATGGTTTGGATTGGAAGGGACCTTAAAAGCTGTTCCATTTCAACCCTGTGCCATAGGCAGTGACTTTTTTTTTTTTTTTTTGCAAGGCCTTTTTTTCCCAAAGTCCCATCCAACCTGGCCTTGAATGCCACATGGGTGAGGCATCTACAGCTTCCCTGGGCAGCCTGTTCCAATGCCTCACCACCCTATGAGTAAAGAATATCTCCCTTGTATCTAATCTAAATCTACCCTTTTTTTAGTTTCAATGTCTCTAAGTTTATTCCCTGTCCTATCACTAAACTTTTAAAAGTACTTTAAGAAGTAGTTTTAAATTGTGTCATTTTAAAGTGTACTTTAAAAGTGTAGCTGACAATTCTTTTCAAATTTCCTCAGGAAATAAGCAATGCAATTAATTCATAAGTACCCATAAGTATATCTGCTTTATTACAATTGAGATCTTTATTGAGGTGGTGAAGTGACATTGTTACCTTAAAAAGATACCAGAAAGGCTTAAAAATGAACAACTTCATAAAACTGAGGATTACTGTCGTGTAAACGTCATCACATCAACTAACTGACATTATTTGTTCACCGCCTTACAGCAATTGTTTGTAATTGTTATTTGTGTGGCATCTGTTTGGCACTTAAACTGTGCATATAACTGAGAAGAGCTGCATTATTAATCAAGAGAAACTGAGAAATGTAGTTGAGAATGCTAGATCAGGCAGGCAGATGGAATTATCTCCTGTGGCATTCACTCTTAAAAGAATTTACTTTTTTTCTCTCCCTTCCTCATACATGCAAACAAGAAAGCAAACAAACACAATCTCCTAGTTTTACAAGAAAAGCGTCTAGAAGTCAGAAATACCATAAGCAGTGAAATAAACTATTGTCCAATCTAGATTCCTAAGAGGAACCCTGGAATTACCCAAGATTATGAAAAAAAAAAAAAAAAAAAAAAAGCCACCCTTTTTTTTTTGTGTTACTTTGCTTGCAGTTGGTTTTATCCTAAAGAAAAGTTAATGTTACACCCATCTGCATGCACTTAATCTTGGTCTTCCAAAATGTTCTTCTTGTGCTCATGATGAAAGCTACAATAATTCTTTGCCCTCACAGTATAAAAAGAAATAAAACAAGGGATTCAAAATGGACCAACTATTACGAAACAAAACTTCAGAATCTCTTTTAAGCTATTTTTTGTTCAGTATATTTTATTACAAGTGAAAGGACTTATCATAAATAAAAATGTTGAGAGCAAAACCATAATCTCAATGTTTGTATGATGGTGATGAAGCAGCATTATTGTCTTTCCGATGTCACTAACGTGAAAATTTCCATTTCTGTCAGTTTTTTAAAATCAAGGGGTTTGGGTCTTGTTTGACAAAGATCTCAAACAGGTGTGTAACTTTAAGCATCTAAGTTAAGCCTGTTATCTTGAATGTGACAGTTAACATACTGATGTTAAGTATATCCTTAAAGTCAAGAGCTCTTGGCTACGCATTTGGACTCATTAAAGATGAAATGAATGTAAAAGTAAAGAAGATAAAATTGTAATACAGAATATGTTAATATCACAAAACAGACTGAAGATCTTGCCTCTCTGTTATTTGTTAGTAAAGCTGATGCTCTTCTGTAATGGATAAAAAGGTTATCTATAAGAAAATATTCTGTTTCTTGTCTTACACAGAAAGTATTTTATATAAAATGGATATAAATTTGCTCATTCACTGTTTTAAAACCTAGGATCCTTGTACACTGAATAGCAATTTATGTGGTCCCATGATCTGTCATCATATGTCCAAGCAACTTGTGGGAAATAATGGAAAGAGCTTTTTAAAGGCCACAGAGAGGTGATAGCTTGGAAAAAAAGCTAATTAAAGTACGTTTTTAAAATTGTGTTTTAAGATCTTTCATTAAAAAAACAAGCTTAATATAAAGTAAAATAGATCAAGGGTGTGCTAATGTCACTGCAGAGGCAGCATTCCAGTAGCAGATTGCATATGTTTAAGTGATTCACATATCACAGAATCACAGATTTGATTTGGCAAATAAAAACCTTATCTTACTCTAAGTCATTTTTACCATCTGGATTTGCATATACATATGATATCTGTTATATTAATTATATCTATTTTCACAGGTATAGACAGGCATAGCCCAGAGTTGTGGCAGCCATTAATAGATCAGGCAAGCCCTTACAGCTGTGTTTTGATCAGCAGAAAGGTTTTTGGCATCCAAGAGCTGAAATCACCTTTTGGATATGACAAGTGCATCGAAGTATCTAGCAAGTTAAAATCAAGGGTTTCTGTGAGGAGGGAGTAAGAACACCTACCACAAAAAATTAAGAGTAAAATAACCTTTAATAATCTCTACAGTGCAAACTCAATTGTATGTATTGCATTTAATTGGCATTTAGCCATCCATCATTTGCTGGCTCATAAAGCTGATTTGTGCTCTTTCCTTCTGTCCCTCTTTCCTGGAGCTGCTGGCCTCTTTTCACCATGCCTTTCCCATAGGCACGTACAACTGGGACCTACACATTCTTTTGTCTCTTCCTTTGGAACGCTGCTTTTTATCACATGGGGAAAGGAGTTTTGTGAGCAGCTTTCTTTCTTCTTTATTGTTGAATGCCACTTATAAACTCTGTCACTAGACTCTTGGAAGGTATCTAAAATGCTAGACAAGGAAACAGGTATAATTCAGAGGAAAACTGACCTTGATTGAATAGGGTCAAAATGCTTCAACTACCTCTTTCATTTGAAACTCCTCATTTATAGACTCACGCTTCTTTCACCGTAGCTTGAGGGTTGACATAAATATATGTGGGATGTGTGTTAGTCTTAAAGATAGGAAATTCAGTTAGATTGAATGAATTCTGTGACTAATCAAACTCTTTGTGAAAAACACGGTTTCTCCCCTTGAGAATTGTAAGACTGTAATTGTTGAGAACACCAAAATTTGTTTGTTTCTTAGTTTATTTTCAGAAAACCACTTTGGGCATTCCCCAGGTATTAACATGTAATAGACAAGCTAAAGCTCCAACTGCTAATTGCCAGGTCCAATTGCTTATGTTAATCAGGCTTCTGAGGAAACACAAAAAGTACTAACCTCTAAATTATCTGTCTAAAAAAATTGAACATTCATATTGAAGTTTATGCATGTAAGGCTATTCTTAAAAGCATTTGGAGGCTGTAAACTACCAAAGATTTTTGAACAGAATTCTTGTGGTCATTTTCAGACTTGCTCAGTACGAATGTTTCCTGAGCTTTCTGCTGTTGACTGTCATCACAGGCCATTTCTGTTGAGTAGGCTGAGAACAGAGATTTACGAGAATATTTGATGAAGTTTTATACAGACTGTGTCCCAAGCATTTATTTGCTACATTATGCACCCCTTTCAACCAAATGCTGTTTGTTGTTATGGTAACCCATTGTAACGAGAGCCATGTGACCCATGAAAACCTTAGCTAGCCAACAAAGTTTGCAGTTTTCACGTACTTTTCAATGTTTCTGTTTTCATCTTGTTTAAACAGCATCTTTATCATTGCCCAAACCACAGATGGCACAGGCCTCATTTTCTTTCTCTTCATTGAGGTTGACTTACACCCCATCAGCAGCAGAAAAAGACTTGAAAAACGTGTAGATGTGATTAGAAACACTTTAGTATCCTTTGGAGCAGCAAAGAAGAGTCTTAAACTCCCTTCTACTTCTTTGCTAGGAAGAGCTTCTGCTAGGACTGGTGTGGATTGGGAGCCAGGAATCCTTTCTGTCTGATTCCTGGACTGCTGAAGAGCAGCTATGCCAAGGCCCTCACACAGGCATACTTCCTCACATTTATCTTAGGTTAGCACGTTCCTTTATTTAACTGTCTCTGATCTGACTATATCTGATCATTCCTTCATCTCATTTTCACTTAACCTCTTGACCTCTACACAGAGTAAGCATCCTATCAGATATCACCCAAGGGACCTTCTTTTCCCCCCATTCCCCCTTTCTCCACTCTTTCTCCAATTTAGGTGCTTTACGCTACTCCTGGTAATTTACCTGATTACATGGAAAGAGCTGTAGATCTTTTTATAATTGCTATTTTACTTAAAACATTGATTCTTTAGCTCCTGTCTGTTTTCAGGTCATCACACCTCACTGGAGGTTTCTCTACTTTAATAAGCAACTCAGAAACCACAGAGACTGGAGGATGGAAGTCGTTGGATGTTGTCATGTTTGAAAACAGCTCCATGGCATTCATAAGAGGATTCTTGGCACCTGCCTAGTTAAACTGGATGTCCAATGTTATCTCTCCAGGCAAGTAAGATTCTGGCAATCAGTGTAGTCCTATTTCACTTGTTCTCAGTCTTTTTGACACAAACACATTAATTCTCCCAGGCTACTTTGGCAGCTGTAAGAAGTTCTTTCCTTTTTTTAATATGATTGATAATATTGAATATTTCTTTTAACCTTTTACTGCAATTGCTGGGCTAGGTGATAGTTTCTCTGTTTGGATGTTAATCTCCAGCATGCAGTAGCACATCTTCCAATCACCTACTCATTCTGGAACTCATTTGTAATATGTTGCCACTTAATTTACAACTGCCTATCAACCTCCACCAAGCACTATCCCTACAACATATAATGTCATTCTTCCAACACTTCTACTGTCAAAGGTCATATAAAACAAAACATTGCCTAATACAAAAAGTCCTTCTAGTTTAGCACAGAAAGAATGGCAGCCATTGGGTAGAATTTGACTCTATCATTTCATATGATGTGCTAGAAAGAAATACATTCTGGAAAAAGTGCCAATAATTAACGTTCCCTGATTCAACACAGGAAGTGTGTTGAAATGTACAGGCAAAAAAAATGTCATCATTGTTTTAACTTCTGATTTTTCAGGGAGGGAAAAAAAAAAAAAATGTTGCTTGAGGAGATAGATATGAAAACAAAGAGACCTCCCAGGCTGACTTGAAATATGTTCAAACTACACATCCATTCTCTGCTCCCTAGAACCCAGTAAATATTTCTTTGGCCCCACAAAATATTTTAGTTTGAACCCAGGAAACCTCAGATTGACCTTGGAAATAAGATTCCTGATTTTCAAAGTAAATTTCTCAGCTACACCACTGGAGGAGTTACACTTTTCTGACTGAAACATATAAAACTTGTCTCTTTTGGCAAATGAGGTAAGAAGCTAGTTGTTTTCCCAATTAACTAACCATAGACACAATCAAAATCTTTTTCTCAACTTTTATAACCCAATACAATGCTGGTGGCAAGGTTAAAATACCTTTTCTAGTCCATTAGAGGCAGGGTTAAGCCAGTGTAAAGTAGTAGTGTCTGTCTCAGTGGATATACACTGTGCTATCCTGCTGAGCATCTGGTGCATGTCTCTAC
The DNA here is from genome assembly GCF_905368555.1 of Meleagris gallopavo. Classification (NCBI taxonomy): domain Eukaryota; kingdom Metazoa; phylum Chordata; class Aves; order Galliformes; family Phasianidae; genus Meleagris; species Meleagris gallopavo. Next base: position 5,337,409 of record NC_139416.1, read on the forward strand.
AGAGATTTTGTTCTGTCTTCTCATCGGGTTGTATTGGATGCTTTAGCAGCATTTGATCCTATAGTGTCCTTTTAGCTTACCTTGAATCCCCTTTGAGATTTTAGATTACATATGTCTGGATTTGATTAGCTTTGTCAGTTTGTTTTCTTCTGATGTTTTTCTCCTCTGCCAGCTTTTTTTAACTCTTCTCTCACCCAAGACAAGATCTCATGCCCTGATGCAACATAATGAAAATATTCTTTTGAAAAAGTCTGTGACATTATTTTCTGATGGTGTTAGTTCCTGGATCTGGTTATCACTTATCTGTATGAAAGTGTAAGCTCTTGTTCCTCATGGAATATAAGGACAGGAGAAGTCTTAAATTCCTCTTATAAAACTGGTTGGTGTCTATCAACCAATGCTGAAAAGCATGACCAGAGCCTTTCTTTTAACTTCATAGCTGCTTCTAAGATGTCAGGCATAACTGCCTTTTGTACAACAGTCTTATTCAAACAGACAAAAACAATAAAGATGGACACTCTGATTGGCATCTGTCATATTAATTTAATTAAACAGCTGTAATAGACAAACATACAAAAAAAAAACAAACAACAAAAATACCAAACAAACAAAAAACAACCCAAACTTGGTACTAGGTGTTAAATAAAATAAGGTGATGTTTTTTTCTCAATGACCCTCATAGGTTTTGCTTCAGCTTGGGTTTCTCACTTCAGCCAACCAGAAGTGTTGAAATGCTGTCAGCTGGTATTTCACTGAGGCTTCTGGTCCAGGGCATCAGTGAGGTATCCAACTGCCCAAATGTGGTCCTTGCACCCTCCCCATGTCCTGCTGAAGTCATTGATTCATGTGTGTGCTCGGGGTTTCACAAGGCTGCCAGGTGGTAGCCACGTGGTGCAGATTTAAGAGCTCCATGGGGCTCAGGTAATATTCATATATCTGAAAAGGACAGTGCTGTTGAAACAGAATGAATCTTTGAACTTTGTTAGGTTTTTGATATGACCTTAAGCCTCAGATTTATAAAAACATAGCAGAACAAACCCCACTGCTTGCTTGCTTTTATTCTATTTTCTGATATTGCACTAAATTGTCAGCAAAGCAGGCCTTTTACCTATCAGCAGATGGTACAAAATTCTGTGGGATTTTCCCACATTTGATGAACACCCATCAAGTCTATTTACATGAGCATGGAAAATATTAAAATGACTACCAGGTCTGTTCAGCACAACGCACCTGGAGCACATTGCTGCCAGCAAGCTTCCAAGGTGGGGAGATTCTGGCACATGGTTACAGTTCTGGGGATTGGACCACTTTTGACTTTGGTTATTGCATCTTTTGACACCTGAAGACATATTCACCTCTGACCCAGGAACATCTGCACCATCAAACTATAAAAAGGGGAATTGAAATGTAACCTTTTTTTTTTTTTTTTCCCCCTTACTGTTATTTTTATTTTCTATTGAAAAGGGGTTTAAAAGGCCTATGAAATGTAAAATTGCTTTTTTGTCATAGTTGCAAAACTCATTTCACTTTTTTATCTGAGATGCACTTGTAGTAAATTTCCAGGGCTGAAAAAGGAATACAGTAACCCACAGTCCAAAGCAGTGAGCACAGCACAGCCTGCATCTCTCAGTGCTTGGGGCAAAGAGGGGAGTTACCGCAGTGGACTACTTTGTCCTTGCTCCCACCATTCACCCAGGCTTTTCCTCATCAGTTTGTTACCCAGAATATTCTTACGTGTTCTGACTTTCCTTCCTAAAGTAACATTGACGTGTTTTTTTTTTCTTTACAGGCAGAATTTTATAAATCCTTGGGCTGTTGCTGCTGCTCCTCTGACATGGCCCATCATCAGAATACCAGCTCTGCTGGCAACTAGGCAGGTGACTATCTTCTTACATGAAATACTGGTATACCACAATGCTTATGGGAGTTTTCCTTTCATCTTTCTTCTTGTGCTTTGCTCATGTAATTTATATTCATACGGGGTTTTTTGTTTGTTTGTTTTTCTGTTTTTTGTTTTTTTTTGTTTTGTTTTGTTTTTTTAATTCATTTTCATGTGCTAGCTTTTGGCCAAAAAAAAAAAAAAAAGCAAAAAAAAAAACCCTACAACAAACCAAAACCAAAAAGCTGGGACCTTTCTGTGTGTCAGTTTGCTGTACTGTAAAATGAATTTACATGGTTTGTAAGTGGAATGTAAATATGCTTAGATGAACAGCGCTAGAAAAATCCCTGGAATTATTTTTTTGACTTTTACCTGCGGTGTAATGGAGTCAATTTTTTGTTTCATTTAGCGTGACAAGTATATAGGGCAAAGCGACACAGTATGTTGATAGATGGGCTATTGCTATGATTGAGTTTGCCAAAATTAACACATTTCCCATTGGAAAAAAAAACTTTGGAAAAGTTTCTCTTTTCTGAGTACAGGCATTTTATGTTAGAGCCTCAGAGCTGGTTCTGTCTCTTCTAAGTTATAAACCCTTATGGATGTACCATAAAGATGTCCACCTAATGCGGAGAAAAGCAGATTAATTGATCACAGTAATATATTCTTATCCACTGAATAAGAGCATTCCACACATTGTTTCTTGTTTTGTTTCTGGCTTGTAAATCTTCATTGTAGAATACAAATGAAAATGACCCAAATATGTATTATTTATGAATAGGACTCTCAGATATTATGCTTTAGATTGATTGTGTTAGACAGGATATAACAGAAGCACAATAAGTCAATGAAAAATAAAAAGCAGCAAAAAATGTTTCATGCTAAAAATGTAGTTCTAGTGACACCTCTTATATAAAGGACGTTTCCAACACATTGACATTTATATTTATCACAGCAGTGTGTGTGATTTACAGTTGTCTGAGGCATTGAATATCAGGAATATCCATGCATGTACACACCCCTTTTGAATGATGGTAAGCCATAGAGCACTGCATTGCCCCCTGTACAGCAAGCCTTTCCTCCCCATTTTATTTTTCTTCTCTAGCTTCAGGGAGGCAAAGGAAGCAGTAGATCAATAGGGTGTCTTGACTGAAGTTGCCTGCAGCACTTCCATTTCTCAGACTGGACACTGATGCTAACTATCAATAGCAATAAGAGGCTGTCTCAGACAGAATTAAGGCTCCTTCTTCTGCATGGCTGTCTGGTGCTTACTGATAAACATCTTGTGCAGGATTGCAACAAATAAACCATTTCAAGTGTGCAAACTAGCCACTGTCATTCTCCCTATTGATACTTGCTCTGGGGTGAAGTGACTGATAGTTATTTTCATACAGCTGATAGATACACAGTAGATAAGCATACAGATGGATAATAGTACAAAGGCATAATGCTATAGAGCGTGGAAAGATCATTGATGAAATTCTCTGTGCTCCTGTAGAAACCCTGAGACAACAAAATACAGAAATATTGACTTATGTTTAAACTAATAAGAAAAGCCGCATCAGAATTTAACTATTTATTAACATCTCATATTTAGATAATGTTAAAAGTATCCTGCCAAGCTGTTTTGTTCAGATGGAGTTATTCATTTTTACTACTCCTCATGTTTAGCCTGGAAATAAAAGCTGACAGGCTGGATGCAGCGCTGATGTTGATGGGGAGGTGTTTGGCTGCACCACCACTGCACCAGAGGTTAGTAATTTTGATAAAACTGAGCCTCTTTAGCCTCCTTTCATGAAGAAAAGAAAAAATAAATCAATTTCACAACTGATCTATAGCTCTGTTGTACATTTCTTGTTTTCAGTCTGAATAAGAGGGAGGAATCAGGTTTCCACTCACACGTATGAAATCACCTTTAAAATACCCTGGCCCAGCTCTTCTTGTTGGTAAGTCCATTATAATTCTACTTAGGTCAAATATCCAGTAAAGATGTGCTAATCTACACCAAATGAAAAGCTCACATGCAAATCCAGGTTTATTTTTCTTTTAATTTTGCTCTAACTGACTGGGGCGGGGGAAGCGGTTCAGATGCTCTGCTGGAAAATCAACAGAGCTTTATTTCATATTCTCCCTCTGTGGAGCTCTAACCATTTACAGGAGCAAACAATCTGGCTCTGAGGCATCTCCGGCTTTCTATGAAGTGGTGCTTTTCAGATTAGGAGGCTGCTTTTCTGAGAGAAAGTTCACTGAACCCTTTTGAGTTTCAGATTATCCTAAAGCAAATGGTTAAATAACATTACTTTATTTCATAATCATTGTTATGTTAGATATAACAAAAGCTGATGGGTTTTATAGGATAATTTTGAAGGTAGTTCTGATGTTGCTGAATTCTTAAACTAAGATGGCTGATGAGAAAATAAACCAGAGCTTTCGAGATTTTATGAGGAAGGGCACCAATTATGAATAAACATAGTAAAAATATTTGCAAAGGAATACTCCTGAGTCTATGTCCATGAATAGATGTATAAGCTTTGAAAGAAGTGAAATCAAATGTTACCAGGAACTTAATATATTGGGGGGGGGGGGGAAACAGCTACACAATTTGTGGATTAATCACTTACTGATAGACATTTTTTACTTTTTCCTCATGCCATATGCTGCAACTGGATTTGCCCACCACACAAAAGCAGTGTGGGGGTGGAATGGTTAATGTGCTCACTGCTCAGTCACTGCTGTTATTAATTGTGCTCCTGTGCAGAACACGTACATTTTACACTAATATGCTGATTAGTGAGACAGAGCATGCAGTTTCTAGTGAGGAAGCTGGAATTTCAGATGTAGCCTGGCTCTTCATTTTGATTACTTTCTGGCTAGAGAGTTGGAGTCAAACTAATTCATTTTGTAAACACTACTGGTCATTCATGTGCAGTATTTTGTATGAATCAGTAGGACAGTCAGACTGGTACAGCTTCAAAAGTGCAGATGAAACTTACTGTTTCACTCTTTGCAGTGTAATCACTGTACAAAGTAAGAAGGATCATATCTGTACTCTTTAGCTCAGGCTAAAGTCCTATTCTTCAGAATGGGTTTCCTTGAGAAAGGTGAAAGACAAGAGTCCAAACTGCTTGCTGACGAGCAACCCAGCCCAGGCACACTAACAGGCAGCTTTCAACAAATATTTATACAGCTCAGGGATATTGCTATAGCCTCAACATTTCAGCACAAATATTAGGCCACAACCTCAGCTAGTCTAAATTGACGTAGTCCTATTGGCTTCAGTGGCATTAAGGTGATTTACAATAGTTGAGGTTCTCACTCCTTTCATTTTTTTCCTCAGTGCCTCTGTCAGTGTGTTCCACATACCTCCTTCAGCTGAGAAGTGGATTAATTTTGAAGTAAAATCAAAGCTCTTCATCCTATTAAAATTTCTGCTTAGTTTTGAGAGGGGCTCAGCATGAAGAGAAAAGCGTTACGAGGCTGACAGCGAGTTTTTCTGGACCACAACAGCATTCAGCTGAGTTGGGGTGCTAAGGCAGGAAGTCATTCAAGGAAGTAATTGGCTTTTTTGCTAATATGTATATATGTATGTGTGTATAAAATCTGGATGTATATGTATCTATACAAAATCTGGGTTTACTGCTCCCACTGGAGAACTTAGTTTTATGTGTTACTTTTAATAGCAGTTATGCAGAGATATAAGCACACAGTTGTGTATTATAATATTTGTTTCCCAATGTTGGTATGCCAGGATTCTTTAAAAGGATATGAAGTGGGTTTTTTTGGTTTTTTTTTTTTTTTCCTGTTTTTCTTTCAAGACAGGAAATATTAGTAAAGCACATTTTTTTCCCAATAGTAAGTGACTTCAAGCTGGGGACAGATAAATGGATTACATTACATATTTTCTACACAAACATAGGGATTAATTTGAATTATTTCCCTAAATCAAAAAAAAACCTAGAGTCTTTGGCAGCCTTTGAAGTTTAATTAATGTTTATTCTTGCCATCAAGTGCAAAGGACACCGTGCAGGACCACTAAAACAAGTTGATCTAAAGCTATTTATATCAAACAAGCCAAAGCCAAGATGTTTGCTTCCGAGTTTTGAAGAAAATGCAACTATTTTAAAGTTGCTAGTATTTTGTTTTACAAATTTGAAGTAGAAGTTGTAGGGCTTCTCTCTCTGAGCTGTTGATGTCTAGAGTCTATACGTAGCCTATACATTAACTACAATTCCGATGATTTTCAAAAGTAGACTTGATACAGAACAGGTCCCCTCTAGCTTCTATGCTGTCCCAGGTCTGGTTTCTACTCTTAGGGACACAGGAAAGCTAGCTTTGCTCTCGTCTTTCAGAATACATTTGGAATTCCTTTCAAATGTGTCTTATCAAATTTGACTAGAAGTACCTATTACTTGGAGACATTTCAATGCCCATTTTCTGTAGAAGAAAATTAAATCAGGTCATGAGATGTAATAAACCAGACGTAGGATTTCCAAATAAATTTTATTTCTTTCATGGTTAATAGTTTTTGAAGTGTGCTACTGAAATACTGCGTAAATGTAAAAGCTGGTTTACGTCTGATGGCTGTGATTGACTAAAGCAGTAGGTAATATTCTCAGAGATATTTAGCTTCTGATAATTCAGCCATACAGATTTCTTCTTTTTTTTTTTTTTTTTTTTTTTCCTTGAAGGCCATTTTCATATGTACAAAAAAAGCTTTGCAGACAAGATATTTTTTTATATCTAAAATTCACAGCATGTCTTGCTGTTAAATTGCCACCTTAGAGGCCTTTTTAAAATTTCATTGAAAATGCATATTAAATCAAAGTGATAGACAGATGTAATGTAAAATGTCTGTCAACAATTAGAATCCCATTTGGAAGTTTGTAAAGCATAACAATTTAAAATGAATTTAGATTGAGAAGGAAAGTTTTTACATTAAGAGGAAAAGTTTTAGCCTGCAGTACTGCAATTTTGTACAGAAAAAAAAAAGAATCCAATTTTTTTTGCCATTCTGTGAGTAAAAGAGAAAGGAAAGAACCAGAGATTCTAAAGCAGTTAGTTCACCAGCATGTATCAGTCAGGTACCTTCTGTCTTTCCACAACAGAGTCCAAATTACATTGATTTGATTTGGAAAGATATAATAAATCACTAAATATACAGATAGTAAAGTCCATTGTAAAACTTCTCCCTTGTCATTTTCGAGGAACCAAGAAATACATTGCAGCTGAGACATTTGATTACTCTGTGTTACGTATTGAAAAGTGCAGCTGTTTATATTGGGGTAGACTAAATCCCTGCCTAAGTAATATCCATGTGGCTTGAAAAAAAATGCGCTGAAGGAAACTTCACAAAATTCCCTTTGTATTCTTCACAGGTGACACCTCTGGAATATCCCAAAATGGCAGGATCCATGGGCAAACAGGAGGTCAGAGCTCTGAGGTACCTCCATGCAGTCTGGCCCCAGTCCTTCGCCCTGCAGCTCCATCACCAAGGACTCACCTGCGTACAGGGAGGCTGGGTTGGCACTCAGAGGTCAGTCTCAAGTGTGGAAGGAGCTCTGTGTGGCCGATGGAAAGCAGTGTCTCTCCTGTGTTCTTTCCTGCTTGGTGTGCCAGTATCTCAACTCCTGCAGCATACTCTTTGCATTTAGGAATAAAAAAAAGTCCTTCGAGGAAGGGAACTGCTTTCTCTCCTACTCTAGAAAAGAGTACACATCCCTCATAGAAAGGGTTCATACACCAGTCAGGAAGTGAAATGTAAGTGTAGAAATACTTGACAGGTCTGTGCTGCCCAACCGATAGTCTGATCAATGCGGTCATGTGCCTGAGCTACAGAGCTCAGGCTGTCACCTGGATGTTCCCAAAGCCTGGGGCCCAACAAAAGCTGGGATTAGGTGAGGTTTTCTGGCTAGTATTTACTGAAAACCGTGTAAGCCACTAGAATACAGTTAGTCATAAAGTGAAACTATTTAAATTATTTTCAAATTCTGTTTGTTTATTTTTGATTTTATAGCATGCATGCTTCCAAGCACTGAAATTAGTATAATCCTGGCAATATATGTCAATGATTCAAGCATGGAACAGTGCATTCTCTGTAGCGATACATAGCTCCTTTAAGCAGATACACTGCCAGATATACTTGTGTATAATTCGTCCAGATTAAATTCTGGCTGTTTCTAGACATTCCAGTTATCACTTTGATTGATTTTATGAGAATGGCAGTAAGAAAGCAGACTAAGAAACACGAAGCAAATTCTTCAGTTTACTCCTGAAAGGAGAGTCAATCCCATGAGAACTTTCTTTAGTGTGTTCCTGTTTATAACTATTGCAAAAATAACTGTGTGCCATCACAAAAGATGGATGCAAATTACTCAGAGCAGCTTTTGGCTCTGGTTATTTAGTATTCGTGTTTTCTTTTAGTAACCCTGTTGAAGACCCAAGATTACCTGTGAACAACACAATTAAACAGGTGGTTTAAGAACTACTTCTAAATTGCCAGAGCTGTTTTACAGGGAGTTCTTTCCCAGTCATATGAGTACCAGCAAACAAATTCCTGCAGGCTTTCCTGAATGCAGCAACCAGCACCAGCCACCGGATTTTGTTGCTCCAGGCAAAACATCAAATGTAGGCCCCTCACAAGGCACCATCATGAGCGCAGGCAAGTGTTACAAAACATTTTGCAGCCCTAGGCAGCTGCTGCTCTGCGTGGCTGGTGGTGGCAGTGCTGGCCCTGCATGTCAATTTGCCTATCTCTCACCCATTAGGATCACGTCCATCTCCTTTTCTACCTTTGCACTGAGCTTCCTAATTGGTTTTGCTCAGTGTGACTCCCATCGCTGAACACAGTCAGGTCCTGTCCTACCTTGGAGTGATCCATTACAAATGGGGCAAAGGAGCAGCGGTCTGGCAGCCCTCGGGGAGCAGCACTGGGTGAAACTGAAATTTGCTATTAGAAATTTCTAGGAGTGAAACAAAGAGTGAATGGCATAGCCTGAACAGAGGGAGCACAGAAATGTTATTGTATTGCGAGATTACATGTACAGTGTCATAGAGGACAGTGCTGAAGGAGAAGGAGGGAATGAGCCATATTTATCCTTTGTTTAATTCCATTTAATTCAGTACGTTTATAATGCATTTGGCTCTGTTTCCTTTGAAACTGTTATTCTTAAATATGATAGCTTTGTTTGTGCTCTCATACAGCATAAAAATGGAAGCTGGTTCAACTGCAAAAGCAGACAGGGCAAGTAAACTTCAGAGATAGGGCAAGTGACTTCTAGCCCCAAAAGATATGAGAGAGCAGAGGTATGCAATGCAACTATCAACTAAACATGTTAACAAGAGACATCCTACTTAGAGGTATATTATTTACATGCTAGTAATTGTCACTGGTGACTTCTCCAGACCTTTTTTTCTATGGAGGAGTTGTTTACACTCATCCGAAGTTAGTAATGGGCCTGATCTGGCACACTCACACAAATACAGCTTCTCTCAGAAATCAGTTTGTATAGACTGGGGGCTTAGTCGCATATTTTATTTGCAAACAGCTGGAACAGCTTAAGAACTTACCATACCACGCACTGTTGCCCCATGCAGATTTCCATCCCTTGCTGGCGGAGTATGTCATGCAAACATTTTTGCTAGCTCTAGAGCAGTGCAGACTGGGAGTGCTCACCCACTGATTGCCTGGTGACAGCTTGGGGACAGCATCGTCCTGGTGTGGGGCAGTAGCAGACAGTGGTAGGAAATGACTTAACTGATCATCTCAGATAGCTCCTGCCAGAAATGTGCTCAAGGAATTGTCTAGGTTGAAATGGACCTTCGTGATCATCGAGTTCTAGACTGAAATACTGCCTGTGTTGCCCTGCCAATGCTCTGCTTCCTGCACTAGGCTGGATCATACCTGTCACGTGTTAGGATTGGGTCCTTGCCTTGGAAACTTCTGAGGACAAGTGGCTTTTCATGGACTCAGAAATGAGTTTATGATCCCTCCTGCAGCTTTACATATGGATGTAGAATAAGCACTGGTATTTGGCTTTCTTTGATGTACTGTATCTCCTCATATTCAGGCGTGACTCTCCCCTTTTTGCTCTGTTGCAGTATGTGTATGACATAATGTTGGTTGAATTGCTGAACCAGTACAAACTAGTTGTCTTTGCATATATGCTTTTGCACCAATCGCTTGTAAGATGGTCTAAAACTGACTGAAGCTTTAAATTCTTATTTGGACAGAACTTCTGGGTGCCAGCAGACAGAAGCAAGCTCAGATTAGCTTCATGACTGCGTAGCCTGCTAGACTTCAGAAGGCTGCATTACTGCATGCAAATAAATGTGAAACCCCTTCTGAGATGGTAGTGGAAGCTCGGTGAATGACCGTAACACAGAATACGTAACTCAGAGAGAGATTCAAGAAACAGTTTGTACAGCCATGCCAACAGCCCAAGCTTACTATGTAAGGTACGTGAAGGACAGAAATAATTTTCTGAACCCAAGTCTGGTTTTTGGATTTGTGAAGAAGGGCCCTTTTGACATCTCTTCTTGAGGATTGCTCTTCTGATTCTAGTGACGTGAGCTTTGCTTAGAATTGGAAAGAGTTCCATCCTCTAGATGTAACTCTATGATCTTGGCTTTATGGAGCAGTACTTATCGCGGCTCTCTCTGATGGCTCAGTACGAGCTGCCCAGCAGCTCAGTTCTTGGCTCTTCCCCCCCTCTTCCAGCTGCAGATTTAATTTCACTAATGAGAAAGTCCTGGTTTACTTTTTGAGGTAGGCAATGGCTGTTGTTGCCACTTGAACATTAAATGATCACTAATGGCAAGAAAAGAAAACTGCAACAATGTGGCTGGGAGATCAGATTGCTCCCTGAGGAAATGGGCTCCCCATAAGCTCTAGATAATGTGTGCAGGTCTTGGTGAACATATTTACACTCAGAGAGGTTTTACACATTGCCATTGCAGAGCAGTTCTATTAACAGACTGCCCAAAGTGGATGCAAAAGGCGAATTGTGAGGACGCTGCTTAGTTCAGGCATGGAAAGCAGCACGTTATTCACAAGCATTTACTTTATTGCAGCCAGCGGCTGCCAAGCCAGCTCCTTGCGTTGATGCAGGGAGTATGACAATTTTCACGTTGTAAACACTATGCATTAATCAGGGCACCTCGATATTATGCAAACAAAATCCGTGTACTTACAAATACTTCCACTGTATTTGAATCAAATATAACGCCATGAAAATGAATGGAGTTGTCAGGCTTGTTTCATCTGTCGAGAAATTTGGGACTGTGCAGGAAACAGTTCCCCTGAGGTCTGAGACATATTTATCGTGTAATCACCACAGATTCCCCAAATTAAAATGAAACTTTAAAATGTAAATAAAAATGTACACTCGGTAAATCTAATTTGACAGCAGAAATCTGTTTGTGACAACAACAGGTCTTCCTTTATCAGATGATTACCTTGTAGAAAATCATCTGTACGCTACTAGACAATTGCCATCTGAAATGTTGGCCTTGCATTTGTACTGTGACAAACTGCAGAACTTTTTGCATGATTTTTGTTTCAAAGGTAAGTAAATCCTGAGGGAACTTTTTTGAAGAGGGGACTTTTTTCCTTAAATATCCTAGAAGATACTTCCCTCAGTCCTATTCGTTCATTTGCTTTTAAATGGCTCCCACCTCCATACTCTATACTGTTTTGGATAGTGCTCTGACTGAAGAAATTATGGCTGTGATGATGTGAAGTTCCACACTAGAACTGCAGTGAATATACCAGGTGCAGAGCAACTGTGACTGTGAAGTTTTCCTGCCGCATAAATGCACTTTTTGTAAAGCAAGATGTTAGCAGGAAATCCAGTCTGATAGCTCGTTGTATCTCATCGTCGGATATCAGATGGATTTGTCATGACTTTTCTTTTGACATGGATATATTTCTGTGTCTTTCCCTCCTTTCCTCCCCCCCACCATTCTACCCAGAAATGTTTCTGCATTGAGAGTCACCACGTTGTGCCTTTGGAAGAAATCTTTGCAGCCCAGAATGGTTTTTAAACATTTTTATCTAAGGCTGAAGAAATCCACATCACCTCACTTCTAAACTTCTGGTTTTCCAGTAGGGTACATTCTGCTTTTATGTGGCTGTGACACACTGGGATAGAAAAAATAAAATTAAATTAAACTGGGATGTAAAGGAATGTGGCTTGAAGAAAAAGAGTTCCTCTGTGGGATCAAATCAAATTCTTCATTTTTCATCCTTTATAGAACTAATAGACTTGTTCTGTCTGCCCTTTGATGGCCGCTGTGTAACAAATCAGAAGGGAAAATTTCGGGCCAAAGCAGCCTACCTGGAATCCCCACTGATTTTTTCATTAGTCTGAGAAAAGGTACACAAAGGTTAGCGTGATGCCTTGGGATCGATAACAGCATTGAAACCAAGGAGTTTTGTCAAGTGTATGCTACATAGTTATAACAAACCAAGCCTAACACGGGGACTAAGACATTCTGCTATCAAAAAGAAAATAATGACAGGCTTCAGGATGCGAGAGTATTTCTAATTAGTAGCACTCTCCAGGTTCTCTGTGCAGCCGCATGAAACGGCATGGAAGTCTTTAGCAGCGTGCTGTACTCATCTTTCTGTAGGTCTTCTCTGCCCCGCGGGCTGGGCTGGACAAACACAGCAGTCGCCTACAGCCGGAGCGGGGTGCTGCTGGCAGAGGAATGCGGCCATCCAGGTATTGCCTTCGGTTTGCAGCCACCCTGCCCGAGTATAAGGACTTTCCACCCAGCTCGTTTGCCTGGTGATTTATGCCTAAATTGACGGAGTCCTTCGGAGGCATTCGTGTTAAATTTGAAACAAACATATTTAATGCTTCTGTTGTAATAAAACAGCTCAAAGAGCAGATTAAAAAGATATGCACAGAGGGCTCCGATTGATTGAGGGATTGATTTTACTACTTTTCCCGTAGGTGGGTAGTGATGGCCGTAAATCTCTCGATAATCATTTCAGAAGCACCTTCATCAATAAACTCGGAAGGGACAGCGAGGTGTAAAAATGCGCCGGCCATCGGGTCAGACAAAGGCAGCAAACGTGCAAAGAGAGAACGGAATTAAACAATCCCACCTTGGCCGCCTATGGCTTTAGTCACGTCCGCTTTTATCTCGGGGGCGGGGGAGTTCCCCATGGCTGCGATTCTGTGAGATTTGGGGCAGAGAGAGGGGGAGGCTCTTTCCCTCCTTTTTTTTTTTTTTTTTTTTTTTTTCCCTTTCCTTTTCTTTCCTTTTTCCCCTTTAGTTCAACCCGTACTGCTTACGATTCCATTATGCGGCTAAAAGCTCGTGTTTGTGAGCAATGATCAATTATTAGTTGTCACTAATAATGGAGAAGGATTCCGTGCTGGATCTCCCCCTCTCCCCCTATTTCTTTTTCCCCGAGGAGTTATCATTAACAAATAACAATAACACCAAGGTGAGAGGTAGGCAGGGGCCGAGCCGCCGTTGCCTCGCCGGGCAGCGCCGAGCCGCGGTACCGCAGTGCTGCCCGGGCAGCGCCCCGGGACGGCCTCAAACTTCGTGGTGCGTCTGAGCACGGAGCTCCCGGCTGAGGGCAGCATCTGGGAGCCCCTAATTATACACGCTGCTGAAATAGATGTAACCTGGTGTAACTGAAAAGCGACTTGCTTTAGGGGTCAACTGAAGCGAAATTTGAAGCTCTTACGCAGTGTATTTTTTTTTTTTCTTTTAGTTTAAAAAGAGAGCAGAAAGAACGGAGAGGAGGAGAAAGGCAAAGAAGGGAAGAAAGGGACAAGTGGTGCTGCGGAGGAGCAGGTATCGCAGCACGGAGCGGGGCCGGGCTACTGTGTGCCCCGGGCTGCGGGCGGAGGTGTGCGGCAAAGGGAGAGCGGTGGCACTGCGCCCAGCTCGGGGTAACCGCGTGTCACCGCTGGGTGCGGACTGCGGAGCTTTTAACCCCGGAGTGCGGAGAGTGTCGGGGCTGAGCGCAAACCTTAATAACAGTAAGCCGGGCTGGTGCGTTGCATCTCATTGAAAGCGTCTCTCGGCAGAATGAACTGCAAATTATCCCCTGTTTGCCATCTCCCTTCAGTGCTCATCTCAATGAACTGGAGATCGATCCCCTCCGCGGGTGCCTTCCAGCCTGGCTGATTTGCATCGAAGCGCATTAGCAAACCTCTCACCTCCATTAAAGAGAATAATCCGAGGTAAAAAAAAAAAAAAAGAAAAAAAAAAGAGAACAAAAAAGAAAACAAAAGAAAAAAGGAAGGAAGAAAGAATAAAAAAGAAACAAAAATCCCCAAGGTGTGGCGGGGAGGGAAAAGCTCCGTCACTGTCACGGGGCTGCGAGAGGGAGCGGGCATTGCGCGTGTGAACTCTCACAACTTCTGCGGGAGACAATGACACGTAATTGATGTATCGCTATCACCAACAATAAGCACCGATCTCTCCCCGGCCCCGGCAGTGCTCTCTGCCCCCCTCCTCTCCCCACCCCTCCCGGCCCCCAGCGAAGGAGAGGAAAACAAACAATAAATAATCGAGCGGCCCTACGTTAAATGCCAAGTGCCGCTTTATGCATTAGCGAGGGAGCAGAGAAACGAAAAAAAAAAAAAAAAAAAAAGTTACAAAACTTAATTTCTCCGGGTTAATTTCTTTTTCTTTAAACCTGTGTTTTTCTCCTTGTAGTTGCCTTTTAATTACCAGCCCGGCCGGCTTTTCCCTGCCAGGAACGAAGGTACTGGGGGAATTTGTCTTAAGTTTAATCGACAAATGCGTAACGCTATTGTAAGGGGGAATAATTCGGGAAGAGCGGCCGGTGGGGACTCGCGGGAGGTGGCAGGAGACGGGAACGGCCCGGGCTGCGGCCACGGCCGCGCAGGGAGAGCCTCAGGGGCGTTACGCGTGCGGACGGTGCGCCGTGCGGGGCGGCTGTGGACGGCCGGGTCGGGGTTGTGCCCCGGCCGAGGGTGAGGAGGGGGCAGCGTGCGCCGGTCGTATCCATCTCTGCCCAAACACCTCTTGAAATATTCAGCGAAAAATAATGTCACGTGCGGTACCACCTATAGCAGGGTTATTATCTTCATCCTTCACCATCACCCCCGCTGATGGCTTCGTTTGTCTTTTTCTCAAACTCCGCCGTTCCGAGCGCTGCGGGCGGAGGGGGCTCACCCCGCAAGCAAACAAGCAGCGGCGGCCGCGGCCGCTCCGCAGCGCCGAGGCAGTACTGGGCGGCACCGGGGGGGCTTCGTCCGTTCGTTTGGGTTTGTTTGTTTGCTTTTGCGGTTGGTGGGCTTTTTCCCCCTTCGAGTTGAACGTTTTGCGGTCTCTTTCGTTTAATAATGAGAAGGAAACGCGAGCGAGCCGCTTCCACGAATGGGATCATCGCCGCTCTCTCTCTTTTCCTCCCGCTCGCTCTCCAGGTTTGCCGGCTCATTTGAAATTGAAATGAGTTGTGGCTGCTCAGCCTCCCGCTTTTACAGAGTTTGTTAATATTAATACGGGAAAAGGAGTCGTTTCCACGGCAGAGTAAATAATTCGACAGGGGTGGGAGGGGGAGCGCCGGCGGCGCGGTGCGGGACGGGGCGGTGCGGGACGGAGCTGCCGGGCGCCGCGCCCCCCAGGCCCGTTCCTTCGGGGCGCGGAGGAGACAGCGGGGCAGGGCGGCGCGGGAGCGGCCGGGGCGCTGGGGGACGGAGAGACGCGGAACACGGCGTCGGCCGCGGCCTCTTTGCAAGTGTACTTTTTTTTTTTTCCAGCTCGTGACGTTTGTTTGTAAGAGGTTCCTCCTCGGGCAGTAACACCCGCGAGCCAAACTTTAGCGCGTTACGCATCTCACGCCGGGCGCACCGCCGCCGGCCCGGTCCCGGAGCCGCACGGCCGCGGGCGGAGGCCAGGGAGCCCTCCGGCGGCGGGACGGGCTCGGCTCCTCCCGGGAGCGCACGGCCGCGGAGCCGCCGCGGGACCCGGCTCGGTTTGGCGGCTCCGCCGCGCGCTCGCGGAGGCTCCGCGCGGCCCGGCGTGGGCAGGCAGCCGCGCATCGCTCCCGGGTCCCACAAGGAAACAAAAGTCGGGAGGCTGCCGCCGGGAGGGGGAGCAGAGGCGCCCGCGGCGCCGCCCCCTCGCCCCGCTCCGGGAGTGGCGGGGGAAGGCCGGGGGGAGCGGAGCCGCCGAGCCGAGTCGCCCGCCCCCCGCCCGGCGCCGCGGGCCCCGCCGCCGCCTGCCCCGACCTTCCTCGGGCGCCGGCGGCGGAGTGACTTCGGGCGCGACCAACCGGCGCGGAGCGGGGCCGGGGGCGGGGCGGCCGGCCGGTCCGCCCGCTGCTCCCAGCGGTCCCTAATTGTCCTGGGAATGTGTGAGGTAAAAGCCAAACCCTTCCTATTTTCAGCACCCCTCGGGCCCGTGATATATGGAAAGGGAAGCGGGGGGGAGAGGAGACGAGAACGGAGCTTTATTTGCAAATGCGGGGGAAAGCAGAGCGGGGGGGGTGGGGGAGGACGCCAAGTGAAGGGGGGAAAGGAAAAAAGAAAGGAAAAAAAAAAACAACCAAGCACCCGAAACTTTTAACGACAGCGGTACGGGGCAGCGGCACTGCGCACAGCGGCTGCGGGGTTCCCCCGGGCGCTGCCGCCCCTGCCCTGTCCCCGCCGGTCAGAGCTGGGGGGGTTCTGGGACCCTCCTCCCTCCCCCCCTCCCCCCAAAAAAAAGAAGCGGAGGGCGGGCGGGAGCGCGGGGCGCCCGTCGGGGCTGCGGGGAGAGGCGCGGGGAGCCGCATTCCTATAGTAACCGGGATGGCGCGGCGCGGCCCCAGCTGGTTGCTAAGAGGGTTAAACTGTATCCAAACAGCTTTGGGGAAATCCAGCCCCTTCTCCCGCCGCATGGATCGACTCATTGGGTGGGAGCGGCGGAGAGACAAGGGTCTCCAGCAAATCAGCGCTTAATTGATTAAGGCGAGCTGGTTTGAATAGAGCTGGCCATGTGCCAATCGCCTTTCAAAGAGCCCCTCTATGATTAATCGCAATGCATTATTGATAATCATAATTATAGCAGGACACATGCGCGGTGCGCGGAGGACCGGGAGGCTGGGGGGGGGAGGCTCGATTTCCGTAATTTTGAGAAGATTTTTTTTTAGTAATTTTTTATTCTGCCCCAGCTGATGTTTGAGCCAGCATGTCGCGGAGGAAGCAGGCGAAGCCTCAGCATTTCCAATCCGACCCCGATCTGGCCTCGTTATCCCAGCGAAATGGTGAGTGCCTCTGCTCTCCCTCGCACGCATTTTTACACAAACGCACAAAACAGAGCCGCTTACCTTGCGGAGTGGGACCGCCGCTCTCCGGGAGTTACGGCCGGGGGGGTTCTTTTCCCTTTTTGCTCCCGAGTTGTCGGCTTTGATTTTATTCTTTTTTTTTTTTTTTTTTTTTTCCAACTCGGCGTTCTCTTTCGCGTGGTTCTTAACGAACCCCCGAACTCTTTCCGTTCCCCGCCGCTTTCCCTCCGCCCTCCCCCCGCGGGGCGGGCTGCCCTCCCGAGCCCGCAGGGGACGGACCCGCGCCCCGCGGAGCGGCGGCACAAAGCGGGGCTGCGGCGGGGCCCCCGAGCCCGCACCCGCGCCGCGGATGCCCCGGCCCGGCCACCCACACCGCCCCGCCGGCGGAAAGCTCCTCCCGGGCACCCGCTTCGCTCCCCCCCGCCCCGACTTCCGCGCTCCGGCTCCGAGCGCTTCCCGCAGGCGGAAAAGTTGCCGCCGGGCCGGGGAGATCGCCCCGCGCAGGGAGCTGCTCCGGGAGCACGGGGATCCGCTCGCTCTCCCTCCGGTTGTTTTTTTTATTTTTTCTTCTCTGCTTTCTCCGAGTCAGCGAGCGAGGAATAAACAGCGGCTTTGTGTCCGCCAGGATTTGGAGAGGCAGCGTGTGAAATCTCCTTTTTCTTTTTTTTTTTTCTTTTTTTTTTTTTTTTTTTCCCTTCCCCCCCTCGTCCCTCCCCCTCCCGGTGAGGGGCTTTCGGAGGAGTTTCGCCGCGGGGCCGTGCCCTGTCCGTACCTGCGCCGAGTCGCGGGGCGACAAGTGACCTCCGGGAGCCGGGCGCGGGGCCGGGGCAGGTACCCAGCGGCCATGTGGCGGGCGAGCGCCGGGGCGGAGGGAGCCGGGGGCCAGAAGCGTTCCGGGCGGGCAGGTAAGGGGAGGAACGGGGCGCGGCGGTGCCGCTTCCCCGCCCGGCCCCGTGGGGAGGAAACAACTCGGACTCCCCCGGCAACTTCTCCAGGAAGCGGCGGCCCGGGCCCTCCGTTCTCCCGGGGCCGGCTGTGGGCTCCCGGCGCTGCTGCTGCCGCCGCCCGGAGCTGCCCAGCCCGCCCCCGCCGCACCCCGGGAGCGGGAACAGAGCGCTGTACGCGGCTGCTGCACGCGGAGTTCGGGGAGGGTCCCACCGTCGCGCGGGGAATCGGGGCGGAAAGTTTGTGGGACGCCGTTCCGCCCGTGTGAGCGCTCCCCGAAGCCCGGGCCCGACGCGTCGGAAAGCAGCGAACGAGCGGACGTTCGCTTCGTGCGGCTCTGCCGAAACGTTTCTTAAAAGCCACTCGGTTCTTGGGAGGCGACTTCTGGGTTTTGGCCGAGTTCTGCGCGCCCTGACTGCGTTCGGGTTTTGCCATTCGCTCAGCTTCGTCCCCTTTCTCATCTCGGCAAACGTATTTATTTTTCTTCCCATGTTATTCCTACTTCCTCTTGAAGTTTCGAACAGGAGTTGGGAAAGCGTCGAGTTTTTGTTTGTCTTCCCTCGGCCTCCCGGGAAAGAGTTTGGAACTTTTTAAAGTGAGCGGGGAAGGGGAAAACTGAGATGGAAATTATCTCCCTGGGAAACCAGGGAGGGATTTTTCCACATCTTTAGTTTGTTTAATTGCCTCTCCTGACGCTCACTCTCCGTTTTGTTGCTCCAAGACGGAGCGGAGCCAATCGCTCCCACCCATCGTTTTAAAAAGTAGCCATTTTCCCCTGGTTTTAGCCTTCCGATCCGATTTTGTGCATCGTTTTCAAAAGCGAGACCCCGCGGGCGTGAGACGGGCATGGCAGCCGAGCGGCCCTCCGCCTGTTGCTGAGCGCTCTACGCGCTCTAAGTTGGGCTTTGCCCGAAGCGGTGGCGCGGAAGCGGAGCTGCGTGCGGTGCGCGTGGCTATCGGAAGTTAAATAAGTAAACGACAAAGCTCCCGTTTAAGGACTGCGGCCGATGGCCCGGGAAGAAGCGTGCTTTACTCTCGCATCTCTCGGAGCCTTTTCCCCCCTCCCGGTTCGGAGCGGCGGGTCGCCTTACGGCTGTCGGCGTGTCCGGGCGCTGCGCTCTCAGCGGGCTGCCCGCGGGCCGCTGCCCCGGAGCGGGATTTGCGGTAATCCCGGCGCGGCGCGGCCCCGCGGCAGCCGCCCCCGAGCGGGGCAGGGCAGGGCGCGCTGCGGAGGGGCGGCTGTGAGTTGTGTGCCTCGCAATCGCGGAGCGAAAACTCGGGATTCCGAGCGCTCCTTTCTTTTCCTTTCGTAGCGCGACTTCAGATTGGTTCGTTCTTCTACATCTTGCGCTGGGCTCGGGCAAACGTAGCGACGCGCGTCCTTGAGGCGCTCGCAGTGAGCACAGCTGGGAACGGGCAGGGTGGCCCCGCGAGCTCTCCTTGCACCTGATTGAGTTCTGCTTTGTTCGAGTTCCTGTTGCGGCTCCGTGGCTGAAGATCGATAGCGAAAAGTTCAGCACGCTGCAGCAGCGTGTATTTATTTTCTTACCGGTCCCTTTTGTTACAGTTCAAAGCTCACGGAATTCACCCTTACAGGCAGATCTGTGCTTAAAATGTATTTCTGGTGCGATCGGTGGAGAAGTAAATTTACCCTTCACCTCCACCCTGCCAATGTGCACTTTTAATAAAGTTCACGTTGGATTAAGTGGAACGGGTATCAGATTAATAGTAGAAATTACTTGCAGCATAAATTGTGTTCAACAAGTAACTAATTACTGGTAGGAAGTGGGCAGGAGGCTGTGGGATTATTTCCTTTTGTTAATAACCCCGGCTACTTCCATGAGCTTTCAGAATTGTCTCGGAGCCGCTCGGAATTGTGCTGCTAATTGTAGGAGAGCGTTCTTGGAGCACAGTTTCCCAGGGCACAAGTTATGTCAGAGAATGAAGCCAGCCAGGCTTTCGGGGTAGAAAAATCTTTGCTGCCCTTCCATAAAAAGGCTTGTCAG